>NC_140585.1:521625267-523084368 GCF_964204655.1 Triturus cristatus | reverse complement strand
TGGCCACAGCATGGAGTACGCCCTCCTAGCAGTGACCGAACATCTGAGGGCTGCACTCAATGAGGGACGTACGTCGGCACTGATTTTATTAGACCTCAGTGCCGCGTTCGATACGGTCTCCCACCAGATTCCGTTGCAACAGCTCGAGGAAGTGGGGGTTGTGGGCTCTGACCTTGACTGGTTCGCCTCCTCCTTTTCTGAGAGGTCCTTTCAGGTGATGGCTCCCCCTTTCTGCTCGTGGACTCATACTATTTATCAAGGGGTGCATCATGGCTCAGCACTGAGCCCTACGCTGTTCAACCTGTACGTTCAACCTCTTGCAGTGGTGGCTAGGAGCAGAGGCCTGACAATAGTATCGTATGCCGATGATACACAGTTGGTGGTGGCACTCTCGGATGCCTCCAAGTTTCGGAACGATCTCTCGGCTATTGCAAAGTGGATGTCCGCCAGCTGTCTGCAGCTTAACGCAAGCAAGACTGAAGTTTTGTTCGTCGGCCGGGATGAAAAACTGTGGAGTGAGCACTGGTGGCCCACAACCCTGGGTGTTGCCCCCACCCCCAAGCAGTTGGTAAAGAACTTGGGTGTCTGGGTGGATTCGGCTCTCAGCTTTCAGGCCCAAACCAAGAAAGTGGCAGGGACCTGTATTTGCAATTTGCGGGGGCTTAAACCATTGTTAGGATAGTTTGACCCTTCCACTCGGCAGATTATCATTCAGGCTACTATTTTGTCGAGAGTGGACTACGCCAGTTCTCTCTACTTGGGGACCAGCAAGTCAGAGATCTTGAGATTACAGAGGGTTCAGAATGCCGTGGCCAAAAGTCTACTTGGCCTCCCGAGAACCTGCTCCACCTCTGCTGCTATCCGCCAACTACATTGGTTGCCAGTGGCCAGACGTGTGGAGTTCAAGTCCCTGTGCTTCGCTTTTAAAATCCTGAATTCATCTTTGCCTGGCATTTTGGCCACCTTGCTCTCACCCTACATTCCCTCCCGCCAAATTCGTTCTACGGACCAACATTTGGCGGTGGTTCCGAGGGTGAGGAGAGTACAGGCCGTGGACGCGCTTTCCGCACTCGGGAAGCCAAACTCTGGAATTCTCTCCCTTTTCCTATTCGCAGTTTGAATAACTACCTGGCGTTCCGTAAGGCAATAAAGACTTATCTTTTCCCATCACCGTAGGTCCCTGAGCTCTTTCTGGTGGTCTTTCCATTTGACTGTTATCAGCGCCGGGACTCCCTTTTCTGGGGTAGCTGCGTGCTGTACAAGCTCTATAACATAACATAACATTATCTTTAGGGCTTGTAGAATCTCCAGAGAAGTTATAGGCTTCAACATCGCCTGGAAATTCGATTCCGATAGAAGGGGCAAAGTTTATGTAGGGTAATACTGGCTAATAAGGCTCCTGGATGCAGTATATTGAGTCTGATAAATATCAGAATAATGTTGAAGAAAGAGTTTTTGAATTTCTTCCTGGTCAGTACCCTTCTGCCCTATGATTGGATGTTCTAAAGAAATGACCGACCCCTTCTCTTTCTTTCGTCTAGTTGACCAGGCGAGAAACTTGCCAATGTGTTGATTCTCTTCATATATTTTTTGTTGATGGATGTTCGACTTTTTGATTTGTTCTAGAGTAACTAAATCCCTGAGATTTTGCTTTGCAATGGCAATTGTGCTTGGCTCCATCTCAATACCATTATTTTGGTCCCTGACTCTAATTGCATTTTCTAAGGCAGTCTGCAGGCTTGCAATCTGCTCAATGTGTTCCTTGTTTTGTCTGGATTTAGGCACTATGATCCTTCCCCTTAAAGTTGCTTTAAATGCCTCCCAAATAGAAAATAGCTGAGCTGTATTGGAATTAAGGGTAAAAAACTCCAAAATGTACTGCTTCATTTCCTCCACAAAATGAGGATCGGACAACAGAGATCTATAAAATTGGCTTCTGGATCTATCTGAAAAAACATTGGAGAGGATGTCCATTCAGCCCCTGTTTAATGATTTAGATATTTAAAAAAAAAACAATTTGTGATGAGGTTTTCAATCTGTACGAAAAACATGTATATCTTCTACCTTCTGGGTATTCCTGTATCCAGGGATTAATCAATTGGAAGTTCGACTTGAATACTCCTAATATCTTTTAAGTTTTGGGTTTGAGCTGCTTTTTGTTTTATTGGGGTATCTTTGACTAACTGTAACCCTGGGCGTAGTTCGCGAAGTAGCACTTCGTGAAGCTATGCAAAGTGCACTACGCGAGCTACGCGTAGCACTTCGCGAACTGCGTAGCACCTTGTTCGCACTGTGCCAGATGTCGTTTTCAGTGAAGTGATTGCACAGTGCGGACAAGCAACCGGCACTGTGCAATCATTGAAAATGGCATCTTGCACAGTGCGAGCTGTAGTTTTCTGCTGCTCGAGTAGATTTTTACTCGAGCGGCAGCTTTCTCAACGCGAACTGGTAGTTTCTCATCGCAAGCGGTCACGAGCATATGCGACCACTCGCAATGAGAAACCTGACCTCCTCGCGTTGGGAATCTCGCCGGGAGGTTTATTTTCCATGCTCGCGATCGCAAACTTGATGTTTCTGATCGCGAACAAGGAAAAAGTCTTGCCGGGATGTCATTTTGCTTGCTCGCGGGCGCCAACTTGACGTTGAGAACCGCGAGCAAGCAAAAAATGACCGCAGCATTACGCAACACTAGGCTACGCGTGTTCGCACTGTGCTACGTGCAATTTGCGTAGTGCGAAGTAGTGCGAACTTCGCAAACTACGCGAGCGGAGCGTAGTGCTTTGCCCAGGCTTAACTAACTGCTGTATAAAGTCTACCCCGCTAATCATCCTGAAGCTCCCAGCGCACGATCATAAATCCTTATAGGGGCATCTTTTTCATCGCTGGTGGGACCATAGTAGTTTATGAGATTAATATTTTGCCCATTCATTATTACTTTGACCCACAGCCACCTCCCATGTGGATCTTGGATCGCTTCCCTTACCTCCCACTCTACTCTATTACTCAAATATATGGCAACTCCCCTTTTTCTGTTTAACTTTGTTTTGATTATTTCTCAACAAATTTGCAGTTTACAGTGCATTTCCTTTTTGATCATTGTGATTAATACAGTTCAGATCACGGCATTACAGAGACAGATGCCTTATTGTCATTTGACACTCTGGTCAGTTACATCTGTTATAGTCTGTCTGTTTTATTTACTGGTCTAACATAGCGTACTGTGAAAACTTACATATTGCTTATACAATAACATAACATGGAACGTTGTACTCTACACCTGGAACACTTACAGTATAATTATACATTTCCTCGTGCGTCGCACCCGTGACCCCCCGCCTACGCGCTGAACCCAGAATGTCTGTGCACTGTGTTTACCCAGTATCCCATTCAATGTGTAATAACTATAGTTCAGATGGTGTACCCTGTCGTTATGTGGGGGCTAAGTATATGTATGGGAGGAAAGGCAGAGAAGCCATTCATGAGCCTGTGCAGAGTGGTGGGACGAGGTGCTGAACACTACCCCACATTCCCTGTACTATGAGTCATCTGTACTCCCATGTCCGTCGACATACTTTGGTGTACCCGGTGTCGACTGCGGACAATCGAGCCATGCTGTGCAAAAGTCTGAGAGAATCTCGTCCCATGAGGCAGCTGTCGGCTGGTTACGCAATCCTCTAGCATCTTCCCGATGAAGAGCCACACTTTCCGCCTGCGCCCATCATAGCATGGATTGGTACCAGGCTACGGCCACTGGGGGAGAAGGAGACTTCCATCAGCGCGTCAGCAGCCGTTTGGCAACTATGAGTCCCAGATCTATGTACCTCGAGGTCACCTTGTGTCTTTTAGATCTGGGGTACAGCCCCAAGATGCACTGCTCACACGTCCAGTCCAGTAACCGTTCCATGCACTGAACTAAACAGCTGGTAACCACGCCCCAGTATGTTTGAATGGCAGCACAAGTCCATAGCATGTGCATTAGTTCTGCACCCATTACATCACATCTGGCGCATTTGGCATCAGTGACGGATATAATATTTTATAAGCTGGAATCGGACGTTCCAAGGTATGCGCACCGGACTTTCGAGAATATTTTCCTAGTCCCGGTCAGTGGTGGGCCGCTGCAGGTCCGCGTCCTATCGGGCACGGAGGGAGAGCAGCTCCAGCGCTGTGTGCATTCGGAGAGATTCTGCAAACAACTTTGTTAAATTCCGGATTGTGTCCAGTTCATGCAAATATTGTATAGTTAAATGGGTAGTAGGTTCCTGTGTTATATCGCCTCACAGTGAGCTTAGTAAATTAACTATTGCAGTATGTAGCAGGAATTGACCCTATGGCAATTCTGAGTTCTCGGCTAGTTCTACAAACGGGAGGAGCAGCCCATCAGGATATAGATCAGTCAGCGTCTGCACCCTGGCGTTTTCCCAGTGTGCAAGCTCAGCGCTGGTTATTGCCCGGAGCCTTTTTGGGGTGCCTAGTATCGGGAGTGATGGCGCATATGGGGTGAAACGTTGCGTAATGTAAAGACTGCGCCGATAACATTGGTAATGCACCCCCACCAGGAGCTGTGTAGGTGCACTGCCTGTCCGACCCAGATGAAACTGCGTCACAATCTGGGTATGAGTGAGCTCGGGTTCCTGCGTTGCTGTGTTCGCCAGCTGGCGTGCTCCAATCCAACGTGCCACCCATTGAAGTTGCGCATCCAAGTAATATTGTTCCATGTGGGGCAGTGAGAGACCGCCCTGGTTGGTTGGCAAGTGCATTTTAGTTAGTGACACTCTGCTCTGTGTCCCATGCCATATGAATTGCCGCATATCTGATTCCAAAGTCTAAATGGCAACTCCCCTTACTGCTGAACTTGCAGACGCAATAATGCATATGAGTACATACGTGGGATTCTCAGCTTTGGTGTGTTACTCTTTAAGTGGGTCGCCTGAAAATAGATAACAACAGGTGTATGGGAAGCTAGCCAGCCCATCACACTACCATATTTTTGCTTATTGGCTAGCACATTGATGTTGGATATAAGAATCCGAATATTACTTTTTAGAGATAATGACATGAAAAAACTTGTATTATGCTTCGGTTAGTCACCCTTATGTTTTGTTGCCTAAAGTTTGGTAATTGTTTTCTAGCCTCATTACATCTGCTCATTTTTCCATCTAAAAAATGCATAGTCCACCACCCTAGCTGTGCCCCCTGAAAAACCCCAGTGCACCCCAAAAAAAAAAAAATGGGGAGGGGAGAGCCCGTATCGCTCCCTTCCCTGTGATGTTGAAGCTAATGTGCCTTGGTTTGGCACTAAGGTCATCACATCGGTGGTGACAGCACTAACCTAAATCAAAAAGAAAAGAGAACAAATGAGAAAAAAGAAAAAACTTCCAATTTGCAATCCATTCATCCTCATCCTGGCCAGCTTCCCCCCATTACTGTCTTAGTTTTTCTGTTGCAGATCTCTTTCGCCTGCTCCTCTGAGTGTAGGATCTGAAACTGTCCTTTGACAAGTATTTTTAGTTTTGACTGTTGGACTATGGATCCCTAAAAATCCTTGTTTCTTTAATTCACTCAGCATTGTTCTGAATTCACGATGACGCCTTGCGGCAGCAGTTGGCATGTCTGAATAGATGTTGAACCAAAACTTATCTTCTGTTTGGAACCCCTTTACTTTAATGGCAGCAGCTGAAATAGAATCCTTTATACGATAGTCACCAAAATTGACAAGGAATGTGCATGGATACTTAGCATTAGGCTGCTGGTGGAATGGGATGCGATGAGCTCTCATAATCGAGTAAAAGTCTCCACTGGAGCTCGCCTGGGATTGCATAATTTTGGATGAGATCTGAAATGAATTTGTTGGGATCTTGCCCAGTTTCCTGCCCTTCTGGAATGCCCACAAGATGTAAATTTAATCTCCTCAACCTGTTGTCAAACTCTTCTAGCTTGATCTTGATTTCCTCCAGCTCTCTATTATGTTTAGATTTATGATGTTCAAGTTTTTTCTGTACGTCCTCGAGAATGGAGATTCGCTGCTCTGCAATGGCTAGTTTTTGATTTAGCTGCGAGATATTTTCCTGAATCCTTTCTAGCTAGCCCTTGACTTCTGTGTGGGCTTTCTTTCTGTGCATTTTTTAATTGTTTTATTTCCTGCAAAATTTCACTCAGAATAACTTGTGATTGGAAATTATCTATGACTTCTTCTGTTAAGCATTCCTTATTTACCCCTGACTCTGGTTGTAATGTTTCTTTGCCTTGTGTGATTGCTTTAGGAGTTACTTTTCAACTTTCTCGCTGCTCTTTAGAGCTGTCCTGGACATTTGTTCCAATCGTGGAAAAGTCATTTTCCTCAGGCAGTGGACTTGGTGACTGAAGGAATTGAGTTATCCGTTGTGTAGCTAAGACCCCCGCCAGAGGTTCAGATACTACCTGAGCTGTTGTCTTGGCTGCCTTTAGACCATACAGGGGATATGAGGGTTTAGGCGCGAGGCTGTCAGCTTGTAGAATTACTGGTACCTTGAAAGATTTGGGTTTTCGTGAAGAGTTTGGAGGTTGGTGACTAACTCCATGACCAGCTATGTCTTTCAATACCATGCGGAAACGTAGATCAGTGATGAAATCAGAAATACATTTTATATCTACCTTTTTTGAAGCAACGTCTTCGGGCTCAGAGACCTATTTTATTTCCCTGAAAAAAAAAAACATAAGCTGACACACACCTCTGGTTGTCAGTGTATAAGTACTGTGAGAGGTACCTCTGGGTTTCCATGTGTGAGGTCACTAAGATGCACATTAGGTTGCCACTGTAAGACTGTGAGCAATACACCTAGTTTTCATTGTACATGGACTTTCCGAGGCACATATGGATGTTAGCTTTTAAGCTCTGTGAGTAGCACCTTAGCCTGTCAATTGATAGGCTATGTGAGAGACAAGTATGGAAGCACATATGGTCTGTGAGACACCTTGTTGTTTGGGTACAGGTCCAGATAAGCACCTCTGGCTGCTAATGCTCAGAGTATGTTTAACTCACCTCCGGAAGGTTATATGGTCTGTAATAAAAAACCTCCTGATGCCAGTATATTAGGATGCACAGCGTGCTTCTAGTGTAAATGATATGGGGACACGAAGACAGTCTTGTCTTCTCAGTTTATAGCATTCGACCCGGGGAGATGTTATATTGCCAGTTAAGACCTATTTGTGATTTAGGTAATTTTATGGATATGATACATACCATCTAATCAATTATTGTAACAAGGAAAATAATTCAATATTGAGTAACCTAAAGTACAGATTTGTATTTTGAATTCATTAAGGTGGAAGTTATTTACAGTGCAGAGAAACAAACCTTGTGGGACCGGAAACTAAAATCCAATAAAGGCAGTCTGGTTGCAGATGCTGGTGAAAAGGCACGCTCAGTCTCTTAATACGAAGCACTGTAGCAAACGGCATCCACATTGGTTGTATTGGCCCATCTCTAGAAACACACCACAATCTTTGATGACAACGTACCACAAAAATTCTTCCATGTGAACTAATTGGAAGCTAACATTGCTAAAGCCAAGGAGTATGCATTGGAAACCTTAATAATTTGAATAATTCCAATTTGTAAAGCTCAAGGTGCTGGAGGCCGTCGGGGAGATTAAGTGAGCTATTGCCCAGAGTAACATTATGCTGAGCTGAGCTGCCACCGGGATCGAACCGTGAGTCAGCCACTCTGGCGCTGCACCACATCTTGCCATATTTTTTTAAAAACATGTTTGGTGCAAAAATAAGAAATATGCGAAACTGATTTCAAAATATTTGCTCACTTTGCCACTAGATTTAAGCTAACCTGGCTGATTAGGGGTGTTACCCCAAAACCGGTCCCAGGATGCGTCTTTCAAGTCCAGGGAAAGCAGGGCTTGGCAGGTCAGGCTGGATTGTTCCCATAAGAAACAGGGTCAAGACTGATTTGCATATAGCTGGGTCTGAACTGGGGTAGCAAAGTGAGCTAAAAATCAATGATGGATTCAACCCAGATCTGTGACTGGGGGTTAGTGTCAGAAAAGTTTCAGCGCTCTATCCATCATCTCCTTGTGTTTGCAAAAATATTTTAAAAGGCAACCTGTTAGAACTGGGGGTCTCTAGTTGGCTGAGGCAGCTGCCTTAGTCCAAATAGGGACACTTGCTTCTAGTCAGGGAAAGGAGGGACACCCTCTTTGATAACCGCTGCTCACCCCCTGGTAGCTTGGCACAAGCAGCCGCGCTTATCTTCAAGGCAATGTGTAAAGCATTTGCAACCATGCTGTCAGTGACACAGTGATAACACCACAAATGGACACCACACTGATGTATAAAAATAGCTGTATCTTTATCAAGAAGAAAAATACGGTAAGACCAAACAATAAGTATCCAACATATGCATATTCGTAATATTTCACTTTGCCGGTTATTAGGCCAACAAACACTTGTAGGATCTGGCGGTATTAATGAGCAGTTCACGATGTTCAAATGCAGTCCTAATGCAATGTTATGCATGTCGTAATGCAGTTTGTATTATCAGACTAATACAGTCCGTAATACAAGAATAATGCAAGCATCAGTGCAAGTAATCAGGCAGTTCATAATGCAAGAATAATGCAATCCTCAATGCACTTAATCTGGCAGTTCGTAATGCAAGAATAATGAAATCCTCAATGCACGTAATCAGGCAGTTTGTCATGCAAGTATAACGCACTCCTTAATGCAAATAATAAGCCTTACCTGGGGGATGCGCTGCCTAGCTCTCTCTCGCTCCCCGCTCGTTGGACGTCCTGCTGGGCGCTTCTGATGACGTATCTGCTCCGATGCAAGGCGACGCTGTAGCCGGACAGGTTACGGCACTGCCTTCTCTGTTGCTGACGATCTTGGGCAGATTCCTCTTGCGAACAATGATCAGGATTACCTCACAACTTCCTTAGCTCAATGAAATCCTCCAGCACGTTGCAGCTCGGGCCGGCGGCGGCGATCTTGATGCGCAGCCTCTGTTACGATGACGGTTTGGGCCACAACAGCTACACAGCAGCGTGGACGATGATTCACGCTGCGTGGGCACTGCAGTCACAGGGCACTTTCCAACCAGCACCACGGACACCCACGGCAGTCTCAGGCTGCACACGCACAAAGTGTCGCTGAGACTCGGAGGGGTTTTGGGTCACACAGTCCCGGGGCAATGCTTACGAAGGTCTCAGGCTGGAAAAAGCGCACACACACAGCGCCACTTAGACACACTTGGAAACTTTGATGTCCCTGAGTTTCCACAACAGGGAGCCAGCTCTCCTTGGGCCCTTGGGGACAAGTTACTTCGGGACACAGTACACACAGCAAAGTCCGTTCAAGCAGGGGGACACAGCACACAGCAAAGTCCCTTAGCCTCTCCTTAGTTAAATCAGCAAACTGCAGGCCAGTCCCAGAACACACAGCAAGGGTCAGTCCTTCTCTTTAGTCTCTTCAGCTGTTCTTCCTTGGCAGAGGTTCCTCTTGACCACAAAGTAGTTTCAATCCTTTTCAGTCTTGATCAGTCCAAGGTTCAGGGGTTTCAGCTCTCATGGTTATACCCCTTAATGGCTTTGAAGTATTTGTGTTCAGGGGGCACTGACCCCTGTCTAAATCAGTTCTGATTGGCACCTTCTTCCTTTGATAGTGGGGGTCTGGTTCCTAAATCACTCAGCAGGAGATGGAGTCAGTGTTTTATGGCAGCAGCCCAGGCCTCTTCACCTCCAGGGGCTACTCCTCCCCCCTACACTCCAGATGCAGGTCAGGTTGAACAAAAAAAACAGCCACTTCTAAAAGCGTGGTTTCTAAAAAAGATGTGTTATTAAATTGTGAGTTCAGGCACACTAAATTTCCCCTCTCCATCTTAAGCCTATGGGAAGATAGGCTGGAAACATATTACACAGCCTTCCCCATTCTGTCCTATGGGCAAGATGGCCTTGCAACAGTGAAAAACGAAATGGAGAGTATTTCACTGTCAGGACATGGTACATGTCCTACCTTTCACAGACACTGCACCCTGCCTAGGGGGGTACCTTGGGCCTACTATAGGGGTGTCTGATGTGCATGGAAAGGGAAGGGTAAGGCCTTGCAAGTGGGTGCACTTGTCAGGACAAAATGGCAGTTAGCAAAGTGCGTGCTGGCACTGCAGTGGCAGGCTTGAGATCTCTTTTTAGGGCTACTTGTGTGGGTGGCACAATTAGTGCTGGAGGCCCACTAGTAGCATTTGCATTACCAGCCCTGGCACACATAGTGCACTTTAGTAGGGACGTTACTAGTAAGGCAAACATACCAATTATGGAAACCAATTACCATAACACTTTATACAGGGAGCACTTGCACTTTGACACTGATTAGCAGTGGCAAAGTACCCAAAGCCTCTAAGTTGGCAACATTATGTCAGAAAAAGGTCTAGGAGGAAGGCAAACAATTTAAGGAACTTTAGCCAAAAAGGGCCAAGTCCAACACAACCCAAAAGTCCAGGAACTCCAGCCTTCGCACTAAAGTGCACTCCTTTTCAGATGCTTGTGTACACGTGATTGCTCAAAATGCAATCACTGGAAGTGTAAGACAGACAGTGGATAAAGTGGACTCAATACCTTGTTAAATACTGTGGAGGTCCGAAGAAAATTGTGAATGTCATTTGATTTGTTTGTCAATATTTCTGGTAGATCTGAGAGGAAATGCAGAGCGTTCACTGCATACTCTACATACCATTAGAGTGATGGAGCAGCAGAGGATGGTGAAGGAGGATGGAAGTGGAGAAGAGAGCACATGGGTTACTTGAAACAAGAGCAGCCTTTGGAGTGCCCAGCAATTTTCAGGCAATAATAATAATAACGACACAATACCTTTGCTGGTTTGTCTGGTCACAGTTCTGGCTCACCACACAGTAGCACAAAAGATTAATGTGCATGCTGCAAAGCCCAATGTGTCACATGCAGATCACATTCATTTTCAATGGAAGTCATTTACCTTGTCAGTGCTTATCATGAAAATCAGGAGTCCATGTGCTAGGAACTTTGACTGCATCCAGTCTCACTAATTTCTGTCCCGCCCTTGCACGGTGTGCTCTTTAACCTGTAAATTTGTTACCTGTCCTTACAGTGTGTGTATGTTTCTGAGACAAACAGAATGGTCTTGGATGAAGATTATCCTCAATTATACTATTTCCTAGTGCATTGGCAGATGTTATCCCTCAAATCATATGGGGCTTCTTTTAGCAACATATAAGGTGTCCCATTCTAGGATGCAAACACTGCAGGTCTCTATTGTTGGCACGTAACATATTGAGCTTGCTTATTCTCTCATTTTGACTCACTATATGAAACTGGGGTAGTGACTTTCTCTGATCATTTAAAACTGACTATTTTTACCTAAATTCTAGGCCTAACCCTGAAGTAAGACTTTTAATTCTGTACATTGTCTAAATGGGTTTTGTCAGCATTCTGTGTATGGCACATTTGAATGTGTATAGGGGAGCACATTAAAGACCAGATGTGTGCTATTTCAATTCTGACTACTGATTCAGGACCTGGTAAAACAATTTGATGAGCTACCTCTTTGAAGTGAGCATTCCTCAGCCAATCTTGGCATCCTAGACTATGATCTTGTTTATATCTGTCACAGTTCTGATGAGTGTCACATGGTGTCATTAGGATTTAGGAGTTAAAAAACCTTTGATGGTTTCATTGCATATTTCTCTTTTGAAGCAAGACACTTTCTGTCAAACCTGGTATCCCATCTCCAGATTCTCATTTCTTTATGTCTGCCAAAAGCCCTCTTGTGTTTGACATGGTGTCCTTAGGATTCTGGGGCAGTGGGGGTGGTAGTAAAACCTGTGATGGTTTCCTTGCATCCTCCTGCCACTTTGAAGTGAGATATTTTCAGTCACGCTTGGCATCTTATGTCCAGATTCTTATCTCCTTGTTTATGTTTGCCAACAGAATTGTTGTGTTTCATATGATGCCGTTAGCGTTCAATGAGTTAATAAACTTTTGATGTTTTCTTTGCATTCTTCTACCCCATTGAAGTGAACCATTTTAATTCAAGCTTGGCAACCCATGTCCAGATTGGATATCATTGTTTGTCTGCCGAAATCCAGTTATGCTTTTTATATCAACTGAGTTGGAGATGCTAGGCAGATAATGGTGTCCCCTAGAAGCTGGTGCTCTAGTCAAGTACAGAGCTAATGGGCTGGTCTGACGGTACAAGTTGTCAGCTCTTGGGGGGGGAGTTGCTAAACACCCATCTCGAACGATATTTTCACCAGACCTCTCCAATGACTGGCTTGTGCGCTACTGGTTGCTCTCCAGCTACCAGTAAGTAGCTCCCCTCTGTATAGCCCACTCTAATAAATTGGAAGCTTATGCGCTACACGTAATTTGAAAAAAGTTTCTATTTCCAGAAAGTATAAACTGATGTTTAGTGAAAAATGGTTGAATTTCCAAAATATATTTAAAGCTGTTATTCCAATGATAAATTGTGCTGTACTGGAGACATTTATTAATAATGTTAATACTTTGAACCCACAGGCATTGCAGCTATGGGTGTTAAGTGTTACCCATATTGAGGCTTTCCAAATTGATAAAGTATTTTTTTACAATACTGCTGAGGCACCAAGGTCATCACTTCTGGTAATCTTGCAGCACTTACCACTAATGCAATCTTGTCTCTATTACAGCCCTAATATTTGTTAGTAGCTCAGTATGATTGTTTTTGAACTTAAGTAGCTATTATTACAGAAAAGTTGGAGACCCCTGATGTGTACTACCTGTAATAGTTAATTATCTTTCAAGACCTGAGGTATTACGCATCTACACATTTCTTGCCAGCTATCTGCTTCCAGTCTTGAGCTGCCTGACTGAAGGCAGAGCATAAACAACTTGTTTAACCATATGTAGCTATCAAAAAAAGTAGATGCTTGCTCTACATTATTTTCTTGATGCAGACCTGGGGTGCAGTATGTAAGGAAGCCTAGACACTCTCTGGATGGGAGGTGGAGGGGCATCAACAGCTGCAAATACCCGATAAATGTACCTGGTTAGCTGTATGGGTATACAATACCTTGTGCTTCAGGGTTTATTTTTCTCTCTTAATGCCATGCATGCTCAGTACACTGGAGGAATCCTAATCTTCCAGGGCTATCTAAGGCACAGTTTGAAGTTATGTTTTACTAGTTGACCTCTTTCCTAATAGAGTTTCACTTTTGACTGGCTTTTGTTTGCATCCAGCATGGCTGTGAGCCTCATGGTGGGGGAAGTAAGAGTTGATTCCTTTAAAAAAAAAAAATGCTATTTTTGATGGCAGGGGCAGCATGCATGGATGCTTTTCAAAACAACACACACACATTTTGTGTGAGAAAAGTAAACAGTGATCAAAAACCTTGCCTAGAATGTCACCATTACATTACATACCTTTATATTTAACATATGCTTCATTAATATGCATATGATATTAGGACGGGCCAGACGGCTGTAACTTTCAGGACTTAAATATCCTTAAATACCCTTTCTGTAAAGCATTATCTGACATATTTGGAAGCCTTTAGAAATAAGCCATCAGCATTCACCACGTTTGCCGTCCTGCTGCTTTTTAACAAAAAAATTGCAATAGTCACTGCAGTTAGTTTTCTGCTTTACCATCTAGTTTTATAACTTGAAATTCCATTTTACTCACACACTATCATCTAGTGTCAAAACTTGCACCTAATTTTTACTTATTGACAGGGGCCATTGATGACCCGGTAACCAGAAGCAAAGTTAGCCACAATACAAGATTCAAAGTGCCGTGCTATTAAAGCCACTGAAATTCCTAGCTTAATTTATTACAAAATGAATATAGTTGACTGGCTACTTCTGACACTGTTTTTGAGATTGAAAGAAGAAGAAAAGGTACAGATAAAAGATTTAGGATTTGATCAACCTGACATCAAATTTGAACATCCTGCAAAAGACCGGGGCAAAGATTTAACTAGAAAATGTAGATTTTCCTAATAAGTTATAATGGAAAGTCTTAATTTTAATAAAGACACGAAGGCGAGTATTATGCTTTTCTAATCTTGCTTTATATGAATAGCAGCCAAGATAACGAACACAAACTACAGATCCCAACAGGCCAAGCGAGAAACTGGCCAATGGAAGACAAAAGAACCAACAATGTCAACCAATGAACAGGCAGTCTAGGATATAATATATCAGACTGCGAACAGCCCTCTTTTCTTCAGCGAGCAAGTTAAGAAGAGTTCATAATAAGAGGAACAATAGCAAAAACAATGCATAAAGTCAAAGTCCAAGTAAACAAATCTTGACCAAAGTCCAACAGTGGGTTCCTGGCGACATCAGCAGCAACAGAATCCGACTAACCAGAGGAAACACCAAGCAAAGAAGTATCATACCGACGAGGACACCTTGGAATAGCATGAGGAAGCCGGTGGCAAGGCTGGAGTTCCTGCATCGAGGGAAACAAACACAAGTTAGAAGTGTTGAGGTGGGATGATATTCGCCTCTGTGTCTTTAAAAAAAATTGACTTTCCGTCATAACTTATTAGGAAAATCTACATTTTTTTGCAAGACCAGAGGCTCATATTGTGCTTGTTCAAAGCATATTAATAACAGAAGAAACAGCAGAAATCACAGGTTTACAATAAAAAATACGAAAAACGTTATCATTAGACTAATCCGCTGACCTCAGAATGCCCTCCAACCGGTAGCAAGCCCAAAAGGCTTTAGAAGCCATGGCTCCCATGGCAGAATGGGCCCCAAAGACAGAAACGTCAATGCCAGCAAGTGACATGACCCAACGGACCCAACGGGCAAGGGTAGCAGAAGAGACAGGGTTGTGAGGTTTATGGAAGGAAATGAGGAGCTGGGAATGGGAGGATGTTCTGAGATCAAAGGTACGTTGTTCGTATACTTTGAGGCATAGTCCTACACACAGTTTAGGTTGGTCAGGAAAGTAAGGATAAAAAACAGAATTCAAATTAGTTTTTGTACGTCTATTAATATGAAATAATACACAAGAAGGAGTGAATTGATGGGAGGACACATCCATGGCTTTGACGTCAGAAACACGTTTAATGGAAACCAGACATAAGAGCATGGTAAGCGTAGCAGAAAGCATTTTTAAGGAAAGATCGGCATTGTCCGGCCAATAGACAAAGTTCACAACCCATAGTCTTGAGTATTTAGATAAAGGTGGTTTGGAAAACTTAACACCCTTGAGTAGACGACAAATAAGGGTGTGCTCCATCAATAAGCGAATGATTAAGAGAAACGGCAGACTGATAGAGGTTGACCGTCCTATAAGACTTACCTGAGCTGGCCTCAGAAGCCAAGAAATTGACAATGTAAGTTAAAGGTGCTGAAAAGGGATCAACACTTTTTTCCAGACACCAGCTTACTCATAAAGACCAAGCTGACTTGTAAGCTTTAGTTGTTCCTGTGGCCCAGGCCCTGCTGATGAAGAGAGAAGCCTCTTGCGAAATGAAGTTGTAAGATGGGGTCGACCCGTGATCTTCCAAGCGGACAGAGTCAGAGAATTGTCTAGAATCAGAGGATGAGGAAGTCTCGAGGGATTCAAGAGAAGGTTGTTCAATGAGGGAAGAAGGACCAGGAAATCCATCGCCATCTCCAGAAGAGATGGGAACCAGACCTGGGATTGCCAGAAAGGAACCACTAGAATCAGGGAGGCTCGTTGCCGAGATGCTTGAGCTAGCACCCTGCTGATCATGAGAAAAGGAGGAAAGGCATAATGGAGGTGAGAAGACCAGTCCTGGAGAAAGGCGTCTGTTGCAAGGGCCGAAAGATCCGGCTGCCAACTGAAGAACCGTTGAAGCTGAGAATTGAGACGAGAGGCAAAGAGGCCGATATGCAAAGGGCCCCACTTTTGAAAGAGAGAGTGAAAAACGCAGGAGTCTCGTAGGTGACGAGAGTGCCATTCTGCTATGGAATTGAGGTTTCCTGGAAGGTATTCTGCTTTGACAGAGATCTTGTTGAGGAGGCAAAACTCCCATAGGCATTTTGCTAACTCGGACAGGGGCTTGGACTTGGTGCCACCGAGATGGTTGATGTAGCGCACCGCAGAAACTTTGTCCATGCAGAGAAGGATAGAGCAACACACTCTGTTTTTGGTGAGGCTTCTTCTCGCAAAGGAGCCTGTAAGCATCTCTAAACAATTTATGTGCAACCTCGATTCCTCTAGAGACCATGTACCTCCAGTTGATATCGTGCCACACCGGGCCCCCCAATCTGTCAAGCTTGCATCGGACTCTAACACAAGATCTGGGACTGAGGCGAAAATGGTTCTGCCGTTCCAGGCATCTAAATGGTCTATCCACCATTGAAGTTCCGAACGGGATTCTTGATCTAAAGAAACGAGGTCTGAATACGCCAGGCCTCGACGCAGATGATGAATTTTTAAGCGCTGAAGGGCCCGATAGTGGAGAGGACCGGGAAAGATAGCTTGGATAGAAGTGGCGAGTAGGCACATGACTCTTGTAAGAGATCTGAGAGAAATGGAGTTGTTTCTGAGAACTTGGGAAATCTCTGACTTTATGGTGGAAACCTTTGCTCGGGGAAGATGAAGGGAGGCGGTGGAGGAGTAGACCAGAAAACTTAGGAAATCGATTTTTTGGGAAGGAACCAGCATAGACTTTTCGGGGTTTAGGAGGAAGCCCAAATCGGAAAGAAAAGACTGAGTAATGCATAAGTGTGATAGCAGAGTTAGTCTGTCCGGATGCATCAATAGGATGTCGTTAAGATAGATGATCAAATGGATCCCGAGGGACCTCAAGTAAGTCACTACAGATTTCATGATCTTGGTGAAACACCAAGGGGCTGAAGACAGCCCGAAGGGGAGAGAACAAAAATGGTAAGACCCTCCTATCCATTGAAATTGAAGAAATTTCCTGTGAGAATGGTGAATAGGGACCGTGAGATAGGCGTCCTGTAGATCTATTCTGACCATCCAGTCGTTCAATCGAAGAGAATCTCTGAGATGAATGATTGTCTCCATTTTGAAGTGGCGATAGACCAGAAACTGGTTGAACCATTTGAGGTTTATGACAGGACGCATTTTTTTGTTTTTCTTTTGAACTAGAAAGATGGAGCTTAGGAAACCTGAAGGATCTGGAGGTGTCACTTGAATGGCATGCTTTTGGAGCAAAGACTGAACCTCTAAAGAGATGAGAGTTGTCATTTCGTTTGAGAAAGCGAGAGGAGGAGGGAAAACTGTCTGGAAAGGAGGAGCATAAATCTCTATAAGATAGCCTTGGATGGAATGAAGAACCCAAGGGTCTGCAGTCAGAGACCGCCATTTTGGAATAAAAAACTTTAGACGACCCCCCACAGGAGGAGGAACTGGAAGGCTTACCTTGTTGGTAATCGTTTCTGAAGTTTTTCTGGCCAGGGCCACGGAAACCCCTGCCCCTTTGTGGGTAGAACTGGGGCTTGAATTCTTGGTAGTTGAATTGAAGGAACCTCTGGAGCCTTGATTGTGGGAGGAACAGCCGGCAAAGTGATTCCTGCCTCTGCCGGCCCTTCCAAAAACACGTGGAGAAAACACCTTCTTGATCGACTGCTGGGCCTTGTCGATGGATGCAAACGTAGAAACAAATTTACTTAGATCCTTGACAAGAGAATCTCCGAACAGGAGACCATCGGCTTTGATACCAGGATCCAATGAGGCCAAATTGGCTAATTTGGGGTCCAATTTGATCTAGTCATTTGCGACATTCATGTGTGATGGCCGAATTGGCATTGCCCAAAAGACAAAAGGCATGTTGTACCCATAGAGAAACATCCTGCGTGTCAATGTCTGTGCCGTCCAAACGGGTGGATTCAGCCAGGTCAAAAATATGGGCCAGAGGGTCAACCAAAACCAACAATTTGTCTTGGCAAGTGGACCAAGCCTTATCCACACCCTTGCGTGGATCTTTTCCGAACTTGGAAAAGAAAGTCAGTAGAGGCTGGTCAATCGTAGGAGTAGTAGAAACGTTAGACGGAAGAGAAGGTTTGGGACACTCAGATTTTAGTTTAGATCTAACAGACTTATCTAAAGGCAGATGCATCTTGGTGGAAATATACTCGCCAACATGGGAAAGAGAAAACCATTCAGTGGAATTAGGATGGCGGATAGTAGCGGGATCAAACATAGGGGTACCATCTGTATCCAGAATAGGGTCAAAGGAAAAAGGATCAGTCTTTAATTTTTTAGGAGGAGGACTAGGGTCATTGGCATCAAGATCATCAAAATTGTAATCAGCGTCATCCAAATCGTCGTCAGTGTCCAAAATATGAGAAATTACCAATTTCTCAGGTACCTCAGCATGTTTTTATTTCGCTTTTCGTTTGGTAAAAGAGACAGATAACCCCTCCTTGACAGGAGGCCTGGGAGTCACCAAGTCCTCAACCTTGCGAGAGGAAACCTCTTCTGAACCACGTGACGCAGTAACAGAAACATTTTTAGTGCTGGAAGGTACCAGTTTTCTTTTTCTGCTATTCCCCGCAGACTGGGCCAGAATTTTGGACATTATTGACAGTAAGGAGTTTTCCATATCTTTAGAAAATCGCTTCAAAGAAGCCTCAACTGCATGTTTCACAGAATGATTAATAAAATAATTTAAATGTGTCTTAAATGCCTCCCCTTCCTCATTATTAAACTCGGCGCTCTGAGAGCTATCAAGCTCCATGTTCAGTATACTGAAAAAACCAGACAACAACGGGTTAAAATAAGCAAAGAGAAGCCCTTCCCTTTGGGCGTGTACAAATAGCAGGAAAAACCTGACCGGGAGCCAAGAAAACCCCTCCCAGGGGCGGGAACGAAGTTTCAGACGCTGAGGAGATGAAGGCAGAAGCGGAGCGGCCAGCGGGAACAGCGCACTACGAGGAAGCGCTTGAAATGGCTGCCGTGAGGCACAGTTGACGCGCGAGAAGGCAAGCGGGAGAGCAGAGGGCGGGAGAAAAAAGACGCTCGACAGAGCTACTCGGGTAACAAAAAGCACAGCGCGCTAGCACATTTCAATAATAATACTGCAATAATGCCTAAACACTCAAAGATATCAATACCAAATGAACAGTAACAGAAGGAAATAATGAAAGGGTACTTATCTTGACTGCGACCAGCAAGAAAGGAGGGCTTTTTGCATTCCGACCCTTCATTATATCCTAGACTGCCTGTTCATTGGTTGACACTGTTGGTTCTTTTGTCTCCCATTTGTCAGTTTCTCGCTTGGCCTGTTGGGAGCGGTAGTTTGTGTTCATTATCTTGGCTGCTATTCATATAAAGCAAGAATAGAAAAGCATAATATGAGCCTCCGGTCTTGCCATAAAATTCAGTTCAAGTTGGTGTACAAAGAAAGCGTGGCTTACTGCAAGCACATCTAACAATTCACTGTTCTGTTTCAACTGCTTGCTCTTTAGTGGTGAAGCACCAGGGACAAAAATACGAGTTACGAATTTAAAACCCCAGTAAAAAAAAAAAAGCATGAGGTATGTAAATCGAATCTGGATAGCTCAATAAAGCTTGCCATGTTTTGAAGACTTAATATTGCTGCACATTTGTGTAGGAAACCCACCACTCAATGTAGTGCACAACAATGGGGTACACTGTTCAGAGACGTTGAGGAGACCCTTATTGGTTTACAGAGGCAAAAGTAGATAATACTTATGCTCTATTTTGTGGTAGTGTGGGTGAGCGGCTAGGCTTATCATAGAGTAGTGCTAAGCATTAGTTGTACTCCCAGAGGCAATAAATGATACACACACTCAATGAATGAAGTTGAGATTAGAAAAATAGTGCTTGTTTTTATATAAATATTTATATCAAGAACTTCGGGTACAAGTTAAATACTTTTCACAATGTAGAAAAATCACAGTACATGCAAAATTCACAGTTGTGCGCAATTAGGCACGATATATTTTCTGTGGAAGGAAAAAGGCAATTGGGAAATCAATACAATGCAGTTACTTTATTGGTTCACCTTTTAGAATTCGAAGGTTTGGGGTCCAAGGTCCAAAGTTCCACGGCCAAATTCTCTGGAGCTTCCTGGATTTCACCAGGAGCAGGGAGCAAAGGGACTTTGTAGTTGGCGCCATGAAGGAAATGGACCACCTGTAAAAGTAAAGCTAAGAGGGACTTGTAAGCAAGTCCGAGGGCTCTTAAGAGAGAGTCGAGGTTGCAAGGGCTCTGGGGCCACGGGAACACAGCTGGTTTGAAGATGCCCCGGCTGGGCAGGCTGTGTGCAGTGAAGATGTGCAGCTGGGCAATGGCACTCAAGGATACACCTCACGGTCAGGTGCTGGCACCTTGGAGCAACAATTCTGGAGCACCTGGGCCACTGCTGAGGTTTATCTCAGGAGTCCTGATGTTCTTCATTGGTTGCTGGCTCGCTGTAACGTTGGAGTCTGCCTGGACTTGCTTTTGTAAGTTTTTGCAGCAGGAGAAGTAGTACCCCGGGTATTAGTGGTGGTCAGCTCCAGTGGGTCCTGGGGTCTCAAGACTTGGTGCAGAGGCCGAGCTGACTCTCCAAAGTAAGTGTACCTTCGACTGCAACATGGGGACGTCAGTCGACTGAGGAGCTGGACGACATTGGACCAGACTTCACTGTTTTGCAGGCCTGCGACTGCAGGGAGATAGTACTTCTATCTCAAGGGTGTTTCCCTGGCGATTAGCGAAGGGCTGAAGCCTCTCTGGGGTTTGTGGAGGTCACACAGTGATGAGACGAGCTGGAGGATGGTGGTTGTCAAGTTCTGTGGTGGCAGGGAGGAGTTTGCTCCCAAAGTCCACCACGAGTTCTGCAGTTCTCGGTCCAAAAGCGGTTCTTCGTTCGTCGTCTTCTTGTGTCCGTGAATACTACTATTCAGGGTCTGGGGATGCCACCTAAATACTAAATTTAGTATCACTTACTAGTGAACACCTTCAGGTTTTTTGGGTGTGTTGAGATAGCAGTTTAAGAGCAACAGAGGTCTTATTTTGTGCTGTACTTTTCTGCCTCATGTTGAGACTGCCTGTAGGACTGGATAGTTGAGTTTGATTGGGGTGACCTCTGACTTGCACATGTGTTGAACAAAGATAGACAAGCCCCCTGAAGGGCTGCCAAAAAGGCTGAGATGGGAGGACACTCATTTGAAATCAGCAACAGTTTTTACAGGCACTTCCAAAAACACCCAGAATGAGCTACTGGATTGTATGCTGGAAATAACAAGAGATGCCATAATACAACAGCTAGGAAACACTGAATGTGTGGCTTCCAGATTGATGACACTACCAATGTATTCACAAATAAATTAAATATATTAAAGTTGTTGACAGCTTTTATTGTTTTTATCATATTAAAGATGCATCTGGAGATTCAGGAACTTAGCCATGCTTTCCCAGAGACCAATGATAAAATAAACTTAGGGGTTGATTACCATAGCGAACTGACTTCAGCCCATCCGCCATCATTTCGTATTTGAGAACTCCCGCCTACAAGGCGGCAGTCCCACAGTACGAATTACAATGCAATCGCCACCAAGGCGGTCACATTGCCTATGACTGCAGCACCCGCCACAATGCAAAAAAGGGAGAATTTAATTTTCCCTGCACTACGTGGCAGGCACCATGCGGTGCCTGCCTCATGGTGCAGGGTAAGTGCCCCCTAGGTCCCATGTCTGGGGGCCAGGAGGTAAGGGGGCCTGCTACAGGCCCCCAAAGTCCCTTTCCGCCTGCCTGTTCATGGCGGGTTAAACGCTATGAATAGGCAGGCGGAAAGGGACATTGTAATCCCTTCCGCAGTGCCTGGTAGGCACTGCCACTATTGTAGGAACTGCGAGCCCCTCCACCGCACCGGCGGGCTCAAGGAGCCCGTCGTTAGGGACAAAATTGTTTTTGGTTTTACATTATATATGTAAGAAATAAGTAAATTGAATTACGTGTACAAGAAATTAGCTATGCATACCCGACAGAACCATTGTTTTTTGCTTTCATACATACCCAGGTTCTGAGGGACACAGGGTCACCCCATTGTTTGTTTGGTTGAATGAAAGTAGGTTGTTACTGTCGGTGGGTTTGTGGTATACCTCACTCACCAATTTCCCATTCCTAGCGATTATGTTCAGATCCAGGAAGGGTAGTGACTTTGTAGTGAAGAGATTACTGCTGTTGACCCATGTGAGAAAGTCATGCTCAGAAACTGGCGAATTCTTAATACCCACGGGCAAAATCTGAAAATCCCACTATTCTCTTTTTTAAAAAGTACCAGTATTAGGGACACCTTGGTACACACCAGACTGAGACATCAAGCACCAGACGACAGAACAGAACTATCATGTTGGGGACTCCCACCAGTCACTGGACATTATGCCTGCTGTTTTTGCACGAGGGTGTGATAGCAGCCCAATGATGAAGCATACCACAATCTAGTGCGTGAGGGCAGTATTTACAACCTTTTGGGTTTTCCTCCCTAAGTGGATATCATAAGAAGGGAAGGCTGAATCTCTAGTCCTCGTTTTTGTGTGTTAGATGTATCCATATGTTAACAAGATGAAGCTGTACCCCTAGGGTACCCACGTACCATATATAGGGACTGTAAAGACATTGACCCGTACTTTGGGTTGCTTAAATGCTGAGTCTACCTCCCCAGGAGTCTTTATTTTCCCGTTCTACCACACAGAGTTGAGGGTAAACTAAAGTTTTCCCTGTGTCGAATGTGCACAGAAAATAAACATACTAGCATGTGAAAACACTGTGATGAAGAATGGGCAATCATGGGTACCTGTTGTAGCATTGAGGTGCAAGCTGACCTGAAGAAAGGTTACAGACTTGGAAAAATACACGAAATATGGCACTTTGAAAAGACTACCACCAAGCTCTTACCTGAGTATATTAACTTATATATCATTTTCTGCTGGTCCAAAGATTCACGCATTTTGCACCTCTATAAATGCCCATCAACCTAGCATCATCAGGTCCAAAAACCAGTTGGAAATCATCACCGTTCCTTTGCATAAAACCTTGTGCATTCTGTTCAATAAAAGAGTATTGTCAACAAAACCCTACCCTATGGATATTGAAAGGCACACACTCCTACATCCGGCAATAGACACCAGGCTGCAGGACCCGCTCTCGTGCATATTAGCCGGCCCCTCAAATAGCGGTAATAACTATTTTATAAAGAAGCTTTTTGAAAATGCTCCCGGTGTTTTGACTCGTGCCCTGACCAACATTGTATGGCTGTATTCATGTTGGCAAGATCTTGATGCAGAACTATCCCGAAAGTTCCCACATATTAAATTTATAGAAGGCATACTGGATAGACTCAACAATGGTGATTTTCTACCCCCGAGCTTCGTCAACATGCTAATTGTAGACAATCTCATGAGCGAAGGTGGGACTCACCCTGAGATGGAGAAAGCCTCTCACCATTGCAAGCTAAGCATATGTTACATAGTGCAGAATTTGTTTTACAAAGGTAGGAGCAGCTGTTCTATTGCTCTCAGCACCTCTTTTCTGGTTGTATTTAAAAATCCCTGAGACAAACAGTCAGTATCTATTATAGCAAAACAGATGTATCCCAGAAACACAACGTTTACTTGGAAGCCTTTAACGACGTTACTGAAAATCCCCACAGTTACCTGCTGGCAGATTTTTTTAAAAAATCTCTAGAAGACTACAGACTGCGTACAGGTAATTTTGCACCCACTCTCCCCGTTGCTTATATGCTCAAACCCCAAACTAAAACCTGTAAAAAGAATCATTAAAGAGATCCCTGAAACATTTCCCATCTAGACCTCATAGTAGATGGTGTCAACAATGGCGGCGAGTCTATGTCGAAATCTGGCCCTTCTAACAATGCTAGTCACAGCCAGCCCCCAATAAAGAAAGGCCATCCTGTGTTCGGCTTCAGATGATTTAATGGCTGCAATTTCAGAGATAGCACTAAACACCCCATAAGGCAACATCCCCATATCAGAACGTCAATTCGAAGTTTAAAAAAACATGGAAACCTCATCAAGAAATTCATCCCTAATTTCTAAAAAGAAGTTGGTGAGACAGTCCAAAATCCAGAACATGGCCATTTGATTACTATTTAATCTCCCAAAACACATCTCAATCACTCATTAACGTAAACAGCTACACTAGCTACCGGTAAAGAACAGCATCATCCTTAAAGCATTAATAGTGGCACATTCAGCCTTTTACAAAACGGGCTCTGCCTATCTGCTAGGAAGACTGACCATCTACTACCCGCAAAGATCACTGCGTTTGCAGATGGCTCACCTTCTGTCCATCCCATGCACAAAAAAAGAAAAAGTGGGGCAGTGCAGCCTGCTCACTCGTGTCGGCTCAACACTGGAATGAACTTCCTTTTCCCCTTGATGTCTACTAGACATAAAACTGCTCCGTAAGCAACTAAAACCCACCTGTTTAAAGAATAGACAGCCATTCACCTTTATATTGACCACACGCCTAGTTCCAGGACACTCAAGTAGTAGCTGCGCGCTCTATGAAACCTCTCATTCATTAAGTGATTCACAGTCAGGAGGGTTTATAGGGTCTTTGCTGTGCACAGCGATTACTTTTAATCACCAGCCTATTAAAACTCAAACTAACTGATGGAGTTTGTCCAAAAGATGGACTTGGTACCACAATGCCAGCCAGAACAGTTGTGGGCACCTGCGAATGACATATGAGACATTAGAAAAAATTAAACACAGTGCCTGGATGCTAAGATTAAAGACGTTTTGAATTGCACCGACTTAAAACCTCACAAGTAAGCCAATCTGTACTCAAACGCTCTGCAAAACGTTTTAAAATATTACCAGCAAGGTCCAGATAAAAGAAGCAAGTTGACCCTATACACCCCAGGCACAGAAGCCTCAAGAACCACACCCGACCACAGACCCATTTGTTGAAGGTTTAAAAAACATAAATATAAATCAAAGGTACAGAGGCGCCGCCCAAATGTTGCTAAGTAAAATGACTGCTGTTACCTCCTGGAACGAGAAAGGTGAATTCCTCTACAGAGGTTGCCCTGTTTTGGGGTCCCACATGTACAACCTAAAACCCAAAACTCTATTGGGGTATAAAGTCCCTCTAGAGTGGGAGCAGTTGCTGTGTGCCTCTGCGGAACTCAACATTCTTTCAACCCTTGTAGATAATGTTGAACACTGGCAACAACTTGAAAGCTTAAAAGATCCCGCTTCTACACCTCCAGGGACCCTGCTACCTGTTGTTTGTCACCCCTGCTCAAAGAGGCCCAGATCACCTTTCTTTCTCCAGCTGTGTCCCGAAAGAATCACCAAGACTCTACCTCTGGAACCTACAAAGACTTTATTCAGAATAAAGACATGGTTACCTGTCTAATACATCTTTGAAATCTGTCTTGCACAGACATTTATTAAGCACATATGTATATGTTTGTATTGATATGTTAATAACTGCTTTAGATTTTTTATTTCTGTAGTAAATGTTAAGTTACAGTATAACCAGATAGGGTTACCTTGGCTACTTAAACCCCATTATTGTCCGTGAAATTGTTGCGTGGCCCAACCTATATCTCATTAAGGTGTAAGATTAATCAGCCAGGTAAATCAGGGAAATCACTCCAACCTGATAGGATATATTGTTGGGTCCTCATCCACAGGTACCACCTGTGGCTTGCTTCATTATTGGACCCACGTCCTACTCACCTAGTGTGGGCGGGTGGGCTCAATGCATTTGTAAGCAGAGTGCTTGAGCTATTTGTTTAGGGATTGTATAAATATTAAAATTGCCTGTCGGATCCTACAATCATTTTTAATGGTTGGTCCTTTGGCAAGATTAAAAACAATGCGATGTCATAGGGGAGTAATGACCCTATGCATCTGAGGTCGACATTTTTCAGCCATTGAAATGCCCTGTGGGTCAGTCGACCTCATCAGGAGCATATACAAAGCAAATCCTTACATAATTGTTGCAAAAGGCATGCACGCAATTTATACAGACCAGTTTTGTGGACCTTTTCCTTTTGTTATGGTCTGACCTAAAAGAGAGAGAAATCTCATGTCATTGAACAATAGTAACACGTTTGTTCCATGATTATACGTATTATTTCCCATGCTATTGGGCTACTCGTCATGCACACAGATGTTGAAAACCCTCACTCAAAAAGAATATTTACAAATGCAAACATTTGATACACATAAAAGGCACACAGGGAAATACAGTGATTTTGTGCAACATGCACTCTATTCTTGATTTGGATTATGACAGTTCAGCACCTACATAGCCTATTGATTCATTTAGGCTACATAGGGCTAACCGGAGGGACCATCCTTGTAGTCACACTCTGTCAAATAAAATTGAGATACACAACGTTATTAAGCGCTCGTATTGGTTAGTAGTCACATACAATTGAGATACGGTAAGTTCTTAGGCTTAGAAAATGCCCCTCGTTCTTCTCAGTACTTACATCATCAGAGGACTGTGTCCGCGTCCTCACCTAATCGGCTTACCGCAACTCTGCATCTTGAGGGCGGAAGCTGGCGGTTCCCGATTTCTATACTTCTTTTTTATCGAGTGAAAGTCACTTGATTGTATATGCAGGACATGCCGGGAAACAAACTACACAGCTTGTAGGAATTGTAGTTCTGAATCGTTTCGTGTTAATTGAGCTACTACGATATGACAATTACCTGGCCTATTACAAATTATAGTTGTAGTCACTTTATTTAATTGCATTTTTGCCACTTGCTAAAGAAAAATTTATTCAAACAACGGATGACTTTAAAACTGATATCTACATGCATACATTTCTATGGGAAACTTGATTGTTTGTGACTGCTGAACAGTGAGGATTGTCTTATGTCTGATCAAAATATGGTATATGCTGTTTTTCTGTATTGTTATGCAGTCGCTTGTTAAACCGTAGGACGTGCATGGGATGCAGATCATTGTCTCTTGCTTCCAGTCCGAAATTGGATGCCGTAAGAATGTTCATTCTCCCGTTTGGTAGTCGATTCACCCATGTGGATGCTGGGAAATGTAGTTCAGTCATCTCCTCTAAATATTTAACAGTCTACCTAATCCTATACTGTTTCAACAATTAGTCTTGACATACAGCTTACAACAGGTTGATTGTGAGGTACTCTCTTAAGTGTGTTACAATATGTTCCCCCAAGGTATTTAATCGTTTAACCCTTTATGTTGTGTTGATAGTCTGGAAATCCACCACTGTTCTTTTTCTAATAGAATTCCTTCTACATTTCTTGGTTCTGCTTGTATGTGTTCTAACATGACCCACCTGTGGTCCTGTATTGTGTGTCTTTCTGTCAGATAATGCTCTGGCATTTTTGTTGTTGCACATCTGCAATGAATATTACTTAGATGTTCTCCTATTCTGATACTGGCTTTTCTTGTTGTCAGGCCTATATATTGCAAGTTACATGGGCATGTTATCATATATACAACCAGCTTGGTATTACAGTTTGTGTGTTTTCGTAGCTCCCACTTTGTGTGTATTATCAAATCTTTTTCTTTAGTGGGTGCCGTAAGATAGTGCAATTTCGTTCATCCGCTTCTACATTCCATTCTGTTTGCTATAGTGGTTTGTAATACTGTGCCTGCCCCTCTGTCAGCCAGTTTGATAGTGATTTCTCTATCATTTTGTTGTTCGGCTAGTGCCAATCTTTCTGTATTACTCAGATTTTAAAACTTTGGTATAGAGTTGGTATCCAGCTTTTCCATTTCATTGTAAACTAGCTTTTCAAAGGTTAATATTTCAGCTGGGGTTGTGTGTGTTGGGGGGCAGAATGTAATTTGTTTTACGTAAACATGTCCCGGATGTATCAATTGGATAATCTTGTTCACCAAAATAGGCTTTGAGCTGTAGTTTGCGGGAAACAGCAGCTAATTCAGAGTGTAAGTGAAATTTGTCAAGACTAGGTGTTGGTACAAAGCCCCAGTTAGAAATGGGGTGTCTGGTTGGTTAGTGTATGCACCTAAGCCAGGCTGAACCCACCATTCTAGTCAGGAAAAGGGAGTCACACACACAAAGATAACCCTTGCTCACCCCATTGGTTGCTTGGCAGAGCACTCAGGCTTACCCCAGAGACAATGTGTAAAGCGTTTGCACAACACACTCTCACACCAGTGATACACTAGGCATAACACAATTAGAGACTCCACACAAGGTTATACAAAAATACCCTTTTGCATTATACATTAGACCAATAATCACATAAATCACTATGCCACTAGGAACTTGTCATCAAAATGCATGCAAAAAACATAGACAACATTACATAAATCAATAATCACTTTGCCAATTGTCATAACATTACATGTGGTGCAGTAAAGTAAACACTTATAGGCTGCCCATGTCACGGAACATCCTGAAACACAACACCCTACACCATTGTACATTTTAGGTAGCTCCTGAAACAGTATTTGTTAGGCTGCCTTGGTAGGGCATAACATGACATAAATGCTGACCTCAGGATATCACAAACAGTAACAAGTCAAAGGACCATGCAGAGGTTCTTTTCCCTCAACACAAACTGCAAGCACCTTGCTTCCAACGCGCTGAGCCGCGTTAGGCAGGGCCCTTATTTGGCTGCCTGATAAATGCAGGTTTCGTCAGAGGTGGCTCCCAGGCTCATGCACGTGCAGGTTCTGCTACATGGAGCGGTGTACCTGCACACCATGGTGAACTTTCCCCAAAGCGCCCTTCCTCCCAAGACATCAGACAGCTGCCAACAGGCCCTGGAGTACCCAAGCAGCCTGTGCTCACCAAAGTGCCCCATTTGCGCTTTCACTTTATTAGCAGCTGTGCCCCTTTCTTTAGACAAGCCGCATCTAAAGAAAGTGGCACGGCCACCATTAAAGGTAAAGCGGGGGAATTGGGCGCTTGTAAAAAAAAAAAAAAAATCCTAAACAAAAAGGTAATAAAAACCTCCAGTGTAAGGAAACTGAAGGTGGTCGGTACTCTTCGCCTACGAACAGAAGTGATGTATCGGGAGCACCGACCAATAAGGAGCTAGGAAACAAGTGCAAAATCATTTTTAACCAATGGCAAGCAGCAGCTGTGATTACACTCCCTAGAGTGATTACAGCAGGTCTTGCAGACAGCGCATGCGCTGATGCTCGACCTAAAAATGTTACAGCGCAGCCCCAATGATTAGCCTATGGGACAGACAGACTTTCAATAGTAAGAAATTAAATACACAGTATTTCACTATCAGGAGGACATATTACACACACCAGTACATGTCCTACCTTTCACATACACTGCACCCTGCTCATGGGGGTACCTTGGGCCGACCTTATGGGTGCCTTTCTTGTAAGGAAAGGGAAGGTTTGGGCCTGGTGCACGTGCCAGAACAACATGGCGGTTTACAACTGGGCGTGAAGACACTACAGTGGTAGGTCTGAGACACATTTACAGGGCTACTAATGTGGATGGCACAACTAGTGCTGCAAGCCCACTAGTAGCATTTGATTCACAGGCCATGGCACGCACCATGCAGTTTACTAGGGACTTACCAGTAAATCAAATATGCCAAACATGGACAACCAATCATTTCAAAATTTATGTAGAGAGCATATGCATTTTAGCACTAATCAGCAGTTGTAAAGTAACCGGAATCCCATAGCCAACAAAAACCGGGTCAGAAAAATAGGAGGCAAAAGGCAAAAAGTTTGGGGATGAATATGTCAAAAGGGCAAGGTCTTTATTCAAAGCCGCTATCAGTGTGGGTGTCAGAATTTTACTTGTCATATTTGTTTGCATCATGCTGAATGTTTGTGCATGTGAGTCCTCTGTCTCCCACTGAACCCTGGAGTCCTCTCTTCTTCTGCCCCTGCGACTGTCCTCCGCCTAAAAAAAGGGGGTGTTGTTTGTTAACAAAATGTGCAGATATCATTGTATTATAGGTGGGACCCCATGGCATTAACTGTTGGCTTTGGGGTTGAAATGGCAGTTTCAAAAATTGGGGAAAAGGTGACTAGTTATACTCTTGGATTGATCTGCCCCATGGCCTTCTTCTATTTCTTTGTTTATTTCCCCCATTTAATCTTTTTCGCTTCCCCATGCCTCAGAGTCTGTGGATCCGTCATCTGACGAATTTGACCCAGAGTAATCTGAATTACCCTCCGTGTGTATAGTATAATTTGGAGTGGAGTAGTGGTAGGGGTACACTTTGTAAAAGCAATTTTTTTAAACATATTTCTGTAGTTTTTAAACTTTTGACTGTGTTAAATAATCTTTGTATTCATTAGTTTCTTTCTTTATTTTGTCCATTCTTTTCTTAGAAGCCGTAACTGTTGCTCTCATTTCACCCTCTGTTGTTTGTATATCTACAAGGATAGTTTCTGACAATCTTTGCGCAGTTCATTATTAAAATAAGCCAGTCTCTTGTACAATGCACTCTTGGCCCGTTCTTTTCAAAAGGTGGCATCTTCTAAAAGAAATTCTGGGCGCATTTTTGACCCGTAATCATCTTGAGCAGCATCACCTTAGAGGAGATCTTAGATGATGAAGAATGGACCCATCTGACCTCTAACAATTTTGTGATAGAATGTGCAAGACTCCCACTCACAAATTTTGGGGGGAATTTGAGGCAACCCTGTCCTTGCATATCAATGGAACTTCTATGGGAAGCACTTTTGCTCCTAGTGTGGCCAGGTTGTATCCATACAATCTGGAGAAGAAACTCATTCTCCACAATGACAGCCCATTCCAGCCATACATTGTAACCTGAAAGATGTCATTTTTGTCATATGGAAAGGTGAGAACGTAACAGCATTGGGTTCCATTGGATGGTTACCCAAGATAGGTACTTAATATTTACCCATACTTTGAGAAATAAGTCTCTGACCTTCTTGAGTGTTACTGTTTTCCATGAGGAAGTAAAATTACAGACACATATAACAAATCTACTGCTCAAAATATCCTGTTAAGGTTTGACAGTTTTAATCCTCGCTCATTAGGTATTGGCAGTTTCTATGCCTATGTAGGAATTGCAGCCAACTAAAGAATTTTAAAAAACAGGCAGAAGATTTGGCAGAAAAACTCAGAAAACTTAACGACCCTAAACAAACTATCAAAAAACTGAGAAAAGAGCAAGAAACCAAAATTGTGAAGCAGTGCTGGAGACTCAAGCAAGGGAAAAGGAAGACTCCCCCCTCTTGTTATGTTTGACCACATAAAATGTAGCCTCAGATCATGGTAAAAAAAATCATAAGGTCAATTGGCGGATTCTGAATATAGGGACAACACAATGGGATCACCCTCTTTTTTCACATAAAAGAGCGAAAAGTATAAAAAAATTAAATTGTACATACAAGTCCAAGACCCAATCGCAGACAACAAAATACCATATTGAACACACTAGGGTTCCCAGAGATAAAAGGCCATTACCCCTGTGGACAATGCAGTATGTGCCATCTTATGACACCCACCAAAGAAATAGATTTGGGACTACGCACAAAGTGGGAGTTACGAAAACACAACAACTGTATTACTAAACAGGTATCTATATGATAACGTGCCCATGTAATTTGCGATATATATATACAAAACTCAGACGTATCTCACTTAAAATCATGAAAAAACAGCGTGATGGGGAGAACTTCCCCTCCTTAGATACCGTGATGGGGAGAGCTTCCCCTCACTAGACACCGCATGACTAGGAAAGGAAACAATTCCTTTTCTTTAAATAACCCTCACACACTCTAGTAGTGTCATGCTTCATCATCGGGTTCACCTGACTCGTAAAGGTCAGGGTGGGCTCAACCATCTTCCAGGGAGCTCTTAAAAGGAAAGTACTAGTGGGCGTAACTATAGATAAAAAATCCCTTGATCGCTCCAAGGTATCCCTTTATTAGTGGAGTGGTCGGGGAGTTTAAATCTAAAAATAACAAGGGGTGATTTGGATACAATGGTCTATTGACCCTTTAATGTCTAACAAGTTTCAGCCCTACTCTAAAGGCCTAAACATTTTTGGGGCTTTCATCAGGATGATGCAACTCACTTCCCCAGTCTTTTCGCTAATTGAGCTTTTTTTGTACGTTAAGCATGCAAGCTGGTGCATGCATAGCAAGTGAATATACTTGCCCCTTTTCGTTTGGATCCGACCTGTAATAGTAAAGTAGCAATTTTATTTCAGGTTATGGTTGTAATAACATGTTATTTTAGTGAGGCCTAGTGTGTTCCTCCAATTGAGTCAATCATCACATCATGATCATTTACACTAGTGGCAAGCATTACCCTATGCACACTGTCTTATCTGTGAAAATGAAAATCTCAAGTTCACATCATGTCATTCGATCAGTAAGTACTTATGTGCGGCAATTCGCCTTGTGTACCTGGAGCATGTGTGTTCTTGTCCTCTTATAACTCAGAGGAGAGAATTTTGAGAAAATTGCATGTTGTGCGTTATCGTCTTCTCAATACACTTAACAGATGTCTGAGCCCATCTTGTGCCATCACCCTCCAAAATGTGTTTTGTACCGGATATTTATTATATTCAACTTCTTTCAAAAGAATCAACAAACGGAAACAACCACCCAACATGACTTCAAGCATCATATCAGTATGCCAGTTAACATATGACATCCATTAACTCACCCAGTCTGTATGGGTTTCTTACTTCTTGGGGCAGGAGGTAATGGGGTCGCCCTGTGGATATTTTAAGGGTTAAAAGCTGTGAGATTAATTGTAGTGTCTATAGCTGGAATACCAGTTTCAGATTAAGCATATCTGAAAAGAGACTTACTTTTTCATGGGTCCTATGCTTCCTTTTCACCAGTTTGGTTCCGCTCTCCCCGACTTGTGGCCCCCAATGTGGAAATGTACATTTTTAGGGGTATACTGGTGCAGGGTCACCCTCTTGTCCACGGGTCCAAAGACCAACAAAATAGAGATCGGCACTGGAGTTGAAATAAAATAACAAGTTTATTAATCACTCATGAGTGGGACCACGTCCACACAACACTCTCAAGTGCTGCAGGAGGTAGTACACTGAATTCACAAACCATTGTCCCTTTTACACCATTTTGTTGCAATGTAAGCATGTGAACAGAAATGGAAAAAAACAAGTTTAGAAATAGCTATCAGCAAACAAGGGCAGATGGATAACCACTTGGTCAGCAAATAGGGAGGGACAGCAGAAATGCTTATGGCAGCAGTAAATGGTCGACAGTTAACATCTGAGACCAGCTGCACTGGCAGCTTCTAACCCTCAGCATGTACATTGCTTAGCCATGTCAGGAGGTCTACTAAAATAGGTGGCACAAGCAGAGTGAAAAGCCGAGCAGCAGAGGATGGAAGAATTACGAAGGAAACAAAATGAACACCACAGTCAAAATGACTGTAGCTTATGCTAAGTAAAATATTACACGTTTCCACAGACGACCCTTTTAGCATAAGCTAAGACATTTTCTTATGCTTATAAAAGGGGTACGATAAACATCATGGATGTCAATTAACATTATATCACAGATTTCTTGTTCCATTGCTGGACGGGCATTTACATTTTGGACATTCGGTTTAGATGGTAGACAAGTAGTACAAGTGGAAATACAGAGGGAACAAAGCATTGGTCCACATTGTATGCATAAACAACAAGAGAAGAGAATTGCAATAATTATGAATAAGGCCGACAATACTTTCAGACCCCATACAGAAAATAAGTTCCAGAACCATCCAGTCCAAGTCCATGTTCCTGGGTCTTGATGTATTTCGGTGGCTATCTTTTGGAGATGGCCGCATATACAGAAGGTGAATTGTCTGATATGAAGACACAACAGCTGGATCTGATGATACGGCATGCTCCACCTCGATCAGCCAGAATAACATCTAGAACAAGTCTATTCTGCAAAGCAACCATGCAGATCGATGCTAGTTCTTCTGTCAAGTTCCCTAAGGTCGCAGTTATCTGATTGATCACTGCTTCCATTGTATGGGTGAGGAGACGGACCAGCTTACTGTTCTGTACTGGGCCAACAAAGAAGAAGAATCCTCTGTTAAAGTCTGTATATTGTTCCCATGTGGTCTCCGTCTGGTTGACTACAGAGACATCGATTGCACGTTTTCGCCTACTACCAGCATGGTGATCGAACAATTGCAAATCATGGTGGTAGGTTGGGGTAGCTAAAAACACAGGTGGTAGAAGGAAGGCTATGTAACAGGTACCAGACCAGCCTGGAGGTAGGAAGTAGTATGCCTTAGTTCCACAAACAAAATAAGTGTGACGTGATGCAAGGAAGCTGCTTCAGCCTATCGTAGACATCTGCAACACTGTAGTACAGTTACTGTGGCCCATCGTCTGTAATCTGTACACAAAGGGGGCCAGTGGTCATGGCAACAAAGATAACAGGGGGTCCGTTTCCTTTAGCCGACCTAGAATTTGGATACACATAACTTGTTGCTGCACTTCCTTTACTGTATTCTTCCATTTCTAAAGCAGTCCCTTTTGCTTGTGGGTCCCCATCTTCGTTGGGGCAGCAGACTTTGTTCAGTTTGGCAATTGAGACATGCATAGACAGTGGACCCTGCAAAGACTAGCACATGACCCGATATTCCTAGTTATTATACAAATAGTCGTAATACCCCACTAATTGAGTGTGCACACTGTTGAAGCACCCACTGCCACAGTGCAATCCAAAACAGGATTTTAACAGTTTTAAAAAGACGCAAAGGTGCACCACTTATTAAAACAGGACAGATACATTATAAATTATCAGGCCCGTATCCATAGTATTCTTCAGATAATCTTCTTTTATTCAAAAAGTATAAAAAGTCACTCTTAATTGGAAACAACAGCCGACGCGTTTCGTCCAGACAGATGGACTTCTTCAGGGCTGTAACAAATATATATAAATTCATAAATATACAACACTTAATACAAAGAACAAACATAAACTTCACATAATTGTAAATGCAAACACATACATATATTAAAGTCAGGACTGCTATGTGCATAGATCATGTAACATACAAAAATAACCACTACAATATCAAGACATTAACTCCATTCCACACCTCTCAATCAAGACTAGACCCTACTATTTGACAATTTTAACCAACAACACTGATATGTACATATCCAAAATATATACATGTAAATAAGAAGCTATTAGTAGAAAGAAGGAAGCATATGTGAGCAGAGGATATGTGGTCAAAGAAGAAAGAAACATAACATGATGAGCAAGACTGATTACAATGAACATCGAGTGATAGAGAAAGAAATTGAGATCAAGAGAATAAGTGATAGACAATACTCTTGAAACACAGAGATCGCAGAGATAAGAGCGATGTTAGAATCAATATAAATCACTATATCCATACCATGGGCGAGGACCTCAAGATATGCTATAGTACAAATATGGATGTCTCATTAAAAATACCCAATGAGCAGCATGTACCATGAAAGATAAACCCACCATAAGAGGATATTGGTTGCGCTCCTGAATAGTGTAAAAATCAAGGTATCCGTAATGTGTGGCAACTTCAAGCAAATTAGTAGCAAAGTAAGTCCACAGGAGCTATATGAGGACAAAAGAGAGATAAGAGGGCTATAAAGACCCAAATCCATAATCAATTTGTATACGGATAAATCAAATATAGTTTGCTTTACTTAAAATACTCACTTTATAGAGAATGACAGTAAAGGTAATTCTTAATTTGTAGCCAAAATACCCAGCCTAATGATGATGCTGGCAAGAAAGTCGATCAAGCAGATTCATCATAATAAATGAGCGCCGGAAGTACAAGTGGACAGTCACCTAATCCTGCCTGGAAAAAGATATGCAGAAATTAGAATATGCTCAGCAGCGCATTGTGATTAGATTAATGAAGTGTAATCATGACACTCTATGCAGCTCCCATTTTCTTGTACATAGCAGTTCCGTAAGCCAATATCAATCTAAGGTGTATTCTGGTTTTAGGTCGCTTTAAGTGCTGTTTAAACCGTAATGAATCAAGATATATGCTGAAGAGTGGTCTGCCCCCACAGCGAAAAACCACCAGAAAAAGTCTGGTAAGATGAGTGCCCCAACCCTGTTCATGAAACCACCTGAATTAGACAGTTTAAAACGAAGGCGGCCTAAAGCCTGCGGTCCCTGGTCCCAATCGTATGTTAGCCCCCTCACCCGTATATGACAGCGATCCGACTCCGGAGTGCTCCTGTAGCATGACGACGGTAGAGAATGTATTGCCTCTACGTGTTAAAGATTGCAGGAATCGCTGTTAGCATGAGCTGAAAGCCATTTTGTTCTTGGCAGACATCTTAGTTAGCCATGTGCTCGCCATGTGCTTTCTCCCTCTTCCAGAGCCTTGCACATGCTCAGAAAGGCCTAGCTGGTAGAATGCAGGCTATTCTTACTGATATAAGGAGAAATGTCTCCCCTCCCACTTTGTTGAGCAAGCACATTTTGTATACCCATATTAGTCAATAAGCATGCTTGTATGTGCTAGGACCTCCCCTTGGTTTTATGCGGACTATGTAACCTATGCATATATAAGGTCCCTGTTCTCTGTACTCCTTAGAATGCCTCCTACAGTGGCCTGAGGGTACTCTGTGACGCAATCTCCCTCATGTGAGGTTAATAAATATGTTTTCTTGATATTACATCTTCTGTGCCAATCTCTTCTTTGTTGGTTTAAAGGACCAGGTGTATCAGTGAACCCCTTAGAAGGTTTTTATTTCTTCAAATAGCGCCCGAATAGGGACCTCATCGGAGAAGTGGCTATCCAAGGGAGTGGTCTTGACAGGAGACAGGAATCTACTGAGGAGGACAGGACAGGAATCTATTTAGGTACCCTGCACACGGAGATTCTCTGTCTCTGCAGCCCAGTATATTTCTGGTCTTCCTGATTTGATCCTCCAAATCTTTGCCGCTCCCGACTTAGAACCTTTTTGGCGTGAGTATTCTAAAACGACCGTTAGGTCACTCAGAACTTGTCAGTGAGAGGCTGGCGAGTTGTGCTTGGTAAGGTTGTCGACATGTGATTTGTTTTGTTTGGCCAAAGACTTTGGAATTTGGAAATATATGTAAATTGCAATTTATGTAGGCAGGTAATGAGGAGATTTTTCTCTAACTTTTGAATAATTCGTAATGGCACATATTGTGTTAAGTGCCACTGTTGTATAATATTGTATATGCTACAATATTTTTGGCATGCCTGTTTTAAGCGCACATCGAAGAATGTGCTGCTTTCTTGGAGGTACCAATGTGAATCTTGAATGGACTCAGCCGGTTCCCCTAGAGGGGATACCTAAATAGGTTTAGGTATAAAAAGGTATTTCTTCCTTGGTGACTAAGTACCCCAGGGAACTAAATATGTACATAAAAAAGGATCCTGATCTGTGCACTTAGTAACATTCATAAGTGGTGATATACAGAGCGCTTTTTGAGTGTTCTGCCAGCCAAAACTGGTAATTTGGTGTATTTTGGCTTCTTGAACATGGAACAGTCTTTTGTGCTGTTTTTTGTGCAGTGTTTTGGACTACTTTAGAGAGCTTTTCTTGTAAATATGACTTACTATTAGTATTTACAAATGGTTTGGTTTAAAGTACAGTCTGTGGGCTGTCTTTTGTTTCTGTCCTAAGTGTTGATTTGTGGGTGAATTGTGTGTTTGAATGTCTATGTGGTTTGTGTTTTGACATCGGTGGTACTTGTGTGAGTAAGTAGAGATTGCGCTCTTTGTGTAAGAATGGCTAGCCTTAAGCGCGCTGTATTGTGTGTTCTGAGTGTATGACCCCCTTCTGAAAATGTCTAGAATGAGCTCAATGTGGTTTTTTTGTCATCATTCTGTTATGCAAAATGTAATTGAATGAATTACATTTTTTAACAAAAAATCCAGAAATGAATTATGTAACATAAAGTAAGAAACTATAGATATGTGCAAATTGCCACAATGCTAAAGATAAATTAGGAACAAAATAGGCCTCATAGAAAGGAAGAAAAACGAAATTGTGTCCTTTGCAATAACTAGGACTAAAATACAAAATGTTACAGAATTTTCCTTAGATACGTTGTATTAGATATTAAAAGGCACTCACATCATCTGAGTGAATTGGTTGCTGCTGAAATAAATACCACATTACAGAACGATAGATTTGTGCTGGCTTGAAAGGCGTGAGATGATGACGCCTGCTGGTCAGAGCAACAGCTTAGTCAATACCACATGGCTATTCCTGACCGCAGGCAACAGAGGGAAACTGCTGGGTCAACTAGATTTTAAGTTCGTGCAAACCTGGTATAAAGGTGTGCATTACAGACTGCTGATTTTAAAAGTTACAAAAGACAGTTTTCATTTTTTGGGATAACAGAGAAAAAGATTAAAAGTAGGGATTTCCTTTCTTAATGCCTTTTTACATAAGTACATCCGTGGTTCTGATGTTAAATAATAACTGTCCTTTAAAAGTGACGCAGACTTTTCATGTTTCAGTAAGGCTTTTGTGCTTAGTGTTATAAATGAAAGTATTTAAAGGTGATAGGAAAGGAATGAGGCTTGCTCTATGATGTCTAATAATCATACTGTCAAAAATATATAGCTCCTAGCAGCAAAGTCTAAATCTAAGCAGCGCTTTACTGCAATGGGGGGAACTAAAATGTGAAATTGTATTTTACCCAGGTGTATCAAAACTCATTTTATAAGGGTGTACCGTATACATTTCTGATTCCCCGTTCCTGGGATATCTAGGGGACACTCTGGGGATGACTGATATGCCACAAAATTGTAGGTTATTCATTTATTAATGCTTCTACTACCAAAGTCAAATTTGGGCAAAATTTACCTTTTAAAAGCCGTTCTGCCACTCAGAGCAGTTTTCAAACTGATCTTAGGCTTCAGTAATGCACACATGCAAGTATAGAACACGCAGCTGACCTCTATACTGCTAGAAAAGCACACCACACACTGCATACAAATGAAAATAAGGATAAAAAACCAGCAGAAGTTATTATCCTACTTCTAAATTACTGGCAAACTGGAACGGAATAGGACTGCTTTTCAGCTGTGAGTCTCCATAAGTTGCTTTGAATTGGAAAAGCGAATGGAAAGCCTTGCAGAAAATAGGACAGCTGGTAAGGGTTAAAGGTCGAGTTCTGCATTTAGCAGCCTAGCAGGGCTAAAGGCAGGGTTTTGCTTTGACACTTCGGCCTCTGAAAAATTCTGAAAGACAAGATGACAGCGCAGGGAGAGAAAAAGAAGCTTTGCTTACTATTTTTGGCAAGAACAAGTTTTTTGTGCAGTCATATGAACAGAAGAAAATATAGTGGTATATGAGAGAATAGCTCTGACATGTATATAGCACTAATGCTTTTAGTTTAAAGGTTACTGTGCAAGGGCCGAGATAAGGAGGCAATGGGATTTAGTTTGCATTCATTCGCCCTCATGTTACACTAGTACACTTGCTAAAGAAATTGGTGGTTGGTTATTAATGTTTTCTAGCTAGCTCAATGTGCTATTTACCTCCTACAAGTTTGTTTGTGCCCAGTTGCCACAAATAGGGGTAGATAGTGTCGACAGAAGGTACACCTATTTCAGGTTTTCCTACTGTCGAAATGGGGGAAAGGACGTTAGCTCCTCTACAAATTAAGGGTAGGCAAATTTATGTTTTCTCTCTCTTTTTCTCACTCTCTTTTGAGCCTGTCTAAGCTGTCTAGGAAACAGCCATGAAACATTTAATTGGCTATTCAGTAATACTGTTTTAAAAATTGTTAGCATTAATAAAATGAGTAAATAAATATGCTATGTTGCTGCCCATCCTGTCTGATGAAATTATGAAAGGATCAGTAGTCTAGATTGCTGTTCCCTTATTTGACCTTTAAGGGGAAACTATATGTTATTCTCATGCTACATACAGTTTTGCAAGGGCATTGCAAGTCTTGTATTAGTTAGTCTGTGTAATTGAGCTGATAGCCTTTATTAGAGCTGGTGAATAGGGTTTTTTCCTTTGAAAATTACGTTGTATAGTCCACATCGTGAAAAGTAGAATGCATAAGGTTTATAATGTCAGGGAAGACGCCCATGTGATCCTCAGCAAACATTTTTAAAGGAAACTATTGTTTTCTAGGAGTTTGTTTGTTATAATATGTTCTGCTGGAGAAATTTATGTACCCACTACTTTGAGTTTTTTTTAGTTCTTTATGTAATAAGAATCCCTGTTAAATTAGCAGTTTTAGATTTTCCCGCTGCGCCTATCGTACGAGAGCATGGTCCTAAGCGTACAATGTAGGTGTCTTTATGAAAGTGAAATCATTTTAGAAGTGTCTGCAGTCCTGTACAGGTAATGCAAGGTTTATGAGTAAAAGTGTAGAACATTTCCTTTTTTTCTTGAGGTTCTTCAGATGAATAATATAGGAATACACAAATGTAAGGATTTAGAGTATATCTGTATTGTTTTTCTCTTTTCCTCAGAATTTAGTAAACGAACACAGACTTCCTTAGCTGCTTCAAATAGTGTAATAGGTTCAGGTTTTTTTTACTCTCAGATAGATGAAGTGGTTCTTGGGTGCCTTGCTGATATATGGGGCGCCCCAAGACTGAGAAGGTATTCTGAGACTATCCTCTCTGTTTATAGATTATTTCTGTGCCTTGTCTAAAGACCTTTTGCTCTGTCCACCAATAGATATTGCGGCCTTACAACCATTGCCAGAGGGGCCTGGACATCAGATCCAGCCTGAGGAGTCAGCACCAGTCCAGCTTGAAGCACAGGTGAAGGTAACCAGCACAGGCGTTGCTGTCAACTAGAACCCCAGTGAAGATAGAAGACCGGAAGCACTGAGATGTGAAGTGTGTACCCCTGCCACTGTCTTGGGCGAAAGACGGGGTCACAAATGAGAAAGGAGAAGTCGTGGATACAGTTTTTGATGCACAGCTGAGAGTCAAAGACCGACCAGAACGGCAAGGAGGCTTTTGCTTGAGGTGACCCCCTTTGAAACAAGGGTTGCTTCAGGTACTTCAGCATCACGCCCCTGAATACTGGTTATGAAATAAATGAAAATGTAAACCTTTGTTTGTTGATCAAGAGATACCTGGGCATACTGGATACAATCTGTGGCCCCAACAAAAGAGCAGTGCGCCAGCGGAGCAATACAGAAGTTAAGGAAGGACTTGAGTTTAGGATACAGGTGCTGTGTCTCTGGTGCCTGTTAGATTGAAGTGAAGAAAACTGGTGCACTGCCTGAGACACTGGACAGGATCGCTGAGGGCATTTGCCCCGGAAGGTGATTGCCCTATCCTGAAAGAAGAAACTTTTCCCTTGAAACTGGGCCATGATTTTGCTTGAGTTGCGAGTTGTGCAGCTCCACTGTGGGAACAACAAGAGCCTGCCTGTGAGGTTCAAACGGACACAGGGAGAAGACTCTCCTCTAGCTGGTTGTACAGCGGCTTCAATTTCCCAAGGACTTCTTTTTGTTAGCAATGTACTCTTTCGGTCGTCGCATTTTTGAGGAGGAGCAGCCCTTTGCGTCTCCTTGTCCTAATTCCTATGGCCCTGTGTGGTCCTCCTGGTCCCCTGGAGCCAGGATTGTTTTTGTAATAATATGTCTGACTGCTTTAATATTTGCATTAGGAATAATGTTTATTCTGCAAAAGAAAAGTTCATCTGAGCAGTTGACAAATGTTTCTTTGCCCTTTCCTTGAATATATTAATTGATACTCTAGCCCTCATAAAAGGAACACTGGAAAAGTCTATTGAAAATGTTTTTTACATAGAATTGGACTAGATGGTTCTAGGATTTGCTTTCTGCTTGGGGTTGAAAAATATTGATGGTTCTGTTTGTGATAATAGTCATTACTCTCTCCTGCTATCTGTATGACCCAATGCTCTATTCCCTTTGTGCTTCTGTCTATACCTTATATATGCCCGCTTAACAATATTTAGAATGAGAAATGCCCACCTAGCAATGGATTAGAATATTGATGAATTTATGAGAGTAAATGTGCAAAATATTTTCTATGTTCCTTCTAGAGTGGAGAGGTGTGGCTCACTGGTTAGAGGTGGCAGATCCGTAAGCAGAGAATCGGCCAGGGACCAGGGTTCAATTCCCGACGCGGCAGGGTCGTGGACCAGGGTAAAAACGGACTCGATAATTCTCGCCTCGGTACCTACTCTAACCAGGAACACACTCGGCAACTCTGGGCATTAAGCTTGCCTCATCTCTACAACGGCCCCCCACAGACGCCGGGGATGCCTGGTTTCACCTTGGAGATACCCAGAAAGGGACCATCTCACAGGGATAGCCAGGACGGGTTCCCCAGCGGTCTATAGCGCCGGGACACTTCCGAGTAGCTGTGCGCTGTATAAATGAAAATAACATAACATAACATAGATCATAGGAATGTCTTTAGCTCATGCTAAAAGGACCTTCTGTTAAAGATTGCAGGAATCGCTGTTAGCATGAGCTGAAAGCCATTTTGTTCTTGGCAGCCATTTTAGTTAGCCATGTGCTCGCCATGTGCTTTCTCCCTCTTTCAGAGCCTTGCACATGCTCAGAAAGGCCTAGCTGGTAGAACGCACCTGCTCCTAGTATGTAACTGTCAGGCTATTCTTACTGATGTAAGGAGAAATGTCTCCCCTCCCACTTTGTTGAGCAAGCAAATTTTGTATACCCATATTAGTCAATAACCATGCTTGTATGTGCCAGGACCTCCCCTTGGTTTTATGTTGACTATGTAACCTATGCATATATAAGGCCCCTGTCTCTGTACTTCTTAGAATGCCTCCTACAGTGGCCTGAGGGTACTGTGTGATGCAATCTCCCTCATGTGAGGTTAATAAATATGTTTTCTTGATATAACAGCTTCTCTGCCAATCTCTTTGTTGGTTTAAAGGACCAGATGTATCAGTGAACCCCTTAGAAGTTTTTTATTTCTTCATACGCTTCGTTTAAATAGCCCACGGAGATCCCGAGATTCGCAAAAGCTGTGAACAGCGTGTTACCGGAACCGGAACTATAAGTATGTAAGCGGTGAGAGCAGTACTTCAATCGCCATCTTGGAGTGGTGATGGAAATTTCAGATGCCATTTTTGTAAATCTCTATTTACTATGTTCACCTACAACGTTAATATCTCTAGAATTTCCAAAGGATAAAGTCGGAACTAAAAGAAACATTTCCATGAGCGGTTGTGCACTGTTGTAATAAAACAGTGCACAATCACTCGACAACGGTAACATAACCGGGAGGACCGGCAAATAAGGACAATGCCTGATTTGATGACAGTAAAGAGGAAAAGCAAGAAGACAAGCTATATTTCAGGATCATCCAGCTTGTCCAAAATGTATAACAGGCTAAATCATATTGCGATCAAAACTGTCAAAATTAGCCGCCATCTTGGAATGGTGAATTTATTTAAAATGATTATCAGTCGGAAAAGTAATGAGCCAGGTAGGTAGCTGCCTAATTATATGTGAGCCTCCATGTACAAGAGGACAACCTGAATATATATGTAGGCTCCAAATGTATTGTGCCCCAAATCATGGCTTATTAATACAGTCACAGCCTCCCTGCTGTGTAAAATGAGAGCTGGGGTGGAATATCCAATATCCTTTGGATTAATCAATGGGGTATACATGCTTGATAGTAAGCCATATAGTGTGGCAACGAGAGTGAGACGTATTGAACAAGAATTAGGTTATGAATATTCATCAGGGAATCCATCGAGAAGAGGATATATGTATTCAAATGTTTATACAGTAAGGATCACACTCGCACTGGACAGAAGAAATGGAAAGGAGTATGAAAGAACAGAGAAAAAAGAAAAGTAAAGTCAGAATAAAATTATATCTACATTGCCTTTCCAGATAGATAACAACATTTTTCATGTTGCAGCAACTTTAACTGGGGTTAGAACAGGTGAGGTTAAAATTTGGAGCCCAGAAGCCATAATGATGGGTATCTAGTCATGTATACCCAATTGGAGCATGTTAACAGCATATAGGCTACTTAAAAACAAACCATATACATCAAGCCCAGTAAGAGCATGTTAAAAAAATTTGGGCTATTTGGGAAACAAACCATGTGCATCAAACCCAGGCATTAAATCTCAGTTTGGGAAGATATTAGAGGTGCGGTGAGATGGACAGTCCCCCATCCCTTTTAAAGAAAATAATGCATCTCCTCATCACTATTATGCCCTAGTTCCATGCTGCGAAGTTTACAGATCCACCCTGCTTCATCTTTTTTATAGTTCCCTATCCCCACCTCTCGGGTGTACTGGTACATGGTCAATACCTATACACCATAGGTTATTATCATGAGCATGGTTTTCTTGCATGTGAAAGGTCATATGGTATTTATGATCACGATTGCGTACCGCACGTAAATGTTCGTGGATCCCCATTTTCAGAGTTCTTATGGTACTGCCCACGTAGATTTTATTACATGGTCAGCCCAGGACATAGGTGACATATTTCGTGTTGCAATTGATGAAGTGGTTGATGTCATAGATTCGACCAGTGTTGAAACTGAAGGATTTTGATTTATCTTTCCCCAATCTGCAAACGTTACAGTTTTTGCAAGTATAGAAGCCCTTGGTTGTAACAGACAACCAGGTGGCAGTCCTTGGTGTGGTGATGTAACTGGGGCACAGTATATTTCTCAGATTCCTGACCTCCTATATGTCACTCTGGGTCTGGCGGCTAGTGTTTCCTTTAGGTATGGTATCTCAGTGAGTAGGTGCCAGTGTTTCCATAGAACACCGTACACCCTATCACTGTGATTGTTAAACTGTGTTACTGGGACTTCCGTAGTCTTTGTGGGGCCCTTGGGTTTTAGGGTGTTACTTCTCAGAATTTTAGCAATCCTTTTTTCAGCTTGTTCCAGTTTACCTGGCAGATATTCTCGTGCCAAGAACCGGTTTTTGGTCTTTTTAATGTTCTTCACAAAATTCTCCTCTGTGCTACAATTCCTCCTCATCCGTACCATCTCCCCATACGGTATATTGTTAATTACATGACAAGTGTGTGCGCTTTGAAAATGTAAAGTGCTGTTACATGCTGTACTTTTACGATGGGTAGAACTCTGTATACAGTTATCCTGGATGAAAAACGTAATATCCAAAAATTCAATACTTTCACTACTAAAGTTAATGGTGAACCGTACATTGAAGGGGTTTTCATTAAGGAAGGTGTGATATTCCAGTTAGACTGAGGCAGGCCCATCCCAAAGCATGATCACATCATCGATGTACCTGCCCCAGTATACAATGTGTCCTGTCCAATTTGCAGCCCGACGGCCCCAGGCATGCTCCCGCACATACCAGCCCATAAATAGTCCGGCATAAGCGGGAGCAAACCTGGAACCCATCGCCGTGCCCTGTATTTGGTGATACCATTGGTTGTCATGCATAAAGAAGTTCTTAGACAAGATAATGTCTGTCATTTCCAATAGGACTTCATTGTGCACATAGTGGTCCACAGTTCTTTGACCCAGGAAAGATTCCAGTGCTTTCACACCAAACTACTTCCTGATACAGGTGTACAAGCTAGCCACATCCATGGTAACAAAGAGGAGGTTTTCAGACCATGTGAGGCCCTCAAATTTATTCAAGATGTCCTTACTGTCTTTAATGTATGCTGGCAAATTTTGGACTAGATGCAGTAGAAATTGATCTACATACTCTGACAACCTTTCTGTGGGGGAGTTAACCCCCGAGATAATAGGGCATCCAGGTGAAAATATGCCCCCCTTGTGTATTTTTGGGAGCACATACATGCAGGGAGAGGTGGGTTTTCTGACCATCAAGTAATTATACTCCTCATCACTAAGTAGGCCGATTTCACGCCACTCTACCAATTTCATGTTACTGTGGGTGCTGAGGGTTTAAATTGGATTTCTTGGAACCTTTCTATAGCATGTTGTATCCACCAATTGGCGGTCAATTTCATTAGTGTAAGTTTCCCTGTCCATTATCACTACATTCCCCCCCATTGTCTGCCTCCCGAATAACAATGGAGGGGTCATATCTCAAATCCTTCAAGGCTTGGTTTTCTTCCACTGAGAGGTTAATCTTGATTTTATTTTTTGGAATCGGAGATTTCAGAAGTCTATGAAAGCCCTTAGTGACCGCTCTCTAAAGAGATCAATGTTAGGATGTGTTCCTACAGGAATTAATTTTGAGCGAGATTTTAAACCACTATCAATTTGCAAATTCTCTGAAATGTCCAGTTCGGCTCTCAGCATATCAACCTCAAGCCGTGCTTCATGCTGCAGTGACATCATCAATTGTAATACATTTAAATCTGAGACAGTATGGGTCAGCGGTATGCGTTCCACAGTGCTCTTATTACACACAAAAGGATTACGAATAAAGTGATCCTTAAGCTTTAATAATCTTGTAAATTTGTACAGATCAACAAAGATGTCTATGTCATTTCAAAATTGGGTGGGACAGAAACCCAAGCCTCTACTTAATAGATACATCAGTTTCAGACAGCATTCTACTTGAGAGATTAACAATCATAAGTTCAGGGGTTTGGCCCGCTCTCACCTCCCCAGATGTTATATTTCCTAAGTCTTTTTCAATCTTGTTGACATGGCAACATTTGGGCTATTTGGGAAACAAACCATGTGCATCAAACCCAGGCATTAAATCTCAGTTTGGGAAGATATTAGAGGTACGGTGAGATGTATAGGAATACAGGCAGAAACAAGAAAGTGCGGAATTAAACTGTTGCCATGTCAACCAGATGGAAAAGGGCTTAGGAAATGTCATCAAATCAGGCGTTGTCCTTATTTGCCGGTCCTCCGGGTTATGTTACTGTTGTCGAGTGATTGTGCACTGTTTTATTACAAAAGTGCACACCACTCATGGAAATGTTTCTTTTAGTTTCGACATTATCCTTTGGAAATTCTAAAGATATTAACATTGTAGGTGAACATAGTTAATAGAGATTTAGGAAAATGGCATCTGAAACTTCCATCACCACTCCAAGATGGCGATTGAAGTACTGCTCTCGCCGCTTACATACTTATAGTTCCGGTTCCGGTAACACGCTGTTCACAGCTGTTACGAATCTCGGGATCTCTGTGGGCTATTTAAACGAAGCGTCGAGGCAATACACTCTCTACCGTCGTCACGCCGCAGGAGCACTCCGGAGTCGGATCGCTGTCATATACAGGTGAGGAGGCTAACATACGATTGGGACCAAGGACCTTTAGACTGCCTTCGTTTTAAACTGCCTAATTCAGCTGGTTTTGTGAACAGGGTTGGGGCACTCATCTTACCAGACTTTTGTGGTGGTTTTCCGCTGTAGGGGCAGACCGCTTTTCAGCATATATCTTGATTCATTACGGTTGAAACCACACTTAAATCGACCTAAGGCTGAAATACACCTTAGATTGATATTGGCTTACGGAACCGCTATGTACAAGAAAATGGGAGCTGCATAGAGTGTCATGATTACACTTCATTAATCTAATCACAATACGCTGCTGAGCATATTCTGATTTCTGCATTTCTTTTTCCAGGCAGGATTAGGTGACTGTCCACTTGTACTTCAGGCTCATTTATTATGATGAATCTGCTGGATAGACTTTCTTGCCAGCATCATCATTAGGCTGAGTATTTTGGCTACCAATTAAGAACTACCTTTACTGTCATTCTCTATAAAGTGAGTATTTTAAGTAATGCAAACTATATTTGATTTAGCCGTATAGGAATTGATTATGGATTTGGGTCTTTATAGCCCTCTTATCTCTCTTTCGTACTCATATAGCTCCTGTGGACTTACTTTCCTACTAATTTGCTTGAAGTTGCCACACATTACGGACACCTTGATTTTTACACTATTCAGGAGTGCAACCAATATCCTCTTATGGTGAGTTTATCTTTCATGATACATGCTGCTCATTGAGTATTTTTAATGAGACATCCACATTTGGACTATAGCATATCTTGAGGTCCTCGGCCATGGTATGGATATAGTGATGTATATTGATTCTAACATCCCTCTTATTTCTGCGATCTCTGTGGTTCAGGAGTATCGTCTATCACTTATTTTCTTGACCTCAATTTCTTTCTTTATCACTTGATTTTCTTTGTAATCAGTTTTGCTCGTCACATTATGTTTCTTTCTTCTTTGACCACAGATCCTCTGCTCACATATGCTTCTTTCTTTCTACTAATAGCTTCTTATTTACATGTATATATTTTGGATATGTACATTTCAGTGTTGTTGGTTAAAATTGTCAAACAGCTGGGTCTAGTCTTGATTAAGAGGTGTAGAATGAAGTTAATGTCTTGGTATTGTAGTGTTTTTTTTTGTATGTTACATGATCAATGTACATAGCAATCCTGTCTTTAATATATATGTGTTTGCATTAACAATTATGTGAAATTTATGTTTGTTCTTTGTATTAAGTGTTGTATATTTATGAATGTATTTATATATTGTGACACCCCTGAAGAAGTCCATCTGTCTGGACGAAACGCGTCGGCTGTTTTTTCCAATTATACATTTTGAATAAAAGAAGATTATCTAAAGAATACTATGGATACGGGCCTGATAATTTATAATGTATCTTTCCTGTTATAATAAGTGGTGCACCTTTGCATCTTTTTCAATGTGTTCAGTTTGGCATTGAGGTCACCCACATCCCGTTTCTGAGAGATTAAATACTTTAGAGTCATATAGAAGTTTGAACCAAGCTGGGCATGAGCCATTGTGAGAGAATGGCAGTGGTGACAACGGGATTCCTTTTATGTTCTGATGAGGAAGAATCTTGCCACAAGCCCAACAGTTAGTGGCATTGCTTAGCTGGTGTGTCTGACGCAACATTTGAAGAAAGTGTTTTTGAAATATGACATTCGGTGCTTCTTTTCATAATATTGACGAGTGAGGTGATAATATTCTGTGAGGACAGGAGTAGGCAGTGAATTTCGAGCTGGAGTTACTTCCTCCACAATCCCCATTATTGTAGAAATGAGGACAGCAGTCAAAGTTAGTCCCGTAATAGACAATGTGCAGCCGCTACAGATCTTTGCAGCATGTGATTTCTTCTCCTCAGACATGTTCATCTTGTCGACAGACAACAAAATAGATGATGCCCTAAGGTCCTGGGCAGTCCTTGGTTTCTTCACTAACGTTGAGACGAGTAGTCCCTAAAAGGCTTCCTCTCCTTTGTAGTCAGTCGTTAACCACCCAGGACAGTGGCTCATGTAGTCCAGGAAGACTTCCTCAGGTCCTTTGGGTGACACAGCTCGTCCTCTCTCGGTGACCAGGATGTCGCGGTGATCTGTCAGCATAGCTGGGCTTACGAGGGCATGCGAACCTTTCGACAATGGGTGGCATTTACCCAGTTCTTCCGGTTGGTCACTCGCACTGCAGCTCTGGTAGCCAGGAGGGCCTGCTCTGGGCCACACCACCGAGGTGCCAAGGAACTTGTCAGTGAAACAAATTTGTTACCACGGAATTGCCAGGCCGCAGATCGTGGCCCCCACTCTGCGACCTGTCAGGAAGGGCTTCCCGTACCTGCTGATAAACAGAAGACAAACTGTCAGTTAACTGGGACAGATAATCACTCACCAACATGTGAGGAACATCATGTATAGGGCGAGGCTTAGGGATCCCACAAATATTCATGGGTTTGCCAAAAACGATCTCATGTGGCGTAAGTCCAGATCGTGTATGTGGTATCGATCTGATAGTGAACCCTATCGATGTTATCATTGTGCCGGACAGGGGAGCCCTACGAACCAATCTTTTAGACAGAGCACTATGGGAAGCCCCTGTATCAACCAGAAACCGATCAGTAGATCCCAAGACTTTTCCGTCAACATAAGGACCCATTTGATCTACTGGCACCACAACCGGTTCCTTACCCCATCCTAGGCATCCCTATGCGTAATCAGAATCTGCAAGTGCATCAGCAGAATATTCAGACATCTGGTATTGATTTCGTCAATCACAAGTATTAGAGTAATTTAGTACTTGTTCAACTGCCTCAAACCTGGGACGAGTTCCTGCACCTCCCCTGTTTTCCTGAGTTCCCTGGGCGTCCTCTCATACTACCCCTTCCCTGCTGGTACTGCTGACCTTGCAAAAAAGGGCACTCAGAACGCCAATGCCCAGTCTCTTTACAACAAGCACACTGATCAGGGGACTAATTTGCTTGAGGAAGAGGGGGCACTCCAGGTGTATACATTGCACGTCTGCCTCTTCCACCTCCCCTAATGGTGGACCAACATAACTTTTGTCTTTAATTCTTTAACCTTCTTATCCTCCCTGCCTTTCACTTCCTTTTCCTGTCCCTCATAATATTGGGCCATAGTCAAAAGGGAAACTGGGGAAGACGTGGTCCAAGAACTCTTGCTAGCCTTTAAGCGACTAGCTATCGCCGGTAACATATTAGTGACAAATTTGTCAACAAACAAATGCTTACCCGTATCACCAGCCAATGTCTGGCCACTAAAATCATGGAATGTCTCTTCAAATCTTGAAAAGAAATCAGAAACTAACTCATCCTTTTTCTGTTTACAGGACACTAAAGTAGTCCAATCTATTTTCTTAGGGGGTATGAGAGTCTTTAACTTTGTCACAAGAGCTTTAGGAAGATCTAATATCTCCTTCTGAGGTGTCTGCGCAGGCTCCCTTTCCGCATCTATTTCTTCTAAATGTTCCCAGGTATCACCATATACCACATTCTCATCTATTTTATGTATTGTTCTCCACATATCAGGGGGCAAAATAAGCCCAAAGAACATGTCAATATCTGGCAAGGTCATAGTGCAGGAGCTGATGGCTCCTTCCACCTCTTCATAAAAGGCGGCGGGATTTTTCCGGGGGTCGGGCAGAGCAGCCTTAAGAGCCATAACGTCTTCTCTACCCCAAGGAGTGTAAACCCAATTATATATAAAATATCCCTTTACATCATCGAAGTTTTATCATCATTTGTTCTTGCAACCTTCGCAGGAACATACAGGGGTGCAGCTTCACGCATTGGTTTCATAACAACTTCACTACTACTCAGTTTGTTCGCATCCACCGAAGCATCTACTTTTTTTGCCTGAGACTGAACTGTTTCTACAACTTTTATTTTTTCTAGCTAATTCTTGCTCTTTTCGTAAACGTAATGTTTCGTGTCGTATTTTAACTATTCGCCTAATTGTATCAGGTATATCTGAAAAAAGGTAAGTCCCATCTACCAACCGCTTATAATCAACGTTTAGATCTGCTGGTTCTGTTTCATCAGAAATATGCCGCCAACTATATATTACCTCCCAACAGAATTTTTCTACAAAATAAAATTGCTCTATATCTTTCCACTGTTGAACCATAGCTATGAGGATCGATGCAGTGGTACTCCGGTGAGCTTCCTCTCTAGCAGCGGTTTTTAAGGTATCCTTTTCTGCCTTAGTCAAAGTAGAGCGAGTCTGCCACCCACCTTGCTTGTCTTTATCTTCTGAAGAAGAAAGCTCCTCGTCAGAGGCATCCATCTCAGGAGCGTTTGGAGCGGGAAATTTATGCAGGGGTGGGGGTCATTCAAATAGGATGCAAACATCCTGAAGCGTATTAAGTAGCGGATAGAGAGGGCGCCTAATAGGATACTGGCCATTTACCTCTACTCGACGTTCTCTATCTTCTTTTTCAATTTTTTCCTTGATTTGTTTATTTTTTTAATTCTACCGCTTTTTCATATATTGTTTTCTGCTGCTCTTTTTCTGCTATAACTTCTTATCTCTTCGCTCTCTCGCACTTTTTTATCCCACATACGTACAAAATCAAACATATCCTGTCTACTCTTTCTTTTAAATAAACACTGCTCTACATATTGAACCTTTTTAGAATTGAATGACCCATTCACTGGCCATTGTAAATCAGACTCTTTCTTTGTTTATTTGTTCCACAATGAACCATACATAATGGAAGATATACCATATTTGACATACATGTCTCTATTGGGCGTCCCTTCTGGAGGAGCCGGTTGACTTTGCTCTAAATTTTTCTTGGTACCACAAGAGCAGCAACACCACTTAAATAGTGTGCTGAGAACAGGCATGTTTTTCCAAATATATGTAAAATATTACTACTCCAAACAAATATTCCAAAATGAGAAAAATCTCCACATTACCTGCCTTCAATTTTTGCAAAGAATGAATACTAAATCTAAACCAAAGAACCCAAACCAAGCAAATCAAGAGTGCCGCCTCAGCGACCTTACCAAACAGAAATCTTCAACTCCCACCTGCGATCTTTGGCCGACCTTATGGTAACTGCAGAATATGCCAAAGAAATCCCCAATTGGGACCGGCCACAACCTGGAAGGTCAATTTAGTAAAGCCGGAAAAGTCATATCGACCTGCAAAGACAAGGGTCTCCTCATGCAGTGCGCATCCTCTGTAATATTTTGATCCTCCGTCAAGACCACTCCTGCGGACGGCCGTGTCTCCAATGGGGCCCCACGTGCCGGGCACCAACTGTGGAAATGTACCTTTTTAGGGGTATACTGGTGCAGGGTCACCCTCTTGTCCAACAAAATAGAGATCGGCACTGGAGTTGAAATAAAATAACAAGTTTATTAATCACTCATGAGTGGGACCACGTCCACACAACACTCTCAAGTGCTGCAGGAGGTAGTACACTGAATTCACAAACCATCGTCCCTTTTATACCATTTTGTTGCAATGTAAGCATGTGAACAGAAATGGAAAGAACAAGTTTAGAAATAGCTATCAGCAAACAAGGGCAGATGGATAACCACATGGTTGGCAAATAGGGAGGGGTAGCAGAAATGCCTATGGCAGCAGTAAATGGTTGACAGTTAACATCTGAGACCAGGTGCACTGGCAGCTACAAACCCTCAGCACGTACATTGCTTAGTCATATCAGGAGGTCAACTAAAATAGATGACACAAGCTGAGTGAAAAGACGAGCAGCAGAGGACGGAAGAACTATGAAGGAAACTAAATGGACACCACAGTCAAAATGACTGTAGCGTATGCTAAGTAAAATATTACACGTTTCCACACCAAGTGCAGTGGAGAATGTGGTTTTAGGTGCCGTGTGGGGCACTGCTGTGCTCAATCAACGCTGCTAATGCCCAGTGCGGCCAGAAGGAGCGTTAGTTTGTTGTGTCCAATTAGTAACACGTGTGCCTGTAGTCGTACACACATTTCACTTTTTTGTTATCTGTGGTATGCGTCGCTGACATCGGTGGTTGCCCAAGCAATCTGCCGGCAGCGCTGAACTACAATAATCCAAGAGAGCTATGGGACATGTTTTTTTTGTCCCGATGTTGTATCTTCATTGTGTCATGCTATCCTGATCAATGAGGATCATGCGTGTCTAGTCATTTTATGTTTAAATCCAAAGAAGGTATTTTTGTAACAGAAAATTGTTTCTTTGTCTGTGTAATGCCTACTCTTATTTTCAAATTTACGGGGCATATGTTTTGTATGGCTTTACTGGCATTTCAAGGGTGATTCCTGTTCCCCAAACAGTTGAACTGTCTGTCTGCCGTTTTGTAAGGCAGATATTCATGTAGATCATTCAAGTAATCTGGAGGTGCTCTTTCTGGGGGCTACTAATCAATGTGGGGCCAGCTGATTCCATGGGATCTCATCACTGAGTCCAGATTTATGCATCTTAAATCTGTACACTCAGCATTGTCTTTTTCAAGTGGTTCATTTGTACATCCTGTTTCGCAGTTTAATTTCTCTACGATAGTCCATCTTACATCTTCATCAGTGTGTGCTTTCTCTACATAATGCGCTGTTAGTTTTGTGGTTGTTTTTTTACATTGTATAGTGGTTCTGTGTTCACTGATCCTTATTTGATTTCTCTAGTGGTCTTTTCCACATAACGGAGTCCACATGGGCAAGCGATTGTGTAGATCATGTTGTACTGTTGTAATTTGTGTTGTTTCTCTATTCCCGGGGTGTTGGTAGGCCCACGTCAATTTGATTTGCTTGTGTGGACAGAGGGCACACAGAAGAGGAGCCACAGGGGAAGTGTCCTGTCACTCGGGGGAGGCCTATAGGGTAGTTTGTGTCTCTGACAGTCTTTTCAATGTTTTGCTGTGTATAAGCATGTTCCTTATACTTCTATTGCATCTGAAGGAAAATGGTGGTTTCTTTAAGGACAGTTGGTTAGAAGTGAGGATGCACCAATTTTTGTTTATTATCCTCTTTATGTTGTTCGAGGAAAAATGATATGTGTTTACATATATAAGGGAGTTGGCTTCCTGTTTGGTGGTGGTTTCTAGAAGTGCTTCACGTGGGGCATTGCATGCTCTTTTCTTAGCTTGTTCAATGATCTTGCTTGGGTATTCTTTTTCCTTTAGTTTTCATGTGAGGTTTTCCGATTCAGCTTTGAAGTTACAAAGGTCTGAACAATTTATTTTAATTCTGAGGAATTGCCCCACAGGAAGGTTTTCTCTAAATGCTTGAGGGTGGGCACTATTGAAATGGAGTAAATTTTTATGATCTGTAGGTTTTTCATACAGGATACTGTCAAGTTTCCTGTATTTTGTTATGATAATAATATCAAGGAAGGAGACCCTATTCCTGTTGGTGGTCACGGTAAGAGTCCATAAGAGTCATATTACACATCATTCAGGAGATTTAGCAAATGCTTCACATCTTTGATGTAGGATCTGATGCTAGTGACCAAGGGGGGGAGGAACCAGTCTGTATATTGTGATAATGGTCTGAGAACCAATCCAATCCCTGATATGATCGGTCTTCCGGGAGGGGAAGTCTCCCTTTTGTATTTTTGGTATTGTATAGAACTGAGGAGGTCTGGGTTCCAGAGTGAACAAATGATCATGTTCTTTTTTTGGAAATCCAGTCTTTTTCCATAGCCTCGTCCACCAGAGTGTTTATGATCTGTTGTAGGCGTGCTGTCGGAGCTATTTGTAGCGGTGCATAAAGTCTTACATTTGACAGAAGTGCCATGCATGCTTCTCTGTAACTTGTTTGGTCCTGGATGACAATGGCGCAGCCCTTATCCTCCAGTTGTATGATCAGGTTTGTTCTCTTACTGATGGTCTTCAGTGTGTCTTGCTCTGCTCTGGTCATATTGTGGAAAGTGTTCTTCCTTGTATTGAGTTCCCCTACTTCTTTTATAACAGCTTCTTCAAAGGCGTACACCTCTGGGGGAATAGGTGACGCTGGAGGATTGAATTTAGATTTTCTTCTCATGACTGTATATCAATCATCTGTCTCTATGATGGAATTTTCCTGGAAGAATGTTTTCACTCTTATTTTTCTGAAGAATTTGTTCAGTTCACATCAGGTTTTAAATGTGTCCATATTAGTGGTTGGGACAGAGTCGTACCACTATTTCTATCGATATTAGAACTTCCTTAGTGAGGTTGACTACTGCTCGGGCCTGGCTGTGGGTCCCGTACCCGACTCCTAGTGTTCATTTCCTCTGTGCCTCCGTCGTCCGATTGGATCCTTCTTCCATCACGCCTCCCTCATCTCCCCCTCCTGTCACCTCTCCCTAAAAAATGCTTGTTTCGTTGGTAGACTGGTATGTTTTGGAATTGTGGACCTGGAAAGGATGCAGACTGTACTGTCCTAGCCAAAGTAACCTAATTGGGGGTGGCTACATGTGGTTGTAGAACGTTCCTCTTCTTCGTCTCTGCTTTCTCCGCCAGCTCTTGTTTGAGTTGTCACTTGAGCAATCATCTTATTCTGAGAAGGATGATGCAGAGTCACTCCTATTGGAAGACTCTGCTTCTGAGTCATATTGTTTTCTGTAATCCTCTTTGATGTAGGGATATACCTTTTCATGGGAGAACTTCTTTAGGCCTTTTTGTGATTTGGTGATCTTGTTCTGCATGAGAACCTCTTTGTATTCACCAATTTCTTTATTTATTTAATCAAGTCTCTTCTTGACGAGGGTGAACTTTATTTGGGTGTTGAGGGCATCTTCACTGGCCTTGATTTTGATCAACATTGCTTCAGCTAGACGTTTAGCTGTATTTTTGATTAGGATTAGCCAGTCCTGTGGCCACTGCCATGCAATAAATTATATATATGCATGATATATTGGCATGACAACAATAAAAGCCAGTATCAGAATAGGAGAATATCCAAGTAATATTCGTTGCAGTCGTGTAACAACAAAAATGGCAGAGCATTATCTGACAAAAAGACACACAATACAGGACCTCCGGTGGGTCATTTTAGAACACGTAAAGCAGAACCAAGAAATATAGAAATAATTTTATTAGAAAAAGAACAGCAGTAGATTTACAGACTATCCAACACAAAGAGTTGAATGATGAAATACCTTGGAGGAACATATTGTAACACACTTAAGAGTACCTCACAATCAACCTGTTGTAAACAGTATGTCAAGACTAATTGTTGAAAGAGTATAGGATTTAGGTAGACTGTCAAACATTTAGAGGAGATGATTGCACTACATTTCCCAGCATCCACATGGATGAATCGATTATCAAACGGGTTAATGAAAATCCTTACGACTTTCAATTTCGAACTGGAATCAAGAGACAATAATGTGCATCCAATGTGTGTCCTAGGTTTAACAAGCGACCACGTAACAATACAGTAATACAGAATATATCATATTTTGATCAGGCATAAGACCATCCTCAATCAAGTTTCCCATAGAAATGCATGTAGATACTGGTTTTAAAGATATCCGTTGTTTGAATAACATTTTTCCAGAAAGTGCAAGAATGCAATTACATAAAGCGACTACATCTACAGTTTGTAATAGGCCAGGTAGTTGTCATGTCGTAGTAGCCCAAAAACACAAAATGATTCAGAACTACAATCCCCATAAACTGTGCAGTTTTTTTGCTGGCATTTCCTGCAAACACGATCACGTGACTTTCAAGTGATAGGAAAGAGGTAGAAATCAGGAACAGCCAGCTTCCTCCCTCAAGATGCAGGGTTACAGGAAGCTGATTAGATGAGGATGCAGATGCAGTCCTTTGATGAAGTAAGTACTGAAAAGTAAGAGGGGCATTTTCTAAGCCTAAGAACTTACCATATCTCAATTTTATGTGACAGAGTCAATCAATCAATCAATCAATCAATCAAGGAATTTGTAAAGCGCACTACTTACCCGTGAGGGTCTCAAGGTGCTGAAGGGGGGGGGGGAACCGCTACTGCTTGAAGAGCCAGGTCTTGAGATGTCTTCTGAAGGTGAGCAGGTCCTGGGTCTGCCGTAGGTGGGTGGGGAGGGTGTTCCAGGTCTTGGCAGCGAGGTAGGAGAATGATCTGCCGCCGATGGTCTTTCGTTGGATGCCGGGGACGGCCGTGAGGGCGAGGTTTGCTGAGTGGAGATGGCGGGTGGGGGTGTAGAAGTTGAGTCTGTCATTCACGTAGGCTGGTCCGGTGTTGTGGAGTGCTTTGTTTGTGTGGGTGAGGAGTTTGAAGGTGATCCTCTTGTCGACGGTGAGCCAGTGCAGGTCTTTCAGGTGGGGGGTGATGTGGCTGCATCGGGGTACGTCGAGGATCAGACATGTGGAGGCATTTTGGATGCGTTGTAGTCGATGCAGGTGTTTGGCTGGGATTCCTGCGTAGAGTGCGTTGCCGTAGTCCAGCCTGCTGCTGACGAGGGCCTGTGTAACAGTTCTCCTTGTTTCGGACGGGATCCACTTGCAGATCCTGCGGAGCATGCGGAGGGTGTTGTAGCAGGAGGAGGAGACGGCGTTGATCTGCTTCGACATGGAGAGGGAGGAGTCGAGGACGAATCCGAGGTTGCGTGCGTGGTCGGTAGGTGTGGGTGCCGTTCCCAGCGTTGTAGGCCACCACGAGTCGTCCCAGGCCAAGGGGGTGGATCTGAGGATGAGGACATCCGTCTTGTCTGAGTTCAGTTTCAGATGACTGCTCTGCATCCATTCGGCGACGGCCTTCATTCACTCGTGGAGGATCGTTTTGGCGGTGTGCGGGTCCTTGGTGAGGGAGAGGATGAGCTGGGTGTCGTCGGCGTAGGAGATGATATTGAGGTTGTGCTGACGGGCTACTTGTGCGAGGGGGCCATGTAGATGTTGAACAGCGTCGGGCTGAGTGATGATCCCTGGGGTACGCCGCAGATGATGTCAGTGGCTTCGGATAGGAAGGGTGGGAGTCGGACTCTCTGGGTTCTGCCGGAGAGGAAGGATGTGGTCCAGCTGAGGGCTTTCTCATTGATCCCGGCTTCTGGAAGGCGTGTTTTTAGGGTGCGATGGCAGACCGTGTCGAAGGCGGCCGTAAGGTCCAGGAGGGTGAGGGCTGAAGTTTCGCCGTTGTCGAGTTGTCGAGTTGTCGCCTGATGTCATCTGGTGCGGCGATGAGGGCTGTTTCAGTGCTGTGGTTTCGTCTGAACCCGGACTGGGACGGGTCCAGAATGTTGTTGTCTTCGAGGTGGCGGGTTAGTTGCGCGTTGACGATTTTCTCGATGACCTTCGTCGGGAACGGGAGGAGGGAGATGGGTCAGAAGTTCTTGAGGTCCTTGGGGTCCGCCTTGGGCTTCTTGAGGAGGGCGTGCTTCCAGCTGTCCGGGAATGTGGCTGTCTCGAAGGAGGCGTTGATGACCTTCAGTAGTTGGGGTGCGATCATTGCGTCGGCTTTGTTGAACATGTGGTGAGGGCAAGGGTCTGACGGTGATCCAGAGTGGATGGAGTTCATGACCTTGCGTGTTTCTTCGTCGTTGATGTTGGTCCAGGAGGTCAGGTGGTTGGTCCAGGTGGTGTTCGCGGGGGAGGAGTCTGGCGCGGTCGGGTTGATCGGGATGTTGAAGCCGTTGTGGATGTCTGCTATCTTCTGGTGGAAGAAGGTTGCCAGAGCGTTGCACAGTTCTTGTGAAGGCGGGACGTCGTTGGCGTTGGCGTTGGAGAGTCCCTTCACGATGCTGAAGAGGTCTTTGCTGTCGTGTGCGTTGTTGTCCAGTCTGTTTTTGAAGGAGGATCTTTTGGCCATTCTGATGAGGTGGTGGTGTCTACGAGTGGCGTCCTTGTGGGCTGCGTGGCTGTCAGGTGTGCGATCGTGGAGCCATTTCTTCTCCAGTTTCCGGCAGGCCCGTTTGGAGGTCTGTAGAGTGTAGAGTGTGTTACTACTAACTAATATGGGCGCCGAAAAACGTTTTGCATCTCAATTTTATTTGAGAGTGTGACTACAATGACCGTCCCTCCGGTTAACCCTATGGAGCCTAAATGAATCTATAGGCTATGTAGTTGAAGGACTGAATTAATCCAAGTCATGAATAGAGTGCATGTTGTGCAGTGTCACTGTATTTCATTGTGTGCCTTTTATGTCTTGTATGTTTGTATTTGTACATTTCTTATTGAGTGAGGGTTTTCAACACGTTTGTGCATGACGAGTAGCACAATAGCATGGGAGATAATATGTATAATCACGAAACATATGTGTTACTATTGTTCAATGACATGAGATTTCTCACTCTCTTTTTGTTCAGACCATAACAAAAGGAAAAGGTCCACAAAACTGGTCTGTATAAGTTGTGTGCAGACCTTTTATGAAAAATACATAAGAAGACTGATAAATATGGGTTCAGCTAGCTAGTTTAGTACTTGGCGATTTGTACAGTATATGGCCCTGAAGAAAGCCGACTGACTCATAGGGCATTTCAACGGCTGAAACATGTCGACCTCAGATGTATCGCGTCATAACTACTCTATGCTATCCCATTGTTTTTAATCTTGCCAAAGGACCAACAATTAACAAAGATGGTAGGATCCAGGAGGCAATTTTAATTTTTATACAACCCCTAAACTCATAGCTCAAGGGCTCTGCTTACAAACTCGTCGAGCCCGCCTACTCACAATAGGCGAGTAGGACGTGAGTCCGATGATGAAGCAAGCCACAGATGATACCTGTGGGTGAGGACCCAACAATATATCCTATGAGGTTGTAGTGATTTCAGCGACTTGCCTGAGTGATTAATCATACACTTAATGAGATAATGGTTTGGCCACGCATGAATCTCACGGAAGTAGCCAAGGTAACCCTCTCTAGTTTTATTGTCGCAAGCATAGGGAGACTGAGGGTTCCAACCTTACTTACGCTTCTCATTCCTCCAAAGTGCTTTTTTGTAGATGTTAAGTGCCCTTGTAGTACAAAAACTGTTTTGTAAATAAATCCCTTTTTAACTTTTCACCATTTCTTTGATATGTTTTAAAAAATATATACTTTTTAAATTTCAATATGTATATTGAAATGGAAATCCACGAACCACACCAAGTGTTCAAATTGAACATTTAATTTGTTTCTTACATATGTAACATTACACAAAAGGTGCCTCACATTGGCTTACACTTTTGTCAAACTGTGAAAGTTGTTTTAGCCACGCTTGTTGTAGAGACGATGTTTTATTTCGCATATTTCACAACAAGACAGTCATTGATAGAGCGGTCTCTCGAATATAGATTCAAAAACTTTCTAAACGTAATACCCTCTGACATTTTTTCACCACAAGAAATGGAGAGGGTATCTTGTACCTGTATTTTGTTATAGTTTACCCTTTCAGCAGCTTTTTTAAAAATATGTGAATATAGGTTCTGTATAGATATGGTGCCTGGAGTGTGCTGCAGCGCTGTCAAACACCATAACCTTGTCTTTATCTAAAAACAGAGCTGCCCAGTGAGTTCCTTCCTTCAAGTGCAGATAAGTGTTAAATACAAGAGTACAAGAAGCCCTTTCTATCCTAATTTCAGCAAGTAACCTATCAATTAAAAATACCCCTAAAAAGAATTTCTTGGCGTATCTATGTTTGCTTAAGAAATCACAAATCTGAAAAGTGTCCATTTTACAATATTTAAAAGATGATCAAACAAAATCTGGTGGGCGTAATTGATTCAGATGATGTTGTCAAACACGGAGAATACAACCATATTCACATTCATCGCTAGAGGTTTCTTAAAACGTACTTCAACTTTTAGATTTCCATTCTTGAACAGATTCAGTGGTTGCTGTCTTCCATATCAGGTCTCAAATCAAATGCAAACAGCGTGTACCCTTGTTCATGACCTACTCCCAACACAACGACCCGAGAGTCCCTCAAGTTTTTTCCTGCTATTGAAACCTGTCCTAGATATGCACTAACAAAATTATTGTCTTCATAGCTGAGTGTGTACAGTTTTGCCCGAATCACAGCACCCTCATGGCGAAACGCTGTGTAGGTGATGTCATAGTTTTTGAAAAGTGTACAGACCGCTAAAAGGCGTGTTATAGAGAAACACTATAATAATGAGTTTTGGTAGTTTTCCCAAAAATAAATCTTGTTGTTGGGGTAACCTAGTCCCAGTGGGTATGCTGAATATCTTCAAAGCTACTCTTTTAATCGCGTACTTGATGTTTGATAGTTGTAAAGCTTCAGCGTGTGCCAATCTGATGCTGGGTGACACTTTTCACCCTCTTTACAAATAATCTAGCGGCCAGTATAACAAGTTTATACCACCCTGCATCACCAGTCATGAGACAGAGCGAGTCTTTGTTGCAGGTGAGTTTGATCTTAAGATTGATTCCGTTAATGAGCAGCTTATTTTGGAAAAAGAGGTCAGAATGTGTTGGGCCGAGGAGGTTAAAATGTTTACTTCCAGATGCGAAGCTAGCTCTCTTTACAAAACCTTTATTGGATTTGTCCAGTTCCTTGTCTTCAAAATGTGCATATGTGTCCTTGAAGAGAATACTGTTGATGTAGGCTCTGTAGGCGTACATGTAACTTTGCATGATGAGACGGCTAAACATGGTTGCTAAAGGGTAAGCGATCATCGCTACTTAAGCATAATTGTCTTTGTTGCCACTGTTTGCTTTTGCGATTTTACATACTAGATGTAGTAGAGTTTTGTTGAGAACCAAATACATGTTGGTAGACCCTGACACAAAAAACTATAGCGGCGCAAGAAGAGTTAAAGTGGCTGGTGGTGAGACTTCCATTAAAAAAAGCTACTTTCAATGCTGGTCTGCATTGTTTTGAGAGAAAAGAGGTCTTGCTCAGATTTGACACATTCTCCGGACGCACAACACAAGATGGACCTGGCTGCTGTTCTTGAGTTTGAAAAAATATTTACTCAGTCTGTTGTTTTCTTGTTCTTTGAGGGTCTTTTCTGGCTTGTGGATCTTCCTTTGTGAGAGACTTTTGAAGGGCGGCTCCTTTTTCGAAAGGGAGCAGGCAGACACATCCAAGTTATGTGTTACGCGTTTACACAAGCTACCGCCGATGTCAAAGACCCTACCACATCCTAAGCAATGCTTGCGACAGCCACTTTAACATGGGGTTTTGCATTTTCATTACCTTTTCAAGAAAAGCATAGCTCTTCTAAACAAACTACGAACAAAATGTTCAAGCCCCGTGCCGTACATAACTGGGACACCTTTAAAGATTGGGGGTCCGCCATATACAGCCTGGTGTCGGTAATAGTCCTGTACAGAGCAGCTTGCCGTATGTTTTCATGAACACCATGATGACTTCTTTCATATTCGCTGTTGTGGCCCAAAATGAAACCTGGCAATCACTTTCACGTAGTTAAAGGTCCCCGGTTCAGAGTGGTCTTCGAATATCATGATGGAGATAGTGTCAAAGTGTTTTTCAGAAATCGGTAGGTAGTTGGGCTCACTATATTGAATATTTAACAGCAAGTTATTTCCACCCTTCACGTGTACCCTCCTTAACAAGGGGGAAAACTATCTCCAACCCTCTGTGGCTCTATAATATCAGTATATACGAAGAGCATATAGAACCCTCTGTTAATATCAGGACATGTGGGGTCTGGCTCCACCGTGCTTTTTATATGTTGTACAGTCCTTAATTTACCAGTGCAAATAAACTCTGTATCGAGTCTGGGTGTTCTAATTATTACCTTCCTTCTGATGTTATCTAAAAATACCTGAATATCTAAATATGCGTTGATGCTGGCTAAGGTTTCGTTGATTGCCTCAACCACCACGGTGGGATAATATTCTGGAGAAAACCCTGAATAGGGACACATGACCTTCTGGTCACGCTTTATATTAAACTTGGTCTCTGCCCTGGTAAACGTATTCAATGTTCGAGGGTATTGGATTTCAGTGAGAGCAGCCTCTCAGTCCCCTTGTAGGTCCACCTGTTTGGACAGTTTCACTGTAGAATTTGAAATTTGATTGTCGGGCAACATGTCCTTCGATGCACTGGAAGTTAAAGTGAAATAAAATGACTCTGTCTCCATATTCTTGATTCGCCTTCTTGTGCAGAGACCTCTGTACTGACACAGCCTTTAGAGAGCTAGCCTGCACCCAACTGTTCCATTTCTCAGGCCAACCCCTCCATTTGACTTTCCATTTCAGAACTTTTTCAACCCTGTAGACCCGCTGCGGATTGGCCGGCACCTTTGTAACTCTCTGTTGTAAACGTTTCCTGTAACTTCTTCGCCATCGTGATCTTTTAAGCAGTAAATATATATACATTCTTTAAGCTCTACTCGCACAACTAAAAATATTTAATCTCTAAAATTCTGTTGGTAGCCTTTTGTAAAGACCCCATTCAACTTAGACACCCTTTGTTTGCAAACCAAATGCCGTACATGGCTCAACACACCGCTAAAGAATTTTGCAGCATTACTGCTATTGGCAATGTTTTGGTGGTTCTGTGTTAGCTGGCATTATAAACATCTATAAATGTCTGTAATACTTCCACATAACGGTGTGTGATGTAAGCCGTTAAATATCTCCACATATTAGATTTTAAAGTTCTGGTAAAAACGTTCTATTACCGCAGCTTTGACCTCCTTGTGCATTACAAAATGATGAATCGAGTGTTGTTATAATAAGTTCTGAAATGGTTTGTTTAAAAATTATTTTCCAGCATCTCTCTGCAGTTTCTGAGGGTTCGGCATTTACTCAATATGGCTTTAAAGGCTGCCGTGATGCTAATTCCCGTCTTATTGCATAGCACTTCTGCAAAGCTGTACTTAGACAATACATCTTTGACTGTTAATACATATTGCGCTCTGTTATTGTGTTGAGAATAGATCTTGAAGACTGATGATGTCCGCCTGCCATTGATAATCTATTCACGCATTAACAATAGTTGGCCTCTTCTTTAAATGCTTCATAGCGGCCTTAGTTAGTGAATATGCCTCTTCCCTAGACAGACAGTCCTTCACCAGCTTTCTATTTACTGACTGTTTTTCAACCCACGACATTATAATCAAAGTTTCTGTACTTCCATAACTTCCGCCCCCACTTTTATCATAATACATTTTCCTTAACACATCATCAGCCTTGCAGCCCCTCCTATAACTTTGTACTCATACGGTACTAGCGGCATTCAGAAGATCATACAAATCACTGTCATACCGAACATCACCTTTATTACAGAAATATTATTCAGTCAGAAATCAAAGGTGCTTTGCAAGCTGACCATCTGCGGTAGTATTATTCATATGGTACTTGTTCATGCTCCAATTTTCATCTGCCACAAGTAACCATGCTTTGACACACCAGCCGACTGTACACAAAGGACTATCACACTTCGGTGCTTCTGGCGTAACACAGACTTGATGTATTTCGGCTATTCTTTCTTTAAGCAAGACATAAATCAATTCTGCATATGTTTCCAGGCCTTATAAACGTGTCAGCCTGTGGATGGTCATTATGTAATTTGTCCTAGAAGTAAGTATGTATGTATGTTAAGTGACACGATAATGTCCAGATAATGAGGTATCAAACATTTTAAAGCAGCTTTTGCATGACTAAAGAGCCTACCCGCTGCCTATTTTTAAAAAAGACATCACACACATGTTTGTCTACAACTCTTTCAACCATCTTTCTGACAAATTTCGTACACTGCTCATGCATGTTTTGTGCATGTCTCTTGCGCACACTGGATCGCTCTCAATGTACGCCACATGACACTGATCATATCTGGATGGACTCTTTTTTCACCTGTCAAATGACACAGCAGCTGTAGCAGATTATATAATTTGTTAGGGTGTAACAAAAACTAAATATGATGAAGAGTTCTTGACGTGTGTAGACACTCATGAGCCTTCCACTGCCGGTCATTGATTTTATGCCTGTGACAGACAGAGAGCATAAAAGTCACGTTTGAGACAGGCGTTCACAACACAAGCTGCAAAACCTTTAACAAGCTATATATCCTCGAAGGGTAAGGCTGGGGCTTCCTTTTCAAAATCTGAATATTATTGATATAGGCACATTTCTTACGTGGTTCTCTGTTATGACTTGGGGAACTCTCAGTCTGTTTTGAACAGCATAACCAGTTAAAATTAACCTGCAGCAGGGGTGGTATACCTTCTACCCCTGCTCTTTTTTTTAAATGATATTTGTTTATTATTTTATACAAAACAACAGGAAGATTTCACACTAGCCACAACATCCCTTTAACACCCCAGTCGCCCCGTAACGTAGCACCGTGTGAGTAGAATAATCACAGGATTGCTGTTCACCTCATCACCTCCCGCTACCCCAGTTCTGTTTGATGCTGCTTTCTGAGGTTCACAAAGACAACCTATTAGTTAACATTAGATATGTATGTGCATACAGTTTAAAGATGCTCAATAAAATCTTTTACTCACTTCAGAGCATGCGGCTTGTTCAAAAAAAAAACTTCAAGCTCTTGGGAGTTATTCAGATACATCGACTCATAACTGCAGGCGGAGCTTGCCCCCGTCTATCCATGCTGACAACGTGACTAAGGGGATGTCATACCCCAGCAGGCACATCACTGGTCACCTGGCTAAGGTGATATCACACCCTCATGTGATCACCCCACAGGTCACAAGACTAAGGGGATGTCACATCCCACGTGCCCACACCACAGGTTACATGACCCACACGGTCATGTGGCCCAGATGTGACGGCCCGGATGTGACACCACAGACTGCAGTGCCAGGGACCCAGAAGTCCTGCCCACAAAAGTGATGTCACTCCAGGGTCGGGGTAACTGTCACTTTTTGTTTGATGGAAAGTATCATATTATCCTACTGTTATAGCTTTGAATTGCAAAAAATACACTGCAGGAAGAGATAATACAATAGTGTGTGTGTGAGAGCGGTAGTGAGTTTTGTTATGGCAGATGCAATCTCTGCAGAAGAAGGCTGAGGAGGGCCTGGGGCACCTGACAGACTAAAACATCACCCTAGAGATGGTGCCCAGTTACTTTGCCTGCACTAGGGCCCATTGAAACCTACATCAATATCTTCAGTCTATCTGCTTTGGGAGTTTGATTTTGTTAAAAAAATGTTCGCTGAACAGACTCCTAAAACAAGCAGAAGAACTGCCTTGGAGGTAGCTTCTCTTACTGCACAGAGATCTCCCGCGTGGCCAGCGGAGATCCCAAAATATGGTGGGCCGTAGTTCAGCCAAGGTGGTGGAGGTAATGAGCCCTGCCACCCTAATGGAAGGTGCAAGAAATTGGAATATTAATTGTGGTGGGTGACTTCTCCGGGTGAACCTTCAAAGCCACTAAATTAACCCCCCGGGTCATTATAGCACAGAGCAGACAGTCTTCACTGATAATGTGTAAAGTATTTGTTTTAAAGGCAAAATGTTTGGGAGAAGACCTCCCCAAGGATACCAGGTCTAACAATGAGTATCTGCACTTCGGTAATGCTGCTTCAAGCTCTGGTAACTTATTTTCCAAATGTGAGATGAGGTATGCGAACACGACACTAGTTCGGTCAGTTAGGTTTGCTTTAATATGTAGGGTGAGGCTATGGGTGATTTGCAGCCTGCTTCAATCTGGACAACAAAATGTGGACACTCTATGCTTGCTTTAAAGTGGCCGGTTTTAGAGCGCGGAACGTTTTCCGCATTTTGCTGCGAGTGGTGAAGGAACACTTTTTGCTGTGCGCGAGACACGCTCGAAGCCAGGTAGTAATCAAGGTGCTCAGGGAAATTGATTATAATGTCCAGCTAGCCGGATCTAAAAGACACACGTGGAGAGATAACAAATCTTTCTTCGGCAACAACACACGTGTTCCATTTCATAACGGTTCACACACGTTAATGTTTCAGAGGGATTGTGGCCGACGCGGTGCTGGCGATCTGTTCCCGTGATAAGCTGCAGTTGTTATGTCATGGGCCGCGCGCGGGTCGCCGAGTTCGAATGATCTCAGCTGGTCGTCTTCTGCCACTTTCTGAAATGCGCAAAACAGCACGCGGAGGGAAGGAAACCAAGCTGTTCAAGTTGGTATATTCTGTTAAAAATGTGTTATTAGCATGCAGTTTTGCTAAAAATAAATTGGGAATCAGCCAATGTTGACTGAGCTTGTCTCAGACTTTTTCTCTGGGAAAATATTTTCAGTCCACTTTATGCAACAGAAGGGAACCAACCATATGCCACTTATATCACAACTAAAGTTGTCAGACTGTAAACCATACCATTCCAGTACCGTCCTTTACATTTTAAGGCCCTGATTTGATCTTGGGCAGAGGCATCGTCTCCTCCCTGGTCTCAAGCCCTCCAGGCGGCTACAACCAGCTCTGTGGTGGGTCCCATCGCAACTCACAGCCATCCTTTCTGGCCACCAAGGTATTTAAAAATCGTTTGACAAATACCATGTGTCATATTACTGGTGGTATCTCAGCTTCCACCACTTCCTTCTAATTTGGAGGCCAGTGAGCATGATGGGATAAATTTGGGCCTGAGGGCCAGATGTACGATCCTCACAGTTTGCGATTCCCAAATGGGTCGCAAAGGACCTGTATCATTAACATTCATGAGGCAGGACGCATTTTGCGACCCATTTGGAAAAGCCGACACTCACATGCTGCTGGTGTCAGCAGACCACCATGTCTGTGACTGCTTTTTCAATAAAGCAGTTTAAAAAAAAAATGCTGCGTGTTTTCCTTAAAGAAAAACAGGCTGCATTTCAAAAAGAAAAATGAAAGGGTAGGTAGTGGTCCGTGGGATCACTGCATGCTCTTAAAAAACTTTTTCGTTGCCAATCACAAAAGGGAAGGGGTCTCAAGCTTACCACCAATTTGAAATTGATGGTAAATGTGATTGTTTTGCGACCGCATTTGCGGTCTTAAACAATCTAACATCCCCCTGCAACTTTCTATTAGGAAGGGAGGCCCTTTCACACCCCTTCCTAATAGAGACCCCAAAACCTATTTTGCGAGTTTGTGACAGGTTGCCGACTCACAAAATAGTTTTGGTACATGATACACCCCTTTTTAGCTGTCGCAAACGGGGAGATTTCCCATTTGAGACTACTAAAACAGTTCAACTGGCCCTCTGTGTATTATTTAGCTGTCATTACTAGTGCTAAATGTCACAAGCAAATATACATACCATTGTAGCAATAGCATTGATTACAAGTTGAATACTTATAGTGTCAATTGCACTATCTTGTGGTGAAAGTGCTACCAAAGGCACAAGGCCATTGCATCCATTATGAACCCTTGACAATGCAAAAGTTAAATCAGTCCTCTCTTACGTATTTGCGGTACAAGCGTGAGTAGAAATTATTCAAAACGTACAAGTGCAACTCCTCGGTTTCACAACACATCCTAAATTAAGTAAACCCACTAACCAACCACTTCAACCCAGTGTCATTGTTCATTGTGGTAAAACAACATAAAAAAATATGTATTCTATTTTAATGTGTAAGACAAGAAAGAGCCTTCAGCTGCGTGAGAGACATTGAGTAAATATCAAGCATTCATTAAATTAGAGCCTAAGAACTGCTACAGGTATAGATGTATTTCTGAGAATGCAATAAAAGTGGCAACATTTAAACAGTAACAAAACTTCCCTAGCGATATAAAATATACAGAAAAAGGGATGGATGGAATGCTTGAATTAATCTCAGCAACTGGTAATTACTTGAGACGCATTTCAAACCAAAATTATTTTGCACACCATGCCACGTCAGTTTGGACCCAGCTATATGCAAATCAGTCTTGAACCTGCTTGTTGTAATCCACCTTGGTACGCCCCACACCCCCCTCTATCCTCCCCACCGTTGGTACATGCATGAACATTCCACAGTTGACTCCAGCTGACTGGAACCTGTGATGGTCTTGAGACTGAATAAAGAAGACTCCTTCCATCTTACCTGTACGTCTCTTCTTTGCAATACTGGTGACGCAAAACCGTGTGGGGACGGTACACCATCATCCCCTACAAGTACACCAGTTACAGCCTGTACTTCATTGATTCTACTGAATGAAGCAGTAAGTCATCCTACCTGACGACAGAGGTGGTGTGATCCTGCTTCTTGCTGCTGCGTAGTCGCTGAGGGGACGTTGACAAATTTCTGGCCAACAGGTGACCCTCCGGTGAGGAAGAAAGGCTGTTGAGGTGAGAGTTATGGGGACCAACTCCTGAAGGGAAACGTTGCCGCCGCTGTCGTGTGGGCTGTGCAGTTTGCATGGAAACGAGCAGCTCATGAGGGATCGTTGATTTTCCCGTTCCATGTGGGAAGTGTTAGTGCCGTCAGTGTGGGTGAAATTTCAAACCTGTCAAGAGCACTGAGGTCAGAGTCAGAAGGAGGGCACCCGGACCCACAGTAGAGGTGCATTTGGACAATAAAATCCTCTTTGGGTTTTTGCTGTGTCACAAGAGTGTTTTGAGCGGGGAAACGCAGAGCGTGAAGGCACTCCGCCTACCTTCAAACCGTGAGCTTCCCTGTCGTTCCCTGGCAAGGGAGCTCGCGTTGTGAGGAGGCGCTTCGAAATCGGAAGCCAGTTCTCGACCTCCTCCCCTGCAGGTACCGGGAAGTGGCTGAGGCATAGCGTTGTCGCCGCAGTCTGAGGGAATCCGAGAGACCGGATCGGAACGGGTTCTGCCGGTGAAGGGGGTTCCACTCAGAGCGAGGCACAGGGTTTCAAGTTCCTCAGTCAAGCAGCAGTCTGCCTCAGGGCGTCAACGTCGACGGCGGTGAGACGCGCTGAAGGGGTGGTCTTTAGTGAAGAGATCCAGCTGATTAACCCTTTCCTCACCGCCAATATTTCAGCCTGTTCCGATTCTTCGCTGACAAGCACAGCTTAAAAGTGATGTGTGATTTCCTTTCCTGGTGTGGGCATACGCTCTGGGGGTAAAAGTGTATCTAGCTGTGTCCACGGTTGGCACCCTCACGCTTGTCCCCTCAAATCACGCTGACAAGCACAGCTGACACGACCAATTGCTATCCTCATGCTTGTCACCTTCCTACACGCTGACAAGCACAGCTGACACGTTCCTCTAGCTATTGAGAACATTCTTTTTACGTGTTCCATCCCTGCCTCATTTCCGTCCCTGTTCCTTTATCTGGCATCTTTATTGTGTGGCCTAGCTCCCATAATAGGACAGTCACTGCAGGACTTTAAAGCTTATGAATGTTGATATACTGTTTAAACTTACTCACAGTTGTTCTCCTTTCAAGCACTACTCTTTGTAATCCCTCTCCATCACAATGGCCAGCACAAATATGTCACAACCACCCCCGTTCCTCAATGAAGTTGGAGAGCCACAGCTAGTATGGAATCAATGGTTCGGACTATTGAAGTCCTATCTTATAGCTATTGGAGGGGAAAAATTCTCTGCCCTCAGGAAATTACATACTCTGCTCCACAACCTAGGGATTGAAGGGCGGAAAACATATGACAATATCTCAGCAGAAGGTGAGGATAGCGATGACAATGAGAATGTGTACCTAGTGGCAGTCAACAGACTTGAAAAACATTTTGGTAAAACGATTAACGTGGTATTGGAAAGGCATAAGTTCTTTTCAAGGGTACAGGGAAAGAATGAGAAGGTTAAAACGTACATTGCGGCCCTTAAAGGCCTGGCTTACACGTGTGAATTTAATGCTTTGCAAGATTCCCTAATTAGAGATCAGTTGGTAAGGAGCACCCACAACACAAAGATACAAGAAAGATTATTAGTCGCTAACCCCGACCTGAAACAAGCTATAGACATAGCAGTAGGAATTGAGCACACTGCGGATTGAATGGTTGCAATGAAAGGGGATGGAGACAAGAATGTAGAAGTAAATACAATTAGGAAACCAGAGATCACTAAGGAGAGCAGGAACAAAGGTCCCAGTGGTTTTCCTACAGGCACCAAACTCAAATGTTATACATGCGGCAACCCTACACATCTAGCTAATTTTGCAGGGTGTCAAGCCAGATCAGTAACCTGTCACAAGTGTGGAAGGAGGGGTCATTTGGCCAGGATGTGTAAGGATCATCAAACCAAATCTGTTTTGGCTAAAGAACAAGATTCCCCCCAAGAAAATAAATTAGTTTTCCAACTAAAAGATGGCGAAAAGACGAACAGCTTTCCGTCTTGCACCATCACCTTGGATAAAGGAGAGGTGACGGTCTTTGCTGATTCCTGCTCACCCTATACGTTAATGGAGGAAAAGGCATTCACTAAGTTGTTTCCATCTTGGCAACAAGGCGCACAGTCTCCTGACATACATCCAGGGGGTTATAATGGGGACCCCATACCATTGATAGGCATGACAACTATGAACATAGGGTTCAAAGGGAGGAGTACGGTGGGCACAATTTACATCACACAGAAGGGATCTAATTTGTTGGGTTGGAAACACCAGAGGGAACTGGGCATAAAATTAGACCCAAATAGCCCTGACCAAGTCCTTCTAGTTGACCAGTCTGTAGGGGGGACAGTGGTCTGCAACGACTTTCCCGAGGTCTTTCCGGACAAACTAGGCCTACTAAGGAACTATCAGCATTCTATTACGCTTAAAGCCAATGCTAAACCAGTGGCCCACAAGGTTAGGCTGGTACCTCACATGATGCAAACACCTCTCAGAGCAGAACTAGATAAACTCCTGTCACAAGAGGTCATTGAGCACATAGAAAGCTCGCAGTGGTTGGCCCCCATTGTCCTCACGACTAAGGCGTCCAGCAAAGAGATCAGGTTATGTGTGGACCTGAGGGACCTTAACAGTAACATATGGGTGGACAGGCACCCTCTGCCACGCATTCACGAAGTTCTCACCTTAATCAAAGATGCTAGCTGTTTTAGCGTATTAGACCTCTCGTCCGCCTACCACCAGGTGGAACTAGACCCTGACTCCCGCCACTTGACCTCCTTCATAACACCGCTGGAAGCATTCCAGTACAAGCGCATGCCCTTTGGGTTGACATCAGCGGCCGCTGCCTTCCAAAGGATCATGAAACACGTGCTAAAGGACATTCAGTGTACCATGTGCTTCCAGGATGACATCCTCATTTATGGAAAAACCTGGAAGAACATAATACCATTTTGAGAGAGGTACTTAGCAAACTGGAGGCGGCAGGTTTAACCTTAGAGACAAGTGCCGCATTGGGGTAGGGTCTGTCGAGTACCTAGGCCATACCATTTCCCAAGATGGAATCAAACCCAAGGTTGACCTAGTTGAAGCTATTCAATGGACTGCTGCTCTGTGTTGTGTTGAGTACTTGAAGTCATTCTTGGGGTTATCAGAATACTATGCAAAGTTTGTTAGGAATTATGCAAGCATTGTGGAACCCTTGAGGGCTTTACTCAAAGCAAGGACCCCATTTGTATGGAGCAATGAATGCCAAGCGGCGTTTTTCACAGTGAAGGAGAGCATTGCCTCAGCCCCGTCGTTGGGCAGATAGACCCCACCAAGCCTACTGTCCTGTACACGGACGCAAGTAACAAAGGGTTGGGTGCCAGTCTCACCCAAATGCTAAACAGCCAGTGGTGGCGTTCGCTTCTCGCGCCCTCAAAGGAGCAGAAACCAATTACTCTGTTGTGGAAAAAGAGGCGCTTGCATGCGCTTGGGCCATTAAACACTTCCGCTTCTTTCTGTGGGGCATTCCCTTCACTGTGAAAACAGACCACAAACCCCTCATGTATGCGTTCACTACCAAAGGGTCTAAGAAGACCACACCCAGGATAGCGAGATGGATCTTGGGGCTGGAAGGGTACAACTATAATGTTAAGTACATGCCAGGTTCTAAAAATGTAGTGGCGGATTTCTTATCTCGCTCACCCATGGATGTTGATGACTGTCCACCTCATGTTGAAACTGATGATGTAATTTTGAAGTTATCTAGCCTTAAAAAAGATGAATGGGAAGAGTGTGTATGGAATGATGAAGAAATGAAGATCCTTAAAGACTGTATCGTCAAGGGGTGGCCAAATGAGAAAGGCAAAGTTGCCGCATCTTTGAGTGGGTTCTTGGATGTAAAATTGGAACTTAACATCCAAGAGGGGACAGTTTGCAGGGGAGAAAAAGTTGTTCCACCCATAGAACTGAGACAGAAAATTGTGGACCTAGCCCATGCTGGCCACCTGGGGCGCAGTCTGACAAAAAATAAAATAAGACTGGACTACTGGTGGCCAGGGATGGATACTATGGCGGAGAGAACTGTGAGGGACTGTCTCGAATGTAGCCGTTCAGACAAGATTCAACAAACGAGAAAACCTCCTCTATCTCCTGTTACTGTGCCAGATAAACCATGGTCCAAATTAGCCCTGGAGATTATTGGTCCTCTCAAACTAAAGTCCTTGAAGGAACGTTTCGTATTAGTCATGGTGGACTACCACACCAGGTGGATTGTATACAAGTGTGTGCATCAGATTGACACGAAACAAATGATAACATTCCTTAGAGACCTTTTCTTTGAGGAGGGGATACCAGATATCTTGGTAACCGTTAATGGGGTACAATTCACCTCAGAGAATATAATCTGAATTTCTATCTGAAATGGGTATCACCCACCACAAGACAGTGCTATATTGTCCCAGGGCCAACGTGTTGGTAGAACGTATGAATCGCATGATAAAAGAATGCTTGCAGCGTGCTGAGATTTTAGGCATTTCGGTAGAGGACACCTTGCAAGACACCCTTTGGGCCTATCGTGCAGCCCGAACCTGGTCACAGGAGTGTCCCCCTTCAGCTCACTTAAGGGGAGGGTTCCTAAAACCAGACTTTCACCTCCAGTAAAAAGACAAAACACCTATGAGGTGAACCGTGATGAGATAAGGGAACGTGTCACCAGTCATCAAGCCAAGTACAAGGTCAGATATGACGCAACTAAACATGTAAAATCTCACAAGGTCAAAGAAGGGGATTGGGTCCGTGTAGATCTTCCTAAACAACGTAGGAGGGAGGCCACAAGATTCTCAGAACCCATGAAGGTAGCCACCTTCACTAATGGGCAAACTTGGAGCATGGACAGAATTGTCCCTCACAGGGAGGCGCCAACCCCCCCTTGTTAACCCTCCCGTAGGGGGGGAATGCTAATGCAACTCATAGGAGATCGTTAAGACCTACGTCTGCTCCTAGATGGGCAAGAGATTATTGTTTCACATAGCTTCTCCACTGTTAGTACTGTATTATATATGTATTGGAGTTATTTTCACTTCTGCATTATCTCTGTTGCTTCCTTATAGTAGCCTTGTTTCCTGTTATCCTTCTCTCCTCTCCTTTCCCTTCCCTATGTAAGGAGATGTGTTGTAATCCACCTTGGTACGCCCCGCGCCCCCCCCCCCTATCCTCCCCACCCTTGGTACGAGCCAGGCAGGAATGCATAAACATTCCACAGCTGACTCCAGCTGACTGGAACCTGTGATGATGTTGAGACTGAATAAAGAAGACTCCTTCCAACTTACCTGTATGTCTCTTCTTTGCAATACTGCTCCAATAGGAACAATCCAGCCTGAACTGCTAAGCCAGGCCCTCCCTGAACCAAAACACAAACAACCCAGGACTGGTTATGTAGTTGTTATGGGTTTAAATGCCTGGTATACCTTGAATCTTGTGACAAGCCTTGTAGCACAATAAAAGTAGTTTTTCATTGCTGGGGGTGGGGAGAATCCAAATGTACAAACTTGATTTCACTAAAAAATGTAGGCATCTCTTGTCCCCATCCTCCTAGCCGTTTTGGAAACCTGAGAGTTCTAGTGAAACATTAGAAAATACTATACTAACCAATCCTGATCACAAATATTAATTTATGTTTTCTGTACATAGGATCTGGAACAACATCCCTGTTTGCCTGGGGAGTGCCCTAAGCCTACTCCAATTTATGAAAGGACTAAAGACATGCCTATTTAAGGATCACTACATCACGATGAAGTAATAGTCCACTTTCACTGTTGGAAACCACCTACTTGTCCTCTCACACATTGACAGCATATTTTTCATTGTCCAGCACCCTGGGGCCCTTTGACTACATTTGTGATATATAAACCCCACACACATACATTCTTACGTGCCTGTAGAATTTGCTACAGCAGATTTTTGCCACTTTAAACCTCTGTAAATAGAAAATGCTACTAATACACCGCAAACTAGTATTATTTTATTTCCCTTGGAATGAGCAAAGGTTAAGTGGTTCGGGGGGATTCAAACTTGCACTGGGTGATTTCATCTCTTAATACATTTTACTGATTTGCTACAAAACATTGTGTCAGCAACAGTGAAGAAAAGGAAAATAAAAAAAGTAAAGAGAAGCAAAATGTTTGTTTAAATTGCAAATATATTTATCTTTGCCCTTAATTCGAAATTGCATAGTTAGAATCTGTGACTCATGATATTTATGTTTAAAAGCAAAATTGTAAATAAGAGTTACTTGTTTTGTAACTTAATGTTAGCAAACAATACATCCACAAATCACATAGATTAAAACTTCTCTTCCTTGGTATAAACATTTATCTGTAAAGAACATAGAACAGACCTGTTAGAAGTGGAGGTATCTAGTTGGCAGAGGTAGGTACCTTTGTCCAAATAGGGACCCTTGCTTCTAGTCAGGGTAAGAGGTATACACACTCTAGATAAACCCTGCTCACCCCCTTGGTAACTTGGCACAAGCAGACACGCTTATCCCAAAGGCAATGTTTAAAGTATTTGTACCAACACTCACAGTGAAAACACCACAAAAGGACACCACACCAGTTCAGACAAATAAAGTATCTTTATCTAAACTAAATAAGATCAAAATGACAAAAATCAAACATACACAGTTAAAAATATGACTTTCAAAGGGTTTCAAGAACCTGTACCATAGAAAACTATGGATGCATGACTTTTCACCAAAGTACCTGTAGATGCGTCAATGTTCCAAAAGCCAAACAGCCACAGATTCTGAAAACAAAGGGATTCAACACTACTGAGACCTTGGGGAGGCGATGCAACAGTTCTGCGGCATGCAGAAGATGAGTTGCGTCTGTTCCGGTCTGTATGGGGAGTGACGTGTCGATTCTTCGTGACGGTTCCGGTTCGCAGATCAGGAAAGCTTGCCACACAGGTACGATGCATGAAAATCCAGGATGCGTCCGCGATCGATGTGGCGGCGTCGGTCCTCTTCAGCTGCGATCCCTTGATGCATCAATTCTTGCTGTGGTAACAGGCGCTGCATTGGTTCTCGCAGCGGCGCAGTGATGCTTGGAAATTCTACTCGTGCTGTGAAGATGAGTCAGAAAAACAGCCACAAGAAGAGCGATGCGTCGATTCTTGTAGTTCTTTAAATTTCTTCTTTCTTCCACCTCCCAAACAGCAGCAACAACCTCCAGAGGCCCAAAAATGGCTCAGGCACCTCTCGGCAGTTCAGAACTCACAGCAGCAGAGTTCAGGGGAGCTGGGGGTGAAGTCTTTGTGTTCCTGAGACTTCAGAACAGGAGGCCAGCACACACAGGCCCTTGGAGATTTCCTTCAAGCAGGGGACACATTACACAGCTAAGTCCTTCTCCTTTCCTTGGCAGAAACAGCTACTGCAGGCTAACCCCACACAGCACGCAGCAAAGGGACAGTACTTCTCCTCAGTCTCTCCAGCTCTTCTCGTTGGCAAAGGTTCCTCTTGAATTCCAGGAATGATCTAAAGTTCAGGGGTCTTAGGTCTAATACTTATACTCCAAAATGGCTTTGTTCTCTTTGTGCAGAGAAGCCCCGTGCTCAGCCAAAACCAGTTCTGTCCTATCTGGTGCAGCATCCTGGCAGGAGGTGGAGATAGCATTGTGTAAAGCAGACCAGGCCCAATCAGGTGAAAGGAAATCTCCCCCCTACTCTAAATGCAGCCCAGCTCTATTCAGCCGAGCCCTGACTCATCCGGGTCTCTGGAGCCACTGCTTCTCCCCAGACCCTGCCACTCCAAACCCAGACAGTCAATCCACATCCTGGCAGAGGCACACTGGATGGCTAAACAAGAAAATACCTACTTTCTAAAAGTGGTATCTTCAAACACAGAATGTAAAAATCACCCTCACTAAAAGATGCATTTTAACATTCTGAGTTCAGGCATACTAAACTTTATTTTCCTACCTTGTTACCAGTAGCAGTTATGTTTATAAGATGTTATAAACAAACTCCCCATTCTGTCCTATGCAAACCGGTAGCCTTGCAATAGTGAAAAACGAAATTGGCGGTAATTCACTATCAGGGAGAACCAACCACAATAACAATTTACACAGAAAGCATATGCACTTTAGCACTGATCAGCAGTGGTAAAGTGCCCAGAGTCCTAAAGCCAATAACAACAGGTCAGCAATAAATAGGAGGAAGAAGCAAAAGTTTGGGCATAACCCTGCAAAAAGGGCCATTTCCAACACATCCCTCTTCCAGCCTAAAGCCAGGGTAGACCAATCAATACCTCAATGCGATTCCCTCCTTCGGGCGATAGAACATGGAACCTGGCCCCAACACCAGGGGTCTATTCCCTTCCTACGCCTTCCTGAACCCAGTTGGATCTCTCCATCCATACTATCAGGGCCCACTATGCTAACCGATGGTGGACCCTTCTCCTCACCCATTTGTGCAGTGCCTAAAATTACTTTGCTCACAGATGTGTCCCAACAGGTAGTCAGTACCCACAAGGCCAACACAGTGGCATGGCCCAGTTCACCCCTGGGGTGTGACTCCCGTCCCCTCCCCGGGGCAACTCTGTCCACCAGAACAACAAGCCAAAGTGGCCACTGACAACTGTCAATGATGAGAGCCAAGCCTTATTCCTTTCAGGTCTCCCTAACCTCTGTGGTATCAGAAGTGGGGGGCGATACCCCCAGGGTGCCTGTCACCCTTTCTCCACTCTCCCCCTCATGCCAAGTCAGGTATGGCATCCTGACACTGGCCCACCAGCACAGTGTCTGTATCCTGCGGCTCGACAGTAGATGGGGATAAGGGCTCTCCCACACCCTGTCGTCCTCCCTGGGGCTCAGCACCCTCCCACCTGGAGTGGTACCCCCAGATGACAACTTGTATGGGGCACTGTTAGCAGTTGCCCCTTCCTCAAGGTCAGGGGGGGCACCCTGAACCTGGTCTTTCAGCCCAGGGTCTGTACCCTAAGGCTGGACCTGTGCCTGGCAACCCAGGACTTCTGGGGGAGTACATTAACCCGCCCAAGGGAAACACACTCCTCATGAGTTGTACGAGAGTCTGCATGGCGCAGGTCTCCAGCCTCCTGTCCACTTGACAGAGCATGAAGATTCCCCAGGCCAGAAGTGGCCTCACCAAGATCAGTCCTGGGGTGCTCTGACCTCAGAGCTGGCAACCCCTGACCCACTGGTTCTTCCACTGGGGACTGCATCCCCTCCTCCCCCTTTTCTCTGGACTCATTCACCTTCCCCACTGGGGCGGTGCTGCCAGACACCAGAACTGGTGGGATGCTTGTTACTGCAGTCCCCCCCGGTTCACCTGACACTTTGGGATCCCCCTCAGGAAATGGCCTCCCGGTACAGACTAGGCCCCCCTTTCTGGTGTTCACTTATGGTTCCAACCAGGCCCTGGGACTGGGTTTCGGGCACCTTGGGACACAGCCCAATCCCACTTCTTCTCCCCTGAGACAGGATGTGGGACCCTGAACCCCTCCCACTACACTGGGAGCTATCTGAACTATCACAAACCTCCCCTACCTCACTTGGTTAGGGAAAACCTGAGCCCCCCTTCAGGATCACTCCCAAAAGCTTCTTCATACCCTCTGGAATCCACCAATAGGTCTGCATCCAGTAAAAGCTCCCTGGAATCAGAGAACTCACACTCCACCGGGTGTTGGCATAGCTCTGGAAAACAGGGACTTGAAATATGCTCTCCAACAATTGCATCACACAGCCCCCCACAGTTGTTAACCAAGCTACCCTTTGACTCACCATCCAGTACCTCACACAAGTACCCCACACCACTCTCCTGAGATTGGCAAGACACTGTCTGACTGTCTGTGTCACTCAACCCACACTCTTCTGGGCGGTCTCCACATTTACACACCAAGGCTTCTACCATGGGGAACCCCTCTCCCTGCAACTCTCATCTAGAGTCAGTAGAGTGTCCCTCCCACCACTAGGAATATGAACCCCTGTGCCAGTTCCCCAATCCACTTCAGGCACACCGCACAACACTGGTGCTACCTCATAAACCTGAAGCCTCTAGTGTATGTTAACCACCTCCCTCAAGTCGGGCACCACATCTCTGGGTGTGTGTTCTTTTCCCTCACCACTGGATAACGCAATCTGAGCTGCACTCCACCTCAGCAAAGCTCACTTCATGAGCTGTACACATTTCCCTTTTCTTGTCTAAGACACTCATAGCCTCAAACCACTCAAGCTCCACATCAAGCTCCCTCATTCTTAATTCATATGCCAAGGAAAGGACAATTATTACCATTGACCCTTCTGAACTTTCCTACTGGAATCAGTGTCTGATTACATTTTTGGTAATCACAAATGAATGTTGCAAAGATCTGCTCATTAGCTGCATTATTTAGAGTTTGGTGGATTGGGTACTCTATCATAAACATGGTGGAAGTCCCGTCCTCCATATAACAAGTGCATTATAGGCTATGCCTCTTATACAACAGTGGACAGGATACCTGTCAAGCTTTCACTGAGTATCCCATCAGTCAAACTCTAAATAAGGTCCTAAGATTTATCCCAAACTTGTCGAGTTGGTTTGCCATCTCAAGCTATTTTATTTGGTGGCAATTTCAGAAACGCAATGTCAAATTATGTTATTGCATTCACCCCTATTGATAAAGAGTAATTTTCACTCTGTAAAGAGTTTCCTTGACTGGTAGAAGAGTGGGCCGTTCTACCAGTTGTTTCTCATTCAAAAAAATCGCCCCCAGTTCACCTGACACTTTGGGATCCCCCTCGGGAAATGGCCTACCAGTACAGACTAGGCCCCCCTTTCTGGTGTTCACTTATGGATGCAACCATGCCCTGGGACTGGGTTTCGGGCACCTTAGGACACAGCACACTCCCACTTCTTCTCCTCTGAGACAGGATGTGGGACCCTACACCCTTCCCACTACACCGGGACCTATCTGAACTACCACAAACCTCCCCTACCTCACTTGGTTAGGGAAAACCTGAGCCACCCCTTCAAGATCACTCCCAAAAGCTTCTTAAGACCCTCTGGAATCCACCAATAGGTCTGAATTCAGTGCAAGCTCTCTGGAAAACAGACACCTCTCATCTAGAGTCAGTAGAATGTCCCTCCCACCACTAGGAATATGAACCTCTGTGCCAGTTCCCCAATCCACTTCAGGGACACTGCACCTCATAAATTTGAAGCATCTGGTGTATGTTAACCCCCTCCCTCAAGTCAGGCGCCACATCTCTGGGTGTGTGTACTTTTCCCTCAGCACTGGACAAATTTGCTGCCACAATCTGAGCTGGACTCCACCTCAGCAAAGCTCACTTCATGAGCTGTACACATTTCTTTTTTCTTGTCTAAGACACTCATGGCCTCAAACCTCTCGAGCTCCACATCAAGTTCCCTCTTTCTTAATTCATGTGTCAAGGTCAATTTCATTTCTTCCAGGGCATAACTCTTCTTGCTCTCCTCTGCCATCTTTTCTATCTCTATGGCAGCTTTTTGGTTCTCCATTTTCAATAGTTTCATCTTGAGCCTCATGACTTCTAAGTCATGATCTCTGACCCTTTGGTTTTCCTCCAGGTCCTCTGGGGAAAAACGTATAGGAATGGTTGCTGCCAGCCCTGGCGGCTACTCTTGACACAGGCCGATCCTATGACTTGAAACCATTCCCTTGTGCATCCTCATCCACCTCTGCATCACCTGTCTCCCCAGCCTCTTTGGCCTCCCACCAGGCCCTTAAGGCCTTCTATAGCTCCTCCTTCCTGGGGCTGCTCTTCATGGGACATCCAAAATCTTTGCCAAATTGCTTGAGCTGATCTACTCTGTAGGTATACAATACTTCAATATAAAACTCCAATTTTGCAGCTTCACTTGCTGGTTTACCCTTCTGAGACGTGGTGCATGGATACTTTAAGGGTCACTCAAAAATTGAACCAAAAACAAAACACAGTATGTGGTTGCATAGTAGTCTGCACTAAACTAGTGATGTAAACCAGTCACTGTAGGTCAAGGACAAATACAGGTTCAAATCCTCACCGCTGACCACCAATGTTAGAAATGGGGAAATGGGGGTCTCTAGTTGGCAGAGGTAGGTACCTTTGTCCCAATGCGGACCCTTACTTCTAGTCAGGGTAAGGAGGATACACTCTCTAGATAATCCCTGCTCACACCCTTGGCAGCTTGGCACAAGCAGACAGGCTTATACCAAAGGCAATGTGTAAAGTATTTGTACCAACACTCACAGTAACACAGTGAAAACACCACAAAAGGACACCACACCAGCTTCGAAAAATAAAGTATCTAAGCTAAACAAGACCAAAATGACAAAAATCCAACATACACACTGAAAAATATGACTTTTAAAGGGTTTCAACAATTTGTACCGTAGAAAACTATGGATGGGTGACTTTTCACCAAAGTACCTGTAGATGCGTCAAAGTTCCAAAAGTCAAGCAGCCGCAGAGTCGGAAAACAAAGGGATCTGACAATCCTGAGACCTTGGGAGGGAATGCAACAGTTCTATGGCATGGAGAAGACAAGTTGCGTCGGTTCTCGTCTGTATGGGGAGTAACGCGTCGATTCTTCTTGACGGTTCCAGTTCACAGGTGATGCGTCAGGAAAACTTGCTGCACAGGTATGATGCGTGGAAATCTGGGATGTGGCGGCGATCGATGTGGCGGTGGAGAGAGGCGAGCGGTGCTGCGTCAGTCTTCTTCAGCCGCGATCCCTCGTTGCGTCCATTCTTGCCGCGGCGTCAGGTGCTGCATCGGTTCTCGCAGCGGCACAGTGATACGTGGAAATTCTTCTCGCGTTGTGAAGATGTGTTGGAAAAACAGCTGCAAGAAGAGCGATGCGTCGATTCTTGTAGTTCTTTAAGCTTCTTCTTTCTTCCAGCTACCAAACAGCAGCAACAACCTCCAGAGGCCCAAAACTGGCAAAGGCACCTCTTGGCAAGTCAGAACTGACAGCAGCAGAGTTCAGGTATGCTGGGGGTGAAGTCTTTGTGTCCGTGAGACTTTAGAACAGGAGGCCAGCACAAAAAGGCCCTTGGCGATCTCCTTCAAGCAGGGGACACAGCACAAAGCAAAGTCCTTCTTCTTTCCTTGGCAGAAACAGCAGCTGCAGGCAACCCCACACAGCACACAGCAAAGGGACAATAATTCTCCTCAGTTTCTCCAGCTCTTCTCCTAGGCAAAGGTTACTCTTGAATTCCAGGAATGATCTAAGGTTCAGGGGGTTTAGGTCTAATACTTATACCCCAAAATGCCTTTGTTCTCTTTGTGCAGAGAAGCCCTGTGACCAGCCAAAACCAGTTCTGGCCTCTCTGGTGCAGCTCCCTGGCAGGAGGTGGAGACAGCATTGTGGAAAGCAGACCAGGCCCATTTAGGTGAAAGGAAATCTCCCCCTACTCTAAATGTAGCCCTGGTCTATTCAGCCCATCCCTTACTCATCAGGCTCTCCGGAGCCACTGCTTCTCCCCAGACCCTGACAGTCCAAACCCAAACAGTCAATCCACATCCTAGCATAGGCACACTGGATGGCTAAACAAGAAAATACCTAGTTTCTAAAAGTGGTATTTCAGACACAGAGTGTAAAAATCACCCTCACTAAAAGATGCATTTTAACATTCTGAGTTCAGGCATACTAAACTTTATTTTCCTACCTTGTTCCCAGGGGCAGTTATGTTTATAAGATGTTATAAACAAACTCCCCATTCTGTCCTATGGGAACAGGTAGCCTTGCAATAGTGAAAAATAAAATTGGCAGTAATTCACTATCAGGACATGTTACATGTCATACCTTTCACATACACTGCATCCTGCTGGGGGGAAGGTGTACCTTTGGCCTTCCAAATGAGTGTCCTATATGTAAGAAAAGGGAAGGTTAGGGCCTGAAAAGTGGGTGCACTGGCCAAGTCGACATGGCAGATAACAAACTGCACACAGGCACCGCTGTGGCAGGCCTGAGACATCTTTTCAGGGCTGCTCATGTGGGTGGCACAATCAGTGCAGCAGGCCCACTAGTAGCATTTGATTTATCAGATCTAACACACTTAGTGCACTTTACTAGGGACCTACTGGTAAATCAAATATGCCAATTAGAGAGAAGCAATCACAATAACAATTTACACAGACCACATGCACTTTAGCACTGATCAACAGTGATAAAGTGCCCAGAGTCCAAAAGCAAACAACAACAGGTCAGGAAAAAATGGGAGGAAGAAGCAAATTGTTTGGGGATAACCCTGCAAAAAGGGCAATTTCCAACAAGACCATCCACCCTGTGGTATGTGGCAAGGCAACTCATGTTCACCCCAGCCATGCCCCCTGCTATCTATCTACTTGTCCTTGATGTTCTCAACTGATCCCTCACTATCCGCAATATCTCTGTTCTCTCCTCTGCTGGCAAAAATATATGTAAGCTAGTCTTCACAATTTCCTTTGTGTATTGCTCCAGATGTGGCAGCATTCTTCTTACTCATTACACTTTACAAGATCTAGCAGCCACCTGTCATTACTTTGCCCCCATCTCATCCATTGTAGTGCAATCTGCCTTTTAGCTAAAATCAATGCTACATGAAGGAAGTGGATTTGCTTAACTGAGAGTTTTGGTAATGTACTAAGTGATGCCAACTGAGGGAAGTAATTCTCAACTGATCATGGTCTCTAAATCTCTGTCGTGACCTTTGACATAAACTTAACTTTCCACATTCTGTGGTCATGCATTTGTAATACTCTAAACTCACACGTGCTACCCTCATTCTGGGAGGTAAAGGCTGATGGTGCACTCGCAAAGTTGAGAATACTTGGTGAACAGCTTCTTGCCTTTGTAGAATGCACTTCGAATATGTGGATGAATACAATTCAGAAAAAACTGTACCCACATAGCCACAGACTTTCATAATGTTTGGAAATTTCAGTGGTTATTTTGAGATGTTGAGTATAATATTCTTGTGGTCCAAAGTATCCTTATTAGGCAAATCTTGGAGATTGTTTTCTTTTTGGAAGCATGTTAAGTTAAAGCTGAGATATATTCAGAGGAACTGCACAGAGAAGTCAGGCTTAACTTAGAGGCAATGTGTAAGGTGTTTGTTCATCACTTCAAAAAGTAATACTGTGAAAACACAACACAAGAAAAATCCCACACCAAATAAATTAGAAACATAGAGTAACCTTTAATAAATATTCCAAGACCAAAATCACAAAAATCCCATCAGCAAAACTGAAGATATGCAAGTTTTCAAATCTCAGTGAAAATGGGGCCACAAGGTACCTACTGTGGTTATCTAGTTGCGCCGGACCAGGACAAAGTCACAAGTTCAGGCCAACCACAATGGAACAGGTTGGCTACAGAGACCCACTTAGGCACGCTGAATACAGTACCTTAATCCTGGTTGCAAAGAGATGCAGAGTTCTGTGTTTAGGATCCTTTGCACAGCAGAGGTGATGCAAGATCTGGGTGAGGAGATTCATTGCCCAGTGGCAGTTCAGGGAGCTGGGAAATATAATACGATGTCCTTGTGTGGAGATGTGGCATGCTGTGGCTGTTCCGATGGGCTGCTTTGGGTGAGCCGATGTCCTTACATGACAATGCGTTGCACAGCAATGTTCCAACATCTGCGACAGATGATGTGGAGTCCATGTATCTTGAAAGTCTGTGCAGCAGAGGCAATGAGTTGGTTTGGAGGGCAATGTGTTGCGCAGTGGAGGCAATGTGCCGATCTCTGGGAGATGCGCTGTGCCGTAGAGGAGTTGCGTCAGTTCTGCTGAATCCATGGAGAAGCTGGCAGAGCACCTTAAGGACCACTTCCAAAGGTCAAGGACTCGGGTGGCATCACTTGGGAAGGCAGGGCTCACAGATGGCAGAGTCCGGGTGCAGGGTTCAAGGCTGTTGAAAGTCTGTTCTATCCCTGAGGTTTCTGATCAGGAGGCCAACCAACTAGCCCTTGGAGTCACTTTGGAGTCCTGGGCTTAGAGATGCAGGTCGAGTCCTTCTCACCCAGGAAAGAGGGCAGAGAGACAGCAGTTCTTCTGGGCAGTGGTCCAGCAGAGTGGCAATCCTTTCAGTAGCACAGCAGACCTTCTTACTGACAGAGATTACAGGTCCAGAAGTGTACTGAAGAGTTGGGTCTAAGTGTATAATATTTAGACCTGGTGCCCACTTTGAAGTAGAGGAAGCTTCTAAAGGATTCTACCCCCGGAAGTGTCAGGCATCCCTTTCCTGACTGTCTTGATCCCTGCTTGTCGGGAGTCACAAAAGACTAGTGCCAACCACTTTGTGAGAGTGCTTATGAAGAGCATTTGTGATGTGCAAGTGTAGTAGGGGACAGCTCCTCCCCTTCGTTAACTCAGAGTGGCCCATTCTTCCAACACCAATCTTTCCCTTGTCTCACTGTATAGGAGCAATACACAAAGACCAACTGCATGCTACACCTAGCCACGCGACCCAGGAACAGGTTGCAGGCACCAAATGGTTAGGAAAAGAAAATGGCAACTTTCTAAAAGGTTTTTTTAATCAGGGAGGGACAAGGAGCCTAATTTTGATTGAGGTCCTGCTCAGAAGGCACCAATGGAATATTGAAAAAAGGAAGAGCAGTTCCTATGGGTTGCTGATTGGGGAGGGGGAAGAAGTGGGGAAGAACAGGTCTTTCTTCGTAATGCCCTCACACACCCCAAGGGATGTCATGCTTCATCATTTGGGCATTTGCCCCTCGTCAGGCCGGCGCTGCAATGCCTGACGGGCTCCCGAAACCGGGGCTCTTTGTCGGGGATCTTTTGAAGAAGCCGTATGGGTGCGTGTGGGTGTGAGGGCAGGGTAGTGCACAAGGAGTGAGATGTTTAAAAAAGGTATAGGGCCGTCCTACTTAATTTAAGTATTTTATTAATGAGGTAGCTCTAGCCTTAATAAAAATATGTGAAAGCCCTATTTAGGAGTAATGGTCCGTGAGGGCTAGTCAAGTGTGGGTGTGGTCAACATGTTTCGTGCCCCAGCTGCCCCAACAAGGGGTCAATGGCACTTCGTCAGGACCAAAATAGAACGTTTAGGGTGAGTGCACAACCGTTTAGCACTAGTTGCTAGAAACAGTAGGGGGTGATTAATATAGGAACTGGTACTGGGATGAGGATAGACTGGTGGTAGAGGGGAGAAACAACAGAAAAAGGGGGGAAAAGGAAGCAAAACCAGCGATTAAACCAGCCATCGGCATACAGTGAATGCACTGGACAGTGGTGCGCCTAAGTGAAGTGAAAGGTACACAGGTATACTCGTAGTGTACTCTTAATATTCGACCAGTGGGTGGTGGGGGGACGGAGTCAAACCGTCGTGATACTTCTCATGACAGTGTGTCAGGAGTAGTGACTATTCCGACGATACCGTGCAGCGTGGACGGACTACAGTCGATCTCGAGTGACTAAGTAGAATAACAATTAGTATATTCTAAACAGTCGTGGTCTATAGTGCAGTACTATAAAGTAGTCCTGTGCTGTGCACGTGTGTGTCCATCAATACAGTATCCAGAGGTGGAAAGGATATATTGGAAAGATAAAACCGGTAACATAATGCAACCGTAATACGAAAGAATGACATTTATTAAAAAGATCGTTTTAAGGTCAAGGAAGAGCGGAGGTTGGTGGTGAACTAATTTACACACTTGTGTGAAAACATGCAACAAACGCGCTAATGTAAAGGACATACTTCGCGGGACACGAGGCACAATTAGGTTAAAACTCACCCCTCACGACCTAGTTCCGGACAGACGGGGATGAGAACAGAGCACAATAGTTGCTCCGGTTTCTATCGGGAAGCAATCGAGAGGGAAAACAACAGAGGGGAGAAAAACGGGGGAAAGGTGGTCAAGGTTACATTCACATGATAACCAAAAAGGCCGAAGGGCTTACCGTCGAGATCCAGTCTTACGATCAAGGTACTCACGTAGGTAGACTGGCAACTTGCTGGCGTCCTACCCTCGCTCTGGGCCCCGTAAAGAACACTTCCCGGGTGATTCTTATGTAGCGTTGTTAAAAGACGTCCCTGAACGTGGTGGCCATATTGGATTGGGCTGTCCTAGCGCTAATGTCATGTGACATCCGGCGATGTCGGTAGTTAATTGGCGGCCATGATAGAACGGGACAATTGAAGGAATAGGATTGGAACTACAGAGATTGTTTTCAAAAAGAAGGTGGGGAGCGGGAGTGATCGGGGGGAGAGAGCGATTTAATCTAATTACCGTGTACATGGGCACGTGTAGTTTTTTTATGACACCTCTGTTAGAAAATAAAAATATATATTTTCTGTTCTGTTTATGTGGTCCCTGGGGGTATATTAGATGTAGAAGATAGAAACCCCTAGGGCGCTTCCCAAGGTGATTAAAGGAGAGTCAGGCTGGGGATAATGCGGACAAGCCTACAGTCCAACTAACTACCAACTGGATTTAGACCCAGAAAAAACACACAAATTGCAACACACGCAATTGCATTTACCTTATCACATGCCCCTGTTCGTTGCAATACATTGGGATGACCACACGCCCAGTAAAGACAAGACTAACCGAACACAGAAGCAATGTACGTTGCAAAAAAACTAACACCAAGATGTGTTCCCACTATGCGGTACACAATCATACACCGAATGAGCTAAATTGGACTATTTTAGAGGCCTTCCCAGTCATCACCAAAGAAGCCCTCTTTAGGAAGGAACAATGCTGGGTGTTCAAGCTTGCGTCACACATTAGGGGCTTGAACGATGACATTCCTTGGGCTGAATTGAATCACTAAATCAAGCCCCCCCAATGTCATCCTGTAGGCTTGTCCGCATTATCCCCAGCCTGACTCTCCTTTAATCACCTTGGGAAGCGCCCTAGGGGTTTCTATCTTCTACATCTAATATACCCCCAGGGACCACATAAACAGAACAGAAAATATATATTTTCATTTTCTAACAGAGGTGTCATAAAAAAACTACACGTGTCCATGTACACGGTAATTAGATTAAATCGCTCTCTCCCCCCGATCACTCCCGCTCCCCACCTTCTTTTTGAAAACAATCTCTGTAGTTCCAATCCTATTCCTTCAATTGTCCCGTTCTATCATGGCCGCCAATTAACTACCGACCTCGCCGGATGTCACATGACATTAGCGCTAGGACAGCCCAATCCAATATGGCCACCACGTTCAGGGACGTCCTTTAACAACGCTACATAAGAATCACCCGGGAAGTGTTCTTTACGGGGCCCAGAGCGAGGGTAGGACGCCAGCAAGTTGCCAGTCTACCTACGTGAGTACCTTGATCGTAAGACTGGATCTCGACGGTAAGCCCTTCGGCCTTTTTGGTTATCATGTGAATGTAACCTTGACCACCTTTCCCACGTTTTTCTCCCCTCTGTTGTTTTCCCTCTCGATTGCTTCCCGATAGAAACCGGAGCAACTATTGTGCTCTGTTCTCATCCCCGTCTGTCCGGAACTAGGTCGTGAGGGGTGAGTTTTAACCTAATTGTGCCTCGTGTCCCGCGAAGTATGTCCGTTACATTAGCGCGTTTGTTGCATGTTTTCACACAAGTGTGTAAATTAGTTCACAACCAACCTCCGCTCTTCCTTGACCTTAAAACGATCTTTTTAATAAATGTCATTCTTTCGTATTACGGTTGCATTATGTTACCGGTTTTATCTTTCCAATATATCCTTTCCACCTCTGGATACTGTATTGATGGACACACACGTGCACAGCACAGGACTACTTTATAGTACTGCACTATAGACCACGACTGTTTAGAATATACTAATTGTTATTCTACTTAGTCACTCGAGATCGACTGTAGTCCGTCCACGCTGCACGGTATCGTCGGAATAGTCACTACTCCTGACACACTGTCATGAGAAGTATCACGACGGTTTGACTCCATCCCCCCACCACCCACTGGTCAAATATTAAGAGTACACTACGAGTATACCTGTGTACCTTTCACTTCACTTAGGCGCACCACTGTCCAGTGCATTCACTGTATGCCGATGGCTGGTTTAATCGCTGGTTTTGCTTCCTTTTCCCCCCTTTTTCTGTTGTTTCTCCCCTCTACCACAGGTCTATCCTCATCCCAGTACCAGTTCCTATATTAATCACCCCCTACTGTTTCTAGCAACTAGTGCTAAACGGTTGTGCACTCACCCTAAACGTTCTATTTTGGTCCTGACGAAGTGCCATTGACCCCTTGTTGGGGCAGCTGGGGCACGAAACATGTTGACCACACCCACACTTGACTAGCCCTCACGGACCATCACTCCTAAATAGGGCTTTCACATATTTTTATTAAGGCTAGAGCTACCTCATTAATAAAATACTTAAATTAAGTAGGACGGCCCTATACCTTTTTTAAACATCTCACTCCTTGTGCACTACCCTGCCCTCACACCCACACGCACCCATACGGCTTCTTCAAAAGATTCCCGACAAAGAGCCCCGGTTTCGGGAGCCCGTCAGGCATTGCAGCGCCGGCCTGACGAGGGGCAAATGCCCAAATGATGAAGCATGACATCCCTTGGGGTGTGTGAGGGCATTACGAAGAAAGACCTGTTCTTCCCCACTTCTTCCCCCTCCCCAATCAGCAACCCATAGGAACTGCTCTTCCTTTTTTCAACTTTCTAAAAGGGCCATTTTCAGAATTGGGACTAATAATCTGACTTTACCATTAAAGAGGGCTTTTAATTATAATTCTTTAGATACCAAACTCGACCAGTCAACCTGCTCCCTATTGGAAGTTACAGCTTATTAAATGTAATAAGGTACCTCCAATGTTATCCTATGACAGATGCAGGCTTTGCAGTAGGGAAAAACTAATTTAGGAGTTCTTGATTACTAGGACATGTAAAACCTAAAAGTACTTGTGCAACTTTTTAAATACACTGAACCTGCCCTCTCAGCTCTTTAGTGCCTACCTTTGGGGTCACTTATATATATTAAAAAGGAAGGTTTAGGACTGGCAAAAGGTTTATTTTGCCAAGTTACAATAGCAGTTTAAAACTGCACACACAGGCTGCAGTGGCTGTGTCCTGAGACATGTTTAAAGGGCTACGTATGTGTGTGGCACAATCAGTGCTGCAGGCCCACTAGTAGCATTTTATTTACAGGCCCTGAGCACATGTAGTACCAATTTACTTGGGAGTAGCACGTAAATTAGATATACCAATAGTGTGTAAGATCATTCTACCAATTTTAAAGAAGAGAACATGAGCACTTTAGCAATGGTTGGCAGTGGTAAAGTGTGCAGAGTCCTAAAGACCAACAAAAACAGATCCAGGAAACATGAGGGTGAAGGAAAAAGTTTTGGGGATGACTCTGCTGAAAGGCCCAAGTCAAACACTAAGCTACATGGGGAATGAAAAGGATTCTCATCTTCTTAAAAGATTGTTGATATTTTCAAGATGTATATATTGAATTTAAGGTAGGGCAGTGGTACGTGCTTAGGAAAATGCTCAAGTAAAAGCCTGGCTGCCATATTTTACACAACTTGCAAGTGCTTAATTAAATATTCCAGCAAACCCTAACAGAATAAATTTGCATAGCCCAATCGAGATAAGATCAGAGCTTGAAGAACTACTCTTTATGTTTCCCAAGGAAGAAAGACGAAAACATCTTCAACTCTTTCATTATCCAAAAACCCATCTTCTCTACCTCAGCAGAAGAGACCTGAACCTTGAATTAAAGCTGACCATCAAACAACACCCCTAAATTCCTAGCCACCTGTAGGAGGAGGAAGACATTCTTTGTATCAGCACCCAGCCCATCCGGGTAGTGGGTTGGGGGCCATAGAGCAACATTGTTGTCTTGTTTGGGTTGCATTACAGATTATTTAATGACTGCCCCCATAGCAGCTGAAAAGGGCACCATTGCTGAAGCAGAGTAGTAACTGAGTATCATCTGCTTAAGAAATTATTTTAATGCTATAGGATTCCACTAAATAGGCAAGCAAACATATTTATATGTCAAAGAAGGTTGGACTCAGTTCTGAACCTTGCAGCACTCAACACTTAACTGTGTTAACATCCGAAAAATAAGGACTCATCCAAACTGCCTGCTCGCTAAGGTGCAAAAAGAATCTAAACCACATCAGTGCCGATCCTCCATCCATGAATGCTACCAAGCGTTGGGGAAGAATATCATGAGAAAGAAGCTAAAGGATCTAGTAAGATAAAGGCAGTATTATGACTAAGATCTAACGTAATCTTAATGGACTCTGCTATTTCCTGCAATGCAGTTTCTATACTGTGACGTGATAGGAAACTGGACTTAGAATGATGTAGAAGTTTGAATGTCTCCAAGAACTCTGAGAGTTGAGAATTAACAATTTTTCGAATATCTTTGATGCAGCTGGCAACAGAGAGTTTGGTCTAAAATTAGAAAGAACAGAAAAATCAGCAGTGGGTTTTTTCAGGAGAGGGACAACATATACAATCTTTCACGCCTCAGGAACAGAGCCTGACTGCAAGGAGGAACTAAACAAGCTAAAATAGATTAGACAACGGTTATCAACAACCTGAATCATAATACATGGAGGACTATGATCTAAACTGGGAACAAGATTTGAAATTCCAAAAACTCACTTTTAGCTCATCCAAGTTAGGTGCTATAAGTTATAAAAGATTACCTACTGAATAAAGTGTCTGAAAACTAGGGACTGTTTAATAGCAGAGACTGAGCTTTATCAGAATCTTAACAATTGTGACTTTGAAAAAGTCACTAAGCTTAGAACATAAATTTAGGTGAACTTCAAGAAGCAGAGCAGAGGCTTTAGGGTCCAAAAAGTGAGATACAAGTGTAAAGATCTCTCTAGGTCTAATATCTGCATCACTTTTCTACTTAGCATAAAAATTGCTCCAAACAAGTTTTAGATTCCTATGCTATTTACTTAATGCTTGATTATGTTTTAGATTATCATCCTTCTTATATTGTCTTCTCCATGTTCTTTCCAATTTTTTACAATGTTTTCTTTCCATGGAAAGCTCATGGAAAAACCAAAGAGCAGATGGAGTGTGTCTCTGCTTCGTATAGATTTATTTTCAGGATACAGAACATCTGCAGCAGCAGAGAGCCACTAGATCACTACCATAACATTCTTATTAACATCACCAGGTAGTGTGGGGATAGAACACTCTAAAACATCCCACAAGTCAGAAGTTGCAACTTTCTTTCAAGATCTAGCTGAATGGGCTAATACCGAAGACTTTTCAACCCCCTGCATTGGAAGAGGTCAGGAAAAAGGCATTAGACTGTGGTCATACCAGATTACCTCCACAGGAGCTTCCATTAGAATGGAGGAATTTGACAACATCAAATGAATAGTGTGACCTGCCCTGTGGGTGGGTCCAACGGGTATCAAAGGTAGATTGAGAGAATGCAAAATTGCCATGAAACAATTAGCCGGACAATCATCTGCATCATGAACATGTAAGGTTATGTCTTCTAAAACCATAAAATTAGCATATTTTAATATCTTTGGTGCTACAGCCTGGTCTAGGGAATTGATAAATTCCCTGGCATAGGCCAGGGGTCGATAGAGTACAGCACCATTCAATTGTACCTTTAGATGCCCACTATGCCCCAGCAGATATCAGCGCTCAAAGTATTGAGGTCAAGTGGCAACATCTAGAGTCTCTGTTGTGCTAATATTCCCAATCCCCTTTTCTCTGAGACATACAGCATAATCTTGTTCTGTATAGCTGGATGTAGATACAAAGACTCATGCAAGAGTTCATTGTCCTCTTGGATCCATATTTCAAGTTAAAGGCTTTTGACAATCTTCTATGACTTCTCCCAGAATTCCTCTGTAGCAGCGCATACCCCACACCAAATTACAGGATTTATTTATTTATTTGATGAGTTTTATATAGTGCTGGCTAGACCCGGAGGTATCAGAGCGCTTTACATGAGGTTCCACATTGTTACACAGGTACATCAGTTACAGGTTAGGTCCGTTGCTAGAAATTATTTAAAGAGCATAGAAGACAAGATAAAAGGAGCGAAGAAGGGTAAAGGTAAAAGGGAGGGAGGGAGATAAGGCAGAGAGACGAAAGAGAGTCTGCCCAATGTCCGGCTCGGTAGGTGATGGCCGAGGGGGAAGTCCACAGCCCATCTCCTCTATAGATATCAAGGTAGCTCCAAGGGCGTCGGCCAAAATGTAATGTAATGTAATGATCCATTTATAGAGCGCAGCTGTCACTCCGAGGAGCATCATGGCGCTAAACGGAAACCAGGGATAGGGGCTTCGAAACCTGGTTGGCTGCTGATGGTTTTTATAGGGACCTCAGATCAGGGTTTTGCAGAGAGAATGAGATGTGCTGAAAATCCAGGTTTTTAGAACTTTCCTGAACAGGGACTCGGAATTGAACTGGCGAAGCTGTGGAGGGAGTTTGTTCCATGCCTTTGAGCCCAGCACTTTAAATGACTTTCCTCCCTTCGTTGCCAGTCTAAAAGCCGGTATTTTTAGCAGATTGGCCGTTGATGATCTTAAACTTCGGGAAGGAACGTGTCGTTTAAAGTGTGTATGAAGGTATTGGGGGTCCGAGGAGTGGAAGGCCCTAAAGGTGATGAGGAGGACCTTGAAAAGAACACGTTTGTGAATTGGCAGCCAATGAAATGTGTTTAGAGCCGCTGATGCAGATGATTTCCTGGGCCACCTCAGTACTAGTCGTGCTGCAGCATGCTGGACCATTTGTAGCCTATGCAGGACTGACTTATTGGTACCTGCATAAAGGCTATTACAGTAATCTAGCCTTGATGTAATAAGGGCTACGACCACTGTTTGCCTTGCTGAAAAGGGGATCAGATCAAAGAACCTCTTTAAGGTTTTAATAATATGGAAGCAAGTTCCAGCAACTGCCAGTGACTGCTGTTTAAATGACAGAGTAGTGTCAAATTTGATTCCCAAATTCCTAACCACATTTACTGTATTTGGAGGAGGGGTAGTATTTGCTGGCCACCAACATTTGGGTGAGAAAAGGTGGTCTTGGCCTAGAGGTAGAATTTCAGTTTTCTCAGAATTGCACTTAAGATGGTTTGCATTCATCCAACTGAAGGTTGCAGTAAGACATCTGCGTAGACAAATGCTAGGTCCCAACAGTTTGTGGCAAGTTCACATATTCTATGTCTTGAAGGGTGAGCCGGAAGGGGGAAGCTCGAGGTCTGGTTGAAGTCCAATTTTAGTCCAATTTTAGTAGCTCATCGCGGAAGAAGTAAATGGGGAAAAGTAATTCACAGGGAGGAGAACAGCAGCAGAGAGAGACGTCGATATCAATGTCAGAGGTCCGGCTTGGTAGGTGACGGCCATAGCGATGAGCCGGAGCCAATCTCCTCTATAGCTGTTGATGCAGATCCTCCGGAAATCAGCCATGCTACTCAGGCTCTGCCGGGTTAGAGTGAGGATCCTGATGTGTTTGAAGGACTCGGGATCGGAAACGGGTAAATGGAGAAGACGAGGTTGGTAGAATGGGATCAGATATGGAGCTAATCGGCCATCTTAAAGACAGGCAATTTGAGTCAGTAGATCTCCGCGACTCAGCAGATGGTCAAGTGTCTAGTACGGTGAAACTTATTACTCGGTATGCCTAATATTCACAATGTGACTCCCTCAACTTGAGGGAAGATCCTTCCTCTTCGGTGGTATTACCCTGGTGGGTGTCATTTTGGGGTCAGGCTCGTCGAGTCAGTAGTAGCAAAGTTTTTTTATGGGGGTTTAATTCAGGCACCATCTGGTCATCCGAACTCCCATAGGGCTCACCGGAGACTATTCTCCACTCTCCCACTTACAACCTCTGAGAAGCATGTGGGACCCACGCGTCGCCTGGGCAGTCTCCCACTGACTCCTGAGAAGCTCACTAGAGCGGTTGCCATTTTGGAGTCAGGCAGAGTTGAGAGCTGAATCGAGCCTCCAAGCACTTAGGGCTCACAGAGACAGGAATTGGTGAGTATCTTATTGTCCGGTTCTGACAGGCAAGCAACGGCTGTGTTTCTGCAGAGACGCCCCGGAACCAAAGACAAGTCCGCCACGTCCCCTGATTACCACCTGCGCATATCAGACTCTATGCAACAAGGGCAACCTGGGGAAGAGGGGAGACAAAACAAGGAAAGGAAAAAAGGGGAAGGAAGTCCTCAGGCCGTCACCGCTTCCAGAGTGTTTCCTCAAAGTAACTAAAATAAAGAGGAGGAGTTAGAACAGAGAACAAACCCCTTATCTGTCTGTTATCTATATGAACTCTTGCTAACTCATACCTTAAAGACTCCCTCTTCCCATCTGGGATCCCTTAATACTCTCAGGTAAGGTAAGGCAATAGCGAGGCTACAGCGACAAGGGAAACAGAAACAGAATCACTATACAAAGTAATGTTTCATATAGCTAGACAAGTCCCCTTCATACCCTTAGCTCACCACATTGGATACTCGCTGCCTTGGTGGAAAAGTCTAGTACTCCCAAGTGGGTCACCCAGGAGAGATAGGCGAAGCCCCACCTTGTCATCAGGCAAGTGCGTTCACGTAGGTATCGCCAGATACAGTTGTCTTCAAAGCAATAATAAGGTATATACAAAAATAGAGAAAAGAAGATAATGAAGCAGCGGAACATCCGCTGTTACCGGTGTACTGCTCTTGCTTGCTTCGTGGATGGAAGTCCAAGTAGTTCACAGAGGCTGTGTAAGTGCTGCAGTGCCTCAAATCTTCCTACTCAGCCAGCAGGCAGGAAATAGGAGCGGGGTTGGGTCTACTGACAGTGAGTAGGGAATGAGACTCCGGAGACAGTAGCAGGGACGTTAAGAATGGGAGCTGGGACCCCGGGGCGGAGCGTCCAACACCGAGTCAAGCGGCAAGCCCCTAATCCGGCCAACGAGCGGAACACTAATTCGGCTCACGGGCGGAATCAGTAACCTCCCACACAACCTCAGGGCGGAATCGCTCCGACCGGAACCCTCCTCCCGAGTCTACACCCAGGCTACCTACGGACCAAAGTTGGACTCCTTAAGAGTCGGCCAGGACAGAATATGCACCGCTTATGGCACAGACTGTGTACCACGAAAGGAGACGGGACTCCAATCAACTGAGTGCAGGCAAAGGTTGGAACCTTCCAAAAATGTTCGAACGAGGAACGGGCTTCAGGACGCTGGGGATTCAAGATCCGGTACGCAAAGCGTCTATTCCGGGGGAAGCCAGGCTTTTAAGGTTTCCTGACTTGTCTGCACATGCGCAGACCACTGCTGTCTTCTTGTTCCGGAGCGACGACAATCCTGACAGTACACTCCTCCCAACGACCCTCCTACCAGCTTGGGTTTCTCTGGATGTTGTCTGTGGAATGAACGTAGTAAGCGGGGTGCATGGACATTACTAGCAGGTTCCCAAGTACGGTCTTCTATGCCATACCCCTTCCAGTGTACTGGGTACTGTAATTTATGTCTGACTCTCCTAGAATCAATGATTCTCTCTACTTCGTATTCGGGTTCTCCCTCAATGAGCACAGGTGCAGGAGCAAGGGGGAGGCGAGTCCCTGGTTCTAAAGGTTTTAAGAGAGAGACATGAAAGACAGGATGTACCTTTAGTGAAGTAGGGAGTGCTAATTTCATGGCTACAGGGTTCACTACCTTTACTATGGCATATGGTCCTCTATACTTGGGTTTGAATTTACAGGAGCCCTTCAAAGCCAGATTCCTCGTAGATAGCCATACCTTGTCTCCCTGTTTATACTCTGGTTCTTGTCTTCTGCGTGCATCTGCCCCTCTTTTATAGTCAGTCTTGGCCAGCTCTAAATTCGCCATTGCTGCTTGGTGTATTACCTGCAAATCCTGTATGACTTCTACGACTGTGGGTGTGGAACAGGAGGTGTAAATGGGGTTACATAGGGTTCTTGGGTGGTAACCATATGTACACCTATATGGAGTGGTTTTAATGGAAGAATGGTAACTGTTATTATAGGCTATCTCTGCCAACCATACCACCTCATCCCATTCTCCCGGGGTTTGCAAACTCTGACACCTAATGTATTGCTCGAAGCACTGATTGACCCTTTCTGTTTGCCCATCTGTTTGGGGATGGTGACTGGATGACAAACGGACATGAAATCAACACTGACGGGAGCCCATGTAAGCGGACTATGTGTTGCAAAAATACTTTAGCCAATGTCTGCGAGGTGGGGAGTCGTGTTAAAGGGATGAAATGTGCTAGCTTTGAGAAGACATCTACAACTACCAACAAAGTGGTGTTCCCTCTGACTGTATGTGGTAACTCAACTATAAAATCTAGAGAAACAGTATGCCACGGACGTTGGGGCGTAGGTAACGGTTGTAGAAGACCTACTGGTTTTTGGTGGGATGCTTTACCTCGGGCACATACGTGACACTGCTTAATGTAGAGTTTAGTGTCTTTATTCATGTCAGGCCACCAAAAACGACCTCGCATGAACTCAAATGTTTTCACAAATCCAGGATGCCCTGCAAGGGGATGTGTGTGGCTCCACTCTAAAGCTTGCTGCTGTAACTCTTTCGTTGGAAGGATTAAACCCCCTTCTACATGACGACTTTCTGACTATCCCTCGACTGCGTGGGACCCTGTCAGCTTCTCCAAGTCTGCAGAGGCTTGTTCTTGCTGTACTCTCTTATAGAAGTCATCTTCGGAGCTGATACCTCCCCCAATCTTATTCTTGGCTATGATGCATGGTGGTTCTGAGGGTGGTTGCTCATACTCGTAACCCAAGCGGGATAAGGCATCGGCCTTCCCATGTTTTCTTCCTGCTTGGTAACGTATGATAAAATCATATTCATTGAAAAACTGAGTCCAGCGCAATTGCCTCATGGATAGGGCTCTCGCTGATTTGAGGAATTGCAAGTTACGATGGTCTGTTAGAACTGTCACTGTTTGGTTGGCACCCAATAAGTACTGTCTCCATTCCTCGAAGGCTTTCTTAATGGCTAGGAGTTCTTTATCTCCTATGGTGTAATTGATTTCTGCAGGGGTGAGCTTACGCGAAAAGAAAGCTACGGGATGTAATATTCCTGACTGGGGGTCTGGTTGAGAAAGGACCCCCCCCACTGCCACCAGAGAGGCTGAGGAAATATGAATTTTGTGATCAGTTATGTCCCCTATCGTAGACCCCAACGGCTCCATGTGCATACTATAAGTACATGTATGTTCCCTCCAGTTCCAGTTATGAAGACGCAAATACATGTGCGTCCACCGTCAACATGTCCTCTTTCAGATCCGCCATGAATGGGTCAGATATTCCATTCCTAAGTATGAAAGGCCACCGACTTTATGTGGTTCACTTTCCTCATTTTACAGATTCAGGCGAGTAGGCCCTGAATTCTGCCATCAAGCCTTTTCCTGCCTTCTGCCTCTGAAAGCTCCAGTCCGAGCCCGCATCCGTATCCCTGAACTTTGTCCTACTCCCTGCGCGGCTAACGGTGCCTGATCCAGCCTGTTGCCTGCCAAAAACTGTATTTCACCTTCAAGATTATCTGCTCCGCTCCTCATGCGATGCATTCCTGTCTAGTAGTTTAGGTAAACATTCTTCCAGCTACAATGCAAAGGGCCAGGCCTCACTGTCCTCATGCAAGTAATTCATAGCCCCTGTTACCATGGAAGATTCCTGCCCCCTTGCATCTCATGTAGACACTTAGATGCTTGTACACGCACTAACAGTCAGTATAGAATAGATTTCATCCTAGAGACCTTTCCTTTTGGATAATACAGTTCTTTAAACATAAGATATTAGATATGATTTGGGATTAGGTTGACATGACCCCTCAGACTTCTGTCTCCACATGTAGAGCTAAATGTCAAGTCCCCTTCACCCTCTAGTTGCACGTCAATCACACGTCATGCGGCTGCGCGCGCATCTCTGCCAAATATTTCTGCTGACATTGCAGGATTCTCTTATGGATCCACCCACTTGTGACATCATGTTTAAATGACGTATTTAGTTACGCCTATGTTTACGCCTTTTTTCATTACGTATGTGTATCATATCTGTATTATCAGCTGTTACGCCTCTTGCATCTGTCTTAATGTAATGCTTTCCATATAAATACCATTACTTGTCAATAATGTATTGCCTTCCCTTCCTGAACCTTCGTGGTGATGGAATTTGAAGCCTGCAGTTCGAACTGTAAATTCCTTTGTAGAGGAATAAAGCCTTTTAGAACCTCTAATACCACGGATTCTGCCTCTTATATTTACTGAGTTATTCTTACTAGACTTTACCACATAAAAAATAGTACCGGTAATGAAATATTTACCACATAAATTGGCGCCCGAATAGGGACACTTTCTCATCTCACGCGCCGGAGGTGCGTTGCAGGCCCGGTCTCCTGCCACAGCTGAACGGACAAAAACGCGTACCTGCAGGATTTCCTGTATCACCCTCCGGCCGAGCGGGGGTGACTGAGGCTGCGATCAACACCCAGACGAGGCGGTGAGAAGTGCGAAGTATCCCGACCAGAGCCTAGCTGAGAGAGCAAGATCCGAGGTATACAGAGGCCCACCAGGTTCCGAAGTTCCGAGTCCAGTCGAGTCGAGTCCAGTCCGGTCCAGTTTCAGTTCAGTTCCGAGGCCTTCCGTTCCGTGCTACCCGGTGAGTACCATTGCCGGGGAGGCATTTAAACGTGCACATAGGTTGTGCCGGTCAAGACGGGTTTGGGTACACAAATCCGGTCTGCACTGTTTCAGCAGTGTATCTGTACTGTTTAGCAGTATATCTAGTATGTCTTGCATATAATTCAGTATTATCTAGTGTCAGTATTATGTCAGTAACTAGTTTTCTATTAGTTATTATCGTTCGTTAAACTTTTAAATGTTAATTGTTTTAATACGTTCTACATATTGTGGTGTGAATGATTGTTCATTATTGTGTTTATTGTATAAAGTGTGTTCTAGTAATAAGGTCTAAAAATGCCGCTCTTTTCGAAATTAAGACAGATCAAAACCAGAAAAGGTGTACTCGAAGAAGCTGTTCCCATCCCACCTAGGGACACTCCAGGGTACTTTATGTATCATAAGCATGGCCTAGATGCCGTGTTATTTCTTGATTTATGGGTGGACTACACCAAAGAGTTACCAGAGAGTCAGAGATGGCCCGCAGCGGGGACCTGGGATGCAGATTGCATCATGAGAGTAGAAGAAGAATTATGGAAAAAGAAAGCCAGACAGTCACAGAAAGATGCCATTGAATTATGGCGTAAAGAATCATATAGACGTACAGAAAAAGCGCTCAGACAGGAAGAGAAAGGTAGGGAGAATTCAAATAAAGCCCGAGAAAATCTATTAATTGAGGAAGGTACCCGAGTCAAATCAGAACAGGTAGATAGACAAAGAAATACCCTTATGAATGGTATGTATCCTCTTTTGGCCGAAGGGTTACCTCAGGCCACCCCGGAAATACCGAAAAACTTGACACCCCCATTGCTCCCGATAAAAGCACATCCCAAAACAGCAAAAGATATTTTCCTTTCCTCCTATTTAGATGACGTAGCTCCCGAGTATGCTAATACCATACCACACACACCGCTTGCTGATGGTGGTCAACGTCAAGATCATCCGTCTGTATCCCCGCAACAACAAACTCCTACGCCCATTCCCACAGGTCCGTCCGTTTCTACTGTTTTTACCGCATCTACAATTTCTATCTTACATCCAACAAATCCTTTCTTGCCCAGCACCTCAGATGGTGCTACAGGAGGTACGACAGACATGTTTGCCACACCGCCGCGAAATAAACAGACCCTTAGAGATTTAGCACTCCAACGTACACCCCAACTAGCGACATCCGACATGTTTAAAGAACATCTTGTGGATTGTAGATATGATCCAGTGCCAGGTAAACAGGACAGATTGCTACTATCATCACTACGTATAAGACGAGCTACATTGTATTTAATGACGATACCAGGAATGGTTGAACACCTAGACAATATATATCACTTTGTCCAAACAGGGCGAGGCCCAGAAAGTATTAACGAAGCTATGGAATACCAGAAAGTGGATGTACAAAGACAACTACTACGTTTTTTCATAAACTGCGTGATCAGGAACCAAGACAGGCCTGAGGCAGATCATGATACCATGCAAAAACTTGCCAAATGGGGTCAGAACATATCAGACGAGAAACATGATAGACAGGCGTGTATAATCGCCATGTATCGAAAGATCCGCAAGGAAGTAGAACGAATACATAAAGAAAGAACAAGAACATGAACAAAGACGTATGAAAGATACGAAAATGAAAATGCTTGTTGCCCAGTCAGTTCCAGCTGATGGTCATAAAAAGGGTGATTCCACAGGTCCGGCGAAAGGGACATGCAACTATTGTAAACAACAAGGTCATTATATACACGATTGTCCAGTCCTGAAACATAATATTGCCACAGGTAGAACCCAGGAAAGACCACGTCCACCTAGACAGGATCAGAATCAACAACAAATACCTCAGCATGCACAACATAGGTCAGCTCCGCAACAACTAGCTCCGCAACAGGCAGCTCCACAACAGACCGTAGCACCACCACAAGTGCAGCCTATTGCTGCCACACAAGCAACCACGCAACAGATGTACCAGTATGCACAAAATGACTATCCCGATTATCAGCGATACACATGAAATAGCCTAGAGAGGGAAGTTGGCTTACCCCTTATCGAGATTCCTATAGATCAAGAGGGACCTTATGTACATAGTGAACTATTAGGGGAAGACAGAAAGTTTTTACTTGATACAGGGGCAAGCAGAACAACTATACGACGCAGTGAAGTTCCAGGGGCACCCCTCTCAGGCTCACAGAATATTTCCCTTGGATTCTCAGGAAAGCCTATCATTAATGAAGTGTCGCAACCTCTTCCACTTACGGTTGGTCCATTGACACGAACTACAGATTTATTGCTCACTAAATCATGTCCAGAAAACTTGTTAGGTATAAAAATATTGAAAGCTCTAGGAGCTATAATATGTTGTTCTCCGGAAGGAGTACGATTATTTTTACGTGACTTCAAAGGTCACTACGTGTCCAGAGACATGGATCACCGGCTGCAGAATTTACCTACACATCTATGGGCACAAGGCCCAACTGATGTTGGTTGTATGAACATTACACCATATCGAGTCACACTAAAAACAGGAGTAGTACTACCACGAATGCGACAATACAAGTTACCACCAGATGCTGCTGTGGCTTTGCTGCAAATCATTGACGAGCTCATTGCACAAGGAGTGGTTGTAGAAACCGACTCCAATGTATGTAATTCCCCGATAATACCGATTCTCAAAAGAACGGATCCAAAAGCACCACCAGTATATCGATTAGTTATTGATCTGCGCGAAATAAATAAATGTATTGTACCACAATATCCTGTGGTCCCAGATATCTCTTCATTACTAACAGCTATTGATTCAGAAGCAAAGTTCTTCACTGTAATTGATCTCAAGAATGCTTTCTTTAGCGTCCCAATAGATCCGGAAAGTCAATATCTGTTCGGATTCAGTTTAAATGGACGAAGTTTTAAATTCACACGCGCACCTCAAGGATTTACAGAAAGCCCCAGCATCTATAGCCAAGCACTGAAACGAGAACTTGACAGTATCCACATGCCAGTTAACACTGCCTTGCTTCAATATGTCGATGATTTGCTGATCACCGCCCGAAGCGAACCTGAATGTGAAGAAGCGTCACTGACGGTTTTGAAATTTCTGGCCGACAAGGGGCACAAGGTGTCCCCTTCTAAGCTGCAATTTTGTGTCCAGCAAGTTGTTTACCTTGGGCACTCGCTGTCCAAGGAGGGAGGACAGCTTACACCCGACCGCATCCAGTTAATTGCTAACATGTCACCATCCAAGACACAAAAGGAGGTGCGGGCTTTTATAGGTCTCACTTCATACTGTAGGCAGTGGATCCCTCAATATGCATTTCTAGCAAAACCACTCATCCAGTTGACAACACAGGAGGCAGCCACATCGACTGTTCTCCCTTGGACTCAAGAACATACACATGCCTTTGAAAGCTTAAAGAAAGCTTTATGTCAAGCACCTGTTTTAGCAACACCATGTCACAGTAAGCCTTTTACACTCTTTGTAACAGAGCGCGAAGGTACTGCCTTGTCAGTACTCACTCAGGAACAAGCAGGATCACACAAACCATGTGCTTATTTCTCTAGTACATTAGATCCAGTAGCTCAGGCTCTCCCTGCGTGCCTGAAATCAGTGGCAGCAACAGCTTTAGCAATCAGACAAAGCGATGCCATAGTGTTAGGACATCAATTGACAGTACAAGTACCACACGCAGTAGAGGTTCTCTTGAACCGCACACAAACACAACACTTGACTATAGCGAGACTCACCGGTTATGAATTAACATTGTTTCAGCCACACATAGAAATCAGACGTTGTAATACGTTAAATCCTGCCACACTTTTGCCAGTAAATGGAACAGATCCATTAGCACATGATTGTATTGAAGTCATTACTATCACGACGAAACCCAGACAAGACTTGACAGATATCCCTTTATCAGATCCAGACTTGACATTGTATGTAGATGGTTCATGTATGAGAACAAGTACAGGAGAGTTAGTGGCCGCTTACGCAGTCACAACAGACACTGAAGTCATTGAAACAAATTGTATTAACACTTTGTCAGCTCAAGCAGCAGAGCTCATCGCTCTGACACAAGCCTGTATTCAAGCCAAAAATAAGAAAGTCAACATATACACAGATTCACGTTATGCATTTGGAGTCGTCCATGACTTCGGCGTACTGTGGCGAGAGAGAGGTTATTTAACTTCTCACGGCGCCCATATCCAACACGGACCCCTCATTCAAGCCCTATTAGACGCGATTCATTTACCTACTGCAATATCGATTATGAAATGCAAAGCCCATACAAAAGTTACCGATATCATTTCTCAGGGTAATGACCTAGCTGACAGAACAGCTAAACAGACTGCTCAGAACCAGACTCACACAACTGACACGACAAAGACAATAGTTCTGACACCAACACATTGCATGACAGTTAAGGATCCCGCCCTTGATGTAATTGACATACAGACACATGCTACACCAGAAGAAATAAAGAAATGGACTGAATTAGGAGGGATCCAAACGGATCAAGGATGGATGACGAAGGAAAAATCTATATGGTTTCGTCCCGACGACATGGTTCAAGTCATCATTAACACAATACATAGTCCAGCGCACCTAGGAGAAAAAGCTATGCTAGACAGCATTCAACACATTTGGTTTAACAAACACTTGCGAGCAGCAGCCAAACAGAAAGTACGTACCTGTATGATATGTTGTCAGTTTAATCCAGGTAAAAGCATCCCCGTAGAGCAGGGTGGATTTCAACCTCCCGATCATGCTTTTGAAGTCCTCCAGATGGATTATATCCAGATGGAACGATGTCGAGGATTCAAATATGTTCTCGTAGTTGTTTGTGCTCTTTCCCGTTGGACAGAAGCCTACCCGGTTTCAGATTACACTGCCCCGACTACTGCCAAACAGCTAGTTCGAGAATTCTTCCCACGATATGGTTTGCCACGTGTTGTATACTCAGATAACGGCCAGCCATTCTCATCCGAACTAATGAAACACGTTTCACTTTTGTTGGGTTACCAATGGAAATTCCACTGTGTCCGACATCCCGAGGCAGCAGGTCTCGTGGAACGTCATAATCAAACCCTGAAAATCAGATTGTCCAAAATATGTAGAGAAAAAGGTGTCGATTGGATAGTAGCCTTACCAGTTGCACTCTTTTACATGAGAATGGTAGCACATTCTCGAACAGGGCTATCCCCGTACGAGGTGATCTTCGGTAGACCACCAAATATGTGGGGGACGCCTATACCTTGCAAAATCACTGATGTTGACTGTAATATGCTGACAGATTACCTGGCTTCCTTGATGTCTGCACTACAATCTTGTCGTTCACAGGTAGCTGCAGCCTTTCCCGATAACACAGAGGTAAAGCCCCATGACGTGGTTCCAGGTGACCTGGTTCTGGTGCGGAATTTCGACCGGAAGACCCAACTGGAGCCTAGGTGGAAATCGCCTAAACTCGTTCTACTAACAACAAGGACAGCCGTGAAGGTCGAGGGACGTAAAGGGTGGTTGCACTCGAGTCATATCAAGAAATTTTATGGACTACCGTCCAGTGTGAACACTCAGCCCTGCATTCCCTCACAGACAGACTCAAAACTCCCCTTGGTTGAACAAACAAAAACGGAACTTTATAAACTGAAATTAAGGTCTAGCAAGTCAGACAATTTGATTGTTTAAGTCCTCTCCAAGGTGAATCGGTTGAATTTGTCTCTGACATGTATCCTCTAGACCGGAGTAGAGAAAGAAATCGACAGATGCAGCTTAAAAAGCATGCGTATTGTAAATCACTTCGTAGTCACTGCACAGTAATTTTATTAATTTTGTTTTTTCTAAGTCTTCTGATCATCATTTCTAGTATATTGCTGCATATGTATTACCCTATTTCTAAACGTGCTTACAATGTTACTGCTGAACATTCTTTTAGCGAATTACCTCCGCATGAGTTGTCTTATAGATTTGCGCTGCGCAACAACACATTCATTAGTATGTTACATCATTCCCATCAGACCAGCAATGCTACAAATTGTTGGATATGTGGCCGACTCCCTCCCTATCAGAACTATAAGGGAGTTTTGCCCCTCTTTCCATATCCGTTCACACACAATGGCTCCTGTGGAGCATGGTTTAGTTTGATTAATTCCCTAGATTCAAATTCCGTAGTTTATCAAGACAACTGGGTATGGGGAAACCTGAACCTAGTTTTGCTTAAAGTCTGCTACCCTAACAAGGAGGGACTTCCCAAAAGAACAGGAACCGATCTAGAAAATGAAGTATATGGATTAGGTAATTTTACACTTAACCTCATGATTCTGAATGTTGAATCTGAAGCTACACCAATCTTGCCCGCTATGTCAGTATTCCCAGTTAAAGGGGAATTATGTGTAAGAAAGAATGGTTCCATACACATGGGCCATAGTAAATGCACCACTGTAATAAAATTCAGTGATCAAGGCAAATCTACATTTAGAGCTTCCCGTCATTCTTACTTCATATGTGGCCAGACCGCATATATACGTCTACCTCTAGACTGGGATGGTACCTGTTACATAGCATTCCTTCTGCCACCTGTTTTCCTAGCCCCTCCTGATTATCACAGAAATACCCGTTTAGTACACAATAGACAGCAGAGAGATCTCCCGATTGTCGATTACACTGAAACGGCATGGGAGCAATACACAGATTTCAATAAAGGTTTCTTTCCCTATATAGGTACAGTCACTAATAGTAAGCTGATACGTAGATTAACTAGAACCCTTGAAGCAGTAGTGAACGAGACTACTTCCACCTTAGGCAATTTAACAGAAGAGCAGTCTGCTATGCGGATTGTTGTGCTTCAAAATCGTCTTGTCCTTGACGTCATCCTGGCTGATAGGGGCGGAGCTTGTAGGGTCATCGGATCAAGTTGCTGTGTTTTCATACCAGAAAATTCGCCGTCAGTATATAAAGCCATAACTCGCCTTCATAAGATTGTGAGCCAGATACACCAGAGTTCAGGCACCTGGACTTGGTCCGGTTGGTTCTGGAGCGTGTTGTCAGCCTGGGGATGGAGGATCCTATCCTTCCTAGGTATTGGCTTTCTCATACTATTCAGTTGCTGCTTATGTCTACAATGTGGGCCAGCGATTTGTGGTCTGTGTGCCACATCGTGTATCCCGCATCCAAGTTTTCGTTCGAGATCCCGGAAGAAGAAAGAAGAACAAATGATGCTATATGAACAGATCGATGGATTGATGAAGATCGATATCTCCTGAGGGTCCGTAGGGGACAAGGAGGGAATGAGGAAATATGAATTTTGTGATCAGTTATGTCCCCTATCGTAGACCCCAACGGCTCCATGTGCATACTATAAGTACATGTATGTTCCCTCCAGTTCCAGTTATGAAGACGCAAATACATGTGCGTCCACCGTCAACATGTCCTCTTTCAGATCCGCCATGAATGGGTCAGATATTCCATTCCTAAGTATGAAAGGCCACCGACTTTATGTGGTTCACTTTCCTCATTTTACAGATTCAGGCGAGTAGGCCCTGAATTCTGCCATCAAGCCTTTTCCTGCCTTCTGCCTCTGAAAGCTCCAGTCCGAGCCCGCATCCGTATCCCTGAACTTTGTCCTACTCCCTGCGCGGCTAACGGTGCCTGATCCAGCCTGTTGCCTGCCAAACACTGTATTTCACCTTCAAGATTATCTGCTCCGCTCCTCATCCGATGCATTCCTCTCTAGTAGTTTAGGTAAACATTCTTCCAGCTACAATGCAAAGGGCCAGGCCTCACTGTCCTCATGCAAGTAATTCATAGCCCCTGTTACCATGGAAGATTCCTGCCCCCTTGCATCTCATGTAGACACTTAGACGCTTGTACACGCACTAACAGTCAGTATAGAATAGATTTCATCCTAGAGACCTTTCCTTTTGGATAATACAGTTCTTTAAACATAAGATATTAGATATGATTTGGGATTAGGTTGACATGACCCCTCAGACTTCTGTCTCCACATGTAGAGCTAAATGTCAAGTCCCCTTCACCCTCTAGTTGCACGTCAATCACACGTCATGCGGCTGCGCGCGCATCTCTGCCAAATATTTCTGCTGACATTGCAGGATTCTCTTATGGATCCACCCACTTGTGACATCATGTTTAAATGACGTATTTAGTTACGCCTATGTTTACGCCTTTTTTCATTACGTATGTGTATCATATCTGTATTATCAGCTGTTACGCCTCTTGCATCTGTCTTAATGTAATGCTTTCCATATAAATACCATTACTTGTCAATAATGTATTGCCTTCCCTTCCTGAACCTTCGTGGTGATGGAATTTGAAGCCTGCAGTTCGAACTGTAAATTCCTTTGTAGAGGAATAAAGCCTTTTAGAACCTCTAATACCACGGATTCTGCCTCTTATATTTACTGAGTTATTCTTACTAGACTTTACCGCATAAAAAATAGTACCGGTAATGAAATATTTACCACAAAGCGTCTGCTTCCACCACAAAGGCCTGGGCAGGTTTTGGGTGTCGTAAGACCGGGGCCTGGGTGAATGCAGTTTTCAAGTGTTGGAAAGCCTCTTCTGCGTCTGGAGTCCATCTAAACTTGGCTCCTTTTTTCAACAACTGCGTAATGGGAGAGACCATATGGGAAAAGTTACGGATAAACCTTCTGTAAAAGTTGGCAAAGCCGAGGAAGCTTTGCACTTCTTTTACTGTCTGCGGGGTTGGCCAACGATGTATCGCGGACACCTTCATTGGATCCATCTTCAGACCCTGTGGGGTAACAATGTATCCGAAAAAAGCCAGCTCCTGTACATGAAATATGCATTTCTCCAATTTGCAGTAAAGTTTGTTTTCTAAGAGCCTCTCTAACACATTCCTCACATGCTGTTCATGATCGGCCAAGGAAGACGAAAAAATCAATAGATCGTCTATATAGACGATGACATATTCCTCAATCATGTCCTTGAGGGTTTCATTTATAAAAAACTGGAACGCGGAAGGGGCGTTACACAGCCCAAACGGTATTACTAAATATTCGTACAAGCCGTATTTAGTACAGAAGGCCGTCTTCCATTCATCCCCCTCCATAACGCGCACAAGATGGTAGGCGCCACGCAAATCCAATTTTGTGAACACCTTCGCGTTCTTTACACGATCAAGAAGTTCAGAGATCAATGGCAAAGGGTATCTATTCTTGATCGTGACGTTGTTAAGGGCTCTGTAATCTATACAACAACGTAGACCTCCCTCGCGTTTAGGTATAAAAAACAGAGAGGAAGAGGCAGGGGAGCGAGAGGAACGAATAAACCCCATTTGTAGCATCTTGTCCAGATATTCTCGGAGATAGATGTTTTCTTTTTCAGTGAGGGCATACACTCTGCTACATGGTATACGTGCCCCTGCCTGTAGGTCAATACGACAATCATATATTCTGTGCGGAGGAAGACTAGTGGCTTTCTTTTCATCAAAAATAGAGCGCAGATCTTGGTATACTGGGGGTAGGAACCCTTCTTCGAGTGTTGAGGAGGCAACTAGGATATGTTCTGTCTTGGGACGTACGGGCATGTGTGTCTTACATGTGTCTGACCTAAATTCCAGGGTTAAGTTTGTCCAATCAATTAGCGGATTATGGTGACGTAGCCAGGGTAAACCCAGAATGACAGGAAATTGTGGTGCGTCGATCAAGTCAAAACTCAGTTCTTCCGTATGTTTCTTCTCTATGTCTAGTCTAAGAAGAATCGTATTGTGGGTAACAGGACCGGAGGATAAAGTACTTCCATCTATGGTGATTACATCCTCCCACACCTCTTTGGATACTTGCTTGATCTTGTTTGTCTTTGCCCAAACGAGATCCATAAAAGTGCCGGAGGCCCCAGAATCTATCATCACCTGTACTTCTACTTTCTGATGATCCCAGTAGAGACAGGCTGAGACAAAGAAATGATGAGAGGGACTCACCGAAATGTCTGAGAGGGAGACAATTAATCCAGAGGAACCTGAGGGCTTAGTCTCCTTAAGCCTCGGGTTGGTTAGTTTTCCAACATTTTTTTTCTTTTTCGGCCTAACAGGACACTCTCGAAGAAAGTGGTCAGGTTTACCACAGTAGAGACATAATTTATTATCTCTCCGTCTTTGTCTCTCCTCATTTGAGATAGGCCCTTTTACTATACCTATCTGCATGGGTTCAGGGTCATCGCTTCCCTTCTCTGATTCAGGTTTCTTGTCTCGAAATGCTACCCATCTACTGTCACCCCTGCTTTTCTCCCTCCTTCTCTCAGTAAGTCGATGATCCAATTTCACCAACAGATCGATTAAGGCTGGACACGAGTCAGGGGGATCGACTACTTGAGCTAGTGCATCCTTCAACTCTTCTTTCAAACCTTTATAAAAGACAGCGCTACGTTTCTCCTCTGGCCATCCTGCTTCGGCTATTAATCTCTGGAAGAAGGTGATGTAACTGGCTAAATCTTTGGTCCCTTGTCTGAGTGTCAAAAGCTCGGTGTCGGCTGAATGTGTAAACGTATGTTTGTCAAATAGCTTCCTAAGTTCCCTGCGAAAAGCATTATAATCATATAATAACGGATCATCTCTCTCTATGAGCGGGATGGCCCAATTTGCAGCTACCCCCCCTAGGTAAGAAATCACAAAGGCCACCTTGGCTTGATCAGTAGGAAAGCAGGTTGACTTGCACATGAAATGCAATTGGCATTGACTAATGAAAACAGCGAATTTAGCTGAATCACCCAAAAAGCGCTCAGGTGGGGCTAAAGGTATTGCCTGAGGGGTAGACACATGTATCACCGAAGGAGAGGTACTGGGACCAGGTTGAGTCGGGTCGCCGTCCACTCTCCTACTCCTTTGTAGAGCATCCACCCTAGTAGCTAAAGACTGGGTTTCTACTTGTAGGTTCCCTATCATGTTGGCCAAATCAGCCAATGTCACCTGACTCAGTTCCATGGCGTCCGGGCAGAATATGCGTCTATTTTGTTTTGGGCTTTGCGTTCTGTCCGGTTCTAACAGGCAAGCAACGGCTCACCTGTGTTTCTGCAGAGACGCCCCGGAACCGAAGACAAGTCTGACACGTCCCCTGATTACCACCTGCGCATATCAGACTCTATGCAACAAGGGCAACCTGGGGAAGAGGGGAGACAAAACAAGGAAAGGAAAAAAGGGGAAGGAAGTCCTCAGGTCGTCACCGCTTCCAGAGTGTTTCCTCAAAGTAACTAAAATAAAGATGAGGAGTTAGAACAGAGAACAAACCCCTTATCTGTCTGTTATCTATATGAATTCTTGTTAACTCATACCTTAAAGACTCCCTCTTCCCATCTGGGATCCCTTAATACTCTCAGGTAAGGTAAGGCAATAGCGAGGCTACAGCGACAAGGGAAACAGAAACAGAATCACTATACAAAGTAATGTTTCATATAGCTAGACAAGTCCCCTTCATACCCTTAGCTCACCACATTGGATACTCGCTGCCTTGGTGGAAAAGTCTAGTACTCTCAAGTGGGCCACCCAGGAGAGGTAGGCGAAGACCCACCTTGTCATCAGGCAAGCGTTCAAGTAGGTAAAGCCAGATACAGTTGTCTTCAAAGCAATAATAAGGTATATACAAAAATAGAGAAAAGAAGATAATGAAGCAGCGGAACTTCCACGGTTACCGGTGTACTGCTCTTGCTTGCTTCGTGGATGGAAGTCCAAGTAGTTCACACCGGAGAGGCTGTGTAAGTGCTGCAGTGCCTCAAATCTTCCTACTCAGCCAGCAGGCAGGAAATAGGAGGGGGGTTGGGTCTACTGACAGTGAGTAGGGAATGAGACTCCGGAGACAGTAGCAGGGACGTTAAGAACGGGAGCTGGGCCCCCGGGGCGGAGCGTCCAACACCGAGTCAAGCGGCAAGCCCCTAATCCGGCCAACGAGCGGAACACTAATTCGGCTCGCGGGTGGAATCAGTAACCTCCCACACAACCTCAGGGCGGAATCGCTCCGACCGGAACCCTCCTCCCGAGTCTACACCCAGGCTACCTACGGACCAAGGTTGGACTCCTTAAGAGTCGGCCAGGATAGAATATGCACCGCTTATGGCACAGACTGTGTACCACGAAAGGAGACGGGACTCCAATCAACTGAGTGCAGGCAAAGGTTGGAACCTTCCAAAAATGTTCGAACGAGGAACGGGCTTCAGGACGCTGGGAATTCAAGATCCGGTACGCAAAGCGTCTATTCCGGGGGAAGCCAGGCTTTTAAGGTTGCCTGACTTGTCTGCGCATGCACAGGCCACTGCTGTCTTCTTGTTCCGGAGCGACGACAATCCTGACACTCATAACTTATAAGATACTCACCAATTCCTGTCTCTGTGAGCCCTATTTGGTTTTAGGTTTAAACCTATAACAACTGATAAAACCCCACCGAAAGGAAACTAGCCATCACCGGTGTAAACATATAAACACTGAAAAAACACCTTTGCAACCACAAACTAAATGCCATTCAAAGAAAGGAAAAGTTGAGTGAAAGACTAATTTTTAGGTTTCGCTGAGACAGCGAAAGCTGTCTCTTTGAGACATTTTGTAAGTGGGCTTTCAAAAGTGCTACCCACATGGTTTTGCTGGCCTAGGGCTTGAGTGCATGATGGCGTGCACGTGCACAGCTGCTCCTTCCATTCCCCCTCCCTTCTCACCCAGCCCTTTGATGCTCTGCTCGATTACTTTCACTTTAGCCGCTTTGACCCTTGCATTCCCCCCTCCCTTCTCACCCAGCCCTTTGATGCTCTGCTCCATTACTTTCACTTTCGCCGCTTTGATGTTTGGATGAAATAAGGATTAAGCTACTTTGCAGGCACTGATGTTAAGCACAGCGCTATGTTACACTGCGGTTACTTCACGGATTGGAGACAACTTTATGTAATGGGCTAATGCTTTCGGTGAGAATATTAAGGAAGAGTGACCACGGAACTGTTCATTGCCTACATCAGATTTGGGTGCATCTGACTAAAGCAGGTGAGGTTACTTTAATATGGGGGCTGGGTTATGTTACATTTGCAAGCCACTTAAGAGTCCACTCTCTGACCCAGACAGTTCCTCTCGCCATCCTTCTGTAGTATTCTGTGCTGAAAGATAACATTTCACAAGTCTGAAAATGCACATTTGAAGCAAGATTTTAATAGGTATCTCCTATGATATAATCAATATTCATCAATCATTTACAAAGCTCAATACACAGCTACTAAACAAGCTGTAACTACTTGTTAGGATTTGATTCGTGCGGAACAGACTACAAAAAAAATATGTATTATTCTTTTGGGAAAGAAATAGAGCCATTTGGATTATACGGCCATAAAGCAAATTGTCTGTCCATGCTGAAATCAAATGAGCCTTAATTATCAAACTCAAAGATGTCCTTTTATCAACTTCATTTGGGTTGACAGTCAGCATTTAAACTTACGAACTACAGGTTATACACAGATCTCCGCCATTGATGTTCAGCTCACTGAGCCCGCTATTTTAACAACTTCTTGTTCAAAGCAGAAACACTATGAATAACATTCATTGGTTGCATCTGGTGAGAAACAAACAATCCTCTGCAACAGTGCAGGGGGAGAAAATAAAGTTGACCTCACAAAGTATGCATTACCTTCACATACCTTGAAAAAACCCACTAATAAGCACCGACAAACTTTACATAAATGGCACCTTAATTTCAGTTTTTCATTAAAACAAATTCCACAACTAAAAAACTAGGATCAGCTACCTAGCAACACCTTCTTAAAGCTTGAAGAGGTAGGTTGTTTATATCATCGGGGGTGAGGGGGGTCCACATATATGAAAAGATATTACCTGCTGTCACATGCAAACCTATTAAGCTGCAGCAATCTGAAAACTGTGGCAGCAATTTTACTAATTTAGATCCACCGATTGAGAGGCCTCCATACCCAGAGTGAATGACAAAAGGTGACTATCGCAAGGATACATTACTCTTGGATAAAAGCTGTAACCGTATAAAATACACTAAAAGTATATGGGATAACTTATTCCTAAGAATGCCTATGAAACGATCAGAGAAGCGACTAAAAACCCCTCTGCAACTCTTCAAACACTTAAATAACTTAAGCCCAGAGCTGCCGTCACAGTACCACAAGCACCAAAAACATTTCAAGGGCAAGGTAAGCAAAAAACAGTCTTTGCACAAAAAATAAGCACTCCAACAATACTTTTGTATTGTTTCGATTCTTTTTGTCTCTGCCCTATCTCTTGGCTGCTTACTCTCTCCCATCTTCTCCACCTCTTTGCTACATGTTCTCTCGTAATGTTTTCATTTTCCCCAACTCTCCTCTTTACTCTCTCTAATTCTTTTTTTGCTCCTTTTCTGTCTCTGTCCCTTCTCTCCTCTTTCTCTCCCCACTTGTCCCTTCTCTAACCCCACTCCTCTTCCTCTGCCCGCCCCCCCATCCCTCTCTCTCGCAGTACTGTGGCATAGGCAGCACCAGGTCTCTGATGCCTTCTCAGTGTTGGCCCTGGGGGTGGAGGAGGTAAGTCAGCCCCCCTAGTGAATCCCATTATCAACAGATAGTGAACCTCTATTTACCAACAAGTACGGAGCGGTCTCGGGTGACGGCTGATGCGAACAGTGATCTGCTCTCGGCCCCGGCAGGGCCTGTGGGGTGGGGGCGTTACCTTACACTAGGAGATGAAGTAAAAGTGATATCCTCCCCTCCCCCCCACTCCACCGCTGTCTCTCCTCACCTTCCACCTCTCTCTCTCCTCCACTTCTGATTCCCTTCCAACTCGGTCTCTCCTTACCCTCCACCTCGGTCTCTCCTTACCCTCCACCTCGGTCTCTCCTTACCCTCCACCTCGGTCTCTCCTCACCCTCCACCTCGGTCTCTCCTTACTCTCCACCTCGGTCTCTCCTCACCCTCCACTTCGGTCTCTCCTCACCCTCCACCTCCATCTCTCCTCACCCTCCACCTTCGTCTCTCCTCACCCTCCACCTCCGTCTCTCCTCACCCTCCACCTCTGTCTCTCGTCACCCTCCAACTCTGATTCTCCTCACCCTCCACCTCACCCTCCACGTGTATCTCCTCACCCTCCACCTCACCCTCCTCACCCTCCACGTGACTCTCCTCACCCTCCACATGTGTCTCTCCTCACCCTCCACGTGTCTCTCCTCACCCTCTACACGTGTCTCTCCTCACCCTCCACACGTGTCTCTCCTCACCCTCCACACGTCTCTCCTCACCCTCCACATGTGTCTCTCCTCACCCTCCACACGTGTCTCTCCTCACCCTCCACACGTGTCTCTGCTCACCCTCCACATGTGTCTCTCCTCACCCTCCACACGTCTCTCCTCACCCTCCACACGTCTCTCTCCTCACCCTCCACCTCACCCTCCACACGTGTCTCTCCTCACCCTCCGTGTCTCTCCTCACCCTCCACGTGTCTCTCCTCACCCTCCACGTGTCTCTCCTCACCCTCCACATGTCTCTCCTCACCCTCCATGTCTCTCCTCACCCTCCACGTGTCTCTCCTCACCCTCCACACGTGTCTCTCCTCACCCTCCACACGTGTCTCTCCTCACCCTCCACACGTGTCTCTCCTCACCCTCCACGTCTCTCCTCACCCTCCACACGTGTCTCTCCTCACCCTTCACACGTGTCTCTCCTCACCCTCCACATGTGTCTCCTCCTCACCCTCCGCAGGTGTCTCCTCCTCACGCTCCACAGGTGTCTCCTCCTCACGCTCCACATGTGTCTCTCCTCACCCTCCACACGTGTCTCTCCTCACCCTCCACACGTGTCACTCCTCACCCTCCACACGTGTCTCTCCTCACCCTACACGTGTCTCTCCTCACCCGCCACGTGTCTCTCCTCACCCTCCACGTGTCTCTCCTCACCCTCCACGTGTCTCTGCTGCACACCTCACACTGCTGCACGCCACACACTGCTGCACGCCTCACACTGCTGCATGCCTCACATTGCTGCACACCTCACACTGCTGCACGCCACACACTGCTGCATGCCGCTGCACGCCACACACTGCTGCACGCCTCACACTGCTGCACGCCACACACTGGCACACACTGCTGCATGCCGCACACTGCTGCATGCCGCACACTGCTGCATGCCGCACACTGCTGCACGCCGCACACTGCTGCATGCCGCACACTGCTGCACGCCACACACTGCTACACGCCACACACTGCTACACGAAACATTGCTGCACGCCACACACTGCTGCACGGCACACACTGATGCAACCGGCACACTGCTGCACGCCACACACTGCTGCACACTGCTGCATTACTCACTGCTGCATGCTGCACGACACTGCTGCACGCAGAACACTGCTGCACGCAGCACACTGCTGCACGCCGCACACTGCTGCACGCCGCTGCACGCCACAGTGCTGCATGCCTCACACTGCTACACGAAACACTGCTGCACGCCGCACACTGCTGCACGCAGCACACTGCTGCACGCCGCACACTGCTGCACGCTGCTGCACGCTGCTGCACGTCACAGTGCTGCATGCCTCACACTGCTTCACAAAACACTGCTGCACGCCGCACACTGCTGCATGCCGCACACTGCTGCACGCCGCACACTGCTGCACGCCGCACACTGCTGCACGCCGCACACTGCTGCACGCCGCACACTGCTTTTATGCAAGTTTATGCTACTGACATGGTAAATGACAATGCCTTTTATTTGTTTTAAAACCAAAACATAAATAAAAGGCATTGTAATTTTACAATGCCAATAGCTCAAACTCTTATAAATGCGAGACTTATTGCATTGCAAATGCTTGTTATTTCTTCCTGAAGGGGCTCATACAATGTAACTTTGTTATACAAGGTAGCATCATGAAAGACATCGCTAACATTATTCTGCTTTAGTTTTGTTGTTTAGGGATGTTTCTAAAGAATTGTCTCTTCTTCCTTCTGCTTTTTTCAGTTTTGTGCTTTTTGGTCTAAAGATGCAGTGATAGTTGCATGTTTTAGGTCTTATTTAGTTATTTTATAAACTGCAGAGATTCAGGAAATATCAAAATCATATTTGATATTTTGGCTCCATTTGATTTCGCTGATAGGTAAAATGGCTGGTTTCATAAGAATCTTTCCGAATATGTACCATCACATTTACCCACACACAGAAAATGGGTAAAATCTTTTGATACATCAGCCCGCTTTTCTAGCAAATCAGTATTGATTGTAAGTGAATTGCCAAACACCCCAGGCTTTAAACATTCAATGCACGATGTAGTGACAGGTATATGTGAAAAGAATGTTGTCACCAAGCATCTGAGATAGCGGTGAAAACATGACACCAGACGTTTGGGAAACATGGAACGCAGTGTCACTTGGAAGGCTGCTGAAAAAAGTTCCTACCAAGTTCAATAAGGATTAGAGTTATATTGTTTGTATTTGCAGTAATTCAGCTATGTAAATGAAAAAGTTGTATGATGGCCTGTCAAAATCAATACCTGAGCTGAAGTGCTTCCCTGAAAGAGATCCTTGTCACTTGCTAAATGGTATGCTGAAAGCATCTTTACAATCTTCAGAGATAATGCTATTGACTTTGTAGTCCATTCTGGTGCAGTAAAAATGTTTTAGACTTCTATACACATGCACCATCAGGGCAGAAGGCAAGCAATAATTAAAAATGAAATTAAAATTCCATAAACACCTTAAACACACTGTTTCTGTTGTTTTTAATGGTGCGAAAATGTGTAACCACTGATAACCACAGTTTTTTAAGGTATTGAAAAAACTGAAAAAACCCCACCAGAATTTACCAAAAACTAGAAACTGAAAACAGGTATGCCTACTTATAAGTTGCTTGTTTTGTTGGGAAGTAGAATAGAATTCAGTCCGAATCCATGTATTGAGGGGGAAACCGGAGCTCCGTTAAACAGTAAGTGCCGCTTAGGAGCAGTCCGCCATTTTAGGCTCAGCAAACGTGTATCCGACCCGGCGAATACAAGGCTGATGGAAGCACAGGTCATCTGAGCTCCCCACTGCCCAGACCGAACATCAGGAGACCCAGGGTCGTCGGCAGTGTCCCCCGCTCAACGTCAGCTTTCCCTTGGTGAGTGACAGCAATGGCGGTCATCTCATGCATTCAGTGCCGTGTTCCCCCATCAAAGGAGCGCACAAACAGAATGCAGGTCAGCGAATTAAAAGGTAGACCCAGGGATGGGGGCGCTGGTAATTGTAAAAGACAGAAAAAACGGTGATGATGTGGTGCATTTCCTTCCGGCATCGGGCGAGCTCCTACAGCTCCATGGGAGCCATCTTCACGCTCTACAGACAGGCACTTCGCAGCTCAATAACTCAGCGATGCAAAGTCTGAGAAGGGCGATACAAAGCCTCAGGTGGTCCTTCTGAATTCCGGTTGCGGAATTGCAGTTTAGGGTAAGGAAAATAGGGTGGCGGAGGGCAGCTCAGGAAGCTGGAAGGAGGTTTCACCACAGAGCCTCAGCTCCAAGTGACCATGTTGTGGGCAGGCTCCTCCAGGCTTCAGGAGCCCGTACAAACTTAAAACTGGAATACCTTGGCTCATAATCTAAGTTTATCCTATGAATTAATCCTCTGTTGATGTTGTACCTTCTAAGGAATTTGTGACGGGTGATCTGAAATCTGACATTAACCTTTCTCGTTTGTTCTGAGAGTTTGGTCCATTTCTCATTATAAAACTGCTCATCTACATCCTCTTCTCCTTTGGGCCTATCAAGCATAGGAGATCTCATGGAGTTTCTACATTGAATTATGTATGTTAGAAACATGATTTGGACACCCAGAAGCAAGTAGACATTGAAGTACTGGATGGCAGTGTTCTTCTCAATACCCCGCAATGATTTTGTGCAACTAATCATACCTGATTGTAACTATTGTGGAACTGCCTAAAATTCCCTCTTTTGTTTCAGTGGGCACAATGGTGGAGTGTTAATATAAGTGAACCATCATTCTCATCACACCATCAGATAATGGTACTTACCTCACAATTGCTGCTACTCCTATTCTTGGACACTTGAGTGCAGAAAACCGATGTCACTCTCCCCATGCTTTTGTCATCGCTCTTTTGAACACACTAAAAAGAGTGCTGTCAACCAGCTTTATGCATTCTATTAACCTTTGTATATGACCAACTACCACCTGTTACTTTTTCTCTATAAGTATATGTAGATTGTTATTGGAGATATCCCACTGAGGGGCATATTATCAAGACAGGCGATAAAATTATCGCTGCTTTAGCGGCAGAAAACTGCCGCTAAAACAGCGATAATGCGCTTGATAATATGCTCTATGGAATTCCAATTGAAGTCCATGTTAGATGTGAAGGACATGTAACCTGAGCTTCAATTGGAATTCCATAGAGCATATTATCAAGCCCATTATCGCCGTTTTAGCGACGATAATTTTATCGCCTGTCTTGATAATATGCCCCCAATATCTTACATAAGGCGATACACAGTACCCGTGTAAGTCATTGAATGACACAATTTGGAAGACTACAAATTGCCAATGTTAATCCTCATGGAATTATTTGCATAATAATTATTCCTGAACAAACTCTTGCATTATTTACATTTTCTTTTAATTCTCATGTGTTTTTTCATGTATGTGTGCAACTTCTATGGAGGGAGACACCTGGTGCTGCCCACTCTAAACCCGGCCACCCACCTTGCTCTCCCTGTGCATCCCTTCATTTGCCATAAATTTTTCTGGCCTGCTCCATGCACTTTTTTAAAACAAACTATAGTTTGTTACTGATCTGCGGGTAACACCCTAGTCCTTCTCCCAGTTTTTATTATTGTAAGTCTTCATGGTCCTCCCACCTTTATAGCTTTACTTACCTCTGTATCTGTTTGAAGTTTTACATTTAATTCACTGTTGTGTGTACCTTTTCTAAAAATGAGAAGCCTCTAGTAGTCAAATTATACTACATAAAGTAATATTAATAAAACACAATGTATGTTGATATAAATCTTATAGAAGTTTACTATTTTGGAAATCTTTTACTGAAGCTTTGGCCATTATTCAAGAATGAGAATAGTGCAACCTGAGGCACAACGTCACTGAAACTGCGTTGGTTTTGTCACCTCCATTGACCTGTATCAGAACACATTGATTAAACAGTCTGATTTCAACAACATTGGCTAAATTACAAATTTCAAAAAAGTTCGTGGATTGTCTGGGCATTGGACATGAAAGCATCCTGCCTTTTCTGATGTATACTTCTAATTGCATATGCTTCACCTGTCGAATATCATCAGGTACCAGACTGGATAAGAATATTTTCTCAACATATTCCAGGGCTCCACTTAGTGGTGCCGTGTAGGTCCGTGTTGGCTTTGTTCTGCCCTGAAAGTGATTGAGCAGAGCAGCATATTTTTGCCACCCCTGTGCACCAATGTCAGTTCCTTTCTTTCCGCACCTTCGAACAAAGATCCAGAGCTCTGCTCCCTTTTTTGTCAGTTTTTGATATTTTCAATTTGAATCCATTGTGCACAGAAACAGACTTGCACAAGGTATGCCTTTGGGGACCTGGGCTGGCAGCACCAATGGAACAAGAGTGCCCTAATGTACCAGAAGCTGATCTTGGACCATGGAGTGAATGTGTTCATCGCTGGACATCGAAAGAAGTCACAGACCTTGAGTATGTCCAGCTCCAAGTCAAGAAGGTGGACCTACTCCAGCTCACGAGTTTAATCTTCGGACAAATCGTTGTGATCTAAATCATCAGGTAAGTGGTAGTCCAAGTCGAAGAGAAAACATAAGAAGACAAATCAGAAATCAACCCCATCAGACCACTCTATATCTACAGCAAAGTCGAGAGGGCCTCATGTTGCTAATCAGTCTTGTTTCCGATCCCTGCTTAAAAACTCAATTGCTCACATGATCTTGGTGTACCCTCAGTTCTGCATGAGATTAGCAACACTAGCAAGTCAAAGCCTTAAAGGAGGCCATACTGTGTATCTTGGCCCTCTTCTGGTTCCCTCAGGTTTGTAAAGGCAAACCCAATGGAACCAGAAGAGGTTCAAGAGGCTCCAAGTATCTGCAGTGGCCTACAGTCAAATCACCACTGGCGGTCCTACCTGCCAGCTCTAGTGCTGACCTTCATTGTGACTACGAGACCTGCACCAATCCATCTTTCATCGGCACCACTATTAATGTCACCAAGGGGGATCTGGTGCCAATTCTGATATCTAACCCCAAGCCGAGTCCATCTCCACCCTAACTGAGGTTGTGTTCCAGCTACACTCCAGTGCACCCAGTTCCTATACATTCTGAATCTGACATTGTACAATCACTACAGCAAAGCCGTCCTTGAAGGTGCCATCATTCTTTTTTATTCTGGTTATGATTCAGACCAGAATCAACCTCTCGGAGGTGACAATGGTGATGATACTTGTTCTGGGTGGTGGTATTTTTAATAGGTGATAGGCGCTTATGGTTGATTCACCTGTTATCTAGTGAGAATTGTGTTATTCACGGTGCTAAAGGGTTGGGGAGAACCACCAGCCTCCCTAAATTATTGTGGCAGAGCAACAAAACAGTCATCAAAAAGGTATACCCAAGCACACGCAAAGTATTAGCATAAATGCAAGATCATTTACGACATGAAACAAAATAAGTTAGTCTTTTGCTTCTTTCTTTGTGGTTTCTTTTCTTTAATATTCCTCTTTTAACAGTAGTTCATCAAGCCAACACGTGTTTCGTCGCTTCCGTAAAATAGTACATGCGACTTGTTCACGGCTAAGTAAAGAATCATATGATATTCTACATTAATGTTGTCATTCTCGTCAACATTTATCATTGTTATCTGACATTAGTGCTCCCAGGGTGAATATAGTGGCATTGGTTCATTCAAGGTGAAGCTGTCACACAATTGTGACATACACTCATGCGGGGTGTACAGACAGTGACGACGATCCGGTTGTTGTTCATAAACGTGCTAACAAGGTGCTCATTAGTGATGAACACAAGAAGTGCACGTGAAAAACGAGTGGTAATGTGATCGGAGGTAATATTTTCTGTGACGCATTGCTATAAATCTGTAAGGTATGTATAGTCTCCAAAGATCAATCTCCCAGTGGGAATTCAAAAGGGGGCGATAATTTAAGTGAAGGTGGAAGGAAGGTTTATAAATCTAAGATTCAGAAAAAGAATCAGACCATAGGATGGCCACTAACCTGAATACTGTTCTCAATAGCGGTCTGAAAAATATAAGAGCGGAAACCCAAACAAAAAAGGGTAAATATGTGCTCAGGAGAAAACTATTTGTAGTGCTGTTAGCGTCACACAAAAGCTATTATGAAAAAACATTCTATACATACATAAAGTGTGACGATAATTCCAGGTCACACTATCCTGTGACGCAAGGAGGTACCCTGTTAAGGGTTTGGCACGTTGTTCAGTTAAACTTCGGATTCCAAGTTTAATCCGTTATAATCTATACGTAAAAAAGACAGAACACATGTATCTGCTTTTAGGATCTTATGTCCATTCTTATCATTCTAGATCAAACTAATTTCCTCGTTTTTAGAGTTCTTACACACCCAGCGTCGTGTAAGAACGTGTGTTAGTTGAGTCTCCTTACCTTCTTGTTAATTCGTCGTAGTTCTTGACTGGGGGGTGTGTATCGCTACCTCCTCGCGGCGGACTCCATATACGAGTGCCGGTTTCCGCGTTGTAAGCAGGCTTATCTGGTGCTTCCGTACCACGTGATCACCTTTCTACGTGATTGGATAATGCCAAGCTTCTAGGAGGGCTTGTTTAGGCATAGCTGTCATGGAAACTAATAATTGTGTAGCCGGGGATCAAAAACTCGTTTGGAACGTAAATGCGTGTTGTCATTCAAGTTAATAACCATACCTTTAATGCAACCCCATATCTATATGGGAAAGGAATTTATTTACTGCGCTGTGGTCGCGTAACTGCTGTCGTTTGGTGCAATCTAGAAAATTGTCTTAAACACACCCTTAATCGTGGAAATTCATAATCCCGTGTAGCCAAGCGTTTCTCGCTTGTGTATACTCTTCAGATTACACGTAATTGACATATTCTGAATATATATATGCACACAACGCCTGTGATGGCCACATTGGGAGGTGAAACAAATACGATTCCCACAATGCGGGCTTAGAAGCGGATATTTTGTATTGGGAATAGATCTCAAATGGTCAAAACTCCCGAAACTTTATTAACCCCGAGTATGGACACTAGTGCAAAATGGGATCGGAATAGCGATCAAATCAGAAGAGGGTTGTGTACTCGGTGAGAACAACGCTCTTGTGTTAATAAATCCGAATCTATTATGAAAAAATATATTGATCCCCTAGCTATTACCATACAATTCCGTTATTGGGTATTTAAAACTCATGACGTAAGGGGAAGAAGAAATTAGTCAACTTTTATCATTATGTTAAAGCACTAACCAAAAATCACAATTTGGTTTGAAATCTCAAAGGATCGAAAGAGACTACACATACCGGTCCATGTGTGGTCAGACATTGAAATCTTTCAATATTGGTGTTCCGTGACTGTTGATAAACATTTGACAGACCTGTGTGTATAGCATTGCAGCATTGGAAATGGGAAAGATATCTTGTAAAGCGCGATCTCACCTTCAAATACTATTTACACATGTTATATGTGCATGCAGACAAAATAAAATAAATATAAAACAAAGCAAAATTACATTTCCAGGATACAAAAGGAGATGTTATACTCATTTCCCTAAGAAATAATGCAGCTCATCATCAACATTCATCCCAGTATCAGTCGTTCGAAGTTTCAGAATCCAAGATGCTTCGTTTCTGCGAAGCGTGAGTTCCCTGTTACCACCCCTAGTGTTCCTAATGGTCTGTTCTATTCCATAGAATGTGAAGTCCTTATGTTGGCCCTGTGATTGGCATTCCGAGATATGTGTTGCAATCGGGTATCTAAGATCGCCTTGTTTGACTGCCCTCATGTGTTCCCCTATTCTCACACGTAAAGGGCGAATAGCACTCCCCACATATCTCTTAGTACACCTACACTCAATGATGTACACTACAAAGTTAGTGTTACAGTTAATGTTCGTGGTGATCCTGTATCATTTATTGTAAAGACCCATGAAGTCCAGTCTTTTAGTGTCTGCCCATTTGCAGGCTGAACAATGTCCACATTTGTGGAAGCCCACCGAGTGAGCTGATAGCCAATTTTCGTTCATTGTGGGTGTAGGGTAACTAGGGCTGAGAATATTCTTGAGACAAATACCTTTCCTGTATGTTATCTCGGGTTTATTGTCAATGACCCCCATCATAGTCTCATCTTTGGTTAAAATATGCCAGTGTTTCTTAAGGCTCTTCGCCAGTACTGTAGAGAGATTGTTGAAATTCGTGATAAATCTGATCTTGTTCCCACTATCTTTCCTGTTAGTGGTGGTTTTTAGGGTAGTTTCCCTTTTGACTCTACTAATCCTTGCTTCAGCTTTCCCCAGGGTGTGTGTGTTGTAACCTCTAGATCTAAATAGTTTTGTCATTTCTTCTGTGCATTTTTTAAAATCCGATTCTTGACTGCAATTGCGTCTAGCTCGGACAAATTCCCCATAAGGGATTGCGTTAATCTGGTGTTTAGGGTGGGCACTTGATGCATGCAGAATTGCATTGCAAGCTGTGTCTTTACGATACTGCCTGCTATGTAGCTGGTTGCTTTCTATGTATAGTTCAGTATCAAGAAATTTGATTTTGTCCTTACTGGATTCATGTGTGAACCTAATGTTCCAGATGTTACTATTGAGATGTTCTTTGAATTCCATTAGTCTGTCGTTGTTCCCTGTCCAGATCATGAGGCAGTCATCAATGTATCTGCCCCAAAAAAGGATATATTCTGTCCAGTCTGAGCCAGGTGGGCCCCAGATCCACTCCTCCTCAAGCCATCCCATAAACAGGTTGGCGTACGAAGGAGAGAATCTAGAGCCCATGGCAACTCCTTGTCTTTGACGGTACCATTTGTCTATGAAAAGGAAAACGTTATTGTCTAGGATCAGCTCAATCATGGTGATTAGCATCTCTGTGTGTTCCCATGTACTGGCTGATCTTGCGCTAAATATCCTTCTAATGGCTTTCAATCCACACTCTCTCCTGATACTCGTATAGAGAGCGGTAACGTCCAGTGTTACTAGTGTCATTTCATTACCCCAAGTGATGTCTGAAAGGAGGCCCAAGACGTGTTTGGTGTCACGTATATATGACGGGAGGTTACCCACCAGTGGTTTGAGAAAGATGTCAACATATTCCGACAACCTCTCAGTGGGGCCCTCAATTCCTGAAATAATAGATCTCCCAGGTGGAAATGGTAAGTTCTTGTGTGTTTTTGGGAGCGTGTATATGCAGGGGAATCTAGGTCTATTCACTTGTAAATAACAGTACTCATCTTGATCTAAGATGCCCCTGCCATGCCATTGTTTTAGGTGCCTGTTAATATGGTCCGTTAGCTTCCAAATTGGGTTGGTCGTCAAGTGTTCATAACACTCTAAATCTCCCAATTGTGAGAAGATTTCGTATTCGTAGTCTATGTTGGACATAATGACGATATTTCTCCCTTTATTAGCCTCCTTTATGATAATGCTGTCATCACTTTTGATCGTTTTCAGTGCTCGTCTTTCACCATGTGTCAGATTGTCCCTAATAATATGGGGTGTGTGTTTTTTGGACTCAAATCTGTCTAGATCATTGTTTACCAATTTGTAAAAAATGTCAATGCTGTTGCCACTGTTTAGGGTAGGTGTCCATTTGGATTTCTCTCTCAGACCACTCTCAACACGTGTATCTCTCATCACATTTAGCTCTCTCATTACTATTTCTGCAGTTGTGATGTCATCTTCACAGTCTGTGAGTGACAAGAGTAGTCTAGTATCGATAATTTCTTGTATCGTTATTTCACTCAATGAATGGGGTAATCTGTTATCAGCCATTCTTTTATTGCCTGCATCATACAACATGAAATGCTTTCTGATTTTCATTTTTCTTACAAATTTAAACAAATCGATTTTCATATCAACCACACTCCCATTATTCTTGGGGCAAAAACTTAAGCCTTGTTTAAGGAGGGATATATCGTCATTCGTAAGTGTCCTAGGGGATAGATTAACAATACTGACAGTGTTTACTTCTTCCTGTTACAGGACCTTGTTTTCACGCCTGGTCTCTCCTCTTTTTCTGCCCCCTCTCCTGCCTCTCCTTGTCTTGGATTTATTATAGGGCGTTTGTTTTGTTCCCTGTTGCCTTTCTTGATACGTAAAACCTCTTGTAAAAAACGGTTCTCGGTACCTGTTGTTGCTATCGGGGCATCTCCCTGTTCTGACCCACTAGTAACCGGTGTGTCAAGAGACGTATTGCTGGAGCTGATTGAGTTAGATTTCTTAGATGCAACTGAGTCATCTCTGGGTATGAGATGATCATACTTGGTGGAGAAAGTGAAAATTCTGCCATTACGGTAATCAGCCTCATCCCTTTTCAGTTTCTTGGTTTTGCGTGCTTTAATCTCAGAAATGTGATGTTTTAGGACATCATCCAAAATATTGTAATTCTTTTCAGTTGCTTCTGGGAGATTGAGTTGTTTCTAAAGTCTCTATCTCTGCCTGTAGTTGAGCTGTTTTCCTATCACAGTTCTCTATTAGTATCCCCATTAACTTATTAGAATTTTCTGTTAATTCCTGTTCCCATGCTAATAATAAGTCTGGGTCCAGGTCATCATATGTGGGTAGAATTTGGGAACTGAGCCCCCTTGGTATTTATTTAATCTTGATGTATTGTCGAAGAGTTGCCCCGTCCCACCATTTAGATTTTTGATTCTTACGTAGCCTTTCAAGTCGTAAGAATTTATTTCTAAGACCTTCATTTGGTCTGGTAGAAGCCCCTGGGTTCGTTGAGGATGTTGATGTGTTATCAACCCTGTTGTTAAAGAGGTCCTCTGCTTCCTTGGCCCTATTATTTTTCATATTTTCGAACGTATTCATGGTGTACCACAGCAGCCCTCTATTCTGAAAAACTGGTACTTGTTCTGGGTGGTGGTATTTTTAATAGGTGATAGGCGCTTATGTTTGATTCACCTGTTATCTAGTGAGAATTGTGTTATTCACGGTGCTAAAGGGTTGGGGAGAACCACCAGCCTCCCTAAATTATTGTGGCAGAGCAACAAAACAGTCATCAAAAAGGTATACCCAAGCACACACAAAGTATCAGTTAGCATAAATGCAAGATCATTTACGACATGAAACAAAATAAGTTAGTCTTTTGCTTCTTTCTTTGTGGTTTCTTTTCTTTAATATTCCTCTTTTAACAGTAGTTCATCAAGCCAACACGTGTTTCGTCGCCTCCGTAAAATAGTACATGCGATTTGTTCACGGCTAAGTAAAGAATCATATGATATTCTACATTAATGTTGTCATTCTCGTCAACATTTATCATTGTTATCTGACATTAGTGCTCCCAGGGTGAATATAGTGGCATTGGTTCATTCAAGGTGAAGCTGTCACACAATTGTGACATACACTCATGCGGGGTGTACAGACAGTGACGAGCGATCCGGTTGTTGTTCATAAACGTGCTAACAAGGTGCTCATTAGTGATGAACACAAGAAGTGCACGTGAAAAACGAGTGGTAATGTGATCGGAGGTAATATTTTCTGTGACGCATTGCTATAAATCTGTAAGGTATGTATAGTCTCCAAAGATCAATCTCCCAGTGGGAATTCAAAAGGGGGCGATAATTTAAGTGAAGGTGGAAGGAAGGTTTATAAATCTAAGATTCAGAAAAAGAATCAGACCATAGGATGGCCACTAACCTGAATACTGTTCTCAATAGCGGTCTGAAAAATATAAGAGCGGAAACCCAAACAAAAAAGGGTAAATATGTGCTCAGGAGAAAACTATTTGTAGTGCTGTTAGCGTCACACAAAAGCTATTATGAAAAACCATTCTATACATACATAAAGTGTGACGATAATTCCAGGTCACACTATCCTGTGATGCAAGGAGGTACCCTGTTAAGGGTTTGGCACGTTGTTCAGTTAAACTTCGGATTCCAAGTTTAATCCGTTATAATCTATACGTAAAAAAGACAGAACACATGTATCTGCTTTTAGGATCTTATGTCCATTCTTATCATTCTAGATCAAACTAATTTCCTCGTTTTTAGAGTTCTTACACACCCAGCGTCGTGTAAGAACATGTGTTAGTTGAGTCTCCTTACCTTCTTGTTAATTTGTCGTAGTTTTTGACTGGGGGGCGTGTATCGCTACCTCCTCGCACCGGACTCCATATACGAGTGCCGGTTTCCGCGTTGTAAGCAGGCTTATCTGGTGCTTCCGTACCACGTGATCACCTTTCTACATGATTGGATAATGCCAAGCTAGTAGGAGGGCTTGTTTAGGCATAGCTGTCATGGAAACTAATAATTGTGTAGCCGGGGATCAAAAACTCGTTTGGAACTTAAATGCGTGTTGTCATTCATGTTAATAACCATACCTTTAATGTAACCCCATATCTATATGGGAAAGGAATTTATTTACTGCGCTGTGGTCGAGTAACTGCTGTCGTTTGGTGCAATCTAGAAAATTGTCTTAAACACACCCTTAATCGTGGAAATTCATAATCCAGTGTAGCCAAGCGTTTCTCGCTTGTGTATATTTTTCAAACTACACGTAATTGACATATTCTGAATATATATATGCATACAACGCCTGTGATGGCCATATTGGGAGGTGAAACAAATACGATTCCCACAATGCGGCCTTAGAAGCGGCCATTTTGTATTGGGAATAGATTTCAAATGGTCAAAACTCCCGAAACTTTATTAACCCCGAGTATGGACACTAGTGCAAAATGAGATCGGAATAGCGATCAAATCAGAAGAGGGTTGTGTACTCGGTGAGAACAACGCTCTTGTGTTAATAAATCCGAATCTATTATGAAAAAATATATTGATCCCCTAGCTATTACCATACAATTCCGTTATTGGGTATTTAAAACTCATGACATAAGGAGAAGAAGAAATTAGTCAACTTTTATCATTATGTTAAAGCACTAACCAAAAATCACAATTTGGTTTGAAATCTCAAAGGATCGATAGAGACTACACATACCGGTCTATGTGTGGTCAGACATTGAAATCTTTCAATATTGGTGTTCCTTGACTGTTGATAAACATTTGACAGACCTGTGTGTATAGCATTGCAGCATTGGAAATGGGAAAGATATCTTGTAAAGCGCGATCTCACCTTCAAGATACTATTTACACATGTTATATGTGCATGCAGACAAAATAAAATAAATATAAAACAAAGTAAAAATTACATTTCCAGGATACAAAAGGAGATGTTATACTCATTAGCCTAAGAAATAATGCAGCTCATCATCAACATTCATCCCAGTATCAGTCGTTCGAAGTTTCAGAATCCAAGATGCTTAGTTTCTGCGAAGCGTAAGTTCCCTGTTACCACCCCTAGGGTTCCTAATGGTCTGCTCTATTCCATAGAATGTGAAGTCCTTATGTTGGCCCTGTGATTGGCATTCCGAGATATGTGTTGCAATCGGGTATCTAAGATCGCCTTGTTTGACTGCCCTCATGTGTTCCCCTATTCTCACACGTAAAGGGCGATTAGTACTCCCCACATATCTCTTAGTACATCTACACTCAATGATGTACACTACAAAGTTAGTGTTACAGTTAATGTTCGTGGTGATCCTGTATCGTTTGTTGTAAGGACCCATGAAGTCCAGTCTTTTAGTGTCTGCCCATTTGCAGGCTGAACAATGTCCACATTTGTGGAAGCCCACCGAGTGAGCTGATAGCCAATTTTCGTTCATTGTGGGTGTAGGGTAACTAGGGCTGAGAATATTCTTGAGACAAATACCTTTCCTGTATGTTATCTCGGGTTTATTGTCAATGACCCCCATCATAGTCTCATCTTTGGTTAAAATATGCCAGTGTTTCTTAAGGCTCTTCGCCAGTACTGTAGAGAGATTGTTTAAATTCGTGATAAATCTGATCTTGTTCCCACTATCTTTCCTGTTAGTGGTGGTTTTTAGGGTAGTTTCCCTTTTGACTCTACTAATCCTTGCTTCAGCTTTCCCTAGGGGGTGTGTGTTGTAACCTCTAGATCTAAATCGTTTTGTCATTTCTTCTGTGCAGTTTTTTAAAATCCGATTCTTGACTGCATTTGCGTCTAGCTCGGTCAAATTCCCCATAAGGGATTGCGTTAATCTGGTGTTTAGGGTGGGCACTTGATGCATGCAGAATTGCATTGCAAGCTGTGTCTTTACGATACAGCCTGCTATGTAGCTGGTTGCTTTCTATGTATAGTTCAGTATCAAGAAATGTGATTTTGTCCTTACTGGATTCATGTGTGAACCTAATGTTCCAGATGTTACTATTGAGATGTTCTATGAGTTCCATTAGTCTGTCGTTGTTCCCTGTCCAGATCATGAGGCAGTCATCAATGTATCTGCCCCAAAAAAGGATATATTCTGTCCAGTCTGAGCCAGGTGGGCCCTAGATCCACTCCTCCTCAAGCCATCCCATAAACACGTTGGCGTACAAAGGAGAGAATCTAGAGCCCATGGCAACTCCTTGTCTTTGACGGTACCATTTGTCTTTGAAAAGGAAAACGTTATTGTCTAGGATCAGCTCAATCATGGTGATTAGCATCTCTGTGTGTTCCCATGTACTGGCTGATCTTGCGCTAAATATCCTTCTAATGGCTTTCAATCCACACTCTCTCCTGATACTCGTATAGAGAGCGGTAACGTCCAGTGTTACTAGTGTCATTTCATTCCCCCAAGTGATGTCTGAAAGGAGGCCCAAGATGTGTTTGGTGTCACGTATATATGACGGGAGGTTACCCACCAGTGGTTTGAGAAAGATGTCAACATATTCCGACAACCTCTCAGTGGGGCCCTCAATTCCTGAAATAATAGGTCTCCCAGGTGGAAATGGTAAGTTCTTGTGTATTTTAGGGAGCATGTATATGCAGGGGAATCTAGGTCTATTCACTTGTAAATAACTGTACTCATCTTGATCTAAGATGCCCCTGCCATGCCATTGTTTTAGGTGCCTGTTAATATGGTCCGTTAGTTTCCAAATTGGGTTGGTCGTCAAGTGTTCATAACACTCTAAATCTCCCAATTGTGAGAAGATTTCGTATTCGTAGTCTATGTTGGACATAATGATGATATTTCCCCCTTTATTAGCCTCCTTTATGATAATGCTGTCATCACTTTTGATCGTTTTCAGTGCTTGTCTTTCACCATGTGTCAGATTGTCCCTAATAATATGGGGTGTGTGTTTTTTGGACTCAAATCTGTCTAGATCATTGTTTACCAATTTGTAAAAAATATCAATGCTGTTGCCACTGTGTAGGGTAGGTGTCCATTTGGATTTCTCTCTCAGACCACTCTCAACACGTGTATCACTCATCACATTTAGATCTCTCATTACTATTTCTGCAGTTGTGATCTCATCTTCACAGTCTGTGAATGACAAGAGTAGTCTAGTATCTTGTATCGTTATTTCACTCAATGAATGGGGTAATCTGTTATCAGCCATTCTTTTATTGCCTGCATCATACAACATGAAATGCTTTCTGATTTTCATTTTTCTTACAAATTTAAACAAATCGATTTTCATATCAACCACACTCCCATTACTCTTGGGGCAAAAACTTAAGCCTTTTTTAAGGAGGGATATATCGTCATTCGTAAGTGTCCTAGGGGATAGATTAACAATACTGACAGTGTTTACTTCTTCCTGTTACAGGACCTTGTTTTCACGCCTGGTCTCTCCTCTTTTTCTGCCCCCTCTCCTGCCTCTCCTTGTCTTGGATTTATTATAGGGCGTTTGTTTTGTTCCCTGTTGCCTTTCTTGATACGTAAGACCTCTTGTAAAAATCAGTTCTCGGTACCTGTTGTTGCTATCGGGGCATCTCCCTGTTCTGACCCACTAGTAACCGGTGTGTCAAGAGACGTATTGCTGGAGCTGATTGAGTTAGATTTCTTAGATGCAACTGAGTCATCTCTGGGTATGAGATGATCATACTTGGTGGAGAAAGTGAAAATTCTGCCATTACGGTAATCAGCCTCATCCCTTTTCAGTTTCTTGGTTTTGCGTGCTTTAATCTCAGAAATGTGATGTTTTAGGACATCATCCAAAATATTGTAATTCTTTTCAGTTGCTTCTGGGAGATTGAGTTGTTTCTAAAGTCTCTATCTCTGCCTGTAGTTGAGCTGTTTTCCTATCACAGTTCTCTATTAGTATCCCCATTAACTTATTAGAATTTTCTGTTAATTCCTGTTCCCATGCTAATAATAAGTCTGGGTCCAGGTCATCATACGTGGGTAGAATTTGGGAACGGAGCCCCCTTGGTATTTGTTTAATCTTGATGTATTGTCGAAGAGTTGCCCCGTCCCACCATTTAGATGTTTCATTCTTACGTAGCCTTTCAAGTTGTAAGAATTTATTTCTAAGACCTTCATTTGGTCTGGTAGAAGCCCCTGGGTTCGTTGAGGATGTTGATGTGAAGCAAAGAAGCAAAAGACTAACTTATTTTGTTTCATGTCGTAAATGATCTTGCATTTATGCTAACTGATTCTTTGCGTGTGCTTGGGTATACCTTTTTGATGACAATGGTGATGATGGAGATGATTTACCCCCACAATACGACAATGACAGTTTATATATGGGCCCACAGGAGGCCAGATACTTCCCTTAATACCGGGTTGGTCTGTCCGCTTGTGCCCCTCCATAGAAGGGAGCATTTCCTTTGCTTTTGTAATTTGACATGCTGCTGATGTCCTGGACCTACAACTACATTTTTTGGAAGTTAAAACAAACATCCTTATGAAAGTCCACGACTTACTCCTATTAAACGAATCCCTAACTCCAATGCGCACTTGGTCTAAACCGTAACCTTCCCTGCCTGTGAGCAGGCGGGTTGCCAGATGTCACAGACGCTACATAGCAGCCCTGATTTTCTCACTCAGCATCCTACTCAATAGACTTCGGTTGTCCAGGCTTCCACCAGCATGGTGAAACCCAACTCAGTTTGAAGACCCACCCAGGCAGGGAGTCAAAGAGGATTGGGGCATTAGGGATACAAATGTTCTCTTTTACTAGCCTAGCCTTCAGGTCCGTTAATGCTCTGTACCTGTTAGGCTGCATAATGCAGGCTGTCTGGGACATGGCCACTGAGGTCTTACTGATGGCTCCAGAAGAATCTAAGGCCTCCTTGGAATAAACCATTTGTGATGATCAAGATGCAGCCACTTATGTGGTACTTGCTGGCCTGATTAGTGCTGATTGTCTGGGACGAGTGGTCAGCGCTTGGGTGGTGCGCCATCACCATGCATGCATGGGTTTTTCAGGAGACTTGGAAGCGTCCCTTATGGATATGGCTTTAGATAGATCCTACCTATTTGGTAACAAAGTTGACTAAACATTTTAAGGAGAGCTGGGCTATAGCACGTTTTTAACGCATCTCAACCCCTGCCAGACAAGTCCCCCACCCATTTTAACCATTCTGGGGCTACATAAAGGCTTTGCCAGATTCCCCCACTCCTACAGCTGTCACCCCAGTCCTTTTGTGGCTACGCATGAAGTTCAAGCACAGACCATGTATGTCCCCAAGGGTACTTATCTTGCCAGTCATCCCCCCGCAGGATCAACTGGCGAGCTGCTTCAGTTTTCCTTAATGGCACATAGGTATTCTACATAAGCAGGATCCAAAACGTTCTCCGTGGGTGGCAATACTTCACATCTGACAGATGGGACTTTCAGATCATCCAGCACAGCTATGCACTTCCATTGCTTTCCAATTTACCGCAGCTTCTTCCCACATTAGAGCAGCTCTCAGAGGAGAACCTTTCCATCTTGCTGAAAGAGGTGCAAGCTCTACTTTCTAAAGGGGCCAACAAGAGGGTATGGAAGCAGTACAGGGACTGGTTGTTACGTCCACTATTTCCTCAAACCCAAGAAGTGTAGATGCCTCCATTGTATTTTATATCTTGCAGAAGTACATATTCGAAATGTTAAGACTGGCCCAGGTTCTACCTGCCATGGAATCAGAGCAGACAGAACCTTGGTCAGCATGAACATTCTATGCCCCGCCAACTTGGATGGTAGAGTCTCATACCACAACCATGCAGAAACCCCCGCTCACACATCGCACGCATATAGAGAACCAGATTAGAAGGCCAGATGTTCTCTCCTACATCACTCCTAAAGCATGGAACAGCCTCCCAATCCACATTGAGTCTCCTCCTCGCTTCTTGAATTCTGCAAGAAGCTGAAGGCCTGGCTTTTCATTAACCAACCTTCCACAGGTAGGGCTAAGCATAGCACAAATAAAGTCACTTGAGGGATTTTTGGGTCAACAAAGACCACATGTTTATTTGAAGCTAAAGTAGGAGTATAGGTCATCAAAAGATCTCTAAAAGGTTGTCTCACCCTCAACTTAGCGAGGCATGCTTCATCATTTGACGACCTATCACACGGGGTAGGAACAAAGCCACCGTGGCAGACTTAATCTAAGGAAGCTAGTCTTCCCCTGGGAGTTCTTATGAATCTATGGTCAGGACAAAACACTTGGTCCTGTTTTTTGTTGTGAATAAGAGAAAAAGTTTAAAATATACATAGAGGTATACTCAAATCATTCCTTTATTTATTTAATACCTCTGGTATGTTTAAAAACATGAAAAATGTGTTGGTCAATAGGTGAATAATGAATTTCCTGACCACAAATTTCTGTATTATCATTACATTGCCAACATGTTTCGACCACTCTTTCAGCTCAACAGGGTCTAGGGTCTATGTCAGGGTAAGAGGCGCTATGGTATACATTCAAACCATGTTACAAGGGTAACAACTGTAACCCTAAGCATACATACCTGCTCAGCTCCATGATACTCTTGCAGGAGATAATAAGATTTAAAAACAAAAACAACAGTTCAATTTGTTGGAGTTACAAGCTATCTGTTTGGTGCTGAAGTCCTTCCTACCATCCATCAATGGGTAGGCTGATGCATGTTCTCACAGACAACACAATTGCCAAGTGGTACTGCTGCAAGCAGGGCAGAGTAGGGTGCTGTGTCAAGAGCGGCAGCAGTCTTGGAGTTCACTGGAGGATCAAGGCATCTCCCTGATCCTGAAACTCCTGGTGGGATCTTTAAATGCTAGGGTGGACAAACTCAGCCAGCAGTGCCCAGTAGATCATGAATGGCAGTTGCACCCTAAGGTGTCACAGGTCACCTTTTGAAAGTTGAGAAAACCCTGACTTGATCTTTTCACCACCATCAAGAATGCAGTGTCAAAATGTCTATTCTTTCCCAAGAAATCTCTCTTTAGGAGATGCATTTTGGCTTGACTGAAGCACAGGATTCCTGTCCTCCTCTGCCACTCCTGCCTCAGGTTCTGCAGAAGATCAGGAATGACATGGCCGATGTCATCCTGGTAGTTCCAGTTTAGGCCTGGAAAGTGTGAAAAATGGATGATCTGTGTTGGACAATCTGTGTCTGAGCTTCATTCTCGGATCAGGCTACCCCTGGAGGAACCTCTGGTGCAACAGTACGGCAGGGTTCTGCACCTGATTTATAATTTTTTTGGGCCCACTTGCTTACCATTGGTCCAGCGATGGACCTTTTTGTCCATCGGAGAGGTGCTGGGAGTTAGTATTAACAATCACTCAAATTTCACTTAACAGTGCAACCCATTTGGCTACACAGTGAGGACCAGAAATTGGTAGCCACGTTCAAAAGGTTTATTACAAGTTAATAATCAAATTCACGTATATGACTCTCAGCACCATGCTCTAAAGATACAAAATTACAACCGGGATCCTCAGACCCTGAATGAAATTAAGGCAAATTAATATCAGACAGTCGAGTAGTTCTGTAACTGCTATGCAGAACAACATTAAAATTTGATACTCAGATAATAATCTAAGGTTCTCTCTCCTATACATTAGTAATATAGAATTCATAGTCCAGAGGATGGTTTGGGGAAAAATGGTTTTGCAATCTAGGAAATGTCATAAAGGAAGTCAGGTCAGGACAAAAGAGATCGAAATAGCAAAGCATTAGCATCTCAGAATCTCGGTCAAGTGCCTACTCTTGGTCAAAATGTAGTGTCAGCCTGAGCCACACTTAAGCAAAATTCTGATAAAGCATTGGGGCATAAAACCTCTTGAAGTCCATTAAGCTAGCAATGTCTCAAGCAAGGAGGTACTCAAGCAAAGGTGTCTGCAAGAATCTGCAAAGGGTCAGTGAGAAATCAGGAAAGCACCTGCGAGGGAACCTGCGCAGAGTCAGGAAGGAGTCTGGTCTGCATCAGGAAAGAGATCGGAGTCATGTCGGTACATTATAATGTGTAAAGTCCATCTGGGGAACCGCCCCTCAAACCCACCATCTGGGGACTATTGAAATCCACGATTCATCACATTGCAGACTGCAACATTTCCAGTTTGTCCCACACTGGATATGGGAGCCACATCTTTCTGTTAAACTCAAATAGGTTGCAACTTTTGGAGAATAGCTCATTCAGTTAGCGCTCTGTCCTTTCATCAATGTTCATCAATGTTCCCCCTATCTCTAGTAGAGTAATGTATCTATTCTAAACTAACAATGCATGGTGAATACCTGCAAAGAATGTCAAGTTAGCAGAAAAATGAAGTCAGTTTTATACAGCATGGTGAAATTCAGGCCTACTCATGTTAAGTTTAGCATTAACTTCAATGGTGCACATTTAATATACATATGTACATTCAAACACAAATGAATATACGTTTCTAATGTACTAAGTTTCATACTACATGAAATATTCAATAAATCATCATAATACTCAATAACTATGATTGAGAACTACATTTAAATCAAATATATGGAATATTTATTCACACATTATTGTCGTCTCTAGCAAGATTACACTCTGCAATTGTAAGAAAGGGTTTAATCACAGTTTACATTTGTCAACTGCTATTCATGTGAAGCAGCACACACATTTAGAAAGTCACATTTCATCTCTATGGTGATATATCTCCTAGTAAATGAAGATGATTCTCTATTAATCACACTAAATCAAGTAAAACATGTGTGTAAGTGAGTTCTTTTATCCTACAGTGAAGTCACTTTTTAAATATATGTCAAGTGCAGCACTTACATTAATTCGTTAAATCATACATGAATCATGTGCTAAGTGCACTTTCATACCATGTGTTTCTCCAGTGTCTGTTGTATTTGTGACATGTAAAGGGTGGGCAATCTGTGCACTGTACCACACCCGGATCTGTACAATCTGCACCTCCATGCGTGGAAATTGAGCAGCAACACTTGAGTGCATGTGCATTCCATCTTCCTCCTGCCTCCATCTTTGCTGTACACTGGGAAGCCCGGTTTGAAGTCTGCAAGACAGCTCCCCTTGCAAGCCAAATGGCCAGATGTTTTGTTGCTTGTTTTGTCTTTGGCCCAGCAAGGTCTTGCAGTGGGCACTATTAAAGGTTGCTTTTCAGCTTTTTGCCATTACTGGACAAAGCATCCTTGATTAAATCACCTGTTGTGATGAGGTTCGCTTCCAAACCGTTTGTGATGCCATAGTCGGACCTTAACTTGGTCTTAGCATTCCTCATGTGCACTCCATTTGAGCAGATGCACAGCTGCTTATTGTGTATTCTGATCTTAAAGACTGTGTTAAAAATGGGGGTCTCTAGTTGGGCAGTTTTTAACCTGTCCAAGTAGGGACCCTTTTTCCTAGTCAGGATAAAGGGGATACTTCTAATGTAACTCCTGCTCACCCCCTTTGTAGCTTGGCACAAGCAGTCAGGCTTTTCACAGAGGCAGCGTGTGAAGCATTTGCACATAACCAGCAGTAATACAGTGAAAACACTACAAAAGGACACAACACCAGTTTTAGAAAAATATGCAATATTTCAACTGTGCAAACAAGAACAAAAACTTTTAAAATCTACCATACAGTTCTTAGTAATATCAATAAGCAAAAATAGACTTAGAATACAGTTCCTTGAAGTTGATAGCGCCGTCTGGGGCAATCCCAGCATTGTGAACAACAAATCCAAACAGTTCTGGCTGACCGCTGTGTCAGGGGCCAGCTGCAGTGTTGGGCAGACCCACAAAACACTAGCCTTTAGAAATGTTGGAGAACTCACAGTGAGCTCCAAAGAGCCAGTGTCGACAGGCACCGGTTTCAGTGGTTGGTGCGGGTTTCTTTGGTCCCTTGATGTCCACGCGTTACAGATCGTCGTACGTGCAGTTGAAGTCAGAAGCGCTGGCGTCAGGGGGCATCAGGGATGCGGTGCAAAGTGCAGCAGATGGCGTGCGGTGCCATCAGGTTGTGGTGCAGGCAGCGGCTCGATGACGGTTGTCCAGCAGAGTCGGTGAGACCAGGGCTGTGGTGCGAAGTGGTGTAGTTCTCGTTGTAGTGCTGGCAGGTCACTTACAAGCAGCGTCGTTGTTGTTGCTGAAGCACTGTCGTCGGCTGACAAACCCAAGTTAATGGCGCTGGCGTCGGAAGCCTGAGGTGTTGGATGGGGCGGTGCGTCATGTAACTCACGAGCGATGCCCTCAAACCATGGTGCAAGCGGCAGCATTGAGGTCGGCATGGAGCGGCATCATCGGGGATACTGTTAGATTAGAAATGTTCACGTTTGTGCATTGCCCTATGCAAGTTAGCATTCATTGCGCCATTTTCTTTGCAGGTGCCATTTTACGCTTTTCAAAACTGATCTAGTTTAATTCCGAGAAAAGCTCCACTATAAGTTTACTTTCTGCCATGTTAGATTTGTTCTCATAATGAGTACACTGTTCCTATTAGCGCATACCTTTCTCGCTAGATAGAGTCCCTCCCCCACTAGTCTGGTGACGGGACCGAATGGAACAACCTTGGAATTGAGATACTTTGTGAAAGAAAGAAGCGCTGAAACCGTTTTTTTGTATTTCCCTGTTTAGCTGCACCTTCCTGGAAAATTCCACTGTGGGCGTGTTTTAGCCCAGTTACGAAATGTAAATAATGTATCTTTATGCTTGTTGATTTCAGTCCCCTCTGCAGCATTCCTACAAACTGGGCAGATCGGACTCCGCTCTGATTGTATATAAATAAACACCTTTTGATTTGTATTCTCTACTGTTTGACCGACTCTTCATTTGGTATGGAAGGCTGAGAGGTGGGCATTAGTGACCTGGATGACCCTAAACGGGTCACTTCCTTCAGTTGGTGCCTGAACAGGGACTCCTTCTGGTGATTGATCCATCCCCTTTCCGCAGACAGGGGGAGGCCGAGGACATTGTCGGTCGGACTGACGGCTCACGGATCCCTGCACAAAGAGTAATATTTGCTCACAGCTGCCCCTTTCTGTCCTGCCGGACGGTGCCTCACCCAGTGGTCATCCCGACTGGAGTCCTGAACGGTGAAGCCCTTGGATCTGACCATTTGATCTGAAGAGTCGGCAGTGGAGAACTGGTTCGTTTGTACCACTGATATCAGGTGAATTTTTGTTGAACCTTTGTGGATATGGCACAATGGTGCTTTGAGTTTGGTATGGCCCGAGGACTGTTTTGTTAAAAAGTACTTGCAACTACTTTGCCAGGTAAAAATGATAAATTTGTTTTTGTTTTCAAAATGTCTGGCTTCAGCAAAATTTGGAATTTGTGTTGTTGTTGTTGTTCTGCAGATGCTCATTTGCAAGAAGCTCAGCCTGCGCTCCTGAAGGTAGCCCTAATTTTAATATGTATAGGAAGCAGGGTCTTGGCCCTATTCTGTTTAGTACATTATGGCACAAATATACGAGGGGCAATGCCAAGTTGCAGTGGCCGTTGACAGGCGCTTTTGATGAACAGAAAATTGGGTTTTTACAGGAGCAAATATTTAAGAAAAGAAGTACAAAGTCCATGTTTGACTCCCTCAGAACTTGGCAGAAGGAGGCTAGACAGAGACAATTAAAGATTGAAAGAGATGCACGGAAGGGGAAAATGCAAACATTGACACAGAAAGTTGTAGCATATGTTAGAATTAACAAGAGTTCGAAATTGAATGTGAAGATAGGAGATTTCGGCTGCATATTGATGCCTTATTTTGCCAAAGAAGAAGAAAATACTTTTGTAGAGGAGTTGTTAGATACTCGCCCCTCCTCCTTATGCCCCGCAGAGGATATATCCCACCGTTCTCTTACAGTCACAGCAACCTGTTATGTTTGCTTCGGCTGTTCCCGTAGCTACGGCTGTTGTTTCGACAGCTTTAACTACCACTCCTCCTGCTTCTTCTTTCTCCTTTGACGCCTTTGAATGTTGAGATGCCAGTACGTGGGTTTGAAGATAGAGATTGGACGAAATTCAAGGAGCTAAAAGGCCCGTTAGTGCGATCTCGGGTAGGGGATGAAGAGAAATAAGTAATAGCTGACCAGGCTGTGCTGTGGGCTCGTAATGCGACTTATGGTGTTGAGGATGTTTGGGGAGTTATGCGAGATTTTGAACCCTTTATACAGCAACATGCCCTTAAGCATATGCCTGCTACATTGATTAGTCTTTGGCAAACACACATTGGGACAGAAGCGCCTCAAATTTTATTTGACATTAGAGATCGTGTATATGCTACTGATTTGGAGCCAGGCCAAGTATTTGAGAATGTTTCAACTCTAGCTGTCTACAGGGGTAGACTACATGAAAGGAGCCCTACTCAGATAACTCAGTTTCCGATGTGGGAGGTCCATCCCATATATCACCCAGAAATACCTGAGTTAACATATCAGCATGGTAATGTCACTAAACCGGCTGTAGTGGCCAATTTCCAGAAGCAATGGGTTTATACTCCATGGAAAAGGAGTGAGGTTTTAGCCCTTAAGAGTCATTTGCCTGACCCTAGGAAAAATCCTACAGCTTATCAAAAAGAATTAACAGAAGCCGGTTGATGTTTGGAGACAGTTTCATGCTCAAGACCATGTTGCGGAGTTGGGTGATACATGGGATGTGATTAAAGGATGGGATCAGGAAAGGAGGCCAGGTGATAAACCCCGCGCCGAGATACTTGCTTTGCCAGGTCGCATTATTACATATATGCTTCCCTTATTCCACCTTAGAAGGTAAGCTGGGACAAATTGACCGCTTGTCAACAGAAGAAGGATGAGTCTGTCTGATTTCTTTCCCCGGTTTGAAGATAAGTTTTTGGACTACAGTGGGCAGGGCATGTCTATTGAGGGAGGAGTTCGATTGTTTGTTGACAGGTTTGCTTCTAACCTTCTTCCTGAAATTATGACTCGTTTACAGGCATCTGAGAGTACTTAGTCCACGTCTTCTCCCTCTGTTATTTTTAATATGGCCGAGTATTATGAACACAGCGATCAGAAGGAAAAGGATAGGACTGATAAGAAGCAAAAGGATTTTAAAACGAAGGTGTTGTTGCAGCAAGCGTTTAGGAGAAATATTAGGGGACAGGGTGGTCCTTCCAGACAGCTTCTACCTACCAGTAGGCAGCCTTCAACAACACCTTTAGGGCCAAATCAGTGTGCGTATTGTAAGGAGGAAGGTCATTGGCGTAGCCAGTGCCCTGTGCTTTTACAGAAAGTTGCAGCTCCTAGAGGGCGAGGTTCTGGTGGGAGAGGTCGTGGGACTGAGAGAGCTCAGAATGCTAGGGTTTCACAGGGTCGCTCTGATAATAATTACTCTGATGACCCTTGTGTTGGACATCATTATCATGATGATTACGATATGGATGAGGTGACAGGTATGTCTTATAGCTAGGACAGCCAGGGACAGGGTGAGGGACCAGGTCAGATACCTGTAGATCAGCCTGGTCCTTGTGTCACAGCGGATTTGCAAGGCTCAACTAAGGAATATTTGGTGGACACTGATGCGTCAAAGAGTTCTGCTTATCGAAATATGGTCTCTGGGCGGCTCTGTCGGGTCACAATAATGTTTCAGTAGGTTTTTCAGGTGTACCGGTTGTAAGCCCTACTTCATGCCCCCTTGCATTGACTGTTGGTCCTTTCACTGTGGAATCTCTGTTTTTGTTGCCATCCAACTGTGGTGAGAATTTGACGGGTTTGGATTTGTTGAAGACGTTGCATGCTCCTGTCTATTGCTCTCCTGCAGGTGTCTATATAACTATGGGTCCCAATGTGAGTACTAAACAGTGTTTGTCTCAGGATGCACCCCTCCCAGATGAATTTGCTGACATCCCATCCACTCTATGGGCCACAGGTGACACGGATGTAGGGCTGTTGCATATATTACCAGTTTCTATACAAGTTAAAGAGAATGCTGTATTGCTTTGCATTACTCAGTATAAGATACCGCAGGCAGGAGAACGGGCTCTTCTTCAGATAAATCAAGATTTGATACAAAAGGGAGTAATTGAGGAAACGTCTGCCAATATTTGTAATAGTCCTATTCATCCGATTCTTAAAAGGACACCCTCAGACTCCTCTGAAGACAATTATACTGTTTATTGTTTTGTGATTGATCTGTGCGAGGTTAATAAAATAGTGATTGCACAGTTCCTTGTGGTTCCTGATATTACTACGCTTTTGACGATGATTCCCTCTACTGCTAAATTCTTTTCTGTTATTGATCTAAAAAATGCTTTTTTATTATTCCTATCCATCCAGACAGTAGATTGGGTTCACCCTGGCTGGTAGAAGTTTTAGATTCTGTCACGCTGCTCAGGGCTTTACAGAAATTCCTAGTATTTATAGTCAAGCACTGAAAGGTCAGTTGGGTTCCTTATCGCTTCCTCCAGGTAAAGAATTAGTGCAGTATGTTGATGACCTCCTTATTGCTTCTGATATAAAACAGGGTTGCAAAGATAGTACGGTCAAATTGTTGTTGCATTGGGCCCATTATCGACATAAAGTTTCCATTTCTAAACTTCAGTATTGTCAACAGGAGGTTACCTATTTAGGTCACCTACTGTCAAAGGAGGGTAAGAGGTTGACCCCTGAGTGCATCAGTATTATTGTTAAAATACCCATTCGACAAACTCAAAAAGATGAGCGCGCTTTTATATGTATCACTTCCTACTGTTGTCAATGGCTACCTAACTATTCACTACTAATTAATGAGCCTTTGTCTTGGACGTCCGAATGCCAGCGGTCTTTTGAGCATTTGAAAACTGCGCTTTGTTCCGCTCCAGTGCTTGGTATACCTAACTATGGCAAACCGTTTCTGCTCTATATTCATGAGATGGCTGGTTGTGTGCTTTCTGTCCTAAAACAATTGTTTGGGGATAAGCAATGGCCATGTGCTTATTTCTCTGCTGTGCTTGATCCTGTCGCAAGGGCACTCTCGAGATGTCTGAAAGCGGTCGTGGCTGGGCCCACTTCAATCAGACAATCGGCTGGACTCGTGCTTGATACTGACCTCACAGTTATGGTACCCCATGCTGTGAATACACTTTTGAATACAACAAAGACACAGCACCTCACCAGTGCACATCTCACCGATATGAATTGACACTCTTTTCTATGCATATTATGATTAAAAGATGTGCCACTCAGAATCCAGCCACGTTACTACCCCTTCCTTCTGAGAATGATGCAGTCTACAAACATGATTGCATCTTCTGGACAGAAGAAGAGACAAAGGGACTGGTAGACCAAACTGATATTCCCTTAGCTGACCCCCAAGGAGAACTATATGTCGATTGCTCTTGTTTTAAGTTAGAAAAAAAGTTTTCCCTTTGGTCAAAGACAGTTCTGTATCATTCACACATCAGTGATACCCAGCCAACCAAAACTCATCAATGCTCACTATGAACGTATTAAAGCACTTATAAAACCAATTTATACAAAATATATGTCTTTTTAATCATAAAAATCTGTCTGAGTATACAATTTGTATTATCACAAGGAAATATTAAAAACTTTAAAAACACATACTACAAAAGACATAGTTCTCAATGAATGTAATATCCCTGAAGGAGAACAAACATAGACAATAAACTCTGTCATATATACGTTAATACGGATCCATTGTATACAGCAGATAGCATGGGTCTTAATTCCCTGTCTCTTTTACACTGCTAAATTGTCCAAATTTAACGACAAAGATGGGCGTCGACACGTTTCAGTGGTATGTTCTCAATTGAACCACCTTCATCAGGACAAGTAAAGATATTTTTTCCTTAAGAATGGCTTTACTCTTACCGGTGCAATCGCGCGTTAGTGAGTCTGTTTCATTAAAAAGCGGACTGTCCCCGGTATCAGGGGGATCTTCTATTTAATTTCAATTTGATGATGTTTTGCTCTCGAGATTAATAGAAGAAAGTTGCACTCTAGAGTCTGTTTCAATTGGACTCAGAGGGGAATTTGTTCCTCAAATTAAATTCATTTATGTATCAAAGCCGGATTTCGGCACTCACGTCCTTTCGATTGCGGGGTAGTATTTTTCGTGGCTATCAATTCCATCGACTTGTTTTCCCCGGTACGTGGCCTGGTTTACGGTAGGTGCATCTGAGTGCCGAAATGTCATCATAACGTCATCAAATTGAAATTAAATAGAAGATCACCCTGATACCGGGGACAGTCCACTTTTTAATTATTTGAGCTTGCGAATTGAGCGAAGGGCTGGTTGTCAACATCTATACTGACAGCCAGTATGCCTTCAGTGTTGTGCATAATTTGGGGTGACTCTGGGCTGTGAGAGGGTTCCTTACTTCTCAAGGCAACAAGATTCAGCATGGGCACCTCAAATTGAGGCTTTTGTCAGCTTTAACGCTGCCCAATAAATTGGCCATAATTAAATGTAGTGCTTACAGGAAGGTTACTGATGATGTGGGTAAAGGAAATGCTTTTGCAGACCAGATAGCTAAGGAAATGGCCCAAACAAAGATGAAACGCATGTTTGTAGCAGGTCCAGCTAGGTGGGTCCCTGAAGTTGCCATGTGTGAGAATACCCTTGAAATTGTAAAGGAGATACAAAGTGAATCCACAATGGAAGAATTAGCGGAATGGCAGGGAAGAACAGCACAGATAAATGAGGAAGAATGTTGGATCGATAAATCAGGGAAGCAGAGGTGGATGTTGTCAGATGCATATGTTCTTCCTGTGGTTACTATGGCACATGGTCCAGCCTATATTAGTACAAAATGCATTTGTAAGCTGTTAGCTCCTGTATGGCACAATGACAATATCTCTAGACAGCCACGCATTTAGTGAAATATTGCATGGTCTGTATGATGCATAATCTAGGGAAGGGAATCGCGACACCACCTGGTTATTTTGCACCACCCACTTTTCCTATTGAAGTCCTTTAAATGGACTATATTGAATTAGAGAGATGCAATAATCTTAAGTATGTTTTGGTGGTTGTATGTGCATTTAGTAAATGGGTTGAGGCTTACCCCAATCAAGATAATACAGCCATTACGGCTACAAAGGTACCCCTGATGGAGTTCTTTCCTCAGAAGTCATTTTAATGCCAAAGTGATTCAATTGATTTGTGGAAGTCTCCATGTAAAACAAATATTTCATGCTGCTAATTATCCACAGTTAGCAGATTTCGTTGAGAAGTACAATGGTACTCTCAAAACTGAAATTGGCAAAATTCAGGAGACCACGGGGTTAAAGTGGCCGGATGCTTTACCATTAGCTCGTTTGTCAACAAGAATGGCAGCACATTCTAGGACAAGATTGTCTCCTTTACGAGGTGGTGTTTGGTCACCCTGTAAATGTCTGAGGCGTCCCGCGTCCTCGTAAGTTCTCTGATATTGAGTATCCTGTGCTGCTCGATTACCTTGGGCAGTAAACAGAATGTTTGCGTTCTATTCACCAACAGGTGCGGGAGTCCCTACCTTCTACACCAGAGGGACCCAGCCACGATATCCAGCCTGATTACTTTGTTTTGCTGTGTAACTTCAAGAGGAAGAAAGTGGAGCCATGCTGGAAAGGTCCTGAGCAGGTTTTGTTGATGACACGTTCAGCTGTGAAGGTTGCTGGCCGTAAGAACTGGGTCCACGCGACCTACTGTCGGAGGATTTCCTTGCCGTTACCCTGCGACCAGTGGGTCAATCACGGAATTGGGGACACAGACTGCGAACAGGTGCCCAGGTTTGTCCCTTTCAGCGATGCCTAGCTAAGGTGTACGCAAATGGAAAAAGGAAAATGAGGATGTGTTGAACGAGGCTGTTCCCCCGGAAATACGAGCTATCCAAGAGCCTATGTTCACTGATCATACGGTGCCTGGGGCTACCAGGTACAATTTGCGCCCTTGGCTGAGGGATACTAAGTCTAAAGAGAAAAGAGATTAGGGATGGACTGTATAAAACAGGTGGTATTGAGTTATAATACCAACGGAATTAGCTGAAATTAGTGAAGGATGCTTGCTTACTTTATTCTAGTTGTTTGAACATTAGTTAGGGAAGGCCAAAGTATACCTTCAAGGTATACCATCTTGATCGATGTGGTATACATTAAAGGAGCTTAGGAAAGAGCAAGCTCCACCGCCGGTGCTCAAGATTGCCAACGTATTGACGGAGAATAGGAGCCTGTACCAGTGCGGCTCTGACGGACACTGGGAACTTGTATTTTTTTTGCATTTTGCCCCCCTTTATCATTTGTTATGCATCCCTTTGGTAGACAGGTTGCTGAGGAAGAGCAGCCAGTGATTCTTGTAGCCCAGCATAATATGGTGTGGACACGCAAACAGAAAATGTGGTTTTGTGGCTAAAAATATTGTGTGCGGTGTCATGGGTTTTGGAAAATGATCAGGGTGTGCCTTTTTGTCACAAACACAAAAGGAGCAAAAGGGGGAATAAGGAGTCAGATCGCCCCCCACTCACATGATCAAAAAACACTACAAGATCTGACCCCAATCGAACAGACCAATTAATAATTTAGGACCTACGGGAGCTTACACTGCATTTTAAGACTTCCCAAACAAGGCCTGCTAATAGCAAAAAGGCCTTCTGGTCCGTGCTGTTCAGTTTAACGTCAGTAACCACAGCCTGTATCAACAGTGTATAGTAACTTAAATCCCTCACACAATTGTGTATAACCAGGTGGTGTAGTGGTGGTGCTTAATACGCAGGACTATGAAAAAGTGGTGTTGAGGCTCTTGGAAGTATGCACTAATTACCATCCATTAGCCCGGGACCCAACACCCCAGCTCCAGGAGAATATCGGGGCCCTGGTGGCGGACGCTAGGGAGAAAAAATGGATAACTCACAAGGAGGCTGATTTCTTGATAAATGTAAGACCTAGAATGCCGGCATTCTCCATCCTGCTAAAGATCCATAAAGCCCAGCGCCGGGTCGCCCGATCGTTTCAGGGATTCAATCAATCTTGGAGCCACTGTCCCAGTTTGCGGACTTCTTTTTAAGGGAGGCAGTCATTACACAACCTCCGTTCGTGCAAGACACCACTGATGTTCTGAACATCTTGAAAACAGTAGAATACGACTCATCGAGACAGTTGTTGGTTACAATAGACATTGAGTCTTTGTATACCAGCATTCCCCAAGAGGCAACATTGGTGGCAGCTGCGCGTGCCCTTAGGGCGTCTGAGTGGTTTTACGATGTTCTGCAATCCTTCGTATTGCAATGCATAGAAATAGCTCTCACCAGGAATTTCTTTGCATATAAGGACCAGATATACCTGCAAGTGTCGGGAACATCAATGGGGGCAACAGTTGCGCCGAGTCTTGCCTGCATTTATGTGGGCCAGTTTGAGGAGAATGTTGCCTACCCTGCCTCCAACCCCTTCCAGGAGAACATTTCCCTCTGCTGTATCTGGACTGGATTAGAGGACCAGCTACTGGAATTCCTGTCATGGTTAAATTTCCAGGATGACTGTTTACGGTTTACCTGGAGTATTAGTAAAGACTCAGCTGTATATTTGGATGTAGACATCATGGTCAAAGATAAGAGATTGATGACGGCAGTCCACCAGAAGCCCACTGACAGGAACTCACTTCTACACAACCGTTTGCTTCACCCCAGAGTGCTCTGTGATAACTTGCCCGTGGGCCAGTTTTTGAGATACTGTCGGAATTGTTCATCGATGGGTGGCTTCATGGAACAATCTGAAGATCTGGCCGTGAGATTAACGAACAGAGGGTATCCTAATTAAGTAGTTAAGAGGGCATGTAAATGTGCTTTAAATACACCCCGTGAAGCATTATTGGAGAGATCAGACAAACAAAAAGACCAGTGTTTACCTGTAGTCACAACCTTCGGTCCACTGTCTACTAAAATCAGACAGAAAATTCGGAAGCACTGGTCGCTGTTGGACACAGGGGGTAAGAAAATGCCACCTCCTAGGTTTGCATTCAGAAGGGCTCTTAATCTAAAAGATAGACTGGTCCACACCCGCCCGATTCAACAAACAAAGGATTCTATTTTACCAACAGGGCGCTATAGATGTGGTGGGTGTTCGGTATGTGACCTGACGGAAAGTACTAAGAGTGTCCAGCTTGTGAGTGGAAAAACATGGTATCTCAACAAGTTCTATAGGATCACGTGTAAGTGTGGGTTGCATTACATAGAACTCACGTCATGGAGAGTGAAAGTGCAGATACAAGAACATCTGAGTACCTTGAGAGCAGGGAAGCTAACTACTCGCCTTGTCCAACACTTCCGAGAAGCAAAACATGATTTCAGGGATCTGAAATGGACAGCGCTGGAGAGGGTGATAGGTGAAAAATATAATATCAACGAGATCTAGGCTAGAAAAGAAGCAAGATGGATTTTTTTTGAGGGAGCAGACCAGGGGGGTTTGAATGATTCCATCGATTGGAATAAGGTGAGCAACTGTTAAAATCACCTGTTAAAATCACCTGGAAATGTACTTCGGTCCTATGAATCCCATTTGAGTGGTACCATACCTGTAACCCAATGATTTGATATTTTTTGTAATAGGGTAAAAATGAACTTTGCCTTTCACACCTTGCTAGCTCATTAAGCAGTCTAAAATAAACCATCCGCGCCTACATGGTTGTCTTCTATGGTTTGACCTAGGTCATTAATTTATAAATACTCATATGATTTGATCACGCCATGAAAATTATAGGTGCATATTCTCGAAATCAATATTGGTGCTGGGAATAGTATCTAATTTATATGACTCTCTATGTGAACAATGGCTTGCCCTAACAAATAATGTATTAGCCTATTGAACCTCCCTTGGAAGCCTGCTCCGTCCATATAGGTGCAATGTAAGGGACACCTGGCACTAATAACCGTAAAGAAAACCTCTCCCTTGCAGCCACGAACATAATTTTAAAACAGTGGTGAAATCGGTCATTTGTGGTGCGTAGGAATGAGGCAGCAGTAATGTGTGATTTAGTAACAAATTTGGTTATAATGCTCATGAAGCGGGCATTCATGTAAATTATGTTATCATTCATCATGAAAGTTGTCACACGATGATACACTGAGTGGCTTTTAGGTAGGTGCAATAAACATTCTATATGGGAGCATCACAAGTCGAATTGGGATTGGAAATACTATTGCAAGATGGCTGCCATTTCAGTAACATTTTACACAGCCTTGGGGCTTAGTTATGCGTCCCTTAGCACGTGATGCTACACCCGCATCACGTGACAGAGGCGCTCTTGAAAAGGTTACCGTCACCCACTGGAATTGATCGAGTGGGACGAGGCATGGTGTTTTTGTAACGCGGGTGCGGCAAGGAGGTGGTTTTGCCGGGAGGCGGGCCGTGCTTTCGACCACTACGGAACACGCTATCTAAGGGACATTATGAAAGAATGTTTTACTGCCGATATAATACCTTGCACTATAAGGAGTCGGGGAGGTGGGACGCTCATTTGATTACAGTAGAATCCGCTGCCTAGAGGTACCATATTATAAGGCTCTGCCACCGACTTTTCACTTTAAACAAATAGGGACCATAGGAGCAATTCAATAACATAAGGGATGTAGCTGAGACATTGAGGTCAGGGCAACCCCATATGAATACTTGGCTGGTCCCTAGATGGAATCATTACAGGGAGATTCTACTATAAAGGGAAGTTGAGCATGATCCTAATTTTTGAGAGAAGAATCCCTGGGGCATAACCTTGCTCACGCACATGATTTCATGTGTGCTACTTAGGATGGACATACTATTTATATCTACACAGTTTGACAGGTGGAGACTGATATTTACAGTCCGGCAGGCGAAAAGTGACGTATTGGCGTGGTATCCTCCGTTGAAGAGGGTTGTAGGTACGGGGGACGACAGCAACCACTCTGTAATCAAGTAATTTTGAGTTGGGGTTTCGTCCCCGGTCCTTTGAAATAGGATGTTTTCAATAGTATGATGTTCATGATTGGCACGTTCTCTTTCTACTTTTTATCTGGTCAATAACCACAGATATGGTGCAGTAAAATTTAAGAAGACTGGTTCCCCATTGCCCTGATGAAGTTGCCTTGAGAGTGTTGGCAACAAAACATGTTGGCCTTTCGTGAGTGAATATGGCCATATACATGCTCGTTTTTTAATCTGAGGACACTCACAGCACTCAATAAAGTACGTCTTGCATGTGAGCAGTACCTCTTTTTAATTGTGAGAATAAATTTTCTTATTCACGGTTGTTGCCCAGTGGGCACTGAGTGAGCTGCACAGACTCAGTGTTGTTTTGCACACCGTTTTTGGATGTATTCTCTGTTTAATTTCTCACCTCTGAGGAAGTACTAGCACACACTTTTTTCCTTTTCTGGCCATGTAAGCAACCGATGATGATAACGTGGGCATACTGGCGAGTACAATCCAGCAGCTCCCTTGGTTTGCATACGTGAGGTGCTTACTGGCCTTCTCACACATTTTTTGTCTTTAATTTGTTATACACAATTGTGTGAGGGATTGAAGTTACTATACACTGTTGATACAGGGTGTGGTTACTGACGTTTGCTTAAACTGAACAGCACGGACCAGAAGGCCTTTTTGCTATTAGCAGGCCTTGTTTGGGTAGTGTGCCTTTACGTAACAAGGGTAAGGTTATTTCCACGAAAAGAAATAAAAGGTCAGCCCTGAGTAATGTATTTCTAGACACACACAAGAGATTCTTTGGTGAAGGGGCAGCTTGCTATCCCACTGAATCTGTCACTAGTTTATGGGCTGCATATTAGGGGTGTATGGAATTTGCGAAGTCGCGCTGTGCAAAGCTCCGCGAAATGGTAACAAATATCCGCGAGCATGTAAAAGTTCCGCGAACACGCGGAATTGCTTGTTCCGCCCGTTTGTGATGCTTTTTTCCTGTTCGCAAACACTGCGTACTCGGGGAGAAATATCCCGCAAACACGCATTTTAAAAGCGCAAACAAGCAAATAATTCAGCGAAACCGCGTATCGCGCAATTTTTGGTAATTCTGCGTTCTCCGCGGAACGTGAAATTACTTAAATTCCGGGAGCGGAACGGAATTTACCGCCCAGGCCTACTGCATATCCATTGTCCCTTGTAAATTATACATATATCACCATCCACCGCAATTTACAGAAGTGAAGGGATTTTTCGGTTTTGGCTATTCAGGATCTTGTTTATATTACAGAAAGCCGCTCAGAATGGGTTATCCATGTTGTAATAATACTACATATTGCGAAAAATTGTATATGGAAGAACAGAATGTCACTTTGGTGGGCTGGCATTACAAGGAATTGATAGCTAACCGAGAAGCTTGTTGTTATCCTGCTTGTTGCTCTATCATGAATAGCAAGGACACTTCTTTGTATATCAAGTGTTCTGGAATTGTGTTGTACAAAAATACGACCCCTTTAGTGAGTGACAAAGATCCGAGTACTTTCGGAATGAACACTAGATATGCTGCAAAAGATTATGAAGGGCCGATTTATGCACACCCGGGTTTTACTTTTTGTCTAACGGCACATATTCCAACATCCATAATGGTACAGACGATGTAGCTCTTGGGATGGTGTTGCCCTTAGGTGTACCCTGTAAATATGCTAAGCCTACTGTCCGCTGGGTTCAAAGGACTTTGACCAAAGAATTCTGTGAGGGAGTGACCGATATAGAGGTCAATAATTATAGTAATGGGATCACTTTTGGATGCATACTTTCTTTCATTTTCACTTTGGGTGGTACCTCTATGGCTTGGGTGAGAAAGCTAGAGAATATTTTCGGTGCAAGTTGCAAATTTTATCTAATGCTACTTAGGCAGCTTTACGCAACATCACCACTCAGTTGGAAAGTATGCAAATAAATTCAGAACAGACTAGACACGCAGTTGATTTTATCTTAGCCAATAGTGGTGGTCTATGCACAGTAGTGGACCAGTGTGTGGTCGGGATCAAGAATATGGAAAGGAATATTACCAAGCAAATTTTCGATTATCCTCGAGAATGTCAAGGGAATAGAAAGTGTAAATTGGAGTTGGTCTCTTTTTGGTAGCTGGGGCTGGATTCTTGAAAAGGTGATTTACCTGATTGTGATATTGGTGCTTTGCTGTGCTCTTATTCAGTGTCTTCCTTTCTGTTGCTCCTATTGCATCACTATTCACACCCCTAAAAGGAAAATATCGATACCAATGCTGCAATTATGGTACAGAAAAAAATTGAATATATCATGAATGTAGATGAGGGCGGTTTTTTTTTAGAATTCTTCCCTCCTCACAGTTTCCTTTCCTGATGTTGAAAACATGGAGTGCTTATAAGGGTTTATTGTTCCAAATCTGTATCATTGCTTATGGTTTTCTGTTTTCCTTGTTGCTTTTAGAAAATATTTTAGTTCATGCTAAAAGGGCGGTCTGTTAGATTAGAAATGTTCACGTTTGCGCATAGCCCTACGTAAGTTAGCATTCGCTGGGCTATTTTCTTTGCAGGCGCCATTTTAGGCTGTTCGAAACAGATCTAGTTTAATTCAGAGAAATGCTCCAATATACATTTAGTTTCCGACATGTTAGACTTGTTCCCGTAATGAGTACACTGTTCTTAATAGTGCACACCCTTTTCACTAGATAGAGGCCCTTCTTCCACTAGTCTGGTGACGGGCCTGAATGGAATGACCTTGGAATTGAGATACTTGGTGATAAATAGAAGTGCTGAAACCGTTTTTTGTATTTCACTGTTTAGCTACACCTGCCTGGAAAATTCCACTGTGGGCATGTTTTAGCTCAGTTACGAAATGTACATAATGTATCTTTATGCTTGTCGATTTCAGTCCCCTCTGCATCACTCCTAGCGACTGGGCAGACCGGGCTCCGTTCGGAGTGTATATGAATAAAAAATTATTTGTTTGTATTCTCTACTGTTTGACCGACTCTTCATTTGGTATGGAAGACTGAGAGGTGGTAATTAGTGACCCGGGTGACCCTAAACGGATCACTTCCTTCAATACCAGGGCGGTAGTGTGAAGCGAGGCAGTGCAAATTGGGGTTGCCCACAGGTCACAGTGCAAGCAGCGGCTCGGTGGTGGCATAGGGCGTCATCGTCGGTGAGACCAGGGTTGCGGTAAGAAGTGTGGTGGTGCCCTCTGCGGTGCCTTCAGGACACGGATCTGGCAGCGAGGTCATTGATTGCGTTGGGTTTCTGGTATGAACTTTCAAGTCTTTGCTGCTCCTGAGATATCTTAAACAGGGAACTAGCTCTACCTCCAGCCCTTGGAGAAACTCGGACAAAGAAATTGCAGAAAGTTTAGTCCAGTACTTTTTCTGCTCAAGACAGAAGTAGTCACTGCGGGACAGTACAGCAAAGCACACAGCAAAATGATAATTCCTCCTCACAGCTTGTCCAGCTCTTCTTCTTGGAAGTTTCGTGATCCAAAAGAGTTTTAAAGTTCTGGCGTCTGTGCCCCAATATTTATACCACATTTTCCTTTGTTCTCTTGTGGCAGAAAGCCTCTCAGATCAGTCCAAACCAGTTGTGCCCTCTCTGGTCCAGCTTCTTGGCAGGAGGTGGAGACAGCATTGTGCACAGGAAACAGGGCCAATTCAGGTGCAAGGAAACCTCCTCATGTCTACTCTAAATGCAGCCCAGAAAAGTGACATTTTCAAATCCAAATCCACAATTTAAAAACCATCATTACTAAAAGATGTGGTATTAAATTCTGAGTTTAGAGAACCTAAACTCCATCTTTCTATCTTGTTCCCATGGGATGTTGTACCTGTAAGATGTTACAAAGTATCTCCCATGCTATTCTAAGGGACAATTAGCTTCTCAATAGTGAAAAATAAAATACACAGTATTTCACTATCAGGACATGTCACACACCCAGTGCATGTCCTACCTTTTATATATATTGCACCCTGTCCAGGGCTACCTTGGGCCTACCTTAGGGATGACTCAAATGTAAGAAATGGGTAGGTTTGGGCCTGGCAATTGGGTGCACTTACCAGGTCCACATGGCAGTAAAAACTGTGCACAGACACTGTAGTGGCATGTCTGAGACACCTTTGAAAGGCTGCTTGTGTGGATGGCACAATAAGTGCTGCAGGCCCACTAGCAGCCATTGATTTACAGGCCCAGAGCACACACAGTGCACTATACTAAGGACTTAGTAGGAAATCAAATAAGCCAAACATGGAAAGACCGATCCATAAGCACAATTTACTGTAGGAGCACTTGCACTTGAAGACTGAACAGCAGTGAGAAAGTACGCAGAGGCACTAAACCAGCAAAAGAAAGTCCAACGTACCATCAAACCAGGAGGCCAGAAAGCAAAAAGACAGGGGAAACACACCAGAAAGATGCCAGGTCTAATACATGTCTACTCCAGCTGAAATTGGGGAATACTACCCAACCACCTTGGAATTCTCTTCACTAAGGTGGAAGAACCTGGTCAGACCATCAGCATTGGCGTGTTCTATGAAAGGGCGGTGTTCCACTGTAAAGCCCATTCTCTGTAGGGAGATAGACCACCTCAACAGCTTTGGGTCTCATACTTCATCTATATTAACCATCTGAGGGTCCTGTGGTCTGTCTGAACTGGGAAGTGAGTCCCAAACAGGTATGGCGTTAGCTTCTTCAGGGTCCAGACCACAGCAAAAGCTTTTTGCTCTATGGCACGCCACATTTGTTCCCTGGGGAGTAGTCTCCTGCTAAGGAAGACTACACCCTGGCCCTCATCGTTCAGTTGTGAGAGCACCGCTCACACACCATGCTTGGAAGCCTCCGTCTGCACTACGAATTCCTTGGAGAAGTCGGATGCCCTGAGCACGGGTGCCATGCATATAGCTGACTTCAGAGCATCAAAATCTGTCTGGTAGACATGAGTCCAGATCACCTTACTGGGCTGCTTCCTGGAAGTCAGCTCAGTCAAGGGGGCAACAATGGTGCTATAGCCCTTGACAAATCTCCTATAGTAATCGGTGAGACCTAACAAGGCTCTCAATTCTGCTTGGGTCTTGGGAGGCTCCCAAACCAGAATGGTGTCATTCTTAGGCTGTAAAGGGGCCACCTGGCCACTCTCTACCTGGTTCCCAAAGTACGCTACAGAGCCCTGCCAGATCTGACACTTACTAGCTTTGATCATGAGCTTTCTGCAGAGCCTTCAACACTACCCAAAGATGGACAAGCGATCCACCCAGCTGGAAATAAACACTGCGATAGCATCCACGTAGGGGGCACTGAAATCCTCCAGTCCAGCCAACACCTGGTTGAACAACCTCTGAAAGGTGGCAGGGCCATTCTTCAACCCAAAGGGCATCTCCCTGAACTGGTAGTGCCTCACTGATGATGAGAATGTAGAACTCTCCTTTGCCCCCTCAGTTAAGGTGATCTGCCAGTACCTACATGTTAAATCAAATGTGCTGAGGAACTTGGCAGCTCCCAATGGATCAATGAACTCATCAGCTCTGGGGATGGGGTGCGCGTCAGTCGTGGTGACAGCATGAGCCCACGGTAGTCCACGTAGAACCAAAATTTAGGAGTCACACCGGGTGCAGCAGCCTATCGGACCAGGACCACTGGGCTTGCCCAAGAACTGTTGGAGAGATCTATCAGCTTGTAAATTGTGTGCTTCACAGGAGGACTGTGCCCAATGAGTGACACCTGGGGTCAGGGAGAAAAGGGTGGCAAACTGCCCCAACAAATGTTGACAGTCACTCTGCTGTTCTGGGGTCAGTGTAGGAGAGAGGTTCACACCTTTCACTGACCCATCATACTCTTTGGTAGACATGCGGTCAGGGAGAGGTTCACTCTCCTCTTCCACCTCTTAATGTGTCACCAAAAGCATGCTTAATTCAGACCTCTCAAAGTGAGGTTTGAGACAATTCACATGGAGGAACCTCAAAGGGTTCCTGGGAGTATTCAAATTCCCCATATAGGTGACATCATTTTTGCGCTCCACCACCTCAAAGGCCCAGTCCACTTGCCCTGAAGAGTGCAAGTCTCTACTGGGGCTATGACTCATACTTTCTGGCCAGGCTGAAACTCTACCAGAGTGTCATTCTGTTCATACCAGTGTTTCATTTCCTCGTGGCTAGCTTCTAGGTTCGCCTGAGCGAGTTTCCTGAAGTGCAAAATGTGGTTCCTGAAGGTCAGCATTTAGCTAAATACATCATGGGGAGTTTTCCTGGGAGCTGTCTCCCAGTCGCCATTCACCAAACTGAGAGGTTCTCTCACAGGGTGCCCATACAGAAGCTCAAAGGGACTGAACCGTAAAGACTTCATTGGTACCTCCCTGTATGCAATGAGAAGGCATGGTTGAGGACCTCCCACTTACGCCTCATGGGTTCCATTAGACCCTTTATCATGCCTTTTAGGGTTTGGTTGAATCTCTCCACCATCCTATTACCTTGCCTGGCAAGTTTGGCAAGACCTACAATAAGCATAAGACTTCTTTCGCATTTGGGGCAAAAGAAGTGGGTGACAATCCTGTCAAAGGTCTTGCCCTGCCCCAAATGTTCTACCACAGGCACGTTGTGAGCCAGACCCAGTAGCAAGGTTCTGAAGTGCTGGGGTACCACCAGCACAAGGGCTGACACAGGCTCAGCGACCTTTGGCTCTCTGTATAGGAGACCCTTGTCCCAGTAGATCAAGTGTGATCCATACTGTTCACCAGCTGCATGGTTTTCAGCCTGCTGCCGCAAACCCTCTAGAGAAGGGCATTATTTCTGCTCCCTGCAGAATTCTTTCCTGGTGGGACCTCCTTCTTGCTGCCAATGGGTGAGCTCAGATACTTCCCCCCAGTTCAGCCACTTGCTCCCCTGTAGGTGCCGAGGCGTCCCCCTCAAGGTCAGCCTCCTCCCGGCCAAGTGAACTTGAGGGGCGGGTTTCCCATGCCCCTTGCCCTTTTCTCTTTGCAGGCAACTGGGCCACTGTTTCAGGCTCCAGGTCCTTCTGATGGACCTTATATGGCTGCCATGAACTGTGTGGTCAAGCATGCCCATTTTGGCAACTCAAGCATCTTCAAGTGAGACCTGAACTCCACATCCTTCCATAACGAATGTTCCAGGCATTTACCTAGCAAACAATCTACAGGCATGGTAGGGCTCACAACAACCTTCAAGGGACCTGAGACCGCTCCCCATTGAAAGGGAACCTGCACCAACTTAAACTGGTGCTCTGAGTTGTCCACAGCAACTACTTGTTGGAATGCCCCAGGGACTACTAGCTCCTCAGAGACCCGGTGACATCGGACCGAGGTCACACTGGCTCCAGTATCTCTGAGAGTCTCTACCCTTCTCCTATTGGTGGTTACCCAGGCACTGTACTTAGTGTTTCCTGGGACCATTTCACTGTCCCCTAGTGAGAAAAGGGTAATTTCTTCGGGATTCTGACCCTCTTCTCCCCCTAGGCGCTACACAAGCCAACACCTTGGACTGCCTACCAGTGGGTGGCTGAGCCCTCTTAAGGCACTTGGAATCTCCCTTCAAGTGATCCATCTGCTCACAGGTAAAGCACTTGCGGGATCCTGTCTCTGCAGACTTCCCTGAGGAGACCCATGGTTTCTTCTCTCCTGGTGGCTGGGAAACTTTACCCTGGGCACTAGTTTGGGGCTCTTTAGAGAACTCCTTTCCTTTACCTTGCCCTCTCACTCTTCTGCTGGGAACCATGCCCACCTTTAGCAGAGTCTCCCCCATACACCCCATACACCTTCTTGTGGACCCTGGTACTCACCCAGTGGCCCGCCTCTATATCAAGCTTCCTGGGGTCAGTCAGCTTACTATCAGTCAAGTGCTGGTGCAGCTCTGCAAAGCATAGACTAGACAAGTACTAACCCACACAATCAAATTGTACAGCCCCTGAAAATCTGTTACATTGCTGACCTGCAGGAAGAATTCACACATGCCAACCATGTCTGGGAATCAGTTTTCTTACTGGACCTAAACTGATCTCTGTACTTTTCAGGAGTGATTTCATACCTAGTGAGAAGGGTCTCCTTCATGTCAGTGTAGGTGAGGTTGTATCCCTTACCTAAAGCCAATAATGTGTACCTCCCCTCTTCTGAGAAATGAGGCTACAATCTTGCTCCGAATTCCTAGGGGCCCCATTGGATAGATGCCCCGTAGCCCTGAAACCACCATTGTATATCATAATCCTTCTTAAATTCCTTTCCTACATTCTTGGGAATGTGTACTATTCTATCCGAGTGCACTGAGTAATTGCTGCCACCCTCTGTGCTGGATTTACTTTTTAACTCCAGCTCCTTTAGACCACGCTCATGGTCTAAAACCATCTCCTGTGATTCCATCTTTTTCCTCTCAAGCTCTATTTGAGGCCTTCTAGCCTCCCTTCTGTCCTCCAGCTCCTCTGGAGACAAACCCCTGCTGTATGGCCTGGAGAGTACCTCTCCTTCCATCACATCCACCCTAGGAATAGGCTCCTCTGCCTACACACTAAGGTCTCCAGACTGCCCACTGGCATGTCTGGCTGCTACCCAGGCCTTCAGAGCCTTTTGGCACTCCTCTTTCCTGGTGAGGCCTCTGATTTGGACCTTTAGGTTTTTTCAAATAGCTTTAAACTCCTTTACATTGTAGGTTTACAAACTTTCCTCCTCAAAGGCCGCTTCTAGTGATGCAATAGATGATGCTGGTGAATCAGGCATGATGCAGTACGTAATAGCCTGCGATATGGTAGTAGTGTACACCAATCACTGTAGGTCAAGTGTAAAAGCAAGTCCGGATAAGGGGGATACACATCTAAAATACCCACTGCTCACCTCCTTGGTAGCTTGGCATGAGCAGTAAGGCATATCTCGGAGGCAGTGTGTGAAGCATTTGCGCATAACCAACAATCATACAGTGTTCTGGAATTGTGTTGTACAAAAATACGATCCCTTTAGTGAATGACAAAGATCCGAGTACTTTCAGAATGAACACTAGATATGCTGCAAAAGATTATGAAGGGCCGATTTATGCACACCCGGGTTTTACTTTTTGTCTAACGGCACATATTCCAACATCCATAATGGTACAGACGATGTAGCTCTTGGGATGGTGTTGCCCTTAGGTGTACCCTGTAAATATGCTAAGCCTACTGTCGGCTGGGTTCAAAGGACTTTGACCAAAGAATTCTGTGAGGGAGTGACCGATATAGAGGTCAATAATTATAGTAATGGGATCACTTTTGGATGCATCCTTTCTTTCATTTTCACTTTGGATGGTACCTCTATGGCTCGGGTGAGAAAGCTAGAGAATATTTTGGGTGCAAGTTGCAAATTTTATCTAATACTACCTAGGCAGCTTTACGCAACATCACCACTCAGTTGGAAAGTATGCGAATAAATTCAGAACAGACTAGATACGCAGTTGATTTTATCTTAGCCAAGAGTGGTGGTCTATGCACGGTAGTGGAAGACCAGTGTGTGGTCGGGATCAAGAATATGGAAAAGAATATTACCAAGCACATTTTCGATTATCCTCGAGAATGTCAAGGGAATAGAAAGTGTAAATTGGAGTTGGTCTCTTTTTGGTAGCTGGGGCTGGATTCTTGAAAAGGTGATTTACCTGATTGTGATATTGGTGCTTTGCTGTGCTCTTATTCAGTGTCTTCCTTTCTGTTGCTTCTATTGCATCACTATTTACACCCCTAAAAGGAAAATATCGATTCATGATACCAATGCTGCAATTATGGTACAGAAAAAAATTGAATATCTCATGAATATAGATGAGGGCGTTTTTTTTTTACAATTCTTCCCTCCTCACAGTTTCCTTTCCTGATGTTGAAAACATGGAGTGCTTATAAGGGTTTATTGTTCCAAATCTGTATCATTGCTTATGGTTTTCTGTTTTCCTTGTTGTTTTTCGATTTTTTTTTAGTTCATGCTAAAAGGGCGGTCTGTTAGAATAGAAATGTTCACGTTTGCGCATAGCCCTATGTAAGTTAGCATTCACTGGGCTATTTTTGCAGGCGCCATTTTAGGCTGTTCAAAACTGATCTAGTTTAATTCCGAGAAACGCTCCAATATACGTTTAGTTTCTGACAAGTTAGACTCGTTCCCTTAATGAGTACACTGTTCCTAATAGTGCATACCCTTTTCACTAGATAGAGGCCCTTCTTCCACTAGTCTGGTGATGGGCCTGAATGGAATGACCTTGGAATTGAGATACTTGGTGATAAATAGAAGTGCTGAAACCGTTTTTTGTATTTCACTGTTTAGCTACACCTGCCTGGAAAATTCCACTGTGGGCATGTTTTAGCTCAGTTACGAAATGTACATAATGTATCTTTATGCTTGTCGATTTCAGTCCCCTCTGCATCACTCCTAGCGACTGGGCAGACCGGGCTCCGCTCGGAGTGTATATGAATAAAAAATTATTGGTTTGTATTCTCTACTGTTTGACCGACTCTTCATTTGGTATGGAAGACTGAGAGGTGGTAATTAGTGACCCGGGTGACCCTAAACGGATCACTTCCTTCAATACCAGGGCGGTAGTGTGAAGCGAGGCAGTGCATATTGGGGTTGCCCACAGGTCACAGTGCAAGCAGCGGCTCGGTGGTGGCATAGGGCATCATCGTCGGTGAGACCAGGGTTGCGGTAAGAAGTGTGGTGGTGGCGCTAGGTGGCGCACAAACAAGATGGCCGCTTTGTGGTGAGGCTCCTGCAGCTCGGCTCAGTCATCCGCTAATTTCTCCTGACTAACCGATACTGATCCTGCCAAACTCCCGCTACAAGGAGTCAATAACCTGGTTGGTGGTTCTTGGGATTCGCGTTGAGCGCTGATGGCTGTGGTGTGTGCGGCGCCTCGATGGTGGCCATGCTGCGGGCGCTGCCGGACGGACTTAACTGCAGTTGGAGGGAGTGGTGCCTGTTGCACGCCGGGCACTGAAACCGCGAACTTGGGCGTTCGCCCTGCTGGCCCACAAAGTGATCAGGCCACTTACTGCATCCCCCTGGCATTGTTGAAGATCGTTGCTGTGGACGGTTCGCTGGCTGGAGTGCCCCGCGGGCCCCTGCGGGGAGTGCATCATTGGCCTGGAGCGGCCCGCCGCCACTGAGCACAGAGGGAGCACAATTCTCTGTGGCACTGAGGGGTCCGCGAGGGATACCGCCGGTGTGGCCCTCCCTGGGTTCTGATTGGTTGGTGCTGGGGCCTGAGCCCGGTGACGGCGCTCTGTGGATCGATGAGCGGTTCGCTGTATCGGCGGAACCGGGGGATATGAAGGTGCTGGCACTGCAGTTGCCCTACACCGGAGATCCTTGTGGTCACACACTAGTTGGCCCTAACTGTGGGTCGAAGATTGCTGCGGCCTGGCTGTGGTCTGCGAGCGAGGCGGAGGCTCCTCCTCTGAAATCGGAAAGTGAGGAGTGTGGTCTGGGAGGTCGTGAGGGAACCTGTGAACTCTTGCCGCTGGGGCCTCCTTGTCGACGGTGAGAGGTGAGCGGAGAGGGGTGTGGCGGAGCCTTCCCGGCCTGAGGACTCTTGGCCTGTGGGCGAGTGGCATCTCGAGTAGAGTTTGGAACGCTGGTCCGCCGCCATGGGTAAGCCTAGGCCCAGGAACACTGACACGGGCCGGGACCCTGAGGAGGCGGCGACAGACTTGTCGCAGGTGGATGCGGGAGACCCTATACAGCGACAGCTCCAAGAAATCCTGGCAGCCATTACAGACACTAAAGCTACCCTCCACCAGGACATTACCACGGTGGCGGTTGGGCTGGGGCTACTGCGTGACGAACATAAGAAGTTGGCGGGGAGAGTCAAAGAAGCTGAAACCAGCATAGCGGAATTGCTCCCGGTGAGCAAAGATACGGCCCACCAGCTGAACGCTCTCACAGCGAGAGTAAACACCTTGGAACGCAGAGCGGACGATGCGGAAGGTAGAAATCGGAGGAACAACATCCGAGTAGTGGGGCTCCCGGAACGTGTGGAGGGAGCGGACACGGTGGCGTATTTAGAGGCTTAAAACTGTGGTGGCCCCGGAGGGTCTCTCTGTTTTCTATACGCTGGAGCAGGCGCATAGGGTCCCGGCTAGGCCGCTTGAGTCGGGCAGGCCGCCGAGACCGGTGATTGCTCGCCTCCTCCATTACTGGGACCGGGATCTACTATTGCAAAGGGCGAGAACGATGGGCCCCTTTATCGTGGATAACAGTAGAGTCACGCTGTTCCCGGACTATACCCTGGAGGTCCAACGACGGAGGGCTTCTTACTTGGAGGTTAAAAAGGCGCTGAGGAAGGAGAACTTGCAGTATTTCCTCTTGTTCCCAGCGCGGCAACGAGTTACTTTTGAGGGTGCATCCCATTTCATTGATTCTCCTGCGGAGGCCTGGGAGTGGCTGGAAAGGTATACAGGTGGGCGGGATTGGACCGCGGCGGCCGCGGCGGGGGTCCCGGACGAGGCCCTCCACTGTGCAGACGGGGCTGGAGAGGGCGGCTGCCCTACGGGCTGTGGAGTCTGTGTCGGGCTCTGCTAGCCCACCTCTGTTGGTTGGGGAGGGGGGGTCTGCTGAGGACTCTGCGGAGAGTGGAACGGACAATTCTACCGTTAGCAGCACGAAACTTCCGGTGGTTACGCCCCAAAGTGTGGATGAGATAATCTGAACCTATGGTGGGGAGGTTGGAATCTATTGGGGGCTTCACTGCAGGGAGATGATTGGGTGCACGATGTGAATGCAATGGGAAGGTAGTCTGTTTATTTGTGGTTGGTGACACTTGGTTGGGTTGCGGAGCCGGCCCCGGGTCAGCTGTGTTCACCCTTGCCTCTGAAATAGTCAGAGGACTTTGCTTTATTGTTACGTTGGTACTTTGTTTGGATGGGTACTAGTTTTAAGGTAACTGTCCTTGGGAGGGGGGATTGGGAGTTGGGGAACATTCACTGGGGTCTCTGGCATGACAATTGTGATTTACTGATGAGGCGATGGAAGTATCATGCACCATAGGGGCACTGAGTGATTTGAAGTGTATAACGTGGAATGTCAGGGGACTGCACACCATGAGCCGCCGACATAAAGATCCACGCCTACCTTGTGCGGAGGGGGATACAAGGAGCGTTCCTTCAGGAGACTCACATTACGGGGTCAGAGGGTCAGGCGCTGCGGCGCAGGTGGAGGGGTCAGGTTTACCATACTTCGTATTCCGCATTTGCGCGAGGAGTATTGGTGTGGATTAGAGCTGGGGTCCCCTTTCAACTGGTGCATCAGATTGTGGATCCAGAAGGGCGGTATGTACTAGTACAAGGTAGATTGAATGGGAGAGATGTCACACTAGGCAGTATTTATGCCCCGAATACTGAGCAGCAGGCCTTTTTTACTTTACTGTCCCGTAAGTTGTCATCCTACCTATCTGGCCCAATCATGCGTGGGGGTGACTTTAACTCAGTGACGGACACTGCTCTTGACAGGTCCCATCTGCCGCTCCTGACGGCGCCGTCTGCTGCGTCTGCCAGGGCTCGAGGGGCATGGCAACTGAATTGGGGGTTGTTGGATACTTGGAGGGAGCAGCACCCAGGTGAGAGGGACTATTCCTTTTTCTCTTCACTTCATGAGTTACACGTTAGATTAGACGCCATGCTCTGCACTCCTGATATACACACGGTGGTTCAGCACAGTGAATATTTGACCAGAACAATCTCGGATCATAACCCCCTGCTGCTGCGGCTTTGCTGGGTCCCCCAGCGCTCAGAGATCCCGTTATGGCGTTTAAACCCGGAGCTGCTGGAGGACTCGGTATTCCAAGAGGCGATAAGTGAGGGGGTGATCCAATACTTTCAAGAGAACACAGGCTCTGCCTCCTCGTTGTCTGTAGAGTGGGACGCTTTTAAAGTGGTGGTGAGGGGCCTATGTATTGCTCATAAGATTGGTGTGCGTAGAGTTCTCCTTCAGGACATAGATACGGCAGACCAGCAATTGCGTGTGTTAGAGCGTGCTTGCCCAGAGCGTCCGGCGGGGCAGGGATAAGAGTTGGGCGGCCCGGGAGGCAGTCGCGGTAGGGGTCGAGAAGCTACGGTGTTACGATTACAAGCAGTATTTGATACAGGCCCATGCGGAGCGCGATAAGGCGGGGGCATTGTTGGCATGGCTTGCGAGTCCACTGAAACAGGCGGCCCCCATATTGGCGATAAGCGACCCAGAGGGGCATACATGTTGCACCCACCAGGGCATTAATCGTCTTTTTGCCAGCTACTACGAGGGGCTATATGCTAGCAGGATGGACTTGGATGAGGATCGACTGGGGGGATTCTTGGCTGGGGGAGACTTGCCGGCCCTTCCCAAAGTGGCAGCGGTTGAGCTGGGTCAAGACATCACTCTGGGGGAAGTACGAGGTGCAATCAAACATATGGCGTGAATGAAGACTCCAGGTGTGGATGGGCTACCGATTGAATTTTATGCATCATACGTGGAGTTGTTGGCTCCTAGGCTGGTGACCCTCTACAACGAGTCGCGGAGGGTGGGCCGGCTTCCGGCCATGATGCGTGAGGCACTTATAATTCCGCTATTGAAGTCAGGGAAGCATCCCAATGACATGACCTCCTACCGTCCGCTATCCTTGTTTACTACCGACTATAAGATCCGGAGTCGGATACTGGCCTCGCGCCTCCTGCCGTATATGACTCGGCTGGTCCATGTAGATCAGGCGGGTTTATACCCAAACGAAATACAGCTGGTAATGTTCGGCGCCTGCTCCGGGTGTTGGAGGCCGATACGTATGCGTTGCACACGGCTGCTGTGTTCTCGGTTGACATAGAAAAGGCCTTTGACAGTTTGGAGTGGCCTTATTTGTTCCAGGTCTTGCGTACCTTTGGGCTGGGGGAACGCTTTGTGGCTTGGACGGCTCTGCTGTACAGAGACTCCACGGCTAGAACTAAGTCAGGAGGTCTGATATCACCCCCCCTGTGCGGTGGGTAGGGGGACGCGCCAGGGGTGCCCCTTATCCCTGCTGTTGTTTGCGTTGGCCATAGAGCCGCTGGCGGCCCAAGCCCGAACGGGAAGATGGTTTAGGGGGCTCCAGGTGCACAATGATACCCATTACATAGCCTTTAACGCGGATGATCTCCTTCTGTTTTTGGCCGATACCCAGGGGGAGTTGATAAGAGCTAGGCGACTGCTTCAATGCATTGAAGAATTGGCGGGACTGAAAGTAAATTGGTCAAAATCATGTCTTTTCCCCACCTCCAAGATAGCTGAGGGTCCTCGATATATGGAGGAAGTACAGTGGGAATACAACTGTATAACATACTTGGGGACACGTATTTACCATGACCGCAAAGATCTGGTGGAGGCTAATATTGGCAGAGCTGTGCGAGGTCTTCCTGGCAGTATGGACTTTTGGCAGTCGCTGCCGCTGTCCCTGATGGGGAGGGTAGCGCTTCTCAAGATGGTGGCACTCCCCAGGTTGCTGTACTACTTTCGGACGCTCCCTGTTTGGATCCCTGCGTCGACGTTTAAGAAACTCCAACAGATGATAACGGGGTTTCTCTGGGTTGCTGGCAGACGTCGGGTAGCTCTGCATGCGTTAATGCGACCGCGAGGGGAGGGAGGGCTAGCAGTTCCGGACTTGGAAACCTATTATTTAGCCGTTCAGCTGCAGTGGCTGACCCAGGCGGTGGCTCGAGAATTCAGAGGGGTAGGGGCTGGGGTGGGGGTCGCGGATTCCTGCCTACCTGCTCTCTAGGATTATTTTACAACAGCCGATGCGCCTTGGGGGTATCTCTAGCGAGGTGCAGACCTTGCGGTTGTGCTGGAATAGGAGTCAGCAGAGGGCGCGGATCACTTGCCCGCACGCGCCGGAGATCCCACTGTTAATGTATCAGCAGTTGCCCCATGGAGGCAACTGGTCGGCGCTTGAGGGGTGGTGTGATTTGGGCTTGACGGCAATGGGAGATCTGTACGAAGACAATGTTTTGTTGCCTTACGAGTCCATTCGTGAGCGATTTGATCTCCCTCGCGGGGACTATCTCCTGCATGCGGGCTTGGTGTCGGCTATACAACGACGGTGGAAGGGAGGGCTATCTGAGCCTAAGACATCCATGGCTTGTCAGTATGTGGTGCTGGCGGCTGGAACCATTAAAGCTGTTACTTGTTTATACCGACGGATGACTTGTGAAAAACTGGCCCTCCTTATAAGGCTGAAGCAGCGGTGGGAGGAGGATATTGAAGGGGAAATACCTGATAAAATATGGGCTGAATTGTTTTAACGTCCCTGGAAATGCTCTAGGAATGCTCGTTTCCAACAGATCCAAATTTTTATTTTGCACAGGGCTTATCTTACTCCAGTTAAAATACAACACTATTTTCACACACTCGCGGCGCCTTGCCCCCGGTGTCACGAAGAAGGGGCGGACTTCCGCCATATGTTGTGGAGATGTCCTCGGATCGAGGCTTACTGGCGGGAGGTGTGGATGTTGCTTTGCGATGTTACGGAAAGGGAGATTGAGTTTGGTATAGGTCCGTGTTTGTTACACTGGTTTCCCCACACCTCAAAGACAAAAATAACTAGTAAATTTATAGATCTGGGGCTGGTACTCGCCAAGCGGGAAATTACCGCTAATTGGAAGGCGCAGCGTGGGCCGAGATTACAGAAGTGGAGGGCGGAATTCATTCGGTGGGCGGGGTGCGAATCGGTTCTCCGGCTGCAGGCGGCTACCCGAGCTCATAGTGATAGGGCAATGGACTCAGCCCAAGCCTGGGGAGCTTTGACAGAATTACTGAAACCCACAGACTCTGATACTGATGTAGGCTCGGGGATGAGCAAAACGCAAGATCCGCCTTCCCCTGGGTCTGGTTAGAAAAGAGTTGGGAGGGTAGGCGTTATCCCAGTTAGGTTGTTAGCGGTCCTGTGTTAGGAAAGTCCAGGGTGTACCTCGCAGTGGTAGGAGCTGCTATCCTGAGTAAAGAACTGAATGCCTTGTTATGTATTCAACCAATAAGTCATGCCGGGGGAGTTGTGGGAAAGGGGAGGAGGGAGGGAGGAGGGGAGTTAGTATGGTAGATATGCAAGGTTTGCTGCTCTTTTTCTTGATTACGAGATGGAGCTTCTGCATGTCTGTACTGTTATTCATGATGCCATCTTTTACCTTGATAAGGAAGCATGAGGGTGGAACTGGTGGGTGGTACACTGCAAGGACTTGCGGTACATGTGGGTAGTACCGCCTGCGCGCCATCGGGTAACAATGGATGCGTGTGCGCAAGGATTATTGTATGTCAGGACTATTTTGCATGAACGGAGGCTTCTGATCGGATTGGTACTGAGTGCTATATACGAAGTTGCTTAATACACGTATTTACCAATGTATTCTGTTAATGAAACCTAGAAATGCCAATAAAAACATGTAAAAAAAAAAAAACAAGAAGTGTGGTGGTGCCCTCTGCGGTGCCTTCAGGACACGGATCTGGCAGCGAGGTCATTGATTGCGTTGGGTTTCTTTTACTTCTGTTGCAGCTCAAAATACACAGTTACCAGTGCTGGTATGAACTTTCAAGTCTTTGCTGCTCCTGAGACATCTTAAACAGGGAACTAGCTCTACCTCCAGCCCTTGGAGAAACTCAAACAAAGAAATTGCGGAAAGTTTAGTCCAGTACTTTTTCTGCTCAAGTCAGAAGTAGTCACTGCGGGACAGCACAGCAAAGCACACAGCAAAATGATAATTCCTCCTCACAGCTTGTCCAGCTCTTTTTCTTGGAAGTTTCGTGATCCAAAAGAGTTTTAAAGTTCTGGCGTCTGTGCCCCAATATTTATACCACATTTCCCTTTGTTCTCTTGTGGCAGAAAGCCTCTCAGATCAGTCCAAACCAGTTGTGCCCTCTCTGGTCCAGCTTCTTGGCAGGAGGTGGAGACAGCATTGTGCACAGGAAACAGGGCCAATTCAGGTGCAAGGAAACCTCCTCATGTCTACTCTAAATGCAGCCCAGGTCTATTCAGCTCAGCTCTGAGTCATCCAGGAAAGGCAGGACACACCTCAAACCCCCCGGTGGCTGTCTACAATGAATGCACGTCCCCAACCCCTGTCACTCCAAAACCAGACAGTCAATACACAACTCAAAAGAGACACATAGGATGGCTAAGCAAGAAAATGTCTACTTTCTAAAAGTGACATTTTCAAATCCACAATTTAAAAACCATCATTACTAAAAGATGTGGTATTAAATTCTGAGTTTAGAGAACCTAAACTCCATCTTTCTATCTTGTTCCCATGGGATGTTGTACCTGTAAGATGTTACAAAGTATCTCCCATGCTATTCTCTGGGACAAATAGCTTCTCAATAGTGAAAAATAAAATACACAGTATTTCACTATCAGGAGGACATGTCACACACCCAGTGCATGTCCTACCTTTTATATATACTGCACCCTGTCCAGGGCTACCTTGGGCCTACCTTAGGGATGACTCACATGTAAGAAATGGGTAGGTTTGGGCCTGGCAATTGGGTGCACTTACCAGGTCCACATGGCAGTAAAAACTGTGCACAGACACTGTAGTGGCATGTCTGAGACACCTTTGAAAGGCTGCTTGTGTGGATGGCACAATAAGTGCTGCAGGCCTACTAGCAGCCATTGATTTACAGGCCCAGAGCACACACAGTGTACTATACTAAGGACTTAGTAGTAAATCAAATAAGCCAAACATGGAAAGACCGATCCATAAGCACAATTTACAGTAGGAGCACTTGCACTTGAAGACTGAACAGCAGTGAGAAAGTACGCAGAGGCACTAAACCAGCAAAACAAAGTCCAACGTACCATCAAACCAGGTGGCCAGAAAGCAAAAAGACAGGGGAAACACACCAGAAAGATGCCAGATCTAATACATGTCTACTCCAGCTGAAAGTGGGGAAAACTACCCAACCACCTTGGAATTCTCTTCACTAAGGTGGAAGAAGCTGGACAGACCATCAGCATTGGCGTGTTCTATGAAAGGGCGGTGTTCCACTGTAAAGCCCATTCTCTGTAGGGAGATAGACCACCTCAACAGCTTTGGGTCTCATACTTCATCTATATTAACCATCTGAGGGTCCTGTGGTCTGTCTGAACTGGGAAGTGAGTCCCAAACAGGTATGGCGTTAGCTTCTTCAGGGTCCAGACCACAGCAAAAGCTTCTTGCTCTATGGCACGCCACATTTGTTCCCTGGGGAGTAGTCTCCTGCTAAGGAAGACTGCACCCTGGCCCTCATCGTTCAGTTGTGAGAGCACCGCTCACACACCATGCTTGGAAGCCTCAGTCTGCACTACGAATTCCTTGGAGAAGTCGGATGCCTTGAGCACGGGTGCCATGCACATAACTGACTTCAGAGCATCAAAATCTGTCTGGTACACTTGAGTCCAGATCACCTTACTGGGCTGCTTCCTGGAAGTCAGCTCAGTCAAGGGGGCAACAATGGTGCTATAGCCCTTGACAAATCTCCTATAGTAATCGGTGAGACCTAACAAGGCTCTCAATTCTGCTTGGGTCTTGGGAGGCTCCCAAACCAGAATGGTGTCATTCTTAGGCTGTAAAGGGGCCACCCGGCCACTTTCTACCAGGTTCCCAAAGTACACTACAGAGCCCTGCCAGATCTGACACTTACTAGCTTTGATCATGAGCTATCTGCAGAGCCTTCAACACTACCCAAAGATGGAGCAAGCGATCAACCCAGCTGGAAATAAACACTGCGATATCATCCACGTAGGGGGCACTGAAATCCTCCAGTCCACCCAGCACCTGTTTGAACAACCTCTGAAAGGTGGCAGGGCCATTCTTCAACCCAAAGGGCATCTCCCTGAACTGGTAGTGCCCTGCTGATGATGAGAATGTAGAACTCTCCTTTGCCCCCTCAGTTAAGGTGATCTGCCAGTACCTACATGTTAAATCAAATGTGCTGAGGAACTTGGCAGCTCCCAATGGATCAATGAACTCATCAGCTCTGGGGATGGGGTGCGCGTCAGTCGCGGTGACAGCATGAGCCCACGGTAGTCCACGTAGAACCAAAATTTAGGAGTCACACCGGGTGCTGCAGCCTATCGGACCAGGACCACTGGGCTTGCCCAAGAACTGTTGGAGAGATCTATCAGCTTGTAAATTGTGTGCTTCACAGGAGGACTGTGCCCAATGAGTGACACCTGGGGTCAGGGAGAAAAGGGTGGCAAACTGCCCCAACAACTGGTGACAGTCACTCTGCTGTTCTGGGGTCAGTGTAGGAGAGAGGTTCACACCTTTCACTGACCCATCATGCTCTTTGGTAGACATGCGGTCAGGGAGAGGTTCACTCTCCTCTGCCACCTCTTAATGTGTCACCAAAAGCATGCTTACTTCAGACCTCTCAAAGTGAGGTTTGAGGCAATTCACATGGAGGAACCTCAAAGGGTTCCTGGGAGCATTCAAATTCCCCATATAGGTGACATAATTTTTGCGCTCCACCACCTCAAAGGCCCAGTCCACTTGCCCTGAAGAGTGCAAGTCTCTACTGGGTCTATGACTCATACTTTCTGGCCAGGCTGAAACTCTACCAGAGTGTCATTCTGTTCATACCAGTGTTTCATTTCCTCGTGGCTAGCTTCTAGGTTCGCCTGAGCGAGTTTCCTGAAGTGCAAAATTTGGTTCCTGAAGGTCAGCATGTAGCTAAATACATCATGGGGAGTTTTCCTGGGAGCTGTCTCCCAGTCGCCCTTCACCAAACTGAGAGGTTCTCTCACAGGGTGCCCATACAGAAGCTCAAAGGGACTGAACCGTAAAGACTTCATTGGTACCTCCCTGTATGCAATGAGAAGGCATGGTTGAGGACCTCCCACTTACGCCTCATGGGTTCCATTAGACCCTTTATCATGCCTTTTAGGGTTTGGTTGAATCTCTCCACCATCCTATTACCTTGGGGGTGGTAAGGAGTGGTGAACTTGTAGGTTACACCACACTCCTCCCACAGGGATGTTATAGACTTCGATATGAAATTGGTACCCGAGTCAGATACCGCCTCTCAGGGGAACCCCACGTGAGAAAACATCCCCATTAACATCGATCCCACCACTGGTGCTGTTGTTGTCCTGAGACGGATAGCCTCTGGGTACCTAGTGGCATGGTCCACCAAGACTAGGATGTACCTGTTGCCCATGGCTGTCTTGGGGTCCAGGGGCCCCACAGTATCCATCCCCACCTTCTCAAATTGGGTGCCATGAACCGGAAAAGGCTGGAGAGGAGCCCAAGACGTTCTCCCACTCTTACCACTTGCCTGGCAAGTTTGGCAAGACCTACTATAAGCATAAGACTGCTTTCGCATTTGTGGCAAAAGAAGTGGGTGACAATCCTGTCAAAGGTCTTGCCCAGCCCCAAATGTTCTACCACAGGCACGTTGTGAGCCAGACCCAGTAGCAAGGTTCTGAAGTGCTGGGGTACCACCAGCACAAGGGCTGACACAGGCTCAGCGACCTTTGGCTCTCTGTATAGGAGACCCTTGTCCCAGTAGATCAAGTGTGATCCATACTGTTCACCAGCTGCATGGTTTTCAGCCTGCTGCCGCAAACCCTCTAGAGAAGGGCATTATTTCTGCTCCCTGCAGAATTCTTTCCTGGTGGGACCTCCTTCTTGCTGCCAATGGGTGAGCTCAGATACTTCCCCCCAGTTCAGCCACTTGCTCCCCTGTAGGTGCCGAGGCGTCCCCCTCAAGGTCAGCCTCCTCCCGGCCAAGTGAACTTGAGGGGCGGGTTTCCCATGCCCCTTGCCCTTTTCTCTTTGCAGGCAACTGGGCCACTGTTTCAGGCTCCAGGTCCTTCTGATGGACCTTATATGGCTGCCATGAACTGTGTGGTCAAGCATGCCCATTTTGGCAACTCAAGCATCTTCAAGTGAGACCTGAACTCCACATCCTTCCATAACGAATGTTCCAGGCATTTACCTAGCAAACAATCTACAGGCATGGTAGGGCTCACAACAACCTTCAAGGGACCTGAGACCGCTCCCCATTGAAAGGGAACCTGCACCAACTTAAACTGGTGCTCTGAGTTGTCCACAGCAACTACTTGTTGGAATGCCCCAGGGACTACTAGCTCCTCAGAGACCCGGTGACATCGGACCGAGGTCACACTGGCTCCAGTATCTCTGAGAGTCTCTACCCTTCTCCTATTGGTGGTTACCCAGGCACTGTACTTAGTGTTTCCTGGGACCATTTCACTGTCCCCTAGTGAGAAAAGGGTAATTTCTTCGGGATTCTGACCCTCTTCTCCCCCTAGGCGCTACACAAGCCAACACCTTGGACTGCCTACCAGTGGGTGGCTGAGCCCTCTTAAGGCACTTGGAATCTCCCTTCAAGTGATCCATCTGCTCACAGGTAAAGCACTTGCGGGATCCTGTCTCTGCAGACTTCCCTGAGGAGACCCATGGTTTCTTCTCTCCTGGTGGCTGGGAAACTTTACCCTGGGCACTAGTTTGGGGCTCTTTAGAGAACTCCTTTCCTTTACCTTGCCCTCTCACTCTTCTGCTGGGAACCATGCCCACCTTTAGCAGAGTCTCCCCCATACACCCCATACACCTTCTTGTGGACCCTGGTACTCACCCAGTGGCCCGCCTCTATATCAAGCTTCCTGGGGTCAGTCAGCTTACTATCAGTCAAGTGCTGGTGCAGCTCTGCAAAGCATAGACTAGACAAGTACTAACCCACACAATCAAATTGTACAGCCCCTGAAAATCTGTTACATTGCTGACCTGCAGGAAGAATTCACACATGCCAACCATGTCTGGGAATCAGTTTTCTTACTGGACCTAAACTGATCTCTGTACTTTTCAGGAGTGATTTCATACCTAGTGAGAAGGGTCTCCTTCATGTCAGTGTAGGTGAGGTTGTATCCCTTACCTAAAGCCAATAATGTGTACCTCCCCTCTTCTGAGAAATGAGGCTACAATCTTGCTCCGAATTCCTAGGGGCCCCATTGGATAGATGCCCCGTAGCCCTGAAACCACCATTGTATATCATAATCCTTCTTAAATTCCTTTCCTACATTCTTGGGAATGTGTACTATTCTATCCGAGTGCACTGAGTAATTGCTGCCACCCTCTGTGCTGGATTTACTTTTTAACTCCAGCTCCTTTAGACCACGCTCATGGTCTAAAACCATCTCCTGTGATTCCATCTTTTTCCTCTCAAGCTCTATTTGAGGCCTTCTAGCCTCCCTTCTGTCCTCCAGCTCCTCTGGAGACAAACCCCTGCTGTATGGCCTGGAGAGTACCTCTCCTTCCATCACATCCACCCTAGGAATAGGCTCCTCTGCCTACACACTAAGGTCTCCAGACTGCCCACTGGCATGTCTGGCTGCTACCCAGGCCTTCAGAGCCTTTTGGCACTCCTCTTTCCTGGTGAGGCCTCTGATTTGGACCTTTAGGTTTTTTCAAATAGCTTTAAACTCCTTTACATTGTAGGTTTACAAACTTTCCTCCTCAAAGGCCGCTTCTAGTGATGCAATAGATGATGCTGGTGAATCAGGCATGATGCAGTACGTAATAGCCTGCGATATGGTAGTAGTGTACACCAATCACTGTAGGTCAAGTGTAAAAGCAAGTCCGGATAAGGGGGATACACATCTAAAATACCCACTGCTCACCTCCTTGGTAGCTTGGCATGAGCAGTAAGGCATATCTCGGAGGCAGTGTGTGAAGCATTTGCGCATAACCAACAATCATACAGTGTTCTGGAATTGTGTTGTACAAAAATACGATCCCTTTAGTGAATGACAAAGATCCGAGTACTTTCAGAATGAACACTAGATATGCTGCAAAAGATTATGAAGGGCCGATTTATGCACACCCGGGTTTTACTTTTTGTCTAACGGCACATATTCCAACATCCATAATGGTACAGACGATGTAGCTCTTGGGATGGTGTTGCCCTTAGGTGTACCCTGTAAATATGCTAAGCCTACTGTCGGCTGGGTTCAAAGGACTTTGACCAAAGAATTCTGTGAGGGAGTGACCGATATAGAGGTCAATAATTATAGTAATGGGATCACTTTTGGATGCATCCTTTCTTTCATTTTCACTTTGGATGGTACCTCTATGGCTCGGGTGAGAAAGCTAGAGAATATTTTGGGTGCAAGTTGCAAATTTTATCTAATACTACCTAGGCAGCTTTACGCAACATCACCACTCAGTTGGAAAGTATGCGAATAAATTCAGAACAGACTAGATACGCAGTTGATTTTATCTTAGCCAAGAGTGGTGGTCTATGCACGGTAGTGGAAGACCAGTGTGTGGTCGGGATCAAGAATATGGAAAAGAATATTACCAAGCACATTTTCGATTATCCTCGAGAATGTCAAGGGAATAGAAAGTGTAAATTGGAGTTGGTCTCTTTTTGGTAGCTGGGGCTGGATTCTTGAAAAGGTGATTTACCTGATTGTGATATTGGTGCTTTGCTGTGCTCTTATTCAGTGTCTTCCTTTCTGTTGCTTCTATTGCATCACTATTTACACCCCTAAAAGGAAAATATCGATTCATGATACCAATGCTGCAATTATGGTACAGAAAAAAATTGAATATCTCATGAATATAGATGAGGGCGTTTTTTTTTTACAATTCTTCCCTCCTCACAGTTTCCTTTCCTGATGTTGAAAACATGGAGTGCTTATAAGGGTTTATTGTTCCAAATCTGTATCATTGCTTATGGTTTTCTGTTTTCCTTGTTGTTTTTCGATTTTTTTTTAGTTCATGCTAAAAGGGCGGTCTGTTAGAATAGAAATGTTCACGTTTGCGCATAGCCCTATGTAAGTTAGCATTCACTGGGCTATTTTTGCAGGCGCCATTTTAGGCTGTTCAAAACTGATCTAGTTTAATTCCGAGAAACGCTCCAATATACGTTTAGTTTCTGACAAGTTAGACTCGTTCCCTTAATGAGTACACTGTTCCTAATAGTGCATACCCTTTTCACTAGATAGAGGCCCTTCTTCCACTAGTCTGGTGATGGGCCTGAATGGAATGACCTTGGAATTGAGATACTTGGTGATAAATAGAAGTGCTGAAACCGTTTTTTGTATTTCACTGTTTAGCTACACCTGCCTGGAAAATTCCACTGTGGGCATGTTTTAGCTCAGTTACGAAATGTACATAATGTATCTTTATGCTTGTCGATTTCAGTCCCCTCTGCATCACTCCTAGCGACTGGGCAGACCGGGCTCCGCTCGGAGTGTATATGAATAAAAAATTATTGGTTTGTATTCTCTACTGTTTGACCGACTCTTCATTTGGTATGGAAGACTGAGAGGTGGTAATTAGTGACCCGGGTGACCCTAAACGGATCACTTCCTTCAATACCAGGGCGGTAGTGTGAAGCGAGGCAGTGCATATTGGGGTTGCCCACAGGTCACAGTGCAAGCAGCGGCTCGGTGGTGGCATAGGGCATCATCGTCGGTGAGACCAGGGTTGCGGTAAGAAGTGTGGTGGTGGCGCTAGGTGGCGCACAAACAAGATGGCCGCTTTGTGGTGAGGCTCCTGCAGCTCGGCTCAGTCATCCGCTAATTTCTCCTGACTAACCGATACTGATCCTGCCAAACTCCCGCTACAAGGAGTCAATAACCTGGTTGGTGGTTCTTGGGATTCGCGTTGAGCGCTGATGGCTGTGGTGTGTGCGGCGCCTCGATGGTGGCCATGCTGCGGGCGCTGCCGGACGGACTTAACTGCAGTTGGAGGGAGTGGTGCCTGTTGCACGCCGGGCACTGAAACCGCGAACTTGGGCGTTCGCCCTGCTGGCCCACAAAGTGATCAGGCCACTTACTGCATCCCCCTGGCATTGTTGAAGATCGTTGCTGTGGACGGTTCGCTGGCTGGAGTGCCCCGCGGGCCCCTGCGGGGAGTGCATCATTGGCCTGGAGCGGCCCGCCGCCACTGAGCACAGAGGGAGCACAATTCTCTGTGGCACTGAGGGGTCCGCGAGGGATACCGCCGGTGTGGCCCTCCCTGGGTTCTGATTGGTTGGTGCTGGGGCCTGAGCCCGGTGACGGCGCTCTGTGGATCGATGAGCGGTTCGCTGTATCGGCGGAACCGGGGGATATGAAGGTGCTGGCACTGCAGTTGCCCTACACCGGAGATCCTTGTGGTCACACACTAGTTGGCCCTAACTGTGGGTCGAAGATTGCTGCGGCCTGGCTGTGGTCTGCGAGCGAGGCGGAGGCTCCTCCTCTGAAATCGGAAAGTGAGGAGTGTGGTCTGGGAGGTCGTGAGGGAACCTGTGAACTCTTGCCGCTGGGGCCTCCTTGTCGACGGTGAGAGGTGAGCGGAGAGGGGTGTGGCGGAGCCTTCCCGGCCTGAGGACTCTTGGCCTGTGGGCGAGTGGCATCTCGAGTAGAGTTTGGAACGCTGGTCCGCCGCCATGGGTAAGCCTAGGCCCAGGAACACTGACACGGGCCGGGACCCTGAGGAGGCGGCGACAGACTTGTCGCAGGTGGATGCGGGAGACCCTATACAGCGACAGCTCCAAGAAATCCTGGCAGCCATTACAGACACTAAAGCTACCCTCCACCAGGACATTACCACGGTGGCGGTTGGGCTGGGGCTACTGCGTGACGAACATAAGAAGTTGGCGGGGAGAGTCAAAGAAGCTGAAACCAGCATAGCGGAATTGCTCCCGGTGAGCAAAGATACGGCCCACCAGCTGAACGCTCTCACAGCGAGAGTAAACACCTTGGAACGCAGAGCGGACGATGCGGAAGGTAGAAATCGGAGGAACAACATCCGAGTAGTGGGGCTCCCGGAACGTGTGGAGGGAGCGGACACGGTGGCGTATTTAGAGGCTTAAAACTGTGGTAGCCCCGGAGGGTCTCTCTGTTTTCTATACGCTGGAGCAGGCGCATAGGGTCCCGGCTAGGCCGCTTGAGTCGGGCAGGCCGCCGAGACCGGTGATTGCTCGCCTCCTCCATTACTGGGACCGGGATCTACTATTGCAAAGGGCGAGAACGATGGGCCCCTTTATCGTGGATAACAGTAGAGTCACGCTGTTCCCGGACTATACCCTGGAGGTCCAACGACGGAGGGCTTCTTACTTGGAGGTTAAAAAGGCGCTGAGGAAGGAGAACTTGCAGTATTTCCTCTTGTTCCCAGCGCGGCAACGAGTTACTTTTGAGGGTGCATCCCATTTCATTGATTCTCCTGCGGAGGCCTGGGAGTGGCTGGAAAGGTATACAGGTGGGCGGGATTGGACCGCGGCGGCCGCGGCGGGGGTCCCGGACGAGGCCCTCCACTGTGCAGACGGGGCTGGAGAGGGCGGCTGCCCTACGGGCTGTGGAGTCTGTGTCGGGCTCTGCTAGCCCACCTCTGTTGGTTGGGGAGGGGGGGTCTGCTGAGGACTCTGCGGAGAGTGGAACGGACAATTCTACCGTTAGCAGCACGAAACTTCCGGTGGTTACGCCCCAAAGTGTGGATGAGATAATCTGAACCTATGGTGGGGAGGTTGGAATCTATTGGGGGCTTCACTGCAGGGAGATGATTGGGTGCACGATGTGAATGCAATGGGAAGGTAGTCTGTTTATTTGTGGTTGGTGACACTTGGTTGGGTTGCGGAGCCGGCCCCGGGTCAGCTGTGTTCACCCTTGCCTCTGAAATAGTCAGAGGACTTTGCTTTATTGTTACGTTGGTACTTTGTTTGGATGGGTACTAGTTTTAAGGTAACTGTCCTTGGGAGGGGGGATTGGGAGTTGGGGAACATTCACTGGGGTCTCTGGCATGACAATTGTGATTTACTGATGAGGCGATGGAAGTATCATGCACCATAGGGGCACTGAGTGATTTGAAGTGTATAACGTGGAATGTCAGGGGACTGCACACCATGAGCCGCCGACATAAAGATCCACGCCTACCTTGTGCGGAGGGGGATACAAGGAGCGTTCCTTCAGGAGACTCACATTACGGGGTCAGAGGGTCAGGCGCTGCGGCGCAGGTGGAGGGGTCAGGTTTACCATACTTCGTATTCCGCATTTGCGCGAGGAGTATTGGTGTGGATTAGAGCTGGGGTCCCCTTTCAACTGGTGCATCAGATTGTGGATCCAGAAGGGCGGTATGTACTAGTACAAGGTAGATTGAATGGGAGAGATGTCACACTAGGCAGTATTTATGCCCTGAATACTGAGCAGCAGGCCTTTTTTACTTTACTGTCCCGTAAGTTGTCATCCTACCTATCTGGCCCAATCATGCGTGGGGGTGACTTTAACTCAGTGACGGACACTGCTCTTGACAGGTCCCATCTGCCGCTCCTGACGGCGCCGTCTGCTGCGTCTGCCAGGGCTCGAGGGGCATGGCAACTGAATTGGGGGTTGTTGGATACTTGGAGGGAGCAGCACCCAGGTGAGAGGGACTATTCCTTTTTCTCTTCACTTCATGAGTTACACGTTAGATTAGACGCCATGCTCTGCACTCCTGATATACACACGGTGGTTCAGCACAGTGAATATTTGACCAGAACAATCTCGGATCATAACCCCCTGCTGCTGCGGCTTTGCTGGGTCCCCCAGCGCTCAGAGATCCCGTTATGGCGTTTAAACCCGGAGCTGCTGGAGGACTCGGTATTCCAAGAGGCGATAAGTGAGGGGGTGATCCAATACTTTCAAGAGAACACAGGCTCTGCCTCCTCGTTGTCTGTAGAGTGGGACGCTTTTAAAGTGGTGGTGAGGGGCCTATGTATTGCTCATAAGATTGGTGTGCGTAGAGTTCTCCTTCAGGACATAGATACGGCAGACCAGCAATTGCGTGTGTTAGAGCGTGCTTGCCCAGAGCGTCCGGCGGGGCAGGGATAAGAGTTGGGCGGCCCGGGAGGCAGTCGCGGTAGGGGTCGAGAAGCTACGGTGTTACGATTACAAGCAGTATTTGATACAGGCCCATGCGGAGCGCGATAAGGCGGGGGCATTGTTGGCATGGCTTGCGAGTCCACTGAAACAGGCGGCCCCCATATTGGCGATAAGCGACCCAGAGGGGCATACATGTTGCACCCACCAGGGCATTAATCGTCTTTTTGCCAGCTACTACGAGGGGCTATATGCTAGCAGGATGGACTTGGATGAGGATCGACTGGGGGGATTCTTGGCTGGGGGAGACTTGCCGGCCCTTCCCAAAGTGGCAGCGGTTGAGCTGGGTCAAGACATCACTCTGGGGGAAGTACGAGGTGCAATCAAACATATGGCGTGAATGAAGACTCCAGGTGTGGATGGGCTACCGATTGAATTTTATGCATCATACGTGGAGTTGTTGGCTCCTAGGCTGGTGACCCTCTACAACGAGTCGCGGAGGGTGGGCCGGCTTCCGGCCATGATGCGTGAGGCACTTATAATTCCGCTATTGAAGTCAGGGAAGCATCCCAATGACATGACCTCCTACCGTCCGCTATCCTTGTTTACTACCGACTATAAGATCCGGAGTCGGATACTGGCCTCGCGCCTCCTGCCGTATATGACTCGGCTGGTCCATGTAGATCAGGCGGGTTTATACCCAAACGAAATACAGCTGGTAATGTTCGGCGCCTGCTCCGGGTGTTGGAGGCCGATACGTATGCGTTGCACACGGCTGCTGTGTTCTCGGTTGACATAGAAAAGGCCTTTGACAGTTTGGAGTGGCCTTATTTGTTCCAGGTCTTGCGTACCTTTGGGCTGGGGGAACGCTTTGTGGCTTGGACGGCTCTGCTGTACAGAGACTCCACGGCTAGAACTAAGTCAGGAGGTCTGATATCACCCCCCCTGTGCGGTGGGTAGGGGGACGCGCCAGGGGTGCCCCTTATCCCTGCTGTTGTTTGCGTTGGCCATAGAGCCGCTGGCGGCCCAAGCCCGAACGGGAAGATGGTTTAGGGGGCTCCAGGTGCACAATGATACCCATTACATAGCCTTTAACGCGGATGATCTCCTTCTGTTTTTGGCCGATACCCAGGGGGAGTTGATAAGAGCTAGGCGACTGCTTCAATGCATTGAAGAATTGGCGGGACTGAAAGTAAATTGGTCAAAATCATGTCTTTTCCCCACCTCCAAGATAGCTGAGGGTCCTCGATATATGGAGGAAGTACAGTGGGAATACAACTGTATAACATACTTGGGGACACGTATTTACCATGACCGCAAAGATCTGGTGGAGGCTAATATTGGCAGAGCTGTGCGAGGTCTTCCTGGCAGTATGGACTTTTGGCAGTCGCTGCCGCTGTCCCTGATGGGGAGGGTAGCGCTTCTCAAGATGGTGGCACTCCCCAGGTTGCTGTACTACTTTCGGACGCTCCCTGTTTGGATCCCTGCGTCGACGTTTAAGAAACTCCAACAGATGATAACGGGGTTTCTCTGGGTTGCTGGCAGACGTCGGGTAGCTCTGCATGCGTTAATGCGACCGCGAGGGGAGGGAGGGCTAGCAGTTCCGGACTTGGAAACCTATTATTTAGCCGTTCAGCTGCAGTGGCTGACCCAGGCGGTGGCTCGAGAGTTCAGAGGGGTAGGGGCTGGGGTGGGGGTCGCGGATTCCTGCCTACCTGCTCTCTAGGATTATTTTACAACAGCCGATGCGCCTTGGGGGTATCTCTAGCGAGGTGCAGACCTTGCGGTTGTGCTGGAATAGGAGTCAGCAGAGGGCGCGGATCACTTGCCCGCACGCGCCGGAGATCCCACTGTTAATGTATCAGCAGTTGCCCCATGGAGGCAACTGGTCGGCGCTTGAGGGGTGGTGTGATTTGGGCTTGACGGCAATGGGAGATCTGTACGAAGACAATGTTTTGTTGCCTTACGAGTCCATTCGTGAGCGATTTGATCTCCCTCGCGGGGACTATCTCCTGCATGCGGGCTTGGTGTCGGCTATACAACGACGGTGGAAGGGAGGGCTATCTGAGCCTAAGACATCCATGGCTTGTCAGTATGTGGTGCTGGCGGCTGGAACCATTAAAGCTGTTACTTGTTTATACCGACGGATGACTTGTGAAAAACTGGCCCTCCTTATAAGGCTGAAGCAGCGGTGGGAGGAGGATATTGAAGGGGAAATACCTGATAAAATATGGGCTGAATTGTTTTAACGTCCCTGGAAATGCTCTAGGAATGCTCGTTTCCAACAGATCCAAATTTTTATTTTGCACAGGGCTTATCTTACTCCAGTTAAAATACAACACTATTTTCACACACTCGCGGCGCCTTGCCCCCGGTGTCACGAAGAAGGGGCGGACTTCCGCCATATGTTGTGGAGATGTCCTCGGATTGAGGCTTACTGGCGGGAGGTGTGGATGTTGCTTTGCGATGTTACGGAAAGGGAGATTGAGTTTGGTATAGGTCCGTGTTTGTTACACTGGTTTCCCCACACCTCAAAGACAAAAATAACTAGTAAATTTATAGATCTGGGGCTGGTACTCGCCAAGCGGGAAATTACCGCTAATTGGAAGGCGCAGCGTGGGCCGAGATTACAGAAGTGGAGGGCGGAATTCATTCGGTGGGCGGGGTGCGAATCGGTTCTCCGGCTGCAGGCGGCTACCCGAGCTCATAGTGATAGGGCAATGGACTCAGCCCAAGCCTGGGGAGCTTTGACAGAATTACTGAAACCCACAGACTCTGATACTGATGTAGGCTCGGGGATGAGCAAAACGCAAGATCCGCCTTCCCCTGGGTCTGGTTAGAAAAGAGTTGGGAGGGTAGGCGTTATCCCAGTTAGGTTGTTAGCGGTCCTGTGTTAGGAAAGTCCAGGGTGTACCTCGCAGTGGTAGGAGCTGCTATCCTGAGTAAAGAACTGAATGCCTTGTTATGTATTCAACCAATAAGTCATGCCGGGGGAGTTGTGGGAAAGGGGAGGAGGGAGGGAGGAGGGGAGTTAGTATGGTAGATATGCAAGGTTTGCTGCTCTTTTTCTTGATTACGAGATGGAGCTTCTGCATGTCTGTACTGTTATTCATGATGCCATCTTTTACCTTGATAAGGAAGCATGAGGGTGGAACTGGTGGGTGGTACACTGCAAGGACTTGCGGTACATGTGGGTAGTACCGCCTGCGCGCCATCGGGTAACAATGGATGCGTGTGCGCAAGGATTATTGTATGTCAGGACTATTTTGCATGAACGGAGGCTTCTGATCGGATTGGTACTGAGTGCTATATACGAAGTTGCTTAATACACGTATTTACCAATGTATTCTGTTAATGAAACCTAGAAATGCCAATAAAAACATGTAAAAAAAAAAAAACAAGAAGTGTGGTGGTGCCCTCTGCGGTGCCTTCAGGACACGGATCTGGCAGCGAGGTCATTGATTGCGTTGGGTTTCTTTTACTTCTGTTGCAGCTCAAAATACACAGTTACCAGTGCTGGTATGAACTTTCAAGTCTTTGCTGCTCCTGAGACATCTTAAACAGGGAACTAGCTCTACCTCCAGCCCTTGGAGAAACTCAAACAAAGAAATTGCGGAAAGTTTAGTCCAGTACTTTTTCTGCTCAAGTCAGAAGTAGTCACTGCGGGACAGCACAGCAAAGCACACAGCAAAATGATAATTCCTCCTCACAGCTTGTCCAGCTCTTTTTCTTGGAAGTTTCGTGATCCAAAAGAGTTTTAAAGTTCTGGCGTCTGTGCCCCAATATTTATACCACATTTCCCTTTGTTCTCTTGTGGCAGAAAGCCTCTCAGATCAGTCCAAACCAGTTGTGCCCTCTCTGGTCCAGCTTCTTGGCAGGAGGTGGAGACAGCATTGTGCACAGGAAACAGGGCCAATTCAGGTGCAAGGAAACCTCCTCATGTCTACTCTAAATGCAGCCCAGGTCTATTCAGCTCAGCTCTGAGTCATCCAGGAAAGGCAGGACACACCTCAAACCCCCCGGTGGCTGTCTACAATGAATGCACGTCCCCAACCCCTGTCACTCCAAAACCAGACAGTCAATACACAACTCAAAAGAGACACATAGGATGGCTAAGCAAGAAAATGTCTACTTTCTAAAAGTGACATTTTCAAATCTACAATTTAAAAACCATCATTACTAAAAGATGTGGTATTAAATTCTGAGTTTAGAGAACCTAAACTCCATCTTTCTATCTTGTTCCCATGGGATGTTGTACCTGTAAGATGTTACAAAGTATCTCCCATGCTATTCTCTGGGACAAATAGCTTCTCAATAGTGAAAAATAAAATACACAGTATTTCACTATCAGGAGGACATGTCACACACCCAGTGCATGTCCTACCTTTTATATATACTGCACCCTGTCCAGGGCTACCTTGGGCCTACCTTAGGGATGACTCACATGTAAGAAATGGGTAGGTTTGGGCCTGGCAATTGGGTGCACTTACCAGGTCCACATGGCAGTAAAAACTGTGCACAGACACTGTAGTGGCATGTCTGAGACACCTTTGAAAGGCTGCTTGTGTGGATGGCACAATAAGTGCTGCAGGCCTACTAGCAGCCATTGATTTACAGGCCCAGAGCACACACAGTGTACTATACTAAGGACTTAGTAGTAAATCAAATAAGCCAAACATGGAAAGACCGATCCATAAGCACAATTTACAGTAGGAGCACTTGCACTTGAAGACTGAACAGCAGTGAGAAAGTACGCAGAGGCACTAAACCAGCAAAACAAAGTCCAACGTACCATCAAACCAGGTGGCCAGAAAGCAAAAAGACAGGGGAAACACACCAGAAAGATGCCAGATCTAATACATGTCTACTCCAGCTGAAAGTGGGGAAAACTACCCAACCACCTTGGAATTCTCTTCACTAAGGTGAAAGAAGCTGGACAGACCATCAGCATTGGCGTGTTCTATGAAAGGGCGGTGTTCCACTGTAAAGCCCATTCTCTGTAGGGAGAAAGACCACCTCAACAGCTTTGGGTCTCATACTTCATCTATATTAACCATCTGAGGGTCCTGTGGTCTGTCTGAACTGGGAAGTGAGTCCCAAACAGGTATGGCGTTAGCTTCTTCAGGGTCCAGACCACAGCAAAAGCTTCTTGCTCTATGGCACGCCACATTTGTTCCCTGGGGAGTAGTCTCCTGCTAAGGAAGACTGCACCCTGGCCCTCATCGTTCAGTTGTGAGAGCACCGCTCACACACCATGCTTGGAAGCCTCAGTCTGCACTACGAATTCCTTGGAGAAGTCGGATGCCTTGAGCACGGGTGCCATGCACATAACTGACTTCAGAGCATCAAAATCTGTCTGGTACACTTGAGTCCAGATCACCTTACTGGGCTGCTTCCTGGAAGTCAGCTCAGTCAAGGGGGCAACAATGGTGCTATAGCCCTTGACAAATCTCCTATAGTAATCGGTGAGACCTAACAAGGCTCTCAATTCTGCTTGGGTCTTGGGAGGCTCCCAAACCAGAATGGTGTCATTCTTAGGCTGTAAAGGGGCCACCCGGCCACTTTCTACCAGGTTCCCAAAGTACACTACAGAGCCCTGCCAGATCTGACACTTACTAGCTTTGATCATGAGCTATCTGCAGAGCCTTCAACACTACCCAAAGATGGAGCAAGCGATCAACCCAGCTGGAAATAAACACTGCGATATCATCCACGTAGGGGGCACTGAAATCCTCCAGTCCACCCAGCACCTGTTTGAACAACCTCTGAAAGGTGGCAGGGCCATTCTTCAACCCAAAGGGCATCTCCCTGAACTGGTAGTGCCCTGCTGATGATGAGAATGTAGAACTCTCCTTTGCCCCCTCAGTTAAGGTGATCTGCCAGTACCTACATGTTAAATCAAATGTGCTGAGGAACTTGGCAGCTCCCAATGGATCAATGAACTCATCAGCTCTGGGGATGGGGTGCGCGTCAGTCGCGGTGACAGCATGAGCCCACGGTAGTCCACGTAGAACCAAAATTTAGGAGTCACACCGGGTGCTGCAGCCTATCGGACCAGGACCACTGGGCTTGCCCAAGAACTGTTGGAGAGATCTATCAGCTTGTAAATTGTGTGCTTCACAGGAGGACTGTGCCCAATGAGTGACACCTGGGGTCAGGGAGAAAAGGGTGGCAAACTGCCCCAACAACTGGTGACAGTCACTCTGCTGTTCTGGGGTCAGTGTAGGAGAGAGGTTCACACCTTTCACTGACCCATCATGCTCTTTGGTAGACATGCGGTCAGGGAGAGGTTCACTCTCCTCTGCCACCTCTTAATGTGTCACCAAAAGCATGCTTACTTCAGACCTCTCAAAGTGAGGTTTGAGGCAATTCACATGGAGGAACCTCAAAGGGTTCCTGGGAGCATTCAAATTCCCCATATAGGTGACATAATTTTTGCGCTCCACCACCTCAAAGGCCCAGTCCACTTGCCCTGAAGAGTGCAAGTCTCTACTGGGTCTATGACTCATACTTTCTGGCCAGGCTGAAACTCTACCAGAGTGTCATTCTGTTCATACCAGTGTTTCATTTCCTCGTGGCTAGCTTCTAGGTTCGCCTGAGCGAGTTTCCTGAAGTGCAAAATTTGGTTCCTGAAGGTCAGCATGTAGCTAAATACATCATGGGGAGTTTTCCTGGGAGCTGTCTCCCAGTCGCCCTTCACCAAACTGAGAGGTTCTCTCACAGGGTGCCCATACAGAAGCTCAAAGGGACTGAACCGTAAAGACTTCATTGGTACCTCCCTGTATGCAATGAGAAGGCATGGTTGAGGACCTCCCACTTACGCCTCATGGGTTCCATTAGACCCTTTATCATGCCTTTTAGGGTTTGGTTGAATCTCTCCACCATCCTATTACCTTGGGGGTGGTAAGGAGTGGTGAACTTGTAGGTTACACCACACTCCTCCCACAGGGATGTTATAGACTTCGATATGAAATTGGTACCCGAGTCAGATACCGCCTCTCAGGGGAACCCCACGTGAGAAAACATCCCCATTAACATCGATCCCACCACTGGTGCTGTTGTTGTCCTGAGACGGATAGCCTCTGGGTACCTAGTGGCATGGTCCACCAAGACTAGGATGTACCTGTTGCCCATGGCTGTCTTGGGGTCCAGGGGCCCCACAGTATCCATCCCCACCTTCTCAAATTGGGTGCCATGAACCGGAAAAGGCTGGAGAGGAGCCCAAGACGTTCTCCCACTCTTACCACTTGCCTGGCAAGTTTGGCAAGACCTACTATAAGCATAAGACTGCTTTCGCATTTGTGGCAAAAGAAGTGGGTGACAATCCTGTCAAAGGTCTTGCCCAGCCCCAAATGTTCTACCACAGGCACGTTGTGAGCCAGACCCAGTAGCAAGGTTCTGAAGTGCTGGGGTACCACCAGCACAAGGGCTGAAACAGGCTCAGCGACCTTTGGCTCTCTGTATAGGAGACCATTCTCCCAGTAGATCAAGTATGATCTATACTGTTCACCAGCTGCCTGGTTTTCAGCCTGCTGCCGCAAACCCTCTAGAGAAGGGCATTATTTCTGCTCCCTGCAGAATTCTTTCCTGGTGGGACCTCCTGCCAATGGGTGAGCTCAGATACTTCCCCCCCCAGTTCAGCCACTTGCTCCCCTGTAGGTGCCGAGGCGTCCCCCTCAAGGTCAGCCTCCTCCCGGCCAAGTGAACTTGAGGGGCGGGTTTCCCATGCTCCTTGCCCTTTTCTCTTTGCAGGCAACTGGGCCACTGTTTCAGGCTCCAGGTCCTTCTGATGGACCTTATATGGCTGCCATGAACTGTGTGGTCAAGCATGCCCATTTTGGCAACTCAAGCATCTTCAAGTGAGACCTGAACTCCACATCCTTCTATAACGAATGTTCCAGGTGGTTACCTAGCAAACAATCTACAGGCATGGTAGGGCTCACAACAACCCTCAAGGGACCTGAGACCGCTCCCAATTGAAAGGGAACCTGCACCACCTTACACTGGTGCTCTGAGTTGTCCACAGCAACTACTTGTTGGAATTCCCCAGGGACTACTAGCTCCTCAGAGATCCGGTGACATCGGACCGAGGTCACACTGGCTCCAGTATCTCTGAGAGCCTCTACCCTTCTCCTATTGGTGGTCACCCAGGCACTGTACTTAGTGTTTCCTGGGACCATTTCACTGTCCCCTAGTGAGAAAAGGCTATTTTCTTTGGGATTCCGACCCTCTTCTCCCCCTAGGCGCTACACAAGCCAACACCTTGGACTGCCTACCAGTGGGTGGCTGTGCCCTCTTAAGGCACTTGGAATCTCCCTTCAAGTGATCCATCTGCTCACAAGTAAAGCACTTGCGGGATCCTGTCTCCGCAGACTTCCCTGAGGAGACCCTTGGTTTCTTCTCTCCTGGTGGCTGGGAAACTTTACCCTGGGCACTAGTTTGGGGTTCTTTAGAGAACTCCTTTCCTTTACCTTGCCCTCCCACTCTTCTGCTGGGAACCATGCCCACCTTTAGCAGAGTCTCCCCCATACACCCCATACACCTTCTTGTGGACCCTGGTACTCACCCAGTGGCCCGCCTCTATATCAAGCTTCCTGGGGTCAGTCAGCTTACTATCAGTCAAGTGCTGGTGCAGCTCTGCAAAGCATAGACTAGACAAGTGCTCCCCCACACAATCAAATTGTACAGCCCCTGAAAATCTGTTACATTGCTGACCTGCAGGAAGAATTCACACATGCCAACGATGTCTGGGAATCAGTTTTCTTACTGGACCTAAACTGATCTCTGTACTTTTCAGGAGTGATTTCATACCTAGTGAGAAGGGTCTCCTTCGTGTCAGTGTAGGTGAGGTTGTACCCCTTACCTAAAGCCAATAATGTGTACCTCTACCTCCCCTCTTCTGAGAAATGAGGCCACAATCTTGCTCCGAATTCCTTTCAGGGGCCCCATTAATTTGTATAGATGCCCCATAGCAATGAAACCACCATTGTATATCATCACCCTTCTTAAATTCCTTTCCTACATTCTTGGGAATGTGTACTATTCTATCCGAATGCACTGAGGAATTGCTGCCACCCTCTGTGCTGGATTTACTTTTTAACTCCAGCTCCTTTAGACCACGCTCATGGTCTAAAACCATCTCCTGTGATTCCATCTTTTTCCATTCAAGCTCTATTTGATGCCTTCTAGCTTCCCTTCTGTCCTCCAGCTCCTCTGGAGACAAACCCCTGCTGTATGGCCTGGAGAGTACCTCTCCTTCCATCACATCCACCCTAGGAATAGGCTCCTCTGCCTACACACTAAGGTCTCCAGACTGCCCACTGGCATGTCTGGCTGCTACCCAGGCCTTCAGAGCCTTTTGGCACTCCTCTTTCCTGGTGAGGCATCTGATTTGGACCTTTAGGTTTTTTCAAATAGCTTTATACTCCTTTACATTGTAGGTTTCCAAACTTTCCTCCTCAAAGGCCACTTCTAGTGATGCAATAGATGATGCTGGTGAATCAGGCATGATGCAGTACGTAATAGCCTGCGATATGGTAGTAGTGTGCACCAATCACTGTAGGTCAAGTGTAAAAGCAAGTCCGGATAAGTGGGATACACATCTAAAATACCCACTGCTCACCTCCTTGGTAGCTTGGCATGAGCAGTAAGGCATATCTCTGAGGCAGTGTGTGAAGCGTTTGTGCATAACCAACAATCATACAGTGAAAATACTACAAAAGAACACCACACCAGTTTTAGAAAAATATCCAATATTTTATGTGTGCAACAAAGACCAAAAATTATTTTAAAAATCCACCTTACAGTTCTTAGAAATATCAATAATCAAAAATAGACTTAAAATACAGTTCCATGAAGTTGATAACTCTGTCTGGGGCTATCACGACGTCGTGAACAATAAATCCAAACAGTTCTGGCTAACCGAGGCATCATGGGCCAGCTACAGTGTCGTGAAGACCCGCAAAACAGTACGTTTAGAAATGTAGGGCACCGGGGACCTCGTGGTGAGCTCCAAAAAGCCAGCATCAGCAGGCGTCGTTTCCGGAGGTCGGTGCGGGAGTCGTCGGGCCCTTGAAGTCACACGCGTTGCAGATTGACCTCTGTGCAGCTGAAGTCAGGAGTGCTGGCGTCGGTGGGGCAGCGATGCAAAGTGCAGTGGCGTACAGTGCCCTCAGATCGCAGTGCAGGCAGCTGCTCAGTGAAGGTCGTGTTGCGGCGTTGGTAAGATCATGGCTGCGGTGCGAGGTGGTATGGTGCTCATCTCGGTGCTGCCATGTCACAGTGCAAGCAGAGTCATCGTGGTTGCTGAAGCGGTTCGTCGGCTGAGGAACCAGAGTTGATGGAGCTGGTGTCGGTGGGCCAAGGCTGCTGTGTGGGACGGGGCAGTGTGTCTTGTAACTTACGAGCGGCACCCTCGAACCACGGTGCAAGCAGCGGCATCGAGGTTGGTGTGGAGCATCGGCGCCAGGGACACAAGGGTGGCGGTGTGAAGCAAGGTGGTACGAAGTGCGATTCCCGCAGTTCACAGTGCAAGCACCAACTCGGTGGCAGCATCGGATGTCGTCGTCAGTTAGATCAGGGTTGTGGTGCGAAGTGCGACAGTGCCCTTTCTGGTGCCTTCAGGATAAGGAGCCAGCAGTGGCATCGTTGACGGCTTCATGTTGCTTTTTCTTCTGTTGCAGCACAAAACATGCAGTTCCCAGTGCTGGTAGCAGATGAAATTGAAGTCTTTGCTGTTCCTGAGACTTCTTGAACAGGGGGCAAGCTCTACCTCAAGCCCTTGGGAAACTCAAACAAAGAAGTTGCAGAAAGTCCAGTCCTTTCTCTGCCCAAGACAGAAGCAGCCACTGCAGGCCAACACAGCAAAGCATGTAGCAAAGTGGCAGTTCCTCCTCACAGCTTCTCCAGCTCTTCCTTTTGGCAGGTTCCTTAATGTAAAAGAGTTCTACATATCTGGGGTCTGGGCCTTAGTATTTATATCGCATTTTCCTTTGTTTTCTTGTGGCTGAAAGTCTCTCAGCTCGGTCCAAACCAGTTCTGTCCTTACTGCTCCAGCTTTTGGCAGGAGGTGGAGACAGCATTGTGCACAGGAGGCAGGGCCTATTTAAGTGCAAGGAAAACTCCTCCCACTACTCTAAATGCAGCCCAGGTCTGTTCAGCGCAGCTCTGAGTCATTCAGGAAAGGCAGAACACACCTCAACCACGCTGGTGGCTGTCTACAGTGAATGCACATCCCCAGCTCCTGTCACTGCAAAACCAGACAGTCAATACACAACTTAGCAGAGGCACACAGGATGGCTAAGCAAGAAAATGCCTACTTTCTAAGAGTGGCAGTTTCAAACCCACAATTTAAAAACCATCTTTATTAAAAGTTGTGTTAATAAATTCTGAGTTCAGAGAACCTATCTTTCTATCTGGTCCCCATGGGAAGTTATACTTGTAAGATGTTACAAAGTATCTCTCATGCTATCGTATGGGACTGATAGTCAATAGTGGAAAACGAACTACTCAGTATTTCACTATCAGGACATGTCACACTCCCAGTACAAGTCCTACCGTTGACATACACTGCGCACTGGCCAGGAGGGTACCTTGGGCCTACCTTAGGGGTGACTCACATGTAAGAAAAGCAAAGGTTTGGGCCTGGCAAGTGGGTGCACTGGCCAGGTCAACATGGAAGTAAAACGCTGCGTACAGGCACTGCAGTGGCAGGTCTGAGACACCTTTGAAAGGCTGCTTGTGTGGGTGGTACAATCAGTGCTGCAGGCCCACTAGCAGCACTTGATGTACAGGCCCTGTGCACACACATCGCAATATACTAGGGACTAAGTTATAAATCAAAAAGCCAAACATGGAAACATTAATCCATAAACACAATTCACAGTAGAAGCACTTTCACTTTAACACTGAACAGCAGTGAGAAAGTGGGCAGTGGCACTAAACCAACAAAACAAAGTCCAACGTACCATCAAGACCAGGAGGCGGAAAGCACTAAGACAGGGGAAACACACCAGAAGTTGCCATGTCTAACAAACTGTCTTTCTCATTGCAATCACTTCAGCTTGTCTTGTGAGTAAACCCCAGTCTCTATCATTATAACCTCTCTACTCCACCGTTTTTTTCTAGACAAACAAGTGCTGAGGACTCGGGTGGTCTTCTTGCTGAAAGTTGTGATTCCTTTCAGCAAGTCACGCAAGAAACTGATGACGGCGAGCACGGGTGGCACATATATGCGGCTCCTCTCCTTCAGTTTAGGGGCAGTGCGCAGCCTCATGGCACCACTTAGGGCACGCAGGAGCACTACTAACAAAATGTCTGGATACAGTCTGGTACCTGGGTATATTCCAAAGGTGTTGAATCTACAGTTAGATACAGTATACATGAGAAAGAGCATTTCTGAAGGTAAGGACCTTGTTCTTCTGGTCATGTCTGTAATAATAGGTCACACTTGTTAATTAAATGGAAATGTTAATTTCTGTAATGCCACTCTGAAGGCAACTGGAAAGTCAGTGCAATCTCCTTTTCCTACATTGTGGCAGTAGTAAATGCAGCTGCTACGAAAAGCCTTCTTCAGTGTCCTTTGGAAAACTGAAAAGGAAAACTATTTGGGTTACTTTCCTTAAGATCTGTAGATCTGATCACCAGGTACCCCAGCATCTTTTTAAAAGCTTCCATGATTGCAAATAAACGTTTTGCACAGCACCACCAAATGCAATGCATGGTGGATGTTTTCTTCACAATCCTTTCAACAAATTTTCAACCCAACTGGGTAAATCTATTTGTACATTCCTGAGCTTTAGTACTATCTTTACATTAGATGTACCATGCCCCAATCTGCACTCATCCTAATATTTTCCTCACTCTTTATAATTGTATTTATCATGTAAAAAAATAAAATAAAATACCATACAAAATTGAGGACAACAAAAGCTGTATCAAAATTATCACCTACTTTACATCAATTATTACTAATGTGTACATTATTGACAATAATAAAGAGGAGCACATCAATTGAAATAAGTAAATTTAAGTTTAATAATTAAAAAATGGAAACAGCAGGCTCCACAGAAAGGGCTTTGCCGAAAACAGAAGATCAGAAGGTTTTGTAATCACACTTTATTTGATTTTTTTTTTTTTTACAGAGTTTTATATAGCGCGAACTTGACCCGAATCGGGTATCAGAGCGCTTTACATAGCACCAGTTGCGTTACATGAGGACACATTCATTTTTTTGTTAGGCACGGGGAGATTAAGTGATTTGCTCAAAATCTTTGTTGTCGGTTTTCCATATTTCATCAACTGAAAATGACATGCATTTCGTCAAGCGATTAATGTTACTTTTGGGAAACGCTTGAAATTAAAGACTTATTGTACATGTAATTGTTCTTGCGCCAGCAGCTGTTAGAAATGATTCTCAAAGAACTCACTTTGTATTTGTATAGAGCAAGGTATAAGCAAATAAAATCCCCAACAGTGTCCTTGTGTGCTCTGTGCAATCTCCATAGTTAATGGGAGTTGATACAACACTGTTAAAATTATGTAAAAAACTCATAATAATAATCTGTGACCTAAAAATGTGTATTTCATTTTTGCGACAAAACTCGTTTCTGAATAAATTTGTCTCGACTACTGTAAGTATGCAAAGCGTAATTCTTGCATTTTTGCCCACATTCTTTGACAACATTAACAAAAGCGTTTTGAGAGGCATACTAGAATAGGATGTGTAAGCTTGCCAATTACCTATGTTCTGGCTCGACCGACATGTCGCTATGTGACTGAGTTGGGAAATCTGAACTCCCTCCTTCAATCCACTACCATTAAAATAATTGATTATACTTTTGAAAGGGCTTGTTTGTTCCACTTTGCTACATTTAAACACATGGGTTGGTCAACTCTAATCACAAGTGACCTTGGGGAGATGCTCGTTTAAGAAAAAGTAATGATTGAATGAGTAGCATGTTGGTATCCAGTTGTCAGTGCTGAAATCTACAAAAACACAAAGGCCCCCTAAGTTAGGTTTGGATACACCTTTGTTGAATGAATGAATGAATGAAATATAAACAGGAAAGTGTATTTGTTCTAAATTTGATGTGTATTCCTACTCTGAGTCATTCTACCTTGGCAGATCCAACCTTATTAAGCAGTTCTGGGTAACTAGCCCTAAAAAGCTGACCATAGTTTGTGTTAGACCTGGCACCATTGGCGTGGTTCTCCCCTGCATTTTTTGCCTTTGCTTCCTGGGTTTTTGCTGTGTGTTGGACTTCTTTTTGCTGGTCTAGATGCCTTGGACACTTTGCCACTGCTGTTCAGTGCCAAAGTGCACATGCTCCCTTGGTAAATTGACTGTTATGGATTGGTGGTTCCATGATTGGCTATTTGATTTACTAGTCAGACCCTAGTATAGTGCACTGTGTGTGTCCAGGGCCTGTAAATCAAATGCTGCTAGTGGGCTGCAGCACTGATTGTGCCACCCACAGAAGTAGCCTGTAAAATGTGACTCTGGCCTGCCATTGCAGAGCCTGTGTGGAGTCTGGATTGCCATGTCGACTTGGCAAGTGCACACACTTGCCAGTCCCTAAACCTTCCCTTTTCTACATATTAGTCACCCCTAAGGTAGGCCCAAGGTACCCCTGTGGGCAGGGTGCATTCTTTGTGAAAGGTAGGACATGCCCTGATGTGTGTGGCATGTCCTGATAGTGAAATACTGCCAATTTCGTTTTTCACTATTGCAAGACTACCTGTTCCAATAGGACAGAATGGGGAGTTTGTTTATGACATCTTATAAACATAACTGGCCCTGGGAACGAGGTAGGAAAACAACGTTTAGTATGCCTGAACTCAGAATGTTAAAGTGCATCGTTTAGTGAGGGTGATTTTTACATTCTGTGTTTGAAAATACAACTTTTAGAAAGTAGGTATTTTGTTGCTTAACCATCCAGTGGGCCTCTGTTAGGTTTGCGTATTGCAGGTCTGGCTTTTGGATGACAGGGGCTGGAGAGGGGCAGTGGCTCCAGAAGCCTGATGAGTCAGGGCTATGCTAAATAGACCTGGGCTGCATTTCGAGTAGGGGGAGGAGATTTCCTTTCACCTGAATGGGCCTGGTCTGCCTTCAACAATGCTGTCTCTACCTCCTGCCAGGAAGCTGCACCAGTGAGGAGAGAACTGGTTTTTGCTGGGTACAAACACCCTATGCCTGCAGAGGGCAAAGGATTTTTGTGTATAAAAAGAGGGGCCCAGGTCCCAGACTTTTAGATCACTTCTGAGGAACCTTTGCCAAGGAGAAGAGCCGGAGAAGCTGAAGGGGAATATTGCCCCTGTGCTGTTTGCCTTCTGGGTTGGCCGGCAGTGGCTACTTGCTGCCAAGGAAAGGAGAAAAGCACTTTGCTGCTTGCTTTGTCCCCTGTTTGAAGAAAAGATATCCAAGGGCTTGAAACTGAGCTTGCCCCCTGTTCTCGAGGTCTCAGGAACAGCAAATACCTCACCATGTCTGTGGGCACCGTCTCTGATTGTCTCCGCAGAAGAAAAGGGTAACCAACTCTGTCATTGGGTCCATCTCAGGATTTCATGTCCAGAAAGCACCACCGAGAGCAATGCCTCACTTCGCAATGCAACCCAGGTCTCATTGACTCCGTCAACGAACCGCATCCTGAGGGCACCACACTTTGCAACGGTTGACTACACGCTGCAAGGACGTCACCCACTCCGTTGCTACCCGACCCGAACATCGCCCGTCTTTGTCGCCGCACCGTGACTTGCCAGCGCTGCAGCGAGCACCGTCTCACCCTTGAACGCAAGCCCTGGTCTCACCGACTCCGTCCACGAGCCGCTGCCTGCACATGAGGACACCACCTGCTGCAACGCTCTGCTTCACAACGCGACTGCGAGGTTCACCTTGACCGACTCGCACTGACTGTGTTGGTCGCAACAAGAAAGGTACTGTGTCCCAGTCTGTCGACACTTTAGCTGGCCCGTATCTACAGTGGTTGGCTGGAATTGTTAGACTATGTCGTATTCAGTATCGCGGTAGCCCCATGAGGAGCTACTGAGTCGGATGAACTGCAATTTAAAGGTTACTTTGCACAAATACTATTTTTCAAGAGTATTGTATGTTGGATTTTTTTCGGATTTGGTCTTGTTGGTTTATGTTAGAATGGGGAACCTCTGGTTGGCACAGGTAGGTACTTGTGACAAGCAGCGGTCCCTTCTTCTATTCAGGGCGAGGGAATTACCCCTTCAGAACAACCCCTGCTCACCCTATAGGTAGTGTGGCGCGAGCAGCCAGGGCTAAACTTCAGGGCGCTAGTCAGTTAAGCATTTATGATCACACACAGTAAACCACAATGATCCCCCACAAACGGACACCAGGCGTAAGTTGTATCAAAAATACGGATGCTTTATATGAAAGATTCTTTGTTACGCAGGCATGTACAAGACCATCAATAACGGTTGCGAAATGGAGGCCACAAGATGATAATTAGGCACTGTTCTTGTCTTTGGTAACTTATTCGATCACGAGCGCTTCACAGGGCTCGGTTGAGTCGGTCCAGTCACGATGATGTGCAGTGCACCCAGGGTACAGTGATACGGGGAAATCAGAACGTTGCGGACCCCGAGTCCGATAGAGAGTTCACTGTACCTGGGAACGTGCGATGTGCTGGGACGAGTCTTCAGGAGAGATGCAGGTTCTGCACCTCGTGGGTCTTCCGGATCAAGAATTCAGCGGGCGGCTCTCGGTAGACAGGTGCGGCCCAGGGCCTCCGACACGGACTGTGCGGGAGGTCACTGCGGAGGGCGGCACGGTCAGACTCAGGCTGGGAGGTGAAGCGGGGCGGCCGGATACGTTACGACGTACGGGCGGCCGTCCGAGGCTGGATTTCACTTCCCCACTAGAAATCCGGCGGGGAGGGCGAAAGGGCACCAAGCGCGCTCCAGTAGCAGGCAGGTGACAGGGAAGCGGGACGGCCAGACTCGATGGGTCCAGAGCGACTCAGGTAGAGCGGGGCTCTCGGCGAGTGGAGGCGGCCAGGCTTCTGGGTGTCACGGCCCTAGGAGGGATGCGAAGGTGCGCAGGGCACTCCGGCGGGAGAAAGCACACGGCTCGAATTCTCAGACGAGCGGAGACACGGTGAACCCACTGGTCCTGGGGTTCAGTTCAGGGGGCAAGCTCTTCTTCCAAGCCCTTGGAGATAGTTGAAGAACAAAGTGCAAAAGTCTCTTTCAGTCTTTTTCCTCTCCTTCCTTAGCAAGGCACCTACTGCAGGCCAGTCCCTCAGGTCAGGGAAAGTTATTCCTCCTTCAGCTTCTTCCAGGTCCTTCTAGTCGGGCAGAGTTCCTTCGTGGTTCAATCTGGATCTGATTTCTTAGGAGCCAGGCTCCTACTTTTATACAGGGATTCTTTTGTTCTTTAGCGCCAGGGGGCCTGGGCCTGGCTCAGTCCAGTTTTGGAGCACTCTGTTGTGGTGACTTGGCTTGTTCCTTTCAGCAGCAGGGCAGAGACATCAGCCGCTCCACAGGGGGCGGCGCCGGCTTTGTGGTGGCAGAGCACAGGTCTATTCAAGAGTCAGGGTGCACTCCTCCCACCCATCCTGGGGTAATCTCCCTACCCACCACCTGGCAGCCAAACTGTCTCCTGGAATCCCCCAGCCCTGCTCCTGTACTGTTGCTAGGCAGAACACACACACACAGCAGAGGCAGACTGAGATGGTTAGGCACGCAAAGGCTAACTTTCTAAAAGTAGCGTTTGCAAACCCAGGATCTTAAAATAACCTTTACTAAAAGACGTATTTTATTATCCTGAGTTCAGGCATACTAAACATGACTTTCTACCATGCTCTCTGAGTCCACTGGGGTCACAGCGTGTAGCGATCCCAGCAGCCCATTCTGGCCTATGGAGAGCATGTAGCCTTCAATAGTGAAAAACGAAAATGGCTGTAATTCACTATTAAGACATGCCACCCACATCAGGGCATGTCCTACCTTACACCTACAATGCACCCTGCGCTCAGGCCTACCAGAGGGGTGACTAACATGTAGTTAAGGGAAGGTTTAGGGACTGGTAAGTGGGGACACTTGTTCAGTCAGCGCGACGGTACCAGACCGCGCGCAGGTTCTGCAGTGGCAGACCCTAGACACATTTTACCCCGCTGCTTCGGTGGGTGGCACCACCAGTGCTGCAAGCCCACTAGCAGCATTTGGATATACGAGCCCTTGGCACCCCTGGTGCACTCTACTAGGGACTGATAGTAAACCAAATAAACCAAACGTGGACGTCAATTCACATAATACATTTTACCGTAGGGAGCACTTGCACTGTGGCACTGGATGGCAGTGGCACAGTGCCCTGAGCAGCTAACATCAACACAAAAACACATTGAGGCACAGACAAAAATGGAAGGGTGACCCACGCCAATGGTGCCAGGTCTAACACGTGTCCCCTCCAGCTGAAAAGTGGGGAGAACTACCCTACCCCAGGGAGTTCTGCATCACTAAGGCGGAAAAACCTGGACAGACCGTCAGCATTGGCGTGATCTGTGCCAGGGCGATGCTCCACCGTAAAGTCCATACCCTGTAGGGAGATGGACCACCTCAACAGTTTTGGGTTCTCACCCCTCATTTGCATCAACCATCTGAGGGGCCTGTGGTCGGTCTGAACCCGGAAGTGAGACCCAAACAAGTAGGGTCTTAGCTTCTTCAGCGCCCAGACCACAGCAAATGCTTCTCGTTCTATCGCACTCCACCTTTGTTCCCGGGGAAGTAGCCTCCTGCTAATAAAGGCTACGGGTTGGTCAAAGCCCTCCTCAGTGATCTGTGAGAGAACAGCCCCTACACCATGCTCTGATGCATCCGTCTGCACCAGGAACTCTTTGGAGAAGTCAGGAGCCAAGAGCACGGGCGCCGTGCACATGGCAGTTTTCAGGGTGTCGAAGGCTTTCTGACAGGTGTCAGTCCATATCACTTTTCTGGGCTGCTTCTTCGAAGTCAGCTCTGTCAAGGGGGCAACGATGCTGCCATACCCCTTGACAAACCTCCTGTAGTACCCGGTGAGTCCTAAAAAGGCCCTCACCTCCGTCTGGGTCTTTGGGGGGTCCCAAGCCAGGATGGTTTCAACTTTGGGTTGGAGGGGCGCCACCTGGCCGCTCCCCACTTGGTGTCCCAAGTACACCACTGAACCCTGCCCGATCTGACACTTGCTTGCCTTGATCGTGAGGCCTGCCTTGCGCAGCGCCATCAACACTTCCCAGAGATGTTGCAGGTGTTCTTCCCATGTGCCGCTGAACACTGCGATGTCATCCAGGTAGGCGGCGCTGAACTCGGTCAGCCCAGCCAACACCTGGTTGACCAACCTCTGGAAGGTGGCAGGGGCATTCTTCATCCCAAAGGGCATCACCCGGAACTGGTAATGCCCATCTGGCGTAGAGAATGCGGACCTCTCTTTGGCCCCATTCGTCAAGGCGATCTGCCAGTACCCAGACGTTAAGTCAAACGTGCTGAGGTACCGTGCAGCCCCTAACCGATCGATGAGCTCATCAGCTCTGGGGATGGGGTGCGCGTCAGTCTTCGTGACTGAGTTGAGTCCTCGGTAGTCCACACAGAACCGGAGTTCGGGCGTGGCACCCGGCGCTGCAGCCTTTGGGACCAAGACCACTGGGCTGGCCCAAGGACTGCTGGAGGACTCAACCACCCCTAGGGCAAGCATCTTCGAGACCTCCTCTTTGATGCAGGCCCTGACCCTGTCAGTTACCCGGTAGGCCTTGTGCTTCACAGGTAAGCTGTCTCCCGTATCCACGTCATGGACGCACCAATTTGTGATACCGGGAACCAGGGAGAACAGGTCAGGAAACTGCCCCAGCAGCTGGCGGCAGTCACCCTGTTGTTCAGGGGTCAGGGTGGGTGAGAGGTTTACTCCATCCACTGACCCGTCTCGCTCTGAGGCTACCAAGAGGTCAGGAAGAGGCTCGGACTCCTCTTCCGTCCCATCATTGGTGGCCAAGAGCATGCCCACTTCGGACCTCTCCAAGTGGGGCTTCAGTCGATTGACATGTAGGACCCTTAAGGGGTTCCTAGGAGACCGCAAGTCCACCAAGTAGGTGACAGAACTCTTGCGCTCCACAATCTCAAAGGGTCCTGTCCACTTGTCCTGGAGTGCACAAGGCTCCACAGGGGCCAGGACCCACACTTTTTGACCAGGTTGAAGCTCAACCAGAGTGGCATTCTGGTCGTACCACCGCTTCATTTCCTCCTGGCTGGCTTCCAGGTTTGCCTCAGCAAGTTGCCTGAAACGCCTAGTCTGGTTCCGGAAAGCCAGCATGTAACTGTATACATTCTGGGGAGGTTTCCTGGGAGATTGCTCCCAGCCTTCCTTGACCAGGCTAAGAGGTCCTCGTACTGGGTGGCCGTACAAAAGCTCAAAGGGACTGAACCCTAGAGACTTTTGTGGCACCTCGCGGTACGCAAAGAGAAGGCATGGTAAGAGGACGTCCCACTTACGCCTCATGGGTTCCTCGAGACCCATAATCATGCCCTTCAGGGTTCGGTTGAAGCGCTCAACCAACCCGTTTCCTTGGGGATGGTAAGGTGTGGTGAACTTGTAGGTTACACCACACTCTTGCCAAAGGGACTTCATATATTTCGATATGAAGTTGGTCCCCCTGTCAGACACCACCTCTAGAGGGAATCCTACTCGTGAGAAAATTCCCATCAGTGCCCGTCCCACCACGGGGGCCGTCACTGTCCTCAGAGGGATGGCTTCAGGGTACCGGGTGGCATGGTCCACCAAGACCAGGATAAACCTGTTGCCCATGGCTGTCTTGGGGTCCAGTGGCCCCACAATGTCAATCCCCACCCGCTGGAATGGGGTACTGACCACAGGGAAAGGTTGGAGTGGAGCTCTCAGCTTCCTTCCACTCTTGCCACTTGCCTGGCAAGTCTGGCATGTCCGGCAGTGAGTGTCAGAACTCCTGCGCATTTGGGGCCAATAAAAGTGGGTGACAAGCCTTTCAAAGGTCTTGTCCTGCCCCAAATGTCCTGCTAACGGTACGTCGTGAGCCAGCCCCAGTAGGAAGGCTCTGAACTTCTGGGGTACCACCAGCGCACGGGCTGACCCAGGTTCAGCAACCTTAGGCTCGGAGTATAGGAGGTCGTTCTCCCAGTAGATCAAGTGAGTTCCGGACTGATCACCATTGGCCTGGGCTGCAGCCTGCTGCCGCATACCCTCTAGAGAGGGGCACTCTTTCTGCTCCCTGCAGAAGTCCTCCCTGGTGGGGCCTCCTTCTTGCTGCCAATGGGTCAGCTCAGGCAGGTCCCCCAGTTCGGCTATCTGTTCCCCGGTAGGCTCCAGGGCATCCCCCTCAAGGTCTGCTTCCTCCTGGGCCGTGGGAACTTCAGGAGCCGGATTCCCGTGCCTCCCTCGCCCTCTCTCTAAGGCCGGTTCCTGGGCCTCTCCCTCAGGCTCCAGGGTTCCTTCAACACCCCTACTGGCTGCCATCGACCGGGTGGTCACGCACGCCCAATCAGGCAAGCCCACCATCCGCAGGTGAGTTGTCTTCTCCACCTTTTCCCAAGGGGAGCTCTCCAAATCGTTTCCTAGGAGACAATCAACAGGCATGGCCTCTCTCACAGCCACTTGCAGAGTACCAGAGACCCCCCCCCACTCAAAGGGAACCTGAGCCATTGGACACTGACTCTCTGTGTTGTCAGCGTTGACAACACGGCAGAATGCGTGCGGGACAACCTGCTCTTGAGACACCAGGTGTTGCTTGACAGCAGTCACACTGGCTCCTGTATCTCTAAGAGCCCCCACCCTCTTGCCATTTATGGTCACCCACTGCCCATACTTTTGAGTATTGGGGGGCAGCTGGGCCTCAGCGACCATCTCACTGTCTCCTAATGAGACTAGGGTCATCTGTACGGGATCCCCCGCCCCTTGGACGTCTATCTCCCTCCCCAAGGCTACACTATTCACCTGCTTGGGGGGTGGAGCACCAGAGGGTGCTGGTTTACCATACAGGGGGCACTTGGGATCCACGGAAATGTGCCCCAGGTTGTTACACTTGTAACATCTGAGGGGCCCTCTTTGAACAGGGTTACCTGTCGGGGCCCCGGTCTGCTTCGGGGGTGGGGGTGGCTGAGAACCTTTCCCTTGGTTCCCTTGGGAATTACTTTGGGGCCCTTTGTAGAACTCCCTCTGTTTACCCTTGTCCCCCCCACTCTTCTGCTGGGGACCCTGAACACCTTTGGCGGGGCCTCCCACGGGACCCTTGTGGACCCTGGTGCTGATCCAGCGGTCCGCCTCCTCAGCAAGCTTCCTCGGGTTGGACAGCTTGCTATCGATCAGGTGTTGGCGTAGCTCAGGAAAACAATTATCCGACAAGTGCTCCCATGCGATTAAATCAAACAGCCCTTGGTAATCATTCACCTTGCTACCCTTCACCCAACCATCCAGCGCTCTGCAAAAAAAGGTCACATATTCTACATAAGTGGTCCCAGGTTTCTTGGTGCAATCCCTAAATCTCTGTCTGTACAATTCAGGAGTCAACCCATACCTTGTCATAAGAGCCTCCTTCATGTGTGGATAGGATGTGTGGACATCAGAGGGGAGGTCTAGCAGTGTGTCCCGCCCCTCACTCAGGAACCTTCCCCACAACCCCGCTCCCCAATCCTTCTCAGGGACCCGGTGGGAGGACATGGCTACTTCATAGGCCCTAAACCACTGCCCAATATCATCCTGCTTATAATATTCTTTGACTACATCTTTAGGAATGTGCACCCTTGACTCTGTTGAATTGCTGCCACCAGAGGGTGAGTTGTCTAAACTCCTGGCCTTGAGATCCAACTCCCTCATTTTTACCTCATGCTCCATGGCCAGTTTCTGCCTTTCTCTCTCCATTTGCAGTTTTGCCATCTCCACCTCGTGTGCTCGGGCGGCACTCCTGTCGGCCAACTCCTCTGGCGACAGGCCTCTGCTAGGCTCAAACACACCTTCGGGGGGTATCACCTCCCGGGCATTCTCTGGGAACTTTGATTCGTGCCAGGCTCTCAGTGCTGTCACGTACTGATCCTTGTTGCTTAGTCCACTTTGCTTGATTCTGTACTTGGAGAGATATCCCTTCAGGACATCATTTGTGCACTTCCTCAGTGCCTCGGGCTCCCAATCGATGTCATCCACTCCAGAGAATACAGAGGGCGCTCCGCCTCCGTTGACTGAGCTAGGCATGGTTTCTTAAGGTGGAGATTTTTCTTTAGCAACAACTGTCACTCAATCTGTGGCTGCGTTATAGGTCTGCTCTACGTGGTGATCAATAATTCACTGTATGTAAATCATAAATGCAAATTCGAAATCCCACCGCTGCCACCAATGTTAGAATGGGGAACCTCTGGTTGGCACAGGTAGGTACTTGTGACAAGCAGCGGTCCCTTCTTCTATTCAGGGCGAGGGAATTACCCCTTCAGAACAACCCCTGCTCACCCTATAGGTAGTGTGGCGCGAGCAGCCAGGGCTAAACTTCAGGGCGCTAGTCAGTTAAGCATTTATGATCACACACAGTAAACCACAATGATCCCCCACAAACGGACACCAGGCATAAGTTGTATCAAAAATACGGATGCTTTATATGAAAGATTCTTTGTTACGCAGGCATGTACAAGACCATCAATAACGGTTGCGAAATGGAGGCCACAAGATGATAATTAGGCACTGTTCTTGTCTTTGGTAACTTATTCGATCACGAGCGCTTCACAGGGCTCGGTTGAGTCGGTCCAGTCACGATGATGTGCAGTGCACCCAGGGTACAGTGATACGGGGAAATCAGAACGTTGCGGACCCCGAGTCCGATAGAGAGTTCACTGTACCTGGGAACGTGCGATGTGCTGGGACGAGTCTTCAGGAGAGATGCAGGTTCTGCACCTCGTGGGTCTTCCGGATCAAGAATTCAGCGGGCGGCTCTCGGTAGACAGGTGCGGCCCAGGGCCTCCGACACGGACTGTGCGGGAGGTCACTGCGGAGGGCGGCACGGTCAGACTCAGGCTGGGAGGTGAAGCGGGGCGGCCGGATACGTTACGACGTACGGGCGGCCGTCCGAGGCTGGATTTCACTTCCCCACTAGAAATCCGGCGGGGAGGGCGAAAGGGCACCAAGCGCGCTCCAGTAGCAGGCAGGTGACAGGGAAGCGGGACGGCCAGACTCGATGGGTCCAGAGCGACTCAGGTAGAGCGCGGCTCTCGGCGAGTGGAGGCGGCCAGGCTTCTGGGTGTCACGGCCCTAGGAGGGATGCGAAGGTGCGCAGGGCACTCCGGCGGGAGAAAGCACACGGCTCGAATTCTCAGACGAGCGGAGACACGGTGAACCCACTGGTCCTGGGGTTCAGTTCAGGGGGCAAGCTCTTCTTCCAAGCCCTTGGAGATAGTTGAAGAACAAAGTGCAAAAGTCTCTTTCAGTCTTTTTCCTCTCCTTCCTTAGCAAGGCACCTACTGCAGGCCAGTCCCTCAGGTCAGGGAAAGTTATTCCTCCTTCAGCTTCTTCCAGGTCCTTCTAGTCGGGCAGAGTTCCTTCGTGGTTCAATCTGGATCTGATTTCTTAGGAGCCAGGCTCCTACTTTTATACAGGGATTCTTTTGTTCTTTAGCGCCAGGGGGCCTGGGCCTGGCTCAGTCCAGTTTTGGAGCACTCTGTTGTGGTGACTTGGCTTGTTCCTTTCAGCAGCAGGGCAGAGACATCAGCCGCTCCACAGGGGGCGGCGCCGGCTTTGTGGTGGCAGAGCACAGGTCTATTCAAGAGTCAGGGTGCACTCCTCCCACCCATCCTGGGGTAATCTCCCTACCCACCACCTGGCAGCCAAACTGTCTCCTGGAATCCCCCAGCCCTGCTCCTGTACTGTTGCTAGGCAGAACACACACACACAGCAGAGGCAGACTGAGATGGTTAGGCACGCAAAGGCTAACTTTCTAAAAGTAGCGTTTGCAAACCCAGGATCTTAAAATAACCTTTACTAAAAGACGTATTTTATTATCCTGAGTTCAGGCATACTAAACATGACTTTCTACCATGCTCTCTGAGTCCACTGGGGTCACAGCGTGTAGCGATCCCAGCAGCCCATTCTGGCCTATGGAGAGCATGTAGCCTTCAATAGTGAAAAACGAAAATGGCTGTAATTCACTATTAAGACATGCCACCCACATCAGGGCATGTCCTACCTTACACCTACAATGCACCCTGCGCTCAGGCCTACCAGAGGGGTGACTAACATGTAGTTAAGGGAAGGTTTAGGGACTGGTAAGTGGGGACACTTGTTCAGTCAGCGCGACGGTACCAGACCGCGCGCAGGTTCTGCAGTGGCAGACCCTAGACACATTTTACCCCGCTGCTTCGGTGGGTGGCACCACCAGTGCTGCAAGCCCACTAGCAGCATTTGGATATACGAGCCCTTGGCACCCCTGGTGCACTCTACTAGGGACTGATAGTAAACCAAATAAACCAAACGTGGACGTCAATTCACATAATACATTTTACCGTAGGGAGCACTTGCACTGTGGCACTGGATGGCAGTGGCACAGTGCCCTGAGCAGCTAACATCAACACAAAAACACATTGAGGCACAGACAAAAATGGAAGGGTGACCCACGCCAATGGTGCCAGGTCTAACAGTTTAGATAAAGATTTCCTATTTTTCTAACTGGTGTGTTGTCTATTTGTAGTGTTTTCACTGTATTACTGTATGTGTTCACAAATGCTTAACACCTGCCTCTGAGATAAGCCTGTCTGCTTGTGCCAAGCTACCAAGGGGGTGAGCAGGGGTTATTTTAGGAGTGTATCCCCCTTACCCTGACTAGAAGCAAGGGTCCCTATTTGGACAAAGGTACCTACCTCTGCCAACTAGAGACCCCTATTTCTAACATTGGTGGTCAGCGGTGAGGATCCTGGACTTGCATTTGTGATTTACATACAATGATTGATGTACCCTACTAGCATAATGCAGACCATTACTTGACCACATACTTTTACTGAACATTTTCCCTTGGATTGTTTTTTTCTGCAAAGTAAAGAACTGCCAATTTTGTCATCATGACCAAGCAAGCCAATCCAGTGCATCCATTGATATCGAATTTGAGGAATATAGGGTGGAAACCTACACTGTGGCTCAACTGAAAGCTATCTGCAAGAAATTTAAAGTCCCTGTGAAAAGCCTCACCAGGAAGGATGAATACCAAAAGGCACTGATGGCCTGGTTGGAATCCAGAAATGCCAGTGGGCAGGATGAGAATCCTCTGGTGGAGGTAGAAAATGTGGATGAGCAACAGGAGGGGTAATTGAATCTGCCAGGAGGGAGGGTACCTTCCGTGGATGGCAGCAGTGTTTCCCAAAGGGGTCTGTCTCCAGAGGAGTTGGAGGACAGAGAGAGAGATAGGGTGCATATAGTCTAGAGAGTTGGGGGCCAGTGTAGCAGCATACATATGATAGAACTCAGATGGAAGTCCATCTGCACCCGGTGTCTTTCCATCTGCCAGAAGAGTTAGAGTCTCCTGAATCTCCTCCCCCATGATTGGACTACCTAGTTGCTCCACCGTGGTCTCAGGTATCTTCTGTAGTATCAGGTTAGCCAGGTAAGCCTCTCTGTCTGCAATAGGTGATTCGATGCCTGTCTTATAGAGCTTTTGATAATAACATATCCTGGCCTTATGAATGCCGATCTGGTCTTGGACCATCCATCCATTGTCATTCTGCGTCTGCATAATGGGAGAACTCCCAGAATTCTGTTTAATCAGCCATGCCAGAAGGCACCCCTATCTTTTAACTTCTGCATGCACACCCATGTGAAGGAGTTGCCTTGTCATCTTCTCTTGTTCACTGACTGTACTGACCGGCCCCTGACCACCATCTTGAATAATTCCCTCTCCACTATATCATCTAAGGGTGTCCCCTGATTCACTGCAAAGTAATTTTCAATCACCTTACTTAGGGATTCCCTAAACATGAGGTCCACTCAAGCAGTGCTCTGGAGTCACCATGCTGGTATAGGTATGTTATGTTTACCCCATAATATTTTCACAAGCAATGGATTGTGGTCCGGCAGGATCCTCCCCAAATATTCAGTGTTTGTACCACACACATATATAGGGGCTTCTCCTAGAACATTATATTTAGTAAAGATTATTGGTAGAACATTCCTCCAAACAAAAGATACATGGATATTTATTTAATGACATCACTCTGAAAGGTAACCTGCATTTTTGTAAAGCAGACCCAAAACATCAAATAAAAATGTATGGCACAACTCTGCCAAGTGTCCACCAGAAGGAAGCATACATGACAGTAAAACCCGGTGTTTGCTCTTGTCTCTTCGCGCTTTTGCAAACCCTTATGAAAGTTCACAGATTCCTCTACTGGATTGCATGGATGACCAATGTCATAATACTATAGTTGGTGTTTGAAAGCATGATAAGCCCCGTAGAGCATTCTGATTACAATCCCTTGAAGTCTAAGGAGGACTCATTTTCTTTCACTTAAGAAGGCTCACAGGGGAAGGATGGTTATCGTTACAGCCTTTTGTATTCCGGCCACATGCTTTCTCTCTGTCATTCAAGAGTTCATTGTTGTTACCATGAGTGTGTTCCTCAAATTTGAGCCTTTTTCTGCCAAGTAATGTGTTGCCTGCCTCTCCAGTGTTTCTCATGTGCTCTTGTCGCAGCTTGATGTGGCTTTGTTCTTGCTTTCAGTGCTCCTGATGCAATAAGCTGCTTCTCCCTCATTTCATGAAAATGCTTTGTTGCCAATGGCGTGGAGAAGTTACCTCACTGTTTATTGTATTAATTTGAATGAATCCACTTCTAATTTTATTTTATTATCATTACTGAGTATTGTTTTGATTTTTGTAACTTTAATTATTTATTATTTAATAAAATGTACTCTCTATGTTACTGTTCTGTGTTCCTTGCCCGATTTCATGTATTTTTCTAATACAAATCTCTGATGAATCAAAGTTCCACTGCTCAACAAATATTGATTTTCTTTTTAATGAAGGAGCTTTATTAAAAATGGGTTTAATTGATAAAATTATGCTTATATTTGTTTTGTTAATGCAATACCTACCCATGGTAAGTTGAAAAAACAAGAGATGGACGAGAAGGAAATTGTATCCCAACAGAAGGACGAGCAAACGTCTGTGAAGAATTGTCATATTACCCTTGGTTGCTCCTTTTCTCCTTTGCTTTTGCTCCCTGGTCACAGTGCTCTCTTTGCAGCTCATTATCTCATGTGCTCCTGCTGCGACTGCTTGTTTTCAGTGCCGTTTCCGTAGCTCCTCGACTCTTGTGCACTTTCTTTTGTTCCATGTCCCATTTGATCCTGGCATAACGTCTTACCTTCAAGAATACTATTGCCAGAGACTGTTGCAATTTTTTATTTTATTTTCCAGCATTCTCCCTTATTACCTTGTCTACCCTTCCTGTTACTAGCGTAATAAGCATTCCACTGCTCAGTGACCTGAGTATAACAGGGCCACATGTATCAAAAAAGCATTTTGTGATTACCAAATATCGATTTTTACCAAATCGCTATTTGGTAATCGTAAAATGCTCTGTATGTAAGGAATTGCCAAAGATTTAGCGATTCCTTCATATTACCAAATAGCGATTTGGTAAATAGATACTCGCTATTAGGTAATACTTCTCCATTCGCTCCTATGGGCCGAAGGTATGAACGTTTTTGCATTAGCTAATTTGCGATTACCCAATTGGTAATCACAAATTAGGTATTGCAAGGCCAAGGGTACCCGGGGGCCTAAGGCCCCACTGAATCACCCCCCAAAAAAATAAATGTGCACATGTGTGGCGCACACATGCCTTAAGTGGCATGTGTGCACTACATGGCACTTTGATAAAAATGCATTTTTGTGCATTTTTCAAAATTTACACATGGTTACCATCAACTTGGGAGTCAATAGTAATAGCATTTTACTAAATGCACAGTTCGTATTTAGAAAATGCTTGGTACATGTGCTAAGGGGAATAGCAAATTGCAATTCCCTATTTGTAGTCGCAATTTTAGGTAATCACTATTTTTGCGATTACCTAAAATTGCGACTGCAATGCCTTTCATACATCCTGAAAGGCTATTTTGCAGTTGCAAACAGCCAAAATTACCGATTCGCACTGTTTGCGAATGCAAAATTGTTTGATACATGTGACCCATAGTCTCTACTGTCCTCGGTATTCCAGTCTGTAGGATCCCTAGAATTTGTCCATTCCAGTTCATGGCATCTTAAGCAGTCTCAGTACTTCATTTCTTATATTACTGATCTATGATCCTGTTTCTTTGGATGTTACTTTTCCTATTTACTTCCCTAGTATTTCCTGTGTTGGTTTGTGGTTCGATCCTCTAGGCACTTTTAACAACTATAATTTATTTTTCTGAGGCTGGGCGGATGGTTTCTCCAGAAGGCAATGTCTGTTTGTCCGTGTAATCGATGTTTGCTGCTCTCTTTCTCAAACAAGTTGCTCCTTTCAGGAAGCAGCGCTGTTCTGTTACTGCTGAACATGTTAAGGCTAATATCACTCGTGTATCGTTTACTTATTTATGCTTGGGGCCTACACCCAAGGTCGATTACTGGTTCCTTCCCATGAGCTCACAGAATGACTCACTTTTAAACCCACTTGCTCAGAAGGGCAAACAGGTTATCATTAGACCCTGGGAAATCCTGAGAGCATTCTATGGAAACTTCTAGTGTATCCTCAGTTTGTCTGACATAGTTACAATATCTTGTCCTTTTCAATTCACTGCATTGTTTGTCTCTAATAGACCTACTGCCTAGACTCATGCTTCTGCTAGATTTCTCTCTTTCCTTTTCTATCTCCACTCCAGTCCATACCTCCTTACCTCTGACAAGACAAATGTCCAGTGGACTTCTGGCCTCTGTTCAAAAGTATAGTGTTATGAATATAGTACGCAAAGACTTCTTATCAAATTTTGGTGTTGGTGGTAACATTCAGAAAGCCACAGTCAGGATTAAAGGAAGTTGGACTGATTAATATCCTTACACGTGCCAATGATTTTGTTAATCATGGTGATTATTGGGGTTTATAATGTGGAGATTAATTTTGTAAATTATATGAGTTAGCTAATATATGCCATACACTAAATTTGTTCTAATATAAAGCTGACACTAGAGTTTAAGACATTTGGGGTGAAGCGGAAAGGGAAATCATCCAGTTTTTAGAGGATATTCTAGCTCTAGCAAAAAAAGATTTATGTAATTCTCTCCACCATAGCCATATTATAATAGAGGAAATTAGGCAGTTATGTTCGCCTCAAGATTTAGCATTTCTCCAAGAAATTGAAGGATTTTCTATCACAATAGACGTTTAAATCCATCCCAAACCTTTTTGTATTTATTTACATTTTTTGTACATGGCAAACCATGATGAAGGCAGAGGGACCACTGAACAAAGGGGAGGGTTAGAAAAATAAAACACATATAGAATTAATGAAGGGATTACAAAAGAGAAAATTCACTGATGATCTACCGCTCCACATTCAGACAACCTTGGGACTGAGGAGTCAGTTTTGGTTGCAGTTGAAACACTTAACATGCAGCAATTGCTTCGATGTACATTATTTATGTAGTTCTTAAAGTGTAAATAAAACTATCCACAAAATTGAAAGCATGTCTGTGTGCCTTGCTGTTGAGCAACCGTTAGTATCCCATTTGTTTTATTTAAAATTATAATTTAAAATCTTTTTTTTTTTTTTTTGCATGAATGGTACATGGACATGGCATGTGGAACCCAAACAAATAAAACAGTTTGTGAGACTTGTATATACTGAGATATAAAAGGCTAAATGGAATATTGTCACAGCTCCTGTTGATAAAGGCGTATAACTCTAATTAGTGCACTGTTACGGAACAAAGAGTAGTAAAGTAAAATGGAATTACTTGAACAAAAGCTTTATGTAGCAATATTGGGTTTGCGGACAGAAACTCACTAAGGAGACGTTTATGTACCCTACCTGGAAGAGTTCCTAATACTATGTATGAAAGTTGCGTAAATGTTGAGTAAAAATAAGTTGACAACAGATGTTGGTGATAGATAAAACATATTCTTGTTCATTAACGCTTAGATTTGTGAAGGTGACATGTCATCTCTGTAGATTAACTAAATTCTAAAAATTCAAGAATATGGTTGCATTCACAATAATTACAACAAAGATTTAATTATACTAGACTGACAATCAGTCATGAATAGATGAGGAAGCAGACCTGGTTAGTGTTTTAAAGATTAATATAATCTAATGATATATTCGTAATTTGCATATTCTTATCGAGACCCAGGCATGCATCTATGACCAATAGAATGACATAAATGGTCTTATTTTACAGACTGGGTTTACCAGAATAAGTGTGACTGGCGTATGCCATTGCCATGGGAAAAGTTTATTTTCTCCCAGAATTGAAAAATAGACGCATTACATTCTTGGATGTCTTGATAATTTATATTAATCCTCAGCACAGAGGACCTAAAGCAGCACAACAACATGTAAATGTATCATATATGATTTAGCATGCATTATTTAGAGAAATAGATAAACAAAATAAATTCTATCCTAAACAAATGATTATCTATCAAGAATGCATGTGCTATCTGTTACCAATACAAACTTACAAGAGATTACTATTTTCTGAGAATGGAGCAGTAGATGCTACCACATCCTCATATGCACTCTGGTATGGGTGTAAAGCTGCATTCATTTCACCAACCTAACTGTAGAATACAAAAGTGCATTTCTAATAATGGATTTATTTTAAAAAGGCCATTATGAAAGCATACCCCTACATAATAATAGTTTACAGATTTCAGGTCTTCATAAAACTTATTCAGAGGGCCACTTTATTTAGTAGATTAAGATCCAACTGAACAAAGCAATAAGGTTGCCCAAATATAAAGGTCCAATAATGTTCTAAAAGAGCTCTTAAAGTTCAGTGAGGCTCTCTTAATCTCAATAGGCTACTGCGGTCTCAGCGGCCGGGTCGGGCCGCGGTGGTAGGGGCGATCCAGCGGATGAGGACCTGGCATGGACCCTCATTCCTAGCACCAATGCTGACATTACAGAGACCTTGGTGGCTGGAGTTGAATGCGCTCGGAGGCCCGTGGGCTGTGAGGAGAGGAGGCCCTAATGGGACACATTCTGGGCTCGTGCATGGCAGCAGGGGCCCGAACACACACTTCAATCCTGGTGATGAGTTGTTCATGAGCCCCACTGAAGATCTATTGTTTACGGGGAGGGTTAGATCCCCTGCGGATACATCTGAATGAAGTTCACATGTGAGGCACCAATTAGGGGTCCTGGGGGGGTGCTCCCGCTTGAGATGGTGGTCAGGCTAGGTCCCCCTCTGGCCTATACCACGCGAGAGAGGGGCTGTGACTTCTCATCTTCCCCCCAGCGCATCTGAAGACACCTGAGGGTCCCTCCCCTCCTTCCGATTGACAGCCCTACACTCAAAATGAGACTCCCGCGTGGGCCTCGATTCTATCCACACAGAATAAGTCGGCTACTGCCGCACACGGCCTGGGAGGTACAGATAGAGAGTCTCCCCCACAATAACTCATGCTAAACTGCCTGGTGCTACCTCCAAGTAGAGCACGATAGACCGCTGCACTGGGACTGGTGCCCGACTGGAGACCCTGGAGGATTGACTGGTGCCTTGCAAGATAACACAACATTGTTGGCAGCCATTACCCAATCCAGAGACATGTGGGACACCAAAATAGGCCCTGTTGGATCCGATGTGATGTTTCTGCATCAAGACCTGCTAAACGCTGTAGAGAGGATTACCAAGACTGAGGCGAGAGTATCCACTGTGGAGGACACCGTGACCATCCTGCAAAAGAAAGTGAACACCCCCAAGGCCCTCACCAGAGGCCTGGCAACACCGATGGAGGATGCTGAGGGGTAAGCCTGCAGGAACAACCTTCGTTTTTTGGGTGTCCCTGAGGGATGTGCAGGCGAAGACGTGGGAAAGTTTCTCGCCACATGGTGAGCAGATTGGATTTTAGCTGACTCTCTCTACCCTTGTTTGATGACTGAGCGGGCCCACCGTGCCCTAATAAAGAAGCCTCTATCCGGTGCCAGGCCATGGCCCATCATCGTCAGGGTCCTTAACTTTAATGACCGGGGCCCTATCCTTAGGCAGGCCAGAGAAAAAGATTCCCTCTATTTTGACTTGTAACGCATCATTATATTTCCAGACTATACCGGACTGGTCCAGCAGAGTCATCAATCCTTTCTGGAAGCAAAGGCTCAACTGATGAGCCTCAAGATCTCCTACGCACTATTATTTCCGGCCTGCCTCAGGGTGACATACAACTCACATACACTCTTCTTCGACACTCCTGAGGAGGTGTTCACCTGGACGGATGAGGAGATAGAGGTAAAGAGGCACATGCAGCCGCAACTCGACACAGACTACTCTTCCAGTGATCTTCTTCGCTGACAGTCCAAGTCCAAGGGAACACGTAGACACAGATTGGAATCATCGTGGCATTCCAGGGCTTGCAGGGAGGACCGGTTTGGAGCTCCCCAGGTCTGATTAGACTCTATATATTATCCGACCAAGACCGTGATCGTCAAGACAGAGGCAGACTTCATTGCTAAACTTACCTACTTGTATGACGGCAACATGGATGGACTACGTACCTAGAGAGATAACATCAGAACTCTAGGAGAGGCTCTAAGTTAATGGGTAGATATGTGGGGATCCATTGGAGGGGTCTAGTCTCCGGCTCCCATTGGGGTTGGAACAACGCCCTATACGCAATAAATACTTAAATGGTTATGAGGTATTATGGTGAGAGGGTGGGGGTGGTTGGGATTGTTTAATTGATGTTTGTGCTATGTCCTCTATGCAATACTACGGTGCTCCCCATGTAGTGATCACACACAGATACTGTCCTTTAGATGCCAATGTAAATGCTACTATTCCACGAAGTAGGCTCCATTTTATCAGCTGGAATGTTTGAGGTGTCCTAGATGAGATCAAGCAGGTGGTGGTGCTTCAGCAAGCTAACTGTCTCTGGCGGACATTTCGCTATTAGAAGAAACACACCGTTTAGATTCTAAAACACCCTGCCTGTCCCGATTTGGCTATGACCAGGTTTTCTATTCCGGGTTCGCTAGAGGTTCCTGGGACATGGCCATTCTGATTCACCGTAGAGTCCCCTTCCAATACTCACGCACACGGGCAGACATGTAGGGTAGATACATTGTTGTGGCAGGTTCAATCCATGGAGAACAGGTGGTCCTGGGTAGCATATACACCCCCCCTCCCCTCACTTGGGCCATAGCGGAACGACTGATGGCTACCTGGGCCGGCATCCCCGATGGGTGGACAGTAATAAGGAGCAACTGGAACAAAGTGGTACACCCAGGACAGATGGAGAGCCGCTGCGGGGATGTTGGGGGCCGGTGAATGGTGACTACGGCCCTTAGTTGATGGGTTGGGTTGGGATGGGATGGGATGGGTGGGTGTTTGAAGGAGGCTTCACCGGACTGAGCAGGGCTATACCAACTCCTCACACATCCATGAGTCGTGTTATCGCTTAGACTACCTGTATGCACCCTCTAGCTATATCCACAGGGTTTCTGATGTTGCGATACTGCCTAGGGTTGTTTCGGACCATTCTCCAGTGTTGCTTGGCCTTCGGGGTGGCCCTGGGCACCCTCCTTTACGCTGGCGTCTCTTCCCTGGCTTTTGCAGGACTAGCAATATTGGACACATAAGCAGCAGGCCATGACCGGGTACTTTGTCTTGAATATTGAGACTGTTGCCTCTGCCGTGACTTTATGGAAGGCCATGAAACTGACTCTTCATGGAGTCGATATCTAATTCTGTGCTATGAGGCATAAACAACATCGCAACAAGCTCCTGCAGATGGAGGCCAGATAGAGGCCCGCATATTGACTCAATAGAGACAGGGGGAGGAAGTGGGTCCGGCACATTGCCAGCTTGTTCTAGCACAACAGCTGTATCATGGAGAATTATTAGAAGAAGCTTGGGTGACTTGGCTGGCCTCCCGTAGTTGAATATATCAATGGGGAGACAAATCCAGTGAACTACTGCATCGTTGTGTCAACATACGATACAGCTGGCCCAAATTCCTAAGGATTGCCACTGCCAGGGCAATATTCTCACTGACCCCTCGGTGATTGCGAATAGCTTTGCCAACTATTACATGGTGCTCTACGCCTCAAGGGAAGCGCTGCCAGAGGCCATAGTCCAGATATTTCTGGATGACCTACCCCAAGGGCCTTATCAGACACTGCTAGGTCGCTGCTCAATCCCCCCTTGCGGTCAAAGAGTTAGGGGCTGCACTAACTGACCTACGCCCGGGCAAAGCCCTGAGCCCCAGCGACTTTCCCTGTGAATTCTTTTAAGCAGGTTAGTTACAACTTGGGGCACATTATTTGGAGGTGATTCACACCACCTTAGAAGAGAAGCAACTTTCTTCGGACAGGAGACACAGTGAAGTAGTGGTCTTTCTCAAACCGGGACGACCCCCAGATTTTCACTCCTTGTACCACCCAATTTCTCGATTGAATATAGAAGTCAAATTACTCGCCAAAGCCCTGGCCAACCGACTTATGCCCCACATAACCGATTTAGTACACCTGAACCAGGCTGGCTTCATGATCTGTTGCGCTACCTGACATAATATCCGCCACACCCGCTATGCTACAGCAGCCGTGGATCGCCTGGGCCACCTGGCTGCCCTATGACTCAATACCGGCCCCAGATTCCCATTGTACGCAAAACTGCTGTATATAGATCTCACCGCTTCAGTGCAAGTAGCTTACTTTGTCTACCCCCGATTTCCTATCTGAAGCAGTACTCACCAGGGATGTCCCCTGTCTCCATTTTTATTTACCCTGGCTAAGGAGCTACTAGCGGCCAGGGTCAGAATGGATGCACTGGTCCGGGACTTCGAATTGTCATGGGAGGTCTCGGACCGCATTGCCCTCTATGCCGACAACGTCTTATTTTTCCTCACCAACCCACATTGATCAGGTCCCAGGCTACTTAGTATCATGCAGGTATGTGGAGAGATGTCTGGTTTATGTATGAACACCAGCAAGTCTATTCTGTGGCTGCTACGGCGGGCACACGACTTTGGCACATGGTTGAACAATCTGCCCATTGCCACAGAGGTCCTGCAAAACCTAGGCGTCTTCTTGTCTGCCTCTCAGTCCATCTCTTGGGAACATAACTTCACTCCATTGATGGAACAAGTAAAGGTAGGGGTGAAATCCTGGTCACTCTCACCCCTGTCACTATATGGACGAGCCCCCATCTTTAAGATGGTGTCCATTCCCCATCTTCTGTACCAATTGCAAAATCACCAATACCTGATCCCGGCCGCCTGGTTTCGACAAATCAATGCACTATTGGGTCAATTCTTATGGGCGTGGGTGCGGCCCGAGTGGCCTGAAAACCTGTTTTCAATCTACATATTGTGGGGGCATTGCCACCGCAGACATTCAGTCCTACCACGCAGCATCTCACCTTTAGGTGCTTAACGAATGGTGGTACGGTGTCAGGGACTATCCCGTATATGCAGTGGAACGCTGGGTGTTAGAACCGGCGGTCTCTAGTTGGCAGAGGTATACACTTCTGACAAATAGGGACCAACCAACTCTAGTCAGGGCAAGGGGATTACACACTCCGATAACCCCTGCTACCCCCTTGGTAGCTTGGCAGAGCAGACAGGCTTATCTCAGAGGCAGTGTGTTAAGCATTTATGACCACATACCGTAATAAAGTGAATACACTACAGATGGACACGACACAGAGGTTATTATAAAAATAGTATTTTTATATAAGGCTTAGCACAAGACCAAATAACGACAAAAATATACCACAGTCTTAATAAATACTCTTTGGAAGGAAAAATAATAGTTCAAGTAAGGTTTCTTCTTGGCAAGTAGTTCTTTAGCAAAGTATTCTTCTGAGCACGGTTCTTTGGCAACAACGTAACCCCCACAGGAGTCACACGACGTCGAGTCTACAAGATTCCCAAGGTTCGGCGTCGACCGCGAGGAGCGCTACGTCGAGCCTGGGGTCGCAACAGACCCCACAAGTACAGTACCTTGAGAAACGAAGAAAACGACGATCCACGGCGTCGAGATGTCGGCGTCGAGGTCGGCGTCGATCGTGCCTCGGAGTCGGGTCAATCCGCAGCGGCGTCGAGGGATGTCGGGCCGGAGCAGCGCTCACGGCGTCGTGAAGGGCGTCGAGTCGATGCGATCAGCAGCGGCGTCGGGACGGGGTCGCTTGGAGGTAGAGCCGATACTCACTCCTCACTGGCGTTGCTGCTGGCGTCGAGACTGCAGATTTTCCCTTGTGTACTGGAAACAACACTTTCCAGCAATTCAGCAAATGGTGAAGTCCTTTGGCCCTGTGACTTCAGCAGGAGACTGGCACTCTTCCAGTCCTTGGAGATTTCCTAGCAAGTGTTCAGAGAGTACACACCAAGTTCCTCTCTCCTTGTTCCTTGGCAAAAATAAAGAAGCAGCTTTCAGGTTCCTCCACAGCAAAACAGCACTCTGGCAGAAAGGGGAGGCAAGTCCTTAGATCAGCAGGCTTCTTGTCCTTGGTACAGGTTTCCTTGTCAGAAGTGATCTGAGTTCTTGGTTCAGGGGTCCTTCTCTTATACCCCTTTTTCCCTTTGTTCCCTTTGTCCAAGCAGGGCGATTCCCACCATCTCAGGTTTGTTGTGGGTGTTGCCCGGCAGAGGCACCTGGCCTATTCACTGAGCAGGGCGGAGTCCTCAGCCGCCCAGCAGGAGGCGGAGCCAGTATTGTCACTGGCAGGAGCAGGGCTATCAGTCGCCCAGCAGGAGGCGGAGCCAGTATTGTGTCAGGCAGGGCAGGCTACTCTTCCCTCACTCTACGTGTAAACGCCCCATTCACCCCACACTGACTCACTCAGACCTCTGGAGCCACCCAGCCCCTGACACACACACCAAACCAGCAGAGACCGGTAGATAGTTGGACAAGAAAATAGCCACTTTCTAAAAGTGCTATTTTCAAACATAGAATTTAAAAACCATCCATCCTAAAGGGTGTGTTATTAAATTCTGAGTTCAGGGATACTAAACTCGACTTGCTACCATGCTCCCTGAGTCAGATAGATTATAATGGAGTTAATAATCAGTCTGCCCAGTCTGGCCTATTGGAGGCAGGTAGCCCTTCAATAGTGAAAAACGAAAATGGCTGTAATTCACTATTAGGTCATGCCACACACATCAGGGCATGACCTACCTTTTACCAACAATGCACCCTGCCCTAGGGCCTACCATAGAGGTGTCTGAAATGTGGCAAAGTGAAGGTTTAGAGACTGGTAAGTAGGTTTCCCTACCAAGTCGACATGGCAGTCAGGGACTGCACGGAGGCGCTGCGGTGGCAGGCCTGAGACATATCTTACACGCTGCTTCTGTGGGTGGCACAACCAGTGCTGCAAGCCCACCAGCAGCAGTTAACTTACACGCCCTTGGCACACGCAGTGCACTAGACTAGGGTCTGAACAGTAAGTTAACCAAGCCAATCATGGTAACACCAATCAATGTAACAATTTAACATAGGGAGCACTTGCACTGTGGCACTGATCAGCAGTGGCACAGTGCCCAAAGCAATAATCCAGCAAAAACATCGTAAACAGAGGAGGCAAACAGAAAAAAATGGAGGAGAGACTCATGCCAATGATGCCAGGTCTAACACGTGTCCCCTCCAGCTGAAATGTGGGGAGAACTACCCTTCACCCAGGGAGTCCTCATCACTAAGGCGGAAAAATCTGGACAGACCATCAGCATTGGCGTGATCTGTACCAGGGCGGTGTTCCACCGTAAAGTCCATCCCCTGTAGGGAAATGGACCACCTCAACAGCTTTGGGTTCTCACCCCTCATCTGCATTAACCATCTGAGGGGCCTGTGGTCTGTCTGAACCCGGAAGTGAGTCCCAAACAGGTAGGGTCTTAGCTTCTTCAGCGCCCAGACCACAGCAAATGCCTCACGCTCTATCGCACTCCACCTTTGTTCCCTGGGAAGTAACCTCCGGCTGATGAAGGCTACAGGTAAGTCTCGGCCCTCCTCATTCATCTGTGCTAGAACAGCCCCCACACCATGCTCTGAAGCGTCTGTCTGGACAATGAATTCTTTTGAAAAGTCGGGTGCCTGGAGGACCGGTGCTGTACACATTGCAGTTTTCAGGGTGTCAAAGGCGTTCTGACAGGCGTCAGTCCAGATCACACGTCTCGGCTGCTTCCTGGAAGTCAGCGAGGTCAAGGGGTGCACAATGTTGCCATACCCCTTGACAAACCTCCTGTAGTAACCCGTGAGACCCAAGAAGGCTCTCACCTGAGTCTGGGTTTTGGGCGGTTCCCAAGCCAGGATGGTATCTATCTTGGGTTGCAGGGGGGCCACCTTGCCACTCCCTACTTGGTGCCCCAAGTACACCACTGAACCCTGCCCAATCTGGCACTTACTAGCCTTGATTGTGAGGCCTGCTCTGCGCAGGGCCAACAACACTTCCTGGAGGTGGCGCAAGTGTTCCTCCCAGCTGGCGCTGAACACTGCTATATCGTCCAGGTAGGCGGCGCTGAAATCTTCCAGCCCGGCCAATACCTGGTTAACCAACCTCTGGAATGTGGCAGGGGCATTCTTCATCCCAAAGGGCATCACACGGAACTGGTAGTGCCCATCTGGTGTGGAGAATGCAGACCTCTCTTTTGCCCCATCAGTCAAGGCGATCTGCCAGTACCCAGACGTTAGATCAAACGTACTAAGGTACCGGGCAGCCCCCAACCGATCGATGAGCTCATCAGCTCTGGGGATGGGGTGCGCGTCAGTCTTGGTGACCGAATTGAGTCCTCGGTAATCCACACAGAACCGTAGTTCTGGTGAAGCACCAGGCGCTGCAGCCTTTGGGACCAAGACCACTGGGCTGGCCCAAGGACTGCTAGAGGACTCAACCACCCCTAAGGCAAACATCTTGGAGACCTCCTCCTTGATGTATGCTCTGACCTTGTCAGTCACCCTGTAGGCCTTGTGCCTCACAGGAGTGCTGTCCCCAGTGTCCACATCATGGACACACCACTGAGTGACACCAGGGATCAAGGAGAACAGATCAGGGAATTGTACCAACAGGTGGCGACAATCTTGCTGCTGCTCAGGGGTCAGTGTGTCAGAGAGGACAACACCATCCACTGACCCATCTTTTTCTTTTGCACACAGGAGGTCAGGAAGAGGCTCACTCTCCTCCTCCATCCCAGCATCTGTGGCAAGGAGCATGCCCACTTCGGACCTTTCTAAGTGGGGCTTTAACCGGTTGACATGCAGGACCCTTAAGGGGTTCCTGGGAGATTTCAAGTCCACCAAGTAGGTGACATCGCTCTTCTTCTCCACAACCTCAAACGGTCCAGTCCACCTGTCCTTGAGCGCACAAGGTTCCACAGGGGCCATGACCCAAACTTTCTGACCAGGTTGAAGCTCAACCAGAGTGGCATTCTGATCGTACCACCGCTTCATCTCTTCCTGGCTGGACTCCAGATTTGCCTGAGCAAGATCTCTGAAGCGCCGAGTCTGGTTCCTAAAGGCCAGCATGTAACTATATACATCCTGGGGAGGTTTCCTGGGAGATTGCTCCCAGCCTTCTTTGACCAGACTCAAAGGTCCTCTTACCGGGTGACCATACAAAAGCTCAAAGGGGCTGAACCCTAGAGACTTCTGTGGCACCTCACGGTAAGCAAACAGCAGGCATGGCAAGAGGACGTCCCATTTACGCCTCATTGGTTCTTCAAGACCCATGATCATGCCTTTTAGGGTCCGGTTGAATCTCTCAACCAGCCCATTACCTTGAGGGTGGTAAGGAGTGGTAAACTTGTAGGTTACCCCACACTCCTTCCACAGAGACTTCATATAATTCGAAATGAAGTTGGTGCCCCGGTCTGACACCACCTCTCTGGGGAACCCCATGCGGGAGAAAACACCCATCAGTGCCCGTCCCACCACGGGGGCCGTCACTGTTCGGAGAGGGATGGCTTCCGGGTACCGGGTGGCATGGTCCACCAAGACCAGGATAAACCTGTTGCCCATGGCTGTCTTGGGGTCCAGTGGCCCCACAATGTCAATTCCCACTCGCTCAAAGGGGGTACTGACGACGGGAAAAGGTTGGAGGGGAGCCTTCTGCTTCCGCCCACTTTTCCCACTTGCCTGGCAAGTTTGACATGTCCTACAATGGATATCTGAATCCCTTCTCATCTGGGGCCAATACAAATGGGTGACAAGCCTGTCATAGGTCTTGTCCTGCCCCAGATGTCCAGCTAACGGAACGTCATGAGCCAACCCCAGTAGGAAGGCTCTGAAGCGCTGGGGTACCACCAGCACACGGGCTGACCCAGGTTCAGCAGCCTTAGGCTCGCTATACAGGAGGTCGTTCTCCCAGTAGACCCAATGTGATCCTGACTGATCACCTGTCGTTTGGGCTGAGGCCTGCTGCCTCATACCCACAAGAGAAGGGCACACTTTCTGTTCAGCACAAAATTCCTCCCTGGAGGGACCACCATCCTGCTGCCAATGGGTCAGCTCGGGCAGGTCTCCCAGTTCGGCCACTTGTTCTCCTGTCGGTTCCAGGGCATCCCCCTCAGGGTCTGCTCCCTCCTGGACCGCGGGAACGATGGGGGACGGTTTCCCGCGCCCCCTGCCTCTTCTCTTCACGGTTGGGACCTGGGCCATACTTTCAGGCTCCGGGCCCCCATCAACACCCTTACTGACTGACATGGACCGGGTGGTCGCACACACCCACTCAGGCAGACCCAACATTTCCAGATGCGATTTCCTCTCCACCTTAGCCCAAGGGGAGTCCTCCAAATCATTGCCCAAGAGACAATCAACAGGCATGGCGGGCCTCACAGCAACCTGAAGAGTACCTGAGACCCCCCCCCACTCAAAAGGAACTTGAGCTACCTCACACTTACTCTGTGAGTTGTCAGCAGCTACAACGGGGTAGAATGCATGAGGGACCACCTGCTCTCTGGACACCAAGTGACACTTGACAGCTGTCACACTCGCTCCGGTGTCTCTGAGAGCTTCCACCCTATGGCCATTAATGGTCACCCACTGCCTATATTTCTTAGTGTTACTAGGCAGAGGGGTTGGAGGGACCATTTCCACGTCTCCTAAAGAGACCAGGGACATTTCTGCGGGACCCCACCAACCGGGGGCACCCATCTCCTCCCCTCCCAGGGCTACACTCGCTACCTGACGAGGGGGTGCACGCGGCGGTGCATTCGAATCCTTCATGGGACACTGGGGATCATAATAACGGTGTCCCACCTGCTTACAGGCATAGCAGGTCATGGGGCCCCTGTGAACAGGCTTACCTGTCGGGGCCTCTGGTTTCTTTACAGGGGGAGGCTGGGAACCCTTCCCTTGGTTCCCTTGGGGACTACTTTGGGGCCCTTTCTGAAACTCCCTCTGTTTACCCCTGTCCCCCCCACTCTTCTGCTGGGGACCCTGCCCACCTTTGGCTGAGTCTCCCACTGGACCCTTGTGGACCCTGGTACTGACCCAGCGGTCCGCCTCCTCAGCAAGTTTTCTAGGGTTAGATAGCTTGCTGTCAACAAGGTGCTGGCGTAGCTCTGGAAAACAGTTATTAGACAAGTGCTCCCAAGCAAACAAATCATAAAGAGCGTCATAACTATCAACCTTGCTACCCTTTATCCAACCATCCATGGTTCTGCAGAAAAAAGACACATATTCAACCCACGTAGTACCAGGCAACTTCTTACATTCTCTAAAGGTTTGTCTGTACTTTTCTGGGGTTAAGCCATATCTCAGCATTAAAGCATCTTTCATATGAGTATAAGACATCCTATCCTCAGCAGGAAGGCTCAACAAGGTATCTCTCCCCTCGTTTGTAAAGCGGCTCCACAACCCCGTTCCCCAATCCTTCTCAGGGACCCGGTGGGCCAACAATGCTAACTCATACGCTTTAAACCATTGGCTAATATCTTCATTCTTACTGTAATCTTTGATCACATCCTTAGGAAAATAAAACCTACTTTCTGCAGGCACAGATGGAGTGCTGCCACCAGAGGGATTCAACTCTAAACTCTTAGTTTTAAGCTCCATCTCCCTCACCATCTTCTCACGTTCAAACGCTAATTTCTCTCTCTCAAAATCTAATCTTTTGCTCTCCATTTCAGCTTCTCTCTTGCTTCTTGCATTCTCTAATTCCAACTGCCCTCCTAATTTAAGTTTTGCCATTTCTAACTTGTACCCCCTCTCCTTCTCCCTGTCTTCTAATTCTTCGGGGGAAAGGCTCCTAGAGGACGCACTACTGCCTGGAGATGACACTGGCCCACCTGTGGGCTCTTCCTCTTCCTCTTCTTCTTCCTCTTCCGGTACCACCACCGGATCAGAGGGATTTCTGGCCTCTAACCAGGCCTTCAGCGCTTTGAGGAAGCCCTCTTTCTTTGAGACACCTGTGGTAGGAACTTTAAACTGCTTGCAAAATCCTTTTAGATCTTTTAGCGTGTAGGAATCTATCTTCTCCTTATCGAATTCCCCCACAACATTCTCCACAGGTGTAGCAGCTCCGGCATTCTCCATGGTCAAAACTGGCAGTGTTTAAGAAAATAAGCTCCAGGAAAGCGGAGAACAAAAATAGGATATCCTACCAAAACAGATTGTGGCTGCGTTATGGTCTGCTTTCACTATGTAGCGTACACTAATCACTGCACATGAGTCATAAATGCAAAGTTCAAATCCTCACCGCTGACCACCAATGTTAGAACCGGCGGTCTCTAGTTGGCAGAGGTATACACTTCTGACAAATAGGGACCAACCAACTCTAGTCAGGGCAAGGGGATTACACACTCAGATAACCCCTGCTACCCCCTTGGTAGCTTGGCAGAGCAGACAGGCTTATCTCAGAGGCAGTGTGTTAAGCATTTATGACCACATACCGTAATAAAGTGAATACACTACAGATGGACACGACACAGAGGTTATTATAAAAATAGTATTTTTATATAAGGCTTAGCACAAGACCAAATAACGACAAAAATATACCACAGTCTTAATAAATACTCTTTGGAAGGAAAAATAATAGTTCAAGTAAGGTTTCTTCTTGGCAAGTAGTTCTTTAGCAAAGTATTCTTCTGAGCACGGTTCTTTGGCAACAACGTAACCCCCACAGGAGTCACACGACGTCGAGTCTACAAGATTCCCAAGGTTCGGCGTCGACCGCGAGGAGCGCTACGTCGAGCCTGGGGTCGCAACAGACCCCACAAGTACAGTACCTTGAGAAACGAAGAAAACGACGATCCACGGCGTCGAGATGTCGGCGTCGAGGTCGGCGTCGATCGTGCCTCGGAGTCGGGTCAATCCGCAGCGGCGTCGAGGGATGTCGGGCCGGAGCAGCGCTCACGGCGTCGTGAAGGGCGTCGAGTCGATGCGATCAGCAGCGGCGTCGGGACGGGGTCGCTTGGAGGTAGAGCCGATACTCACTCCTCACTGGCGTTGCTGCTGGCGTCGAGACTGCAGATTTTCCCTTGTGTACTGGAAACAACACTTTCCAGCAATTCAGCAAATGGTGAAGTCCTTTGGCCCTGTGACTTCAGCAGGAGACTGGCACTCTTCCAGTCCTTGGAGATTTCCTAGCAAGTGTTCAGAGAGTACACACCAAGTTCCTCTCTCCTTGTTCCTTGGCAAAAATAAAGAAGCAGCTTTCAGGTTCCTCCACAGCAAAACAGCACTCTGGCAGAAAGGGGAGGCAAGTCCTTAGATCAGCAGGCTTCTTGTCCTTGGTACAGGTTTCCTTGTCAGAAGTGATCTGAGTTCTTGGTTCAGGGGTCCTTCTCTTATACCCCTTTTTCCCTTTGTTCCCTTTGTCCAAGCAGGGCGATTCCCACCATCTCAGGTTTGTTGTGGGTGTTGCCCGGCAGAGGCACCTGGCCTATTCACTGAGCAGGGCGGAGTCCTCAGCCGCCCAGCAGGAGGCGGAGCCAGTATTGTCACTGGCAGGAGCAGGGCTATCAGTCGCCCAGCAGGAGGCGGAGCCAGTATTGTGTCAGGCAGGGCAGGCTACTCTTCCCTCACTCTACGTGTAAACGCCCCATTCACCCCACACTGACTCACTCAGACCTCTGGAGCCACCCAGCCCCTGACACACACACCAAACCAGCAGAGACCGGTAGATAGTTTGACAAGAAAATAGCCACTTTCTAAAAGTGCTATTTTCAAACATAGAATTTAAAAACCATCCATCCTAAAGGGTGTGTTATTAAATTCTGAGTTCAGGGATACTAAACTCGACTTGCTACCATGCTCCCTGAGTCAGATAGATTATAATGGAGTTAATAATCAGTCTGCCCAGTCTGGCCTATTGGAGGCAGGTAGCCCTTCAATAGTGAAAAACGAAAATGGCTGTAATTCACTATTAGGTCATGCCACACACATCAGGGCATGACCTACCTTTTACCAACAATGCACCCTGCCCTAGGGCCTACCATAGAGGTGTCTGAAATGTGGCAAATTGAAGGTTTAGAGACTGGTAAGTAGGTTTCCCTACCAAGTCGACATGGCAGTCAGGGACTGCACGGAGGCGCTGCGGTGGCAGGCCTGAGACATATCTTACACGCTGCTTCTGTGGGTGGCACAACCAGTGCTGCAAGCCCACCAGCAGCAGTTAACTTACACGCCCTTGGCACACGCAGTGCACTAGACTAGGGTCTGAACAGTAAGTTAACCAAGCCAATCATGGTAACACCAATCAATGTAACAATTTAACATAGGGAGCACTTGCACTGTGGCACTGATCAGCAGTGGCACAGTGCCCAAAGCAATAATCCAGCAAAAACATCGTAAACAGAGGAGGCAAACAGAAAAAAATGGAGGAGAGACTCATGCCAATGATGCCAGGTCTAACACTGGGTAATAGGGGACTCTTCTCTTGACACATATCTGTATAGTGACCGGGGCTTCAGAGTGGTGTTTCGGGGCTGAAGAGAATCACAGGGGTCGATGGGGTGGTGGGGTCGCCTGAAAAAAGGGACCCGCTATGGCACAATGGTCTTCTTCCTCAGATGACCAATCTAGCTGGGTTCCGAGGATGGGATATTATTGGTATATCCATATTTAGGGTAGTCATGTATGGCCAAACTCTTAAATCCTTCCAGGAACCCCAGAGGGAATTTGCCATGCTACGTAATCAGTTTTATAAATATTTACAATTTTGCCATGCTCTGTCCCCATATATTAAAAACCTCGAGAATCTTCCTGAGTTCAATCCACTGAAAGGTAAATTGCTCATGGGAAACCTAGGAGATGATAAAATCACTAAGATATATCAGTCTCTTCCAATAGCCCTACCCCACTTGATGCCTCTGAGAGACCTGGCAGGGAGATCTGAGTCTGATAGAGGATGATGATTGGTTAGAAGCCCTGGAATCCCCGCATGATGCGGCCATCACTTCTCGCCTTCGCCTCATTCAGTTCAAATATCTACACCGCATATACTTTACCAGATATAGATGCTGGTGGGCCAACCTGGTAGCCTCCCCTACATGCCTACGATGTGTCAATAGCGAGGGCACCTTTTTCCATACGATTTGGTTATGTGGTGCACTTACAAAGTTCTGGCGAGGCTCATAACATGTCTATCCAAGGTGTTGGCCTGGGATCTCCCCATGTCACCAAAATTGATTTTTCTACACACCACCGACTAAATTGGGGGCAATAGGTATAAACGCCACCTATTGTTCTTGGTCCTTACCCGGGTGAAACAAGATATAGCCAAATCGCGGAAGGCTACCTCTCCTCCTCTGCTCTGTGTATGGAAAAAAGGCATGGATTTTTGCTTGGGCCTAGAACTGTCCATAATCAAAGCAAGGGGATGCCCACAGAAACACCCTAAGATTTGGCAGCGGTGGGCAGAATATTGCGGACTTCATTTGGAGCCTCTGACCCTGATGGCAATACATGTAGAGAATGAACTTGGATAGGGGGGCTGGCTTGCTACAGCACTGTATAATTTAACTGTGTTGGAGACATTTGGTTGCAGGAGAGTAGTAGATGCGGAGTGACATTGCATATTTAGTAGTTCTTTTGAATGATATTTTGTTTTGTTATATATTGTCTAGATATTAATGCCATTCATATTTTTATTGATCTGTACATGGGCCAACTAGGCCCAAAGGGCCATATGTGACTGACAATACAAATAAAATTAGTTTTGAGGAAAAACAATAGATCACTTCAGGATGAGCGCTGTATAAGATCTTCTCCTGTGTTTGATTAAATAAATTATATTTTTTTCGAATTCGACATTGAGCACACTATATGTTGTATCATCAAGCTATGTGATATCATCAGTTCTTGTAATATTAAAAAAGTCCAATCATTTTAGATCCAATGTCCATGAATTTATTCTGTCTTTTCAGATTTAATTTCGAATTCAGGTAATTTTTCTAGGCACAGCTAGATATCCAGTTCATAGGAAAGACAGTCTTCAGTTCACAAAGAAAAACACAGCCAACACGTGTTTTGTCATGCAGTATGCACACATGAATTCTTCAGGGCTGCAAACCCAAAAGGAACAAAATTACTCCATACATTCTGCATAAAGACATATGGTTAGAAACCCAAGAAATGACTTAAAAAATGTACGCAAAGTCCAAGCTCATAGTGAAACGTGAAAAAGTGTCAAGGCACACCGCCACCAAAATGATAGGGGAATCCATTGAAAGAAATGGAGACTATAGAAATCAGTGTTTCATCATAGATCACCCAAGATGTGAACGCCCTAGAGAAAAAGAAACGAGAAAATAAAGTGAATTTCTATTCACCTGATCAAAACAATATATAATCAGTACCACAGAAGGGAAATCGAGTAGCAAACTCCCTTAGACACAACCGAGAGGTAATACCTGTGAGATAAAAAAAAAACACTCAACTTAAATGTCAATATACCTAGTCTGAATATCCAATTGTTCAAACCTATAACGGAGAATCATATTCACCTCATTAGTTAAGTTTCACTAGTGTCCATTCCCTTATCTTGTTTTCAAATAAATGGTGCAACCACTTGTAGGTATTAAGAAGCTGTAATAAATCAGAAAAGGACAAGATATGCACCGGTTCTATCATTGCATAAAGTCTTTAGAAACAAGTTATAATGACACCCCAAAGGAATTATATAGGAGATATCTACTCTACCTATAGTAAAGAAAATTAAGTATATATGATCCGATGTCAATAACCTATTACTTGAACTATACGGTATGTATAGATATGGCATTCCTCAAAGACGGAAAAACCTACACATAGTCCAACAGAAAGAGCTATTGAAAATAAGCTGTCATGTTGTTAAGCAAAACGAAAAAGGTAAGAAAAGAACATCTCTTTTAATTACTTAAGTTAAGAATAACCAATTGTTCATATTGCTACTTTTCTAGTGGTCGATGGATGAAATAGTGGAAACACCCAAAGAACTGTGTCAAGAAATCCCGGTCTGTAATCAAACAATAAAAAAAGTTTAAAAATATCATATGATCGTAGATGTTACTAGCAATAAGTATAGCAGTGTAAAGTCATCATAATTATACCTGAAAAGATACATGTATTCCGATCCACTTGTTCCACTGTATCTAATGATATCTGTATCCTTATCCTTAATCTATAATCACAAATAAAAATAATAAATATAATGTTGGTTAAAGCTGCTGTCACTACGTGTATTATTAGTGCACGTAAAAGTTGTATAAGAGCTGCACAGGAGGTGAGATACATACAATTCTCACCTATATTAGCGATATTCAGTTATGTGACAGGGACTGTAAGCAGTATATATGTCACGGGTACTTGATATGCGGCCAAAGAAAAAAAGGGGGGGGCTCAGCTGTTAATACACGTTGAGAACGTTAAGAGCAACACCGAAGGTAAAAGTAATCCAATTCTCACCTTTCTTAACGAAATACAGTTCTGTCACCGGGACTATGAACAATATACTAAGTCACGGGTACGTGATCTACGGGTAAAATAAATTAGGAGAGAGAGAAAAGCCAAAATTCAATATATGTCTGCTCCAGGATGTTAACTAGAGTAGCGCAATACAAAAGTCCTCACAGTATGTATGTGGGACCGCGTCCTAGAAATCACATGTTTGCAACGGCGTTCAGCATAGGCACCCTCTTGGAACAGCCTGATATACTATCATCCCACGAGCACCATCTTGGAATGTGGCAAAAAGCTAATTCTGAAAAAGGTAGCTAACGCAACAGTAAATAAGTGCAACCGAATAGCATTCTCTACTATTATACGTATCAAAATAAATATATTCACATTACTCCAATCAAAATAAGGTGAAGTCAATCACACTAGAAAATCTGAACTGTGTCCTGTATTAGCATCTGGTTATCAATAAAGTTATACTCAGGAAATGTCAACGCTATCTCCTGTATTCACGAATACACCATCTTGGAGTGTTAGTTACCATGTACCCATTGTATCTAGAGTGCACCAAGAGCACATAGTAATTGCTATCTATTTCTCATTCCCGTTTCTAAAATATTATAAACTAAAAGAAGTCTATCTGCTTTTGTGCTGTTATATTTAAATTTGCCATTTATTATTATAGTGTATCGAAACGGTACCGTTTTAACAGATATGCGCCGAAAACAAAGTATAATTACCAGCCGATTCCTAATAATAATGTCCAAATCACAATATTAGTATGCTGCGATATTAGAAGGAAAATGAGTATATCCGATAAGTATAGCCACCTAAGTTCAAAAGTATGCGGACGGGTATACAGCTAAGTGTAGTCAGCTGAATTCGGGAGTATAAAGAAGAGTATACATTACGCTTTACGTATCTAAATGCGCCGTCTGTTATTGTGATGTATAATAACAGTACCGTTATGTCAGAAGTTTGCCAAAGACAACGTATAATTTCACAGCTGTTTCTGATATACGTATCCACGTAACAATATTGTACCGATCCCGTTGTACCAGAAAAATACCGATAAGCTGTCACTTGCAATTATGTATATAATTCTTCAATTCAATAAAATACGATACCCATGTCGTATGCATGGCCCACAAAACCATTGTGCGCAATAGAGCACAATTTTCAAAATATGTTCCTTGTTCTGAATATATACTCTACATCAAGCTTATATTTAAAGTAATAAGAAAATAATTTAGAAGACACAAGAGGTAGTAGAAAAGAGGGAAAGTAGATATCATACTCTAACATGTATATGAAAAAACATACTTTATATGCGAACAAAGTCATGAGACTTCCTGAAAACAGTAAAATCAATCACATTCAATAATCCTAAAGTAATACATTTCCTCACGTATTCTACATCATTCGTTAGTAACTCCAATTTACTCAACATCTCGTTCTCTCAAGCTAATACATAATATAAACTACATATGAAGAATAAGTTTATTCTCACTAGTAAATTTCTTCAAATTCAACAGAACGGGGGTCCACTGATTACAATGTCACGATTCTCTTTGACTCATTGACCTAGAAAGTATTGTAACTCACTATCAATATTCATACCAAGTTCTACTGCCCTTAATTTCATTATCCACAACGCTTCTTTGCGTCTAAGCTGTAGTTCTCTATTGCCCCCACGTATATCCATTTTCACATGTTCTATCCCATGGAAGCAAAATTTGTGGTTTCCTTTGTCTTGATAGTTTTGGACTATATGTGCCGCAATAGGGTAACGAGTATCACCATTTTTTAAGGCTCTGAATTGTTCCATCATCCTCTCTCTGAGACGTCTAATTGTACTCCCAATGTATATCTTCTTGCATGTACAAGTAATGACATAGATAACATAGGTAATATCACAAAAATTGATGAACATGTTAATCATATGTGTACCAGTATCATTGTAGTTAAAGTGGTTTATCTTATTCATAGCCCATCTGCAGGAAGTGCATCATCCTCACTTATAAAATCCTTTCATTTGGTTACTTAACCAATTTAAGTTTGGAGGTATTCTGGGATAACTCGGACTGATAATATTAGCTAGTGTCAACCCCTTCCTAAATGTCAGACTCGGTTTCTCCGTCAAAAATGGCATAATTGCTTTCCTGTAGAGCTTATTGCTCTCTTGGCTGAAATTAGTTATCAGTTTAACCTTGTCACTGTCACGAGTCTGTCTTTTCTTGTTGGTTGTTTTTAATGTCTGTTGCCTGTTCAAATTATGTGCTTTTGTTGCCGCATTTTTAATTACATTATGGTCATAACCCCTGACCTTAAATCTATTTTTAATATCCTCAATATTTTCCTCAAAGTCTACTTGTTCCGAGCAATTCCTACGTGCTCTTATCATCTCACCATATGGAATCGCATTTATTTGACAACGAGGATGGCAGCTCTCAGCATGCGATAATGCATTGCAACTTGTGCTCTTCCGGTACATTTTACTACAGAGCTTGTGATCTTTAGTATACAGCTCCACATCCAGGAAGACAATTTTATCTGTGTCATAGTGTGTGGTAAATCTTAAATTCAAGTCATTAGTGTTTAAATAGTTGAAAAACTCTTCTAGTTCAAAGGTTGTACCTGTCCATATTAGAAGACAGTCATCAATAAACAGTCCCCAATAATAGATACTGTCAATCTATGTTCTGCCTTGTGACCCCAGATCCACTCCGACTCAAACCAACCCATGAAATGGTTGGCAAAAGACAGAGAGAACCTGGAACCCATGGCAGTTCCGAGTCGTTATCTGTACCAATTATTATCAAATAGAAACACATTGTTTTCCAATACCAATTTAGTCATATCTAATAACATCAAAGTATGTTCATAGTATTCTACTGGATGTTTTTTCAGAAATTATTCTAAAGCCTTCAATCCCAGATGATGGTGTATGTTGGTGTATAAGGACACCACATCCAATGTAACCAAAATCATTCCCGGTTCCAATGTTCCGTCATTCATAATGTTAAGAACATGTTTTGTGTCCTGTATATACAATGGCAATTTCTGTACAAATGGTCTAAGAAAAGTGTCAATAAATTGTGAGAGTTTCTCCGTGGGTCCCCCTATCCCAGATATCATTGGTCCTCCTGGTAGTTTAGTTCTGTTCTTATGAATGTTAGGTAAACTGTACATACAGGGTGATCTAGGATGATCAACTAGTAAATATGAATATTCATCAGGATCAATTAGACCTTTATAATACCATAACTTCAAATTTCTATTGATCAAACCTTTCAGTTCTTGTGATGGATTATTCTCTAGGCATTCATAGTACATTTGATTGTTAAGTTGAGAAAATATTTCTTCATTATAGTCTGACTTGTTCATCAACACAATATTACCGCCCTTGTCAGCCATGCGAATGATCAATTCATGATTATTGCTAAGTTCCTTCAATGCCCCTCTTTCAGCTCTAGATAAATTATCATGACCATGAAAAATCCCCTTCTTTTGTCTGCTGTCAATCATTCTGTCTAAGTCATGGTTCACTGCTTTGTAAAATACATCAATAGTATTGCCTGACGATAGTTGTGGGGTCCATTTCGATTTGTTCTTGAGCCCACTACCTATACTCAAGTCTGTACTAACTTCCAAGTCCTCAAGCAATCTTGTCATGGTTAATGGGTCATCCTCATTATCAGTCAGGGACAAGAGTAATCTAGTATCATGCACATCCTGTAGTGTCATGTTACTTAAATCCGATATTACATTATAACTTTGCAGGATTGGTTGAGAAAAACTTTTTTAATTTCAACAACTTTACAAATTTGTACAGATCGATTTTAGTGTTATACCAATCATTACTAGTCATAGGACAGAATACTAAGCCTCTCTTAAGCACTGAGATCATATCCAAAGACAGCTCTGGTGATGACAAATTAATGATATTAATTTTGTTGGCTTTAGATCCTGTATCATTATTCAATTCTTCCACGAACTTGTGCTCATTCCTTGTTTTACATTTTGTTCTTCCTTTTCCTCTTGTCCCTCTTCTTGTCTTGGTGCACCTGTAGCCCAGCGTCTTGCACCCGTTTCTCTGTTCCCCATTCTGATACTACAAACCTCTTGTAAAAAAATATTCGCTGTTGTTACACTTGATGGACCCTCTCCCGCATCTTCGATTTCACTGCTTGATACATTACTTGATGATGCATTAATTTCACTGGTTAATGGGGTATTATCTTTATTTTTAGAGACCAGATCTTCACTCACTAGGTGATGAAACCTTTTAGCAAATGTAAAAATATGTCCTGTTCTATAATCATTCTCGTCACGTTTAAGCTTCCTCGCTTTTCTACGTTTTATATCATCCTGTAATGTTATCAAAATTTCATCAAGTATAGCATTATTCTTAATAGTAGGTTCAGGCATATTCAGTTGTTTGATTTCATCTTCTAAGATTTGAATCTCATGTAACAATTTAGCAATCTTTCTATCTGCATTTTCAATCAGGATATTAATAAGACTCTCGGAAGTATTTGTCAGTTCCTTTTCCCATATTCCCAACAGATCAGGCTCTAAGTCTTCATACGTAGGAACTATTTGTGATCTTAAACCACGTGGTATTCTATTTAGTGTAAGATACTGCTTTAAAGTCGCAGCATCCCATCATTTATTTAATTCAGCTCTCCTAAGATATTCTAGGCGTACAGATTTTGCTCTCAAGCCTTCTTTTTAGTGCTCTTATTATAATCAATGGCTGTGCCTATAGAGCTACCTGCATTCAAATTACTAAATAGATCCATTGCTTCTTTATCCCGATTCATTTTTACGCCCCAGTGGCTGCTCCAAACCTGACAATTGATATATTTTCACACGTGGTAACCAGGTATACTGATGGGCGCTCTACTCTTATCAAGGGTAAGTGTACACAAATTAGATATAATCTAAACGGTGCTCTCAAAGGGGGAATGATTGGTTACCAATTGTATCTTGTATATACCCTCAACTGGAAAGTAAACAAGCATTTGCAATGCAATAGGTCTCGCATTTACGCGAGTTTAAGCTATTGGCATTGTAAATGACAATGCCTTTTGTTTATGTTTTAAAAAACTAAATATAAATAAAAGGCATTGTCATTTACATTGCCAATAGCTCAAACTCGCGTAAATTCGAGACCTATTTCATTGCAAATGCTTGTGCCCTAAGCAGGCTGGTAATGCAGAGAGACATGCCCTGCAGGTCCAAGCAAATGCAAGACCTTTTGCATTGCAAAATGCTTGTTTTGGATTTTCTCGGTTTTTTTGCTTTCTCTGTAAACTGATGCCGTGACTTGGTACTCTTTACTTTTGGCCCTTATTTCAACCCTGCACAGGTAGTGGCATGGGCCCTCTTACACCTGTGTCAGGGAGAGAGAGAGCATGAAGTACCCTACTACTGCGGAGTCTGTCACACAGGGTAGTAACTGCAGAGAAGCAGTGCAAAGGAAAGTAACAGGGTGAGACAGTGAGGGAGATATGATGGAGGAATAGAAGGAGATGAAGACAGAGAGGGGGAGAGGTGAGCCAGGTGGTAATGGGAAATGATGGGTGGGATAAAGGAGAGAGTGGGCATAACAAAATGCAGGGTGTGCGAGACAGGAAGGATGAGGACAAAGAGAAGGGCTGAGTGAGACGTGGGTGCAACAGTAAGAGATATGGGAAGGAGATACACATCTGGGAGGGAGGGAAGATGAGGGGCAGGAATGTTAAGAGATTAAAGAAACGTTGATGGAGAAACAGGAGAAGAGCGAGAAAGGTAGAAAAGAAGGGGTCGATGGAGACAGAAGGACCATAGAGAGGGGAGATGAGGGAGACGTGATTCATGCAACGTGACAGGGTTTTCGGTCATGAATATGTTTTACTTTGTCAATTAATTGGCTCAGGCAAAACATATGAAAACGTCACCAGGGAAGGAAAAATAGACAGAGAGAATTGCTTATTAATATAATTCTCTGTGCCTATTTTTCCTTTCCTGGTGACGTTTTCATATTTTTCCTCCTGAACCAATTAACTAAGTAGGTAAAATACATCAAATAACAGATGAATGACTGTAGAATGGGGAAGTTACTGGTAGATTAATGCTCTTGACATGCTTTGCAAAGTTTTTATGTTGGGAGCAATTGTCTCCTAAAAGCCCGGACGGCCCCTTTGAAAAGAATCCTCTGAAGCCATCTGCTTAGTGTCATGAAAGCGCACTTCGTCAGTGAACTACCCGATGACTCTGCATGCATGGGGCAGGGAGCAAATGAAAACAAGCATTGGCCGTGAAAGTGACACGACCGCGCGAATAAACAAGCCGAGGTGACAAGGGCTGGGCTAGAAGGGAGGGGGGAATGCCAGCATCAAAGGAGCCTGAAGCTGACGAAAAGGGAGGGGGAGACGGGAGGAGGGAGTGCGAGCAGCAGCTGTGCACGTGCACGCCATCGTGCACTCAAGCTTTAGGCCTGCCAAATCATGTGGGTAGCACTTTTGAAAGCCCACTTACAAAATGTCTCAAAGAGACAGCTTGCGCTGTCTCAGCGAGACCTAAAAAGCATTCAGAATCTACCTTGAGCACACTATATGTTGTCTCATCAATCTATGTAATATCATCTGTTCTCGTAATATTGAAGTCCAATCATTTTAGATCCAATGTCCATGAATTTATTCTGTCTTTTCAGGTTTAATTTCAAATTCAGATGATTTTTCTAGGCACAGCTAGATATCCAGTTCATAGGAAAGACAGTCTTCAGTTCACAAAGAAAAAACAGCCAACACGTGTTTCGTCATGCAGTATGCACAAATTACTCCATATATTCTGTATAAAGACATATCATGGTTAGAAACCCAAGAAATGACGTAAAAAAGTTAAGCAGAGTCCAAGCTCATAGTGAAACGTGAAAAAGTGTCAAGGCACACCGCCACCAAAATTTTAGGGGAATCCATTTAAAGAAATGGAGACTATAGAAATCAGTGTTTCATCATAGATCACGATGAAAAAAAGAAACGAGAAAATAAAATGAATTTCTATTCACCTGATCAAAACAATATATAATCAGTACCACAAAAGGGACCTCGAGTAGTAAACTCCCTTAGACACAACCGAGAGGTAGTACCTGTAAGATTAAAAAGAACACTCAACTTAAATGTCATTATACCTAGTCTAAATATCCAATTGTTCAAACCTATAACGGAGAACCATATTCACCTCACTAGTTTTGTTTCACTAGTGTCCTTTCCCTTATCTTGTTTTCAAATAAATAGTGCAACCACTTGTAGATATTAAGAAGCTGTAATAAATCAGAAAAGGACAAGATATACACTGCATAAAGTCTTTAGAAACAAGTTACATAATGACACCCCAAAGTAATTATATAGGAAATATATACTCTACCTATTCTAGGTTCAAAAGGGTTCAAAAGGGAGGTTAATCCTGCCTAGAATGGGAAGCACAAGTTACCGCTTATATTTTTAATACCTCTGTTAGATCCAGCTATGTAAGCCAGGCAACTAAGGGTTGCCAGATAACAAGACACCCTTCTTTTTCCTCCGGCTGCCCATCCTAGAGAAAATATCCTTTTCCATATGGCAAGTAGAGATCAATCGTGCTAACCAGTAAGCGAATAATGGAGGATTAGGATACTTCCAGTATGAAGCTATGCAAAGACGTAGTATAGTCATAGCCACAAAAATATGTGCACCTCTATTCTTTCTGCTGATCTGATCTTGCATGCCTAATACAACAATCGTGGGGGTTAGCTGAAATTCTCGAGAAATAACTTTAATAAAGTAGTCTTGAATCCGACCTAGTAGAGGTGTGAGTTGGGGACAGGTAGCAAACATATGTATTGAGTCTACACTAAATTCTGCGCATCTGGGACAGAACGTTCCTGCCCCAGTTCTTAACGTTCTCAGCGTGTATTAACAGCTGCGCCCCCTCTATTTTTCATTACCCGCAGATCACGTACCTGTGACATATATACTGCTTACAGTCCCTGTCACATAACTGAATATCGCTAATATAGGTGAGAATTGTATATATCTCACCTCCTGTGCAGCTCTTATACAACTTTTACGTGAACTAATAATACACGGAGTGACAGCAGCTTTAACCAACATTATATTTAATATTTTTATTTGTGATTATAGATTAGGTATAAGGATACAGATATCATTAGATACAGTGGAACAAATGGATCGGGATACACGTATCTTTTCAGGTATAATTATGATGACTTTACACTGCTATACTTATTGGTAGTAACATCTACGATCATATGATATTTTTTAAACTTTTTTTATTGTTTGATTACAGACCGGGATTTCTTGACACAGTTCTTTGAGTGTTTCCACTATTTCATCCATCGACCACTAGTAAAGTAGCAATATGAACAATTGGTTATTCTTAATTTGGGTAAGAAAAAGAGATGTTCTTATCTTACCTTTTCGTTTTGCTTAACAACATGATAGGAGCTTATTTACAATAGCTCTTTCTGTTTGACTATGTGTACGTTTTTACATCTTTGAGGAAAACCATATCTATTCATACCATATAGTTCAAGTAATAGGTTATTGACATCGGATCATCTATAATTAATTTTCTTTACTATAGGTAGAGTATATATCTCCTATATAATTCCTTTGGGGTGTCAATGTCTGACTTGCTTCTAAGACTTTATGGAATGATAGAATCGGTGTATATCTTGTCCTTTTCTGATTTATTACAGCTTCTTAATACCTACAAGTGGTTGCAATATTTATTTGAAAACAAGATAAAGGAATGGACACTAGTGAAACGTAACTAGTGAAGTGAATATGATTTTTCGTTATAGGTTTGAACAATTGGATATTCAGACTAGGTATAATGACATTTAAGTTGAGTGTTTTTTTTTTATCTTACAGGTACTGCCTCTCTGTTGTGTCTAAGGGAGTTTACTACGCGATTTCCCTTTTGTGGTACTGGTTATATATTGTTTTGATCAGGTGAATAGAAATTCTTTTTATTTTCTCATTTCTTTTGCTCTTGGGCGTTCACATCTTGGGTGATCTATGATGAAACACTGATTTCTATAGTCTCCATTTCTTTCAATGGATTCCCCTAGCATTTTGGTGGCGGTGTGCCTTGACACTTTTTCACGTTTCACTATGAGCTTGGACTTTGCTTAACTTTTTTCCGTCATTGCTTGGGTTTCTAACCATAATATGTCTTCATACAGAATGTATGGAGCAATTTTGTTCCTTTTGGGTTTGCAGCCCTGAAGAAGTCATTTGTGCATACTGCATGACGAAACACATGTTGGTTGTGTTTTTCTTTGTGAACTGAAGACTGTCTTTGCTATGAACTGGATATCTAGCTGTGCCTAGAAAAATTACCTGAATTCGAAATTAAACCTGAAAAGACTGAATAAATTCATGGACAATTGGATCTAAAATGATTGGACTTTTTCAATATTGCGATAACTGATAATATTACATAGATTGATGATACAACATAGAGTGTGCTCAAGGTCGATTCTGAATGCTTTTTTACTTTCCAGTTGAGGGTATATACAAAATCGAATGGGTAACCAATCTTTCCCCCTTTGAGAGCACCATTTAGATTAAATCTAATTTGTGTACCCTTACCCTTGATAAAAGTAGATCGCCCATCAGTATACCTGGTTACCAAGTGTGAAAATAAATAAATTATAATGTTGTTCATATATAAAAGGAACCGAGTCTTCCCAAAGAGTGCATAAAATAACTGACTTGCCTCTTCAGTTCACTATTGGCATTGTTGTCAAGGTGGGAGGAAGAATTAATGTTTCTAAATTTGTTTTAAAACTATCATGTTAGAAATGGGGGTCTCTAGTTATCAGAGGTAGACACCTTTTTCCAAGTAGGGACCCTTGCTTCTAGTCAGGGTAAGGGGAATATACACTTTAGACAACCCCTGCTCACCCCCTTGGTAGCTTGGCACGAGCAGACAGGCTTACCCCAAAGACAATGTGTAAAGTATTTGTACTCAAGACTCACAGTAACACAGTGAACACACCACAAAGGACCACCATACCAGTTTAGAAAAATAAAATATCTTTGTCTAAACCAGACAAGACCAAAATGACAAAAATCCAACATACATGTAACAACTTAGGTCTTTAGAACAGTTATAGCAAAAATACAACTTGTAGGAACAAAATAGCCCCTAAACAACAGTACCTTGGTAAACAAAGTCTATGGACGATGCACAGCATTGTGGAGGTGAGGCATTGGTGCTGAGGTGGAGGCCAGATTGCCACGGGGAGTTGAAGTGTTGTACCTGTGAGGAGGCAAGGTGTTGAATCCAGGACAGGGGAAGTCGGCTGTGAGGTATCGATTCCATTGAGGCGATGTGAAGTCGAAGAGTTTGTGAAGTCACCCTCGTCGGTTATCGGCTCATGCGATAACAGGATGCAGGCGCTGCCGGTGATGGCGTCACTGCGAGTGCTGGCGTCGTGAAGGCTGATAACTGCAGGCGTCGTCAAGCGTCAAAGGGTGTCGAAGCTGTGGTGCAGGTGGGGCAGTGTGTTGTGCACATCACTGCCAGTGTCTCTGATGGCGTCAGAGTTGTTTTTCTTGCTTTGCAGCAACAATTCTCAGTGCCCAGGAACTGGAATTGGCAACCTTTTGAATGCAGGAGTCCACACAGGAGTCTAGGTGCTGGTCAGTGGGTTGTAGGTGAAGTCTTTGTGTCCCTTAGACTTCAGGACCGGAGACCAGCACACACAAGCCCTTCGAGATTCTTCTTTGAGCAGGTCCACAGCATAGTTCCAGTATTTGTCCTTTCCTTGGTAGAAGCAGCAACTGCAGGACAACCCAGCAGATTACACAGTATAGGGGTAATACTACTCCTCACAGCTCTTCAGCTCTTCTCCCTGGCGAAGGTTCCTCTTGAGATCAGAAGTGATCTAATTCTCTGGGGTTTAATGTCCAATACTTATACCGCATGTTCTCTTTGTGGCAAGGGTCTCTGAGCCCAGTCCAAACCAGTTCTGTCCTCTCTGGTACAGCATGACTACAGGAAGTGGAGACATCATTGTACAAAGGAGACACAGCCTATTTTAGGTACAAGTGAAACTCCTCCCACCACTCTAAATGGAGCCAAGGTCAATACAGCTCAGCTATGTGTCACCCAGGAAAGGCAGGACACACCTCAACCCCTCTTATGGCTGTCTGCAGTGAATGCACATCCCCAGCCCCTGTAACTTCCATTTTCAAACAACAATTTAAAAACCAGCTCCCTGCAAAGATGTGTTATTAAATTCTGAGTTCACAGAGCCTAAAATCTTAGAAAGCTATACTTGTAAGATGTTACAAAGCAACTCCTATGTTAGCCTATTGGACAGTTGGTCTTTCAATATTGAAAAACGAATTGGCAGTATTTCATTATCAGGACATGTAAAACACACCAGCACATGTCCTACCTTTGACATACTCTGCACTCTGCCCATGGGGGTGACTTGGGCCTACCTGAGGGGTGCCTTACACGTAATAAAGAGGGAAGGTTAGGGACTGGCAAATCGGTGCACGTGCAAGGTTGACATGGCAGTTTAAAACTGCATGCGCAGACACTGCAGTGACAGGTCTGAGATACATTTATAGGGCTACTCCAGGGTGGCATAATCAGTGCTGCAAGCCCCCTAGTAGCATTTGATTTAAAGGCCCTGGCACACTTTGTGCACTTTACTAGGGACTTACCAGTAAATCAAATATGCCAATCATGGATAATCAATCATAATAACAATTTACACAGAGAGCATATGCACTTTAGCACTGATTAGCAGTGGTGAAGTGCCCATAGTCGTATAGCCAACAAAAACAGGTCCTGAAAAATAGAAGGAAGAAGCATATGTTTTGTGGATAACCCTGTACGGTGAACAGGTTCTGCATCTTAATTAAATGCACTTTCTGAATTTTGAGGGATTTATCATATGTTTGTAGTATTCCTGCAAGACGTCTTTAAAAATGAAGGTGTTCCTTAAGTTAAAAACTGGAGGACTCCTTAGTTACTTCCTTCTTTAACATCAATTAACCTTTATATAAATGCTTGCCTGTTTATTTAACATATTTTTGTTAGTGCTGAGTGGAGTAAACAGCAGCCCAGTGCTGCTGTTGACCAAGGGGCCTCATGGAAAGGTCAAGAGGGCTGCACGTGTCCCCTGGGACAATTGTGATAAGGTCCACAAAATAGGTTGGTTGGGGGATTTGCGCAGAATGCTGGGGATTCTAGGCATGAATGAGCTATGGGATAATCCAGAGGAGGCCTTGTTCCCGACCAAAGCAGTTATAAAAACAAAGTATTGGGAAATGGTAGAACATCGGGATTGGAATGAAGCCGATTCTTCTACCATGGAGGGACTATTTCTTGAAGTAAAAGCTTCCCCTTTCCTTGAGCCCTATTGGGATACTATAACCAAACCCCTGGATAGGAAGCTATATTTCCAGCTTAGAGTGGGGTCTCTCCCAATTAGATCACTAACTGGAAGATGGGCAGAGGGTAGTTCCCAAGCCTGCCCAGTCTGTAAAACAAGTACCGAGACCACTGCCCACTTACTCTTTGTGTGTGGGGCGTATTCAGTCCCCCGACGTGTCTGGCTGAGGGCTATGTGCAAACAGCTAGGCACGAGAGAGAGCGGCATCGCTCTTAGGATCATTCGCACTAGTCCTTCAACATTCATTGCTGTGGCAGTTGCCAAATTTTTGGGTTGGGCTTGGGCCATTAGAAGGAAATCTCTTGCTTAATAGTAGGCTAGGTGAAATGAACATTAGCCCATTGCCCGTTCCACCAGTCAATGAGAACCTAGTCTCTTTGTGTTTATACTGGCTAAATAACTGCATTTGACATGATTTTTAGTTTTCATTGATGAATTTTAATATTATTGATGCCATGATGTTTTATCATTTTAAAGATTTTATAAGAGATTGTAAATATGTTATAAATGTTTCATGCTTTTATGAGTTTTTTATCTTGAATAAAGCAATTAAATCGGTAAATCGATTTTACTTATCATTTTACTATATGAACTAGAAGGGACAGTGTTACTAATTTGCTGTCCCTGTCCTTCCTTACAATACATAATCATTTTTGATGTGGAATACCATTTAATTGAATATTCCTCTCTTCGCAAGAAACCAGTGTATATTACTGAGTGTTGTGGTCCCTTGTACATTAATGCATTCAAATGTCAAAATTACAATATAATACTGCCACAGGATATGCTTTTTAATGCAACACAATCTGCCTCTTCGTGTGGCATAATCTTGGCAACCCTGCTGCACAATTTGGTATTCCATTGTGCATACTTCCGATTGCCCTGCCTATAGGATAGGCAGTTTAAAACTCTTTGTACACTGTATAATGCAATTCTGCACTGTTTGACCATACACAAGTTTGATTAGAGGGACGCTGACCTCATTAGACTGTTTTCTTTTAGCTTTGATGCTATGGTGACTCTCTAAGATATTACAATGATTTCTACTTTAATTAAATTTATAAGATGGTTATATTACTTTAGTTGATTTTATTGGCGATATGTTCTTAGTTTGAACATCAGCATTACACATTTGGGAACTGAATGGCAATTATTAAATTTGAGAAAAGCCACAAAAAAGGGTGAATGAAAGCTCGCCGAATGGGGCCTGTTTTAGCTTGGAAGCTTTGCAAATGAAAAGTAAACCATTTTTAATGTCTCATGAATGTCTAGCAAAGTCTGAAGACACACTATGTTCAACTGTTCAAAATCTCAATACTTGGAAACAACATGGACTTTCTAAATATAAAAGAGAAACAGTGTAAGTGATAAGCGCATTCTTCATTAGCTCTAGACACGAAAGACAAACATTTTTGAGTTGAAATTCAGCAGTATCCATGAAGCTCATTTATAGATTTTGCAAGACACACTTGATGGAAAACCATATGTTTATTAACACTAGGACGCATACAACATGCAGTCTTTTTATTTCCTGCCACTGGCTGCATTAAATGTGTGATACTCCCTCAAAACACCACATTAGCTATATTACAGACAGAGCCATCAGTAGACATTGGGACCCAGTGAGAGTTCATTCATTGCTCTTCTTCGCTTTTGCAGAAATAAACAAACAGAGCAATAAGAAAGAAATGCAAGGGTGTTAACAACACAGTAGGAGTCCACCTCCACGCATCCTACTGGCGACCAACATGCTACTGGCAATGCTTATCAAGGAATGAGAACCACAGGAGACCTCCACTCCTCCCTCCTTGCACCTGCCACAGATGCATTTGATCCAACACCAAAAGAGTAATCAAATGATGTGATAACACTAAACCTACTAAAAAAGACTCGGCATTCCTTATGTTTCAGGTTTTTAAGTGCAAATCAAACAAAATAATGGTTCCTTGTTTTCATAATATGTGTTTTCCTTTGAACTTCTGGGCTATTAACTAAGATGACTTGTGAATGACAAAGTGAACAATTAGGAATAGCAGCTTTGCTGAGAGAAATGGTAAAGAAAAAGAATGTTTGTCTCTGGAAACACGTGAAAGCACCATACCTCCGTCCTACAAAGGAACACCTCAGTGCTGAGGATCTGGCCCACTGATTTGCATATTTTAATGGTTTCAGAAAATAAAGTATCAAATGCTGTGGTCCACAAAGGTGTTTTCAATTACTAAGTAATTGGCTTAAATAGCTAATCGATTTGCATTGATTGTCCTATAGTACGGAACCTCCGGAAACAAGGGAAAATAATCGGTATCTTTTTAGTTGCACAGGAAATACATTCAAATTCCATTCATACATAGATGTTGCAGGTCACGTCAAATGGCATGTTATTTCTAAGAGTCTCTGATCCATTTAGCAATCTCTGTTGATAGGTCCAGTTTTCCCTGAAAGTAGTTCAAAACCTACATACTCTGACAAGAGGACTTGTTGTGAAGAGACAAAGTACCAAGTAGAACCATGATTTATTTGCTCGTGCTGAATTCAGCAACATAACACCTGAGTTTTCATGCTCATGGGGAATACAGAGAAGGTATACAACGGACCCTATTACAGGCCCCGCAGAAGACCACTGCTCATTAATTTGGCGCCCTTTGGTGAAAGTGTGGAAACAGTGAATTCAGTCTGTTTCCAAAAAGCTCTACTATACAAGAACCACGAATAGACTGAATAATCTTAAACATCTGGAGATGTAGGCACCATTTGCTAAGACCCCTGGAAATCTTGGAATGTCATTCTACAATTAGATAGAATCCCCCCAAATTGAACTGACAGTACTACAATTTGTCACTTCAGGCACACACCCCATTAATGTTGCTCTTAGCAAGGCTTTGCATAGAAAAGGAACCTACCAACCCCTCCAACACATTGATATAAAGGTTTTGTTTTACCTCCAACCTTTGTCTGTCAGTATAATATGGACTTGAAGCTCCTCCTCTTGTTTTGAGCGCTGAAGAAGCTGTTTCTGCAGTCTGGGTTTCACTTTTCCCCCAAGTAAAGCGCTCAATCTCCCTCTGAAGAGTGTTAATCATGCCTGGAGGTGGAAGTAGCGGAAGGGTTTGGAAAATGTAAAAGGCTCTGGAAAGGACGTTCATTATTATGGCGGCACTTCTACAAACCACAGGAGCGGGAGCCGTTGCCACTGTGTCAGATCTTTGGGAATTAGGGCAAGTAGATTGGAATAATTGGTTTCTGCAGTCCTAATAAGACTTTTGCTTAGGCCTAGGCCTGGATATGGGAGGTCATCAGTAACTCAAAGGAAATTGAACTGAGAATGCAGAGTTCGTTCTGTGTGTGGTTTAGAGGTGAGATTTAAGATTTGTGATTTTTGCATATTTACCCGAAAGCCCGAGTACATATCGAACTTCTGGAGTTTAGCAACAATAGCCGGGAGGGAAATCAAGGGATGGGTGATTGAGAAGATGAAATCATCAGCATACAGGCTTATCATGTTTTGATCTGCACTGAAAAGAGATGCCTCTAGCATTAGGGTTGTCGCGTAGTCTCTGCGCCAAGGGCTCCATATATAGAGCAAAGAGAGGCGGCGAGAGAGGACACCCTTGCCTCGTGTCCCGCCCTATAGGAAAGCCGCTATATCTGACACCATTCACTAGGACCGCCGCACCAGGGGAGCGATAAATGCTCGAAATCCAACTCCTGAAGTGCGTGCCCATGCCGAAATGCTTGACAGTCGCGAATAGATAGGGCTTGTGCATCCTATCAAATGCTTTTTCAGCGTTCACCTCCAATAACAGGTCTTCCTCCCGGGATCGATGTACTTTGTCCATCAAGTGACATATGTTTTTAGTGTTGTCCCCACACTGACGGCCGGGAATGAACCCTGCTTGGGCATCAAAGGATTGAGGCATTGGGCTAGGACGCTACAGAACAATTTCATGTCAATGTTCAGAAGCGAAATCGGACGGTATGAGCTACACTGCTTGGAGTCTTTCCCGGGCTTCGGGATAACTGAGATCGAAGCTTGAAGCATCGATTCTGTGAGTGTACCTGTTTCAGAAAAGGATTTTAACAGACGGGTGAGTATGAGAGCTAGTTCCGAACAGAAAGTTTTATAAAATGGTGCACTGATCCCGTCCGGGCCTGGTGCCTTCATGGGGTTCAGACAAGCAATCGCCGAGATCAGTTCTTCGATATTAATAGGCTTGTCTAGGACTTCAGCTTCCACCAAGGGAAGGGAGGTAATCGGGGCAGACGATAAGTAAGCTTGTGGAGCCGAAGAGTTTGAGGGGTCGCGTGTGTACAATTCAGCATAATCAGCCTGGAATGAGTCTGCGATGCTATTCACTTCAGTCGCTTCTGCCCCGGGGGCCATCTGGACCGATTTAACAGCTTGTGCAAATTGCTTACTGCAAAGGCGATGCGCAAGCACATGACCTCCTTTGTATGTCCCTACATCATTTTTATGTTTGAGGCGTACCATCGCGTGTTCGGCTCTATCCAGATTAAGGCGTTTAAGTTGTAGGCGCTCTCTCTCAAGTTGCCTCCAGATCCAAGGAGCCCCGGTGCGTTTATAAATAGATTCTAGTTCCCTCACTGTTGTCGCCAACTCCCTCCTCTTAGCTTTCCTCATCTTATTTTTGTGCTCTGCTTTTGCTATAAGAGCCCCACGGGCCACCAGCTTTAGTGCCTCCCAGGTCGAAGACAGGGCAGTGGTCCCAGTATCATTAAGTGCTAGGTAGTCTTGTATAGTGGTATTAAGCGCTACTACCATCGTCGGGGATTGCAGCAGGGTTTCTCGGAGGCACCACGGAGGGGCCTGTGTAATGGAGGGAGAAGTGTGTAGGGTTAGCGTTATGTGTGCGTGGTCCAAAAGCAAGCGGGCCTCGATGGTAGAAGTGAGCACCCACTCCCAGGCAGATGGGGATGCCAGAAAGTGATCTAACCAAACGTATGTTTTGTGGACCGCGGAGTAAAAACTGTAGTCCCACCCACCCGGATGCTGGGAGCGCCACACTTCATGCATCCTGCATTCTTCCAGCCATTCACGTCCTCCCGGCGAGAGAACACCAGTGCTACCGGATTGAAGGCCTGACCGGTCCTGCTCAGCATCCATCACTATGCATTTAGTGGACAGGTCAGCCCCCTCGCAAACGTCCTTGAGCTGGACCACAGGGTAGGTCTCCAGCTTGGCCAGCTCCAAATCCATCTTAGCAGATGCTTCTTCTCTAGAAAGAGACATGGTTTTTATAGACATTTAAAATGTCAATTAGGGGGAATTGAAAAGGGCTTTGAATTGTTCTAGATATGGAGTAGTAGTGTACACTAAGTCACTGTATGGCACTGCACAAACACAAGTCCTATCCTCACTGCTGATCATCAATGTTAGAAACTGGGACTCTAGTTGGTGGAGGTATGCACCCTGTCCAAGTAGGGACCACAATCCTAGTCTTGGTAATTCAGATACACACCTTAAATTAACCTGTGCTCACCCTCTGGTAGCATGGCACAGAACAGGCAGGATTAACCAGGAGAAATGTCTAAAGTATTGGTGCAACACATCACACAGTAACACAATGAAAACACCACTAACAAATCCACACCAGGTTAGAAAAACAGATGGATTTTATAAATAAAACAAGACCAAAACAACAAAAATCCCATGAGTAGAAATCAAGATGTGAATTTTCAAAGAATAAAAATGTCAGTAGCACTTAGAAGCAATAAGTGACTTTGGGGTTTATCTGGTCATGCTGAACTGGGGCCAAGTCAAGAGTTCAGGATGATGGAGTGTGGGCTGGATACAGGAGCCACGCAGGCCTGCTGAACATAGTACCTTGATCTTGGTCATAATAGTGAGATGCAGGATGCAGCTAAGAGATGCGTCGATGTCGATCTCACAGTCAAGGTGATACGTCGGTTTTCTTCACACAGTGGTGGCGATGCGTTGGTTCCGAAGATGATGAGCCAAGAGCTGGTTCTGTAGACGATGTGCCAGGTTTCTCCATTCAGTTGAGGGAATGCGTCGATCTTCCCACAGTGCAGTGGCTGTGATGCATCGGTTCGGATGTATCAGTTCTTTAAGGCGATGCACTGGTTCTGAGTGTGATGTAACTGGTTCTGAGTGTGATGCAACAGCGATAATGTGTTGGTTCTACTACATGCAGACAGGAGATGCATCAGTTCAACTGGAGCACTTCAAATGGACCAGGCACAGGAGCAGGGGGTGAGACTTTGATGTACCTGAGTTTCAGAAACAAGAGGCAAGGCAACAAGCCCTTGGACATCAGTCTGGGATCAAGGCAGGGTCAGAGGGCAGCAGGCGGAAGATCCTTCTCTCACTTTGCAATCCTTGGAGCAGCACAGCAGTCCTTCTGACAGGGTTTCTTTACAGGTCCAGACATGTCTGATTTGGTGGGGTCAGACACCCAGTACTTATAATTTATTTCATAGCGGCCCGCTTCTGAGTCAACAACAGGCCTAGGTAAGCATTTTTCTTACATGGCCTTCACACATTTTGCTTGCTGTCTCGCTAGTCATCATCCACACTCATTGTTTTAAGTTTACATCATATGTTTACCCCCAGATTGAAAAGACATCCGGAACCACGTTGATTTGTTATCATTGAGTCTTCCTAAAACCTCAAGGTAAGACTCTCAAACTGCGTCTTATATTCACTGATCCCCTGATCCCTTTCCTTAAGGGATGGTCTTAACACTAATCTCCCTAAATTTCTTTAGATATTTGGCAGCCTTTACTCAGCGAGGCACTCTCAAGGTAATTACCCCCTTGATGGGTAAGTAGTTTTTGATTGCGACCCCCTTTATCTTTTTGCTCTTGCTAGTTGGAACCCCCCATCGTATACAATTAATTTCTCGTTTTCAGGCTGTCATCCCTTTTCTCCCTTGTCCTGAAGAAGACCCGCCATGACACTTGTTAAATAACGCTTTTGTCAGGGTCGAAACTTCGACGATAGTGTATGGTTCAGCCTCATCAAGTCTCTTGGTCCCAAACCAACAAGCAATTGTGCAATTCACCAGAGACATTGTCTTCTCAGTTATTCTGACCATTTTTAGCCTATTCGCTTTTGATAACTTGTACATAATGTATCTCACCCAGGTATATATGACACTCACTGCACCATTATCACTGAGCACTTATTTCACTATATTACATGTCACCAGAATTTTGCTTTCATTTTGACAGCCTTATAACAAAAATGCATCATAAGATTGCTTTATTGAACAAAAAGTAAATCCTTTGTTCTCAAACGCATACTTTGCCGTGTTTCTGTGTTCCAACTGCACTGAATAGACGTGATACTTTATGATTAATCTGTTATTTGTGAAGCAAATTGCTCTTTCCCGACAGAACCATTGCCGCTTTTCATATATGTACCCAGGTTCTGAGGGACACGGGGTTAACCCATTGTTATTATACAGGATAAGCCATCAGCATGCAGATGGGCACTCAGACACTGCTCACTGCGCCAATGGATTCAAGCTAGCCTGGCTGATGTGGGGTGATGCCTGAAACCGGTCCCAGGATGCTTGTTTCCGGTCCAGGGAGGACCTGGCTTGGCCATTCGGGCTGGACAGTTCCTATGAGGAACAGAGTCAAGACTGATTTGCATATGGCTGGTCCAAACTGGGGTGGCGTGGTGAGCAAATGAACACAGGATTAAACCCAGATCTTTGTGACGGGGGTGAATGTTTGCATTGTTCAGCATTCCGGCCATCATTTGTTCCTTTTGCTGTAGGCCCACTACTAGCATTTAATTTACAGGCCCTGGTCCCAGGAAGAGCACTCTACTAGGAACTTACAGATACATTAAATATCCCAATTGTGGGTAAACCAATGTTATCCTATTTACGGGAGAAGCACATGCACCTTAACACTGGTCAGCAATGGTAAAGTGCTCAGAGCCCTAAGGCTAAGAAAAAGAATCAACAAAAAGAGGAGGTAAGCTGGTAAAATGTTTAGTGGAAGACCACCTAAGGCTGACAGGTCTAACAATACACTAAACAGAAACATAAATAGTATCAATAGGATCATATAAGGTAACACACATGTTAATTGCATTCCAACACACAATAAACACTTTAACAAAACCACACAAGATGTCACATTCTTATCCAGCTCTCCTGAATTCAGAACATCCATGAAGCCTTCTCTGAACATTGCTCCACAATACTCCATTTAGAGTTCTTACAGTTGCAGTAAATAGGCACAAGCAATACCATATTCATGGAATGTGTTATTTGTTTTCCAGTCCATTCATTCCATCACAGGCTGCCTAACATTTTTGTCCACCTAAACATATTCACTCATTTTATGTGCCGCACTCCAGCTTTTTCATGTCTACTTTTTACCAATTGCAATAAAAGACAAAGGCACAGATGTTGCAAACCATTGAGAAATTGCAAAAAAGCCCCCTACAGTTGATAAAATAAAAGTGGAAGCAACACAAATTAGTTATATGAGGGTGATTAAAACAAAATGGTAGCAATCATACATCAAAAATAATTCATTAAAGATGAATAGCATTTATTTGGCAGCAATCTGCCTCACTGTACCTGTTAAACTATTTTAGTGTGTACTGTATTTCAGGCACCCTGCAAGATATTGATCATTTTAGGTGGCCTTCCCCACCCCCAGATGCCCCATCTTTCTATGAGGTTTGTCATTCCCATTTGCCATCATGCCAGTGCACTATAAAACAAAGACACCACTGGGTTATCACAGTGTGTTTTGGAGCAGGACAAAGATGCTCCATTTATGGTCATTGGTGACTTCCACATTTCCCAGTTTGGATCACCTTGTCTTTTCTCATTACTTTCTCAGAGATTGCCTGTCAACGGGATACATGCAATGCAATAGCATTATATACTGCTGTCAGAGGCCATAGAGTTTTACAGTCCCAAACAGCAGGTGAGAGCAGTACCTGCTAGTGATTTTTTTGAAGTGCTGTCCTGCATACAATGAGCAAGCGAGTGAGCTCAGTTCTTTCAAGGAGAGTTTTCAAGCAACATTTTGTAAAAATGGGGTCAAATAGTATGTTGTACAACACAACTGTTCATGTAAATTTGCGAAAAAGCAACAACTCTGAAGAGACACTATTGAAATATTTCACTACTCTTGTGTTATGCCAACTAATCCTCACGCTCCCCAGAATTGTTCAATCAGCACTCCCGGCAGCCCCTTGTCACTTCCTCAATTTCTCCATCAATTCCTCAGCTGCTCTACCTAACCTGAACTCAGTAGGACATGCCCTTTATGTTCTGCTTATTGAAGCAGGCCCATTCACCCTTTCAGTCTTAATTTAATTCTGCAATGATAAATGCAAATTTTCCTGCTCTATCAGTCACCTTCAACCCCGACTCATCCCACTCAGCCTATACAGAACTGCATCCGTACCCTTGATGGGCAATCTGACATTCTAGCCCTTAACAGCTCATCTGGACCTGTAACATTTCTCTAAACTAACAATTTGGCCACTCTGTGCTACACCTCAGATCTGTCCATCTACTTTCCCCTCACAGAACAATTCATCCACTCCCACTGAAGACATTTTTGCCTTGCTACCAAACAATCCTTCCAAGACTGTCATCACCTTATACTAGCAAAGTGCTCCCTCGTGCTGGTGAGACCCCCATTCAACCTCACTCAATCAATCAGGGAATTGTAAGCGTGCTCCTCACCCATGAGGGTCTCAAGGCATTGAACGGGGGGGGTCCACAGATCTGTTTAGCTGAAGAGCCAGGTCTTGAGGGTCTTCCTGAAGGTTTTCAGGGAGGGGGCGTGTCTGATGTCTGCCGATAGCTCATTCCAGGTCTTGGCTGCAAAGTGAGAGAAGGATCTTCCTCCTGCTCTGGCTCTGTGGATGCGCAGGGTTTCGGCCAGTGCGAGGTTGGAAGATCGGTTTCTTTTGGGTATGTAGAAGTTGATCTTGTCGTTGAGGTATTTGGGTCCGTTGTTGGGTAGGCATTAGTAGGGGTGAGTGAGGACTTTGAAATCGGAGAGCCAGTGGAGACTTCGTAGGTGTTGGCTGATGTGATTGTGTAGAGGAATGCTGAGGATGAGTCTGGCGGCGATGTTCTGTATTGTCTGGAGTTTGCGGAGTAGGGACTTGTTGATGCCGGCGTAGAGTGTGTTTCCATAGTCCAGTCTGCTTGTGATGAGTGTGTGGGTGACTGTCTTCCTTGACTTAGGGGGGATCCACTTGAAGGTCTTGCAGAGGATGTGGGGGTGTTGAAGCAGCTGGAGGTGAAGGCGTTGACTTGTCGGTTCATGGTGAGTGATTAGTCGAGTACAATGCTGAGGTTCTTGGCGTGGTCTGAGGGGGTAGGTGGGCTTCCGAGGGCGGTCGGCCACCAGGTGCTGTCCCATGCAGAAGGGGTGGTACAGAGGACAAGGACTTCTGTCTTCTCAGCGCTGAGCTTCAGGCAGCTGTTGGTCATCCAGACTGCGATGTCTTGCATTCCTTTCTGGAAGTTTAGTTTGGCAGTGGTGGGGTCTTTGGTGAGGGAGAGGATGAGCTGGGTGTCATCGGCGTAGGATACGATGTTGAGGCCGTGTTGTTGGACGATGGCTGCGAGGATGGCCATGTAGATGTTGAAGAGGGTGGGGCTCAGGGTTGAACCCTGTGGGACTCCGCAGGTGATTTTCGTGGGGTCGAAGAGGAAGGGTCGGAGTCTGATCCTTTGGCTTCTTCCGGTGAGGAATGATCGGATCCAGTCCAGGGCTGTTCCTTGTATGCCTACATCGTGTAGTCTGGCGACTAGTGTGAGGTGGGAAACGGTGTCAAAGGCTGCTGATAGGTCGAGTAGGATGAGGGCTGTGGAGCGGGCTTGGTCCATGAGGGTGTGGATGTCATCTGTGGCGGTGAGTAGGGCCGTCTCTGTGCTTTGGTTGCTTCGGAATCCGGATTGGGACGGGTTGAGGACAATGAATCGTGTCAGTTTCCTGTTGATTGTTTTCTCTGCAACTTTGGCTGCAAAGGGGAGGAGATGGGCCAATAGTTCTTGAGGTCGGTGGGGTCAGCTGTGGGCTTCTTGAGCAGGGGTCTGACTTCTGCACGCTTCAAGTCATCTGGGAAGGTGCCTGTTTTGAAGGTGGTGTTGATGGTGCGTTGTAGTTCGGGTGCGATGGCGGCTGCGGCTCTTTGGTGGTTGTGAGGGGGGCAGGGGTCGGTGGGGGCCCCCGAGTGGATGCCTTTCATGGTCAAGGCGGTGGAAATAGGTTCCAAGCTTGTCGCAGAGGTCTTGGGATGGGGTGGTGTCTGTGGCTTTGTTGCGTGGGTTGGTGAATTCTTGAATGACACTGAAAAGTTCCTTGGAGTTGGTGGATTTGGCTAGGATTTTGTTGTGGATGAAGTTCCTCCTGGTGGCTCTGATCTGGTTGTGGTAATCTGTCATGGCGTCCTTGTAGGTGGTGTGGTTTTCGGTTGTCTTGGTGTTTCTCCAATTCTTCTCCAGGCATCTGCAGGTGCGTCTGGCTTCTTGTAGAGCAGTGGTGAACCAGGCGGCTTTCCTGGGCGTTGTCTGTCAGGGTTGTGTAGCGGGGTGAGCTCGTCTGCGCAGTTGGAGATCCAGGTGTGGAGTTCTCTGGCTGCGTCGTTTGTGTCGGGTGCCCAGGTGTGGTTGTCTCGGGTGAGGGTGGAGTTAAGTTACGTCAGTAACCTTGCTCCAGTTCCTTCATGGTGGGCGTGGGGCTGGTTTGGGTGCCTTGGGTTTGTTGATGGCGAGGTGTAAGCAGTGGTGGATGGTCCATGGTGGCTGCATTGTGTGTCTGAATCGGTCGCTGTTTCCTGCCACGAAGATGGGGTCGAGGGTGTGTCTTGCTCTGTGGGTCGGTGTGTTGACGAGTTGTTTAAGCCGGATGCTGGCGAGGTTGTCACAAAGGATAGTGGAGTTGGGGTTGCTGAGGTTGTCTAGGTGGAAGTTCAGGTTTCCAATGAGTATGTAGTTTGTTGAGGAGATGGCGTGGGGTGCGATTAAGTCGGTGATGGTGGTGGCGAAGGGTGCTAGGGGGCTGGGGCGTCTGTAGACGAGGGTTCCTTGGAGTGTGGCTTTGGGGTGGTCTGGATCTGGAAGTTCAAGTGTTCGGCAGAGGGGAAGCGTTCGCTGGAGGTGGTGAGGCGGAGGGTGCTCTTGTGGGCGATGGCGAGGCCCCCTCCTGGGTGGTTGGAGTGGTCTTTCCTCTGGATCTTGTATCCGTCTGGGATGGTGGTGCTGATGTCAGGGCGGAGGATGCGTTGATCCAGGTCTCTGTGAAGAAGATGATGTCGGGCGAGAGAGAGTCGAGTAGGTTCCAGATTTCCATGGCGTGTTTGTGTACAGAGCGTACGTTGAGGAGGATGCATTTTAGGGTGTCGCCGGTGCTGGCATCGGCGGTGTTGGAGGCCAGGTGGCGGTGAGGGTTTGGCAGCAGAGGAGGCAGGAGAACTAGCCGTGGGTCGTGTTCGGCGAGGCCTGTTGGCATTCTCTAAGTCTTCCAGGGTTGAGCGAGGAGGGTGGTGGTGTCGTAGCAATGGGTAGTGGGAGATCCAGCGTTCCTGGAGCTGGCCGCGGTCGAGGCGCGGACGGGTGCAGATGGGCTTGCCTTTGGCATACCGGTGACGCGCATCCGCTGCTCGATCGCGCAGCGGCTGCCATTAAGTGGGGGAGGCAGGAGGGAGGAGAGGCTGAGAGGTGGGAGGGGGGAATTCTGGGGGGAATTCTGGGGGGGAATTCCCGGGGGGAATTACGGGGGGAGGGGATGCAAGGGCAGCAGCGGCGAATGGCGAAAAGACAGGCAGGCACAAGACAATAAAAACAGTGGTGGAATTAGAGCAAGACACAGATGGCCACAATAACAGTGGTACAACAGGGAAAAATTAAGAAGAAAAAACGGCTGAGAAAGGTTACGGTGGTTGTAGGCAGTCTGGTCCCAGTTGGAGTGGGCAGCAGGTGCAGGAGCGGGAAGCAGCCTCGAACCTCCGAAGGAGGAGGTCGGGGTCTGGAGGCAAGAGACGGCACAGCGGAGCTGTGGGGAGAGAGTGGACCTAGACCGAGGGTCGGAGGGCTTACTCGTGCTTCCCCGCAGTAGCCACCATTCAGTAGGGGAGGTGGGAGGGAAGAGAGGCTGAGAGGCGGGAGCAGGGGGATTCCGGGGGGAATTCTGTGGGGGAATTCCCGGAGGGATGCTTGGGGAGAGGGGACGCAAGTGCAGCAGCGGCGAAAGGCGAAAAGAACAGGCAGGCATGAGAAAGTAAAATCAGAGGTGGAATTAGAGCAAGACACAGATAGGCACAATAACAGTGACACAACAGAGTAAAACTAAGGGAAAAAAACGGCTGAGAAAGGTTACGGTGGTTGCAGGCAGTCTGGTCCCAGTTGGAGTGAGCAGCAGGCGCAGGAGCGAGCAGCAGCCTCGAATCTCCCAAGGAGGAGGTCAGGGTCTGGAGGCAAGAGACGGCACAGTGGAGCGGCGGGGAGAGAGTGGACCTAGACCGAGCACAATGCCAGCTCTGTTATTCACAATGCCAAGGTCTTGTAAATCTGGGAATGCGTCAAAAACCATGGAAGTTGCATGGTTACACCCACACAACGCCAATGGAACGCCTACCCAGGGCAGAGTAATGCAACGCAGCGATTTGCACTGCTTTGCGTTAGTGCATATTTTTGGAGCCACTCAAAGCCACACAAAGTGGGTTTGCGTGGGTCTGACTGAAGGGTTTCATCGCTCTTCCACCACGTTGCCTAGTTCAATAGCGACGCAAACCAGGTTATAAATATGGCCTTTAATACCCTTAGGCAGAAGGACTATAATGCTAGCTGAGCATTCCGTCCACTGAGGAAAAATGTTGTGAATTAAGCAGAGATAAACACGAAAGGAGACCATTGGAATCCCGCCCCGCCGGTATTGTTCCTCTTCCACTCCATTGTCTTCAATGAAACGCTCAAAATTCCAATGTTTCAATAGCTCTTTTAAAAATATGGTAATGAAAAAATCGTGCATGGAAAAGTCGATAAGCCGTGAGAATTGATATTAAACATGCAAATGCAGAAAGAGCAAGCAAAGGTTTCCTCTAAATGTGGACACTTTTTAGACAGAAATATACTGTTGTTTCAGTCGAGTCGATAAATTAAAGTCTCTCTTATTATAAGACCACTCTTTTCCAAGCCTTCAGCAATGTAGCATTTTTGGCAGCTGTCCAAAACACTGCCTACACAGAGCTGGACTGAGTTGGCAAAGCACAGATGGTGCTTACATGAAGTCACTTTTCTGGGAGAGAGTGGGCTTGGAACGAAAGTGACATGTACGTTTCCGTCTTTCTCATTTCGAGAAGTCACTGCTGCTGTTCACACTTCTACTAAAGTTTACTTTCGTCTCTCAGTAACAGAAGAAAGGCAGAGAGATGTGATCGTAAATATTGTGTAAGGAGGGGCATAAATAACACACGAGCATGGCTCATTGTCAAGCTTCAAGAATCGGAAATGCCTCTTATTCAGTGCTCAACTTGTAGAAAAGAAAAAGAAAATAGGTGCAGCGGACCACATTATGTCGTAGGAGACTGGCGATGGCCCTGCAAATATATGGTTGCCGAATTCCAGGAAGGTCTAGTCTTTATTCTCAGATATGCTTCTTTTTTGCACCACTCTACCTTTCCAGAATATTTAGCTCAATCTTGATTCTTTTTTCATCCATGTTTTTTTCTTTGTCACTGTTTTTCTACCTTTCGCTTGCTTTTTCTTTCTCCCACTGCTGACTTTATCTCTCGGTCCTGGTCTAAGTCTGGTGATGAAATGTGAGTCCCGGTCCCTCAAAAGTGATATGACCACGAGCGCAAATTAGACGCTGCATTTATTGATTTTTTTTGGGGGGGGGGGGGGGGGGGTGCAGCAAATATTTATTGCGATTTTGAGAAGGCTGTGGCGTTGGCCATGATAGGCATTGAAAAGCACATATCAATTTTTTGGAAATTGTTTTCACGATTACATGCGTGTATTCTGTTGGGCGTTTCCGATGAACCACTGACGAGCAGAGATATGACGAACCTATCCATTTATCACACACTTTTGTATTCGCTGTTCCTAATCACTAGCCCTGTGGCCGGTATAGCCAAGACCTTGCACCTAGGAAGAACTCTGTACTTTTTATTTTATTTAGAGCATGTGTGTTGTGCAGACTCTTCCCCAAGGCTGCTTTGGAGCACTGGTCATATTGTGGGTTTCTGGGTGAATTGCAGCAGAAGTTGTCATCTGGTTTGGGCGCCATTACTACAGATTCTGATCCATATGGGGGCAGAACAGGCGGGTATTCAACTTTGTCTGATGCTTCCAAAAGTCGGGTTTCTGGGAGAACAGTACACAGGAAGTAGAACCATAGAGAGGAGGTTTGTCTGTGAAGGGATCTTGCCCATGCTCCTACTTTGTCAGATGGAAGGATAGCCTGTCGTGAGAGGCCGATCTTGGGTGTAGGGATAATCTGTTGCGGGAGACCAATCATAGAAGGTCTGCTGGCAGCAGTGAGGTAGACTGCAGTGCACCCTTTGGGATCTTAATGTACAACAAAGTGTGCTGAATTCCACCTCTTGCTTTATAAGGGGCAAGTGCAACAGCTAATGGCCCTGTCCAATTGGGAAATTCTGTAGTAGAGGCGGTAGCACAGTCATCTTCAATGAACCCAATAACCATAGGTGTAGTCAAAAGGGTGCCAAAAAAGAGGTGTACAAAATATGTAACCCTCCTATGGCACCAAAATACCTAAGATGGGGCTGGACAGGCAGCATGGTCTTGAATTAATAGTAGTTCAACCAATGTCTTAACTTGAAAGCAGCTAAGATGATGTTACAATAGTTGGTGTGGAACTTAACCACAGTGATTATCAGGGTGATCTGATGAGGGAGTTACAGCAAAAGTAGGATCTCACGGTCAAGTCAAGCAACATTTGTGGAATACCCTTGTCTGGGGTTGCACTCACCTGGGGCTTAGAAATGCGGCCCTGCATCATATAGGATACACAGGTTGTGTACAACCTGCAATGGTATAGGGGAAAGGACCATGGGTGATGTAGAGGTAAATAGTGACGTTTCTCAGGAGCACCTTTATCCTTTCACTTAGTTGTACTCCAAAGACGATGACCCATGTAATGTATTACAAGTGGACCATTTTCACCCAGCAGCCTCCCTCAGCCTTGTTATTGTCCAATAATATTGTGCAAAGTAGATGGTCACGGATCGAAAGGCGCATATTATTCATTGCTAAGAACAATTGACTGGTACAAACCGTGTGGATATCTGTCAGTATACAGAACATGCTCAAGAAGGAACTGGAGCTGGGAGGGGCTTCTGTGGAGTACTTCCACTGTTCCACCATGATTGAGATGACAGCAGCACCTGGTATGAACAGAATAGAATAATATTCTAAGGGAGATCGCTGGTGGATGCTTCCTGGTATACGCTGGTTTGGCGGTGGGTGTTTGCAAGGCATGGGCAGGGTTTTGACGAGAACCGGATACACATGTGTTAAACAGGATCCACCAGACGTGGCAGGTCAGGGCAAACTCATCAGTCAAATTTACTCATTGTGCATACCACGCACATTTACCCGTATAACCACACTGAAGACACAATGAGAAGGTAATATGGGCATGGAGTTAAGGGAAGGGGACTGAACATCTATATTTGTTAACTGCAGGAGAGTTAATCGTAATGCACACTTGAAATGAATACATTATAAATGCGTAAATAGGGATTACATCACACCACAGAGGCTGTACAGACTAGATTCCTCCAGATCAGAACAGTGCCCCAAATGTAGACTGGCAGAGGGAACCTATATTCACATGTGATGGACATGCCCGGGTGTGAGTGCCTTTTGGGGTGAGGTAATTCAGATTTTAGGAATACTAACCGGTTTGCAACTACAGCCAACGTTACAGATGTCTTTACAGGGACTAATAATTCATAATAACCATACTAAATATGTGGACAAGGCGTTGTAACTAGGCCTTACTGTGGCAAAGAAGTGTGTTGCACTAAGATGGATGTCCAAATGCGAGTGTCCACACAAAAGCAATGTTTATGGGAATTTGCGACCAGGGTATGGGTTGAATGTGTGGTACACCACAGATTGGTTTAGAACAGAGTGGTAGAGAGAGGAAGGATGGAATGGGATTTAGTAGAAGTCTGGCTACATCAGGAAATGTGAGATCCTGAACTGGGACCTGATGTGGAGGGAACAGTTAATTAATACTTTTTAGATGTGTCTGTGATGTTGATCTGCTGTAATTTGATATGATGGTACTAATTATGCTGTCTAAGTAATCCAATGTCATCTATAGATGTATATCTATTTGAACACAGTGTGACTCACATCCCTCTCTTTGTTTAGGGAGGAGGGGAGATGAGACAGGTAACTGAAATGTAATGTTATTTTGTTCTCAAAATCAATAAACATTTTTTTTGTTTTAAATACTGCCCAGTGTATTCTGGCCTTTGCCTTATGCTAAAGAACTGACCTTCAATTAATCTATCGATTTTCATATATCTGGTGTGCCTGCAAATGAACAGCCCTGTGGGTATAATGCATAGTATATTAACATTATCTGGCTGCTATCGACATCTGGGGGGTTTAGAAATTATTGCTTCTATGGTTTTACCTCTTAATGTATTTAACCGCTTACATTTCTTTTAGTTTAAGCGGCTTTGTTAAACACAAAGAAATATAAACATGAGTAATAAGCATATCAGCATATCAATAGGAGGTGAAGCTGGTTTCATAGCCAGAGCTGGTGTATTTCTACACACTGGATGTTGGACTTCATTGCATTCCTGAACAACTCTGTAACTTGTGCTCGTAAGTGTTCCAGAGTCTTTTGAAATTGTACTAAGACTAATTACTTATCCATTCCATGAGGTCAGATCTTCAGCTGTACATCCCTGTTGTTAGGCACTTCCTTGTTTTTTCAGGCATTTATTTTCCCTACTAGGGCTCCACAGACATCTTTCTAACTCTATGACTTTTGTTATATGCTGAATTTAATTATCAAGGATAATCCTGAGAGGTAAGAATTAGTGATCAATTTGCATATGGCTTTACCTAAGTATATAGTACTTCATGCTATCTAATCTGAACTTGAGAGTAGCTGCTGACCCATATGTGATAAAAGGTGCTGGCTCACCTTTACATACATTAAATTAACATACCTATATGTATTGTAAATACACCTATAAACTACTCTTGTTTATGTTTTTCATTCTTTAGCAACCCTACATCTAAACACTTCGCACAAGCGATTACATTTCTAGAAGTGTTTAACTGACTTGTGGAATATCTCTTCTTCTTCCCTTCCTCTTTTTACAGGTTTCCCTTCTTTTTAGGTCTCGCCTAGCCTTGCAGCGCATTCGCTACACGCTTTGCGAGGCATGCAGTATACACTATAGCGTGGAAGCTTTGTGGAAGCTCCGCCTACTCTCCGCCCATCTTTTTTTATTGGCTTGTGTCGTAAATGCTGCCTGCTGATTGGTTGTAGGCTTGTTAGTCCCTCCTTATGACAGCCTTGCCGTCATTCGTGTCCTTCCATTGCTACTGGCCCCTTTACTGCAGACTACTTTCTTCCCGTGGCCCCGACCCTCCTGCAGTCCAATGCCTTGTCCTCCCCCCCTTTCCGTGCCTTGTCGTCCGCATGCATTCCCATTTAACTAAAAAGGGACGATAATGAAAAGCCCAGCCATACTTTATTATAACTTCGATCGCCAGTGTGTTTCTTCCGTCATAGCCCTCAGGCAATATTTCAAAAACGTTTTTGTATTTTGCTACAATGTTGCCCCGTGTTAATATTTAAAACATTACTCAAGTATCGATGTATTTGGATATATAAGTAACGTAATCACAGTCTCCACTGCAGAATATTCCGTGAAGGATATTTAATTTAATTGTTGCACTTGGAAAAGTATTTTTAACAAGAGAAATAATTATTTTGTAGGGAATGGAAAAACATCACTATAAAATTGGTTAGGTTCACCTGAGCTCTGCATCCTTTTCCGTTTTCTATGCTTGTCTCAGCCTAAAAATGTGTCCCTTTTCTCTGTCTATAGCGCTCGCCCTGCCTGACTGCTTCCTGTGCTGTCGCCCAGAGCGGCGGCCGCTGGGCTTGAGGTTAGGGTAGAGGCCGTTGCTTGTCTGCTGCTGGCCTTGTGCAGCCTTCCTGTAGGTGTCACGCGTCAGTACGTGCACCCCTTGAATTTGCAGAACCGGCTCAGAGCCCACCTTCACTTCCGCCATGGCCGCCAGTGCCAATCGCAAGCAAGAAGAAAAGCACTTAAAGCTGCTACGGGAGATGACGAGCCTTTCACACAACTGCAAGTGCTTTGACTGTGACCAACGTGGACCCATCTATGCCAACATGACTGTGGGCTCCTTCATTTGCACGTCTTGTTCCGGCATCTTGTAAGTGCCTATGGGATGAGGGGGTGGGGATATGTGTAAGCTTTGAAGGGAAAAGTATTAGTACATTTGCCTTTTGGATGAATATTGGGCGTTGGTAGAGTTAAAGAGCATGTTTTCCAAGATTATGCTGAGGTGACGTTGCAGGGGTTCTGACCAAAAGTTAATATTACGAATGAGTATCTCAATTTACATGTGTGTGCCCGCTTAAAGTCAATGGAGCAAGTGAAGCCATACAATAGTGAGACTTTGGGATCGTTGGGTGGTACAGTGGTTTAGACATGGCCTGTCTTTAAGTATGTCAACCTATTTGTTGCTTCTTGGTAAAAGTCAAGGTTGGGGGATTTCTGCCCTGAATTGCTCCAGTTGGTACTTGCCGTCCGGATCCGAGTGTGAAATTTCTTGTGAGTATATGTGGCAGCGGTCGACGAAATTATGTGGCAGGTTTGAATATGTGGCAAGAAAAAGGCAGTTTATGCAATATATCACAGCACATTTTTAGTCAGGTTTATTACACTCTTGTCATTTTAACACACTTACTGCATGGGAAAAAGTTTCACTCTATTACTATCAGCGTAACATTTGAAAGCTGCAATCATAAACTGAAATGTAACAAGATAATCTATAGGCACCTCCACGTGTGGTACATGTTTAGTAACTTTTGATCTCTTTGAACTAGAAACATGGCTTTTATTTTGTTGCAATCTACAAGTTGTATAACATGTGGTGGGTTATGTAGGAGCTGCAGTCAATTCATATTTATGCAGAAAATACAGAAGCTGTAGAATCAAAAAATTCCAGCGCCATTTTCATCATCGAATCCTTTGGTGGTTCCTGGCTAACTGCAGTATGCAGCAGCTATACAACCCCCATCCCACCCCCACAAAAAGGTAATTACTTTTTAAACGTCAGTAACAACATAGTCTACTCCTAGCAAATCGTGCAAACACTAACAGAATTTCCAACAACCAGTGTAGGTTAGAATTATAAAAATGATCTGTTTTGTAATTGGCACCGTGAGCTACTGTCCTAGGTTCTTCTGAGAAATTAAATGTCATGGGGAAGGAAGGTTTTGTATATAACAACAGGAGTATAACCCATAAACCACGTTGGGATCAGGGTAGGTAGATAAAAAGAAAACAATATCTCAACTGGTAACACTATAAAAGACAATTAGGCATGTATGTACAATACATTACGTGGAAAGGAAAGAGGGAGACTCAGAAATAGTTTTGAAATGTGTAAATGGCATCATATAATTAAATTGAAATTTAGAGATTACAGTTGTAGCAGCACTGTAGGCAAATAATGCGTGAAACAACCCGAATTGGACTTGGTGCTCAATTGTGTGCGTGACACAAACAAGTGGCGAAACAAATGACAATTGCGCATTCAGCGAAAAATGGCGCAAATTGTGGATGTGAACAGATATATACAATGGACGTTGTGACTCAAAAACAATGATTTACAATGTTGGATTTGCCAAAGTTGAAACAATGGAGTCACAGAAGGGCATGCGCCATCATTTGCGCTGAGGAGTCGACGACGTTTCGATCCTATCAATCAGGATCATCTTCAGGACTGGGTTGTCGTTAATAGCGGTGCTGTACAGGGGGTGAAAGGAGAAGGGTCAGGGAGGGGCTAGGGAAGGGGAAGCGCATGTGGGCAAGGGGAGAAGGTGAGAATCATGTAAGAGGTGCCGCGGAGGAACCGTCGGTGAGGCCGGTGAAGAAGGGATGTGACCTGGGAGCGGGAGTCAAGGCGAGTCGACTGGAGAGCGGGGTTCATAGAAATTCATGCATGACCCCTAGATGTTTCAGCATCCAGGCTAATATGCTGCATAGCTAAATACATATAAGGTCCAAAAGGCGAGACCAATTCCATTGCAAACGCTTGTTAGGAGGGGTGAGTGAGATGGCCCAGGAGTACAGGGAAGTTTTGGTGATTCTGCTTTGGAGAACAGTTTAGGAACCTGGCAGTTAGCAGCACCCACTTGGTTTGTCCTCTTGGGTAAAAATGACTGCCAGTTTTTCATTTGCACCTCTAGAAAAAAGATTATACAAACAGATTAGTGCAGAAACAAGATGTTAAAACTTCCTAATTTAAAACACACTTTTATCCAGTTAGTTTCATAGGCTTGAAGCACACTTTCTTCTTTGCACATGAGTTCTGGAGTTACTCCGACAGACTCAACTGCAGAGTTTCTAGAAAATCATATACCCAGCAACCACGTCAATTCCTATGTATTTCCTGAACATTTCATTGGTGAGCATCGGAAAGCTCAAATATTTGACACAATGTCGTCTGCATTTTTGTGCTGGCCTTCCCTGTTGCTCAGTGAATAGTCATGTAGAATTTGAATTGTGATAACTGAGTGGAGATGCAGTGGCATGGTCTACTTCTTTCGGTAGAAGTAACAATACTATCATTTATAATTAAGGCTCCCAGTTTTCTGTTTAAATGGATTTTTACATATGAATACAGACGGAAAACGTTTTGGTTTTTGTCTGTATTTACTTATAAAAACGGGAAAATACTTACAAAACAAATGCTCCTGCTGCCTCTGTGCTCCTCTGTAAAATCCGAGTCAGAGGTGCACAGGGACTGCCAAAAAAACAGGAAACCGCTGCCTTGAAACTGCTCCAGAGACAGGGGAATAAATGCAGCTTGGAGTGTCATATAGGCAGATACCCTCCAGCACCCCGCACAGCAGTAGTCACGCAAGATAATTGTTGGAGCAGGGCAAGCAGCCGATGTCCATTAAGAGGTGTGAAAACACCACAGGACATCGGCTGCAGCCCCAGAAACCTTTTGATTTTTGTTGAATGGGAGGGTGTAGGAAGTTGATGTGGCAGGGTACTGGGGCAGATATGTCTCCAACAACTATTAGCATAAAGCCTGGCTGCATCTCTCAGTGACTATGCACGCAGTGGGGCAGTGAGGCTGAGTGAGAGGTGAGCAAGTCAGGTAGCATGACTTAATTTCTCTTAGCAATAACAGCCAGACTCTGAAAAATTATAATGTTAGTACTTTTCCATAGAATGAGTTGTTTGACCTGCAATTGAGTAATCAAGACTTCTTGAAGTATTTGGCTCATTTCAATAGGTTCATAGTGGAAATGGAGTGGTCCAAACCAAAACGTGTTGCTTGGTTTCAGAGTGCCATGGACAATGATTTAAGAGACACTTTAGTGCAAGTCCTGGATTGTCCCACAAAACGTTCTGCACTGATGGATTTAGTTCTTCAATTGAACCATTAAGGAGCCGATTCCACTGTCAGACAGTTTGCCACCACAAACACACTACCTCACAGTGCAGCTGACTGATAGGAAGGAATAGTGGATATGCAGCTGAAGTGAGTGTATCCAAAAGCATGATGGAGTTTGTAGTCACAGATAATGCTCCCCCTCCAAATTGGCCCATCAAGACCTCTAAGAACCATGCCCACATCACAGGGAGTGGAAAATGACTGACAAGATGGCTGACACTGGGTCCTGCTGTGGGGAGCACAAGGACCTGGTTGGGGTTGTGCGCCAATCAGAAACAGGGCACCACTGACTGACATCCTGAAAGACAACTTGCATGCCCTCCAATGGAAGCACGTTTCATGGTGGGATGTCTGGCCGGGTGGGAAGGAGGACTGACAGCTCTGACCATACTTACCAGCATGTGGAGACACACACACCCCTCAACACAAACTCCACACAACTCACTGTGTAGAATGAATTGACTCCCACCGTGAAATATCAGCCAAAGATACACTGTACTTGGTGCTGCTGTGTGAAGCACAGGGGCTCTCTTTGGACTTGTAGCCAAACAAACACAAGGACTTCACAGTCAGCCATCTTGCCATTGCTGTCACACCCCCTCACAGGGAGTCAAGAGGAAGGAAGTATGGGCATGCTGGGAAGGGGGGTGTAGCCAAGAGCATGATGGGAATTGCAGTCACAGACAATCTCCACCCACCCACATGGCCCATCAAGCTCACACTGAACAATGTTGCCTCACAGGGAGTGGGAATGGACTGACAAGATGTCTGACACTGGGCTCTGTTGTGGGGAGCACAAGGCCATGCTGGAAACTGGGCACCAACAAACACCAGGACTGCACAGTCAGCTATCTTGCCATTGCTGTCACACCCCTCACAGGGAAGCAGAGTCAAGAGGAAGGAAGTATGGCCATGCTGGGAAGGGGGGTGTAGCCAAGAGCATGATGGGAGTTGCAGTCACAGACAATCCCCACCCACCCACATGGCCCATCAAGCTCACACTGAACTATGCTCACCTCACAGGGAGTGGGAATGGACTGACAAGATGTCTGACACTGGGCCTGAGAAATTATGTGGCTGACAATCACACATATGCACTGGCCAAACAGAACACAGTTGCACACACAGACATTACAACCATATGTTCAAACTCAGTGTCTGGGGATGCAGTGTCCAGGGGTGCCCCCTGGCCGGGCTGGGGATGTGTGTCTTGCAGATGACAAGTGTGGAGAGCCATATATGGTACATTGCACAAAACACACAGGAACTCACATATACATCATTGACAGGGGACATCTGAAAGTGAATGAAATGGACACACCAATATAGCCGACACCATAGCATGGTCTCATTCACACTTGGTGCTGTTGTGAGCTGCATTCCACTCCTACATCGTAGTGAAACATTTGCATCTTTCACACAACACGCCACTCACTGACATAGACACTGTAGACACAAGGTCCAACCTGGACTGCATTGTCAACAGCAAAACTGCAACACACACACCACCGGCCCTCACTGTCATGAGCATTGAAAAGCCAGAGTGCTACCTTGCCCAATCCATGTCACCATGGAGAACATTGACAAGTCAAATCACATATGCACGTATAAAACTCAGCATTAGACTCATTAACGATGGTGACATCATCACTTGTATGAAATGAGTTGGGAACTAGGAACACTGTAAAAAACACTTCCTACAAAGAGATCACAGGCATACCGGACTGTGACCATGTCGTACCAAAACACCAATGTGGCACACAAAGACTAGCAAAATCTGCTACCACACATGCCACAATCTTACAACATATCCTCAGTGGAATAGCACGTATGTCCTTGTTAAAGCTCACATGTGTACAGGGATGACACACCTGTGTCTGCAACGTGATGGCCCTTGAGTAGTAATGGCCATGTACAGACAAATCTATACATGAGCTGGGCATGCACACACTTCGACATGCACATTGAAATTTTACATTTTGGCTGGGCAATGTGCAACAACAATATCAATCTAAGTCCGTGACAACCCAGGACAAAGCAGTGTACAGGCAGGCATCCGGACGTACAGTAGAACATGTCATTTATGTGAACCATTGATGCCTGTAGAAACCTAACTTACATTGTGTGTATCTTCCAAACACAGGTGGTGCTGGGGACACAGCACCAAATGAAGAGGAGTCCAGATCCCAGACTCTGGTGGACCCTCAGCTCTCTGGTTTGAATCTGTCTCTGTCCTCTTCGGATGACGACTAACAACCTGGCACCTCCGGTGTGAGTCATCATGCAGCACCAGCAGCACCAACATCTGCACCCCCTCTACCCACGCCTCCAGCATCTGGAAACAGACAGGGCACCCCCGCCAACACGGACAGACCAAGGCCACAGAACACCGACAGCACAGGGACACAGGACCCCCAGGAAGCTACAGACAACACCACCAGCAACAACACACAAGGGGTCCCAGTGTCACCTGTGCGTGCCGCCGCTGGTCCTGCCTGTGTGGATAGGGGTGCTGGGAGGGGTGGAAGGCAGAGGGCGCGCCTTGCAGAGGGGTCTGGACTGCATGATGACCCCCAATTGGTACGCATCATAGATGCGTACCAGGATAGCACCGGAGGATTTGGCTAGGTAGTGGGGATCCTCAAGGACATTCAACAGGAGCAGGCTGCCCACCATACCCGCATGAGGCAAAGTGGGATGCACTTACTGCGGTGCATCGGGACATACTCCTATGCCTCCGCCAGATCAGCACAAACATGTCCACACCTCCCTGTGTGGCCACAACATCTGTTGCCACACCATCTGCCAGTGCCACAGGGAGGGAGGATGACTCTGGCGGAGAGTCCCCTGCACCGCAGACGCCTGCACCTGAGGATCCCCCCCAAGAAGAAGAGGAGTCATCCGAAGAAGGACATGTGAGATGCAGATGTCCCTGCACATCTCCCAGGGACACTAAACCTGTTCTGGACAATGTTCTTTGTGCGCAACCCATTCACCTTGTTGCACCTGACACAACTCACATACATGACATGGAGGGTTCATGTTGGGACAATGTAGCAGATGACTGTGGACTTTACTCTGGACATTTCAGCTACCAACACTTCCAACTCTAATGTGAACCTTGGATTCAAACCCCAATGTACAGCACCCACCATCCTGTGCACTATCCTCACACATGTTTGTAAATAAACTCACCAGTACACCATACTTGCCTCTATTGTGATTTCAACTTGTCATGTGTCATGGAGATGTTGATCTGCTAAAAAGCACAGTGCATGCCAAATACTACTACAATGTGACCACCGTTATGTGAGTCATGGTGATGTGACACATGTGAGGGAGACACACCACTATGGCACCACAACACATACTCACCATGTCCATGTAACTCATCCCACACAATGATGTTGACCTGAAATACATTGGTATGCACAGACACAACACCATCTACAGTCAGTGGTAACAAGTCCACAGGTGAGGTAAGCAAATATCACTCGGATGTGGGAAGACAAAAAACACACCTAACAAAGCATAGCACAGGTTCATTACACATCAGCAACATGTTTATTCCACAATAGTTGCAAGGTAAGTGTACTTTACAGTTGACACACGGTCACAAAGTGTCAGAGAATTGAAGTCCAGGGGTGTGTGGCACATCACTTGATGGGAATTGACAACTCCCACACTGGTGTTGGATTCTGGGTGTTGGGGGTCAGTGTTGACCAAACAACAGGCAAAGTACCCTGTGAAGGACAGGCACAAGACACAGTCAAAAGCACAACAGAACAGGAGAGAAATGCAATACACATGCACAAAACATGTCACAAGAAACCTACACAGAAACAAGTTAGCAGTTCTAGACCATTGTGGAGTACAGACCACCTGAATGGACACATCACTGCATGCATCCAGTCAAGTGGCACACAGAAACACTCAAACAGCAACAGAGCAGCCACAACACATTTCAGGCTAACTCCATACATTGACATAACAACCCTGTAAACTCACATTCAGGTGAAGAAGTTGTTGATGAGCTGTGTGCGGACGTCACCCTCATCATCATCACTGGCATCGTGTCCCAGGCCTGGATCCTCCACAGGTGGCGGAGGTCGGTCATCGTCATCCTGGATGAGAGGCAACTTCTTCCGCACTGCCATGTTGTGTAGCATGCAGCATACAAGGATAATTTTGCACACCTTTGCAGGCTCATATGGGAGGGCCCCTCCGGTCTTGTCCAGGCAGCGGAAGCGACTTTTCAGGAGACCAAATGTCCGCTCAATCACCCTCCTGCTCCGACCATGTGCCTCATTGTTAAACAATAAGCAGAGTTTTGAAGGAGGGCGGAATACAACATTGCCAAACACACACAATGGTAAACAGTCAGTACACACCGACAAGCCAGGCATGCTGGTCTGGCATCTGCGACATCAGCGTTGCAATGCGACTACTCCTCATGATGTAGGCATTGTGCGCAGAACCGGGGAAACGTGCACACACATGTGTGATACACACGTCTGCAAGACATACCACCAGAACATTGATGGAGTGGAAATGTTTCCTGTTCCGGTATGCCTGCTCATGTGACTGTGGTGGAATCAGGGCCACATGTGTACCATCAATAGATCCAATGACGTTTGGCATCCTCCCCAGTGTCTAAAAGGCATTCTTAATTTCAGTGAGTTGCCCTGGGCTAGGAAACTTGATGTACAGGTCAAGGAAATGCAACATCCCCTCCAAGGCATCGCGTAGCACACGACTAAACATAGTTTGCGACATACCACCAGCAGTAGTCACAGTGTACTGGAAGGTACCCGTAGCAAAGAAGTGCAGGGCTGCCATCACCTTCACCTCTGGGGTCAGTGCTGTAGGGTATGTTTGGCCAGGTAGCAGATGTGGCGCCAACTGCTCCGCCAACTCCTCAATCAGCGGCCTGGTGAAGCGGTACCGTCGATGCAGTCGCGTTCCTGCATGGTTTCAAGGTCAGGGAACGGTCTATGGACAGCTGGTGCCCTGAATAACAGAGATGCACAAAGGAAGATTGTCGGTTCATCCACCCATGTGGCTATAACCAAGCAAAATATCACATGATACATCATGAAAATACACAATGTACTGAGGTGTGTGCTGTTGGGCATGGACACATATGTCACCTATATGGCCATCACCTCACATCTCAATTCCACATGTCCACATGAGTCCCATGTAGTGCAATGGCCAATCATCTGGCTGTGTCACCCGACCTATGTACTGCTGTGACGTTACAAACACACACCACAGTGACAAGTGAGGCCTGATGTCTCCCAGGCATCACAGATCTTTGCCATGCAGATACCCAGGGTCCCTGTATTGCCACATGGACACTGGCATGACATGGCGTATCATGTACACGCCACAAGGCAACCGTGAGTCCCACAGGTAGTGGCCACTGTTGTCTCTGCAGGCCCTACATGTACGTCTCTTAGACACACACACAACATCAATGTTGATGCACAAACCACATGGATGTGGTGACTGTCTCCCATTGGGCACATTTAATCAGCCACATCTGAGACACAACATGCACACAGACTGTGGGTGTATATCAGAATTGTGGCTACAGGTCTCACTGTGATGTACATGCCATCACCCCCAGGACTCAGGGTGTATGTGACATGTCCTAAACATATCCAACCTGCAACTGTGTCCATGACTCTTGCCCATAACAGTACAGTTGCAGATCACAGTGGTAATGTGCACAACACACAAAGGATTCTGTCCCCATGAACACGTGCACAGCCTGGGAGTGGCTGCCCAAAAGTGCCACACACCAAACCAAATGTTGCCCCCCCAAACACACAGTGAATGCAGCCTTACATGCCATGGGACACTGTGTGGCCAATGCTGTAGTGTGGTAGGTGTGCACCTGAGTCCCTGGCAAGTAATTGTGTGTAGAAGCCGTCAAATAGTCACACCAATGAGGCCCGACGTGGGTGACAATGCGTACGGTTGCACAGTTCAGGATCGAGCCGTGCGTACCCTTAGCCATTGACTGCAATGAGGTCCGACGCGGGTGACAATGCGTATGCATTGCACAGTTCAGGACCGAGCCGTGCGTACGCTTAGCCATTGACTGCAATGAGGTCCGACGCGGGTGACAATGCGTATGCATTGGACAGTTCAGGGCCAAGTCGTGTGTACGCTTAGCCATTGACTGCAATGAGGCCCGACGAGGGTGACTATCATGCATACGCGTCGGGCAGGCATGGTCCGAGACCGGCGTACGCCTTGGCCATTGAATTGTATGGAGACGGGTGCATGTGTATTTTCAAACTACGCGTTGTACAGTCAGTTGACCGAGCAGGGCGCACCCATTGGCTCTGGACTGTCATGGAGACGGATGTAGATTCAAAACTTGTATGAGTCGTGTGCTGAAAATTCAGTTGGATGCCTACAACAATGTTGCAATTACTAGGGTTTTATGAAGGTGAAGATTTGAACGATGCGGAAGACGTGTACGAGTTGTACATTTCCATGGATTGGCCAGATTCATAGAATGCAACCGTGTTGGACCGATCACTTCGGACACATGGCACAGAGTCTGCCTCTGCAGTACAGATATAAGGCTCGCTAGCCCCCAGGGTGCTCACTTGCCTGCACTACATGCTACTGGACCACATCCCTGCTACCACTGCTGCTGTCTCTGCATCCTCTGGCTACTGCTATGGCACGTACTCTGGAGAGGGCCCCAGCCTTCACTGAGGAGGAGAACCAGGCCCTGGTGGATGGGCTCCTTCCACAGTACAGCAAGCTGTATGGGAAACCAGGGGAGCAGGTGAGTGTGCAGTCCACTGCCTTCCAAATTGTGCATTTGGCTGACTAGCAGTACTAGCAGTGTGTACACCAGTGGCAAGCATACTCACTGAGTACTTTCATCCCCCAAAGTGTGTAGGTACATGTAATGAACAGGTGTTCTGCAGCTAAAGTGCATTTGTGCAAGCTTCAACTTCCCAGGCATTGTTAACATGTCAGACATGCAGGGCATTTGGCATTTGCCATGGGTGCACTACCTGTGTAACTCATTTTCCTTTGTGATGACAACATGTATATCCAACTCTGTGCAGCACAAATATGGGGCATGTGTGTTAATGGACTTTTAACTTTGTCATCCTTACAGGTTGATGCCCACCAGAAGCACGAGCAATTTGATCGGTGGGGGTCTACAAGCGCCGGATCCGCAACTGCCAGAAGAGGTGGCAGGACCTTCGGGCTGGACCCGGAGGATTGCAAGGGTCCAGCTAAAACTGTTGCCTCCTCGCAGGAGGGTCGGACACGGGCCCTGACCCCCCCCCACATACACAGGATCCTGGCGGTGGTGTTCCCGGACCTGGATGGGCAGCAGAAGGCCAGACAGCAGCAAGGAGGGGGTTAATCCATGCCTAATCTGTGTACTATGTCTGACATGCTAATTGCAGTCTTTTGACCTGGTCACACTTCCACATTACGTAGATCTTGTAGTCCAATACTCCTGCCCCTCAATTTTGTGATGCACCCTCCTCATCTGATCCACAGGTGTGGACCCTACAGTCTGTTGCTTGTGTCACTAGGGCACTGTGTCCCTGCAGTCAGCTATGCTTTAGCTTCCGGACAGCATCTATTACCGTGACTCTGTTGTGGGTTTCATGGGTTACACAATGCCTGAGATCTGACATGTGATCTGTGTGTGCCCTTTATATGTGTTACAATTGCTGGTCTGACTCGCCACATTTGGCTGGGGTATTTCAAACAAACACATGCAGCAGGGGACTCCAATTTGTGTGCTTCAGGGGTATGTGTATCAAGTGTGTCACACTTGCTTAGCCACCTGACTACTGTCCAGGGCTAAACACTGTTTCACGTAGACCTGGGCAGTCATGCCTACTCAAGGGCATTTAGAAACACTGTAATCCCACTCCTGTGTATCATCTTACAGGTTGTGCTTAGTGACATGTGCCTTCAGGTGTCTGCCTCTGTGTCATTGTGGTGTGGCTTCCTTTTCAGGACAACTGTGGTGTTCATGAGTTTGAGGGTCAGCAGGACATCTGAGATGTGACTATGAGAGACAAGACCTGTGTGACATATAGGTGTGTGATCACTTGACAGTGCACAATGGTGTATGCAACTGTGCACTCCAGGCAGCTGTGTTACATGCACAGCAGACTGTGATGTGCTAATGTACAGCGAGTTGTGTTCGCAGAGACTCAAATGTTTGTTTTGTATGATGTGGGGTCTTGTGGGTCCAGGATATGTTGTTTGCATGGGATGGGCAAGTGCACTTGTCAGCTGCAGAGTTTGCTTTACTCATGCCCTATGATTGTGACACAGTGCATACTGTTGTTGTCTGGATGCCCTGACCCTGTGACAGGAGACAGTGTTGACTGACATTCCAGGCATGCCAGTGCCATGCCATTTAACTTGCTACGAGTGATCCTGCATTGTGTTCAAATGTGCTCCATGCACCCCATTGTGGTATCGACTATCAGGACATGAGAACATCATAGTGTGTGTTGCTGGCATGCATCACAAGCATGTGACATGAGACTCTGCCCATCCCTTCATCCTGACACCTGTACTGAGTCAGTGGCAAGAGATGTGATGTGTGTATAGTGACATACTCCTACTTGTACACTTGCATGTCCAACAAATGTGTAGGTGGTGCATGTCAGCACATTGGGGTATTAGCATCCAACATGCAACAGACATATGGGTGCAAGTCCAGGAGGGATATGAGTGCCATGGTTGATGGTGAGACTGACAATTGGCTTATTCTAAACAGTGTGAGCACTTTGAGCAGTGTTCACCTGCTGATGCCAGGGTTTGCCCTGTGATGTGATGTACTCACTGTGGTATGTGCAGTCAGTGCAGGTGACTGATGTTGTTCTCTTTTGCCTAATCCTATCCAGATACATCCATGGCCACAGGAGGGGACATCTCCATGGACCAGGAGGAGCCACAGAGCCTGACTGGGACAGAAGGCGAGGAGTTGGAGGGACCCAGTGGCATGGAAGGCGAGTGGAGCCACACCGAGGAGTCCTCAGGAACATCCACTCCAGCTTAGGGCCACAGCAGCTCGGAGGATGACTCCCTTTTGGAGGCGGGTGTCAGCAGCCTCCAAACCCCAGCTAGTGAGGCTGTCCCCGCTACCGCCCCCACCACCAGCATCATTACCCTCCCATCGGCTCCCATCCCAGAGGTCGGTGGAGGCTCCCGTGTTCGGGAGCATGTCTCCTTTGTGCCAGGCACCGCACCCCCTGCCCCTGTGTCCCCTGCTGCGCGAGGAGTCTGTGGACTTGCTTCGACAGATCCATGTAGGGCAGACATCAATGCTGAGTGTCCTCCATGCACACACCAGTCTGTTGACACAACTGGTGTCATTCATGGAGGGCAATTCATCGGGCATGTCTGCCCTACAGAGGACCAATCAGTCCGTGGCCTCCTCCCTGACGGCAGCAGTGTCCCTCCTCCAACAGTCCCGCACTCCTCCTATCCCTGCACCACCCACGATTCCTAGCACCCTACCTGTCCCAAGCACACACACACCAGCACATTCTCACAAACCCACAGACACGGGCAGCACACAAACACCTAAACCAAGGGCTAGACGTGCACACAAGCAAGCGCAAGGGACTGATACCACACTCACAGGGGATGGTTTGCAGACACACACACAGTCATCCACAACCCCTCCGCAGTCCTCCGATACCTCTCCCTCCCAGCCCCCTTCCCTTGCCTCACCTGCAACCCCATCTCCACAGAAGCTCTTCCTCTGTGACCTTGGCCTCTTCCACACTGACCCAGCAGATCCATCTTACAAGGGGAAGAGGAAATCCCCACACACAGAGGGGAGTGCCCCTCACACCCGGACACCCTCCCCCAGGCGCAGTCAGACTGAGGCCCAACCCGCAAGTCCCCCCCGAGCCGGAAAGGCAAAAACCCACCCCGCCCCGCAGCTCCATGACGAAGTCTCCGTCCTCCATCCCCCAGGCCACCACTCCAGAGGTTCCCCCGCCACACCCTGCCCCAGGTTCCCCACCCACAGATACACCATCCCCAAAATGCTGAGGCCCTCCCCCCTACCACTTGCTCTTCCACCCCAGGTCAGACAGTTTGTGCCACTGATGTGGGGACCGTGTCCCCCCCTCTGTCCTGCCGACCTCACCTGAACCCCATTTCGCTCCCATTGAGTTAGGCACTGCAGTGGAGTCCACGACCACCCCGTCTGACTTGGGCACTGCAGTGGGGACCCAGTCCACTCCATCTGACCTGCCCACTGCAGTTGTGCCGGCACACACCCCATCTGAATTGTGCCCCACAGTTGTGACTGCACCCACGGCTTCAGTCAGCTCCACTGTAGTTGCCAGTGACTCTCCTGCATCCACCACCCTTCACTGCCTCCTTCTGCTGCGCCATGATCCTGTCCCTGCGGTGCCTGGCCTGCCCCCATGTATGCCCCTCTGAGGGGATGTCCCCTGTCCTTACCAGTGCAGGCAAGCAACGTGTGACAGTTGTCACTCAAGTTAACTTCTTGTCATTTGGATATGGACTGGCCATTGGCCTTTGTTTTGAAAGGACTTTGCATTTTTAAATTGCTGAATAAAGCTTTTTTCTTTATCCTTGTGAATTTGATTTAGCTGTCCATTATGTTGATAATGTTTAGCATGACCTTGCAGTTCTAATGCTGGATTTCAAATCTTGAATACTGAGGTGTTGATGTGAGGTACTCCATGTGGTCCATGAAATATGTATCCTATTCTCTTTGTTATCCATATCATCCTTTGCAGCTAAATGGGTATGTCATGATTAACAATTTGTGGACATCTCTGTAAACATTTCATTTGCAGGGTCACATCTGTGGCTTGCACACATGCACATATGATGTGCTTCCCATTGTTTAATTTGTCTATTTCCCTGACTGTTGGCGCATCTCCACAAGACATGCAAGTGTGGGCATCATTGGTGTAGGAGCAACTGGGTCCTCTGTGCAACTTGCTGTACATATGTATGTGGAGATGACTTAAGGGAGACTCCCGTACCCAGGATGTTGTGACCAGAGCCTTCATTGTGTGGTAACTGATGGCTGACTGACCAAGTGTTCTGCTGACATGACTGAGACCTGCTGGAGCTATGTTTGGCACAGCTGAGCTTCCACAGGAGTTGAGTTCCCTCAAGTAAGTGTGTTGTTCCATGACATTGCCTGGGCCCATGTTGTGTGGGCATGTGTGTGTGTGTCCACATCCCTTTTCATACACAGGCAGTGTTCCCTTGATATATTCCTGTTGTTGATGCTTGCTGAGTGGTACTGTGTTCATCCCACAACTTTGCCATGGGCTACCAGATGTGTGGGTGCATGACACACTACTGTTAATTGGTGTTTCATCATTGGGATTTGTCTGTTCTGAGTGGTGATGATGTGGTCAGACACAGATGGGACACAGTCAGGGGTCCCCAAAGCACTTGTTTGTTTGCAATATCATGTAGTTGTCCCTAGGTGGTACCTTTCAGTGATTGAGACATGTATGTGTGTGTGACTGATCCCACTTGTCCGGTTTAGGGCTGCAATGTTTGCAGGTGTCAGCATGTGTGCCTTGTGGTTCTCCTTGGCTTCTGCATTGTCCTGGGTCTGTGGCAGGTATTCGGAAAGTTACGTGAGCTTTGACGTCATGGCCATGTACCGCATACTGTGCAGTATGTCTGTCATTCACCAGGGTTGTAAACTGTCCTTGTGTGATGAGTCTGTGCAACTTAGTTCCTCCCAACATTACTGCGTTTGTCATGAGTGCATGTGCAATGTCACCTGTCCATGTGGGCTTCACAGATGCACATTGGTGCAGTTCAGCGTGTGTGGTGTTGGGGTGGACTGATGTAAATGTTTGCTTGGATGGGCCCCTAGCTCCCATTTGTCCATGGATGACGGGCCATGCTGAGTGATTTGTGTTTGTGTATGTGTGATGTACGTTTGTGTCACAGGACACATGTCTGGGTTTCACAGTTTGTACGACATCTACCTTTGTCAGCACAGTGGATGTGTAATGCATGCTTGTGTCACCCCAATGTCTGGTTTCTGGGGTTCTGGGGGTAGTGCTGTTGTGTGTCAGTCTCTTGTTGTGTTAGTTGGTGTTCATTCCAGCTTGTGTCACATGTGTCTGTTGTGCTCCCTCTCATCTCACAATGCCTGATTGCCCACGAAGGGGGGACCATTGATGGTTTACTTTTGTATGGCACTGTGTCCACATCTGTCTCACTGTGGTTCAGCCCCCCTCATGTGTTGTGTAGTTGCCTGGGGATACTGACACACACACACACACACACACTTGTTGTGTCAGATGTGCAGTGTGAGGTTGCCTGTTTGTGCATCTGCACCAGTGCATTGGTATTGCTGTTGTGGGCCATTGTCTGGATGCTGTTTTTGTGATTTATCCTGCTGTCCCTGTGAGTCATATTACATCATTCTGCAGATTCATCCTGGTTGTTAGGTCCCATTGCTGGCATGGAATGGGAGTTTGTGACCTGACACCTACAGTCTACACAGGTTGTTTTGATTTGTGTGTCTATTTTCGAGATGTGTGTATGCTTTGTGATGGTCACTTCTGCTTTTGTCATTGTACACTGTATGCATTGTCAGCCCCCATGGGTGGTGCTTGTCTGCACACGGTCGAGAGTATGTTAGGTTTTCACAGCACTGTTATCCTCACCACATCTCTCTAGGTATGAGACACAACCACTACTTTGCCCAAAAAAATGTTTCATGTGTTGAGGCCAGAATACATACATGCTGTTTGGCATTTGCAGCTTTGACCATGATGACACTTACCTTTTGGTCACTGTGATGAGGGGGGTTTTCGACCCCATCACCAAAATGCTCAACATTTGCTGCAGTTTGGAACCACACACTTAACTTTTGTTCTACACAGTGAGGGGGTGTTATTTTTCCATTGACACAGTGCTAGTGATGCTTGCCTTGTGTAGACCACACTCAGTTTTTGGTCACACATGTGATGGTAGTTACATTGTATGTTCGAAGTCATAATCACTGTTGTGGGCATTTGTCACAGACTACACACTGTTGTCATGATGTTAGGGGGGATGTATTTTGCTGACATACCTAATTATGGTGTATGATGGATGTGTGGCGCATCACCCATCCTATGAGTGGGGGTGGCATTAGTGATGGGCAACATGAGCCCTGTGGGTGGGGGTGGCAGTAGTGATGGGCAACATAAGCTCTATGTGTGGGGGTGGCAGGAGTGCTGGGCAACATACGTCCTTTGAGTGGGGGTGGCAGGAGTGCTTGGCAACAGGTCCCCTATGGGTGTTGGTGGCAGTAGTGATGGGCAACATAAACCCTATTGGTGGTGGTGGCAGGAGTGCTGGGCAACATAAGCCCTATGGGTGGCGGGGGCAGGAGTGCTGAGCAACAGGTCCCCTATGGGTGGGAGTGTCAGGAGTGCAGGGCAACAGGTCCCCTATGGGTGGGGGTGGCAGTAGTGATGGGCAACAGGTCCCCTATGGGAGCAGGTGGCAGTAGTGATGGGCAACATAAGTCCTATGAGTGGGGGTGGGCAGTGATGGGCAACAGGTCCCCTATGGGTGGGGGTGGCAGTAGTGATGGGCAACATAAGACCTATGGGTGGGGGGGCAGGAGTGCTGGGCGACAGGTCCCCTATGGGTGGGGGTGGCAGGAGTGCTGGGCAACATAAGTCCTCTGGGTGGGGATGGCAGGAGTGCTGGGCAACAGGTCCCCTATGGGTCGGGGTGTCAGTAGTGAAGGGCAACATAAGCCCTATGGGTGGGGGTGGCAGGAGTGCTGGGCAACATAAGTCCTATGATTGGGGGTGGCAGGAGTGCTGGGCAACAGGTCCCCTATGGGCGGGGGTGGCAGTAGTGCTGGGCAACAGGTCCCCTATGGGTGGGGGTGACAGTAGTGAAGGGCAACATAAGCCCTATGGGTGGGGTGGCAGGAGTGCAAGGCAACAGGTCCCCTATGGGTGGAGGTGGCAGTAGTGATGGGCAACACAAGCCCTATGGGTGGAGGTGGCAGGAGTGCTGGGCAACATGAGCCCTATGGGTGGGGGTGGCAGGAGTGCTGGACAACAGGTCCCCTATGGGTGGGGGTGGCAGTAGTGATGGGCAACAGGTCCCCTATGTGTGGGGGTGGCAGTAGTGATGGGCAACATAAGTCCTATGAGTGGGGGTGGCAGGAGTGATGGGCAACAGGTCCCCTATGGGTAGGGGTGGCAGTAGTGATGGGCAACATAAGCCCTATGGGTGGGGGTGGCAGTAGTTCTGGGTAACATAGGGCCTATGAGTGGGGGTAGTAGTAGTGCTGGCCATGCAACCAATATGATGGCCTGTTGCTAGTGGCCATGATATGGATCCTCTGTGTGTGTGTGACATTTTGCGGGCACGTGTCGTTTGTTTGTGTGGTGGGTGTCTGACTTACCGTCTGCGCCGTCCGCATCGGTTCCTGATCCGGTCATAAACGTACTGTACTGGTATGACCTTCGCGATGGGATTCATGATGTGTTCGTCTCGTATACGCTGCTTGTTGCTCCGCCTCGTACCCGTTGCAAGCTGGTCCGTCTCCTAGCCGTGGTTTCAGTTCTGTCACGAATCGAACCTGATATGCTTCTCTTCCGGATGCTGTGACGTGCCGTACGTGGTGATCCGTCCGGCACGTATGATGTGCGCATCGTACTTGTCCAGCCGGAAACTACTATGAATACTGCTTCCGGGCGACTCGGTTCGGCGTTCGGAGTTACGGCTCGGACGGAGAATGACGCTTGAATTACAGCCTACGTGTCGGTCGGATTTTTGGCAGTTATGCGCATCGTACTTCATTCCCAGGACGGACCGGCTCCGGGTACAAGTCGGTCGCAAAGTAAGGCTACGAACAGCTCTCGGAGAGCTGTCCGACCCGGATCGGAATTGACCCCTAAATGTTAGAAAGACAAGGAGAAGGAAATTGTGAAATACCTGTTATTACACTCAAATGTAATAGAGACGGGGCAACAGTTCCAGTCAACAATCTAAGATGGGAAAAAAGTCATGCAAGTAGGTACAATTAGACCTCCATAAACAAAGAAAGAAAAAGTCAAATGTAGATTGGGTGAGTGGTGGGAGTGTTAGAAAAAGCCCAAACTTACTCTGTCTGGAAACAAGTCCAGTCTTCAGTAATCAGAATTACATTAGAGCACATATCTTTACCTCAGTCTCTAATGCACATACACTACTGATTATAGACTACATACGTCTGCACTCCACTTTTCACTGTATATCTTGGATGCCAGGCCATACACAATCTTGCTGCTATGATGGATTCTAAAGCAATCGGAAACTTCAGTACCATCAAATATGCAGAATGTGTGGGAACAGTAGGTGAGAGAAAGATTGTAAGTGAGGCAGTGCCAGCCATTGATGGGAAAAATGTAGCATCAACATAATTACTAGTCATATCGAGTAATCTACCATATCAGGTCCATAAGAGCATATTGAGAGCACCTGTTTTAACCTGATTGACGCTCCTTAGTTTCAATTGATGTTAGGTCTGTCATTGCTAATTTTACATAATTCATAATATACATAATTCTTGAATTGCCTTGAATAAGTACACCACTTTGTATTGTTATACTTTTTGCAAAAGACACTGTTATCATAGGGGTCCTTAACCCCTCGAAGAAACACCCACCTGGACATTAGCTAGTGGTCTATTATTTGTATACGCTATTATAATATCATAAGTACCTGACAGTTACTTTGAGTTAAAGGATGCCTATCAGACTAGCTATCACTGAACAAAACATTCTACTGCAAAATAGACCTAGAACCCAGTGCACTGTTATCATGAAGTGAAATCTATGCACTAACACAAACAGAAAATAAACGTATAAAAGAATATATTAATCAAAATTTCAAAGCAGTTTTCATCAAATATTCCCAATTGCTCATGCCTGCTCCTTCCATCTTTGTACATAAGAAAGGGGGAGAGATACTGCCATGTTTTGGCCTGCCTTAAAGAAGCACCAATATCCATGATGCCTTATGCCGGCTCTTTTGAATCAAATTAGAAGGCATGTATTTGCATCAACCAGAATTGATTTGAGAAGTACATATCATCTGGTACAGGTTTGTGCAGTAGACAAATTGAAAATTACAATTAAAAACTAATATGGTATTTTTGAATATCAGATAATGCCATTTAGTCTCTGCAATGCACCCCTGACTGTCCACACTTCATTAGCTGTATTGTGCAATAATATATTGGCAGGGTTGTAGTTGTTTATTGAGATTTGTTTTTAATTTATGTATCTAATGTGGAACAAAACATTGAACACTTAATTGGTGTTCAGTAAATCACGAGAGTGCCATTTATACACAAAACTGGAGAATTGTTTTTTTCACATCACTGCACTGGATTTCATTGATTGAATTATTTCTGCTAAAGTGTTTTTTTACTCCAAATAAGGCCAAAGCATATACATATTGGCCCACTTTCACATGTCACGAATCTGACATCAGTGCAGAAGTATGATCAGTATCAAGTTTCTATGGATAGAAGAAACAGAACAGCTCTAACCAGCATTTGCTACCTCTCAAATGTTATTGCATCCAGACCCCCTGAACCGTTTTATGTAGAAACAGATGCCTCTTGTGATGCCTTTGGCAGTGTAATTGTGCAATACAAAAATAAGTGGCAGCTACAAGTAGTCACTTTCAATTCCCATGGGATAACCCAGTCAAATTCACAAGGAAGTGTTGATCATTTTTTTGGGCTGATTACTCTTTTTTGTTTTTACACATCGTCCTATTAAAAACAATGATAAGCCAATGGGCTCTGTCAACATGGGCTGGGTGAAGAGAGCATGACACCCCTAACAATGTTAACTGATTTGTTTTGGGTGTAACTGATTTTTCTACTTTAAACGCTAAACCTTTCAGAACTAGACCAATGGTTTCCAACACATAGTAGACATTCTTACTAACATGGGGCATCATAGCATGCAGGCAACTAATACTTGTCACCTAAAGTTCTTGAGAAAAAAGGCATTAGAAAGTTGTTTTGACCCTGCAGGAGATTAACGTGTTATCCCACGGTAATAACAAGACCAATAATTACTGACACCTGTGGTATCTGTAACAGCGCATGAAGTATTTCTTATGAACTTCTGGAACACTCATTACGTGGGTGTACATGTGACGATTTCTTGTGGTACATGTAATACTGAGATATCCATTAGTCATTTCTAAAGGTTGCATCTGCAATTTCATTTTTTTAATTTTCTTAAAAATTAATATATGTATGCAAACTTGTCACTGTAAAAATATTTCACCAGGCATCATTTTTGATGTAAAGAGGTCCCCCTACGTACTAAAAAAGAGCAAAAGTGAAATATCTTGCAGGCATTTTGTCCATTTCCCAAAGAGTTAAATCTAAAAGGTCTCATTTGGACAATCAATAAAATATAACACCAGAGACCTTTCTAGGGAACTTGCCATACCACCTTTTGTACATAATTCACCTGTGAATATCTTTGTCTTTGACATTTTGTATTTGTGTTACGTGGTTGTCAGAACCCCATTCAGAGGCCACAGGGAAAGCAGGAGGTACCAGGTCCAACTGCCGGGGTTGAGGCCTTGTACACCTGATGTCCTGGGCCCCAACTTGCTATGAATCCTGAGGAACTGGGCCAAGTACCCTTTCAGAACTTGACTCTCATTGGCAGTGCAGGTTGAGCAGTCCAAGGCTTCTCAGGGGGCAAATCAATAAAGAGAATGAGCAAAGGCTTGCATTCAATATTAGTTTAATAGCAGCAAAAAATTGATTGCCCAGAGAAATGCTTTCTTTCTCTTCCTCTCCTATTACCTTTTTTCTCCATAAACAAATTAATAGTTCGACATGAATTCTTAAGTACCCCTCCTTTTTCATTACAGATTCGGCACCTATATCGTGTTGCTTCATGAATTATTGATAAAGGAATAAGGAATGCAGTTTGTAATCACATGGTGAGTCCTTTAGCGAGGATTACCAATGTACATTTCCCTTTTTAGTATCAGCACACAACTCATCTAAAAACTTTTGAATCGAATCGTGTTTCAGCATTTTGTGAACCATTTGCCATTTTGAACCATAATAAACTTGCGCCACAATTATGTTTTTCTATTCTACACTGGTTTATTTAGTATGCAGTAGAGGTTATTCTGTTCTTTTTGGGTCACCTTCCTTTTCTCTCTGGTGCACATTTCCTGGTCTTAGTTCACATTTTGCCGCACAACACAGGTGCCTTATCACGGATACGGCCTATATACACAGCATGGTATTTTTTATTTTTACACCTTGACTGTCCTGCCATGTATTGTTTTAACAGGTATGTAATACTTGGCATGCGTAAAGCAGCATTATAAGTCTGCTATGGCGGTCTCACTCTGATTCACTTTCAAGTTTTGCTTATACCATCGACAGCACGCAATGCATATAACTCATGAATGAAGTGAACAGATTTAATATGTCATGTTGGTCTTACCTATGCTGTTTTCAAAATTGTACACTACACACAGCCTTGAAGAAGTCCCATTGGGGACGAAACACTTGTCTGTTGATGATCATGTACTTGGTTAGAAGTGTGTAAACACAATAAAGACGACGACAAAATATCACATGGCCTTGGCATTATGGATTACGTTTGTTGGATATTTGTCATCAAAGATTGTTATTTTTATAAATTGTTAAAGTGCTCCAGTATATTGTTTTAAGATATTGTGGCTGTTACTTTACTGAGTAACACTATCATTGCCCTCACAGGTAGCAGGGGTGTGTACTCTGGTAGAATAAGTCTTTGACCAAGTTTTTTTTCTGTATATTTGCTACCCTGACTAGTTGAACACTGTGTGACATCTGTTGTTATTGTCACAGGCACCTATCTGTATTTAACATATAAGTTCAAGTTGTATGGAGGTAGGTATACAGAGTTAATTCAGAGTGGTAGTGCTGAAAGGTATAAGCTACCATTTCAATGTATTTTACACCCAAAATTGATCCGAGTGGTCGCCCTTATGTTAAAGCAGTGCATTGTTTTCTTGTCTTATTTAAAAACGTTTGAGAGTAGAATGCCCAAAGCTTACTGTATTAGCATAATCTCTTGGAAACTCTGATGTATTTTTTCTGAATTTACAGAACATTACAAAAGTACAGTTTGTGTTCTACCAGGAGAAGATGCAAAATATCTATGGCATTGTTCATAGCATCCCCTTCTAAACAGGTTGAGTAGAATTTCCACACTCATTCTTAAAACATGTCTGTCTAATGCAGTCCAGCCTGTTTAGTCAGCCACTCTAGTTGTCTTCATGCTACTTTATTTTGAGTGCCAATATTTCTTCATTTTTGCTGTGATACTTGCTCTGTAGTAATGGGAACAAGTTGCCATATACTAAATCGGGGTACAAAAGTCGACACTATTAGTTTTTAAAGTTTGAATTACATCTTAGAGATGGACATATTTTCCTCCCTCTGGGAGCTTTTTGAATTTTCCTCAACATTTCTTGGCATATATAGGAAGAGCATCTATTTATTCGTGTTGATGGGTACTGTTTTAAAATAGTTTTAATCATGTGAAGTTCAAAGTCTGGGATACTTTTATTAGTTTTATTAATTTGTTATTTCAAAATAATTCAGGATAAGCAGATGAATATTTGTTGGGAGTAACCCATACATTAGAAGAAAGTTATTTATCTTTCCATGGATGGCACATATTTGGATTAATTGATCGGGGTGTGTTTGGAATGTCCCATCATCAATAAATAGTACTCCATTTGAGGTCAAAAGATTTTGGGTAGTAGAAAAGACCAACATTTCTTTGTGTGTTTTGCTCATTGTTCCAAAGAAAGTTTTCCTTAAAAAGGTGAGTTTTCATGATTCGAGGATACTACCAATCACATAGATTTGAGGTTACGGAAGGTGTTATTTTGCCAATTGTCTTTCCCTGTTAATATGTCTTATTAGGTTTGGGGCTGAAAGAAATATTCCAGACAAATGTGTAAGGATGTTCCTGCCCTGTTCTTCTTTTAGGAGGTTTCACGAAGGATCACTAGAGGTGCACAGCTGCCAAGTTTTCAGTTTGCTTATGTGAGACAAGTCCATGGTTTCAGTTGGTGTATGAATGAAATTCTTCAGTCAAATGTGTGACATTTCTTGTGGCACTTCCTTATGAATAAGACACTTTAGGTGACTTTACTAGCATTACTAGGAGTGTGGAAGGGCGGTGGTCTTCCTTTATATTGCTAAAGTATATTCAGACCAAAGCAACTTAAATATTTAGGGCCCTATTATGATGTCCAGCAGATTGCTACTGATAGGCTGTTGGTAGCGGTCTGTCCGACAATTGGACTCAGCGGTCTGACTTCTGTATTACGATGCAGTTGGTCAGAACACTGCGGCCTGGGGGAAAGACCGACACCTCTGATAGAACTTGAGATCCCGTAGGGGTGTCGGTTGGACAGATAATCCCCAAATGGCGTCTGCGTCTGCTCAGGCACTGCTGCCGGGATCATGATGTCTGTCTCTGACAGCCTTTCCATGTCGGCCTTTTCGACATGGAAAGGCTGTTGGAAAGGGACTTTGGGGGCCCCTAGCAGGGCCTCTGTCCCCCGGCGGCCTCCACTAAGAAGACTGGGGGGCACCTGTATGGTGCCTGCCACACAGTGCATGGATGTTTTATATGTGTATTTCTTCTATTGCAGCTTGTGCTGCAGCCCGCAGCACAAGACGCAATAAACAAATATGTATAGAATAAATACACTTTTCAACCGCCGTGAAGGAATAATGGAAGTGGAACTGCTGACTCATTGTCGAGGAGACCCGTTTCCGCTATTATGTTGGTCGAATGCTCATCCGACCGACATCGTAATGGGCCCCTTAGACATTAACAATATTTCATGAAGGTAGATGGGTAGGGAGACAAACAGCATATTAGGGGCTGCCAGTGCTCTGGTGGGATTCGAACTTGTGGTCAGAAGTATATGTATATCTGTAGCACGTGTATAAACTCACAGGGCTCTCTGCTGAAGAGATATAGGCTTGCAACCCTTCCTCCTAACCCCACTATACCTCCATACTATAGTGCAGGGATTGAACATCATGTTCAACAGTTAATTCACCTCTGCAGGCCTGGGGGTGGTGTCATACCTAAAAATGGGTGTCTTTCCTTGTAAGCCCGCACTGTTGCTTTGCAGAGTCGATATGGACCCAACTTCATAATTCCTACCTTTCTTACACTTGAGGATAATCAGACAACAAGTAAGATTGGTCTGAACTAAGGAAGAGGATCTGGTTGTAGGAAGCATCGCCCGTCATGTTCAGGTAGAGTGGTTGTTGAACGGTTCACTGATAGAATATCGATGCCACTAACATCGACCTACAAAATTATCGACCATAAAAATATCAACCACAAAAATATCGACATTCTATACTTCTAATGTTAATGACAACATTTTGGTAACAAAAATATAGACGTCACTAATATAGTTGTCAAAAATATCGTTTTTATATATATATAAAAACATAAATTATAAACATTAAACATATTTAAAAGTAACAGTAATATAACAAATTTACATGTATTTTTATTAATTTAAGAATTATTTAAAAAAATAAACACACATTAATATATACATTTAATCATATATTTAATTCTAAACATTATTAAACTATGAATTTAAATGTATGATAATTTAATAAGGTTTTAATATAACAATAGAACAAAATGTATATGTGTATATACCCAATAACATAAAACACTTATAAAACATACCAATTTAATTACAAATAAAAAATAAACAATATAAAAATGTAAATATGCTAAAAATATATTACATATGAAAAACATCACTAATGAAAAATAATATAATTTTAACTAGACAAAAACATAATAATATAAATGTAATTAATAAAAACGAAACTATAAAATTCCACAAATAAAACTTATAGAGCCTCCTTACGATGCGGTTCGGACTGCTACTGACAGCTTGTTGGTTGCGGTCCAAACTGCATCTACTGCTGCGGTCGGTCAACGCATTAGGATGCGCGTGGTCAGAGGCATCAGTTGGAGGGGCCGACTGACACAATCCGACTGACACAATCCGACAGGTCATGAAGCTCCTCATAATCCCTTAAGAACGGTGTGTCTGCTGTCGGGAATATGATGTCAGTTTCCGACTTGGAAAGGCTGTCAGAAAGTGACGAGCCCTTTGGAAGCCAGTTGGAATGACCGTTTGGATTCCTTTCCGACTGCCTCCGATGTAATGAGGGGGTCAGAAAAGAATCCGACCGGCATATTACGAAACGGTCAGAAAGGCTCCGGCCAACTGTCGGAGCCGTTTCTGACCCCATCGCAATCAAGCCCATGATGCGGTCGCAAACTTTAAATTTTTCAATGGAAGCTTGTTCGACAGGCCGAAACCGCCCGCATTACAAACACCCATTGAAAAATTTAAGTTTTTAAACATCCCTGCACCGTGTGGCAGACACCGCAAGGTCATTACGATGTCGGGTGAACGAAACTCCACCCAACATCGTAATGAGGTCCGAAGTGCAGTTGCATCCTAATTGCGGATTCAGAACTGCCGACCTGAGGTCGATCAGTTCCCAATCCACTGCAATGTCGGTCTGAGGCAACTCATCGTAATTAGGCCAATAGTATAGCCACTCCAATTTACAAAACAACAGTACAAAACAATTCTAGTGAGGAAAACTACAAATTACTATTCCCACTTCAAACAGTAGGGAAAGTGTTGAATTGCACAGGGGTACATTTTACTATTCCCACTCCACTCAGTGCAACAGTAGAGAAAGTGTTGGATTGCTGAGGGGTAGAATTTATTATTCTCACTCCACTAAGAGCAACAGTAGGGAAAGTGTTGAATTGTGGAGGGCTAATATTTACTATTCCCACTCCAGTCAGTGCAACAGTAGGGAAAGAGTTGGATTGCAGTGGGGTAAAATAAACTATTCCCACTCCAGCAGTGTAACAGTGAAGAAAGTGTTGGATTGCGGAGTGGTAAATTCACTATTCCCACTCCACTCAGTGCAACAGTAGAGAAAGTGTTGGAATGAGGAGGGGTAAAATGTACTATTCCCACTCCAATCAGTACAACAGTAAAAAAAGTGTTGGATTGCGAAAGGGTAAAATTTACTATTACTACTCCAGTCAGGACAACAGTATGGAAAATGTTCAATTGCGGAGGGGTAAAATGAACTATTCCCACTCCAGTCAGTACAATAGTAGGAAAAGTGTGGGATTGCGATCCGCCCGCCATCGTAATCAGCCCCTAAGCAACTTGTTTAGGGAAGAGGAGTGGGAGGGAGTTGAAAGTTAGAACTGGATGGACCTGTTGTCCAATTTAAACTGAACGGATCCTAACAGGGAAGACTCAGAGTATACTGTCACGTACAATGTGGAACAAATGTCTGATACTCGAGATGTAAGAAAACCTCTGTGAATGTTATGCACACTAAATGCCAATATAATCTGTTTTCAAAAAAAGTGTTACCTCAAATTACTGATCCGGTCATTGTAGGCAATAACACTCACATTCTTTCTTTTTCTTTCATGACTTGGTCACGCGAAGGAAGTACTCTGTTTCAGGGCTGAGGCAGAAAGTCTCTGGAATCTTCTCTGGTAAGTAGGTTGAGAGGTGGGTAAGAGGACCTGCACTTAGGAAAGTTCATAAGGCAAAGCATATGAACAGGCTTGGGCACAGTCATTAAAACGACCGTGCCCAAGATGGCTGCCAAATTTTGCTAAAATCTTGTAGGATTTCAGCAAATCTTGTGGGAATCACAAACAAACAAGGTAAATAAGAAACACTCTAAAAATACATGATGTAAACCCAGGGGCGGCTCCTCCATTAGCGCGGAGAAGCATTGCCACACTGCTCTCTCGCAGTGCGAGAAGCAGAAACATAAAATGGTATTTTAAATACCATTTTATGTTTTGTCTTCTCACACTGCGAGAAAGCAGAAGGATATGCCTGGTAGGGGGCGGGGAAGAGTGGCTTGCCCAATGCTGCGGGCCCTGACTGTTTGGGGCCGACCAAACTAGTAATGCGCACTCTGCCTTTTCTCTATTAGGCTGCAGCGTTGTGATTGGCTTAAGAGAGGGGAGGGAGGCTGCATGTGGCTGCTTCCTGTTCAGCAGGAGAGCAGCAGGAAAACCCGGGACCCAGCCAGGAGCTGAGGTAGCGCAGTAAGTTTTTTAAATTTTTTATTAGACACCCCTGCCTCCCCCCCATGAACCCGCGTGACCTCAACCGCCCGCCCACCCGCGAGTCATGCCGGCTGCAACTGTGTAAACCTCTTTTTTGGTACATTAGACAGGTTTTCAGCCCTTGACATGATAACAGTATATAACTCAGAACATGGGCTGGTATAAGCTGTACCAAGGTTGTGGAAGGCCTTCCCTGATAGTGGGTTTGTGGTCTGTCTGGGGTGACCCACAGGAGATGGAAACAGGCGGGTTGAGAATGTAGCGTGGGTCATGACAGAGGGTCACATTTACTACTATAACTCCAGTCTAACACACATTAGGTCAAATACATATATTGAGTGAGAGGTCACATTTCGCACAATCATTTCAGAAAAGTACATACATATTTTGGGTATAACGTTTACTGATGTAACCCCAGTCCATAAGATATAAGGAAAAGTAAAAACATCTTGAGTGAATTTGACTTACTGACCTAACCCAAATCCCACATCCATTTGTAAATATAAATAAATGTTTTCATGGAGACATGTGTGGCATTATTACTAATCAAATTCCAGTTTAACAAACATACTTTAAAATAAAGGTAGTGAGACATTATTTTATTGTACTCTTAAAAAGATCATATATTTGTTTGCATACATTAATATAATACATAAATATTAATTGAATTCATACCTATAATTGTGCAATTACTAATTGACTGTTCGTGAATATATTAAACAATTCTTATTTTAATGTACCTTTTTATAATCTTTAAAAATAGTTATTTTTATAAGGTGTTTGAATATTTATGACATAATTTCTGTAAAGAGAACATCTGAACTAAAACATATAATTTGTATACATAAATTTAAAAAAATTACATCACTTTAAACACCATTATATAAATATTATTCCAAATTAAAAAGATTTACAAAAAACACACTAGCATTTAAAAATGTTACTTTTAATCAACTAGGTTTTACAGTTAAAACAAATTATATGTATTTTCATGATACAAGCACAGCAGCATTTGGTGTGCTTATTTTAGGATTTTTCAAGTGCCATATGTTGTAATCCAACAGCCATGAGACCTTTAAGCAGTGCTTAATTTGAGCCGGTGGTTGGCGGTAGGGGCCACTGTACTTATTTTTGGGGACTGGCACTTATTTTTTCGTGGGCAAAAGAGGGAATAACATTCAATTCAGGAAGTGGTGAAGACAAGGAAGAAAGAACTGTGACAAAGGGTGAAACCAGGAATCTGCAGAAGTGAGACGATAGGGGAGGGAGTGTCTGGTGGTGGATTCAAGACCCCTGAGGTGGTCTTGGACTACCAGCCTTAGTATTCGGAGTGTCAATGTTTAATTGAACTGGATATGGGTTTCTGAACACTGCCTTAAAGCCACTTAAAACGTCAATGTGTTGATGTGTACAATACTGATCAAATTTGGGAATTCCTTTTTTCCATTTAGTTGCATGGGTAGGTCTAGCAGGTGCAGATTTACGAGAAATTGAGTTAGTGGGTAACCCGTTTCAATATATTTTTTATCAGAAACTAGTATGTAAGCGGGCCCTTCAAATCAAGTTTTTTAGTGTGATACTGTCACTGTTGCAAATCAAATGCTGCCTGCAAGTTCAGAAAGCCCCAATGGGCTACAATATGTGGACTTCAAGGTATGTATCAAAACATGTTTGCCCTGTGCTCATGATATGGCAAAAGCCTGCCTGCTTCCCAGGGATAATAGTCTCATTTTAGTAAAGATCATTCAAGATGTGCCACTTTGCTGTGATCTCTAGAGCCTGATACTGCTGTTTGTATGTCGATTGGATATTATTTAGCAAACAAATAATATAAAATAAAATATAAAATATGTTTTCAGCACATTTTTTAATTTCAAAATGTACAAACATTGATTTGCATCCTGTTTTTACAACAACCAATGTAATCATGCAATGTCCAATCTCACCATTTTAATAGAAGGTCCTGTCCAGATACCAGGAATGTGTCTGTGCTGTCTTTTGTAACATTCTTGGTAGCCATCACCAACATATTTGGTATATCTGTGAACTCACATTTATTTCTTCTCATTGATTGTAACTGACTTTGTTGTTTACTGGAATCCATCATATCTTACTGTCATATCCATGCTGACAGTCTATCAGAGATTGTGAGGGCTCATAATAAGACATTGGGCTTACTGGCAGTCAGTCAGCATGTTGTAGATCATTGCATTCAGCATGTGGCTGGGCGTACATGTACCTGGACCACCGTGGTGCTCTGTAGATGCGATCACTTGGAGGGGTGCTCATTGATGGACCGAAACCAGTCCTAGGATGCTTGTTTCCGGTCCAGGGAGGACCTGGCTTGGCAGTTCGGGCTGGACTGTTCCCATGAGGCACAGGGTCAAGACTGATTTGCATATGGCCAGGTCTAAACTGGGGTGGCATGGTGAGCAAAAGAATGATGGATTTAACCCAGATCGCTTGACTGGGGGTAATATTTTGATTTGTTCTGCATTCCGTCCATCAATTGTGTGTCTTTTGCGTTCTTGCCCTAAGTGCGCCAGGTATGCCCAGACGTGGGTCCTGGGCTCACTGTGCCACTGGAATCAAGCTATCCTGGCTGAAGAGGGGTGAAACCCCGAAACCGGCCCTAGGATGCTTGTTTCCGGTCCAGGGAGGACCTGGCTTGGCAGTTCGGGCTGGACTTTTCCCATGAGGCACAGGGTCAAGACTGATTTGTATATGGCCATGTCTGAACTGGGGTGGCGTGCTGAGCAAAAGAATGATGGATTTAACCCAGATCTCTTGACTGGGGGTGAATATTTTGATTTGTTCTGCCTTCCGTCCATCAATTGTGTGCCTTTTGCATCGATGGACAGAGAGCATCGGAAGGGAAGGGTAGCAGTTGAATGGAGGAGTTCTGCATTTGGCAAAAGATGTCAAACTTGGGCTTCCTCTTCTTTTACTAAGACAATGCCATAGGGGAGTGGTCAAACCTTATCAAATGTCCTTTCCAAGAAGGTGGTCTAATCAAAGGATTCTAAGTTTCCCAGTTCAGGATGAAGTTAAGTCTTTTCCTGTGTAGTTGCTTACTGAATTGCATATTAGCGAGGCATTAACAGATGATAGATGCATCACAACACATTTTGCCCTTATTTTTCATTCCATTCTTCACCACGTTGCTTCTACTTTTGTCACTGATTTTTGCTCCTTTACAGCTGGATTTCCCTTTGTTTTTTCTGGATTTCGTGCTTTGCTCTTTCCTCTTCACTGATGTCAGGAAGAACTTAGGGGATCGTTAGGATGGCAGGCGGACTGGAGCCCGCCGCTGACCCTTGACCTTGCCTGGTAGGTCGCTCCCCTGTGTTCCTGACCCTGCCCCAGCTGCCGCTGCTGGTTGAAGTTGAGGCCCTTCTCCACCCACAGGCTACCACCTGCGCCTCATCCCTGGTTACCAGTGGTAGGCCTTAGGTTTGTATTCTGTTGTTGTCCAAGCTGTACTGCTACTGTCTGTATCCCCCCTGTGCCTGCCTTCTCCGTGCCAGTTTTCTCTCGCTTCTGTTCCCCTTGCCTGACTGTACTCGCTTTGCCTTCTGTACCCCTTGTCCCCTGATTGCGCTAGTTTTTTCCTCTGTACCCCCCGTCCCCTGTTGTTGTCTACTCCGTACTGCTGTTGCCCAGTTTTGCTTCTGTTCCCCTTGCCTGACTGTACTTGTCTTGCCTTCTGTACCCCTTGCCCCCTGATTGTGCCTGTTTTTCATTCTGTTTCCCCCCTTGCCCCCTGATTGTGCCCACTTACCTTCCCTCGCCGCTCCTGTTCCCGCCGCTGTGTCCCCTGCGGCCCAGCCCCCCTCAATGCCCATTCGCTGACCCTGCTTCCCGCCTCCAAGCTCCTCCTCCCTCCCACCTCCTCATATATGGCCGCCGCTGCGCGGTGAGGAGAGCGACCCTTGACTTTGCCTGGTAGGTCGCTCCCCCTCCGCTACAGCGCCGCCTGTGTTCCTGACCCTGCCCCAGCTGCCGCTGCTGGTTGAAGTTGAGGCCCTCCTCCACCCGCAGGCTACTACCTGCCTCTCATCCCTGGTGGCCAGTGGTAGGCCTTAGGTTTGTATTCTGTTGTTGTCCAAGCTGTACTGCTACTGTCTGTATCCCCCCTGTGCCTGCCTTCTCCGTGCCAGTTTTCTCTCGCTTCTGTTCCCCTTGCCTGACTGTACTCGCTTTGCCTTCTGTACCCCTTGTCCCCTGATTGCGCTCGTTTTTTCCTCTGTACCCCCCCGTCCCCTGTTGTTGTCTACTCCGTACTGCTGTTGCTCAGTTTTGCTTCTGTTCCCCTTGCCTGACTGTACTCGTCTTGCCTTCTGTACCCCTTGCCCCCTGATTGTGCCCGTTTTTCATTCTGTTTCCCCCCTTGCCCCTTGATTGTGCCCGCTTACCTTCCCTTGCCGCTCCCATTCCTGCCGCTGTGTCCCCTGTGGCCCGCCCCCTCACTGCCCATTCGCTGCCCCTGCCTCCCGCCTCCCAACTGCTCCTCCCCATATATGGCGGCCGCTGTGCGGCCGTGCTGCTGGCACGTCGAAGGCGCGCCTAAGGCAAGCCTGTCTGCGCCCGTCCGCACCGGAACCGCGCCCAGTGCCAGAACCCCTGTTCCGTGCACCCCCCCGTGCCCGCCACAATGACCGACGCCAATACGATGCCAGCACACTCCACGCTCTCAACCCCGGATGGACCATTACCTGCGTCGTGGCCGCCACGAAACGCACACATGGTCCCTTCACCTGCCGGAACTGCAGCTACACCTGCCTCATAGCCGCCGAGACAGCCGCCAAGGAGGACCTCAACAATCTCCGATGCATCTTACTTAACACCTGCTCTGCACACAAACACGCCATCGAGCTCTGGGACCTACTCGACACCTCTTCACCGGACGTCGACTTCCTGACAGAGACCTGGATGAACGACTCATCCGCACCCGACATCGCCATAGCCATCCCCGACGGCTACAAGATCACCCGCAGAGACCGCACCAACGGAGTCGGAGGAGGAATCGCCATCATCCACAAAAACACCATCAGGGTCTCGAGCAGCACCAACGACTCTCTCAGCACCGCTGAACACATGCACTTCCAGATCCACACGGACCCCAACACCACCCTAAGAGGCACCCTTGTCTACAGACCCCCCGGACCCCGACCAGAGTTCAGCGACTCCATCGCCGATTTCATCAGCACGCATGCCCTGACCTCCACCGACTACATCCTCCTCGGAGACCTGAATTTTCACCTGGAGAACAACAATGACAACAACTCCTCCACCCTGATCGATAACCACGCCAACCTCGGACTGAGACAGCTCATCACAACGCCGACCCACATCGCCGGACACACACTCGATGCCGTCTTCTCCTCAAGCTCCCACGTCTCCTTCAGCCACACCTCCAAACTCCTCTGGATCGACCACCACTGCATCCACTTCACCTTCCGGATACCCGCCGCATACCACTGCACCCCACAGATCCCCCGCCGCTGCTGGGGCAAAATCACCAAAGACCAACTACAGATAAATCTCGCACTCAACCCACCCACCGACCCCACCAACTGCGGCAACGCTGCCTACAACCTCAGACGATGGATGGACGACTGCGCCAACACCCTAGCCCCACTGAAAACACCCACCTACAAAGACACCAGAATGAGAGCCATCTGGTTCACCCTGGAACTCCTAGCCTCCAAGCGCACCTGCCGGAAACTAGAGAACAAATGGCACAGTGAGAAGACACCGGACAGCCGCGCAGCCCACAAAGACGCCATCCGCCACCACCATCACCTCATCAGATCGGCCAAGAGGACCTCCTTCAAAGACCGCCTCGACAGCAACGCACACAACAGCAAGGAGCTCATCACCATTGTGAAGGAACTCTCCAACCCCAGCTCCAATGCCAACGACATCCCGCCGTCGCAAGCCCTGTGCGATTCCCTCGCCAACTTCTTCCACCGCAACATCACCGACATCCACGACAGCTTCGACTCCCGGACGTCCTCAACAGACCCCGACACACCAGACCCGCCGCACCCTATAAACCACGACCCCTTGACAGCTTGGGCCAACGTGAACATCGAGGACACCATCAAGACCATGAGCACAATCCACTCCGGCTCCCCATCAGATCCTTTTCCACACCACATCTTCAACAAAGCCGGCAGCTCCATCGCACCCCACCTGCGCAACATCTTCAACCTCTTCTTCGAGACCGCGACCTTCCCAGAGAGCTGGAAACACGCCGAGATCAACGCCCTCCTCAAATAACCCAAGGTGGACCCGAAAGACCTCAAGAACTTACGGCCCATCTCCCTGCTTCCGTTCCCAGCAAAGGTCATCGAGAAGATCGTCAACAGACAACTCACCCGATACCTCGAAGAAAACAGCATCCTGGACCCCTCCCAGTCAGCGTTCCGCAGCAACCATAGCACCGAGACCGCCCTCATCGCCGCCACCGACGACATCAGGATACTGCTGGACAACGCTGAGATGGTGGCCCTCATCCTCCTAGACCTCTCCGCTGCCTTCGACACTGTCTGCCACCGCACACTACGCACACGCCTCCACGATGCAGGGACCCGAGACAAGGCCCTGGAATGGACCACCTCCTTCCTCTCCGGCAGAACCCAGAGCGTCCGACTCCCCCATTCAGATCCGAAGTCGCCGAGATCATCTGCGGCGTACCTCAGGGATCATCCCTCAGCCCGACACTGTTCAACATATGCATGGCCCCACTCACACGCATCGCCCGACAGCACGACCTCAACATAATCTCCTACGCCGATGACATGCAACTGATCCTCTCCCTCACCAAGGACCCCCTCACCGCCAAATCCAACATCCATGAAGGAATGAAGACCGTCGCCGACTGGATGAAGTGCAGCCAACTGAAGCTGAACACGGACAAGACAGAGAGCCTCATCCTCGGCTCCAACCCATCAGCCTGGGACGACTCCTGGTGGCCCTCCAGCCTGGGGGCACCCTTGACACCTACTGACCACGCACGCAACCTGGGAGTCATCCTCGACTCAACGCTCTCCATGACCGAGCATGTCAACGCAGTCTCCTCCTCCTGCTTCAACACCCTCCGCATGCTCAGCAAGATCTACAGGTGGATCCCCATGACCACGCGAAGAACAGTCACCCAGGTCCTAGTTAGCAGCAGACTCGACTACGGAAACAGCCTCTACACTGGAGCCCCGGCCAAGCTCATCAAACGACTACAAAGAATCAGAAACACCTCTGCACGCCTGATCCTCGACATTCCACTTCACAGCCACATCACCCCCCACCTGAGAGACCTGCACTGGCTCCCCGTTGACAAGAGAATCTCCTTCTAACTCCTCATCCACGCACACAAGGCACTCCACAAGACCGGCCCAGCCTACCTCAACAGTCGACTCTCCTTCTACGTTCCCAACCGCCAGCTCCACTCCGCCTACCTCTCCCTGGCCACCGTCCCGCGCATTCGAAGAACCCCCACCGGTGGCAGATCCTTCTCCCACCGCGCCGCCAAGACCTGGAACACCCTTCCTCTATTCCTCTGAACCTACGACAGACCCAAGACCTGCTGACCTTCAGGAGGCGACTCAAGACCTGGCTGTTCGACCAGTAGCGGCAACCCCCCTCTTCCTCCTCAGCGCCTTGAGACCCTCGCAATTGAGTGGTGCGCTTTATAAATTCTGTGATTGATTGATTGTGGTGGGGATCGGGACCGCCCGCCATGCATGTGGCGGTTCCGCACTACAAATTGCGGTGGGTGCTGCTGACTGCAGCACCCGCCCGATGCCAAAAAAGCAGGTTGTGCATTTCACTGCACTACATGGCAGGCACCACACGGTGCCTGCCACTTAGTGCTGTGAAATGTAGGCAGTACCATGGGTACCCTCCCAGTGCACCCACACTTCCCACCTGCACAAGGGGGGCCCACAACGGGCCCCTGAAACAAATCCCTGCCAGCCTTTCTATGGTGGTTTTGCTGCCATGAAAGGCTAGCTGGAGCCAGCATCCTAATTTGGCGGACAGTGCCTGCTAGGCACCGCCACCATTTTAGCCTATCTGGACCGTCCGCCATGCAATCATTACGATTGCCTGTGGCGGTCCTGTTGGGGTTGGTCTTTTCATCCGCCACAGTCGCAGTCTGGATCCCCCGCCACATTACGATGGCAGGGGGAAAATCGCGGTCCGATGGCGGAAGGCCCACCACCGCATGGCTGGCGGTGGCGTGCCTTCCACCATCATTATTACCCCCTTAGTACCTATCTTATCTATTTCTATCTTACAGTTCAACTTCAATCAAGGACTTTAACATTAACAAGGAGGCTTTCTACCCTTGTGATTTTTACTCCTACCTGGGACTCTCTACTTTACACCATTCATATGTGTATAAGCGCAAGGAGTATTTTCCTTAGTACTTGTGAAAGCAGCACACAGGGATTTTTCTCGCTATAAAATAATGAAGGCTACTGGTTTTATGTTTTTTATTTACATTTTTATCTATATTTAATGTTTGCTATTTTTATATTTGTTTAGCCATATTTGTTTTGAATTTTGTGAAAAAACAAGCTGAAACTAGTATATTTCCAAATGTATTCAACCGATAAATGTACACTTATACTTGAATGGCAGACAGGTTTCGATGACTAGAATACTTACAGATGATAAATCATTACACTCATGAAAAATGCACATTTGTGTGTATTCACAGCTGTCTAAGACTCATTGGGAATATTTCCTCTTTTGTAACTCCCTTACCTATCAATCTGTGCAGCTATTGGCCTGAGAGTCATGGCAGACCGCATTTGGAATCACTAAAAAAACAATCTAACTTACTTTTTTGTTTATATTTAGAAACGGTTCCATGCAGGTTTTCTGTCTGCATTCATATGCAAAAATCTGTAAAAATGGAAAACACAGTCTTAAAAATATTTTGTATTTATGTATATGAATGTGGTTTGTGTAGCACAACACTTTCTTCAATGCAGCAGATGCTGTGCTGCAGCTTGAAAGAAGCAAGGAGACAGTTAAGTGAGCAGATGTTGGTCGCTAGAGGATTCAAAGGGAGGGAAGGATACACATTGGTCATGGTAAGGTAGAATTGAGCAGGGGTAGTTTGGAAGAGGTTCACAGACAGCAATCTTCAGATGTTGCTTTATGAGTAGAGTCTTGAATTATTTTCTGAAGTGGGGCAGATACCGTGCATTGGGGTGGAGTTACACACCCTTAAAGCATAACAGGGGATGATTTGGCCTTCTCTTTCCTGCACATCCTGGTCCATAGGCTGCTGATGCCGCTGTGGCATGGCAGATTAGCCATACAGACGTCTGGATATTTGATATCTTTTTAAAACACTCTAACACATGCACGAGATTTTTTTCAAAACTAATAAATCATGCCTCTGTGACTGGTTTAGGACATATCAGCCGAGTAGGGACATTTACTCCAACTCTGACCTCTTACTAGTAGTTCCCCACTTTAAGAGATCGCATAGGAGAGAGCACTCCCTCGCAATAATCGAGCCCTCAATTGTGGAACAGCTGTAGCTACATTTTAGGACTGTTCATTCACATCTGGCCTTCGTGAAAGTCCCCAAAAACGTTCTTATTCTATTTACTTCCCTGCTTTCGGTTTTTCCTTTCACTCGTTTTACGTATTCTTTTAATTGCTTGAAATCTTCTCCACAGGTTTAATTCAGCCCAGACCTGTCGTATACCCCAAGCACCATAATGCATCTCTGAGGTGAATTTTTTTGCCTGTAAATAACTAATCAAGAACAGGTGATCAAAAGGCTGGCTGACAAAGGGATTGTATTAGCCGTACCCAGATTTAGCTCATAACGCTTTGTTTTTCTTCTTTTTAGAAAGATTGTGTTGAATTTCAAGGTATTTTACATTTTTTGAATAATCCTTAATTTTTGCAATTATTGCAGATTATTCCCCTTAAATGAACATTGAACTTGGTGCAACAGGTGTTTTGCTTCAATTTTACCCAGCCACTTTTTAGGTCTCGCCTATGTAGCGCGCATGCGCTGCATAGGAGAGACCTTTAGTCATCGGCACAGCTTTGCGGCCAAATACGTGCATGCGTTCCATTGCCTTCAATGGCAACGCATGCACGTGTGGTGATTCACTTGCGGGAGCGAGCGACTGGCGCCATATGTTATCAATTATCGCGGCACCAGCCGCTCGCTCCCGCAAGTGAATCGTGCAGGCCCCCTCCTCTCTCCCCCTGCTGCCGTGCGAGGCACGCGCGCTTGTTCGGTTCATGTTCACTCTCTTGCTCGCCTCCTCCCCATTAGCTCTCTCTCTCCCTCTATCACTCCATCATGCTCTTCCTATCTGTTGGTTTATCTCTGTTTCTTTTTCTTCTAACTCTCTGTGGCCAATTATTTAATTTCCTCTTTCCTTTATCTCTCCACTCTCTCTCTATCTACTCTTTATGTCTTCCTTCCTTGTAGCCTCTCTCTGTCAATCTATCTCTGTATTTCTGTAACTCTCTCTATATCAGTTTAAATCCTCTCTCCCGCAGTTCTTACCCTATTGCAGAGTGCTTTGCCCGCTCTTGCTCACCTCTGATGCACATACTGTTGTCGGTGAGTTTACCGTCTGCAGGCCCCGCTGCCTGTGTCTACGTGGCTTCCTGGGGCCGTGTTATGATAACCGACCTGGCCAGCGTGCGCAAAGGAATTTGTTTTATTTATTTAAATGTGTACTTACCTCCGTTCATCCATATTCCGGTGTTTACATTTCCCTCCCCCGCCTCACCGCCCCACGGAACTCACTCCACAGACCGCTACTGCTCTTGGTTACTTTTTTAGGATTTTTGATGAGAACCCAATCACCAATTTTAAATTCGAGTAAATCAAATTGACTGACTTCATTAGATCTTGTTTTTTTAAGACTTTGGATGCCACTTCTTGATTTCCAACACTCCTCTTGTTGTTCTTTCTAAGTAACCAATTGGGACATAAACTGGTGTGAGCAGTCCTGTTTCTTAATAGGGAAAATGGAGAAACACCTGTGGTGCAATGTGGAGAAATGTTATAAGACCACAACTTAGCTTCAAGAAAATCTTGTACATCTTGATGAGAAGAAATGGCCGCTTGAATGGCATCTTTAACCAACCTGTTTGCTCTTTCTACTAAACCATTCGAGGTCGGTGAATATGGAGCAACTTTAAAATGTTGAACATCACGTTCAGCCAAGAATGAACTAAACTTCTCAGAAATGAAATGGGTGCCATTGTCTGTAACAATGATGGAAGGTGAACCTTCCACCAAAAATATATTTTTTTAAAAACTTACCAGCATTAGTGAAATTGGCTGAATCACAGAACATATGGTAAACCCACTTGGAGTGATAGTCAATTAGCAAAATGAGATATTTTAGGTCATGGGAAAGAACATCATAAGGTCCAGAGAAGTCTAGCCCAACTTTCTCCCAAGGTTTATCGGGGAAAGGAACAGGATGTAAGGGCGTGTTTTTTGTCAGATAACAGACATTCAGGGCACGAGTCAATGTGAAACTTGACCTGAGATTCAAGAGATGGCCACCAATAGTGAGACTTAATAAGTTGTGAAGTCTTTGAAATTCCAAGATGACCATGGTGTGCAAATTGAATAATATCATTTCTGAGACTGGGGGGAGGTACAAAAGAATCATGTCTCATTACTAAACCATTAACCAAAGGTAATTCCGATGCAACCATGGCAAATGCTCTCAACTCATTAGAAAGTTTCCTACTTTCTGGCCAACCCTTGACAATATATTCAGTTACTAATTTCAAATTTTCATCCTGATTATGAGCTTGAAACCAGGACTATTCTAAAATGCAGGGGCATAATTTGGTGGCATCAAGAGCAGCGACCACACATTCAATGTCATCAACAGCCTCAAGTTCAGAGGGATCCTGAAACGCCATGCGCGAAAGACAATCCGCTCTGAAATGTATTCCCCCTGAAATATGTTTAATAGAAAAATGAAATTCATGTAACCGAAGTCTGACAATTCTGGCTGAGGCTTTACCAAGCCCATTACCATTGAGCAATTGTGTGAGGGGTTTATGATCCGTGAACAAATCAAACTTGCGTCCCCAAATGTAATTTTTGAATTTATCGATAGCCCAAACGCATGCGAGGGACTTGCGTTCAATGGTGCTATAATGTGTTTCGGAAGGTTTGAGCATTCTTTTTTATTTTATTTTTTTTTAAAAACCTTTATTTCTTCAAGAATCTGGACACAGCTATTCAGCCGACAACCCGGAGGTTCGGCAGCTTCATTAGGAGAGTATAGAGAATCGTCCACAGTACATTGAAGGAGCAGTGAGAAGGTTCCATTTTTAATAATTACAAACACACAACAAACCCCAGCAAGGCAACAACACTGAATGCCCACGGTGGTAGCCCCTCAGGGGGAGCCGGACCCCAATCGTCTAACGGTCACAGTACTATGATAAGAGGAAAAAGGGGGAAAAGCAGAGGCCCAAGAAGTCAATTAACCATCACATCTACATACGGAGCTGGAAAGAAGGTCAAGAAGAAAGCTGTTCCTCGGGGGGATCCAGATCAGGGGCAAGACATATTCCCCCCCTGTATTGGTTCCACCGCCCCCAGATGGCATGCCACCTCCGAGGGCGGCCTCTGGCGCAATATACTGTCTTCTCCCTGAGCATACTCCAGTCCATATTTTCTTTCCACGCAGTTAACGTGGGGGGCCCCCCGGAACCCCACAAGCGCGCGATGTCCCTCTTAGCAACCATGTTACCCAGGGTCACCCACTGGGTCTGTGCCTCATCATGGTCAGTGGGCCCCCAGACATTCAGGAGACAACACCGCGCCTCCGGCTGCATAGCAATGCCCGTCACCTCCCCCATCACCGCATGAACTCGCCTCCAGAATTCCGTGATGACACCACATTCCCAGATGATATGTAGGAAAGTACCCACCATACCGCAGCCCCTCCTACATAGGCCTTCCTCAGAGAATCCCATATGAACCAGTCGCGGCCCCGTCACATACACTCGATGCAGGATCTTAAGCTGCACCAGCCTCAGACGCGACGGGATCGCAACCTCCTTAGGAGAGGAAACAGCAGACTGCCAGTCCTCATCGTCCAACTCGAGTCCGTCCCTAGTCCACTGGTCCCGCAGCCCCAGTAGCACATCAGCCCGAACATTTATCAGTTTCTTGTAGATGAGCGAGATCGTGCTCTCCGGCATATGGCCATCAAGGATCCGGTCCTCCAAAGGAGAGGACTCAGGCACCCTCTCACCCTCCACAAGGACTGACCGCAGGGCATGACGCACCTGAACATATCGGAAAAACTCAGACGCCCCCAACTCATACTCCTTCTGCAACTCTTCAAAGGACTTCACCCTACCCTTAATCAGCATATCTCCAACCCTGGAAATGCCGATCAAATCCCATTTATCAAACCCTTTCGTATGCCAAAGCTTACCCAACCTTTCAGATTCAAACAACGGGGCAGCTAAGGTGAGCCTATCCTTCCAGCCCAGAGAGTCAGTCGCCATCTTCCATACACGCACCGCCACCCCAGTGGGCCCCGTGAGGGATGAGTCGAGGGACCGCGAGTACAACGCCCTAAGATAGTTCCCACCGCGCAACAACCATCTGTCCATGGCATAACCAGGGCTGAGGGCCGGGCCATAGAAACCGTGGTTAATCGCGGACAACTGGGTGGCCCAGTAATAGCGTCGGATGTCTGGAAGCGCGATACCCCCGTCATACCATGGAAGCGTCAATTTAGCAATCGCTATCCGCGGCCTCCCATCCCACAACAGCGTCCGTTGGAGGCTTTCGACTTCCCGAAAGTACTTGGCCGGCACCCAATCTAGAGTGTTTTGCAATGCATAGAGGAACCGAGGAAGGGACATCATTTTGAACAAGGCAGCGCGCCCGACGAGGGAGAGCGGCAGCCTCCGCCAGCCCTCAACATCCCGTCGCAGGCGCGCCAGGGGGGGAAGCAGGTTTCTCTCATACCACAAAGCGGGGTCCATGGAGATAAAGATCCCCAGATACACGAAGCCCTGCTGAGCAATCTGGATCGAGCAAGTTTGCGGGACCGGCGGAACCTCACCACTCAGGACGTATAAATACGATTTACTCCAGTTGATGACGAGACCCGAATTCCTACCGAAGGATGTAAGAACGTCACAGACCACTATGAGTGAGTTCTTGGGCGAGGCAAGGTACAACAAGATGTCATCAGCGTATAGCGAAATGCGGTCCTCGTGTTCGGGCGACCACCGAAGGCCACGTATATCCGGGTGCCAGCGTATCCACGCCGCCAGAGGTTCAAGAGCAAGGGCGAACAACAGAGGCGACAGGGGGCAGCCCTGCCGAGTCCCCCTCCCAAGCCGGAACGGAGTCGATGCCCGGCCATTTACCACCACGCTCGCAAGGGGTCCCTCGTACAGCAACCTCACCCAGCTCACAAAACCAGGGCCAAAGCCGAACTTGGCTAGCACAGCCCACAAATACTCCCATTCCACCGTATCGAAGGCCATCGTGGCATCAAGAGACGCCACAATAGCCGTTTCTCGCAGCGTGCCAGCCCTGGCGATCACCCCATGAAGGCGCCGAAGGTTCAACGCGGTGTTGCGATGCGGAATAAAACCGGATTGATCCGGGTGAATCAAGTCTCCAAGTACCCTGACCAATCTGCCCGCCAGGATTTTAGCCAGGATCTTCGGCTCGGCGTTGAGGAGTGATATGGGCCTATATGAGTCACACTTATCTCGGGGTTTACCATCTTTATGTATCACAACAATTGCCGCCAGCCTCTGGTCCAACGGGAGGGTCCCACTCCCCCACGCCTCCACAAACATGGCGCGCAGGTGAGGGGCTACCCTATCCAGGAACAATTTATACAGGTCAATCGGCAAGCCATTCGGGCCCGAGGCCTTGCCCGAGTTCAGCGCGCGAATAGCTCCCGCCACCTCATCGACCGTTAAGTCTCCATCAAGATCATCTCTATCTACATCAGAAAGACAGGGCAGAGCGATATCCCGCAAGAGGTCACGCGAGTCCCCGGGCGGCCTATCCGACACTGAGGCATAAACCTCACGGAAGTAGTCCGAGAAACACTGGACAATCCCCTCAGGTTCCACAATCACCTCTCCCCCCTCTCCCGTCAGCTCCGGCACTACTCTATTAACCCGTTCTTTTTTATCCAGCCAAGCTAGGAGCTTCCCAGCCTTGTCACCAACATCATACAGGCGGCCCTGCTGCTCCCTACTGAGGGTCTTAGCGGCATTTGTAACAAGGTCCTTATACTCGGCTTGCTTCAAGCTCAGCTCATGCAGTGAGGCCGCTGTTACCTCCTCCTCTAGCGCTCCCTCCAAAGCCATGATCTCCTCCTCCACCTGCATAACCTCGCCATCTCTCCGCCGCTTGACCGCCACTACAAGTGAGAGGGCCTCCCCTCGCAGAACGGTCTTAAATGCTTCCCAGAGCGACACTGCCGAGTCCACGGACCCTTGATTATCCTTGAAAAAATTATCAACTGTCTTCACCAGTGCGCTGCGCATCTTGGAATCTCGAAAGTACCAGGGGTTAATAGGAGCCACCCTTCCCCCTCCCTCTCGGCCGACATCCAGCCTGACCCACACTGGCGAATGGTCCGATATGCCACGCGCCATGTGCCTGGCCTCAGAAACCAAAGGGGCGTGCACCGCCAAAGTGAGCAGATAGTCAATCCTAGAAAGGCTACCATGCGCCCCGGAGTGGAAGGTGTATTGACGCTGTGTGGGGTGTCGGAGCCTCCAGCAGTCTATCAGGCCGAGTGTGTCTAGGAAGTCTGGAAGCCACTTCTGAGCCCCCCCTGTGTCTCTGGGCGGGTGCCTATCCAGCAGCCCAGAGCCGACAGCATTGAAGTCCCCCCTACCACTAACATACCCCCCGGGAGATCCAGCAAGGCCCTACCCAGATCCACAAACGTGGAGGCCTGCAGGGCTGGAGGGACATAAACCGAAACTAAAACCAAAGTTCTACCTTCCCACCTCCCCGCCACCGCCACAAACCTCCCCCTATCGTCAACAACGGTGGAGTCCACCTCAAATGGCAGCGAGGCCCTGACAAGGATGCCCACACCCCTAGACCCGGAGGAGAATCCCGAATGAGCTATGAATTTATAACCCTTCCTATTAAGAGCATAGCACGTGTTACCTATAAGGTGTGTCTCCTGCAGTAGGGCAACATCTGGCATTGACCGTTTCAAGTGTTGCAAAACTATCCCGCGCTTAATGCGATCCCCCAAACCATTAACATTCCAGCTAATAACACTTAAACCTCTACCCCCATCCCCAAACACAAAGAGGCCCACCCCCCCCCCGAAGAGCCACCATGGGACAATACCGAAGATGATCACTACGCCTTGCAGAAACAGACCCCCCAACAACAACCCCAAAATCCCAACCATCCCCCCCACCCTGCACCCCTGCTGCAGCTTACAAAGCCCCCCCAACTTGCAGTGTGCCTGTCGCCCTACAAAACCCAACATCTACAAAAAGCACCCTAAGGGAGGAAAGAGCTCCCCTCGTCCTCCCGCAACCCTCCGCATTTACTGCACTCTAATCAAGTCATCAAATAAAGTCAAATCGAGTCAGACCGGCTCCGAGAAATCAGCCTTGCCCATCCCGGCCACTGTCCCCATCCGCGGCAGTATCCTCTCCCGTCCGCCGCCGGGGCAAAGCGTCCAGCCATTCATCGGCCATAACAGGAGACTCAAAGAAGAATGTCCGATCTTCGTACACCACACGTAGTCTGGCAGGGAAGAGCATGGGCTACTTCAGATCCCTCTCCCGAAGTCGCCTCTTCACCCCCAGAAAGCCCCGTCTCTGCCTCTGCACCTGCTGGGTGAAGTCCGGATAGAAATTCACCGACGCGTTCTGGAAGGGGACCGGGCCCGTCACCCTCGATGCTTGCAGGATAGCGTCCCGATCTCGAAAATGAAAGAGCCGGGCGACAATCGGCCTCGGTGGGGCTCCCACCTTGGGCCTCCCACCCGGCACTCTATGGGCCCTTTCAACCGCAAAGAACTTCCCAAGACCCTTAGGCTGCAGATGGTTAAGCACCAAGTCCTCGACGAGCAGGTCAACCGAAGCCTCATCCGAGGACTCCGGGACCCCGATAACGCGCACGTTGTTGCGCCTGGCCCGGCTCTCAAAGTCCTCCAGCCTGCGGGCGGTGAGATCACTCTCGGTCCTCAGCTTACGAACCTCGGTCTGCAGTTCCGCGACATCATCGGCGAGGCCCGTGGTCTTGAGGTCCAGGGTTTTAACCCGTTCATTCGTTTTGCCCAAGTCCGCACGGATCAGGTTGACATCCACCAAGATGGCATCCACCTTATGCGCCAGGGCATCAAACTGCCTCCCAATCGAAGTCTGCATCCCTTCAAGCGCGCCCATGACATCCTGCAGCGAGAGCTCCGGGGCCAGGGGCGAGGCCTCCTTCTGGGTATCTGGCGACTGGCTCGACCCACTCGGTGATCCCTTCTGCAGAGCATAGCGGTCCATATTATTGACCTGAGTATAGGCACCCCGCCTGGTAGATTTAGGCTTCAGCTGATCCACCTCTGCTTTGCCCGACATGGTTGGTACCAAGCAGGTCGGTTCAGATAAGACGGCCCTCTCTCAACGAAAGGAATCAGGAGTGATCAGTTCTGCAATGGGCCGCCAGAGTAGCATGTAGAGCGTCCAAAGGATAATGAAGCCACCAAGAGCTCTCCAGGGGCAGGGCAGACAAAGGGAGAGAAAGCGAAAGTGAAAGGACGGGGACCTCCATCCGACAGTTCACACCTCGCCTGGCCGTTGTTGTTCAACTAGAAGTCGGGCGTCCTGCCAACTCTAGCCCCTGGCATTCCTCAGAGATAGGCCGCAATCTTCCGCCATGCATAACTCCGGTTCCCGGTGGGCGATCCGACCGCGGGTAGCATCAATCGCCTCCCTGGCAGGTCATCTACTCGATGCCATGCATACAGACAGGATTAGAGACAGGATAGTCGACGGAGGGCGCGAGGGTCTCGGGAGCTCAGAGCTCACGCGGCCATCTTGGTCAAGCGCTAGGCTCCTCCTTAGGTTTGAGCATTCTTGACGAAAAAGCAATGGTGTGCTCCTTTCCTGATACCCATTGGCCCAAGACAACCCACCAGACCCGTGAGACTGGCATCCACCATTATGAAACATCTAGAGGAGTCATGAAAGGGATGTAGAGCCGGTGCTTCAATTATGAGTTTGTTGACTTGCTCAAATGAAGAAGCAATTTCTTCAGACCAATCAAACTTGGAGCCTTTTCGTAAAAGGGCACGTAATGGCTCAACTATTTGAGCATATCCTTTGACAAAACGGGCATAGTATTCTGCTAGGCTCAAGAAGGATCAAAGTGAATCTTTGTCCTTTGGAGGGGTAGCATGACTGACTGCTTTAATAAGGGATACTTTGCGTTTGATACCTTCCGGGGACAAGGTATGGCCCAAATAATCCAATAATTGTGTGCCAAATTTACACTTGTCAGCTCTGATAGTCATACCCGCCTCATCTAATTTGGATAAGACTGAAGATAACTTTGACAAATGTGATTCCTATTTATCTGAAAAGACCAAAATGTCATCTTGGTAGGCCTGGACTCCGGGCATGTACTGAAAAAGATTGTCCATGATCTTTTGAAAAACACTGGCCGCGGAGGCCAGGCCAAAGGGAAATCTGAGGTACTTGTAAACACCAAAAGGTGTAATAAACGTGGTGAATTCTTGTGAGTCCTTCGTTAATGGTACATGATGGTAGGCTGAGCGCAGGTCAATGATTGAAAAAAATTTTGCTCCCCCCAAGTTGGCAAGAAGTTCGTGAATTTTGGGGAGAGGGTGGCGGTGGATGAAAATGTTCTTATTTAATGTGCGCAAGTCCGCACATAACCTGACCTCTCCAGATTTTTTCCGGACAATAACGATGGGAGAAACCCACTCTGAAGAGTCAGAAGGAGCAATAACACCATCATTACACAGAGAATTGAGAACTGACTTGAGTTCATCCTTCGCACTAAGGGGCAAAGGACCGACCTTGTGAACGACAGGTTGGGCTTGTGGCTTGAGTCTGATTTGGTGTTGAAAACCTTTAACAGTTCCCAACTTATCTGAAAACAGTTTGGGAAATGTATCCAAAATTTTCCTAATGTCAGAAGTGTGGGCAGTGAGACTTAAACAGTCAGTTCTGGGATGTGGAACCTTTCTAAGACCAGCGGGCGAATAACCTTGTGGGGGTTCACCAAGGGCGATTGGGTTTTCGGAACCTGGAATCAAATAACGACCCCTTTTTGCGAGGTCTTGCCACCCAATGATGTTGCGTCCTTTGACTGCAACATATACTTTTGTGAAAATAGACCTTCCTAAACATTCTAACCTAGAATTAAAGTAGCCCAGCATGTCAATGTCAAACTCGCCAAAGGCTATTGGGTTGACGTCCGTTTGAAATAAGGATCCTGATCCTTGCCATTTTTCCAAAAACATAACATCTGACAATATAATAATTGGAGATCCAGAATCAGCCATGATAGGAATCTCTATGTCACCAAAGAATGCCGTACCTAAAGGACCTTTCACCAAATGTGGGGTAAAAATAGAGTTACACTCAATTGAGACAACCATATCCTGGAAATGATCTATACAATCATCAACAGTTTCTGAGTATTCAATACTGTTGATACTGGTAGGTCTTTTAACAGACCTACATGAAGTTTGAAAATGTCCTATTTTCTTATATAATACACATCTCTTTCCAATGGCAGGACACATGGGGTTATTTCCCAGGTGTGATTTAGATCCGCATCTATAACAAACAGTATTAGTTTTTCTAAACACTTGTTTAAAAGGTTTGTTAGCGCTAACTGCATTAACTGAATTGGTAACATCTTGTAACGGCGTTTTAAAAGAGCTGCAAGATTGATCATTTTGAAGAACTTAGGAAGTAGTGATAGACCTCTCGATGCTCTTGGCGATATCTATAGTTTCTTGAAGTGTAGGTTTCCTACAACTCAGTAAGCGTTCTTGAATTTTTCTTGAGTGGCAAGCAAAAACAAATTGACCCCGTATGTAAATGTCTGGATTTGCTTCAAACTCGCGAGTTGAAGCTAAAACTCTCAATTGTGCAATATATTCTTCTACTGTCTCATCTTCACGTTGTTTTCTCCTAAAAAAATTGTGTCTTTCTAGCATTATATTTGACTCTTCATCATAATGATTTGCAAGACGAGATAATGCCTCATTATAAGAACTCCAATGATCTGCATCACCTGCCTCTCCAGTCGGAGTTGGAAATTTGGGTAAGTTCTCAAATACATGTTGGACTGCAATGCCTAGGCAACCATACAAAATTGCAACTTTGCGCTCAGGAGAAAACTTGACAGCACCGATAGCGACAATATGGTTCTCAAATGCCTTTAACCACTGACGCCATGGAATGCTTGGTTTTCCAGGATGCTGTAAAAAAGGATGAGGTTGCACAAACTTTTGTGATGAAGCCATAGAAGAAAGACAATGTATTGAACAGTTTTAGCCTTAAAAAGTTAAAACAGCATTAAAAATCGAAAATAGCGCTTTCTTATAAATGCCAACGCAGTAAAATGTGAAAATAAATAAATAAATGAGTGCAAACTGTTGATGAGTGATAATCCAGAAGGGTGAAAGGTGCAGGCTTAAAAAAAATGAAAGGTGTGCCTGTCACCATTAGATTGCACAGACTGAATGAAGTAACCTGGTTTAAATTCCTTTGAGATATAATGTAAAAGGTGTGCCTGTCACCGCAGAAGAATGCAGGCTAGATCTTACCTTCATGGAGATGCAAAGGAATGAAGCCGCGTAGGAATGCGTGTCTTCCTGCCGAAGAACCAGAACATTTTGGGCCTGGCGGCGCAGGGTACGCCCAAAGTCTCCGGAGTTCACCTGCTTCGCTACACAGAGACACGGGACACTCTGTCGGCGTTAGAAGATCAGATTTATTTAGTTGCAGCTAGTACAGTTATCCTAGAAGTACACAAAGTAGGTTCTTAGGAGACTGCCACTTCACTCTGTGGCGCACAGGGTTTTATACTGTATAGAGTTCGTACACTTTGTTCAAAAGCACTCCCAAAACACACAGAAAGAGCCAATAAGAAAAGTTAGAAAACAGCATGGGATCAATGGGAAAGGTTGGAAAACAAAAGTGTCAGATGACTCGAAGAGACCTCTCCTCCAACTATGTTTGTCACCCCACCCTCAAACTAATTCATTAACAGATTCATAACTAACTTGCAGGTGGCGAGATACGTTTGTGTGTGTTGGAGGACAGTTGTGAAACGAGAGAATGCTAGCAGGAGGCAGTGAAGGCCAGTCGATAAGATAATGTCAGGAAAGAATAGTGTGAGCCAACAGATAGTTGAGACGCGGATTAGAAAAGCCAGACAGGGATTAGTGTACTCGGCTAGTTCTAACACCAGCTTTGCAAATAGAGGCCGAAGGCGTATTTCGACACCAGGCTACAGAAAAAGCAGAATAGACTTTGTTCGCCGTGCTGCCTGAGTGATGGCAACACAAAATGGCGGCGGGCCACAAAATGGCGGGTCGATTCGATCGTGATCGAAAATCGAAGTTCCTCACTGCTCCGGTAGACTTAAAGGAAGTGTTTACACGCTTTGCTGAGTAACCAGGAGTGTTCAAAATGGCCGCTCGACGCTTGCGCAGAGACAAAGGTGTGGCGTTCCCTCGACGCTCCAATCCATGTCGAGCAAGCAGCGAAGTGTGATCCCGTGGTTATGGCAACCAACGAAGGGCAGCTGACGTCATCAGGGGGTCCGTAAAAAGCCAAATCAGCGGAGACACACTGAAAACGAAGAAGAGGAGTTGAACCCGAATCCAAGTCGAGGACAGGAACTCGACGAAGCAGGATGAGGCCAGCAAGGTAGGTGCGAGAGAAATTCAGGAGGTGGCAAAGTAAGGACAGCTTGGCTGGTGGGTGCTGGGGTGGATTCTTCGTCTGCTCATTGCCAATATTATAAAATTAGGGGACTGAGACTTCTTACGGCTGAGAGCTTGAAGTTTATTCCAATTTCAGTAAGCACCCACAACCAGACGCTCCCGCTGCGCACCAGGACTCCAGACAACTGACTAACGTTGTCAGAACCCTGGAATGCATCGAGCAGCATCCGATCCCAGAACCTCGTTTAAATAAATATATTAACCACGTGAGACATCCTCGCGCCGGAGTGCAGCGCGAGGATGAAGCACAACACACTACACCGTGATATATCCCACTCCATTACTCCATGATTTGCTCTGATCTATGACATACAACAGCCACATCAATTATGAAAGTCTCCAAGTCTATTGGCAGTACATCGCTGTGGTGCCATCTCTTAGAATAAGCTTCAGTCCATCAGTGTTGTGGTCCAACAGCCCAATCAGAAGTGTCGTGAACCAATCACACATACTGGCATATGCCTAATATCGTACAGGTATTGGATGCCTTAGTCCCCTCAATAGCAAGATTTAGAAGACTAGGAATGGCCCATGATGTATCTAGCTGGCATTGGCTATTGCATTCAATTACCAGTTACCATATGTCATATCCCAGTGATGCTAGACATTGTGTGCTCCCGTTCTATCAGCTGTTATGGGCTCCAGAGTCAACAGATGTTGTGTTCTCCAGTGCCGCATACCATGGTGTGGCATTGTGTGCCCCAGTGCCATCAGCCAAACAGTTCTCCCAGTGTCATTAGGCATGAGGTGTTCCAGAAATATCAGCTCCCAAGATGTGGCCCAGTGTCATCAGAATTTATGTGCCTCAGTGCATCATCCATGATGTGTCCTATTGCCATCACCCTTCACGTGTTTGAGTGCCATCAACCACTTGCTGCCTGCATCTTACAAGTAATGAAATCTTTGAGCCCTGCAAGCCATAAGATCCCTCCATCCTATCAGTCATGAAATGCCCCAGTCTCAGAAACAGCAGGTTTAGCATTGACATTAGCCACATGTACCTAGTCTCGCTGATCATGAAATGCCCTAGAAGATATTTCGTGGTTGAGCTAAAAAAATATGAGTTTACCCAGCCCTTTGACAGTCATGTCGTTCCCCAGATCCAAAAGACATAAGGTACCAAATTCCAGATGCTATTCCCTAGTAAATACTATTTCCTGACTTTCAGCCTTGTTCTAGGTGTAACAACAGTTGGAGTTTACATCTGCTCTAGTTATGCAGCATCAGAATTTTACGGCCTGTACTTGGGTGTCTTCATGCCACTTTCGATTCTACGTATAGTGTAATCTAGCTGACCTCATGTCAGTTTTAGTACCGATAAATGCTGTATGGCCTATACTATACCTGGGCCACTAGAAGATGACCAGCAGATGATACTTCTGAAATTACTACGTTATCTGAGCTTTTAATATTGTTACTGTTTTTACAAGATTTTACACAGTGCTGCCCTTAGCTATTACAATGACTGTTACTAACTTACATTGTTGAAAGAATTGAGAGTTTTAAGGAGAACACAAATTTATTTGAATCCAAAAAGTGATAGACCAATACTTTGTGACGTAGGCACACGATGGTTTTATCATTTGATAACGTCTCTAATTGTATAGATTCATTCAAATTTCTCCCAATCATCTTAGACTGAGAAGTCTGGACTTACCCCTAATGTTTAAAATATCAATATTTGTTTGATTACATTCATGAGTTTTAATATATTGAGAATACAATATCACTGAAACTATACTATCGTTCCTAACATGGTGAAGACTCTTGCTTGTTATTTGCCAAATGCGTTGGCATATTTGTATTTAATACAATGCATTTTTGTGTAAACTTGTTGACAGTTTTTTGACAGTTTGTTTTAACTTTGGTAATCTGAAATTGATTTTATTTCAGTTCTATTATTTCGATTAACAGCCCTGAGAGATTTTCCCTCCAGTGGAACGAAACATAATGGCTCTGCCTATATTTTGGTTGTCTTTGATTGAATGAATAAAAACTACTTTTAAATAATTTTGGAAGCTTTTGGGAAATTCAATGGCATGAACTGAAAAGATACCAAGATATTAGCAAAGAACCCTGTTAGGACGCATCATTTGATGTTACCTCCAAGTCTGAGCCTATATCTGTGCTCTCTCTGTATGATCGCAGTGTCGGTCTGTGTTTCTCCTTTTCATTCGTACACACTTTCTTATTTTGTTTTATGGAAGCACATCATGCTTACAGATTTTACAGTGCTAGTATGATCATGACTAAGTGGATACCCGAAAACACATATTGGAAAAGACGACGTGTGAAAAAAAACTGGCTTCTTTAACTCATCATCAGAGGTGTTGCAACAGCAAACACAAACAAGTGTTTAATACACAACTGTTCGAGGGAGACGATGTAGAACGCTGCCTGCATATATGTGCAGAAATATTGCTGTGTTTGTCTCCCCATGCCACCCACGTTTCTGTGCATGTCTGTCTGCCATTCAGTGTGCTGTTATTTATGTACATGTAAATCTGTGAATTGCTCTATCATCCGCTGAAGTGAAGGTGTAGTTGTGTGTATGTGTGTGTGTCAGTTTGGCTTTTTTCTGTGTGGATCTGTATATTGTTGTATGTTCACATGTTGGTCTACCTCCATGCCTGCAGATGGGTAGATGCATTAAACACTATTTGCCTCTTCTGACTCATGACTATGACATGGATGGCTTCCATGCTTGTTTATATGTATCTATTTCATTATGTTCTTGCTTCAGAATTCCCATGCATGCCAACATCTCTCTGTGCATGGTCACATAGGAGTGTAATCACTGCAGGGATGGAATAGTCTTAACCATGGTTACACCACAGATCTGCCTGCATTTAAATAGGGCGGACGGACCATTATGCTGGTGGAAATGGTAGCTTAGTTCTGACGGTAAGATGGAGTATCCATTCCACCTACTTATAAATTACCCCTAAATTACATCTGTGCCTGGAAATAGATTCTAAAAAGGGGAGTGTGAGCATCTGAAAATTGTACCTGCACATCAGCGTGCAGAAGCTCAGCATGACTTCTGCCTGTGGTGACCAGGACTGAGGTCTGCTAGTCTCTCCTAGCTGGGTTAGGGGACATCGAGCAGAAGAATCAAGACCACTCGGCCTGGAGATGGAGCACCAGCATCCCCATGCCTGCCAAGACCAGAGGGCCCTGTGAGGATGAGAAGAGCACCTGGAGGGAGTAAGATCCAGTGGGCATCCTGTTGAGTGGATCCCTGAAGCTGTGTGTGAGATTTTGGGACTGCATTAAGGACCATTACATGGATTGGGCCGTCCACCTGAGTGCTGCTGTTTGTGAGCCCCATTGCCAGGTGGAGGCTGCTGTCAAGATGAAGACCATTTTCCTCATACAGTGGTGTAGTAAGAGGCAGGTTGTTGCTTGTGCAATCCTGTGGCCTGAAGGGACTGCTGCTTTGTGTATGCTGTTGCAACCCCTGTTAACAGGTGGGGGCTTTGGTGAAGATAAGGGCTGTCACCCAGATACAGTGCTATGGCAAGAAGCAGGCTATTGCCTGTTCAGTATTGTGACCCGAAGGGGCCATCACCCAGAGTGTGCTGTGTGACCCCCATATGCCAGGCGGGGGCCTCAATAAAGACAAGGGCTATTGCCATGGTATAGCATTGTGATAAGAAAGAGGGCTGGCTCCCCATAAAATGTTGTAAGCTGAAAGGGCTGTCACCCAGATTACGCAGTTTGTGACCCCCTTTGCCAGGAGGGAGGGCCGTGTGGAAGAGCTGGGCTATCGTCCTGCAGCAGTGCGTGCTAGCACAGCAAATTAGTTTGTGATGCACAGGAGAAGAGCACCAATTCCGTCATCCAAATACAGGCACACTCTGGACCAGCTGCCAGACTGAGGAAGACATACAACTTTAACATGATTGGAGGAGCAGCGTGGCTGCCTGCCACCTCACTGAAGCATCCAAACTTCTGCTCACCATCATGCCAATGATGTGCGTCTGTACCTGCAAACCGCAGCACCCAGAGAGAGTGGGTTAGACTGCCAAGCCATCAAGCCTCTGGAAGAACCTGCTGTAACTGAAAGCGCTACTGCGCTGGGACACTTTGACTTTTAAGAAGACATTGCGTAACTTCTAAAACGTGTACTTTCTAGAAGGGCCTCACCTGAATGATCATCTCATCTGAATGGGGAATAACCACCATCCTTAGATAAGGGAGAGGGACTCACGGACATATTTAGACCATGCTAGAGTGCTGGCCTTTACGAAGACTGTGTATATTATTTGTTGTGTACTATATTTCACTTTGTGTTTGTATAAAATACTACTTTTTACACAAATGCAAGCATCTTGCTGGACACTCATTTTTTGGGGGTTGCTGAGCATAATTTGAGTTGTGAGTTTTGTACAACTTACATCAACCCCCCCTCTCCCTCCCAGAGAAGCCTTGCACTGCTCTACCTGAGCTACCCTTGAGATTCAAGTGTTGAAGGAAGAGTACTTGACTCAGTTACTCAGGACCTATGGTAGGTTGTGCCCCAGGACATCAGAAGTAAAAGGCTACAACTCCACGGTTGAGCACAATCGCTCTTGCTTGCCCTTTGGTCCTCTAATAGGGGCCAGGAGCACAGGCTCCTAGACTCCCCTACAGCCAATCCCAGCGCTTCTCAAGAAGTGTTGGGATTGGCCTGAGCAGGCTTGTTTTCTGATCCAATGGGGACTGGAAGCCTGAGCCTACTGTTCTCTCCATCCAGCAATGGGGCTTGGGTTGAGTAGAGGTCAGTGCACATGTGGGTTTTCCCGTCCTCCGACAGCTGGCCAGACCGACATGCGCACTGACAGCAGTGCCCTGTGCCCATCACTTCTACTGCTGATTGCCCCACCCACAAGACTCGGTTGACGGTTCCGGCTCCTACAGATAAAATAAATTAATAATAAAGCAGTTTTAATAATTAATTTAGTATCATTTTATTTTACGTTTTGAGCTGCTGCTTCCAGCAGTGGGGTGATGCTTTGCTATAACGGAGGAGCCGCCCCGACATTGGTGCATGTGCTCTGCACATCAATTAATGCTTGTTGATAGGCATACGTGTGCATGCACTCATTGAGGGCCTCTTGCATGATCTGCTAAGAGCCAATGTGTTCATTTTAGAGCCATCAGTGCATGCGCTGGTATGGGCTATTGTTATGTGTCACAAAGCCCATTGGTGCATATATTCTGTGGTTTCCCTCACTGTTGCTAAAATGCCTTTTAACGCATGCAGTGTGTGGGACCACTGACCCTCGCTAACAGGCCCTTTTGGTGCATGTACTCTTTGGTCCACTGACCCTTGTTGTATTGCATTGTATTGTATGCAGTATTTATAAAGCGCAACAATCACCCAATGGATATCTCGGCGCTACAGTACATGATTCATTATCAGATGGCAAGGGGTAAAACAGAAATAGCGCAGATGGAACATCACCAGAGCTGTCAGGCTCTGGGAAACAGCTATGTTTTAAGCTTTCCTCTGAACTGCAAAAGAATCATGAGATTGTCTGCGTTCCATAGGAAGGCTGTTCCAGAGCTTAGTTGCTGCAAAGCTAAAGGCCCTACCCCCTGACTTGGCTCTTCGAATCTTCGGGACTTTCGCCAAATAAGCAGTGGCAGAGCGAAGACATCTTGTAGGTGTGTACCAAGTAAAGATCTCTTGAAGGGGTATAGGTCCTAAACGTGCAAGGCTTTAAAGACCAAGCATAGGGACTTAAATTGGACCCTTTGCATTAACGGCAGCCAATGAAGCTCTGCAAGGGCCAACGAGCCCGATGAACGCCGCGGTGGCATCAAAGCCAGTTTAGCCGCCACAGTTTGTACTCTCTGAAGACGTTCAATCAAAAATTTATTAACAAGCTCATTGATGCATGTGCTGTTTGGGTCAAGGGCCCTCATTACCAGACCCACTCATGCACACATTACATAGACCCACTGGCCATGGTACAAGACCCACCAATACAGGTATTGTGCAGGGTCACACACATGCAGTGCAATGGAGAACTGGCTGAAGGTGGCACACATGACACGATGCTGCTTAACAGCTATGCTAATTGTACAGATTGCGATATTTACATTAAGAGGGATACTTATAGGGTTTGCAACAAAGAAAGCATGCATAAACTAAGCCAGACCTATATGCTTTGCCAGTTCGTGTTGTTTGTTATTTTCGAAGCTGTGAAGATGTTCCTTGACATTTTTAGATATAGAATCCACAATCCCTTCAGTGTTGCTTTAGAATCCGCAGAGGTTAATCCAGGTTGCAAATAATTGTCAGATCTCAACATGAAGTGTTAAAGCATCGCCTGTAAAGAAAATCCAGACGCGCCAGCCCAGTTGGTCAGGAGATGCAAACTCCTGTCTCTTGCTTCACAGAGCACAGCACGCCTGCCAAGTCACATGGCTGGCCTCGGGGCCAAAACCATGGGGGATTTTAGTCAATGCTCTATGTGTTATTCATGTGACGCCGCAAATCCAGTATGTGTCCTTTCTTAACACACACTGTTGATTTGGGTGTGAGTAAATGTATTTATTTTTCCATATGCTCTAATAATATTTCCAGACTGTCTAAGGACTCAGTGTTAATACTGAAGGACCTTATGTTTGTTATCTTTTTAGAATACCCCGTGTCTATATTTTTACGTCTCAAAACTTTGACAAATTATGTGTTAAGATGGGATTCAGTGCCTACTATAAAGAGATTTGAACAATCTTTATTCTCAATACTTTCGACGTTTGGACTTGAATGATGACGAAAGAAAAAAAAATCCTTCTGTTGTGTAAAACAATTTTGAAAAGATTGTTTTGCGAATACAGTGCATTTATTAGTTAAATAATTAAATGTGGACTTTTTAAATGTAAAATCATAGCTTATTTACAAGAATGTAGGTGGAGTGATACTACCAAACAATAGAAAGAGGTGGAACTACTTACCAGGATGCTATGGCTGCATCCAAGGTGTGATTGACATTGTCTTAAGCCAATGGCAGAAGGAGTCTGAATCAAGCCCATTACAGAATGCATAATAATAATACAAAATAATAGGATAATTTGTAAAGCGCATGGTTACACCTAGTCGGTGTGTACCTGCGCTGCACCATAAGCTCAGATAGGCTGAAACTAAAAGCTGCAGAAGGCGAGGACAGGACCTATTTTAAAGTTGGATTGGGTTCAGAAACAGCCATGTTTTCAGTTTCTTTCTGAAATCATTTTCTGTAGGAGAGGCTATCAGGTCATACGGCAGAGAGTTCCACATTTTAGTAGCTAGATAGGAAGAGGTGTAGAATACAGGATGTTCGCAATGAATGAAACAATCGCCATCCTAGTCCCACTGGCATTATGGGCAAAGTTAAGCGACTTTCGCATATTGCTAAGAGAGGATAGCGACCATAATGCTTTGGAGCTTGAGCTTCTTTGCGCGGGACTTGAACCCCTGAAAAAGAACAGAGAGTCTCCAGATGTTGGGTTACTTCTTTCCAACAATAGGCAAAGAATAAAATGGGAGACGTTATTAACGAAACAAGGGTTGCTCCCTAAGTTATACGCCTCAGTCACCCCCTTGTTAGAGAAGGCTCAAGTCTTAAATAATGGTTCCAGTACGATGGGTCTATTTATGGAGCTGGGCGAGCTACATGCAGATCTCACTACATCTGTGTCAGAAATTTTAACTAGTAAACCCCACAGGGCCCGTGGGACTACCTCTGGCCCCCTTTGGTATAATTCCGCCTGCAGGAAGGCCAAAAGTGACCTCCTATTACTAATAAAGAATGGACACGATCGGGACGAAATCAGCGAACAAAGAAAGGCATACAAATTCTTAATTAAGAATGCAAAGCTAGAATGGGAACAGGAGAAGTGGGAGAAATTAACGATATATCTGGCGTGTAGAGACTCAAGGAAATTTTGGCGCTGTGCAAACACAGGCTCAGAAGAGCTGGTCTCTGCGGTCGAACCCAACATTTCTGCTAAGACCTGGCAGGACCACTTCCAGTCCCTATATATGCCATTAGAGGGGACGGTAGTCGATCCTGTCCAAGCACAAATAAGTATACCCTTGAGTTTGTCCCTATCCTTCTCACATAAAGAAGTCAAAGTAGCCATTATGGGTTTGGCGTCAGGAAAGGCACCAGGTCTGGATGGCCTTCCGGGAGACCTGTTTAAACAGGAACCTGCAGTCTGGGCACCATATTTTGTGTTTTTATTCAATTCTATTTTAAAGGGCATGAAGCTTCCTGATACTTGGCTGGGAGCAGAGATCGTCCCAATTTTCAAAAAGGGTTCGCCTCTGCTCCCAGCCAACTATAGACCAATTAGTCTCATAGATGTCTCCCAAAAATTATTTGGGAGACTTATTCTTAATCATTTACAAGAGTGGATAGATGAATCAAACATCATGAGCACATATCAGGCTGGCTTTAGGAGGAAAGTCTCCACCATTGATCATATTTTTAGATTAAACTGTATCCATTGGAAAACTGTTTTAATAGAAGGTGGCACTTTGTATACTATTTTCGTTGACTTACGTGCCGCATTTGATTTAGTCCCTCGGGACAAACTTTGGGGAGTCCTGGACGACATGGGGGTTCCCAATGATATACTAGCCATCCTAAAAAGACTCCATTTGGGGAATTATGCAAGGGTGAGGTTTGGAAGGGGGGGCACCTTGACTGACCGATTCCCCGTTGACAGGGGGGTTAGACAGGGCTGTGTGCTGGCGCCGACTCTGTCCTGCCTCTTTGTCAACGGGGTGATCGATCATTTAAAAGCACTGGAAAATACTGATGCTCCCAGACTCGGAGGCACAGGGGTACCTGCTATTCTTTTTGCGGATGACACCCTGTTGCTCTCAAAGTCCCCAATGGGTATCCAGCGGATCCTTGATGGATTCGCAAATTTCTGTGCGATTCGGGGGTTGGAGATCAATGCCTCGAAGACCAAGTACATGATCTTCAACCCCCCCCAGAAATTACGTCCCAACCCCACACTAGGACCCATCAGGCTGGAAAGGGTCTCCAAATTTGAATACCTAGGGATAACACTAAATGAGTCCATGACTTGGGACTCACATTGCACTAAGGCTAGACTCAAACTAACCCAAATGACAGGTGGTCTGGCAAGGATGTCCCGTGGTTTGACCTATCAGCCACTTTCCTCTCGGCTACAGATTTATAGGATGCAAGCAAAAGGGGCAGTGATTTATGGTGCTGAATTATGGGGGCATTCTGCCACCCATACTCTTCAGGTCACTGAGAACAATTTTATTAGACAATTAGCAGGGCTCCCGTCTAGCACCCCTCTTTTACCACTGAGACTGGACCTAGGCCTAAGACCGATTTTGGAAGAACTAAGTCTGAAACCGCTATTGTATTGGCAGAGACTATGGTCGGTTCCAGAACTGTCTAATTATAGAGCCGAGCTACAGGAAATATTGAGACTGTGTAATCCTGTACGGCTTCCTTGGCTCAGACATGTCAAACAAATATGCGAGGCATTGGGCAGGCAAAATTTATGGTCCGACCCAGAAAACATCTGCCCTAGAACTGCACGAAAGTCTCTCTCAAAAGTCTATCATGAATATCAACTGCGTACTAACATAACCAACGCAGAGGAGAGATCTCTGACGGGCAAATTCTTGGCGGTAAAAGACTTATATCTCCAGGAGGATGTTTTTGACAATATTGCCCCCCCTATTTCCAGGAAACTCTTTCTGCAGTGGCAGTATGGCACCCTTCCTTTCAAGGCGCACACTGCACGATGGACAAATACTGAGAGCTCACTCCAATGCCCAGCTTGTGACTACTGGAGGGAATGTGATTTGCATATAATATTCTTCTGTCCAGCATATAGGAAAGCAAGAAACTACTGGCTTGTCCCAATACTGAGAAATCTGGGCTTTAGGCGCTATTATCCTGCTTACAGGATCCTGAAAAGCGATTTGTCTGCCCCAATTGTTTTTGCGATGGCAACATTTTTAACTTCAATGTGGCGCAGACGCACCCAGTGTATCAAGTTATTGAACGAATGATGGTTTTACAAATTGTTAAATTATCTGCAAATTATACTGTATTCCAATGCTATGAATTTTTTTACGCTGTAATTCTTTTATGGTCCAAGTGACCGAAATAAAGAACAATTGAAATTGAAATTGAAACAATCGCCATTATGTGTGAAAAACAACTGCTTAAAAGAAGTCCCATCGAACTCCTTGCACAGGCAGTCACAAAGATCGCGGCTTCTTGCCTGCATTCACGAACAAATACCTGCAAATGTAATTGCCAGGATCAAATTGAGGCCAACAGTGAAAGTTGTCTGTGCTGTCCAGCATAAAGAAAAGAATGGGAAAAGGCAAGCTCCTGTGGACGCCTCAGTTTAAAGAACCATTTAATGTAACAGTGCTTTACTTTCAGTTGTTTGTGGTTGTACATGACCTGCCTTTTAGAGGCAGGCCAAGACAAGTAGCCACGAGAAGGGATGACCAGCCATCTGTCCTTGAACACAACCTTTTTATTTGGAGACCATTGACCTGTTGATTGCATGTTTTGACAACATCCTGGGAGGTAAGTGGCCTACTCTCCATTAATTGTTGTTAAAACCGGATAAAAGTCTAGTCAGGTTGGTTGGATATGTGTTTGTCACACATGCGTTCTATGTACATGAGACTGTGAATGAAGCTGTCTCCCTTTGCGTACCTATTCACAGGCGAAAAAGGGTGGCCTGCACATGTTTTCTATTAAATCATAATTCTGTTGAAAACCAGAGCATGGCTCCACTCGGCCCCAGTGAGCGTTGTCGGTACAACAGTATTGTCATACCCTGCTGATTATAAGGCACTCCCATGGTGTACATTAGCCTGAATGTATAGGCATTTTGTTCAGCAAATGGTAAAGCAGCACAAACAATAGGGCAGGGTGGTGGTGAAGGGGGGCGGAAAGGAAAGAGCAAGGAATCAAAAACATAGATAATAGAGCTTACCAAAGAGGGGGAAGACCTACTAAAATAGTGTCATGCCAATTCAGCAGAGTGAACACTTTAAATATTGCAAAAGGGAGCTAACTCAGAACCAGGGTTATAGACGTTAAATCGGATGAGCTTTATCGTGAGATGTTAGGGAGAGTGGGGAATACAAAAAGAGAAGACAAGGCAAGGTTGGTCCTGAGGCTTTCAAGACGTTTGTAGGCGCAAATGAAACTGAGAATCTTGCAGCAGGCTTGAAATGGAAGACTACGGCAATTTAAACATGTCACAATCCATGCTAGGGAAACCATTGAAGAAGGAGTGGACACTGTTATTTTTATTCACTACACTTGCACCAAGGACGTATTACGAAGATATAAAAGGAGGGTGCAGATTGAAGATTGCTGACAGCAGATACCGCAGACATATTAGGAAGCTTTAAATGGAAATAAGCATGTTGTCTGTGCTTTCAAACTTTCACCTATTTGTCTCTTACAGTTAGCAAGGATGTTTTCCAGAGTACAGTTGCCTGAACTCTAAAGGCGAATCCTCCCAATTTTGCCAGTCTGTGGGGATCAATGACATAATGTTGAAAACAATATTGATTCACAAAAATATTTCAAAAAAATATTGTGTACAAAAATATCGCCCTCTTATGCTTGATTAGGACAAACACTATTCTCCAATGACCAAATTATTACAGTTAAAAATATCTATTCCCGCTACTATCAAAAGCAAAAATATCGTAAACAAAAAGATTGTTACCTTCAAATAACAATATAAAATGTAAAAACCATTAAAATACTCATTATTAACTGCACCGATATCGCAAAAAAGGTACATATTACAAAATACTACAATAACTCTGTTTTGCTTTTTTCTAATTAGTTAAAGAATATAAATCAATGCATAGTCTAACTATATTGAAGTTTGAAGTTTATTGGTTTATATAGCGCTGAATCACCCCAAGGGGGTTTCTCTGCACTTAGGACGGTAGACTAAACAGCCAGAGCAGAGGGCTCAGAAAAGGTGGGTTTTTAGAAGTTAATTGAACTGAGAGAGATTCGAACAGTTGCGGAGCTGAAGAGGTAGCTCATTCCAAAAAGCGGGGGCAAGATGAGTGAAAGCTTTGCCTCCATTGCGCGTTTTTTTAATTGTAGGGGTGCATAGTAGGAGTTTAGAACCTGATCTGAGAGGATGTGAGGGGGTGTATTTGATTAGCTTGTTAGAAAGATAGGAAGGGCCTAAATCATTTAGGGCCTTGAAGACAGTGCAGCCTATCTTGAATTTCACCCGCTTTCTCATGGGGGGCCAGTGGAGTATTTTGAGAAGAGGAATAGAAGAAGTTCTAGGTGGGGCACCTGCTACAAGGCGAGCGGCCGTGTTCTGCACTACTTGTAACTTGTTAAGGGAAGCGTCATTGGCCGATAGAAGCAAAGCATTAAAATAGTCCAGTCTACTTAGTATCAGGGCTTGCATCAGCGTTTTTTTGGTTGAAGAGGGTAACAGGGGGAAGATCCTTCTAAGTAGACCTGGAATATAGTAGCAGGTGCCATCAGTGGTGTTGGCATGAGCGTCTAGAGTGAGGTTCTGGTCGATTCTGATGCCTAGGTTCTTGACTACTTCCTTAGGGCACGGAGCATGACCCAGCTCCTCAGGCCACCAGCTGGGCGACCAGCATATGGCAGCTCCTCCAAACAGCATGATTTCAGATTTCTCGGTGTTTAGTTGGAGGAAGTTATTCCGCATCCAGGTGGCGATAGCCATCATGCCCTCGGAGAAGATGAGCTGTATGTCTGGTCTGTTCTTGTCAAAGGTGAGGAGGAGCTGGGTATCATCTGCGTACGATATGGGATTAAACCCTAAATTCTTCATGAGTTTAGCCAGGGGCGTCACATAAATGTTAAAAAGGGTGGGGCTCAGACACGAGCCCAGAGGGACCCACTTGGTAGCATTAGAGGGGGTAGATCTGTAAGGACCCAGGGTGACGGTCTGGGTTCTATCAGTTAGATAGAAAGTCAGTCATCCACTTCAGTGCAAGCCCCTGAACCCCAATGTCTTGAAGTCTCTCCAGTAGGATCTGATGTGAAATGGTATCAAATGCTGCTGACAGGTCAAGCAGCACCAGAAGTGCTGCCTGACCACTGACCATTATCTAGAGTCATCCTGATGTTGTCAGTTACCTCCATAAGAGCTGATTCGGTACTGTGTTTGTCCAAAAGCCAGACTAGGAGACATCTAGAAGGTGAGAGGATTCGATGAAAGTGGACAGATGTTTGTTTATGTGTCTTTCAATTAGTTTACTCTGTAGGGGAAGCAGGGATATGGGGTGATAATTGGTCAACTCAGAAGTTGGAATCTTGAGATTTTTGCGTATGGGGATTATCTGAGCATTTTTCCATTCTGGAGGAAGTCTACCTAAGCTCAGGGAGCTGTTAAGGATGGAGCAGATGGGTATGGCTAGTTGAGCAGAGAGTCTGGAAGATATTTTGGCAGGGATGATATCAAGGGGAGAGCCTGATTTAGTACTGTTAAGAAGGGATATAACTTCTGTTGGAATGAGAGGAGGGAAGCAGTGTAATTGCGAGGGGGAGTTTTGATGGCTAGTGTACCCCGCTAGTGAAAGGGGAGAGACAACATTAGATGAAATAATTTTCTGATATATGTTTTCAATTTTTTGAATAAAGAAGGAGGCTATATTATCACACAGAGACTGGGATGGAGATTCCGCAGTATCACAGGCTCTGGGATTCGTGTAAGATTTAAGGATCTGGAAGAGGATTCTGGAATTGTTTCCAGCTTGCTCCAATTGGAGTGAAATGTGGCGTTTGCGAGCAGTTTTGATATTTTTATGGTAAGAAGTCAGAGCGGCTTTGTAACTCGCTTTATTTTGCTCACTGTGAGAGAGTCGCCAAATCCGCTCTAGCTTCTTACACTGACTCTTTTCCGTACGCAAGGCGAGGGAATACCAATTAGAGGGGGTGGATTTAGGAGAGTGGGTCTGAAGTTTCATAGGGGCTGCCTTATCTATAGTATTTAAGATGACAAAGTTAAAATGGGATAGTACTTGTTCTACACTATAAGTGGCAGTGTCGGTGTCCCAGGAGAGAAAAGGGGACAGAAGATGGTCAGGCGTCAATTTATGCCAGGGTCTATACCAACGATTAATGTGAGGTGTGGGGCTGGGGCAGGTTATGGGACTCATAAGTTGAAAGTTCACCAGAGAGTGGTCAGACCAGATCAGAGGGTATGTTTCTCCACATAACATTTTCTGGGAATTAGTTAGAATGAGGTCCAAGGTGTGACCAGCTACATGGGTGGGGTTGTTATTAACTTTAAAAGTCCAGAAGAGGCCAGATCTTTTAGACACATCATGGCGTCATTGTTAAGGGCATCTTCACTATGAATGTTATAATCTCCTAAAAGGAGAAAATTATGGGTGGCATTCACATGAGGAGAGATGAATTCTAATAGTTGACTGCTAAAACCCAGTAGCGGGCCCGGGGTCTGTAAACAAGAGCCCCTTTCCAACTGCGTTGGGGGTGCAGGTCAAGTCTAAATATGAGGCATTCAAATGCGTCAGTGCATAGCTGGTCAAGAATAGAGACGGATATGGATTCTCTGAAAATTAGGGCTATACCCCCACCAACTTGACCCGTCCTGTCAAGACTTTGAATGCGGTATCCATCTGGTAGCGCCAGAGCAATGGCTGGGGTGGAGGAGGGTTTTATCCAAGTTCCTGTGAGAAATCCAATGTCAGGACTTTGATCAGTTAGAAGGTCCTATATATTGATAACATGCTTAGGGAGAGATCTAACATTAGTTAAGAAGCAGTTCCAGTTAGCAATATTGGGTGGTATATGGGCACAGCCATGAGAAATATCCCTAAGTGGGTCGGGCACACACCTGTGTTGGACAGGTCAGGTACAGGTTGTGAATTGGGATAAATTAGGCTCTGATATCTGCAGGCCATGCATGAAAAAGGCCCAATATTATTTAAATATTATACCATTTGAAATAAGCTTTAAAGACACAAAATAAAATTAAAGAACATAATACATAAAACATTACACAAATAATGAATACTTCATACAATTAATATAATATGAAAAATAAACAGCAAACACAATTAAGCATGAAACATATATCTAAAATAACATAGAAGAGAAATATATATTGAACATTAAACAAAAACCCTAACTAGCCTTCAACATGAAAGGTAATAACTTATCAATGAAAACGTATAAATAATAAAAAAATGCAAAATAAAAGGAACAGAAAATGTCAACACTTACCACACCAAATTGATAAAGCTGCAAGTCAATGACAATGCTGGATTGCCAACAGAAACTAAAAAAAGAAATCTAGAAGAACATAACCAACTACAGTCAAAAGTAATTAAAACCCTTAAACAGTGCACATTAAATTATTTGAATAATACTAATAGGTACACATAACTAATCAAACTCTCTATTTTTATGCATCTACCAAACTGAAGTTACAAAAGAAAAATTACAACACAATTTACAACCTACAGAACCACCAATAAAATTAAATAATTGAACATCTGGAGAAAGACACATAACAAGTAAGCAAAATTAAAGCACTTGTAAACATCAGTGAAACCTTTTTCTAAACATCAGTGAAACCTTAAATGTGATAAATCCAACTAAAAACCCTAACTACCCACAAATAAACATAAAAAACAACAGAAAAGAAACCACCTGATCTACATTGAAACACTTTAACGGAAAAATGAAAAAAAGAACTACCAATAAAATCCAGAACAAATATGTGAGAATAAAATGCAAAACAATTGTTGGGTTAATTTATGTGCATAAGCAAATAAAAAGTAAAATTATTCCAAATTATGTAGCTGTATTACGAAACTATTTTGACAGAAAGAGCACAATAAATCACATCACAGAAAGGCAAACAATGACTCCCGCATATGGGCTACAAGTACAGCAAGAAAGCACAAGCACCTAGAATGTTAATTGGAAATGTACAAAATATTGCTCTAATGCTTGTAATGGGAGGGCTACTATGAATTAATGATGATGTTATTAATGTGCAAGAACACAACCACTACCCCTCAAATGTCACCAAAATTGAATCTGACAGCCACAATCGAATTCTTTATTTATTAGAAAGATTGTAATCTTGAAATGACACCGCTGAGCGTACTACGCCCACCATACTGTGTTCACTGGCCCCCTTCGCTTTCAGACACTGAAGACTTTGCCACAAATATAGATAAATGCCTCGGTAGTCAAACATTCATGTAAAAAATCGTGACAAGTTGACTCTTACGATGATGACTTGGAGTAGATGTGATTACGTCACACATGTTAAGTGACCGGAAACCCTGCACCAGAACACCGTTGCTGGGTTGCCAAAATGAGCTCCTGTCCCTCTGCACATTACCAGCCTAGGGAGTAGCCTGGACATACAGGTTTGCCGGCGCGTTGGGACCCTTGGAGCAGTCAGTATTACCAGTATTACCTCTTCCCCTTTTCTGACACAAGAGAAGCCGATTTCCAATCACTAATACGAACAAAACAATTTTTAAATGAATTCAACTACGGTGACCAACCGCCACCCCCCAGGTTCACTCTCACTTTCTTTTAACCCCATTTCCAAACCAGAGTATGACTACAGGGACCTTCCCCCACCGCCCCCTGATAAGTAGTTCTTGTTTACAGCTGGGGTAAGTTAAAAGGGTGCACTTACCCGAATGTACTGAATACTGTACCATGTACAGATTTAAACTATAACACCTGAACATGCTTGTCGCGGCACTGAAAATCTCTAATAAGCACTGTTCTGCTATGCTTCTGCACTTTATCTTATTTAAATATAACCCATTGGTACCACGTTCTTATTGTCCTTGACACTGTCTAAATCTAGATATTGGCTAGACATTGACTTCAAGATAAATCCCAAAATATGGGGGGAAAAATATGGTACAAGCAATTATAAATCACAAAGCCAGTGGGCAATATTAGAAAACTGATTCAAAATATGTCAATATTTAGATGCCTGTTACCTGTGATTTGATTTTGATGAAGAAAGAATGAGTGAAATGAGAACTTAATCATGCTACTGTTTTACTTTTACTTTATGTTCACCGGGAAATTTTTCAAACACAGCAAGTACCTCCTTTTTATGTTTATTTGCATGCTAAAGTATTCAAATTTGTAAAAACTGCAAGGTGAAGTTACTGAGGTATCTCTTCTCTATTACTGCCCTGATGAATGCCCTAAGCCCAAATGGGCCAGTATAATAGGGCAGAAACATGTTGGCGTTTTTATATTAGGGTCATAGTACCACAATATCCTTATTGCCCCTTCCCATAGGTTTTAATTTCCCCGCTCACCCCGCTAATAAAGGGATACCTGGGGGTGAGTTAGGGCTTTTTATCTTAATGTAAAACCTCCAAACAATAAAATCAAGTTGTCTTCTTAGTGCTCCCTGGAATATGGTTGAGCCCACACTGACCTTTAGGAGTCAGGGTGAACCCAATGAAGCATGCCACTACTACAGTGGGTGAGGGTTGTAAATAAAAAAAAGAGGTTTTTCCTCTTGCCACCTCTGAATGCGGTGGAAGTATGTGTTTTCTTTCCTCTTTCCCCTAGATCATTGACTTGAGCAGAGAGGATAATCTTTTTGGGTTAGGATTATTTCAGTGGGAGTACTTATCTCCTCGCCTTTCATTTAGAAAGGATATCTCAACCCTTCTCAGGTCTCTGAGGCCTTTCCTCAGACCCTATTTGTTATAAGCTCTATAAGCTAAGCCAGGCTGGGTGAGGAGCCAGGCCTTCAATTTCCTGCAGAATTGAAAAACTGAGGAGGAAGTTCTTGCTACACAGTTTCCATGGAATTGTACTTGAATAATCATGATATTGCATCTTACATATCATTTCATTTACACAAATATTGCCCCGTTGGAATTAATAATAGAACATTTACACCCAATCGATCACATTTTTGTAAATGATATTTAGACTGCAATATTTATGTCAGATGATATTTCTGAAAATATATTTTGACATATAGCCATTTCTATAGCTGATCATTAGACAATAGGACAGAATGTTCAGTACCATTACTAGTGTCCTACAAGGGGTTTGTTACTAACATTTACACAGTTTTCTCGAAACTCCTAGTGCCTTTCTTTCGAACAAGGCCAGGTGTGCAGTAGGAAAGCTGAACTGGTAGTCAAAGATAAACTGTTTTAACAGCACATCTGAGACTCAGGCCTTTAAGCAGTCCTCTTTGCAAACCAGAGGTTAATATTGCAGAGTTCAAAATAAAAAACACAGAGGGTGGACATGCTACTAAGTGGATCAAGGAACAGGACTTATTGTTCATGTCTCAGCAGACGCGCTGACATGGTGCTGAACATCACGTGCTGTCATTACTGTGGTTACTGAAAAGCTGGTGATGTGTGCAGAGTGTTGGAACCACCTGAGAGAATGTTTTGCCCTGTGAAGAGAGTTTTATGTAATGGCATATCGTCCCTGAACTACAAGTAACAGAATTACCAAACTCACTTTAATTGCAGATTTTGGTGACCATTGTGGACTACTGGTTATACCTTTCTTTCCAAAGCATCCTTGCTAGGCAATAGGGTTGCTATGTTGCACCAGCCAGGATCTTTGTTTCATGGATCTGTGATTTGGGTACAAGAAACTTATCTACTTAAGAGTTTGGTGAGGACAATCATATTTACCGAGAAGTTTTTTTTCAGAAAACACATTTTGAACTAAGCTTATTTAGGGAATCAAACTTTTGAACAGTTTTGATTAGATATTTAAAGCCAAAGTCTTTGGGACCTTTTTACAGTCTTTTGAACGTGAAGTCTTTTGTGAAGAAACAGAAGGACGCATCATCAATGCACCATTGATATTATGTATATATAGTTTGAACTTAGGTATCTGTAATGTTTATTGAAAGATATGTGTGCCTGTGAGCTGTTGGTCGCCCCGAGCAACCCCGCCCTCCCTCTTATAGGTACGCTAGAGTCACTATAGGTGTTATAAGCTCCTTTATTGTTGTGTGGTTTATGCAGTCTTTAGGTCCTGGATAGATCCTCCAGTCTCAAATAGAGGTGGAAGAGAAACAAAAGTCACAAATACTGGGATGGGTAAAACACTGGGATACTGAGTCCATAGGCAGCTTTCGTCGGGATCAGGGTTTTTTTCCCATGCTTGCTTGGTTTCTCAGCAGGGTACAGGAAAAGAAAGAACAAAAGGACACAGTCAGGACACCTGCTCTCGTATAAGGGGGGGGGGGGGACTGCTCCCGTCACCTGTGCTCTCTCTCCATGTTGTGCCTGGTGAAAGGGGGTTTCAGTGCTTTGGTGCCGAGTGACCCATGACCCCTGGCCACCAGTCCTTAAAAGAAAGAAACCATGGCTGGGCACTTGCCTGGACCCACAGCCCTCCTGGACCGTTGAGTTGGGACTACCAGCCTCCGCTTCTCCGGTAGGAGTGCTGGACTCTATGGCGTTGCTCCAGAAGCAGTCTCCTCTCTGGTGGCCCTTGTCTGGCCGGCGTGAGTCTTCAGTCATCTCTCCTTCTTCTTTGCTCAACGCTGAGAATTCGTCCGTCTCTCCATCTTCCAGGTTCAATGCTAATCTCTCATCTCTGCTTCCCGGCATTTCGATAACCTCCTTGGAACATGGAGGCTGCCATATTGGATTTGTCGGGGTCTTCCTCCGTTGCGTGAGGGAAACCATAACAGTGTCATTAGTATAAGGATTTACAGAGCATTACTGAATGTATAATTATTTCCAGTTGTATCAAGTTTTGTAAGAAAAGACTCACCGAATTCAAGAAGGCACACAGCTATGAAATCTGAGGTAAGTTGTCAATCAAGTCAGCAGTAAATAGGACACTTATATCTTACTGTATTTCACATAGACATTTTGTCATACAGAGGTATTCAAAAGGTATACCTTTCACAGTTGAAGTTAGATGAAAGATGCTAATAATATATTACTAAATCCTTCCTTATTTGCTTTTAGATGCCCATTCCATTGTGTAATCATCTGCGGCGATTAGAAAAATGAGGCAGAGGGTTTATCTCAAATGTCAATGATATCTCTCCTATCCCATTACCATTTGCTAGCTTCTACTATGTTCTCACTTTTCATATGTGTGTGATCAGTAGTGGTTGTGGTAAGGGGGGGAAGAGTTTATCAGTCCCATTGGAACCAGAGTTTAGTTTTATATAATTACGCTAACAAGTGCAGATCACATTTGTAGATTTTTAAATTAGTCCTCTTCTAATCATTACTAACGTAATATTCCAGCGTGTTGTCAACATAATCAAAGGCCCCTTATTCATAGAATAAGCAGTAAGACTCAGATAGACCTGGAACGTAAATCAAGCCTAGACTGGACAAATACATTGAGAAATGAGATAATCTCTGATGACAATTGGAAGAGAGATTAAAAATGATAGGAGACAGTACTGAACCTTGGGGAATACTAAATGATGAAGAGGTGAGGGATGAAGTAGAACTGTTTACTCTCACCTGCTGGAAGCAATTGAACAGGTAGCATTAGAACCAGTTCAGGACAATACCTTCAAAAAAAGAGGATAATTGTGGCCAATAGTATTGAATGCATCGAACAGATCGGGGAACACAAAAAGCAGGGTTCTCTTATGTCTGATAGTTGGGTGGAGTCATCAACACAGAGATTCTTTTCTGTATTATGATTGGGGCTGAAACTGGATTGATAGGCTCCGATGGTACTGGATTTCCTTATATGCTCATTTAGGGCCTGATTTATACCTTGGCTGATAATTGTATGTTTGTTAGGGCGATGCGGTAAAATACTTCGTCGCACAGATGGACATTCCATCTATGTCAACCTTGCAAACATCTCTTTACTTGGGCAGGAACCAGAATCAGAGCTGTTCCTGTCAATCTATCCATTACACGGACAGTCAAAAACCACAGCTCTCAGTCAAACTGTCACAATGTTTACATTTTTCAAAAACCAACTCCTAACATGGGGCTTTGTTATTGAAAGATGTAAAACTAATGCCCCAACACGCTTCCCATGTGGTGTGGCTAACCTCTGACAGCCGGTACTCCTTTGGGCCATCAGAAGAGTATTTCCATGATGGAGCCGCAATAGGCTCCTGATGTATCCTACTTTCGGTCCACCTGCCTCTAAATGAGGTGGAGGGGGTACTATGTCACCACTGTGGCAGAGTACCCTCTGTGTCAAACTCTAAATTGGTCTTAGTCGGGCGGACACACACTTGTATTTAATTTGGTCAGATATGGCAGGTAGGGGATTATTCTATACATTTCAGTTTTGTTAAAGTCAGCATCAGACTACTTTAAGAGAGGTTATAAGTGCCCACTTGGAGAGGACTAGGTGAATTGCCTGTTTGCAATGGAGCATTGACACATTTAAACCAAGTGGGTGAAATGGCTTCCCTGAGATTTTTAGTCTTAAATGCAGGGTTTGAGTTGATGGCATAATGTGATGTCTCATTTTCATTTTGACCTTCTCAAAGTCTGATTTAAAGGTACTCAACTCCATGTTGATGGGAGTTGCCTGTGCTGAAGGTAGGTATCTTTTTAGTTTAAGTAGGCAAATTGTCAAAATTAATTTCCAAAGACTCCGTGTTCTTGTTGGAGAAGGAGTGAGTAGCATTGGCTCATCTGCATTCATCAAATTGATGTGCAGGAACTGAGAACTGCTAATTAAGGATGTGGAATAGTTCTATGGAGCGTTTGCTTGCAGAGTTCAGCCTTTTTTTAGATAGATTATGTAAGCTTTGTGGAAGAGTTGTTTGATTGTTAATGTGTTATGAAGACTTAAGTTGTGAGAGAGTGCCATCTGAGGAATGCTTCTGACATTTCCTTCTGCTGTCCTTAATAAATGTCTATAAGTGCTAACCTGACAAAAGTAGTGGGGGAAGTGTTCTCAGTTTTTGAGACCTTAGTCATAGTGGGGCAATGGCATCAGTATGTTCCACTGTGAGATCATTAGGGTTTGAAAGTGAGACCAATGGGTGAGTGTAAGAAGACACCACCTTTTAGAAGGTTGGAGGGTCAATGTGTTTCAGGTCCAAGTCGTTTTCACTTGTTTTGAGTGGCCTAATCTGTAGAGTGTGAAGCAGAAGACAAAATAGGTAGAAGTGAGCTGGCCAATCAACAGAAGTAAGGCTTAAGTTTTGCAGTAGTCTAAAACGTTAATGTTGGATCCTTTGCCATAAGTGCTAGGGGTAGAGTGTTGGAGGTTATGATGATTGGTAGAGCTGGGGTTTGGTGAGGGCCCAGATATCCAGGTCTTTTTTATTTAAAGATCAGACAGTGTTGCCTTGTTAGCAATCAATAAAACAAGAACAGCTTCATAAGGGGCAGTGGGAGGAAGGATCCTTTAGGCACAAGAGGATGGACCACACATACCATATAAACAAAACAAATGCCTTGCATGGAAACTATTCATACTTATTAAGAAACTTTTGAAAAAAGAGACACAGAATCGGTTGATCATTAGAAATAATTATAAATTCTTTCTTTGGTTTAATTCAAACATATTTCACATAGATGCCTTATTAAATTCAGACACAAACAAAACATAAGATTCACATTAGCATGGGCCAATTCCACAATTGTTTAGATGAGCAGGAATAAAGGGGCGGGGTGAGATGGGGGAACTGGTTTCCATAAAAAAGTTTTTGATAAAAAAGTGTTTTGAGTTCAAATGAAACTGTTAGACTTTATAATGCAAGTCCACAAGGGGGGCTATTGTGGCACGATTCGCGAGCAGCAACAGAGATGTAATTCTTATTTGTAAGCCAGCTTGCTTCCCTGATCCAGATTTGAAAGGCCCAAGCCCCACTGCTTTTCTCTTAGGGTAAATGTTGACATGTTTCTACCCTAGGTAAGATGGTCTCCTCAGGACTTGGAAGTGGGCGCCTTACATTGATGGATAGAAAGCCCAGGCTGAATGCAGGTTTCACCTTGAGTTCTGCTGGTATGGTTAAAAAACACACAGGAGAAGCTATTGTGTGCAATTGTCCGCGGTGGAAACATCTCCCTTTCTAGTGCACTTCTCGTTTTCCTTGTTTTAATTTATTGGGTGCCCGCAATCAACATGCCTGCTTTCAACATTCCGCATTGAATCAGTTACTGATCTAAAGAAAGTCTCCAGTACCGGGGTTATGGGGTTGAATGCTACCTCGATCCCAATGGTTGGAGGTAAAAAGTAAAAAGTGTTCTTCATTTAGATAACCTTTTGTCTGCAATGCAGATCGCGAGGAAAACTAATAAGCACAGTAACATCGTTGGTGCAATACTAGATTTAGATCTCTGCATCATGAAATGATTCTGACATGGCAATAAGAAAGCATAAATCATACAAATGGAGGATGTACTTGGGTGGTGAGGAGCTCAAAAAGGTAGATGCTTTCGGGTATCTAGGCATCAAACTATCACCTGGTATGTCATGGAAACACCACATAGACAAAGTTAGCCTAAAGCACAAGCAAATAGCAGGTGCTATTCTGAAGGAGCACCGACTGGCAAGTAGCAAACCATTAGCACCTCTTTTGCAGATTCATGATTTCAAAGCCATGACTGTGGCATTGTCTGGAGCTGAACAATGGGGGTTTTCCAGCTTGACAGGTATGATTACATTTGAGCGTAAGTTTGTTAGAACCTTGCTGTCCCTTCCCCCTAGTACCTCGTCCTACCAGCTTGATTTGGAGCTGGGCAGGAAGAACATTGCTGATAAAGCCAGGCTCAGGCCAATTTTGTTCTGGTGGAAGCTCAGAACTACCCCTGAACTCATCAACTACGCAGAGGCATTTCAGGATGTAATCTGGCTAGACAGATTACATAAGACTGAATGGTGCAAAAACATCAGAAAGACGCTTTTTTCCCTAGGTTTGTGTAGCCACTGGGAGCAATCACGGCCGGAGCTAATTACCTCGAAAGAGCATATTAAAAAACTGTACTGGCACTGGGTGGCACAAAAAGAGTCTGATAACATCTCCAGAGGTTCTCTTACTATACAATTTGTGCAGTTCAAGTTCAGTCCTCTGTTTGAAGAATACCTGGACTGCATACCCATCCCTTTAGACAGGAAGTTATATGTACAGTTCAAGATTGGCTCTTTACCCCTCAAGACATTTACTGCAAAATGGTCCTTGCAATCTGAGCTCTCTTTGACTTTCCCACGTTTCATAAAGGGCAAACAAAGTATAGCATTTAAGGAACCACAATTTGCGATTCCTTAATTGCTTTTGCAAAATAAGGAATCGCAAATTTGCGATTCCCTATTTTGTGAGGGCCTTTTGGGATGATACATCCCGAAAGGCTTTTTCCCGTTCGCAAACGGGCCGATTCTGAGAATCGGCCCGTTTGCGAACGGGAAATGGGCTTCATACATATGCCCCTCTATGCTGTAGTGTTTTGCAGGCATATAACGACCTACTTGATGAACGTATCTTATTAGTGCTATTGTAGGGGTGTTAACGTGTCCAGCTACCTTGTCATAATTCTAAAGTGGTGTGCTGAAAATGCATGTGGCTACTAACTTTGCACACGTTGGTAACAAAGTATGTAGTGTTTCACGCCTGTGAAGCTCAGGAGCGTTTAATCGCTGCTTGAAATTATCTGTGTTTCAAATAGTTTTGTAGCAATTGGTTTATCCAACGCAATTTACTTTGTTTGTCTATACTAGCAGCAATTGCTGAAATGATTTTATGTATCTGTTTTATAAACTGTATTTTTTAAGCAGTTTGTGTTTTTAATTATCTTTCATGATGTTTTAAAGATATATTTATTCTGAAATAAACATATTTGAACAACTGAAATGAAAAAAGAATCAGGCACCCGATGAGAACAACTGACAGCACTTTAACTGCGGTTGGCTTCTCAAAAAGAAATACAAGATGCTAATCTACAAGGCCTCCAAATGGCAAAACTATTCAAGATTTGTAAGTCAGATTGTAGATATTCATAAATATGCTTGACGCAGATGTCCAACATTCCCAAAACAATTGCATATGAAACCTGAGAAAATGTATTTTCAACACATACATTTAAAAGGAACCCTTGATGTAGCTTCCATCTTTGCCATATAATGTTACAACAATTGTCAATGAAAGTCACCTACTCCTAAAACCCCATTTTACCATTACCAACATATGCACTCTCACCTCAGCCTTAGACACATGTTTGAATATAACATGTACTCGACTGTTGATGAGAGTTACTAACTTCGTCAATTGCCAAATACAATTTTAGAGGGCTCATGAGTCCCCACCTAGCATACAACAGTCGCTAACTGGCTGAAAATCTAAAAGCATTATGAAGCAGATTCACAAAGAATTAGCGCAATGAAGTAAAGCCGCTAAACTGGCTGAGAGAGAGTAGTGCATAGCCATATTTACTAAATATGGTCTGCTGTTTACTTTCCCTGCACTTGCACCTTTAAGGTTGTCTAGTGCTACCAAAACCCCTCTGTACGATAGTGCAATTGTGTGCATGCTGTCTAGCATAGGTTTTGTACAGGAAGAATCCAATATTTTTAGATAATTGTTGTAAAATTTACCATTTTGGAAGTGTGTTGTATGGTGCAGCTCACATACATTGTTTGAATTGTAAGGAAACATTTCAACATTTCTACGACTTTCCTCCTCCCCTAAGAAGGTGTTATTTTTTGATGCATAGCCAGGTCTGCCAAACTTTGTGGATCTTGCTTCGCATGTAAAAACAATTATGGTAGCAATGGAATGATCAAGTACCACCCAAGGAATGTCCCTTTAAACAATGTAGAGCAAAATGCTATTTGAGCTACAAAAGGGGCAAATTACCTGCGCAAAAAAGTTTTGCCCTGGAAAGTAAATACTTAAGACTTTACATAATTTTGAAGTGGTGCAAAATCTAGCAAATCTGCCAAGGAATTTTTACTGTCTCTTTATTCTGATCATCTAATTTTAACTATGCAAATAACATATTACATTTTAGGAAACTGATAAGTAATAGTTTAAATATATTTAGATTTGAATTGAACGGTATGTTCATGTTTTATGAACATTTTGTAATGGTACTCATCATCCTACTCGTCCTCTTACTCATCTCCCCTTACCACCCCACATCCAGCCAGAGCCCCTCAAGCTTGGTGAAGAAAAGTAGGTCGTCGGATTTAAGGCTGTGGTATTTGTCAGAAATAATGACCTTGTCATTTCTGTGGTTTTTAGCCATGTTTTTGAAAGACCGGTGGGATATGTGATTCCTGAGATGTCATTGCTAGAGTTGTTGATCCTTGTGGGGAGTCATGATATCCATTAAGGAGTATCCACCTGAAAGCCTTATGGTGTCTGATGTTTTCCTAGGATGGTTCAGAGTAAGGGCAGTGTAGCAATACTGGTATTTGGCAACACAGCAGATTCATGTTTTTGGATGGTTTCATTGACGTTGAGTGGGAAATGGATGCGTCACCGGGGCATTTCAAGAATGCATAAGAGGAGGGGCAGATATAGAAAAAAATATGCATCCTCAATCACAGAAAATAACGGATTGATGGTGTCAATGAGAATTTGCATTAATCAACATACAGCGAGAGATACCATGAGTACAGCCTCATATCACAGTTTTTACAATTTTGACAAAAGTGCAGCGAGTTAATGTGCCCAACATCTGTGCAATCAACTTTCACCTAACATAACCCTTTCAACGCTGACAGTGATGATGAAAACGTTTCGTAAATTTGGCACCAATGCATTTGACTGCACATACTTATCAGGGGGACATGGGCATGGTAAAGTAAAACAAATCATAAACTCAAGCAAATAAAGACTTTCAGTTTGCAAGACATCTGTGTTTCTTAGCTGTGTGGCAGGCAGGCGCCACAAATAATCATTGCTTCACTGTTTTTAGAGTGTTGAATCACTATCACCTCGTTGAGTAAGCCTTGGACGATTCCGTCTCACGAGCACTGAGAATCAAGTGTTAAAGAGAAATACTCAGTAATTCAGATTGGGCTCCAAAGATATTGTGGGCCAGGACACAATGATAAATGTCTCAAATGGTCACAGTTGGAACCCAGTAACTCCTGGTTGCCCTGGACCCACAAGAACTAGGTCTCACAATTACTGTGCTAAGAATGAAAAAAAACACAATGTCCGAATCTGGAGCTAATATTCATTCCATATGACAAAGTTTTCAGAGATTTCCTAAAGCTCAGAAGTTATGGGGAAGCTTTCATACCACTGGCGTCAGAGACTTCCACAAGTAAGGGCCTAGTACAAAAAAACCTTCTATCCCTTTTCCATCTCAAATGTAGACCAAGCAACAAACCCAGACAGTTTGATTTACGAGAATGGCTCGGTATGTAACAAACATTTTAGCGTCAAAGGTAAGGTGAGGCGGTTCAGGCTATGCATTTATAAACAAAACAGAAGATTAAAGATGATTTGTTCATCAATCAGCAACTAGTGTTGGGTTAACAGGCTGATCTAGATACTGCCATGCTTTCTGTGTTTAAGGACCACCCAAATAGCTGCTCAATTTGGAATTTAGAAAGTCCTGCATTCATAATCCATTTGATCATTTATTAAAGATTAAAGCATATACAATTCCTACATGGTGAGTCTGATCAAAAATGAGTTTCAGCTGTCCTAACCTAAAAAAACCTGAGCGTATAACTACCCTTATGTGGGCTCTGAAACTGAGTTACTTTTTCCAGGCTAGTCACATTTGAATGGTTTTATTAAGAAATGTGTGGGCAACACTTAATAGCTGCGGGTAGGAGAACTGTATTAGTAGATGAAATTATATTGTTGGAGCCCAAGTGCAGGATCGACATCTTGGTTTCATTCAACTTTAGACAGCTGAAGATCATCCCACTAGTCACCTCTTCCAATCCATTTTGTTAAGCAAAATTGTCCAACTACCATTGAAATGCAGATACAACTGCATATTTTCAGCAAATGAATGTTTAAGAATGTGGAACAGTGACTTGTGTCAGGGGATGGATGCAGATGTCACCTCCAGTCCCAGATTCTGGACTGTCTGAGGTAAGGATGATTCCTTCTAGAAGTTGCTGTGCTTTCCCAAAATTTTAATAACGTAAGGTAGACAGGTGTTTTCAAAAAGGGTTGTAAACAGGAGTAAAAGCCTGCGATATAGAAACCTCCAGGAAGTTGGAAGCTGGAGGATGATGATGCTTAGAGCCAATGAAGAGGGAAGCTGCAGATGGACTCAGAAAGAAGGTAATCCGATTCTCCAAGGAAACAAATCAGGACACAAATGCAAGACAGACTGGGTGAAGAACCACCAAAAAATACTGCAGCTGCATTGCTATGCAGTGGAAGGAAGGTCCACTGTATCAAACGCTGTGGAAAGATCTAAGAGAGTTCTCTTTCATCTACTAAACTGTCATCAAGAAGGGATGCTAACACAGTTCCCCTCCCAGGTAAGGGTAGAACGTGAGACTCGTGGTGATCCAATAGGCCGAGACGGTGGTGATCCAATAGGTTGCAGTGCTGAAGTTATGAAGCCACAGTGTATTCAAGAACCAACCTGCAATAGGACAATAGTTATGAAAGTCTTCTGGAATGAGGTATGCTTTCTTGATAAATGTGCAGACAGATTTTATTGGCCAAGAGGGAACACATCCTTATGTAAGAGATGGCTTTCTTTTATTATATCCTTCTATTTTTCTACTTTTTCTAGCTTTTGCCACACATGAATCTCTCTGCACGTGGTCTTGAACCATCTTTTTTTCTCAAAAGATATTCTGTGTACAGCATTTGTCTATACTACTAGCCACAGTGACTCTTCCTTCATATAACATCTGCCTCTTCCTCCCTCTGTACAGCCCCACTGCTCTACCTCTGTAAATCACAGACTGTTCTCACTACCTAAACTGGTAGGACCCTGATTAATCACCTATCTACTTGCCGTAGCCTTCCGAGAATTTCCATTGGCACGTCATCTAATTTCCTTTTCAGAGCAGTTGTGGAAGCTGCATTTTGGATTCATAAGCAGACACATTCGAGTTTTTGTGCCATCCTACAACAACCTTCGTTCAATGTGATGTCTCTATGCATTTGACTGGATGGTGGTGGTGTAATTTGTATTTGCTAAGCACCATCCAGTCTGTACACCATTTACACGGTGCAGCTTCATAAAGTGTCTGACCATGAGTCTGCCTCTGCTAATGTTGGTGATACAGTAATCTTTCTAAGAGAACTCTGGGGGTGTACTGAAGAACATACAGTCCTGCCTTCCTTCAATGGGAAACTCATCAGAGATCTTTCCTTTAGGTGCATCGTGATACCACTTGAATTAGGCGAGCCACTCACTCTGTTACTGTGACTCTGAATAATCTTGCCTTCGCATTCACAATTTTAAGGATTAATATAAACAATAAGATTTGTGTGAGTAGTTATTGTACTAGAAATTACTCTTGGCTTCTTACTGTCTAAAATAGTTTATTTTTTGTTTGATTACAGACATATATAGAGAATGCAGAATCTTAATCCTACACCTCAAGTTTTAAAACTACCTGGTGAGCCCATGCTTAAATAGGAAGTTTGGTGTACATTATTAACTAATTCTATAATTGTTGTAGATGGCAAACATTTAAATACATATGCATGTTTACCTCCATCAGGGATATCTGCACTTAATTATTTTTAAACGGTATTGATGGATTGAGAGGACACAACAGGCTCTGAATGAGGATCCTAATATTGTAATGGAAAGGGATGTATGTTATACACTTTACTAGTACGCATAGGGCCAATTGAGAGGTAGGTGGGTGGTTTTGAGTATTTGTCAGCAATCTGGACTTTGGCAATATATAGACCATATAACAAATGTAACTTCTATCTGTTGTCAGTCTGAATGCATTGCTTCACTATCAAAAGATATATACAATAAATAGTGTCTAAACTATAGGATTGTTAGAGCATCAAACACGCTTTGTTGATCCACGTTTCCACAAATGTAGCACCCCTTGTAAGTTACAATGTTATTAGTTTGTTGACAAGAAAAGCCCTAATATAAAATGTGAAGAATGTTTGCAAAGATCAATTCCTTCTTTGTTCTCCTGATGTGGTAAAATCTTTCTGGCATTTATCAGTCACTCTTTTAGTTTCACATGCTACGTGCTAATTTAAGTCCAGATTTCCATTGCAGCAGGCAAAACGTTATCAATGCACAATGTCATACCACTTTCTTTTATAATGCAGACTACTTTTCTCAGAACAGTCTCTGGAAAACAAAATTATCGTCTTGGAGGATTGTCACATGACAAGCATCGTTGAACAAGACTTGCAATAACTCCTGAAAGATGGCTACTGTTGGTGCCAACCAAAATGGAAATCCTTGATATACGCACAGCATTACAGTGATAATTAAATAGTGGGATTCAGGTGCAAGCTCTACTTGATGGTAAGCACCTTTAAGATATAGGATTGAAAAAAGAATTTAGGACTATCAATCTTTCCAAACATTTCAGATGAAGGATGACAATAGACAAGAATGTATATATTTAAGTAGCATAGACCAGCAGGCAATGTCGGCTCACCACATTTAATTTTTGGCAACCACCACAGGCATTTGAGAAGACATGTGGATGTCTTCCCAATTCTGTTTCAATAATTATTCCAATTTATTCTTCACACTTAGTGGTAAGAACCCGAGATTATCATAAAATACCTCTTTTAGTTCGCTGAACAAGGCACACAAACTTTCTTTAACACAATCATCAGTGACACTGTACGCTTGAAGCGCCACACTTTGGGCCAGCATTATGTTGAAATACCCATGGTGAAGCCAGCCCAGATCTTGCTGCCCCTTATGTGTGATATTAATTTTACCTTTCATCCAATGATCATTAAGGCAAATTTTGCAAACAGTGTAGCCTAGGTTATCAAATGATGCACCAAGTTAAACACTTGCCTTAATTTCTAGTACAATCAGGAAATGAAATGTATCTGAGAACAAGGTACATCGACAATTTGACTCAAAGGCTATCCATGATGTGTTCGGTCAGATGCAAATTTTGTACACCCTCATTTACAGGCATGTCATTGCACTGATTTGGTTAAATAATACTCATTTTGATCCTCCACATTTCTAACGAAATGAACGATTTTGTTTGCACTGTTGCATACTTTCTCAACAGGCCTTCATTTATTACATAAAATTCTTGTCTTTTTACTATCCTGGCATGACAGCGTCAGCAAAGTAAGACTACAAACCACATACAAAACATATGATTAAGATGCTGTGGAATAATGCACCATAACCTCCTGTAACTCCTACATGGTGGTGGTGTGTGAGTGCTGAAGATGTTCAGCATAATGCACCCCAGCAGGCTGCTAATTATTAGGGGGGGGGTTTAGAAATAGGCATGTCATGCTGTTTGTGCTGCAATTTAGTGCCTGTAGTGCATTCCATGCTGAAAAAACTGTGCGAACTGCACCACGCGGTGTGCCAGGGGGCGCAGCTATTTGAGTTGATTTTGCTGCCGCTTGGGCAGATTTTCTACTCAATTGGCAGCTTTCTGAACATGAACAGTTGCGACCGCCCTCTGTATGTTCTCCTAGTGACCAGAAATCACCCTAGGGGGTTCCAAATCTGACTCGTGCTCGCCAACTTACCATTCTGGAGTTGCGCATGAGTAAAAAATTCCACCACATGGTGATTGGCAGAGTTGCCAAAATTCTTCCAATTCCGCAGGTGGAACAGAATATTCCATTTACCTCTACTAATTATATCTAGAAACAACAGGATAGTGCAAGGCACTGTTTGATAGTTGTAAGAAGGCTAAGAATTTGGTCAGAATTTGCTAGCCTGGATGGATCTGAAGGATAATTCTGCTACGTGGATCCAAAACTGGTGACTTCAGTTACCAAGCATGCTGTGAGTTTGCGAGGTGGTGTACCAAATGTTATGTTGTAGTGTTTTGTGGTGTATCGAGAATTGGTTTCCAAGGGCAGATTTATGAGATTTTGGCACAGGGCAAAGCAGTAACTCACCTTGCTGCACTGCCCTGCTTTAAAGGAAAAGGGAAGGAATGCTCCTCGTCAATGGCATACAGGGCAATCTTGTCCTTCCCCCCTGCGATGGTGCTGTTTTGACAGCCTAGCGCCAATGCTGGCACCCTTGCACCATAGTGCAAGCGTATCTGCATTGCATGCAAGATTGTTTTTGTGTAGAAAAGGGCACCTTCCTGCACAAAAATACTCCTGTGAGCCTTTTGCATCTTTCTATGAAAGAGGAAAAAACTAAGAGAAATAGTGATATTTCTCCTTGGTGCACCTCCCATAAGGTTTTGGCGCATCCCTTGCACAAGGTCTTGTAAATCTGGGGATGCGTTACAGTCCATGGGTGTTGCGTGGGAACATCCACTGCAATGCCCATGGCACGCTCCCTAGCACAGAGTAAGGCAACGCAGCGATTTGCGCTGACTTGCCTTACACCATATTTATGAGGCCATTCAAAGCAACGCAAAGTGGCTTTGCGCTGCTTCATAAATATGGTTAGTTATTTACGCTGCTGTTGTCGTCACAAAAAGTGACGCAATAGCGGTGCAAGCATGATATGGATGCATGGACCTGTGGAGTTGAATCTGCCGAAGAAGTGGTTAGGTGAGACACAGATGATTTATGACGTGTACCCAATTGATGGCTTATGGGAGAACAATGTGAAGAAGAGCCATTATGGGATCCAATGTTTTATAGTCCGCTGAAATAAGGAAGCGGGGCTGTTCCATTGGAAGGCCAGCGCATATCAACGATTATTTTGTACGGTTTCCACTGAGGGGGAAGATGTGTAGTACCCATTTTACTCTCTTTGTTTATATCCATTTATCAGTTTTGTTGTACTCCGTTACTTTATTATTCTAAGGAGTGCTACGTATGGATCTCATTTACTCCTTGCACATGGCCCCACGACAGTCCCTTTCTAAATAGACATTGAGGGCTGAGCAGTTGCTTCTGCTCTTTGTGGTGGCAGGAGTCGATGGAGGGGTGTGACAATAAATCGCATTTCTGCTTAGCTCTACAATGCATGCATGTGTTCAACAAGACAGGTGGCTATGTAGTAAGAGGAATGCTTACCTATCATGCAAATAGCTGCACCAATAGCTAAACATTTGCTTTACGTGATATGTTCTTTAAGCGGAAAGAAAAGAGGTTATGTGATGGCACTGTGTGTTTTTCAAAGTCCTAATGCTGCCCTAGTCAATTTGAAGTAAATCTTGTGGGTATATTGTGCCAACTTCTCCCTAATCACAGCAGAATCGGACTGTCACACGAGCAGAGAAGCTGACCTGCCCTCGGGTGCATCGGTTGGTCTGTGTAAAGGCGCTCCTCCCATTGCAAATCAACGCACAGAGTAATCTGTCAATGCATGAAAGCTACTGCCCTGTGAATAAGATAAAGTCACGTCATAATGTAAAAAATAAACAGAATATAAAGTTGATACATTGGCTTATAAGTGCAATTGTATTCCTTTTGTCAGATTTGTTTGTGTCCACTGTATTGACACACCATTAAAATGTGCTTCATGTGTAAAAAGTCACAGCAGCCTTTCTCATGATGAATCTACACCCACATCAGCTTGATTTGCATAGAGTGTAAGATGCAACTAGTCACTACGGTGCACAACTCAAAGTCTTAATAATCATATGATGGGAATAGTGCATTTACACTGTAAATAAAGTACATTTTCAAGCGATGGCTGTGAATTTGTGCAAGAGAATGGCATGATAGGAAACAAGGGAAGTTGGCTTGGCTAACAAAGATGCACAGAAGTAGTCACTCAAAGGTGTTGTGCATGCTCATAATCAACAGTAAGCGTGCTCAAGCAGTAAAACTATATTTGCCTTTGGGAAGCGGAAAAGCAAAGTAATGGCCATGAATACGATGACTGCACAGACAGCACAACACTGGCTAAAGCATTCTGTAAAAAAAAAAGGTTAGATTAGACTATTGGAAGAGGTGGTAGATTTGTAGATACGATGGTATTAAGAACTGGAGGTGATGGATGCTGTATGCAGACAGGTGAGGAGTGAGGCTTTCGTTCAACATCCCATCCTCGTCGCCAAAATGTGAGACAGGATGTTGATCAAAAGCATAGATGGAAACAGCTGATGAGGTACAGCAAGTATCTTAATTCCTTTCAAGGAGCCCATGTCCCGCTGATCCTTCCTCCAGTGGCTCTCAACTTCAACTGGTGAAGCTGGCGTTGGGGACCATGGAGAAAGAACTTGGAAGTATCGGCCCAGGGCAAATATAAACATGTTGAAAGATATCATTAACAGCACGAGCCAGTAGAACGTGCCCATGATGAAAACAGAGAAAGGGCTAACACTACATCATCACTACATTCTGCAGGAGATAGAATTCTGAACGCTCTTGAGGAGGGAGTCATGCCTTGAGTCCATATTCAGGGGCTCAAAGGGGTCGGATTGGGATAAACAATTTGGCCCGGGCACTGCCGAAAAAAGTGGCCCACTTTCACGGAAACACCATTTGGTTACTCTTAGAGGTCTCATTTGTAGAGAAATGTTTGGTAAATTAAGCCTTTTAAAGCTTATAGAGCCAGTACCATTGGTGAAGACTAGGAGCACTGTAGTTCAGTGTAACAATTCCCCACAATTCTTCACATGCCCCTCCATTTGTAAGATACATGCTGTAGCATCAACTCTGAAGCACATTCTGGGGGCCACATGCATGATAACAAAACACAACCAACCAGAAAAAGTTGTGCAATGCCAAATGGCCTTCCTCTCGCAGACAGAATAGAGCCACATGTTTGGACATAACAGGGCCTAAGCCCTTACATAGACCCGAGGCAATTACGTTTGCAAATTTTGCTTAGGCCTCGAGCAGGGCCTAGCTTAGAAAGAGGCTCAAACAGTTCTCTTTTGAAAAAGCACATTGCACAAAGTCTTAGACATATCCTGAAATCAACACAAACACACATGTTGTCACACTCCAGCCTAGGACCTAAAACAGAGTCCAGTCAGAAAGACATACAAAACTACTGCCAAAAACTAACCAACACTAATTAATATTCCTGGCATATAGAGAAATATGTCCTTTGTCTGCATTATGGATGAGGCCTTTAAAATAGAGATAAAATGTTAACTGGCTCACAAATTAATCAGTGAATAGTGCAAAAATTGGTAAAAACAATCTCTAACAAGCATTGGCATAGCCAATAGGTCTCGCCTTTGGGACCTTATAAGTGTTTAGTTATCCAGCACAATATCCTTGGTGCAACAACATCAACTGTTGCACGGCTAAACACTTATACGGTCCCAAAGGCGAGACCTATTGGCTATGCCAATGCTTGTTCAGTCATGCTGTTCAGAACACAAGAATGGGGCGATATTTGCTTTGAAAGTACAATGAAAGGGAGATGGCTCAGTCAGGAGGCCTTGAAAGCCTGACTAGGCGGAATGTTTCATTGCTCGAGGAAGAAGGGCGTTGGAAGGCGACGACGCATCCGGGAAAGTCGTTAGGCGATACCATTGCATAACTAGACACCTCAGTATGCTTTTCATTCCAAGCATATTTGTAAACTTTTTTGTTATTCAATCCTGCCTGTACGTGAGGCATAAGAAAAGAAAGCCTAATTCACAACTAGAAAACGAATCCTAAATTAGGTGTGAGTGGTGCCCTGTTTAGAATTCAACCTGCAAACCCAGCTCTTGGACTGTTGTCTAACATGTCTGTCTAAATTTGAAGGACTTGAGCACCAATTACGTAATTTGTTCTCTCGATTCAACATGGCACTTATTCTTCCTTTCACATTGCTGTATGATATCACTTTGCATTTGCATTACTTTGGGTTGTAACAGATAATGTAAAGGTCCTGCCAATTCAATTGTATTTTTCACGGATCTAACTTTACTCTTCACAGGCAAATCAAGTTTTTCAAGATGCTCAATGTAGAGGACACGAAATATTTCACACAATTCACTTTCTAAATCAACCAGTCTTTCTCCAGGACAATATCAAGGATATGCCCATCCAGAACCTACTCAGCAGCAGAAAATATGATTTGGTAATTTTCACAGAAGGCCATTGTTTGTGTTTGTCTGTGCAGAGCAGGGCTTTAAGTGGGATAAACAAACTGGGGGGTGGAGTTGGGGGTGTCTCTCAAAGGGTCGTGGCTGATGCAGTTAAGGGCGTGGCTTAAAACGCATAAGCTAAAAATCTGTGCTTATCTTAGTGTGCTTTTCGTCACAATGTCTACCTATAGTGTTAGCTTTGCCAGTATTCCACATCAATATTAAAGAAGTTAAAAAGCTACATTTATCTGTGGCTGTTTTGGTTTATCATTGTTTGTATATGTTTATAGATACTGTATATTGCTGTTTGTGCATGTCTTATGGGGTCTCACCCCAAAATAAACATAATAAAGAAAGAACTACATTCATCTCACGTGCCATTTGCCCTTTACAAGTGGCACAGTTTCAGTGGCACAGGGAGTCACAAGACAAGGATGATAATGATCGAGATTTATAAAGTGCTCGCATACTTCAAGGAGTGTCCCGGCGCTAACGGTAATGCTACTTTCAGCGATGCTGAATATCAGATTAGCTTGTTGGAAGAGCCATGTTTTTAATTTCTTCTTGAAGATGGCCATCTCATATGTGGAACTAAGATCCAGGGGAAGTTTATTCCAGGCCAAAGGCCCAAGGTAAGAAAAGGACCTGCCTCCAGTCCTGGTCCGGCAGAGTTTTGGAATTCTGGCCAGTAATCCGTAGGCTGACCAAAAATTCCTGTAGGGGTCATAGGCACAAATCATCCTCCTCAAATACATTGCTCCTTTGTCACGTAAGGCATTATGAATCAGGACTAGGGTTTTAAAAAGAATCTTCTTTTTAATTGGCAGCCAGTGCATCACCTTTAGATGGGGTAATATGAGTTCATGGAGAAAAGTTGAGAAAAGTTTGCGCTGCCACATTGTGCAATCACCGGAGAAGGTAATCTCAAAGGCCCACGTAAAGTGCGTTGCCATAATCAAGTCCGGAAGCCATTATTTCTTGAAACACCGTTTTCTTCGCTTCAACAGGTAGGAGAGGTAGATCTTTTTTCAAGGATCGTAACAACCCAAAACAGGAGCCAGCCAGTGAATGATTTGTGTTTGGAAGGTGAGGGCAGTGTCCAATTTCTTTACCGTACTCTGTTGGGGGCTGGGGGAGTGCCCTTAGGCTAGCACTTCTTCCGAAAGTCTGGCAGAATGGGGCCAAAAAACAAATTCTCCATTTTGTTGGGATTACATTTTAGTTGGTTGGTGGACAACCATTTAAACACATTGAAGAGGCATTTTTTGATAGGCCCTCCATCGATTTCTTCAACTTTTTCACATGTAAAAATTAGGATCTCAGTTTGAGGAGACAGATACAGGATGGGGATTGAGGCTAAAGATACACAAATACTGAGAAGAACACCAGCAGTGCCACAGCACCCGTGTGATTGGCTGAATGAGCACATTCTCCGTCAGTATCGATTGCGGTTTGTTAACTTGCTTATGGTAATTTGTGGCTGTTGGAAGAGGGATCTCGATATGTAATTAGCTGAAACACCTGTTGATGAAGATGTGTGACTATTGCATTAAGTGTTTGTGTGTTGGGCTAAGAGAGAGAGGATGCACAGAAGAGAGACAAAAAGGGAGTTAGTTATGCTGTGAAATTCTATCAAGAGCACCAGAGAGCTCATCTGAGAGGTGGCAAAGAGGAAAGCACGAAGCCTCAAGAGAGTCATGTGCCCTGAGAGAGTCCCACCAAATATGTGAGCACAGGGCGGATTTCCTTCACCCTTTGCATCACCAGCTGGTCTGAGGCCTTTTCTCTGATCCAGAAAACAAGTTTGTTACTCAGGGCAGCTAACCTGCCATGAGTGGAACATTTGCATGGCCCTCGAGCCAGCACTCATTCAAATAAAAGAAAGCGGTACACTGGCCCCTCAGTTTTTTGAGCCGGGGTCATCAGATATGCTCCTCACATAAAAAACCCCAGAAACTACATGTTTGTACTTACGTGAATCAGCTGATAGAGAAGATGGGCCCAGCAATGGAGGTTCCAGGTAAAAGGTGCTTTAGGAGCGTTATGTGACGTGGATTTGTAGAAAGAACAAAAGCATTTGTAATGTAAGGATGACTGGTGCGACTACTGTTAGGTAAGATTTTCAAAGGATGTGACTTGAGCATACTATTCCCTGGAGACTTTGATGGGAGAACAGTCAACTTACTAAACAAGCGCTCGCCAGGCACCCGCGCTTTACTTTTAACATTAAAAGTAAAGCGCGGGTGCCGCGAATATACCAAAAGTAAAGCAATAGAAAAAACATCTATCTCTTTACTTTTGGTATAATCGCGGCACCCGCGCTTTACTTTTAATGTTAAAAGTAAAGTGCCTGTGCCACGATTATACCAAAACGAAAGTCATCGCGATCACGATCGCTGTGAAAGCGAAAGTCATCGTGATGACGCTCTCCTGAGTGCTGCTGGCTGGCCTAGCGCATGGCGGTTGCGCGCGTGCACGCTCACGTGCACTCAAGCACTAGGCCAGCCAGCAGCACTTAAAAAAGTCACTTACAAAATTTCTTTCCGAGCCAGCGCATGCGCTGGGCTCAGCGAGACCTAAAAATGGTTCGTACCTGTTCTTTCTTGCTTCAGAAGAAGGGATCGGCTAGCAAACCACTGCATTTGGGGGTGCTGGATGTGGTAAGTCAATAAGGCTTTGGGGCAGACCTACTGCAGTGAGCCTAGTGCAGGATTTTCTGTATGTTTTGGGACCGTATTTGAGGCGCACTAGATGTGGCTTTGAGTACTGCTTTACTCATCCTACTTTGGTCAGCCCTATGGAGAGTGAGGTGTCAAGGGGATTAGATGGCCCTCTTGAGTTGGAGCTTGGCCATGTGGTGCATCTGGTTAGAAAAGTAACCAAATAGAAAAGGCTTGGTGAACACTCTGTAGTTCTGTATGGGAGGGTTAGGACTGTTTTTTCCGTAAGGTTTTGGAGTTGGACTGGGTCACTGAAGGCCTATGCATGGATTCCTTCCTCCTGGGAAGGATAGTGAAAGGTTGGGGCCTACAGAGATGAAGATGTAGGCTGAAGCAGCAGCCTGTTGAAGCAGGTCTTATGGGTACCTGAGGGCTGGGCAGGTCTTCGCTTTGACCTTCTGCTGCTACTTCTGGATAAGATCCTCCAGGTGGTGGGTGCTGTAGAGTCCATCTTGAAGTTGTCTGGTGCAAGCTGCTGACCAGCTGTTTTTATGTCCCTAACCTGGCTAACCTGGGCGTGGTAATCAGGAGGCGGGAATGGAAATCTGAATTCTTACCCCCACTTCAGAAACTACGTCTTAATGGCTGACTGAGAAAGGGTGTGTGGTCAGAGCACTGACACAGAAACCCACCGGCCTGCTGTTTTCCCACTCATGCAGGCAGTGAGTGAGGGGTGTGTCCATGTGGAGGTTAGGCAGGACATTTGAGTGTCCCCTTTCTGCTGGGGAGGGAAAGGAAAGCCATAAACATCACCCAACAAGATCCCCCTTTGCAGGCTGAGGAGGGAATCACTGGAAAATATTAATACAATGAAATGTTATCTTAGTGCAAGCTTAGACTCTCTCAAAATAACAAAAAGAGCATAGAAGTAGAGTGGTGCACCCGACAAGACGTATGGAATGACTTAAGTGTCAGAGCGCAGCCTCCAAAACATAAGAAAGCCAAACAGTGAGGCACTAAGGGGAATTAAATGGAAATGTTGCATCCGAAAAGCTGTGTTAAAAAATACGGATGTGTTTTTAGAAAGCATCCTCTTTAATTATAATATTCCTTTGGCAGAATCATAAAGCATGAATAAAAGGTTATTTTTTATTGTTGTTATTTCTTTTGACAGTTTTATATAGTGTGAATTCAGCCCAAGACAAAGGATATTTGAAAGCTATTCATGAGCACTAATTACAGTACACTAGATCAGATTTTTTATTTAAGGGAATGGGAGATGAAGTGATCTGCCCAGAATCACAGGATGTTGAGCAGACACTGGGACTCAAACCTGATTCCCCATCTCTGCAACTCTAGCTGTCAGGCCACATATGCCTATGCACATGCAAGGCATAAAAGTGGGAGGATATTATTCTTGGGAAGGACATCTGGGTCAAGGTGACTGTGGCCTACAAGCCCAGCAACTGAAAAACAGCGAGGCCCTTTCTATTACAAAATTATTCCCCAGCCCTCCAGCGCAGGAGCACCCGAACAACAGTGAAGCCCCTGCCATTACTAAATTACTCAACACTCCCCAGCCCTCCATTGCCTCAGGGCAGTGCAGATCACACTGCAGCTGAGGTCTCCACTTCCCCGCCACAGCGGGGCAATCTCTACTTCAACGGCGGGGGCCGACCTACCCAAGGAGTGAATGGGGGCTCCTTGCACCACACCTCTGGAGTCACCTGCCGGACATAGAGGGTGCCCTCACTTACCTTCCCTAGTCCACACTTGAGGCGTCAAGATGCGGTGGAAGCTTGGTGGATTTGCAGCTGCCTGGCGTTTATCAGGTAGGCCACAGGGGTAGACTCTGACCGAGCGGACCACGCTGGTCGCGCCTCCCTCCGGAGCTTTCCCTTCCCCATTGCCGTGAAAGATCAGCCTCGGGACAAGACACATACTCCCTGCTTGATGAGAGGCCAGCTGCCATTTCATATCTGGGGCTTATGGAAGATGCCCTGCGATGTACTGTGGCCAGGGACTGCCTGTATCGGTTGACGTGGGGAGAAGCCTTGCCACGAACTCCACGTGCTGCTGGTAGGTGCTGTACGGGCACACTCGGTCCCCGCAGCGTGGGGGGAGCAGCGCTCCTGCCTGTGGGAGACTGCCTGTCCCTGTAAACAACATGGCAAAAAGGAGCCCTGCTATATACCTCGCCTGCTGCATGCGGAATGCTCTCGACATCACCAACTCGGGGCCCCCTTAGGCCCAAGATCACCGCCTCTGAGTGTAACAACACTCTGAAGGCCTGGCTTAAAGCATGAGCCCAAACAATGGCGAGAAGATCATGCTGTGTAAATATATATTTTAAATTTGTCCAACCCTAACCACTTCAACTTTCATTAAAGTGTAATCTTGAGGGAATTTGCAACTTGTATATATGTATATTGTGTATATGTAACTCTAACCACTAGTATCTGTAGTAACTTATGTACTTACTACCAACCACCCAGCTCATCCTCTCCCTTACCAAGGACCCCCACACCACCAGACTCAGCTTCCAGGAAGGAATGAAGGACGTCACATCCTGGATGAGCAGCAGCTGACTGAAGCTCAACCCGGAGAAGACAGAAGTCCTCATCCTCTGACCCTCCCCCTTTGAATGGGACAACACCTGGTGGCCCATCGCTCTCGGCAGCCCTCCCACCCCCACGGACCAATCCAGGAACCTCAGCATCATACTCGACTCCTCCCTCACCATGAACCGACAGATTAATGCCGTCGCCTCCACCTGTTTCAGCACCCTCCATATCCTTTGCAAGACCTTCAAATGGATCCCCTCCGAATCCAGAAAGACCGTCACCCATGCACTCATAACCAGCAGACTGGACTATGGAAATGCCCTCTATGCTGTAATCAACAAATCCCTGCTCCGCAAGCTCCATACCATACAGAATACCCCAGCCAGACTCGTCCTCTGCATCCCTCGACATGAACACATCACCCAACACCTGTGACACTTCCACTGGCTCCCTGTCGAGAAGAGAGTAGCCTTCAAGATACCCACACCTACAAATGCCTCCACAACACCTGACCCCAATATCTCAATGAAAGAATCTCCTTCCACATACCCAAGAGAAACCTCCGATCCGCCGACCTCGCCCTGGCCGAAACCCAGTGCATCCACAGAGCAAGATCGGGTGAAAGAGACTTCTCCTACATCAAGGGAAAGACCTGGAACGAGCTCCCTATCAACATTAGACGCGCCTCCACTCTGCACACTTTCAGGAAGAGCCTCAAGACCTGGCTCTTTAACCAACCTGGAGCTGCACCCCCACTCCCCTAAGCACCATTAGACCCTCACGGGTGAGTAGCGAGCTTCACAATTCCCTAATTGATAGATTGACCATTCTTATGTTAATTTAGAGTTTTTCTGTTTGGAACTTTTATGTAACTCATGTACTCTGAAGTCCTTATGTAATGTAACTGGTCCTACTGTAAAGTGCTCTGATACCTCCGGGTAAAGTTCACACTATAGAAAATCACAGTAAATAAATAAATAAATGGCCTGACAGGGGAGGGGATAAAGCACAAAACACAGCTGCTGGGGGTGGGGGAGGCTGAGGTGAAGATGGTGCGAGTAAACAACATCACCAGGCCCCCACAGTGAGACCCATTCTTCCTCGCCCCCTATGCCCTGAATGAGAAGGGCTGTGGCAGAGGAGTCAAGAAAAAACACTGTTTCTGTGCTGTATGCGGAGGTGAAAATGGCTCAAAGGCCTGAACAACACCTGGCTCCCAGGGAGGCCGATTCTGGCACACAATCACCAGATCCCCATTCCACCATTAGCGTGATTGCTTGGCAGGGGAGGGGGTCAAGGAGAGGCCACAGTTGATAATCGCTGAACAGCCATATCATATGCCCGCCCGGCGAGGCTGCTTCACTCTCCCTGTCCAGTGCCCTCTGTGGACTCGGAAAGGGAAAAAAACGGCCCACAGAGGGCACTGAGACACCGGCCCTCCGGCCAATGCCCGAGTGCCCGTAGTACCAATCCGTCCCTGGGTGATGCTGACTGCAATGGAGGGGCAGCAGGTGAGAGCTTCGTGACAGTGGATGGGGCTATCGTTTCAGGAAGGATTCGGAGCAGTGTGCGCTCCAGGTGATAGGCCACCTTTGTTACAGATTTGAAATGTACTTCAGTTGAACAGTTCTGAATCATCCACATATAAGGTGAATTATAATATTGAAACGTACCTCAAAGACACCTGCACTAGAAGGGATGAATGGGAGGTGTTAAGTTCATCACCTATTAAAAATTGAATACCAGTGCCCCAAAAATACGCAATCTGTCAAATGAGTAAGCTAGGTCAATCGGTTCAAGCTGGAGCACTCGAAAAGATTCCTATGAGAGGCACAGATTCAGAGTCGTACATACCACCATATGTTGATCACAAAAAATGCGGAAAAAAACCAAGAGCAACAAAAACAAAATGTATGACTTAGCAAAACAACAGAAGCAAAGCCTCAGACCTTCCAATATAAATTAAAAGGCGGTGAAAGAAATGACACGTGGAAACAATAATACTACAAGCATTTTTGTTTATATAGTGGGTCCTTGTATTTTTAGGCCATGGTACAGGAAGAATTTAAACTGGTGCATTAAAATCAGATTGCTTTATTCTGCATAGTGACTATAAAAAGGTGCTGGCCCTGTGTGGTTAAAGTGTAAACCTGTTTGTTCAGTTCTTTATTGCTTTGTGCTTACAATGTTTGATTTTGAGTAATCAATTAATTCTGGCAATAGAGTTTGTCCATAATATTTGACAGTTGGCAAATCATAACACAATAAGTTTCGTAAATCGATGGAATTCAGCTTTGCAAGCCGACACAGAATTCTGAGCAGACTGACAAACAGATTGTGTTTGTATAGCATGCAATACGTACAAGGAAATACCAGAGTCAAAATATTGTTCCTGCCCTCACGGGCTTACAGACTATTGCTGCTCCCCAAACACAGATGGGCGAATCCGGAGCACTGAGGAAAGTTTCAGCTGTGTCCACGGTCTGCACAAGCAGTCACATTTAAGCTCATGGCCGTCAACTTCAGAAGCGCTGCTTACACCATCAAGCCACGTCTCCTTTAAAAAAGACCACCTTAATGCAACTGTGAACAAGCCAGTGTATTTCTCAGAACAAACATAGAACTGGTCGTCCTTTCAGAGTTTCCTCACTGTAAAGTTGCATCAGTAAATTTCTAAGGTCATGTACTGGCTACTATGATTGGCAATGCTTGTTAGACGGAATACTCTTTTGCTGATTGACATACAATTTAAAATGCTCATGATTACCCAGACAGAGAACACCCCAGGTCTGAAGCTGACAGCAAACCCCTGCTCATAACCATGTGCATCAAACAGAAAAGTGCAGTACACTGCCTGAAAGGGGGCTCTTGCCTTGCAGTAGATCCATGCAGTTACATACAACCCATCGCTTTTGCGCGGAGCCATGTGGTCACCCCTATGTTTATGCTAATTAAACCATGTCTGTAGAAACACAGAGAGTGATGTCAGATGGTTACCAGGTTCATGCAGTGTGCCCACTTCGACGAACTACAAAACAGGAGATCCTTTTCTTGAGCTCAACCTCCAAGGTCCGCGTGAATTGAGGGGAGCATGGTGCCATCACATGACACAATAGAAGTCTTGACCACATCAGCAAGTGAAAATTGCAAGATTCTTTTATTTGCATTTTCCTGCCTACTATTAATTATTCATGCCTTTGTGCTCTTCAGGTTTGTCGCTTACTTCCCACTACTTTTTCCCTGCACTATACCAGTGAGGTGACACACACACTAGTATTAATGAGGAGTTAGCCTCACAGGCTAAAATATTTCCTCTGCTTTCTTGAGCCTCCGTCCAACATCCATTGCTACCTCGATTTCAGTGTCCAACGAGGAAGGATGTTGCTCTCTTCAGGTATGGATTTTCGTGCTGGACTGTTCCCATTGAGTCCAGGGTCAAGACTGATTTGCATATGGCTGGGTTCAAACTGGAATGGCATGGTGAGCAAGAAAACGATGGATGTAGGCCCAGATCTCTGTACTTTGGTGAATGTATGACGTTGTTCTGCATTCTGTCCATCAACTGTTGTTTTTGCATTTGTCACCCCAAGTGGGACGGGTATGCCCCGACGTGGGTCCCATGCTCTCTATGCCACTGGAGTCAAGCTATCCTGGTTGAATAGGTGTGAACCGGTCCTAGGATGCTTGTTTCCAGTCCAGGGAGGACCTGGCCTGGCAGTTCGGGCTGGACTGTTGCCATTGGGTACAGGGTCAAGACTGATTTGCATATGGCTGGGTTCAAACTGGAATGGCATGGTGAGCAAAACAATGATGGATTTAGGCCCAGATCTCTGTACTGGGGTGAATGTATGAGATTGTTCTGCATTCTGTCCATCAACTGTTGTTTTGGGATTTTATTCACTTCAGGAAAATTAATATCTCGAACATGCCCCTACATTCTTTGATCAGCTCTTGTGAGGTTTGAGGGCCACCCCCTGTACCACAGTGATCATTTTTTAATTCTAAAACAATTGTCAAATCCAGGCTTTCCCGGAAGTTGGTGGTGGGAAGTGTTCTATGCATTTGCGATCTTTCTGTAAGGAACTTTTTTTTTTGGGGGGGGGGGGGGCACTCAACGTCTTATATAAAACGCATTTGCCTGGGGCACTTCAACATCAACATCAGATCCCTAAACTTGGTGCTTTCTGTAGGTATACGCTTGCAGCGATACAGCCTGCAACACTTTATGGCTTTATGCCAGCTGCCGGCATGTGTGTGTAAAGTAGCTGACCACTCACAGAATTGTCTTCGGTTATAAATACAGCTAGAATATTTCACTTCTTGAATCCATGATTTATAAATCTCAGAATGCACTTGAAATGAAAGGTTATAATTGATACCCACAATGTTCAGAACTTTGTTTAAAATATTTCTTGTTGAAGAATCACTCAGGATGGTTTGATGTTACCAGTAGACTGTTACTGGTAATATGTACAGGGTTGTGTTGGGGGAGGGCACAATAGCATACTTTTCACATATTTGGTGAATATTTTTAATTATATTGATACTGTGTGCACCAAATGATAGTTTGGCAAACTGTTGAAAATCTCTCTCTTTAGTTAAACTGTTTGCCTGGGTGTAGGTTTGAATTCTCTGTCACTTTTCTAACATCTCTGCCTTGAAGGCAACATTTTAATACATTGTGTTCTGTGGATTGGAAGTAGACTTTCCATCCAGACCTACTGGAGAAGCATCTTTCCAAACTTCAAAATTCAGCTCTACCTATCAAAGTATTTGGTGAGGCTCTCCCCCCATTTATGACCTCCACATTCATCTGTTGTGTAGCGATCACCATTAACACTCATCATCACTGAACTACACCCCTAAATTTTATCTTCCCTCTAAAAATATTCACCGCTCCCTTTAATGTCTCCGTCTTCACAGTATGTACTGCTTCACTCAATCCCAAAATGTATATTTTTGCATGTGGTTGAATCATTCTTTACCCACAAATCTCCAAAGACATCTATTCCCTTTATTATTTATTCTTTCACTGCAGTGTAAGCCCATATGCATACCTCGAGGCCAGCTGTAGGATTTTTGCTCTCTCAGACCCTCTCTGCGACTAAGCATGGAACCTGGTGGGGTAAAAAAGAGATAATTCTGGGTTGACGTTGTTCACTTCTTCCTTATTTGTACACACTGTGCTTATCAAAATCTTCTTTTACCTATCGTTTGAATACTTTCTACCATGAGAATCCCAGCAAGGGACACATTACCTGGCTTCCAAATGATTTGAATGGCTTCCTAGTTTTTACCTCACTTTTGAGCTTTTTCTATTTGTGCAATCACAGAGAATGAACTGAAGCAGTACGTCATGTTTGTTTGGTGTACGTTTTCACAGTGAACCATTGATGTCTACACTTTAGTCACACACTTGATCCACAGCATCTACAGCCCTTTCTATGTGGCCAGATTGCATCATTTTCTGTACCACTGACTTACGAATATCTCCTATAGGGGCTCATAAGTACCATACTTACCCTTTCACTTTTCGTTAACTGACATTTCTTTCTCTCTGAAAGGATTGTGCAAGTAAAACTCTCTTAAATTATTATATTTTTTGTGTGTCTTTTTTGACTTTAAAGCTGAGCTTGCATGCGCCTACCTCAAGTTTTTATTTCATCTCTTATCTGTGAAGACTCACTCACTTTTTAACTGTAAAACAAATGTACTGTGGTCCAAAGTCTTTAATTGTTAACCACATCACGCACACCATCCTACACTTCTTTTTGCACTGTTAAAACTTTCACTCTTCAACTTTTTTCTTTTGCTCCTAAATGTACAAGAATTTGTCATCTAGAATTACTTGCTTGAGTGCCAGTTCACGGATGTTAACCTATACTTGAGTAAATTTACACATATAAGTTTACTCTTACACTTTTTAATAACTTAACTAGTTTTGAGTAATCACTTTTTTATGAGAGTAAAGTTACTCAAATGTGTAGACTTGCAAGTCTCCATCCCCTTAAGCAGGGGGTGGAGCCAAATGCATGAGGGTAAAGTTACTACAGCCAAAAAGGAGGAGCAGGAAGCCCAGCACCACACTAGGCCAACCACTAATACTGCAACATCTTCCAATAAAAAAATACTGGAGACAGGAACTTAAAATATAAACTCATAGGAAATAATGTAAAATGTAATTAACTTATTTTGACTTTTTAAATCTAAACACACAAAATTAATGTAATGTTAAATAATGTAAGTGTATTTAAATATATGTATATATAATTTTATGATAAAATATGTTAGTAACCTTTTATAATCTAAAAATACATCACATTTATTTTCCAGAAAAATACATTAATTTGAATTAATTCTGAACATAACTTTTTAATTCAAATACATAATATATACATATAACCATTTTACTTGTTTTTTTTAATACCTTTAAAAAAATAATGTTAATTTGATTTACATTAAGTAAATGTACTAAATATTGAATTCAAAATAAAGTTTATAGCGCAGTGGAATTTTGTTATTTTGACCCCAGTGGAGGAGAAGGTAAAAAAGTTTATTACATTTGAAAAAAATTGGTAAAAATGTGTTAATGTCAATAACTTGATTTAAATGTTGATCGATTTTAATATATTACATTGAATCAAATACTTTTTTGAAGTTTAAATTAAAAACAAACATTTCCACCTCAAATAAAACCATATTTTTATTTTTTATTTAATAATTATTGAAGTGGTGTATAGAATCATTTCAAAGAAATTTTATTTTATTTTAATTTAAAAAAAGTATAAAAATATTTTGAAATGCAATACAAATATTCTTTTATTTCAGGCAATTTTTAACATTAAAGTATTTATATTTTAGCTGTTTTAAATAATTGAATTACTTTAGCATTACTGTCTATGGAAATTTATTTTATGTCCCAACATCCATTAATTTCTATTGGAGTGTATTGCATGACCCGTTGTTGGCCATGTGTGGTGCTAGACCTAGCCCAACTCTGAGCTGGGTCACATTTATAACTGTTTTGTGCCCTTTTTGGCTGTAGTATCTTTAGAAACTCAGTTTGTGAATGGGAATTGGCATACTCTTTTGTAGGTGGGTGCACATTTCTCCCTAAACCCCTCCCTAACGCTCCCTTAACCCAGCACTCCTCCATGTCACTACCACATTTACTACTAAAACGTACACTTACATGTGCAGAGACTTAATAGTTGGGATAGAGCTCCCTGAACAGAAAACGATAGGAGAGGCAGAACCTTCCCACATGGGTATGTGAATAGCATTTTGTAGTACTTAGTCGTACTATTGTAGTACTACCAAATGTAGAACAAAATGCAGTTTGTGAATAGGACCCTTAGTCATTTTCTGATTACATTTTTTTGCCCTTGCCCCCTGACTACCTTTCGTGCATCATTCTAGCGGTGCTTTCCTTCCATTAATCAGTCTTTATACTTGTAAATGCCAATGCACTGGTCTTTAAATAACCAGCCACGTATTTGGGAAACCATTTAGATGTTCTTCTTCGACTCTTGGATAAATTTATTGGAGAATATATCGCTTCTTTGACTGACCACTTTAGCTGATATGTTTATTTTTCTTCATCCAGGTCCTGATCCCGGGTGCATCTGTGTGATGTACTGTCTGTCATGAGACTTAACATCCTCTTGTTTAGAACCTTGTCTACCTGTGATCTGGTACTAGAGCTTGTCATATGCAGGACTAAATGGTTTAATTAACAATGGCTTGCAAGGACATCCTTTGTTTGTTGTGAGTTGTTCTGTGTGCATTGTATGCATTTAAGATCAGTATAACCATGTTTGATGCGCTAGAACGTGGGTACTCACAAACATTTCTCCACGGTCCACAAAGTATGGTCTATGAAGTTACTGAGGGCCGCCCTGAAGCCAGCAAGGTGTAGGTCGGGTGAGGAATGTGTGTAAGGTGGGTGTAGGGGAACCGAAGCATGCACATCTAGTGGCTGAATTGCACAATGTTAGATCCGGAAACCTGGGATCAATACTGGCTTCCCCACTCGACCAATTTGTGTCGTCCTTGCCAATTATATTTTTCACTTTGCCTCCTTTTTCTTCATTATCACATATAAGAGAACCTTAAAATACATGAGTTCAGGACGTGTGCAGTAGAAAACCTTCTCTTGAGTTTGATTTATTACATTATAATGTTTTCCATGTTTAATAGCACCCCAGGCCACCCATAGGATGCACTTGACAACTGACTTGCTTCTTAGTGGGTGGAAGCAAAAATGTTTCTAAATAAATGTTTGAAAACTGTCATATAAACAAAAAACTATCAATGCAGCAGTTTGATCTGGTTTACTAAGGTGGAACGCTTCTACATGCTTATGAAGTACGCGTTTTTAAATTTTGAAGAGTATTTATTTTTATATGTTTGTTCTAAAATATCTTCAAAAATGAATGAGTTTGTAAAGTTAAGTGGTTCCTGACACCTTCTGTACTCTCCTTTCTATAACTGCAGGTAACATGTAAATAAATGCTTGCCAGTTTGTTTACGATCATTGTGATTGTTATTACTCAGTAAACACCAGCCCAGCGTTGCTTGTGACCGGAGGTCCTCATGTAAAGGTCAGGGGGGCCGCAAGTGGCCCCCGGGCCGTACTTTGAGGATCACTGCTCTAGAAGAACGTTTTGCCCACCTCTCTCAGCACATGGGCAATCTTTGCTGCTTGTAAAATCAATCTGATGTCTCCTGCTGATGACGCCATAGACTTAATTTGCATTTTACTCTAACCCACCCTCAGGACCTTATCATAGTTACCAACTTATGTCAATGTCTGGTGAATGTTTTCCACCGTATTTTGGTTCCACTCTTCTTCCTGGACTGGAGGCCTGATGAGCACAGTAAATATTGAGATTCTGTTGACTGAAACAGTAATAAAACGCTACATTTGACAAACAGAAGCCTTACAAGACGTTTTTTGTAAACATATTTTTATTCCAATATCCATTCACTCTCTAGCTCCTGGATTGCTATAATATGGATCTTCTTTATATATATTATTTGGCATGATCGCAGTGCATCAAGAAACAGCTGTGCAAAAAAGGCATATAAAAATCATTCAAATTGTGCTTGCATAAACTTGTCAAAAAGTTATACATCCGCTTTCTGGACATCAGCGGTAACATTGGGTGACATAGCAAAGTTTGTCACAGCGATTTCTTTTGTCCAGTAAAAACAAATAAGATGGCTTATGAAATATAAACATATTTATTTCAAATATGGGAACCTTTTTCATAGTTAAAATTCTTATAAACGTGAGGAACCCGGTGTTAGTGCCTACTGTGCCACAAGCTTGCCTTTGGAAATTAGACCTTTTGCTGCTGCATTTCAGAAGTGGTCAGTGTGTGCGAGCGCACACCTACATAAAATACCTGGTACCTATCTTTCCACATGATGAAACATGCCACCAGGCCCACCAGGCCCAGCAGGGGGTTGAGAATTATCTGCAGAAGCACGTAGACCTTGATGGTCCCGGTGATGGTGCTGCAGTCGGACAAGTCCTGATACACGAAGGTCCGGCTGAGGGGGTCAGACGGGTCCAGCTTGCACTGGCACACGGAGTCCACAGTCATGCCACAGGAGAAGTGCGTCAGCTGCGAATAGTGGTAGGCAGCGAAGGCCACGGCCAAAACACAGACGATCAGGCTGAAGGCACTCAGGAGAAAGTAGGCGAGCTGCAAGGAAAGAAAGAAATGTGTTTAGAACCACACGTCAAAATCTGCCCGGAAACAGTTCGTGTTGGAGGGCGTTCAAAAAGTCTCCTCGGCGGTTCGTCTGGAATAAAACAGGCAGATGCAACTTTTCCCACATTCTGCTGAAAATGACTTGGCTCTGTCAGGCACACCATCGCTTCACGCGCGCCCGCCCTGCCTGCGATCAATGGAAGCGCGCAGGCGGTGTGGAAACACGGCGTGCGGAGCCAAACATCTCTTGCCTCTGAATTTTAAGTGATTTTTTGCAGCTACAGAAACCATTACTCAGAAGAGTCGGAAAATAGAGTTGCTTGCGTTTGTTTTAGACCATTTTTATTTCATGTTAATAATTTATATCGCTCCACAGGCTGCCATCTGGCTGTTCCAAGGCAGTAGTAATGAGAAAAAAACAAGAAACATACGAAATTGATAAAAAAAAATACGAAAAGAATATCGTACATGTCCGATGTAGGTGCTGGTAGGAAGATTATGTAAATAACTTTCCTTTAAGTCAATTATATGCTATTATAACAAGGCATGGATACAGGTCTCCTGGACCTGCGTTGGATACCTCTTTCTTGATCTTAACAGATAAATGACTCATGAATCCATTCAATGATGTTGATTCTATTAGTCTACCCGCAGAGAACCCTCTAGAAATAAAACACAGCTAGCTGGCCAGGGATGACCACTTCCTTCTGCAAAACTGTATCCATATTTTTTTCTCTCTTTCTGGCTATAGATGATGGTCACTCACATTTCCTTAAACTGTTCAACTCATTTCTGTTAGGGTCATGGAGGAATAATGCATGCTGACTGTGGGAAACTGGGTTGTTGGTTGGCCGGGGTGTGAGTCCTGGTCAAGCAACAGCCACAATCCCTTGCAGAGAGAACCACAAAAAGTCACTCAATTAACCTGTGCTTAAGCCTGGGTAGGTTGGCACACCAAGTAGTCAAGCTTAACTTGGAGGCAATCTGTGAAGCATTTATGCAGCACAACAAACATTAATAAAGTGACAAGAAAACACAAGAAAAATCCCAAACCAATTTAGAAAAATAGAATAAATGTTATTAAGATAGTTGGCACCAAAACAACACAAATCCAATCAGTAAAATCAGAGTTATGAATTTTGAAAGTTATTAGTGAAATCTAGCTCATAAAAGGTCAAAGCACCAATCGCGGATATCTAGCAGCACAAGACTAGGCCAAAGACGGAAAATATGGCTGATGGCCTTAGAAGAAAATCTGGAAAAAGTTGTCTGAGAAGTTCAGCGGGGCAAGGATTGAAGCCGCAGTGAAGATTTCTTCCTCCGGACTTAGGGGGTCATTATGATGGCGGAGAGAAGGCCACAGACTTGCTGTTGGTGGTGGTCTCCCCGCCATCAGAAGGCCATTACCCGCCCGCCACAATAGGATGGAAGGGGGTTCCGTGGCGGTCAGAAACTCTGACCACCATGCATCCGATGGGCTCAAGGAGCTCACAAGTGAGGCAGAGGACCTCCCAATCCTTAAAATGGTGGCGGTGCCTACCAGGCACCGTGGTAGGGATTACGATGTCCCTTCCCGCCTGCCTGTTCATGATGGTTAACCTGCCATGAACAGGTAGGCGGAAAGATACTTTTTGGGGCCTGTTGCGGGCCCCCATTAACTTCTGGCCCCCAAAAACGGGACCTGGAGGGCACCTATGGTGCCCCTCTACATATCCCTACACCATGTATCAGGCACCACATGGTGCCTGCCACGTAGTGCAGAGAAATGTAAATTGCCCCTTGTTAGCATTGTGGCGGGAGCTGCAGTCAGCAGCACCCGCCACAATGCAAAACATTGGCAATGCGACCGCCTCGGTGGCGGTCGCATTGTAATTCATACTGTGTGGGACTGCCGCCTTGTAGGTGGGCAGTCCCACACATGATATGATGGGGGACAGTCTGTCATCGTAATGACTCCCTTAGTCTTCAAGATGGAAGGCCCAAATCTCCAGCGGGACGAGGCAGAGGGCTGTAGGAGAAGACAGTTTCACAAAGTCGGATACCCCATTGGCAAGGGACCGCTGAAAAGGATTTGCTGCAGAGAAGTAGTAAGAGAAGTAAATCCGTACGGCGATGCACCTCCGGCTTATAGGTGAGCAGGTTGCCCCCAGTCTCCTCCTGGTTCTAAGACCAGTTTTTGGAAAAAATTTGTCTATGTCCATAGTTTTGGGATTTGGTCATTTGAGCACCTTTAGCATCACAACCAAGGGCCCAGGCCTGGTGGGACACATCTTGGGAGTTCAGGGCTCCCTCAGACTGAGCCCAGGAGGGGGTTCAAGATGGTGAGAGCCTTTTATATCCCTATAGCTCAGATTAGGAGGCCAGCAAACTAGCCCTTGGAGTCACTTCTGGCAGTCCTGGGTGCAGATGAAGATGTAAGGCTCAATAAAAGGGCTGGCCTCAATGGGTTCAATACAGGCTCCAGGTAGCAAAGCAGCCCTTCCAGGTACAGCAGCAGTCTGGCAAAGTGCTCAACAGGTTACAGCAGCAGGTAGTCCTCTGGAAATCCTACTACAGGTCGAGTAGTGAACTGAAGATTGGGTCTGAAGGTCCTATTTTTAAACCCTGGTGCTCTTCTTCTGGAAGGTAGGAGCAGCTTCTTGAAAGGTTCTTTGAAGTGCATGGAATTTCATGACTCCCCTGACCTGGCTCCAAGCTGGCTGCATTGACAATACAGACCCTTTGTGTGAAGGAAGAGCAAAGGTTAGTCAGGTGTAACTGGGACTGTGCTCATCTGCCAGTGGATGGCCAATCGAGGCACATCTAATCCCTCTAATGTGTGATTGTCTGGGAGGAATTCACAAAGTCCAACTGTCAGCTACACCCAGCCATGTGACCCACAACAAACTGCAGGCAGAAAAGGCCAAGGGCAGAAAAACGACAACTTTCTAAAAGTGGTATTTTCAAAATTGCAATGTAAAATCATCTGACTTTACCTTTAAAGACGGTTCATCATTACACTTTCATAGGTACCAAACATGATAAATCTCCCTACTCCCAATTAGAAATGACAACTTATTCAATCTAATAAGGAATCCCCAATGTTATCCTATGGAAGTGATAGGCCTCACAGTATTAAAAACAAATTTGGAAGTTTTTCACTACCAGAACATGTAAACCTTAAAAGTACATGTCCAATCTTTTAATTACAGAGCATCCTGTCCTATGGTATACCCAGGCCCTACCTTAGGAGTGACTTATATGCAATAAATGGGGAGTTTAAGGCTTGAGTTGGGGGTTTAAAACTGCATTCAGGCTATTATGGTAGGGATGGAACATGTTGTAAGGTGCTACTTAAGTCGGTGGCACAATAAGTGCTGCAGGCTGAATAGTAGCATTTTTCATTTTCAGACCCAAGGTTTATGGTATACAATTCTTCAAGGGAATTACAGGTGAGTTAAATAGGCCATTTGGGTATAGGCCAATGTAACCATAATTTAGGGAGAGAGAACAAGCACTTTAGCCCTGGATAACAGTGGTAAAATTGCTCAGACTCCTAAGGCTATCAAGTCCTGCAGAGTTACATAAAAACTCCCCAAGATTCCATGAATTTCTGCCAATGGGTGGAAAATATGCACGTGGCGCTGCTTGCGCTGTGGTTTAGTGCATGTAGCTCATTTCAAGCTGAAAAATCAATGTGAACAGGAACATGCGGTGGAAACAGCACACGGCCATTTGACTTGATTTCACTGTCACTCAAGAAGAAAATCTTCTTGAGAAGCAGCTCTCTGACCATGACAGCTTCAGCGACTGATCACATTAGAAAGTCATGCCAGAAGGCTTTCTAGCATCTGTAAATCGTGCTAGATGATGCCAAAGCCCGCTCGCCAGCTGGCGTGGTGATGCCTTGCATTGTTCCCGTTATCATCAAGCTGCTTGAACTGGAAAATAATTATGCCATGCAGTGATTGGTAGAATTCGTCTAGGACTCCGTATTAAAAGAGTAATGTGGAATTGCCAAATTCCATGAACAGAATTAAACATTCCATACTAACACCTAAATCATTTCCACTGGCAACTTTGCAACACTTGTTATAAGAGATAAAAACACTTAAACCCTTTCTTGTTGAAGCCAATAATATGCAGCACAGAACTGGGGAAATTGGTAGGGGTTATGAAAGGAGAACAGTAATTAGTGGTGCACAAGTTGTGATGGTGCAGGCTAATGCCATGATCAAAGACATTGATCTTCTTAAACGTCAGACAGAATGTCTGAAAATTTGAAACAAAAGAATCTGGACTCTAGGGTAAAACAGAAGAGGCTAAAGGAATACCTTTAATATATTTATTTCAATAACGTTCCCCAAAATAGGTTGTTTGACAGACATTTTGAATATTATTATACATAAGGTCCATTGGATATGTCATAGAAATGTCTCTTCCGACAAAGGCCATGGATCAAGGGAATTTTTATTATACTTTTTTTTAGTTTACAGATTTGATGGGGGTTGCCTCAAGTGCCATAGCAGAGAGGAGGAAGGAATTTCGTTTTTATCCAGCGCTGCACCCTATCAATGAAACATTTGATCTGATTCGTCCTTGTTTGCTTGTTCAAGGGTCTTTAAAAAATAAAACATTTACGTTTGAAGAGTTTGTTAAATTAAAAGAGTTTGTTTCGCTCACCCGAGGACGAGATGGATATCAGATAAATATGTATCTTCTTGATGTGCTCTTGTTGGCATAGTCTTTTTATTTGTGGTGTTATTATTATTTAGCAAATAGTTCTGGTTCTATTGTTTTTATTGAAGGATTTTTGTTTTATAGGTTGTTTGTTTCTGTGGTATTGTTTGTTGTTGATTTCCAATGTTGTTTTTGGTATGAGAAGTTGGCAGAGTCCCCAATACTCAGTCTTTACTGATGGTATGTATTGAGTGCATGTCATACTGCATTTTGTGTTTTCCTGTGTATTAATCACAGTTTTTTTATAACTGTATTACATATCATGAAATGTACACTTACAATTTAAATTCTTCACTATCATAGTTATTTATACAGCTTGTCAATGCTCTACTAACAGTCACTGTATTTTATTACATATGATAGAAGGAGCTTTTAATGATAAAAGGCTGTGTTTCTACTGGCTAGAATGTTTGTGAGATCATGTGGTTATATTTTCTCTTTGATGTTGAGGTACTCCTTCATTTTAATCTATTCCTTGAAGCTTTATTTATATGGGTGTGTCCTTTACAATATTTTAAAGTTTGTTATGTTTGGGATTCTGTTTGTTTCCCATTCTTTTCTTTGTCCTTCTTTCTTTTTTGTTTCTCTCATTTGTAAATGATAATTTTGTTTTAGGCAGTGATTGCAATCAACTAATGATTCTTTTTACAGATAGGAACTCAAATTAAAATATGTTCTTAATATAATGCAAAAAATGTTTAAAAGGATAATTTCACTAACAACCTTACTAGACTCTTGCAGAATTTAGTATACCGATATTAGAGAATATATGTTTTATTCCGCAACACATCTTTCAAGTTCCAGCAATTGAATATATATTTTTAAATAAAATACTTCTTCAATATTTCATGAATTCTAAAATTGGTCTCATCTTGATTTCCAACCACGCTCCCATGCTTGTTCATTTTGGTATTTTGGTGGGCATTAAAATGCCAATAGATAGTGTCTAGATAATTCCTTGTTAAAAGAAACATTTTTTTATCACAGAATTTGAACTTTTTGCTACTGATTTTTTTGAACTCATATCTCATAGCATTCTACTATTAATATGATGTGGGACTCGTTTAAGGCCATGGCCATTGAGTTTTATAATTAATTACATTTCAGCAAAGAGCAAAACTCTAAGGGGAATCTGCACATATGCTTATTATTCTTTATAGTAATAAAGATTGTTCTCATGAGTTGAAGAAGGCAGACATGGAGTTTAGCAAAAACACTTCTTATGGGCTAATTTATTGGAAATATATGGTCTTCCACTACATGATAGCCCACAGAGGGGACTAGATATGAAAATGAAAGATTTGGATAGGCTACACTTAACATGCTCACTAAGGCTAAAGTCCATTGTCCTGGTCCCTAAGCAACTATTGGTATTTAAATATTCTGTTTCCATAGATAAGACTGAATGTACTTGTTCAGAGGCAAGACCTGTCTGATAAGAAAAAAAAGATAGAGATTCAACATTGTGTAAAAACTTATGAAAAAAGTATTAGCAACTCATATTGAACGTTGTTTGCTAGATTTCTAAAAGGAGGTTGTATTCATGATAATTCTAGGACTCCTCTGATAGTCTTACATGTGGCCTTCAGAAATAAATCATTTATGACTGCTGTTGCATTGGATTCAAAGAAGGCTTTTGATTTAGTTGATAGTATTACATGCGGAAGGCAAGTACATTAATGCCCTATATAATTCCCCTAGGACATCATCTTTTGTAAATCTTATATCTTCCTTGTACTTTTCACTAAGAAGAAGGACAAGACACAAGTGCACTCTATAGCCTTTTCTGTAGTAGATACAGAGATCTAAGTCTACGACTGGATTTGTTTTTCTGACAGGGAAGTGAAGGTCTCAATTTAAGCGGATATATATCTCTTAATGTGTCTAAACCTAAGTTAACACTTCCTATTTTTTAAGGAGTTAAACATTTTTAAGGCTTTGGGAAATGAATTGAATGTTGACAGGTCTGACGGTCTGCCCTCAAATAAATTCTATTTTAATGAAGATTTAACATCATATATATTTGGTTGGAATTGTTCTAAAGTTCAGTATTTAGATATTTGATACTCTGTTTTCTTTAACAAGACAATTAAATATAATTCAAATGAGATTGTGGCTAAGATCCAACATTTAATTGAAAGGTGATTCCCTTTGTTTTAATCCAGGCGGAGCAGGTTGGAAGCCATTAAGGTGGTATTTCCTCCTGTTATTCCCTTTTCTTTGTTAACGTAGCCTATTACATGACTTAGAATGTTTAGTTAATGGTTGATGGCTTATCATCTAGATTTATGTCAAAGAAGTAGAGAGTTAAGATTTTTTGGAGAACCTTATGTTGCCAAAGTCTAGTCGGGGGAACAAGAGTAATTTCCCGGATTTTATAAGGTATCTTTGTGTTAATGAACTGAGATGTATTGGGGTTTTCTCTGAGACTTCATAGTGTGGCTAAAATGTGGATGAGTACAGTGGAATCTAGAATTTTCCATGTGTCACAAAACCTACGTCCTTACTATCTTCTATTGTTAGACATTCTTGTTATTTGGTGCAACCTTTTGCATAGATGTTTTTTCTGAAAAGAAGCAGTATTTGATGTCACCAATATGGTATAATAATACATTTACATTTAACAACAAGCCTACTTACTGGAATTAAAAGATACATAAAGGTTTTTCTTGGGTATCTCAGTTCATTCGTAGTCATAACTTAACATATATTTCCAAGATTTAAGGTCTATATATGATCTTCATGACTATTTGAAAGAACAATATAACAAATTAAAGGTTTTACACAGTATTTGCATACAAATAGCTTATAAGATATTGAGGTTGAAAACGTTTCTAACATTGCAGGGAAAAGTAAGGCATCTTCCATATATAATTTGCTTAAAACCCCTAATGTTGGCAAACTTAATTCAAAATTTGAATCACAATGGCAAAGATTGAACTGTGTTCGGTCACCTTTTCCACGAGATAACAATTGGTCAAAGGCAAAGTCTGTTTTTTGTTCAGCAAGTACCACATAATTATATAACATTCATATCATTTGTGAGGTGTCTTTTCGATTTTTCTGTCTTCCTTTTTGGGTGGTCCTCATTTTCTATGTTTCAATCAATGTATGAAAATAAGCTAATAGATTTATTATTGGCCATTGCTTTGCAAGTTATTCAAACTGACTAGAAGGCTGCAACTAATGTTGCTTCTTTGACATGGTCATAATCAGAATTTGGATAGTGTTAGTTCATTCTCTGCTCAGTTTGTTGTCAAACGTGAATTATGATTACCGGTGACTACTTTTCTTTCTAAAATTTCTACCAACATAGCTGTATTTGTGTATAGTAATCATGAGGTTTGTGAACCTCCCTAATAAAATACAATTGCACACACTTCGTATCTTGTAAGTATAGGCTTTACTTTTTTGTTCTAGCTTTTTCATTTGTTATTTTTAGCTGACGATGAATGTATGCTTACTCATATATCATAGTTTATTCATCCTCCCTATTCTTACTTCATTATCCTTTTCTCTTGTCTGTCTCTTACTTTTTACATAACCTTTTTATTTTGATAGTAGTTTACTAGTAAATTATAAAATGCATTGAAGTTTAGAATAAACTTCCTTTTTTGCTTGAGCTATTACCATTCAATAGATTGTATGACATATTTATTCTTTGATACTTCATGTATGTATATTTTCTATAGCTACAGGGCAAGCTTTTTTCATATTTTATGTCTGATAAAGCTACTTAAGCATACACAATTGCGGCTTATCTGTAGTATGTTGAGTTTTTGCTTCTATCTAATGTTCTCTTTGGTATGGTTTCAACCCATTTCGTAATTTATCTGATGACATACAGCAGTCATAAATGGCCTACCTAGAAGGTCCCAACACAATATTCTATTCTAAGATTCAGATAACCTTATATTAACTGAGGTAAAAACATCTGATAATACTCTCTTTCAACTCTGTTATTTATGCATTAAGATGTCATCTGTAGAGCTCACAATCTTATCATGTGCATTTCCACAGTAGAGACTCTAGCAGTTTAATCAACGATAAATCATAAGTGGGGTCATTTAGTGTTTGGTGGAGTAGAAGTACTAATTTATATCAGCTGTGCTCTAATTCCATGAAACTTGTGGTTTCTCCAGTCTAGTTTGAATTTGATGAAGTGTTGGGGTTTCCAACATCAGAGCCTCAGCTGACTCCACTGTAAGAATCTTCTGAATTAGGGGTCCTTCTGCCACTTGACTGTTTGGTAATAATGATGGTCTCTTCTTATTTAGATTTCCCGGCTTAACACACAGTTCCCAGACAACAACATTTTTGCATTGCCCCCATGCAAGGAGAAAACATCCTGCATATATGGCAAATTGATTTTTTGTTTTTCAAGAAAAGTTCCACTTAGAGACTTTATTCTTGAAAACAAAACAGTTTGCTGAGCAGGAGCGGCAAACATGATGCCCACAGCGGAGCCCCTGCAGCAGGTGTAGCCTCTGCTGAAATGGCACACTGTCGGTCACATTCTAAGGCCCAAAGAGACTACTGTAAATTCTGTATAGGCAGAAGGAAAACAAATTAAATTAGGGTGCCTTGTCTAGGAAGGGATTTTGAGACTCTCAGTGGTCTTAGAGTGTGAGCTCGCTTTATCATGGCCAGCGGTTATCCTAACTGTGGTTTACAGTAATTGGGGGGAGGGGGTTGGCTCCAGAGTCTTCTGTATTTCTAGATGACAATTGAAAACCCATGCTGGCTGGCTCCTATAGCAGAGTTCCTTGGTAAAACAATTAATTTATTAAACACAGAATTGCACTTCCTTATTCGTTTTGGTGTTTGATTCAATATGGAGATGCTGTTTTCAACTTTAAAACATTACAAATTAAGTAAAAGAGTTAACAATTCAACTTTTCCTTCCTCTAGGGAAGGTGACTGATGCAAGGACATCAAATGCCCCTCACTGCACCAGCAACATACCTTAAGGCCATAAATGATATGCTTACAAGCCAGCTAAGCCAATGTCAAAATCTTAAATGCAGCAAAGTTATAAAGTGAAACTATAATACCTTTGGTGAGGCCACATTACACCACAAACAATTTATAAAATTTGCAATGTACATCGAGGCTCAATTGGCCAGCAAACTAAAAACAAGAGACCAGACTCAGCTCCGTCTCTACTGGCCTCTAATGGCTAATGTGGGGCCCACCTTTTGGCCAAGGATTTTCCTGAGCCTTGGCTGTGCATACATGCATGTGAGCCCATGCTGACTGCTGAAGCACTGAAGTGTATTTATCAGTGAATAGCCCCAGGAGACACTGGAAGTTGTAGTTTCCTGCTCGATGCCTCAACTGATCCTCTCCTCAATGGACTTGCTTGATGCTGCACCAGATTATGTGTGTTACAAGCATGGTGGTTGGGAACCGCTGAGCAGTTGCAGTAGATTCTGAAAGTTCAAGTCCTTTGCATCATTGATCTTCAGCTTGTCCATTTATCTGAGCAGTACAACACTGCAGCACCAGTTTATATAGAAACCATTGAACATCACGGAGGTCTCTTTGAGTTGGAGGCCCTACACCATACCTCCTCTACTCCTCCACTTCTAGGATAATTAAAATATATTATTCACTTTATATTGAAAAATAGTTTGCCTTCTTCGAGAGTTTGAGAAATTCTGCCTCTCTCACGACTCTTGGTCTGTCTGTTTTTTGATAGGAGGTGTTAATTTTCCTGCTCTACTTTGCAATCATAGAAACAGATGGATTCACAGTCATTCAGTTTCATTTAGTATTGAAATATGACAGAATCACTGGCAGTTAGTGTTTACTCACCATCTGTGCTCTGTTTCTGTAGTTCATCGCCTACGCTGTTTGCTATCTGTTGGGTCAGCATCGTGTTTAGGTTCAAGTAGTACTTAAGCCGAACAACTTCTCAAAGTTTCATGTACTGCTACGTTTAAATGCTTGTGCTCATGGTCAGAATATTTTTTAAATTTCAATGGCAGTTTCTTGATCCTTGTTGGTTGAAATTTAAAGCTTACTGCAAGACCTTTTGTTTGATTCCAAAAATGCTGCAGCCACCCTTTTTCTGATTCATTGAGATCATCTGTTTTTTGCTTCCTGCTCTGCTGTCAAAGCTTTTTTTTTTTTAAAAGACACTTTTTCAACACCATCACCGGCTCTATTTTTCATGGAGAATTCACCTTAGTATAGTGTTTTTTACAATAGTTCGACTGCTGTCTCGATATGAATATATGACGTTACAACGCAAACAATTACAACGCATGCTTTCACAACGCAGTTTTTACATTGCAACTACCATTACATCGCATAATTTTACAAATCATGCCATTACAATGCATATTTAAAAACTACCATTACAACACATTCCATTACAATGCATACCTTTACAACGTAAACCATTACAACACATAATACTTTTAGGGCAACAGTACGATAAGTGCTGGATAGTGTAGGGGTAACAATTACTATTCCCACTCCAGTGAGGGCAACAGTAGGGTAAGTGTTGGATAGTGTAGGGGCAAAAATTACTATTCCGACCCCAGTGAGTGCAACAGTAGGGAAAGTGTTGGATAGTGTAGGGATAAGAATGTATATTCCCATCTACCCCAAAACCCATACCCACCCTAAAACAAAAAAATCTCCATTACTTACCTTATAAAGCATTGTAATGGCATGCGGTGTAATGGTATGCGTTATAATGGCATGCGTTGTAGTGACATGCATTGTAATGGCATGCGTTGTAATGGCATGTGATGTAAAGGCAGTTATGTTGTAACAGTTGCGTTGTAAAAGCAGTGCAATGTAATGACTGCATTATAATGGATGCTTCCCGTCTCAATAAAGGCCTCTTAATTTTTTGTGGATTTCCCCCAGTGATATCCACTTTAAGCAACCACAATAGTACGAGGATCAGATTTTTGACCTGGGTTCTGTCAGGTTTGTGATTTAAAGGATTTGCTTGTCATTTAGATTACCATCTCTTCTGCCCCCTCCACTCTAACATTTTTTTTTTTAAATGTCTGTTTAATATCTTTCTCCTCAGGTAAGCTCCACATCTGCTAACCCTGCTCCACATTGGACAAGTCTGGCATACTATCCTGTGATGTTGAACCAGTCCCTTCACATGCCCACATCTCGGATACGTCCGTAAGCAGCCCCTTGCTTTGAATACAGAGATTTCTGCTGTGGAGCAATAATCTATTCCACTTAGTCATTCCATGTATACGGGGATCACCTGGGATCTCCAGTGTCTAACACTGTTGTGCTTGGCAAACACACACCCAATTCCCACAAGTAATTTCTGCCCGTTGGCCATCCCATTCCTGGAATATATGTCCAATAGAGAATCCCACCCCTTCCTCCAATGTGTTTAGTACAGCCGTCCAAAAAGCCTGTATGATGTGGCAAACCAGATCATGTGTATGAAAGAGCTTCAGAACTGTTGAACATCTGACGCAATTGGGGCTAACCTCACTCCCCATTCGCTATAATCTTCCAGGTGTACACTATATCCTATGAAAGTATTTGAAATTGATGAACCTCAAACAAGCTGGGGTCACCAGCATTCTCGCTGCCATTTTACTTTATGATCCAATCCGCATAGTTTCCTTTCTCTAGATTCAGTTCACTGTGCCTTTTCATTTTCTGCGTAGGGTCAGGGACATTAATGACCAAAGGTTTGTATGAGCATGATATACCCTTCTCCCCATGTCTTTCCATAGTGATCTTGGACCCCAGCAGGTTGAATTATGGGATTGGGCTCAAGTGGACCATATAAGTCTCCAAGACTTGTCTCAGTGGTAGATAAATGAAGAACTCATACTCTATGACCAGTCCAGTCGTGACACCCTCTGACCACCCTGAGATCCCTGGCATGGCAGTTTTGAGGCAGCAATATTCTTGGTGGGCCCCTGAGGCTCTGCCAAGCATATTACGAGTTTCCTCACTGCCACACTTTTCATGATGGTGCAACCATGGTGAGGAAACAAAGGGCCCCCTGATGTCTCATGCCATGTGGATGCACACACGGGGGCACAACATATGCCCCCCTGTGTGCATGCACATCACTACCTGCAGGGCATGGACTGCAGCATTCCATGCCATGCAGGTACTGCCTTTGACATTCCCATTGTGGTGCCTATTTCATAGGCAACGCCCTAGGAACTCCAAAGAACCATTCGCCAGACAGGAGAAAACTCCTGATCTGGTGGGCAGTTCAAACATTGGTTTGGCAGTGCGGGAGTGCACCGCCAAACTCATAATAAGGCCCTAAGAGTACGCCTGAGACTAGGCAGTAGTATGTAAGCATACGTTAGTCATTTACAAGGCACCATTCTGACAATGTCAGGGTGGATTTCCGACACTTGAGTGTTCGGTAGTTATATGGTACTTCATGAGTACTTTCTGCTTTGCATAAAATATCTGCTTTTGGACAGCTCTCCAGGTGTGGCGAAGTCTCCCTCTTTATCTTGCATACTGCTGGAGATTTCTTCAACTATGATGTGATGCTATTAGTTTCCAAACTGTTGCTTCGTTTGATGACTAGGCCGTCAGGGTTAGAGCGTGAAGAGTGACGACAGGACCTTTCGTATTACTGAAGAATAGCATTGCTTTTATGAAGAATTGTTTATAGTCCAGGCATACTTTCCATGTCAGGAGTTGAGGCATCTCTGCTGCTGAGAAATAATTTATGAGTAGATCTTTTGCAAGGGTGCATAGGGTTGTTCAGTGTTGGGGAACTACTGGCCTTTTTAAGTGTCATATGATAGATACAATGCCCCTTTTCAGTCTGCATCTTTGTATTAAGTACATGTTTGCCACTTTCTAACTATTTGCTCCTATTAGCATTATTTCAAAGTATCTAGCAATTAATGCTGCTTTTCTTATATTTACTGTTGAATGTATCAATTACCCTCCTTTTCAGAAGCTTTCTCAGATCTGTAGGCTGCTGTGCTTCTATATATTGTTTCTCCCGTGAAGTAAAGCTTCCAAATGCTTTTTGGTTAGTTAATCAGGAAACAGAGGGACATGTTATGGAAAGTGATGTCTTATCTGATATCATTTGTACGTGGGCAGGGGAAAGGTGAGGGGAATTCAGGGATTGAAACAGAAGTTGGGTCTGTCTCCCAATGGTCAAGGTGATGTCCATTCTGCATGTAATACAGGTTCCCCACTGATGGATGAGGGAAAACATCCCTTAAGAGACCCACACAGGGGCATAACCATCTACTCTATCAGGCAGATGATGGGTTAATGTACCTTGCAGGAATGTGGAGGGTGTGAGAGAATAGATGGTAAAGCCAATGGGAGCTCTACATAGAAACTTTAGCTGGATTTCCCTATGAAGCTGTACGATGGGTTGCACCACTGGAAGCAGACACTAATCAGTTATAGGGACTAGTGAGACATCTTGCATTCAGAGAATATTTAGGTTAAAGCTAATAAATTTAAGATACAGATTCCAAGGAATATTCATTCTTTTGTACCTGCTTTTGTACCATCCTTAGTAGCTGTTAGAAATGGGATTGGTGGTTGGCTGATGAATGCTCCCAGGTCAGGCAGGAACCACCACTGTAGTCAAGGTAAGCTGGGTACACACTAAAAGATAACCTGTGCTCACCCTCGGGTAACTTGGCACAGAGCAGTCAGGCTTATTTAAAGAGGCAATGTGTCAAGTATTTGTGTAACACATAGACACACAGCAGCACAATGAATATATACCACAACAAATCTCTACACAGGTTTAGAAAAATAGATTTTTATTTTGTAAACAAAACAAGACCACAATGATAAAAGTCTAATGTATAGAAGTTGAGTTAAAGAATTTTACATGAATAAATAAAGCAAAATAAAGGAAAGCACTTAGAAGCAAGCAGTGCTAAAAGGTTACTTATGTTGTTCTGGACCGGGACACAGTCAAACTTTGGACCGACCGCAGTGGAATGCTGGCCAGCTACAGGATCCACGGAGGCCTTGGTGAATAAAGTACTTTTTCGGATTGCACAGAGTGAGATGTGTCGATGTCGAGTCGTATGAGGGGTACCGGAATCGAGAAACATAGAGCAAAGCACAGGATTTTACCAAGCAGTCAAGGGGATGCATTGATCTCACCAAGCTGCAGCAGCAGAGATACGCTGACCCATGAGTCGATCTCTGGAGGCCAAGCACTGGTTCCAAGGCATTGCGCCGATTTTACTCTCGCAACCAGGTCAATGCAGCGGTTCTGTTACGTGCAGACAGGGGAGGATGCAAAATCTGTGTTTCAAGTATCTGGGCCACTTCAAGTGAGAAAGGCACAGGAGCAGGGGGAGACACTTTGATATCCCCGAGTCTCACATACCAGGAGGCAAGCCAACAAGGCCTTGGAGATCACTTGAAGTGAAGGTAGAGTCCACCTCTCCTTCAGTAGAGTCCAGCTCTCCTTCAGCAGAGTCAGAGAGCTGCAGCCAGAAGGGTAAGAAACAGATAAGCAGACCCTCCAGGTCAGCAGTCCAGTTGAGTCCCTTAAGCAGCGCAGCAGTTCTTCTGGCATGGCTTCTGTTACAAGTCTAGTAGTGTCTGACTTTAGGGGGTCAGACAACTAATACTTATACCCAAAAGTGCCTTTGATGTGGGGGTGACTTCAAAACAGCTCTCTGGAGTGCACAAGTATCTCTTTCAACCCATTCCTGTCTGCCAGGCTTACTGTGGGGGCAATCAGTCCTTTGTGTGGGGACAAGACACAGCCTATTCAAGTTAGGTGTTTAACCTCCTCTCCATCCTGCCCAGGCAAGGCCAACTGAATACAGATGTATGTAGATGGGTACTGAGACACCTATCCTTTGCGGCTGTCTAGAGGAAATGCACAAAGTTGCTGTCACCCACCCCAGATGTGTATTAGAGACAAGCTGTCGGGCAGACAGAGCAGTAGGTGCAGAAATGTCCACTTTCTAAAAGTGGCATTTCTAAAACAGTAATGTTAAATCCAACTTGGCCAGTAAGGAGGATTTATCATTACCATTCCAAAGATATGAAACATGAAAAAGCTACTCTTCTCTGATCAGGAATTACAGATTAAAAGAGTATTAAGGAATTCCCAATGCTAGTCTATGTGAGGGCTAGGACTCGCAGTAGTTAAAAATGAATTTGGGGTTTTGTCACTACCAGAACATGTATATTTGTAATTTCTTTGCACGATTACAAAAAAACGTTGTAATAATAGAGCCGTCAATACAACCTTACAAGCAGTAGTCATGCTAGACATCACATTTAGGATAGAATCATTACTCATAAAAGGTGTTTTTACACAATGTCCCCACTGAGAATAAAATTATCAAATCAAGATTAAAAAAAATAAAGGGATTTAGAGTGTCAATAAAGCTCTGGGGCACACCATAAAATAATCAGTTATCAACTTTTGAGGAATGATAACCGGTTTGCAAGGTGTTGGGCGAGGGAACAGTAGATCTTCCAAGATTCTAACATATTTTCCAGACCTTGTGAGCATTTGAGTGTCTGTTTGAGAGACACAAAGTGCTGATGCCTCCATGCTTGTGTGGATGCCACTTTTTAGGTAGAGTGGTCTCAGGAGAGATCTCCCGGCGGGCATCGATAGAAGGACAGCAGCACAAGAGGTGGGGCCATGATTCGATCCTGCAGTTGCATAGTCTGCCGTCCCCTTCTCTCCACAAGGGGCCCATTGGTTAAAGGCGATTGTACGCTGGCTTAGGAGGCGCATAAACATAATATTCCTGCGAGCTGATGGGTTTAAGCTGTCTGAAAGGTGTGGTTAAGGTATCCTCCGGAGATAAGAATCGTTCAGAACAGACAAAATATTTTGCGCTTTTAATTACCGAGTGTCAAATGAAAAACACTCCAGCTGTGTTTTATGGCAGTCATTGTACAAGGGGGGGTGGTCTCAGCTGCAGGTCCGGCCTCGTACAGTGCCCCTGCTATTACTAGTGAGTGAGAGGCACTGAAGTGGTGGTATTGGTGGTGGTGGTATTGGTGGTGGTGGTATTGGTATTGGTAGTGGTAGTGGTGGTGGTATTGGTAGTGGTAGTGGTTGTATTGGTATTGTTGGTGGTAGTGGTACTGGTATTGGTGGTGGTATTGGTGGTGATATTGGTGGTGTTGGAATTGATGGTGGTGGTGGTATTGTGGTGGTGGTATTGGTGGTGGTTTTGGTACTGGTGGAGGTATTTGTATTGTGGTTGTATTGGTGGTGGTGGTGTGGTATTGGTGGTGGTGGTATTGGTGGTGCTACTGGTGGTGGTACTGGTCATGATGGTGGAATTGGATTTGTGGTGGTGGTATTGGTGGTATTGGTATTGGTGGTGGTATTGGTGATGGTGGTTTTGGTGGTGGTGGTGGTATTGGTGATGGTACTGGTGGTATTGGTGGTGGTAGTATTGGTGGTGGTATTGGTGGTGGTGGTGGTGGTAGTAGTGGTGAGATTGGTGGTGGTGGTTTTGGTGGTGGGATTGATGGTGGTGGGATTGGTGATATTGGTGGTGCTGGGGGTATTGGTGGTGGTATTGCTGGTATTGGGGGTGGTAGTATTGGTGGCATTAGTGGTATTGGTGGTGGTGGTGTTGGTGGTGGAGGTATTGCTGGTATTGGTGGTGGTAGTATTGGTGGAATTGGTGGTATTGGTGGCGGTATTGGTATTGGGGTGGTATTGGTAATGGTGGTATTAGTGATAGTGGTATTGGTGGTGCTACTGGTGGTGGGGTATTGGTGGTGGTGGTATTTGTGGTGTGGTATTGGTGGTTGTATTGCTGGTGGTATTGGTATTGGTACTGGTGGTGGTAGTATGGGTATTGTTGGTGGTGGAGGTATTGGTGGTGGTGGTATTAGTGGTGGTGGTATAACTGGTGGTGGTGGTATTGGTGGTGGTGATATTGTTGGTAGTGATATTGGTAGTGGTGGCTGTATTGGTGGTGGTGGTATTAATGGTGGTATTAGTGGTATTGGTGGTGGTATTTGTGGCGTTGGTATTAGTGGTGTTGGTGGTATTGGTGGTATTGGTGGTGGTATTGGTGGTGGTGGTGGTACTGGTGGTGTTGGTGGTAATGGATTGGTGGTAGTGGTATTGAATTGGTGGTAGTGGTACTGGTGGTGGAGGTATTGGTGGTGGTATTGGTGGTGGTGGTGGTACTGGTGGTGTTGGTATTGGTGGTGGTGGTATTGGTGGTGGTGGTATTGGTGGTGGCAGTATTGGTATTGGTGGTGGTGGTATTGTTATTGATGGTGGTATTGGTGGTGGTGGTACTGGTATTGGTGGTGGTTGTATTGATGGTATTGGTGGTGGTGGTATTGGTGGTACTGGTATTGGTGGTGGTGGTGGTATTGGTGGTGGTGATAGTATTTGTGGTGGTGGTATTGGCGGTTGTGGTGGTGGTATTGGTGGTGGTATTGGTATTGGTGGTGATTTTGGTACTGGTGGTGGTGGTATTGGTGGAGGTGTTGATATTGGTGATGGTATTGGTAGTGGTGGTATATGTGGTAGTGATATTGGTAGTGGTGGTGGTATTGGTGGTGGTGGTATTATTATTTTTTTATAAATGTTTTATTGCTTTTATCACACAATATAAAACGTGATCCACTTGTTACATTTTACAGCATAATATTTGAGGGTATTTACTTCTTAGCATACATTGTACATTATTTCTGTGTCGCATCTGCGTGAACCTAAACCTCCTCTTTGATTTTATTTTCAGCCCATCTAACACCGTGCTTACTAGCTGAGCAACCCACCCCCACTTCGCCAAACAACAAAACCCTCCTTTATACACTAGCATCTGAGATTGACTCGGCCCGAGGGGGGTCACATATATGTCCCAGAAATTCATTCCATTTTCCCCATATTCTAGACCACTTCTTGGGGCATCCCCTGTGCATGTATACCGCTCTTTCCGCCACCATAGCACTATCCATGACCCTTCTCCACTGTTGATATGTGGGGGGCAGCCCCGAACCCCAGTTCTGTGCTATATTACGTTTTGCAATCGTCATCCCCAGTGTCGCCCATTCCTGCATCCTCAGATTCAAGTCTGTTGGTTCCCTTATGTTAAGGAGGCACCTTTTTGGGTCCGGTGGGACCTCTGCCTCCCCAACTCTTGCAATTACCCTCATGACTTTTTCCCAGTAAGTTACGATCTGCGGGCATTGCCATATTATATGAAAAAATGTGCCTGGCAGCCCACATTGTCGTAAGCACAGGGGGCCGGGCGGTCGTCCCAACTTGTGCATCAGGGTGCGTGTATAATATATATGGTGGAGAATCTTCAGCTGCACAAGTTTGAGTTTAGAGGAGATCGCCACCTCTCTTGGAGATGCAAATGCCTCCTGCCACTCCGATTCGTCCAGTACTCCCACATCCTCCCGCCAGCGATCTCGTAGGGACACTGTGGGGTCCGGCTGGTTGTTTATGATTTTACGGTAGGTTTGGGAAGTGGCTTTTTTGGTCATGTGGTCCGTAAGGAGCCTATCCTCTAGTGGCGAGGTTTCCGGTAACTGTGTATCCCGTGGTATTGTGTTTAGCATGATCTGCATATATCTGAAAATTTGGGTTGGGGCCATTTCATACTTTTCTCTCAGTTGTTCAAAAGGAACGACCCCACCCTTCACCCAAAGGTCCCCTATTTTAAAGATACCTATGAGGTCCCATTGTTTAAATCCCTTAGTGTGATATAGTTTACCTAGCCGTTGGGTCTCCCAAAGCGGTGTGGCCTGCGTCAATCTACCTTCCCATCCCAGCGCTCGTTGCGCAGTGTGCCATATTTTGACTGTATGTGCTGTTGGACCCGTAAGAGTGCTTTTCCTCGTGTTTGTATATAGGGCCCTCAGAATGTGATTGGCCGGCAGGACATATCTATCTAGTAAGAAAGCTGGTTCTTCCTGTGATGCATGTATCCACTGATTTATAATCATAAGTTGTGCAGCCCAATAGTACAGTTTTATATTGGGCAGAGCGATGCCTCCATCATACCAGATAAGATTTAACTTGTGCATCGTTATACATGCTGGCCTTCCGTCCCATAATAAGGTAGTGACTTCCGCGTCAATTGCTTTGAAGTATTCCGGGGGGACCGGAAACGGAGTATTTTGTAAGGCATACAGGAATCTTGGTAACGCCATCATTTTGAATAGGGCGGCTCTGCCTAGCAGCGTCAATGGCAGCGACCTCCAGTGTTTCACATCGTGTCAGAATTTGTTAAGCGGTTTCATGAGGTTCTCCTCAATGAAAAGTGTTCGTTGTGGTGTGATATAAATCCCCAGGTATTTGAATCCCCTGGTCGCAACCTGCAGCTCACAACCGGGCGGTAGCCTCGGAGTGGGCCCGTATAGGACATACAGTAGGGATTTCTCTCAATTTATCGTGTATCCGGAAACTTGTCCATACACGGTGCAGATGTCTAGCAGACTAACAATGGAGCGTGCCGGGGACGTTGGGCCCGTATAGGACATACAGTAGGGATTTCTCCCAATTTATCGTGTATCCGGAAACTTGTCCATACACGGTGCAGATGTCTAGCAGACTAACAATGGAGCGTGCCGGGGACGTCATGTACAGCAAGACATCATCCGCATAAAGTGAGATACGGTCATCCCATCCTATCTCCCACTTCATCCCGCGGATCATTTGGTCCTGTCTTATCCACGCTGCCAGTGGTTCCAGTATTAACGCAAAGAGAAGCGGCGACAGGGGACAGCCCTGTCTCGAACCCCGGCCCAATGAAAAGTCTCCTGAAATGCACCCGTTCGCCACCACCTGCGCCAGGGGTTTTGTGTATAACAGTTGAATCCACCCCCGGAATTTAGGGCCGAAACCCATGCATTGTAGTACAGCAAATAAAAATGGCCATTCGACAAGGTCAAACGCATACGTGCGTCCAGTGATAGAATTACCGCATCTTCTTGGACGGTGGATATGCGGGACATTACTCCATTCAGACGCTTTAGATTGAGGGCCGTATTACGACCCGGCTTAAATCCCGATTGGTCCGGGTGTATCAGCGTGGTGAGGTGCGGTTGCAGTCGAAGTGCCAGTGTTTTCGCCAATATTTTGGCTTCTGCGTTAATTAAGGATATCGGGCAGTATGACGCGCAGTCCTGCGGCGGTTTACCTGCTTTATGTACGACTACAATGGTGGCTAAACGTTGATCACTCGGCAGTATTCCCTTCTGCAGACTATCATTGTACATATTGAGCAGATGGGGCACCACAGTTGTGGCCGCTTTTTTGTAAAATTCCACTGGTATGCCATTAGGCTCCATCGCTTTCCCTGTGTGAAGCGCCCCCAATGTCCGCACCAACTCGCCCTCAGTCAACGTCGCCTCCAGATCCTGTATGTCTACGTCCGATAAGGTAGGTAAGCGGATGTCACGGAGAAAGGTCAAGTTATCGTCTATGGTGGCTGTGGGTGTGTAAATTTTTTCATAGTGGGCCGCAAATATGTCTGCTATGCGTTGTGGGTCTGCAGTAGTAGTGCTGTAATTCCCTACTAGTTAGGACACCCAACGACTCGCCTTTTCTCGTCTATCTAGCCAAGCCAGAAGCTTACCCGTTTTGTCCCCCATTTCGTAAATCGTGTGCTGTGTTGCCGCGTTCCGAGCTTTCGCTGCTTCCCATGCATATGCTCTATACTCCTGTTGTGTCAGGGTCAGGGCGAGTGTCGTGGCATCTGTTATGCTATTAGTAGGTGCAAGTTCTGCCTGCAGCACCTCCTGTTCCAGGGTGTCTAGGTGTGTTTGTTGCTCCCGCTTGTGGTGAGTGATTAACAAGATGGCGTGCCCACAGAGCACAGGTTTGTATGCCTCCCAAAGTGTGGTGGGGAACGCTACTGAGTGTTCGTTTTCATTAAAATAGTGTCTTGTAGTCTGCAAGAGGCCTTTGCCTATCTTGGGAATCTTGAGATACCCGGGGTAAATATGGAAGAGTCGTCTCCGGCCCGGTGTCCGTGAGAGGTAGACAAGTTGAACAGGTGAGTGGTCTGAGATGCCTCTCGGCAAATGGGATATCTCAAAGTGTGTTCCCGGGATCATTGCAAGCGTGAAAATATAGTCAATCCTCGAGAGACTATTATAAGCGCCGGAGTGGAAAGTGTACTGTCGTTCGACTGGGTGTCTTACGCGCCACACATCAACAAGTCCCAAAGCCTCTGTAAACTCCGTCAGTGTATGTGTAGTGCTGGTAGGATGTCTGGGAGGTGGACGGTCTACTGTGCAGTCCATCGTAGCATTAAAGTCACCCCCATTATCAGTTCTCCCGGTGGGAGGTTTAGTAAGAATTTTCCCAGCTCTTGAAAGGCTACTTGATGCAGTGCGGGTGGAACATAGACTGAGACTAAGTTGTAAACTCTACCCTCCCATTGGCAGGAAACTGCGGCGAAACAGCCCTGATCGTCGGTCCACGATCCATTAATGATCAGAGGGAAGCTTTTGTGTACCAATATCCCCACTCCCCGGAATCCGGAGGTGAACGCCGAATGGACCATCATCTTGAATCCCCACCTATCTAAGGCCTTATAGGCCGACCCCACCAGGTGGGTTTCTTGAATCAGTGCGGCTGCTGGGGCTTTACGTTTTAAATATTGGAGGACCAGCCCTCTTTTTATCTTGTTACCCAGCCCATTAACGTTCCAGGATATGATTGGCAAGGGGGTGCCTGGCGCCTCTGATGGCAACGAGTGGGCACCTGTGTTCTTAAATACGTCTAGTGTGAGTGCCATGCGTTAGCGCCACAGTTGAACCCCCCAGTGAGTATCATTACAGATAAATCTACAGTGTATATCGCAAAGTACCCCCAGATAGTTCGTGGATCTTAAACAATAAAAAACCAATAACAAACGTAACATCAGAAACTGAGACCCATTCTCCTCCCCCCTCCCTGCCTTCCTGCCCGGCGGTTCCAGAACTTCCCGCCACCCCAACTGAGCAGAGTGCTTTAAACCCCAAACTGGTACCATGTTGAGGGGTGTGAGTCTTCCGATGATCGTGCAGCCAGTTCCCAGGGGTGTTTCCGATCTCTAATTGCCCCCCACTCACTGCGTCAGATACTCCCGTGTGACGCTGCAACCCCAAATCACGAGTCCGTCTCTTCGCCCATAGCCCAGCCAGCAAGTATTTTCGCCCCTCCGTTAACCGATCGTCGGCCAGGCAGCACCTCTCTCTCCCGCTCTCTGTACTTCCGTTGGGCCGCACTATTCACTTCGCCTGCCCTTTCTCATTTGGGGGACGATCACCGCTTGAAGGCCGGTTCTAGAGTTTGCGTGGCCCAGCCGCGTTGTTGCTGTGTGCTCTCGTGCGTGGTGTTGCTCAACCACTTCCCTCGGAGCACCGGGCACTGGGTCCGTCCCTCACCGGGGCTATCTCCGGCACCGAGTCTTCCCCTGTGTTCTTTCTGGCCTTCAAGCTTGTTGTCCGGGGGTGAAGCCAATCCCCTCTTTCCCCGTACTCACTGCGTCTGGAATTCCTGCGTGACACCGCAACTCCGACACATGAGTCCGCCTCGTCGTCCACAGCCCAGTCCGCAGGTAGTTTTGCCCCCTCCGATAATTGATCATCGGCCTGGCGACGCGTCTGTCTCCCACTTCCGGATTACTCCGTTGGGCCGCTCTATTCGCTTCGCGGGTCTCGACTCACTCCAGGGCCCGGTCTGGGCACTGCCCACTGGCCGCAGTCGTCCGTTCCACGAGAGGTCGTTGCTTCTGCACCTCCCGTGCCCCGGATCAGCTTTCCATGTTCTGTGGGCCTTGTGGATCGGTTTCCGATCGACGAGAACCGTGTCAGTGCAGGAGACGTGAACGGATTTATGGGGAGAAACTCCCAGGGTCCCGGAGCTGTGTTAGGCTGCGGCCATCATGAACGGCTGCTAGCCACGCCCCCGGTGGTGGTATTATTAATGGTGGTACTAGTGATGGTATTGTTGGTGGTATTGGTGGTGGTGGTATTGGTGGTATTAGTGGTGATGGTATTGGTGGTGGTGGTATTGGATTGGTGGTGGTGGTAGTATTGGTGGTATTGTTGTTAATAAAACAGGCTTTAGAATACAAACGTCAGGTGGCTTTAGTACAGATGAAATGTAACACAGATGTGCTGTTGTCAGGTTCATCCCATTAGCACAGGATTATGTGCTACCCAGAATTCACATGACTTAATTTGCCAATTATTTCTAAATCCATTTTACATAGCTGCCAAGGTTTCAGATTGCCATTTTCAGAATTTCAGTGAAATTATGAGTGACACTTTGTTACGAGCAAAATCAAGTAATGAAGACAATGGAAACATGTAAGGGCACCACAGGCAGCTCAGAATGAAGCAAATTTTAGCAGCCATAGTAAGTGACCAACTACTAAATGCCGGGGTCTGAGTCAGGCACACTTACTAATCCAACTCAACAATAGTGCTGAGTTAAACCATCCTCAGAAGGATGAAAGAGACAGCCAGCCTTGCTGGAACCTCAACCCAAACCTGATCTGCAGTCAAATATGTGAAATTTGTATCACACAGATTAATAGTGTCTCAAGGCAACCTTTGATTTTACACATTGTGTTGTAATGGTGGTGGTGGTATTGGTGGGGGTGATATTGGTGGTGGTTGTATTGGTGGTGGTATTGGTGGTAGTATTAATGGTGGTATTAGTTATGGAATTGGTGGTGGTGGTATTGGTGGTGGTGGTATTGGTGGCATTGGTGGTATTGGTGGTGGTGGTGGTATTGGTGGAGGCGGTAGTGGTATTGGCGGTATTGGTGATGGAATTGGTGGTGGTGGTACTGGTATTTGTGGTGGCAGTATTGGTGGCGGTACTGGTATTGGGGGTGGTATTGATATTAGTGGTGATGCTATTGCTATTAGTGGTACTGGTATTGGTGGTGCTATTGGTGGTGGGGTATTGGTGTTGGTGGTATTTGTGGTGATGGTATTGCTGGTGGTATTGCTGGTGGTGGTATTGGTGGTGATGGTATTGGTGGTGATGGGGGTGGTATTGGTGGTGGTGGTATTAGTTGTGGTGGTGGTATTGTTTGTGGTGGTATTGGTGGTGGTGGTATTGGTAGTGGTATTGGTGGTGGTGGTAGTACTGGTTGTGTTGGTATTGGTGATGGTGGTATTGGCAGTATTAGTGGTGGTGGTGGTATTGTTATTGATTGTGGTATGTGTATTGTTGGTGGTGGTACTGGTATTGGTACTGGTAGTATTGGAAGTGGCGGTATTGGTGGTGGTGGTATTGGTATTGGTGGTGGCGGTCTTGGTATTAGTGGTGAAGGTATTGGTGGTACTGGTATTGGTGGTGGTGGTATTGGCAGTGGTGGTGGTACTGGTGGTAGTGGTATTGGTGGAGGAGGTAGTATTGGTGGTGGTGGTATTAGTGGTAGTGATATTAGTACTGGTGGTGCTATTGGTGGTGGAATTTGTGGTGGTGGTATTAATGGTGGCATTAGTGATGGTATTGTTGGTGGTATTGGTATTGGTGGTGGTGGTATTGGATTGGTTGTGGTTTTGGATTGGTGGTGGTGGTATTGGTGGTGGTAGTATTGGTGGTGGTGGCATTGCAGGTGTTGTTGTTAATAAAACAGGCTTTGGAAAACAACCGTCAGGTGGCTTTAGTACAGATGACATGTAACACAGATTTGCTGTTGTCAGCTTCATCCCATTAGCACAGGATTATGTGCTACCCAGAATTCACATGACTTATTTGCCAATTATTTCTAAATCCATTTTACATAGCTGCCAAGGTTTCAGATTTTCATGTGTGATATTTTCAGAATTTCAGTAAAATTATGAGTGACACTTTGTTACGAGCAAAATCAAGCAATGAAGACAATGGAAACATACAAGGGCACCACAGCCAGCTCAGAATGAAGCAAGTTTTAGCAGCCATAGCAAATGACAAACTACTAAATGCCGGGGTCTGAGTCAGGCACACTTATTAATCTAACTCAATAATGGTGCTGAGTTAAGCCATCCTCAGAAGGAAAAAGAGACAGCTAGCCCTGCTGGAACCTCAACCCAAACCTGATCTTCAGTAAATTATGTGAAATTTGTATCATGCAGATTAATAGTGTCTAGAGGCAACCTTTGAGTTTACACATTGGGGGAGCTGCAGACGTCAGCGCATACCCATGAGCTAAAAGGCCTCTCTGTGCGGCGTTGTATTCGTCTATCCACACTCACTCTCCTGAAGAGTCCCCCCTGCACACCCCACTTCTAAAATACGCATCTTCCGGTCGGGAGTGTTAGAGATAAGCCGAACCAGAAGGAAATACGGATATTTCTATTTAAAAAAAATAAGTGCACAAAGCAATCCTACAGAGTCACTGCATCTCCTGAGGCCAGCAGGTCAAAGTATCGTACGTGCTTCCTTAAAGGAAGGCAGGCTGCCTGATTCCATACTTGGGGTATTGAAACAGACCCAAGATAATGCTGGGTTAAAGTGATTGAAAGCAGGTGCCTGTGCTATGGGGGCGGCCATGCAGCTTAAAAAAACACAAGCAGTTTCAGCTGAAGCAGCGCATGTCCGGCCTCAATAAAGTAAATAGTGCTTACAGTCACAGACTAAATAACAGATCCCGTGTAACAACTGAAGTAAAGGGGCCAGTAGCCATGGGAGGTTACAAACGAAGATAAGGCCGTACTAAGGAGGGACTAACAAGCCTATTAACAAATCCGATGGCAGCATTTACAAAAGACAATGACACAAGCCAATGAAAAATATGGGTGGAGAGTGGGAGCGGCTTCTCTCCCATGCTGTACTACAGCAGTCTCACAGAGCGAACAGCCCATGAGTGCTGCCGCTAGGATCGACCTAAAGAGCAGGAATGAAAAAAATAAACCAGAAAGGGTGTGATAAAATACAGGAAGTGTAGAAAGAGCATGAGATAGAATCAAGATTAGGCAGCCTAGGTCCCAACTTGATCTTGTAACAAATGTATTCTCTGATGAGCACTAAGGCTGCAATGTTTAAATTAGCATGTTAAATCATTACATAGTGTGAAGTACAAGCACACAGAGGTTCATAGAATGACTGACTTCCAACACTTTACACTGCAAGGATCTGATCCCTAAAAATTATTTATTTGGGGTCCTCGGATTATGTTGTATTTAGCCCTAGCACTCCGAGCTCAGTTTTATCCAGCCCCTTTCCTGGCCTATTCTCTGCAGCTGCTGAGCTCCTACCACCGGTTAACCTCTGTCTCAATACAGGCCACTGATCACCTCATAAAAGAAGTTTGGCTAAGAAAGTTCTATAACTTATTTTCTGCATTAGTTATGATAAATTCAACAGTGACAAGTTGTTGGAATGATCATTTTCGATCTTTTAAGCCCTTGAAAAATTATTCAAGCTCACTCCTATCAAAAGCTACACTGTATTACAGCATCCCCATGTTAGTCTATGGAGCTAAAGTGCTAAATGGGGTAAGACGACTTTGGTAGTTTTTCCCTTACCAGGGCATAAAACATGTTTTAAAATGTACATGCTTATTTTTACATGGCACCCTACCCTGGAGGCACCTAGGATAGACCTTAGGGGTGACGTATATGTATAAATAAGGTAGTTAAATACTTTGAAAGTACCTTTAAATCCAAAATCGAATTTGCATGTAATTTCAATTTAAAAGCAGCTTGCAAAGCAGGCTTGACTTTTAAAAAGACAGCAGCAAAGCAGTGCACACTTAAATGTCTCAAAGCTGCGGCGCCTCAAACCCTACCATATACTATGGGTCTACATTTGTAATTAAACTTAATTACCATATACATTTTAATCAGAGCACTAGCCCTGGGCCTGGCTAACAGAGCCCAGGCTACAGTCAGTTACCGCCAGTATCAGTCAAACAATGTGGGTGATCAGGCCAGAAAGGACGGCTTTCTCACAATATCCATACACAAATCCTGCACATGTGTAAAGAAATACAATATTGATAGTTTGAACACTGCCGCATAAATTCTGGCCTTAGCAGATTTGTAATACTACTCTTTTTTCAAGCACCTAAAGACAATAGAGTTTGAACTTTGACAATGCTTAATACATTTTGGGCTTAGCAGCGACGTAATACCATTTATGCAAGCGCTTAGAGGTAGCACACTTTGCACTTTAGTTTATACTGCCATAATAGTTATTTGTTAACATTGCACGTATTAAGACGACCCAATGGAGTGCATAGACCAATACTATAACTTGAAAAACATTGTGGTAGTATGGGATTCTCAAATTAGTGGGTAAGCAATTGGTACCCATTTATGCATTGGGTAACTGGAATAGAGAATTATGAGATAATTGTGTATGATATACCCCTTTTCAACCTAAGTGAACAGCTTACTGTGCCTATCGTAATCGCAGCAATTGATAAATTGGCCAAAAACCATAAACATGTGTAGTGAAGACTGCTATCTATATACGTACAATGCTAAGTTAGCACAACCGCGTTAGATGTTAGAAAGCCATCTTGCCGCTTTTGCTGCTTTTGCACACAACACTGTAGTTACATGTTATTAATTGAGAAATGCTTGCTCGCCTTTGTTTCACATGAGAACTGTCTGTTGTTCGCGTCCCAAACAGTGAGCAGCGACCTTGGTCTGAACATTGTGTAAAGAAACAGTCTGGGTCGCTAGACGGTGCATGTTGTTGGGTTCAGGTTGATCGGCCCACTATTTAGCCATAACACGCACGCAGCTGCAAATACCTGAGTGCTTTTAATATTGCAGGCTGCATGCTTTAGACACATTCGGAAGAAGAGCTTTCCCAGGAGCAGAGTCTAGCTGATCCTGTGATGTGATTCACCTAAGCTGATCTTTACGGTATGGGGTTCCCCATTCAAGCCTAGAGACCTTTTATTAGTCTAATAATAATAATATTAGTTTACTAGCGAAAGGAAGGTGGCTGTCATCCACTGTCATTTTATTATGATTACTCCTTTCATTTTCTATGGTATTGTAACTATGCTGATGGTTTTGATCTTAATCATTTGTCTGCTTATGTTAGCCAAAGCACTGCATCTTAGGACACGAGGTTTATAAAATAAACTCTTTAAACTTTACTGTGTCTCTGTTTATTCTGTTGTGGACTGATATGAGAATAATTACGAACAGGTATTTCTGATTCCCACCATTCCTGAGAATACCCTAAGTCGCTTGTTCTGGGTTGTCTACACATTGGGACCGCCGAGATAAGACTCGGATAACGAATGGGACACTGATGCTGGTCAGGTAAGGGGTTCTGGGTTCTGAGGTGAGTTTTTGGTACACCACAATTCACTGAGGTCCTGGTTTCCTGTGCATAGTTCTGTGCATAAGCAGAATCCCAGCAACATGGCGCACCTAACGTTTGGTCGATTGATTTGAAACGCCTTAGTAGTGCTTATCTTTGTCCACAACACCCTCACTCTTGTTTCCGGTTAACGGGAGTGATGGGTTTAACCTACCTGTGTTTCGACTAATAGGTTCATTCAAGCTTGATCATTAAAAAGGTTATTTTTACTGAACCCCAGTGCTACTGTTGATATCGTTGATACTCTTTAGTGTGTCCTTATGGCGGTTGACATAGCCGCGCATAGTCGTGCACCTCTGCACCGTCATTTGACGACGTATGGGGTGCCGGATGATGGGATGGCTGTTATTTTTGTGGTGAGCGCTGATGCGTCTTACCCTTACGAGTTGTTTTACTCTTGGGTGACCTTTCCGGCGGTGGATGCAGACAATGATACATTTCATTCCTATACTCCCACGCAGCTACCTGCGATCTATACGCCGTATAGGACACAAGAAATTCCTATTTCTGCCTGACAGCATACCATTTGGTTTAATGGCGCCCTTCCCCATGCGGTTGCAGCGGCTAGAATGGGCCCGTTGTCGATTGCAGGGGCCACATGGCCGGTGCTAGCCAGATTTACGCCTCATCCACGCTATCTCACGGTGGCGGTGGCTGAGTTGCGGGTACTACACACAGCCCTGATTACAGTTCATAGGGCTTTAGTGCAGTACGTGTCACGCGACGTGCAGGTGGAGGCACCTGCTGTTGCGTGACAACCAACGGACCACCATGCGGTGGTTATTAGTCCTGTTATGGTTAATTCGTTAATGGGCAAGCGCCCCCAAAATGAGGATGATTTACCTTATTGGCTTGCTGAGAAATTTGACCAACTGGAGGCGGTTTTTCCGCATACCTCTCCTGTGGAGAAACACAGGATTCTCACCATTAGTTTGCCGAAAGACTTGGTCCCAGATATGTCCGATTGCGCAAACTGGGGCAAGGTCTTTGCCGCGACCTACTTGAAGTGCTTCGGCACTCCGTCTATGTCTGTGCTACCCTCCGTCATTAAACGTGTTCAAGAGAATCACAGAGCGGAGGTTGCTGTTGAATTGGGAATGAGGCTTGTCGGAGTGTTCAATGTGATTGCTTCCATGGTAATGGGCAACCTCAAAGGTGATGCCATGCAGTTCCAAGTAGCTAATAAGCTGGACCGCATGGACGAACTCGACAGGCCTAAGGAGTTCGCTAAAATAATTGCGGAAGCCTATAGGACCATAGGCCGCAGTGCATTTGGTGTTAGACCTACTGTGATAATTCCTGATATAGTACAGCAAACTAAGGTGAGCTCGTCTACTAAAGAAGAACGCCCTAATTTTCTTAAACAAAATTGGTGAGCAAAGAAACAGGGGAAGCAGCAACAGAAACAGGGGTCTCGTCCTGCCTCACCCGTACAGTCGTCTAGTGAACGCACATATGATCTGCGCGATCGATCTAGTATTAAGTCACCTGATAGGTTTCAGGTTTCTGAACAACGCTCTCCTCGTTCTTCACAGGAAACATCGGCTTCATAATCCGGTGGCGGAGACCGTGGGAAAGGACGGGGTGCCCAAAGTCGTGAGCAACCCCGTCAGACTGACGGCAAAGGCAAGCAGGACGAGTCTGCACGTCAACGACCCCTGTTTCAGAAGAAGAAAGTTGCTGCGCTAACAGCGAGGTATGCCACAGATGGTGCGGACGCAGCTTCAGAACCTGACATGGGCATTAACGCTGCTCGACAGTGCGGCGGAAGTTAAAGTAGTGCGACAAGCACTGCGTCCATATCTGGTGGCGACAGCAACTGATACGTTCATAACTGTAGAAACTGCTGACACTAGAGTGGCTCCCCCTGACAGACTGTATAATATAGTCCTCTTAATTGAAGGTGACATACAACGCACGATTCAAGGGATTTTTGGGGATAATCTAACCTCTTTGTATGATATTCTATTGGCAGAGGCAGATTGGCCCCAGGCTTTCATTTTAGATGCTCCTAGAGGGGAGGAGATGATCCTCCCGTCCTTTGCGCACACAGTGCCAAAGGACCAAGCTAAGAAGTTCGCCGAGGAGTGGGCTCTGCTGCTTGCATCTGCTTTTTATCGTAATCAGGTAGGCTGGGATAAATTGTCCCCCAGCCATGCGATTCCGTTGCGGTCCACGCCTCAGCCACAACCCCAATATCCCATGCGTCGCGAAGCAAGACCTCACGTCGCGGCTATCCTTGAACGATTGGAATATCAAGGTGTAATTGAAACATGTGTGTCACCAATGAATAATCCTTTATTCACTGTGATGAAGCCTGATGGGTCGTACCGCCTGGTTTTGGATTACCGGCATTTAAACTCTCATTGCCGGACATGCGCAGTACAGAATACCCACAGTTCGGTTCTCGTCGATAGTCTCGTGAGAAAACGGTTTAAAACCACACTTGACATTTCCAATTGCTTTTACAGCCATAAACTGTCCTCTCTTAGTAGTGAATGGACAGCATTTACCTCGGGCGGCATACAAAAACATTTCAAAAGATTACCGATGGGCTATAAGAACAGCCCTGGTGTCTTTGCCGCTCGTGTTGTCTCTCTGTTAGAGAGCATAGACCCTGATGCGTACTCGTATGTGGATGATATTTATCTCACAGATGACGAGTTGTGGCCACATCTGTGTCGCGTCGATCGCATTATTGTTTTGTTTGCAGACTTCGGTTACAAATTCAACTTTGCGAAGTCTCACATTGCGGAATATACAGTGTTGTTTTTGGGATACAAACTCAACAATGAAGGTCAAGGATTGGCTCCGCACTTCCTGGAGAAATGCGCATGCCTACGTGCTCCTACGACACTGAAGAAATTACAATCTCTGCTGGGCCTTCTGAATTTCGGTCAAACGTACATTCCTGATTATGCCCAGCGTATCAAGCCGCTTAATGCCTTGGTGCAACCTACTTTTTCCAAATCATGCTGGCTGCCGGAGCATTCAGCTATATTGCAATCTTTGCAAGCTGACCTTCTTGCTTCAAAATACTTACTGATGCGTGATAACCACACTAACCTGGTCATAAGAATTGTGCCGGGTGCAGTGGGTTTCACGTACCTAACCTTCAATGAGGGCGACACCGTCCCCATTGTCTACAAATCACACCTGTACACTTCGGCTGAACTGCGATTTTACGCTGTCGAGAAAGTTCTGACGGCAGTGCAGATGGCGATTCTGAAAGAACGAGCGCTATCGCAAGGTAAACGCATGTTGGTGGTAACACCATATCCTGTCCTTGAGGCGGTGACGAAAGCAAGTGTACCTACTTCTAAGGCTTTGCATCCACGGTGGATGCAATGGGCCACTTCCTTGACATCGCCCGACGTCACATATATCTTTGACGCGGCTCTACAGACTCAGGAGTTCTTACAGTATGAATTCGTTCATCCAGCTCCTCTGTCCTTGCGCCCGCTCGAGGATTACCATTGTGTCATTTACACTGACGGTTCTGCGCAACCGGCTACTGGATCGAAGCATGCCTACTCAGCGGCCTGCGCAATTGTGGTCGGTACTTTCGTGAATGGTGAATTCCAATCCGATGTCATGCATACGCAGTCATTGGGTGATTGTACCGCACAGTTGGCGGAGCTTCGTGCTCTGGTACTTGCACTGGAGTTTGCTGATCCTCGAGTCACTACTCTTATAGTGAGTGACTCATTTTATTGTGTACAATCTTACAACGACAATCTACATTTTTGGTCTCAAAATGACTATCGTGATTCCAAAGGTAGCACAATTAAGCATAAAACGCTTTGGGTTCGAGAGGCAGAACTTAAGGAACATCTGCCTCTCGTGAATGTTATTCACACTCTTGGTCACCAACGTGTTGGTGTCCATGCTGTCGGCAACAGCCTAGCTGACGAGGCAGCAAAAACAGCAGTGGCGACATACTTAGTAGCAGCAGTTACAAGATCACAAAGTAAGATCGATGATGACATCTTGGCAGCTATTGCTGCTACAGAGAAGGGAACAAAATATCCAAGAGGTTTCCCTTCTCGTTACCATTATCGCTTAAGTCCTGATAACGTCCCGTTAGTGAGGATTAACGGCGTTGGTGACAGATTGATTCCCAACGCGGACTGCAGACCATCTTTGATATTAGCGGCTCACAAGGGCATGGCGTCTGCGCATGCCGGCGTTGCAGCTACTGTATCTCTGTTACAATAACGTTACTGGTGGTGCGGTTTATATGAACAAGCTAGCGCTTATGTTCTTAATTGTGACATTTGCCAGCAGATAAAACCTTCAACTGCGGCACGCCCGCCACTAACTCAGTTGTACATATCTAATAAACCACTGGGTTGTGTTTATTTAGATCATTGCGGTCCATTCACCTCTGATACTGCGTACAAATACATCTTGGTTGCAGTGGATTCCTGCACACGTTTTCTGTGGGTGTGGCCACAAAGGAGTGCTGATGCCCGTACTGTCATCAAGGATTTGCGTGTCTTTGTTGGAAGTTTTGCATGTGGTAACTTTCATTCTGATCAGGGCCCTGCGTTCGCTTCTAAGGCGTACAAAGAAGCCATGAGAAATTTGGGGGTCCAAGTCAAATTTTCGTCTCCATAACGACCTGAGGGTAATAGTGTGGTGGAGCGAATGAACCATGACTTAAAGCAATCTTTGACAGCCAGGGTTTTAGGTACTGGCTAGCCCACTTGTATGACATACAACGTGCACTTAATAATCTCCCTAGAAGGTCTCTGGGTGGGCGGGCCCCATATATGATGCTCTTTGGCATACGAATGTTTGTCCCGGACCTTGATGGTCTAGACATGGCAGCGTCGGCCGCACTCTTTGAATTAGATGATCACTGTGCTGTATTGCAGAATCTACAAGAAGCGAGAGACAGTCTAGCGAAGGAACACGTACCCTCCACATCTGATGCTGCGTTTCAGATTCCGGCAGTCGGCTGGCTACCTCGAGTTGGTGATCTGGTCCGTGAGAAGGTGGAGAACAAGAAGGAGTTCGGCCCCTCTTATCGTGCACCAGTTCCGGTGCTTGGAGTACAGGGTACACGTACAGTCATTTTACCTCCACTTCCTGGTCGCAAGGATAACAGGTACATCTCTATTGACAATGTCAAGCTACAGCGAGTGGCCGATTCTTCTTAGTATGACTCCAGCGGTTTCTTGCCCTTCAATGCTGAGAAATTCTGATGTGGCCCCAGCTTCTACCACCTTGCCTGATGTTGCCGTCGAGATGCATACAGTTACTGGTCCTTTGTTGCCACCGACAGCTGGTGGTCTACCTGAAGATATTGAGTATGCTTATCCTGCGGATGTCCCGTTGCTTGTTTTACAATCCACCACAGTTACCCAGTCGCGCTACTTCTTTGACACTAATTCAATGACTTCCATTGCCCCATCAAAAGTTTTGATTTTTGTTGCCTGGTTCATAAGACATTTTTTAATTTCCCCTTGGATTTACATTTGGCTGGTGCTCATATGTATTTTTCTGTTTATGTCCATTGGCTTTGTGGTATTGTTTTTTAGACTTATAAATGGACACTACCTGGAAGAAAGATCTACAATTAGACCAATTGATGGAACTTTGGTCCCCCACTCCTCATCACATATTATGAAAAGGGACCAGACTTTTGTGAACATTACTGCCTGTCCTGTACTGGATGGGATCGCTTGGGATGCTGTTAAATTTCAAATTCATGGTCCCACTGAAGTAATCAATGTGCCAAATGTATTTCGTGTTTCTATGGGTTCTGTAGTTAAGCAAAACATCCACTCTGATGATTGGGATGTACAAGCAATAGAAGCACTGTTTTCTGATTTGAAATATTATGCTGCATTTGATGCTGATGATTTGTATTTAGATACTGCTAATTATGATGAGCAATTCTGCTATCAACATTATGGCATGCATTTCCTACACAAAGCAAATACGTTTAGAAATTTTGTAAATTTTACACAATGGGAACACTGTCCAGCCCCTAGACAAATTCACATATGTTTCTGATTTCAGTGTGTCGAATCCGTCCTCCTTTTATTTTAAGGTTGCGGCTGAGTCTGCTTCTAAAGTTAGACTGACACACACCAAATTTTTGTATTCCAAGTCCTTTATGGACGAGTTGGCAATCGGAGGCTATGATCTGTGGAAAGCTACTATCGATCTTAAATCGGTTTGGGGTTCTAAACCGTGGCAGGTACAGGGAACAGAGCTTTGCATCGTGCCTGCCTCATCCCGAACCACATGTTATTTTTTAATTCGTCAATTTTTCAGACCACCTGTTTTGGATTGGCTACTTCTAAAAAACTAAATTCTCCCTCCGTTCCGGGTCTGGGTGCTTATCCTAATTGGGATAATCATACGGATCTGTCTCTTGCTACGTTGCAGTCATACGTTTCCAACACATCCTTCAATATTTCTGAATTGAATCCGGAAGGGTGGTTAGTATGGCAAACGAGCTCAGATTCCTGTCAACATCGGTTTCTGGATTTGGCACCGGGGTATACACAAGTTCGTGTAGACCCCCGTTTTGAATCTTCTCACACAGTAACTACTTACTCAGTAGGGAAGTTATGCCAATCTTGGCTGCAACATTCCACCTTAGCATCTGTTAAACTTCATTTATCACAATTGAACGACAAAATAGATTTGAATGATTTTGTTAAGGGTCCTGCGGTTGGCAGGTCCAAAAGATGGGTATATGCTGTTTACAACGAAGTTTGGAAGCTATCACAGATTGAAGCTGCATCCAGATTACGAGCTATTGATCAAGCCAATATGGAGAAAGTATTGGCTGTAATAGATAATAGCATTAACACCCTGTCTTCCAGAATTTATACCTTAGATAATATTGTTTCATCTGTGGTAGACATTGTGCAGGATGATTTGTCTGTTTTGTATCATGGTCAAAATCAATTGCGTTCCATTATGCAGTTTGCATGGACGTTGCAAACGTTAAAGGCTGGGAAAGTCTCTTGGGATTACATGAATACTTCATCTTTGTTCCTTCCTTTTAATTTAACTGTGAAACAACAGTTCATGTCCATGAAAGATGCAAAATACTCATTGCTGCACATTGAAAAGTTAGAACCTTTACCTTTCTCTGTTGCCGAATTAAACTCCGGTGTGTGGCTTATCCACAGGTTGATCACATTACCATTCCCCCTGTTTAAGTTCAGTTCGTGCATGAAACATTATGCCCTCGGCAGATATGAAAAACTGGGTACTGCCTTCCTGCATGAAGTTTGGTCACTCCCATTCACGTACAGATGCGTGAGGGATGGGAAAGAGGTTTACTTAAAAGGTGAAGAGTGCACTTCCACTCCAGATCATTCAGTGGTGTGTCGGCACATTCAATTGCATGGTGCATGTAATGTGCACGCTCCTAATTTAGCTTGCGTCCTGAAAGGGATCCCAGTGCCAGTTATAACACCGTCTTTTACGCTGCTTGCTAACGGTAGTTATTTGCTATTAAATAATGAAGCTTGCTGTGGGATGTTAGTGGGAATTCCCTACATAGTGACAATATCACAGAGAGTAGTCTGCTGTAATAACGTCCTTTTCCGACCCCCGCATGTATGGCTCGATGTATCCATCTGGCCTTCCATTCCAACCTTGAAAGCAGAGTTCAACAAGATGAGCAGAATAAGGGCTCTATTGTCTCAAAAAGAAGTCGCGTTGACTTCATCCCGGGAAACATTTGTCTTTCACGTAGAAAACACGCGCACAGAGGTGCAAGCGCTTTTGATTACTGATCTCCCACTTCATTTTGGGGCCCTGATTCAGACTATCTTTAATGCCTCGTCAACAAGTGGCCTGGCACATTTTTTTAAAATTGTGGGCTCCGGCCTCGTGACCTCCTTGCAAACTATTTTTCTATTTTTGGTGTGATCCCGGCATTTTTTCATTCTATTTTTTCCAGCGTCTTCGGAGGTCTACCTTTGATTCTCGCCCTCGTAGCTGGGGTGCTTTTGTTGATCTGCGTACTACGCTATGGATGCGCAACTTGCGTCACACGATAGCATGTCCCGGCTGCTCCATCTTCGTAACCGGATGCTTGAATACTATGGCACTTTACCACTGGCAACTTTAAGCATAGCCTATGGATTGTCCTTCCGGTTTCCCTACTTTACTTGTGTGCAGCCTGTCTTTCATTGCCTAGACAGTCAGTTCCAATGGGCTCTGGATTTGTGCTTGTCGAACTCGGTGTCTCCTCCCCCGGATTATGATCGGCTAATGAGCCCCTTAGTGGCTCATGAGTTGGACTGTTCTGGCGTCAGGATTATGGCCTGTGGAGCAGCACATGGAGTCCTAGGGAATTGGTACATCGGAACGGCTGCAGCTGAATTCTTAGCGAGAAGTTATCTTGAAGAACACACCAGTTGTCCTCTGATGGTGCTAGAGGCTCCGGTTGTCGAGGAACATGTGTGTTCCTTCCCCTTGCTGAACTGGATGGCAGATAATTTTGCAGAACGTTCCAATGATTTCCTCTTGGAAGCTGTTGCAACTTATTGTGCTTATACCTTGATGGATTAACTTGGAGGTCATCCAGAATTCCTGTGGAATGACTTTTTATTTTTTTCTCCCCCTTCATTTCGTTGAACATCCATAGATGATATTTTTTTCCCCCTTTAAATGTTTTTTTTCTCCCTTTTTTCTCCTTCGAACTTTTCACTTACCTTATATGGACTCACAATTTATGCCCTTGGTTCCGTTATATCGAACTTGAACTCTGCGTTCTTGAAATTGCGCCCCTACTGGTTAGTGGTCCGATCAAGGGGGGGTGTAGTGAAGACTGCTATCTATATACGTACAATGCTAAGTTAGCACAACCGCGTTAGATGTTAGAAAGCCATCTTGCCGCTTTTGCTGCTTTTGCACACGACACTGTAGTTACATGTTACTAATTGAGAAATGCTTGCTCGCCTTTGCTTCACATGTTGTTCGCGTCCTAAACAGTGAGAAGCGACCTTGGTCTGAACACTGTGTAAAGAAACAGTCTGGGTCGCTAGACGGTGCATGTTGTTGGGTTCAGGTTGATCGGCCCACTATTTAGCCATAACACGCACGCAGCTGCAAATACCTGAAAGTCGAGTGCTTTTAATATTGCAGGCTGCATGCTTTAGACACCTTCGGAAGAAGAGCTTTCCCAGGAGCAGAGTCTAGCTGATCCTGTGATGTGATTCCACTAAGCTGATCTTTACGGTATGGGGTTCCCCATTCAAGCCTAGAGACCTTTTTTTAGTCTAATAATAATAATATTAGTTTACTAGCGAAAGGAAGGTGGCTGTCATCCACTGTCATTTTATTATGATTACTTCTTTCATTTTCTATGATATTGTAACTATGCTGATGGTTTTGATCTTAATCATTTGTCTGCTTATGTTAGCCAAAGTACTGCATCTTAGGACACGAGGTTTATAAAATAAACTCTTTAAACTTTACCGTGTCTCTGTTTATTCTGTTGTGGACTGATATGAGAATAATTACGAACAGGTATTTCTGATTCCCACCATTCCTGAGAATACCCTAAGTCGCTTGTTCTGGGTTGTCTATACATTGGGACCGCCGAGATAAAACTCGGATAACGAATGGGACACTGATGCTGGTCGGATATGGGGTTCTGGGTTCTGAGGTGAGTTTTGGTACACCACAATTCACTGAGGTCCTGGTTTCCTGTGCATAGTTCTGTGCATAAGCAGAATCCCTGCAACACATGGTGTAAACAAAAAAAGATGTAAAATGGCACCAAAAGGAACACAAACAACTTTAATGGAGATGGGAAGAGGCACACAACAATCCAAACACAAAATCAATGACAGACTGAAAAAATACTGTTTGATTGTGATTATTACCTAGAATGCTGGAGCCACACTATGCTACTGCACCCATTCAACACACTTGAACATCTCTGATTGTGCAATTGGCCTCCAGAGTACTTGATTTCATTACATATATCAAGCACTTTGTTAGGTCTGCAATGTGAATCAGATAAGGAGTGTCACATCCATGTTTTATGTATTGTGCAACAAAATAATCATCAGGTGCCATGCACTAGCATGTGTAGATCACCTTCTTCCCATGACAAGATGGATGACAATGGTGAAAGACACTGTGATGAGGGTGTTAGAAGGAGAATGGACAAGAATAAAGTGTCAGCTTTTATTAATGTGGGAATAACACAGCATGTAGAATTCAGGCCACAAGCATGCAAACAGTGAAAATGCATGTTGTGTCACATGTATAGTTGAAGCAAGGGTAGCAATCCCCCCAAAGAATTGATTAGAAAAGCTTATACACCTTTGATTCTTTACAATCCCAAATTAAATGTGAATGGCCTCGCATGAATGTATTCTAAGCATGCATGCATGCATGCGAGGCCGCTTTCTATGCAGGCATACTACAGTGCGCATTGAACGAAGGCGGTTATGGATCTCCTGTTTTGCTTTTGTGGATGCAGGGAATGTGTGAGAGTGAGGTGTCTGGTGGGTTGGTGAAAGTGTATGCAGCTGTTCAGGTATTCTGGTCCTGTATTATGTAGGGCTTTGTATGTGTGCTTGACAGGTTTGAATTGGCTGCACTTGTGAATATGAAGCCAGTGGGGCTTCCTGAGGTGCATTGTAATGTGGGCGTGGCATGGGATATCGATTATGAATACTGCAGTGGGGTTCTGGATAGTCTGGAGTCTGTATAGGAGTTGTTTAGAGATTTCCAGTGTAGAGTCTGTTGCCATAGCCCAGCCTGCTGGTGAGTACTTGGGTGACAGTCCATCTGGTGTTCTGAGGCAACCATTTAAACATTTTTCGCACCATGCGTAGGATATGGAAGCAGGAGGTGCACACTGCATTGACTTGAGACGTCCTGTTGAGCTTGTTGTCTAAGATGATCCCAAGGTTTCTTGTGCGGTCTGTGGGTGTGAGTGTTGATCCTAATTGCACTGGCTACCAGGTGCAGTCCCATGGGGAAGTCTTGTTGCCGAAGACCAATACTTCTGTCTTGCAGGAATGAGCAGCTGGCAGTTGGTTTGCATCCAGTCTGCTACCATGGTCTTGTAGTTGGTGAAGTTGGTTCTAGCAATGGTTGTTTTGTCCATCAAGGAAAGCATGAGTTGGGTGTTATCGGCATAGGAGATGCAGGCGATGCCTTGTGATCAGATGTTGTTGGCACACACTATCATGTCTATGTTGAAAACGGCTGGGCTGAGGGACGGTACCTGTGAGACTCCGCATATCAATTTCTTGGTCTCTGATTTGAAGAGTGGTAGCCTGATCCTTAGGGTTCTTCCCTTAAGGAAGGAACCGATCCATTTGGGAGCGAATCCTTGTATAACAATCTCATGGAGTCTTCTGATGAGGTGTTATGAGAGACAGTGTCAAGGGCTGCAGAGAGGTCAAGCAAGATAATAGACACCTTTTCTTCTCAGTCCAGGATGATTCAAACGTCATATGTGACCACAATAAGTGATGTTTTTGTGCTGTGGTTCTTTCTGAATCCTGATTGAGTGTTATCTAGAAAATGGGGAAGTTTGAGGTGGGTTATGATTTGCTTGTTGATGGCCTTCTCACTCATTTTGGCTGAATAGGGCCGCAGGGAGATGGGTCAGAAGTTGGTCAGTTTATTTGGGCTGGCTGTGGGCTTCTTAAAGAGGGCAATGTTTTCTACAAGTTTCCATTGATCCGGGCAAGTGATGGACATGATCGAGGTGTCGATGATGTGTGTCAGGGTGGGGCTGATTGGTGATGTTGCCAGACTGTAAATGTGGTGGGGGCATGGGTCCGCTGGGGCCCCTGAGTGGATGGTCCTCATGATTGCTGCTGTGTTGTTTCTTATGAGAGTTGTCCACACATCAAGTAGCCATCTTGGATGGTGGTGGGTAGGTTAGAGATGAGTTCTCTGGGGTTGGCTTGGTGTGCGAAGTTGCTGTAGATGTTTGCAATTTTGCTGTGGAAAACATTGAATACATTGTTGCAGAGTTGTTGGGAGGCAGTGATTTTGGTGACATTGGCTGAGGGTGAGCTGAAATCCTTAACAATCAAGAAGATCTTGCACCTGTTGGAGCTTCCTTCGATATGGTCCATTAGTGCTTTTTTCTTGGTGCCTCTTTTTTGCTGGTGATAGCGTTCAAGCGCATCCTTGTCGGTGGTGTTGTGGCTTGCTCTCCATTTCCTTTCTAGTTCTTTATAGTGTTGTTTGATGTATCTGAGGTCTTTTGTGTACCAACTGGCCTGCTTGTATGATCTACTATGCTTGTTGGGTTTGATAGGTGCGATGAAGTCTGTGCAGTTTTTGATCAAGGTACTGACGTTGGTGATGTCCTTGTCAAGGTTGTCTATGGGGCTAGGTTGATTCGTGCTGAGGACACTGAGCCTGTCTGCTTCTGTGATTTTGTCCCAGCTGCAGCTTGGAATGATGAAACTGGTTGGGGTGTTGACTAGAGGTGTGTTGATTTGGAAGTGTATAATGGAGTAGTAGGTCCATGTGAGCAGTGCTGTGGAGTTGTATTTGATGCTTTCCCTTGTGGTGAAGATGGGGTCCTTTGTGTGTCCTTTGTGTGTGTTGGATCTGGGAGGAGCTGAGTGAATCCGAAGTTGCTCAAGCTTTTGAGAAGTGCAGTGGAGCAGGGGCAATTTCAGTCTTCCAGGTGAAAGTTGAGGTCACTAAGGAGAATGTAGACTCTGGAGTCAATGGTGAGCAGAGTGATGAAGTTGGTAAAGGTGCCTATTGGTCTGGGTAGTTGATAGGCTAGGATTCTGTTCAGGGTGAAGTTTTCAGAGATTTACAGCTTGAAGTGCAGGTCTTACATGAATGAGGTGGTGTTCTTGATGGATGTTCTGCATATGATGGTTTCCTTGTAGATGATAAAAAGTCTGAGTCCATGCTTGTGAAGGTGGCCCTGTCGAGTGATCTTGTAGCCGCTGGAATTGTTGTGGAACTGATGAGGGGTTAAGCCAGGTCTCTGTGAAAATGAAGATGTTGAGTGCATAACCATTCAGCATGTTCCATATTTCGGTTGTGTGTTTGCTGAGTGATTGTATGTTGAGCAACATTCATGGAAGTGGGTGTTGATGTGTGGGTTTGCTATAACGTGTGGTGTAGTGTAGGGTGTAGGCATTGTTGGGGATTGTATGTCATATGTGGCGGGTGGGTGGTTGAGGGTGTTGTTAGATTTTGCACGGGGTTGTGGGTGTGTGGCTGCTGGAGAACAAGCAGTGGGTGCAGGTGATAGCTCCTATCAAGGTGTGAGGAATGCCACAGCATAAGTTGGGGGAATGGCACCTGGGTTCCAGCGACCAAATGAGTGCTGCAGAGTAACACTGAGCAAGGAACGGACCAGGGTTCCTGTCGCTAGGCGTGGTCCATTCATGGATCGGTGCAGATGGGCTCTCCTTTGGCATGGCAGTTGGCCATCTGTGTTGCTGCTGCCATTAAGTAGGCCCTGGGAAGGAGGAGGAGTGCAGTTTGCCATGATATCATTTACTATGCAGCTGGGAAATAGTCCTCTTGTTTGCCTTCTTATTTTATGGGAGGATTTGGCACGAAAACCAGAAATGTGACTTCCTGTCCAGGTGGTGATGGGAAATTCAGTGATGTCACTTCCTTTGTAGGTGGCTAATGGGAGATCCAGTGATGTCACTTTCTGTGCTGATGGGTGATGGACATTTATACTGTCAAACATAAGTATAAACCTCGGCACTCTAGCCTGTTCAAATATTAATTATTGGATAGTTATCCTATTCCTACGCAGAATAATTTAGACAATGAACAATATGTAGCTTGCTGTTCAATTTAACATATATAAAAAAAACACCCAGGTTTGGCAATAAGTTCAGAAGCAAAAAATTACAGTAACGTATTCCAAAGATGGAGGGCACAGTGCAGTGGACCTCCTGTAGAGCGTTGAATCGACAGCCGACACGTGTTTTTCAAGGCTTAGATAAATAATGGATAATGCTCATTCGTATTCTATAAACGTCCAAGGTCTTCTAGTAAGGATTACCAAATCCTATTTAATTACTTTGTATATTTGGTCCAGAACGATAACAACGCCACACAATTTCAGTGGATCCAATAATTGTCATTTAAGCATAAAATGCGATGGCCCATTTAATTCTGCCAACTCATTTAGTCAGAAGTGACCGGCATAATATCACGGAGTAAGGAAACCAATAAAGATAGTCTTTTCAAGTTCTTTGGTTTTGTATAGTGTGGTAAATAAAATTCATTACCGGGACTTAATTTGATACGGAAACATAATAAATATAGCTCAGTAAAATGAGAGGCAGAATCCGTGGTATTAGAGGTTCGGAATGGGCTTTATTCCAATGATCGATTATAATCGGTTGCTCCAAGTTCCGTCACCACGAAGGTTCAGGAAGTGAAGTACATACTTTATTGACAAGAAATGACTTTTATAGTACATACATTACAATGAAGCGAATGCAGTAGGCGTAACAATTGATAAGGAAAATGACGATTCATATGCGTAACCGAAAATGGGTGTAATAAGGAGTAAAAAGGAACATAATTGGTTATGATGTCATATATAGGTGGATCTATAAGATAATACTTGGCATAGATGCGCGCGCAGCAGCATGACGTGTGATTGATGTGCAACTAGGGGGTGAGGGGGACTTGACATTTAGTTGTACATGTGGAGACAAGAAGTCTGGGGGGTCAAGTCAACCTAATCCCAAATCATATCTAACATCCTATGTTTAAAGAACTATGTTATCCAGAAAAGAAGGACTCTCGGACAGAATCTATTCTATACTGACTATACTGACTGTTAGTGCGTGTACAAGCGTCTAAGTGTCTACACTAGATGCGAGGGCGGAATCTTCCATAGTAACAGGGCTATGAATTACTTGCATAAAGACAGAGAAGCCGGGCCTTTGCTCGGTAGCTGGCAGAATGTTTACTTAAGCTACTAGACAGGAATGCATCGGGCAGGGAACGGAGCAGATAATTTCGAAGGTGAAATACAGTTCTTGGCAGGCAGCAAGCTGATGTCAGGCTTCGTGAGCCGCGCAGAGAATGAGACAAAGTTCATGGTCACGGATGCAGGCTCGGACTGGAGTTTTCAGAGGCAGAAGGCAAGAGAAGCTTGATGACAGAATCAGGGCCTACTTGCCTGGACTGAAAAATAGCATAAGTGAACCATATAAAGGCGGTGGCCTTTCGTACTTAAGAATGGAATATCCGGCCCATTCATGGCGGATCAACAGAGGACATGTTAACGGTGGACGCACATGTATTTGCGTCTTCATAACTGGAACTGGAGGGAACATACATGTACTTGTAACATGCACATAGAACCGTTGGGGTCCAAGATAGGGGACATAACTGACCAGAAAAATCCATATTTCCACATTCCCTCCTTGTCCCCTACTTGCCCGTCAAGAGATATCAATCTTCATTAATCCATTGATCTGTTCATATAACATCATTTGTTCTTCTTTCTTCTTCCGTGACGAATGAATTCTTGGTAGTGGAATACACGATGTGGCACACAGGCCACAGATCGCTGGTCCACATTGTAGACATAGACAGCAACTGAATAGTATGAGAAGGCCAATACCTAGAAATGATAGAACTCTCCATCCCCAGGCTGATATCACACTCCAAAACCAACCGGACCAAGTCCAAGTGCCTGGGTTCTGGTGTATCTGGCTTACAATCTTATGAAGGCGAGTTATAGCTTTATATACAGATGGCGAATTTTCTGGTATGAATACGCAGCAGCTTGATCCGATGACCCTACAAGCTCCGCCCCTATCAGCCAGGATGACGTCAAGGACAAGACGATTTTGAAGCACAACAATCCGCATAGCAGACTGCTCTTCTGTTAAATTGCCTAAGGCGGAAATAGTTTCATTCACTACTGCTTCAAGGGTTCTAGTTAATCTACGTATCAGCTTACTATTAGTAACAGTACCTATATAGGGAAAGATGCCTTTATTGAAATCTGTGTATTTTTCCCATGCTGTTTCAGTGTAATCGATAATCGGGAGATCTCTCCGCTCTCTGTTGTGTACTAAATGAATATTTCTATAATAATCAGGAGGAGCTAGGAAAACAGGTGGCAAAAGGAATGCAATGTAGCAGGTACCATCCCAATCTAGGGGTAGACGCATATATGCAGTCTGACCACATATAAAGTAGGAGTGGCGATAAGCTCTAAATGAAGATTTACCTTGATCACTGAATTCTACTGTAGTAGTGCATTTACTATGGCCCATATGTATGGAACCCACTTTTCTTACACACAATTCACCTTTCGCTGGGAATACTGACATGGTTGGTAAAACTAGTTCAACTTCGGATTCGACATTTAGAACCATGAGATTAGGAGTAAAGTTACCTAATCCATATACTTCATTTTCTAGATCAGTTCCTGTTCTTTTGGGGCGACCCTCCTTGTCAGGATAACAGACTTTGAATAAAACTAAGTTCAGATTTCCCCATACCCACTGGTCTTGGTAGACGGCTGTATCTGAGTCTATGGAATTGATTAAACTGAACCATGCTCCACAGGAGCCATTATGTGTAAACGGATGTGGAAAGAAAGGCAGGACTCCTTCATAATTCTGATAGGGAGGGAGCCGGCCACATACCCAACAATTAGTTGCATTACTAGTCTGATGGGAATGATGTAACATACTGATGAAAGTGTTATTGCGCAGCGCAAGTCTATAAGACAATTCATGCGGGGGTAAGTCACTAAAAGAATGTTCAGCAGTAACATTGTAAACGTTTCTGACAATAGGGTAATATATGTGCAACAATATACTTGCAGTAATTATTAAAAGACTTAAGAGAAACAAGATTAATAATGTCACTATGCAATGGCTACGCAGTGATTTACAATACGCCTGTCGTTTCATCATTTTTCGCGACTGTCCATGATTCAGGTCTAGGCGATACATGTCGGAGACAGATTCAACCGCTTCACCTAGGAGAGGACTTAAACAATCAAATCGTCCGACGGCCTAGGCCTTAATTTTAGTTTATATAGTTCTTTACTGTCGGCCTCAGCCAGAGGTAGTTTTGAGTCAATTGGTGAGGACACACGAGGTGGGCTGTTTACATCTGAAGGAAGTCCATGAAATTTCTTGATATGACTTGAATGTACCCATCCTTTCCTGCCCTCGATCTTCACGGCTGTCCTTGTGGTCAGCAGGACCAATTTGGGTGCCTTCCACCTGGGCTCCAGCTGGGTCTTTCGGTCGAAATTTCTCACAAGCACAAGGTCCCCCGGAACTACGTCATGGGGTTTCACCTCAGTGTTGTCGGGAAAGGCTGCAGCTACCTGTGAACGACAAGATTGTAGTGCAGACATCAAGGAAGCCAAGTAATCTGTCAGCATATTACAGTCAATATCAGTTATTTTGCGTGGTATAGGCGTCCCCCACATATTTGGTGGTCTGCCGAAGATCACCTCATACGGGGATAGCCCTGTTCGAGAGTGTGCTACCATTCTTGTGAAAAAGAGTGCAACTGGTAGTGCTACTACCCAGTCGACACCTTTCTCCCTGCATATTTTGGACAATCTAATTTTCAGTGTCTGATTATGTCTTTCTACGAGACCTGCTGCCTCAGGGTGTCGGACACAGTGGAATTTCCACTGATAACCTAACAAAAGTGAAACATGTTTCATTAATTCGGATGAGAACGGCTGGCCGTTATCTGAGTGAACAACACGTGGTAAACCGTATCGTGGGAAGAATTCTCGAACTAACTGTTTGGCAGTAGTCGGGGCAGTGTAATCTGAAACCGGGTATGCCTCCGTCCAACGGGAAAGAGCACACACAACTACGAGAACATATTTGAATCCTCTGCATCGTTCCATCTGGATATAATCCATCTGGAGGACTTCAAAAGGATGATCAGGAGGATGAAATCCACCCTGCTCTACGGGAACGCTTTTTTCTGGGTTGAACTGGCAACAGATCATGCAGGTACGGACCTTTTGTTTGGCTGCAGCTCGTAAATGCTTGTTGAACCAAATATGTTGAATGCTATCTAGCATAGCTTTCTCTCCTAGATGCGCTGGACTATGGATAGTGTTAATAATGACTTGGACCATTGAATCAGGAAGGAACCACACAGATTTTTCCTTCATCATCCATCCTTGGTCCGTTTGGATCCCTCCTAACTCGGTCCATTTCTTTATTTCATCTGGTGTAGCATGTGTCTGTATGTCAATTACGTCAAGAGTAGGATCTTTAACTGTCATACAATGTGTCGGCATCGGGACTATTGTCTTTGTCATGTCGGATGTTTGGGTTTGAGCAGTCTGTTTAGCTGTTCTGTCGGCTAGATCATTGCCTTGAGAAATGATATCAGTAACTTTCGTATGTGCTTTGCATTTCATAATCGATATTGCAATCGGTAGATGTATCGCATCTAATAAAGCATGAATGAGGGGTCCGTGCTGAATGTGGGCACCGTGGGAAGTTAAATAACCTCTCTCTCGCCACAGCACGCCGAAGTCATGTACAACTCCGAATGCATAACGTGAATCAGTGTATATGTTGACTTTTTTATTTGTGGCTTGAATACAGGCTTGTGTCAGAGCGACGAGCTCTGCTGCTTGAGCGGACAAGGTATTTATACACTTGGTTTCAATAATTTCAGTGTCTGTGGTGACTGCGTAAGCGACCACTAGCTCTCCTGTACTTGTTCTCATACATGACCCATCTACATACAACGTCAGGTCTGGATCTGACAATGGGACATCGGTTAAATCTTGTCTGGGTTTCGTCGTTATAGTAATAACTTCAATACAGTCATGGGCTAGTGGGTCTGTTCCGATTACTGGCAAAAGTGTGGCAGGATTCAATGTGTTACAGCGTCTGATTTCTATATGTGGCTGGAACAATGTAAGTTCGTACCCTGTAAGTCGCGCAATAGTCAAGTGTTGTGTTTGTGTTCGGTTCACAAGAACCTCTACTGCGTGTGGTACTTGTACTGTCAATGGATGTCCTAACACTATGGCATCACTTTGTCTGATTGCTAAAGCTGTCGCTGCCACTGATTTCAGGCACGCAGGCAGAGCCTGAGCTACTGGATCTAATGTACTAGAAAAATAAGCACATGGTTTGTGTGCTCCTGCTTGTTCCTGTGTGAGTACTGACAAGGCAGTACCTTCGCGTTCTGTAACAAAGAGTGTAAACTGTTTTCTGTAACATGGCGTTGCTAAAACAGGTGCTTGACATAAAGCTTTCTTTAGGCTTTCAAAAGCTTGTGTATGTTCCTGAGTCCAAGGGAGGACAGTCGATGTGGCTGCCTCCTGTGTTGTCAACTGAATGAGTGGTTTTGCTAGGAATGCATACTGAGGGATCCACTGTCTACAGTATGAAGTGAGGCCTATGAAAGCCCGTACTTCCTTTTGTGTCTTGGGTATTGGCATGTTAGCTATTAACTGAATGCGGTCGGGTGTAAGCTGCCTTCCCTCCTTGGACAGCGAGTGTCCAAGATAAATAACTCGCTGGACACAGAATTGCAGCTTAGAAGGGGACACCTTGTGCCCCTTTTCGGCTAGAAATTGTAAAACTGTCAGTGATGCTTTCTCACATTCGGGTTCGCTTCTAGCGGTGATCAACAGATCATCGACATATTGAAGCAAGGCAGTGTTAACTGGCATGTGGATACTGTCAAGTTCTCGTTTCAGTGCTTGGCTATAGATGCTGGGGCTTTCTGTAAATCCTTGAGGTGCGCGTGAGAATTTAAAGCTACGCCCATTTAAACTAAATCCGAACAAATATTGGCTTTCCGGATCTATTGGGACGCTGAAAAAGGTGTTTTTAAGATCAATTACAGTAAAGAATGTTGCTTCGGAATCAATGGCTGTCAATAATGACGAGATATCAGGGACCACAGGGAATTGTGGCACAATACACTTGTTTAATTCGCGCAGATCAATAACCAATCGATATACTGGCGGGGCCTTTGGATCTGTTCGTTTTAGAATCGGAATTATTGGTGAATTACATACATTGGAGTCTGTTTCCACAACCACTCCTTGGGCAATGAGCTCGTCAATGATTTGTAGTAAAGCCACTACAGCATCTGGTGGTAACTTGTATTGTCGCATTCGTGGTAGCACCACTCCTGCCTTTAATGTGACTCGATATGGTGTAATAGTCATGCAACCAACATCAGTAGGGCCTTGTGCCCATAGATGTGTAGGTAAAGTCTGCAGTCGGGGATCCATGTCTCTAGACACATAATGACCTTTAAAATCACGTAAAAACAATCTTACTCCTTCCGGAGAACAACATATTATAGCTCCTAGAGCCTTCAGTGTCTTTATTCCTAACAGGTTTTCTGGACATGATTTAGTAAGCAATAAATCGGTAGTTCGGGTCAAAGGTCCTATCGTAAGTGGAAGAGGTTGTGACACTTCATTAACAATAGGTTTTCCTGAAAAACCAAGGGAAATATTCTGAGAGCCTGAGAGGGGTGCCCCTGGAACTTCACTACGTTTTATGGTCGTTCGACTTGCCCCTGTATCGAGTAAAAATTTTCTGTCTTGGCCTAACAATTCACTATGTACATAAGGTCCTTCTTGATCTACAGGAATCTCGATAAGGGGTAAGTCAACTTCCCTCTCTAGGCTGGTTCATGCGTATCGTTGGTAATCAGGATAGTCGTACTGTGCGGTCTGGTACAGTTGTCGTGTCGTGGTTTGTGTGGCAGCAACAGGCAGCGCTGGTGCAGCTGGCACAAACTGTATAGACTGTTGTGAAGCTGGCATGGACTGTGCATGCTGCGGAGCTCCTTGTTCATTCTGATCCTGTCTAAGTGGCCGTGGTCTTTCTTTTGTATTACCTATGGCGATATTATGTTTCAAAACTGGACAATCGTGTACGTAATGACCTGGCTTTTTACAATAATTGCATGTCCCTTTTACAGGTCCTGCTGAATCACCGGAATGTGTCATACCCTTTTTATGTCCCTCAGCTGGAACTGTCTGAGAAACTAGCATTTTCATTTTTGTGTCTTTCATGCGTCTGTGTTCATGTTCTTGTTCCTCTCTAATTCTATTGTGATGGTATTGTAACATTTGTAACATTTGTGATGGAGTGTTACCTTGCCAGGTACTCTCGAATTTTAATACTCTATTCTTTACTTGGGGCAGGGCATTTTCTACTAATTTTGTTACAAACAGATGTGGGTATGATTCGCTACTTGCTTTTATGCCACTATTTATACCAAAACATTTTTCAAATCGGGCATAGTAATCACTAGTGTCTTCATCTTGCTTTTGTTTACAGGCTGAAATTGTACCCCAATCTTCCTTTTTCGTAGTTAATAAACGTGGCAGTACCTGTACTAATAAACCTGGTAGTGCTTTAGTTTTATCCCCGAGTCCTGCTCCTGCAGTTCGGGCCTTTTCTTCTGCTTCTAATACTGACCATTCTATCTTTTGGTCTCCTACCTCCCACTCTTTTTCCCTGAGTTTCTCATAAATGCCAGCAGGCATTAATACCTTTAATATTGTCATAATGTCGGGATAGGTATACTCTCCCATGAGTAACATGTCTTTAATTTCTCGGTGGAAACCCGCTGGGTCTTTGTCATGACTAGGTACCACTTTCTTCATTTCCAACAATTCTATTTTCGATATGGGCGTGTATACAAATACGCGTTTAAACTCATTGTCCTCGCCCTTTATTGGGTGCACTTCTCGTAAGGGATTCTGTCTGTCCATGTAATACGTGGTTCTTTCCTTGATTGGCAGTGAAACATGTTCTGAACATACAAAAAGAATGTATTGCTTTCTTGATTCTAGTATTTCTTTAATTAATTTAGTACCTGAACCTCTCCATCTATTCATGAGTAATTCAGTCAATATATCAGGTAAGGGACCAGGGTCCGAATGCTGGCTCTGATATAGTATAATGAGTTGTTGAATCATATAAATCCCAGCTAACCGCTGTTCATCTGGGGTGAGATTCAAAAATGTGCGTGCTACTGTATCATCACTGTATTTTCCGGGACTGTCAACCCAATGGACGGCTGACCTGGCTAATTCTTGTTCATCCATAGAATCGAGAAAATGATAACCCCTTCGTTCTCGGAGTAATTTGTCAGCTGTTTGGAACGAATGCTCGTTAGACCTTATATGGACTATGGGTGTTGGGAAACTCCTGTTATTGTCTGGACATATCGGACGTATCGGGTCAGTAAAACATCTAGTACTATTACAAGATCTTCTTCTACCTACATAGGCTATAGTTTCTGACTGTCCTGTGGGCAGTCCTGATCCTTCTTCCTCGCTTTGTTCGAACTGGTCTACCGCTAATCTTTCTTCGTGTAGGCGTTCTATTTCTTTTCGGATCTTTCGGCACATGGCTATTATACAATTCTGCTTATCATGTCTTCCTTCTGATATATTCTGACTCCATCTGGTAAGAATTTGCATTGCTTCCGGGTCTACCCCTGGTCGGTCTTGATTTCTGATCACACAATTTATGAGGAAACGTAACAGTTCCCCCTGTATTTCCACTTTCTGGTATTCCATAGCTCTGTTAATACATTCAGAATCTCGTCCGGTTTGGACGAAATGATATATATTATCTAGATGTGCAGTCATTCCTGGTAACTTCCCTAGATACACCGCGGCTCGTCTGATACGTAATGATGCTAGGGTCATTTCGTCCTCTTTTCCGGGCACAGGGTCATATCTACAATCTATAAGGAGTTCCTTAAGCGTACGGGCATTTATGAGTTTGGGGGTACGTGAATGTGCTGACTCTTGAAAAGTAAGTTTATTTATTCTGGGCGGCGTAGAGAAAATGTTACTAGCACCTCCCGTAGCCCCATCTGGGGTGTCGGGTGTGAAAGGATTCGTTGAACGCGATACAGCAACTATAGGTGTGGACACAGCTATAGAAGTAGCTGTAGGAACAGATGCAGAAACAGATGTGCTTGCCGGAACTTGTGTCAGAACTTGTTGCTGTAACGATACGGGTACTGGATCTTGGCGTTGAACCTCCCTGCTAGGCGGTCTATGTGGGGCGGAATTAGCATACTCGGGAGCTGCGTCATCTAAATATGAGGAAAGAAAAACATCTTCTGCGGTTCTAGGATGCCCCTTAGGATGTACCTTTATTGGAAATAATGGGGTTGGCAAGTCTTTCGGTATCTCTGGAGTAGCCTTAGGTAATCCTTCGGCCAGAAGGGGATACATACCATTCATAAGGGCATTTCTTTGTCTGTCTACTTGTTCTGATTTCACTCGGATACCTTCCTCAATTAATAGATTTTCTCGAACTTTATTTGAACTCTCTTTATTCTTCTCTTCCTGTCTACGTGCTTTTTCTGTTCGTCTATGTGATTCTTTACGCCATAACTCAACGGCATCTTTCTGTGACTGTCTGACTTTCCTTTTCCATAACTCTTCCTCGACTTTCATGATGCACTCTGCATCCCAGGTTCCCGCTGTGGGCCACCTCTGACTTTCTGGTAATCCCTTGGTGTAGTCTACCCATAAATCAAGAAATAATATAGCGTCTAAGCCATGTTTATGATACATGAAGTACCCTGGAGTGTCCCTAGGAGGAATAGGAACGGCTTCTTCGAGTACCCCTTTTCTTGTAGTGATCTGTCTTAGTTTCGAAAAGAGCGGCATATTGAGAACTGATCTGATACTTAATCTTGAACACACTTAGTACAAAAGCACAATAATGAACAACCATTCATACCACAATATGCAGGACGTTTAACACATTAAACATTAAACATTAAACATTTTTTAACCTTTAAAATAACCAACAATGATGATCGTCTGCATAACTAATCACCAAGCATAATTCTTTGACAATAACTAGATACTTCGGAATACTTGATATACTGCTAAACAGTACAGATACACTGCTGAAACAGTGCAGACCGGATTTGTGTACCCAAACCCGTCTTGACCGGCACAACCTATGTGCACGTCAGAAATGCCTCCCCAGCAATGGTACTCACCGGGTAGCTTCGGAAACGGAAGGCCTCAGAAACTTGACTGAACTTGAACCGGACTGGACTCGACTCGAACGCTTCGGACACTGGACTCGACTTGGGACTTCGGAAACTGGTGGGCCTCTGTATACCTCGGATCTTGCTCTCTCAGCTAGGCTCTGGTCGGGATACTTCGCACTTCTCACCGCCTCGTCTGGGTGTTGATCGCAGCCTCAGTCGCCCCCGCTTGACCGGAGGGAGATACAGGAAATCCTGCTGGTACGCGTTATTGTCCGTCCAGCTGTGGCAGGAGACCGGGCCTGCAACTCACCGCCGGCGCGTGAGATGAGAAAGTGTCCCTGTTCGGGCGCCATTCTTGTGGTAAATAAAATTCATTACCGGGACTTAATTTGATACGGAAACATAATAAATATAGCTCAGTAAAATGAGAGGCAGAATCCGTGGTATTAGAGGTTTGGAATGGGCTTTATTCCAATGATCGATTATAATCGGTTGCTCCAAGTTCCGTCACCACGAAGGTTCAGGAAGTGAAGTACATACTTTATTGACAAGAAATGACTTTTATAGTACATACATTACAATGAAGCGAATGCAGTAGGCGTAACAATTGATAAGGAAAATGACGATTCATATGCGTAACCGAAAATGGGTGTAATAAGGAGTAAAAAGGAACATAATTGGTTATGATGTCATATATAGGTGGATCTATAAGATAATACTTGGCATAGATGCGCGCGCAGCAGCATGACGTGTGATTGATGTGCAACTAGGGGGTGAGGGGGACTTGACATTTAGTTGTACATGTGGAGACAAGAAGTCTGGGGGGTCAAGTCAACCTAATCCCAAATCATATCTAACATCCTATGTTTAAAGAACTATGTTATCCAGAAAAGAAGGACTCTCGGACAGAATCTATTCTATACTGACTATACTGACTGTTAGTGCGTGTACAAGCGTCTAAGTGTCTACACTAGATGCGAGGGCGGAATCTTCCATAGTAACAGGGCTATGAATTACTTGCATAAAGACAGAGAAGCCGGGCCTTTGCTCGGTAGCTGGCAGAATGTTTACTTAAGCTACTAGACAGGAATGCATCGGGCAGGGAACGGAGCAGATAATTTCGAAGGTGAAATACAGTTCTTGGCAGGCAGCAAGCTGATGTCAGGCTTCGTGAGCCGCGCAGAGAATGAGACAAAGTTCATGGTCACGGATGCAGGCTCGGACTGGAGTTTTCAGAGGCAGAAGGCAAGAGAAGCTTGATGACAGAATCAGGGCCTACTTGCCTGGACTGAAAAATAGCATAAGTGAACCATATAAAGGCGGTGGCCTTTCGTACTTAAGAATGGAATATCCGGCCCATTCATGGCGGATCAACAGAGGACATGTTAACGGTGGACGCACATGTATTTGCGTCTTCATAACTGGAACTGGAGGGAACATACATGTACTTGTAACATGCACATAGAACCGTTGGGGTCCAAGATAGGGGACATAACTGACCAGAAAAATCCATATTTCCACAATAGGACACTCACTGTTAGAGAAAAGAGGTTCCTAGTCTTATTGCATCATGGACCAACATAAGTCTATGTCAGTAAGCGGAAGCGAAGGCCTATGATATGTCCCTGTTGGTGAAAATTCCACCGTGCGTAGAGGCCGTCCCAAAAAGTTCGGCATTTATACTGTGCAGACATATTTTAGTACATCCTCCCTAGAGGGTTCCTGAAAAAATGTTGATTCCAGATGTTAACGGAATGTTTAGGACAGACTATCATATAACTGAGCAATGTTTTGCCCTACATCATTCAACTTACGTACCAAATTACTGGAGGTAAAGAATGATGGTGCGGGTTTATTTATTAAAATGCAGTTTTCAATTAAGTTGACTGTGCTCCTGTTTGGAGGAATTTAGAGTTGGGACTAGACCTAAAATACTAACGTTTGGGCTCAGTTCACAAATATTAAATACAGATGTTAAAGTGGATAATATGCAGTCTCAAATGATCTCAGGAAAGAGTATGCCCTGGCCTCCTGGTCACTGAGTCTTTTTTTGGCTAATATGCCTAGTTACATTTTACAAGCTCAATCTTTTTCACCACAGATGAAGGAATTGTTGATACTGTGTCTATTCTTAATGACAATGTCTTTTTGATAAAGTTAAGACCAATAGGTTTGCAAAGTTTTGTCAATTAAGGACCATGGACTAGTGCCAAGGATCCCAAATATTTCCAGTCTGCAGTCCTAAATCTTTCACCTACAAATCACTGTTTTCGGGTGTGTTAACCTAATTAGTTCCAACATAAGTAAATCAAGACTACACTACACAGAATTAGGTGATCACATGATGGTTCCGCACTAGAAACAGTGTCCATAAAGACCTGGAAGAAGGTGATTATTCTATTCGAAATTCACACTATTTTTCATGGACTAACATATAACTATCAGAAACTTGCTCCACACTTAAAACGTTTATTTATGTGTTTAGGCTGGGGGCACTACCTTTTTTTCTTCAGCAATCTGTGCAGCTGGGGTACAGATGTAACATAGATTATGAAGACTATGTGCAGAATTCTCCAATCATACTGTGCTATCCTGTGAGCAACGTAGTGCATAGAAGAACAAATGTTCCACCCCTTAAAGATGTTAAGCACAACTCAGGTAAGAAACGATGATGTAGTTATTTAACGCAAAAATTGAAAAGACATATTTCAACATAGCATTGTCCTTTGATATTTGTTAGCATTGTTGTGGTTGTAATATTTGTCTGCTTTTGATCAATGTTTTACAGTTTATATTAAACCAATTAAAAGTATCTTTTTAAATGGTAGATATATACATGCGATGATTTAGACTTATCTTGGACCTGCTGGAAAGCTTGTTTATTCTGTTTAATTTATTGGAGTATTAGAGTATACATAGTTGCACAGCTAAGTCCGTTTTTCAGGAAGAAAACACTTATGCTATTCATTAAATGTCCTTTTATGGGATAATTGAGGGTTGAAAGAGACCCTTTTGTGCATTGCTGGAGAGAGAGAGATTTTAAAGTCACCTTTTGTGTTATTCAGGAGGTGCCCTATTATTGGATGAGTGAGGGTTGAAAGATACCTGTTGCATATTCAAAAGATGCATGTGAAAGGCTGAAAGAGGATCGAAAGACACCCATGTCTAAGGTGACACAGAACACAGAGAAAGCAAGGCACAACAAAAACATAAAGTATTGTCTATGAAAAACGCTGGTTTGCTGCAATCAGCATAATGAGTTCTGAACTTGAACTACTGCTGTTTGTTTTTCAAGTATCCTAATGGTGGGCTACAGTAGAGAGGCAGATTAATGAGTCATAAGTAGGAATGTGAGATAAATGCAATCCGTAAAAGATACAGGTTCCTATCATTCCCTTCTATGAGTAGAGCAGATTATTTGAAATGCAAATTGATGTGTGGTGGGGAAAGGTTTATGTTTTAAAAAGTATTTGCACACAAGGTTTGGTGAAGTAGAATATTTTTCACTTGAGACGTTACCTCATGGTGCTCTATGCAGCTGTAATGTAGAATATGCACTAGACATTTACCAAACAAGGTAGCACTTACTAATTAACTAGTGGAAAGTACTACAGTTGGGTAGACATTTTTGGCAAAACTGGGGACTCATCTTCAAAAAAATGAGGTTGCATTCTGGCCCTGATGCTCATTTCACAAAAATTCAACCTCAACGAGAATCACTTACAAATATAAACATAGCAGGTGCCCCAACCGAAGCTCCACTACAGTGAAGCACAAAAGATCCTAACTTCTTGGGCTTGGTGAAGGCAAATCAAATGTGTTTCCTCTTGTATTCCACATTGAAAAATTATCTGAAATCCTTAATGGAGGTGAATGCATCGTTAATTTATTGGAGTGCAATTGGCCGAAAGTACTTGCAAGCAGTACAGGTCAGCCGAGCGTTACATTTTGAATTGGACAGTTTGCTCTGCTACTGAGCAAAGGATATCATATAAACTGGGGTATTAGTGAGATCTTACTACTTAGAGTTATGCCATGGTCCCTGGGAAGTTGTACTGTGCTAGTAAACAGGAATAGTGCAGGAGCAGTGTGTAGGCTGCAGAGGCTGCCGAAGATGAAGTGAGCAAATACAACGTTGGTGCCCGTGTTCAGGGAGCAGGTGCTAATGACAAAGAGCGGACCTTTCACAGGTGCCAGAGCAGCTCAATCCACACTCTGGAGTTCTACAGCACGTTCTGAATCCACAAGGGCACCAACTGATGAAATGACGTGACAGGTGGGTTCATGGACGGACACAGAGAGTCTGGTAGCCAAGCCGGGAAAGGCAGAGGAGTAGAGAGCCTGGTGTACTCCGGAGGGAGTCGGTGTCGAGGCAGGAGCATAGTAAACAGAGCTAGGTGAGAAGCCAGGAAGCCACTGTCACCACAAATCGCCCGCCATGCTCCTGGACCAGCGTGGCTTTCTCAGGTACTGGCTCATATCCTGGGCCGTTACGGGAGAAGAGGAAGGGAGCAGGGAGAAAAACAGCACTACGCTCTCCATACTCAATTAATGAATACTAGTATTGTGCATCTTTGATCGAGTTGGGTCTTTTTGAGTTGTTTTTACCAACCTAGATCTTAATTGAGACTAATTCCCCCTTCACGATTATTCTATGCGGCACCCACTTGGTAATGGGAGCCATATTTGATGACATGTAGACACTGGTGAAATCCCCTCACAATCCACAACCCTGGTATCCTTCATACCATTATAGAAAATCTTACCTGAGCCTTTTGTCTTTTGAGGTGCATTCTCTGTATCAGTGGACCTGAATTCCCTCCATCCAAAAGAAAGAGGAACTGATGTCTGAGGTCATCAAAGCTCCAAGATTTTCCCTCAGACCCCCATAAAGCCACAGTGATAAAACAAATGACACTTGATTGAAAGCTTGTTGCTGGTAGTTGGGACAGGACTTCAGGCCCCAGTTCTCCCTGCTGTAGGAAGACGCCAACGATAACGCAAGCGCCCAGAGGTGCCTACTTATTCCCGAGGGGCTCCTGCTGCGTGTCACGCACCTAGGCGAAGACTGGGCCAAGAGCAGGCCTGCCTGTGCCTGTCCACGGCCGGTTGTGGCTGGCCTGGGCCTGCCCTGTTTCATTTGTTGTTTTTGTGCCACTGCTGTCTACCTGGTGACTGTTTTTGTCCTACACTGGCAATGGGTAAGTGGAAAGGTGTAAGGGGGCACGGGTATGCCGGCTGGTCAAACCACCACCATTGACAGGATGTCGGCAAGGGCAATGGGGATTGTGCAAAGGAAATTACATTAACAGAAAGGAGGTTATCCTTGAATAATAGGTTCTATCAAGGTTCCCGACTGGCCGAAACCTCTGCTCGAGGGCTCTCCTGTACTATGATGCGCTGAAACAAGTGATCCCACCCATTTCGGAGGAAACAGCAGTAGGTGAAATTGGTAACCGATCACCACCCTTAAATTCTGACAGCTCTATGAGTACTTTAAATAATCGGGAGCCAGGCCTCAAGAAGAAAAAAGCATGCCACAAAGTAATCAAAAGGGTCCTGGGACAAGGAGTGGTAAATCCACATGCCAGAGGCAGTTAACCAATTGGTGTTTTAAACTGTGCTTGTCACAATCAACACAGACTGTAGACAGTTTTGTTACAGTCATCAAACTTTGAATCTACTGTATGAAAAATTGGGTGTTGTCATGAATAAAAAACTTCAACCAATTAGGGCTCAATTGCCTAGTATTGAGAAATGTCTGCTTGATATTGCATCAAGACTATCCTTGAATCATCTAGATTGTTATCTGTGTCTACACTCAATTCTCAATCGCTCCAAAAAGTGAATGACTATGCCAAACTGATCACCCAGTTGATGTTTAGGTCTCTTCTACTAGTGCTGCAATTACAATACAGGAGAAGCTGATGGTGTCTGCTGGATCAGGAATATGTAAAACTCAGCAAATAAATCGTATAGCCCATCTAACAGATGGGCTACTTAATCCACTCAAACATGATTCTGCCCAGTTGGCGGTTAACCTGATTAAGCCTAATCAGAACACTCTTTCTGTCCTTCCTAACAAGGCCAAACTGGATTTACCTCCAGCCTCATGCCCATATCTTCTAGTTCTTGCTGGTGTTCCCGCACTTAAGGAGTCCCAGAAACAACAATGGCCAGAGCTACGTAATAGATGTCTTGATTGGCTATGGAAGCATAAACGCTTTAACAGCTCACATTTTAATCAAATCTTGATGGCCAGAAGGGTAGGTTGGGTTGGACATTCTAGGAAGGACATTGCAGGAGACTGCATCATTATAAACGTCCATAGACCAGTTATAGTAAGACCAACATATATGCTCTCTTCACGTTAGACTACTTTTATAAGCGAACTGGGCAAGAAATCGTCTCTGGAAGCGCCACTTTAAATAATCCTGGGCCTCAGTTTGTCTTTGAAAATGAATATGCTCTGGTAGGTGATCTTGAAAACCTAGACTGACTGGGCGACGAAAAGAACAAAATATCCTTAATGCCCCAATTGAGATCTAATTTCCAACCTCAAGTCTTATGCGAGATTATCCCTTTTGTTCCCCTCTCCCCTCCTATCAACATTATTGAGATCAACGGGGATAATGGGTGTCCAAAGCTGTCTGAAGCTGATAGGCGTCCAAAACTGCATATTTTAAGTTGGAATGTGGCTGGCCTTGCATCAAAATTATTGTTACCTGTTGGTAATGTTTATAAAACAATTTGACATTCTATTGTTCCATGAAACATGGCTAGTGAATGATATTCTTGTTGATGCCTTTGATTGTTATTATGTTCTAGCTATACCATCATGCTCTGGGAGGGCTGCTGGGGGATTATCCATCTGGGTGAAACTAGCGTTGGGGGCATGTCAAACCACTCCAGATGAATAGAAATCATTTTCAAGTGCTAAAATTTAAGAAGCAATTGTTTCTCTATTTTATTAATTTTTATAATAAAGATTTTCGTAACACCCCTAATACAAAATGTATCCAAGTTTTTGAATTACAAAATGCTGCAGCAGTCATGGGCCTATCACCAGGGATTTGTTTGGTGGGTGATTTTGATGTCAGATTGGGTTGCGATAATATACCTACAGCAATATGTAGTCCAGTCAAAGAGGATAGTTATAACAGATGTATTCCCGGCACTGATTCATGAGGAGCAAAACTAAAGATCCTTTTAGTTTGTTATAATTTACTTAATGTAATGGATGTTGAAGGCCCCAGTAAGCAAGTGATACCTACATATAGGGGAAGAGGACGCCCTTCTATTATACATTTTTTTATAACATCTAATTTACTCAACTCTTTGTTACAGGGGAGGGTGATACCTCCTACTTATGGGGACCGCAACACTCTCGAAGTAGCATTTGCTCTGTCTAAAAAGGATACCTTGGGCATGGAGTGTGGGTTATCCAGCTTACAAATAAATATTGGTTGCTTACGATTGAAAGGGAGAGATATTAACCAAGCCCAACTCTTCCACACTATAGTCAGAGAAAATATGTATGCTTGAAAAATGATGGTGTGAGTCAAGGGGTGGTTCTCGCCTTCACTCAATTATGTCTAAGTATTAAAAGCAAATTGTTACGCCCCATGCACTCTAAACATTCTAAATCAAGGCGGTTTGATCATGAATGCTTAATGGCTAACCGTAATTTAAGGAAGGCACTCACATCGATCTCTAGGGATCCTATAGAAGTGGTTACATACTGTAAGATATATAGAAACACAACTGCAAGTAGGAAATGGGTAATGCTACAAAATCAATAGGACACACTTGCATTATCAGCCGCAACATTAAAAGGTAACTGGTTTTGGAGTGAGGTATCTGCACTAAGGAGAGGGACACAATTGGCAACACTGTTAAGTTGTCATATTGCTAGTGCTACTTGGGAGGCACACTTTTGTAAAATCTATGCTTCTGTTGATGATCCAAGTACAGAAAAGGTGAAGGGCCATTGTAATGATTTTTGTCTATATAGATGAAGGGGAGGTAGCACTTCCTCAGAGTCTGGGTGGGAGGCTCCCGGACCGGATGGGGTTCCAGTACATCTATTTAAATATTCAATTGAGTTCTGGGCACCTCTGTTAGGGAAAGTTTCAATGGTTTGACTCACTCCCCACAACCTGAATCTTGGTCAGTGTCTATCATCGAGCTATTTTCAAAAAGGGAGACCACACCCAACCTCGTTGATATAGACTGATATCCCTTATCAACACCATGGGTAAGATTCTAGAGAAAATCTTATACAACTGTATTAAGGACTGGGTAGAAGCAATGTCAGTTTCATATCCCTGTCAATATGGGTTTAGGAGTAATATTGGCATGGTCGAACAATGCTTAAACTTGACACTGATAATAGCAAAATATGCAATGGCACGTAAGTCACCAGTGTATTTAGCATTCATGTATATATCCCAAGCTTTTCACTGTCCAAATCAGTCTAAGCTTTGGACAAACCTTTTTGGCGCAGGGACTGGATGAGGCACTAGTGCATTTGTGCACACAGATATGACGGGCTTGGTTAGAATCACCACAGAGGATGAAGTTCCATCTCCAATAAATGTTTCGCAAGGCGTGAGGTAAGGTGGCGTATTGGCACTACTTTTATTCTTATTATATATTAATAAACTTCACCCATTTTTAATTAACATGACCCCAGACGTTCTTCTAATCAATGGCTTCCCTTTACCTACACTTTATATGCAGATGATGCAGTTTTAATGGCGTGCACGCCGAACGTTATTCGACAACAGGTACAGGGCTTTGTTGATTTTATGGCCACCTTAAATTTACAAACAAATCTTAACAAATCTTTTATTATGGCCTGTGGCCCAAAGAAACATCACTTATCCTCTATGTCTGCAGGCAACAAAAACAAGCTATTACACGTTAGTACCTTTTAGGTCAAGCATTAGTGTGCATGCTCTGTCTACAAGACCTTCTGTGATCACTCTATCGAGCTCAATTACTTCTACTACTTGCCATTGGTTCTCAACTCCATCACTCCTATTTCCTGGCTCCTTATTGGCCGGTGCTCCCGATTCCTCACTTCCATTGTTAAGCCAGGAGCACCGGCCATCTACAGTTTCCTTACACTGTAGGTCTTTAGCTATTTTTGGGGGGACTATTTTTTATTTTTAAGTGCCCCTTTGTTCACTTTCATTTTAATTATTGTTCACTTTCATTTTAATATCAGCTGCGCCTCGTCTAGAAATCATTTGTTGATGAACTTGAGACACTTCCTGGTGCTGCTAGTAATAGTGCCTTGGTTTTCACTTCCCTGTAGCCACACGCCTATATTTGCAAAATGGTGCACTTCGCCACACTCCAGCCTTAATTTTTTTTTACTAACCGCGGCCTAGCATAATGTTTACAAAATGCGTGGCTCGCCACAATGGCCACTTGGGGGCCTCTCCTCGCTTCAGCCTGCCTCTCCCCTCGTTCCCTTCCCTTTCCCTCCAGCACTCATGTACAACAAGGAAGAGCGCGACAGCGCTGCAGAATCGGAAACTTCCAGCCTGCGAGTCCACTGACAAGTAAAAAGAACAATTGATGGACAGAATGCAGAACAATGTCATACATTCAGCCCAGTACAGAGATCTGGGCCTAAATCCATCGTTTTTTGCTCACCATGCCATTCCATTTTGGACCCAGCTATATGCAAATCAGTCTTGACCCTGTGCCCAATGGGAACAGTCCAGCCAGAACTGCCAAGCCATGTCCTCCGTGGACTGGAAACAAGCATCCTAGGACCAGTTTCGGGCTTTCAACCCTCATCAGCCAGGATAGCTTGACTCCAGTGGCATGAAGAACACGGGACCCTTGTCTGGACATACCCGTCCCACTCGGGGTGACAAATGCAAAAAGAACAATTGATGGACAGAATGCAGAACAATGTCAAACATTCACCGCAGTACAGAGATTTAGGCCTAAATCCATCGTTTTTTTGCTCACCATGCCATTCCAGTTTGGACCCAGCCATATGCAAATCAGTCTTGACCCTGCACCCAATGGGAACTGTCCAGCCCGCACTGCCAAGCCAGGTCCTCCCTGGACTGGAAACAAGCATCCTAGGACCGGTTTCGGGCTTTCAGCCCTCATCAGCCAGGATAGCTTGACTCCAGTGGCATGGAGAGCACGGGACCCACGTCTTGGCATACCCATCCCACTCGAGGTGACAAATGCAAAAAGAACAATTGATGGACAGAATGCAGAACAATGTCATACATCCACCCCAGTACAGAGATCTGGGGGTGAGTGCTTGCAATGTTCAACACTCCGTCCATCATCCCCTTTGGTTTTGTTTTGTTCTCCCTAAGTTGGCAGGGTATGCCCAGAATTGGGTCCCTTGCTCACTTTGCCACTGGATTCAAGATAGCCTGGCTGATGAGGGTTATGAACCCGAAACCGGTCCCAGGATGCTTGTTTCCGGTCCAGGTAAGACATGGCTTGGCAGTTCGGGCTGGACTGTTCCCATGAGGCACAGGGTCAGACTGATTTGCATATGGCCATGTCTGAACTGGGGTGGCGGAGTGAGCTAAAGAATGATGATGTATTAAACCCAGATCAGTTGACTGGGGGTAGGTGCTTGCAATGTTCAACACTCCGTCCATCATCCCCTTTGGTTTTGCACTGACAAGTAAGGCTGCTTTTTATTACTGAATGTTTTTTTGGTGCCTTCATTTGCAAAATGGTGCGTTTCGCCCCACTTCAACCTTCATTTTTTTTGTATTTTTTTTTACTAATGGTGGCCCGGCATAATCTTTGCAAAATGCGTGGCTTGCCACAATGGCCGCTCGGGTCCTCTCCTCGCTTCAGCGCCCCCTGTCCTCCCCTCGCCCCCCCCCTTCCCCTCGCCTTCCTCTCCAGCACTCATGCACCACCAGTAAGAGAGCGATAGCCCTTAGAAAGTGGACACTGCCAGCCTTTGAGGCCACTGACAAGTAAGGCTGCTTATTATTACTGAATGTTTTTTTTTGTCTTGCACACAGGTAATGCACAATGGCCACTCAGGTGCCTCTCCTCACTTCAGTCCCCACCCTCCCCCTCACACTTCCAGGAGCTTCTCTTCTGTTCAGGTTTTTACTTTTCTGCTACATTTCAACCTCCCCCTGCCACTTGAGAAAGACAGATTGACGGCAGCAGCTTGTTTTGTCTGTCACTGAGTCAGGCAAAGTCCACAGTCACTCAAAGGCTATAAGTCGCAATTCCAGAAACCATGGGATACTCGGAAAACTTAAAATCCTTTAAACCCGCTATGAGAAAAAATGCATTATTATTCATAAATGGTTTCTTTTGCCCTGCTTGTAGCACCTTCCTTTGTTCAGCTTTTGGCACCTGAAAAAGAGAGCAGCAGAGGTGCAGAAATAAAAGCAGAGTATTCTAATGCTATTTTTGTAGTAGTGTGGGCGAGCAGTTAGGCTTATCAGGAGATAGTGCTAAACATTTTTAGGGTAGATAGCGAAGTACCCACAACACATTTACTGTCGCAGTCGATGGAAGCAACACTCTGCCACGGAGTTTTGGGGTGACAGCGGTCACCCAGAGTTCAGGGGAAGTTTTATTCCAGAAGAGTCAGAATTTTGAAAGTTCCAGAGCTGAGACACAGCAGGCAGTTCTGGGCTACCTGGATCGGAGGTGCCGGATGTCTTGGGATGCAGAATTGGTTCATTACCAGGGGCTGTCACCTACAGGTGCAGTGAAGGTAGTCCGTCATGGTCGGGCAGTCATGCCTAAGTTGCTGCTTTCACGCTGTCGATGCCATCAGAAAGCGGGTACAGGCTCATAGGAGCGGGGCTGTTTCCAGCATCGGTCGCAGGTACTGTGAAGATCCCTCAGTTCCCTCAGTCTGGTGGATGCATTGAAGGGGGTGGTTACCGGACTGGTGACCAACAGACCTTTGCTGCTGCACCTTTTGGGTGACTAGGTGAATCATGTTGACAGCATGTGCCGGTCTTCACCTTGTGGTGGTCTTTTACTGCCGGTGTGCTGGGGACTAGTACCACTAGTCCAAATGGAGGTCCCAGGCAATTGGCAAAGGCAGGCAGGGTTCCAGGGTTCTTGAAGGCTGCACTGGTCTCAGGTAGGGACAGCAGGCCACAGTTGTCAAGTCCTTTCGCAATTGAAAGGGTTTGGTGCTGGTTTCTTCTGCAGCAGGGCTCAGTTCCTGGATCAGCAGCACATCTTTTTCCTTTATCTTTTTTAAGTCCATAGAATATGAAGGGAAGGTCTCGGGAGCCACCTAATTACTGAACTTAGGGGTGTTACAAGGGATGTACGATGTTACAACGCAAGTTTTTACAACGCGTACCGTTACATCGCGGTCGTTACAATGACTGCGATGTTACCACGCCATGCCTTTACAACGCAAGTCTTTACATCGACTTGCACTAGATGGCGTGCTAACATTAGAAAAGCATAATTTACTATTCCAACTCCAGTCCACTTAACAGTAGGGAAGGTGTTTGGATAGTAAACTACACTATTTGTAATGTTAGCACGCCATCTAGCGCAAGTCGATGTAAAGACTTGCGTTGTAATGGCATGGCGTGGTAACATGCAGTCGTTGTAACGATTGCGATGTAACTGCATCGCGGTGTACTAACCGCGATGTAAAGGTTGTTCCCCGTTACAAGGGGAGACAGGTGGTAGGCTATGAGCTACTTTCCTTTAGGTTGTCTTCACCCTCTAGTGACTACTTTCTGTGCAGAGAGGCACCATCCTAGCCCTGATTGGTGGTCTTCTCACCATCTCAATATGATGGAATTTCGGGAGAGGGGTTCTCCTTGCCCACCCCGTCCTAGGGATAGTGTAGGCTGTCGGGGGATCATGCTCTTCGTCTAACCAATTGTCCCACTTTTTTTCTCCCACAACAGTGGAGCAGGAAAGGGGGCTTGGCCTCCCCCACTATCTGAGGGTTCTTGTGTTAGATTTCAAAGGCAGCATTGCATATGAAGCTTCTCGCTCGGGAAGATCATCCTGTCCTGCAGAGGTCGGATTTTCCTGCACCAAGACATACAGCCTGCAGTGGCAGAGTGCATAGCCTTGGTGAGGGGGCCCTGTGTGGCACAATCAATGATGCAGCCCAGAGGACCCTCTTCAGCACCCGTGCCCTAGATACCAGGGGCACCATTTAAAAAGGGACTTCTAGGCATGGCTGAAGTTGTGCCAATTGTGGTAGGTTTTAGGGAAAGAGATCTGGTACTCGGAACCTGGTTAGCAGGGACCCAGTGCCCTTACAGTTGAGAATCACATCAGGCAAACATTTGGGCTAACCATGCAAAAAGAGTTACTTTCCTACACGCACACATAATCATACACCAATAGTGCCACTCACAAACCCAGTCACAGAACCACACAGGCACTCACACACCCACACTTTAGCTCCCAAACCCACACACCAACACAAGCAATCAAACACTCACTAACAAACCCATAGCACCACTCACACACCCAGTCACAGACACACACAGGCACTCACACACCCACACACAGACCATACACCAAAACCCACATAGCAACTCGAACACCCACTCACAGACCAATAGCACCACTCAAAGACCCAGTCACAGACCCACACAGGCACTTGCATATCTACTCACAGACCCACACAGACAATCAGACTCACAGACCCACACAGTCACTCATACACCAACTCACTGACCCACACAGGCACTCACAGGCCCACAGCACCACTCACACTCTACTCACAGACACACACAGGCACTTACATACCTATTTGCTTGCCCATAGTGCCACTCACAGACCCAGTCAGAGACCCACAAAGGCACTCACACACCCACTCACCCACAGACCCAAACAGCCACTCACATACCCACTCACAGACCCATAGCACCAATCACAGACCCAGTCACAGACATACATAGGCACTCACCCACCCACTCACAGACACACACAGACAATCATGCAATCACTCAAAGACCCACAAAGGCACTCACACACCTACTCACAGACCCATGCAGGCACTCACACACCCACTCACAGACCCACAGCACCACTCACACCCCACCCACAGACACAAACACAAACAGACATCACTGATGACTTCAGCCATAGAAAGTCTCATGCACCCACTTCCACTCAACCATTCACATTCCCATTCACAGACCCATACAAGCACTCACACACCCACTCACTGATTCATAGAGCGACTCACAGATCCACTCACTCATACAGCTACTCAAACAACCACTAACTCGCCCATACAGACATTCATGCACCCACTCACTCAACAATACAGCGACTCACACATCCAATCATACAGACATACAGACACTTGCACATCCACTCATAGACCCCTAAAGCCACTCACACAGTCAGTCACCCATACAGCTACTCACACACTTACTCACTCACCCATAACGTCACTCACTCACCCATACAGTTACATACGCACCCACTCACTTACTCATACATATTCCTACATGTACTCACTCACCTATAGTCACTACCACAAGCACACACTCACTGATACAGCCACTCTCATATTTACTCATACCCATACAGTCACTCACACACCCACTTAGCCACCCATACAATACTTATGCACCTACCCACTCACTCAACCATACAGCCACTCACACACCTCATCACTCACCTATGCAGCCTCTCACATACCTACTTACTCACCTACATACCACTGACATGCTCATGCACCAGCCGCTCACTAACACCATACAGCCACTCACACATTCACTTACAAACCCATACAACCACTAACACACCCATAGAGCCACCTATTCACATATGGATACACAGAGTCACACAGCCACTCACATAATATGTGTTACAAATAGTATCACTCATTAGTAGTACACAAAGTTTACTAATTTGATATCTGTTGTATCTTACTATATATATTTAACATTCAGAAACTATTAGAAACCACTCGGGTGTACTGGATGATGTCATCAGTGATGTTATATATATATATAGATATATATATTTACTAAAAAACCAAAGGTTTAGAAACCACTCTTTTAGAAGTGGCTGGGTTTTTGTGCTCTAACATTTCTGTGTGTCTCTGCCTGGTTGTGGATTGACTGTCTGGATTTTACTGTGATAGGCTCTGGGGAATGTCTTGACCCAGGGGAGGAGGTGAGACAGCAACAGGCTGGTCTGCATCTGGAGTTTAGGGGGGAGGAGTAGCCCCTGGAGGTGAAGAGGCCTGGGCTGCCACCATAAAACAATGGCTCCATCTCCTGCTGAGTGATTAAGGATCCAGACCCCCACTAACAAAGGAAGAAGGTGTCACTGGCAGGGAGACACCCAAGACTGGTTTAGAAAGGGATCACTGCCCTCCGAATACAAAGACTTCAAAGACATTTAGGGGTATAAATATGAAAGCTGAAACCCCTGGACTTTGGAATGGAGATGGAACTGTTCAAGACTGTAAAGGATTGAACCTACATCATGGTCAAGAAGAACCTCTGCCAAGGAAGAAACAGCTGAATAAACTGAAGGAAACGACTGACCCTTGCTGTGTGTTCGGGGGCTGGCCTGCAGTTTGCTGCTTTAACCAAGGAGAGGCTAAAGGGACTGTGCTGTGTGCTGTGTCCCCCTGCTTGAAAGGACTTTGCTGTGCTGTGTCCTGAAGTAACTTAACCCCAAGGGCCCGAGGAGAGCTGGCTCCCTGTTGTGGAAACTCAAGAACACAAAAGTTTCCAGAATTATCTCAGCGACGCTGTGTGCATGTGCTTGGTGCAGCCTGAGACCTTCGTAAGAAGTGCCCTGTGATCGTGGGCACCTGGAGTTGAAGCATGTCTCAGCAACGCTATGTGCGTGTGCTTCTTGCAGCCTGAGACCTTCGTGATTATTCGTGCACACCCGGAACTCAAGTGAGTCTCAGTGATGCTGTGTGCGTGTGCTTCTTGCAGCCTGAGACCTTCGTGAGGATTGCCCCGTTAGCGTGCACACCCGGAACTCAAGTGAGTTTCAGCTACGCTGTGTGCATGTGCTTTTTGTAGCCTGAGACATTTGTGAGGATTGCCTGTGATCGTGTGCACCCGGAACTCAAGTGAGTCTCAGCGACGCTATGTGCGTGTGCTTCTTGCAGCCGGAGACCTTTGTGAGGATTGCCCTGTGACCGTGCACACCTGATGCTCAAGGGAGTCTCAGCGACGATGTGTGCATGTGCCCTGTGGCAGCCTGAGATCTTCGTTAACGCCACTGCCCGGAATCCACAGAATCGCATCAGAGGCCCAAGTCTCAATAACAGGAGAGCAGAGCGAGGTCGCACCCCCCAGGTAACATGTGTCGCCTCCTGGGGCGGGGTGCGGGCTCAGAGGGAGATGCTCTCGGCCTTTCCCATTCTTGAAGCGCGAGCCTCTGCTTCTGCTTGTATCGCGGCCCGTACTGGCCAAGGAGTGGCAGTACTTGAGTGCGGAGCTGCATGTTGGTTTACACCATACCCGTGTTGGGGGCATATGTTGGAGGAAACTGACCACGAGTCAGTACGAGTAGCGGAGATACCGTTTAAAGCACCGTGATCAGTGTTGGAGCATTGCATTATTTCTGCATTACGAATTACCTGATTGTTGCATTACACATTGTATTAGTTTGCAGAACGAACTACCTGATTAGTGTATTACGCATTGCATTATTTCTGCATTATGAACTACCTGATCGTTGCATTACGCATTGCATTAGTTTGCAGAATGAACTACCTGATTGTTGTGTTACGCATTGCACTATTTCTGCATAACCAACTGCCTGATTGTTGCGTTACGCATTGTATTATTTTGGCATTACGATCTGCTGGATTGTTACATAACGAACTGCATTATTTTTTCATTGCAAAGTGTCTGATTCTTGCATTACAAACTGCATAGCCTTGCATTAGGACTGCATTGTATCATCTAGAATTGCTCATTAATAACCGGCCAGGAGGCATCTTACAAATACGTATATGTTAGATTTTTATTGTGTGGTCACATCATATATCTTTTTATAAAAACTTATATTTGTTTTTCTATGAAACTAGTGTGGAGTTCTTTTTGGGGTGTCATCATTGGGTCACTGAGAGCGTGATTGCAAATACTTTACACATTTGCCTTGAAGATAAGCCTGGCTGCTCGTGCCAAGCTACCAAGGGGGTGAGCAGGAGCTATCTGAGAAGGTGTCCTTCCTTTCCCTGACGTGGAAGCGAAGGTCCCTACTTGGCCTAAGGTACCTACCTCAGCCAACTCGGGAATCCTGGTTCTAACAGTTAGGCTCAGATTATATATATATATATATATATCTATCTATATATATATCTATCTATATATATATATATATATATATATATATATATATATATATATATATATATATTCATCAGTTCAGCTGTTATAGTTAAGAGTTATCTCAAGTAACTATAACTCGTGTCCTAAGGTAGCTATAACTCGCTCCCTCGCCATGCACTGCTAATGAACCCACATATTGCTTCACTCATAATATCTTCTATGACATCATTGATAAGATCACTGCATTATTTGCAGTACAATTATTGATGAGAAAGCTGTGCACGGCAGGGGCATGAGTTATAGTTACCTTAGAGCACGAGTTATAGTTACTTGAGATAACTATAACTATAACTGCTGAACTTATATGGTTTTGTGAGTGTCAAATCTGAGCCTAACTATCACGCCATATAGATATGTATCAAAGGAACATTCCCGAACCGCTGTCTGCTAAAACGGGGCACGAACTCCAGAATTGTGCTGATATTTTCTTTTATTTCATGACAGGATGACGTGTTTCGCCCACCACACTGGGCTTGCTCACACATCATAGCCATTGTGCTGCCACTTACCCTCCCGCTTGCCATGCATGGTCTTCTGTGCTGCCATGGCCATTCCCACCTTCCCTGTGTGGTCAGCTAGCTGCTCCTGACCCCCTCCCACCTTCCCTCCATGGTCTGTGTGTATGCCATCATAGCCTCACTGTTGCTCTCCATGGTGTGTCTTGTTTCTAGTGCCCATCCTGCCTGACCTCCATGGTCATCTTGCTGCGCCTGCCCTGCCCCCTTGCCCCCAGCCCTCTGTTTCCATGTGCAGACCCCTATTCCCTCCCTCCTGGCTTGTCGGTTCCATTGTAATGCCCCTGATCCGTCCCTCCTGCCCTTTATGGTCTGTTATGCTGCAGCTTTCTCTCCTGTCTGTCCATTATGGTCAGCTAGCTACCATTGCCTCTTTCCCCTCTGTTGTCTGTTGTCCATGAGCATGGTCCTGTCCCGTCCTTATTGCTTTCTATGGATTGTTGTGCTGCAATCCCGTCCCGCATGCCCTGTGTGGTGTATTGTGCTGCTGCAAACCCTGATGCCTGCCCTGTAGGGTCAGTTTGGTGCACCTCTCAATGTCCCTCCTGTCCTCTGTTATCAGAGTCCATGTCCCTACCCCAATTCCAGAAGTCTGCTGCTAGTATTAGAAGTGCATGTTTCAGTCTGCATATCAGAATTTTTTAATGAAATAGAAGAGGATTTGAGAAGTCACTCAAAATGTGCCCTAATTTTTCTTTCTTCAGCACTAATCATAATTTCTATGGCAAAATGAACCCCCTCATTGTGTTCCTTTTTAAATTAAATGTTTTAAGTGTTACCAGTTTATTCCAATCAAGATGGCTTCAGGTGTGCCATACTTTTGTCATAAGTAAGACAGTAAGCGCTCTAGTTGTTCTTAAGAACACCCTGGGACATTCTGACATTGGGCTATACTTGGGCTACATCTGGGTGATATTTGGGCTACATTTGGGCTCTTTTGTCTCTGGTGGCCATCTTGGGAGATTTATTTGTTATGAAGTTTCCTAATTTCCTCATTTACTACAGTCTCCTCAGTAGGAAATACTTTCAGTTTTTTACTTTGATTTCATCAAGAAGACATTCAGATGTGTCACACATTTTCCATAAATTCTGAATGTTAGCACTCTAGTTGCTCATTAGATCACTGTAGTAAAGTTACTGCTCATCAGGCAAGTCTGCTGCTGGTATTCAAAGTGCATGTTTCAGTCTGCATGTCAGAATTCTTTTATGAAATAAAAGAGGATTTCAGAAGTCAAAATGTGCCCTAGTTTTTCTTTCTGCAGCACTAATCATAATTTATATGGCAAAATGAACCCCCTCATTTTGTTCCTTTGTAAATTAAATGTTTTAAGTGTTACCACTTTATTCCAATCAAGATGGCTTCAGGTGTGCCATACTTTTGTCATAAGTAAGACTGTTAGCGCTCTAGTTGTTCTTTAGAGCACTCTGGGAAGCTGCAGTAGAACACAAAGGAATCAACTGACAGTCTCTGCCCTTGTTGGATGTACATGTTTTACTGAGAATGTCAGACTTCATTCTTACATGACTGAGAAAGATAATGTGAATTTACAGAAAATATGCTCTCAGTTTAGCTTATAGATCACCTTCCAAACCTCTGTGGGAAAAGCATGAGAAAATAGTTTTCTCTCAAACATGGTTCATGATATCACAGTAGAAGGCTTTTTCACATGGTAAAATCACCTTAGAACACACCACAATTCCTAAAATGAGTATGGTACCATCAACAAATGATTTATAATGTAACTCAAGTCTTAAAACCTTCTATTAACTGCAATGCTTTTTAATGAGGTGCTATCATGTATATTGGTCCCAAGATGGCTGCCAACACTTCTTGGATGAAGTACTGACAGCCAATCAGATCTCATGATGAGATGTGTCGTTAGGCTCCGCCCAGATATGTATGTGATTTTACTTTTGATTTTCCCAGGAACTACTGAACAGATTGACACCATATATGCAAAAGGCACATCCCTGAGCTGAGGACTACCTCTCTGCCAAATTTCAAGTAATTCTCTTCAGCCGTTCGGGCTGTACCTTGGACTAAAGGTCCCTATGGAAAATTGCATGGGAAAAACGCGTTTTGGGACCCCCCTTTTTTCTCAGCCCCCGCTTGACGAATCCCCCCGAGACTTTCAGGGTAGGAGCGGAGCGCCCCACCTATTTTGAAAATTTCGCGAGGATTCGTCAACCGGCGCCAAAGTTATTCGAAATAGAATGTTGCGGATTTTCTATGGAAACACCGTCCTAACTATAACTATCTACTGGCGACCGCCAGTAGATAATATATATATATATATATATATATATATATATATACATATATATATATATATTTTTCAAAACAAAGCGCCCTGCAGCTTTGGGAGCGCACTCGACCTCGCTCTGCCTCCGGCTTAAAGATGCAGCCTGCCTTTGTATGCCATTTTATTCTTACTGTTGCCAACGCGTTTCAAGGTCTTTCAACCCCTTCTTCCTGGGCAGAAAAACGACATTTGAATTCGCAGCTGTTTAATTACCATCTCTTTATTCAAGGATATAATGGCCATCAGTGGGCGTGTGTAAGGTGCAACTCAATTGCATGATGGGACAATGAGTCTCAGTGCGAAAAATAATCCTCTTAAAGTAAGTTCAAATGTTCATTTCCTATTTTATCCATTATCATTTTCCTTCGTAGGTATGACTTACTCTGGTAGGCTCAATTTGCATATAGAACGACGTGCTGATCCAGCGCTGAATAATTCAGAACGGCAGCCTTGTTCAGCTGGTTGCATACTTGTCTCCCAGCCTACAATGGTGCAGCTCCCTGCGGTCGGACCACCGCGTAAAATTTTTCAAAACAAAGCGCCCTGCAGCTTTGGGAGCGCACTAGGAAGCCGTATGGCAAGGATCTGTCGAGTGACCTCCCAAAGCTGAAAGGCACCTTTGTTTTAATATATATATATATATATATATATATATATATATATATATATATATATATATATATATATATATATATTACCTACTGGCGGTCGCCAGTAGGTAGTTATAGTTAGGACCACGTTTCCATAGGAAAACCTCAACATTCTATTTTGAATAACTTTGGCGCCGGTCGACGAATCCTCGCGAATTTCTCAAAATAGGTGGGGCGCTACGCTCCGCTCCTACCCTGAAAGTCTCGGGGGGATTCGTCAAGCGGGGGCTGAGATAAAAGGGGGGTCCCAAAACGCGTTTTTCCCATGCATTTTTCCATAGGACCTTTAGAACGAGCTACAGCCCGAACGGCTGAACAGAATTACTAGAAATTTGGCAGAGAGGTAGTCCCTAGGTCAAGGAAGTGCCTTTTGTAGGTTTGGTGTAAATCTGTTCAGTAGATTCTGAGAAAATAGCCTTTAAATCAATATATATATCTGAGCCCGCTTACGGTACGCTTACCGTACGCTTACCGTACGCTTACCGTAAGCTTACGGAGGCGTGCGCGAGCGCGATTCTGATTGGCTCTTAGATCTTAGTAAACATTCGAATCGGCCGAAACCAGGAAGCGGCGTCCGCCATTTTGTCTCTCGCACTGAGTGTTGTTTATCAAACATGATGGCCAAAAACATGTTACGGGGCTGTTTTGACAACTCCCTCCCACATAGTCATGTTGAGGGAGTCCCCAAACATCCCCCAAGAGCAAAAACGGTTTTATTTTTTTTTCGGCAATTTCGCGGGGTACGCTTACCGTACGCTTACCGTACGCTTACCGTAAGCTTACCGTACGCTTACGGTAAAAAAATAAAAAATAAAAAAACACTATCCACACTTACCCCACCCCCTGTGCTTTTGGTGGCCGCAGGCCACCAAATGTGCAGGGCTTATTAATAGAGAAAAAAAACGTAATTTTGGCAACATGAAATTATAAAATCGAAATAAAAAAAACACTATCCACATTGACCTCACCCCCTGTGCTTTTGGTGGCCGAAGGCCACCAAATGTACAGGGCTTATTAAAGTTGATAAAAACCGTGCACGGAACGAACTGCGTTAAGTGGGCGCGCACGCCACAAATGGCGTAAAGTAACTTAGCATTTAAAAAACCGTACAAATTCACTGAAAAAACCATAGGTTTCACACACGTTATAGTTAGGAAATAGCATTTAAAAAACCTTGCTAATTCACTGAAAAAACCATAGGTTTCACACATGTTATAGTTAGCTGGACATTTTACTGATAAAAAACCAATGAAATTCCCCCGTTATAGTTACTGTAGGCAACTATAACTCACGCGACCGTAATCCTCTGCTGATGACATATGTGTCTTTATGAAAAAAAAATATTTGTAATATATGTATAGCTAAAATTAAATGGAAGAAGATATGGGCAAATAAGTGTCTAAATACAGTATTAGCATCAGCAGAGGATTGCGGTCGCGTGAGTTATAGTTGCCTACAGTAACTATAACGGGGGAATTTCATTGGTTTTTTATCAGTAAAATGTCCAGCTAACTATAACATGTGTGAAACCTATGGTTTTTTCAGTGAATATGTATATATATACACACACACACACACACACACATATAATGTGAGCAAGTCCAGTGTGGTGGGCGAAACATGTCATCCTGTCATGAAATAAAAGAAAATATCAGCGCAATTCTAGAACCCGTGCCCTGTTTTAGCAGACAACGGTTCGGGAATGTTCTTTTGATATATATCTATATGGCATGATAGTTAGGCTCAGATTTTACACTCACAAAACCATATGAGTTCAGCAGTTATAGTTAGAGTTATCTCAAGTAACTATAACTCGGGCTCTAAGGTAACTATAACTCATGCCCCTGCCGTGCACAGTTTTCTCATCAATAATTTTACTGCAAATAATGCAGTGATCTTATCAATGATGTCATAGGAGATGTTTTGAGTGAAGCAATATGTGGGTTCATTAGCAGTGCATGGCGAGGGAGAGAGTTATAGTTACTGTAGGACACGATTTATAGTTACTTAAAATAACTCTTAACTATAACTGCTGAATTTCTATGGTTTTGTGTGTGTCAAATCTGAACCTAACTTTCACGCCCCGGTAACCTTTGTTTTTTGTGAATTTCTATGTTTTTCAAAATTCTATTTCCTAATTATGAAACTGAAGAATATGATTTCGGGTTTTCTTCTCACCCACTGCGCCTGGAGAACACTGGTGAGATTTCCATGAATCATGGTTCACCTTTTGCACTGTAAAATTCACAAATTGAATGCGAGCCTCCCAAATGAATGAAAAAGGAAAGAAGTTCCTTACCAGCAGAAATAGGAATACTATTCGCTCTTCGTGCATAAATGTCACCTAGTATTTTGGCAAATTCCACTGAAGAAGAACACTGCATGATTCTCTTGAGCATGTTCAGAACCTGAGACGCTTCTTCAAATGACAAGTCATTCACTTAGGGGGTGATTAGGATGGCGGGTGGACTTAAGTCCGCCCACCAGCCCCATGGTTTTGGGACCGGCCGCCAGACATGCGGAGGTCCCATTCCGCAGTTTGACATTGCGGCGGGTGCTGCTTACAGCAGCACCCGCCGCAATGCCAAATTGCCATGTTGTGCATTCCCATGCACAAGGTGGCAGGCACCATGCGGTGCATGGGAATGGAGGGGGGTACCATGGGTACTCCCCAAGTGCACCCCCCACACCCTGGGGATCCACAATGGCTCCCATTGCAAATCCCCACCAGCCTTTCCAAGGCAGCGAAACCCCCATGGAAAGGCTTTTAAAACCCAGCATCCTAATATGGATGGCGGTGCCTATTAGGCACCGCCACCATATTGAGGCCCAAGTCCACCCGGCCGGCAATCGGAACGATTGCTGACCGGCAGAAAAGCAGAGGATGCATTCTGCGTCCGCCGCGATACCCCCGCCATTATAATATGGTGGGGGTACATCAGGTTGCGATGGCAATCCGCCCACCATCCTAATCACCCCCTAAGTCTCTATGAAACACTACACTAATCCAAATGCACAGGCACAAGCATGAGACACTTCCTAAACATTGAACAAATGCAGAAAAACTGATCTGTGAGAGACCGGGAAGCTGAGATGCTACTTGGACTTCAGAATTTCAGTTGATGTGTGCCACTCTCATTCTTCACAAGCGAGTTGAAAACTCCAGCACAAGCACAGAAACTAGACTGCAATCGCAGATTCTTCTTTCTGGTGCCCGCCATCTTGGATTCCATGTTCAGATGTATGTGCACAGGTTTTGAACATTTGTCTTAACAAGTGATATTGAAACGGTTTATCCAACTTCCAGTGGGGATACTGTTGTGCTTTAGTTAGCTTAGGATTTTTCTTAAACGCATACTTCCTTGCACTAGTGATTGTCACTACATTCTTATCACATACCATGGTGCCTAATTGTGCCAGTTTGGTATTGGTCGACTCCTGGTATGGTGCCTGTATGGCAGTGGGGTCTCAAAGGGTAGCAATGGCTTCTTGTGGAGTCCACCATTCCCCTTCTTTGGTTATGCATGAGCCCCACACTCCATGGGGTTCCTGTGCTCCCTTTCATATACTGTTTTCATGTATTTCTTTTCTTGAGCAGGATGGCGGGGATCTCCCTACGTGTGTACCAGTCCAGTGTGAGGGAACTATAGTAGGGTTGATTAATATCCCCAGTTACAAATGCAGTCTCTAAAACAACAGTTTTGACTTGTTCTGACTTAAGGGCCTCGCCATCACTGACTGATGGGTGTCAGCACTATACTTTCAGCTACTTGCAGGGGACACTGGAGCCCACCAGATTTCTGGTTAGAGATCACCCCCTACTCACCTTTTCGCCATGCTGTCCCTCCCACCCAGCTGACCCTCCCTCCCAGAGTCATCCCTTAATCCAACGAAGAGCTACAGCAAATATTCTGTTGGTGTATTTTGATAAACAGGCCATCTGCACCATGTTAGTATTTCGTAGAATGTTTTGACCTAGGTATATTTCAGAAGGACTTGATCAAAAGCATTATTCTCAAGGTCAAGGAAACAATCTTGGAAAAAGCAAGAAAAATATGACAAAGAAAGAAAAAAGACTGGAAAAGGCGGATATAAAAGCATATTGCAAACCATATATTTGAATAGAAAACATATATTTGGACAGAAAACAGAAACATAAGAGCAAGGGTACATGGACATATGAAGAAAATCCTACACACATTTATCTTGCTACTCAAATTGTAAAGGCGTTTTGTTAGACCTGGTACCATTGGCGTGAGTCTCCTTTCCATTTTTCGCTGTTGTCTCCTCTGTTTTTGATATGTTTTGATGGTTTAGATGCTTTGAGCACTGTGCCACTGCTATTCAGTGCCACAGTGCAAGTGCTCCCTATGTTAAATTGATGTTATGGATTAGTGACTCCATGATTGGCTTATTTGATTTACTTGTCAGACCCTGGTACAGTGCACCATGTGTGCCCAGGACCTGTAGATCAAATGCTGCTAGTGGGCTTGCAGCACTGATTGTGCCATCCACAGAAACAGCTTGCAAAGTGTGTCTCAGGCCTGCAATTGCAGAGCCTGAAAGGTAGGGCATGCCCTGGTGTGTGTAGCATGTCCTAATAGTGAATTACAGCCAATTTCGTTTTTCACTTTTGCAAGGCTACCTGTCCCCGTAGGGCAGAATGGGCACTTTGATTATAACATCTTATAATCCTAACTGACCCAGGGAACATGGTAGAAAAACGAATTTAGTATGCCTGAACTCAGAATGATGAAATACATATTTTAGTAAAGTTGGTTTTAACATTCTGTGTTTGAAAATACCACTTTTAGAAAGTAGATATTTTCTTGACTAACCATCCAAGCCTGCCTCTGCTAGGTTGTGTATATCCATGTCTGGTTTGTGAGTGAAAGGGGCTGAGGGGGCTCCAGGAGACAGGGTGAGTCAGCACAAGGCTGAATAGACCTATCTACATTGGGAGTGGTGGGAGGAGTAGCACCTGGGACTGAATAGGGCTGTGCCTGCCTTCCACAATGCTGGCTCCACCTCCTGTGGTGCGTCTGATGACCCTGGCCCACACTGACAAAGCAAGTAATTGTGCACTGGCAGAATGCACCCAGAACTGGTTTGGACTAGGTACAGAACCCTCTGCCTTCAGAGGACAAAGGATTTACTGGTATAAATACTGGGGCCCAGACCACTTATGGGAAAACAAGACGAACCTTTGCCAAGGAGAAGAACCAAGGAAGCTGCAGGGGTTTGGACTGCCCCTCTGCCAGTGTGCTGTTTTGCTGGGTTGGCCTGCAGTCATTGTTCCCAGTAAGCTGCGCGGCCGGGGGCACGCGCACTACTCTTTCCTCAAGCGTGCCGTGTGAAATTTGAAGCGCGCACTACAGCAGGTTAGTCCAGCAGCAAGTGCCTCCTGCATTTGCTGCATTTTTTTTGTTGAAAGGGCGCGGCTGCAGGACAGATTGTGAGCCTTTGTGAAAGTATTCATGTTAATCGCAGCGCCCATCATGCGCTTCAATTAACATGATTACTCTAACAAAGGCACACAATCTGTCCCTCAGCTGCGTCCTTTTAACAAAAGAAATGCAAAGAAGTCTACAATCGCGACTTGTGCTTTCAGAATTACCTGAAGCCACACGTTGTGCTTGTAGACTTGCTCCATTTCTTTTGCTAATAGAACGGTGCAGATTGTGTGCAGAGCCAGGGGTGTAACAAAGGCCCCTGCAGCCCCCGTGGTGCGGGTGGCCCCGAGGTCCAGGGGCCCGAGGTCCAGGGGGCCCCCACAGCACATTGCAGACTGGCTCGAAATATGAGCTTCCACTACGGACCCACCCACGTCCTGGACATGACAAAATATCTCACAAACCTCAAGTAAAGGGGGAATAAATCTCTTGGCAGGCAGTGTAACGTTAAAACAAAAAAAGATGTAGCGAGGAAGAATATAACATTGCCAAATATTTTATTGAAATACGACTTCTACTTTTCTAGTGACAGATTGGTGAGAGTTGCAAGTTAAACTAAACTTGGCAGCGTCGGCAACGGAATTTTATGAGTGCTACGAGCACGCTGCAGAGATGATGATCGGGTTTCACTTGTAAGCCAGCATTACACGTAGTATTACCAAATTATAAATGGTCACTTGCCATAGATTCCAGTTTACACTTTTTAGATCTCGAACGTCATACTGTCCTGCAGCTGTGCCAGTATCAGTAGTCCATTCTAAAATGCCCCTTCTGTTTTTACAGAGCACCACCAGCGACTTAACTGGTATTTATGAGTACATACTGGTGGAAAATAATTAGACTTTGATTTTAAAACATACATTTTACACTTCCTGTTAGCGTGTTTTTATTGCCACCGTTTTCTGTTGCTCAGTCAGCACTCGCCCTCTACTGCACCAGTTTTGTGTTAGTGATTTCTGATCCAACCGAGTGACAGTTACTTCTTCTCTCACTAACTCCCTCCATGATCTCTTTTAGTGCTTCTGCTTCCTTTACTGGTGTCCAACCATTTTCCAGGTACACAAGCATTGTAAGGCTACGCCGCCTTCCAAAGTTAACCTCACTTGGTGTGCCCGTTCTACAGCTGCACCCCCATCGCAGGCTGTGATACTTTCAAACCCTGTGCAGTCTCCCACAAATGAGCCCAAAGCATGTTTTTCCAACGACAATGGTTTTGTATCCCTCCATTACACTGCTGTGTACTTTTCATTATTTTATTTATTTCACATATTTAGAATGCTCCTAATCAGCACCTGCAAAACAGTCACGATACCCTGGTTCAGAGCAAGCCCAACTACAGGAACACCACTAAGCCAAGATCAACAAAAACCATACCAGAAGGCTGCAGATCATTCATAACTCAAAGCCCAGAATCACTCTTAACCTCCCACGCCGCTCTCACATCAGCCACACCTGAAGGAGCTCCACTGGCTCCCCATACACAAACAAGCACAATTCAAACTCCTCACCCACACTTTCAAGGACGTAAATATCACTGGCCAAGTATATCTCAACAATCGCATCTGCTTTCACAAACTGTCGGGACTCCAACTTGCACGCACCACATGCATGTGGAAAGCATGATATGACATTGTTTTGAAGGAGTACAAGAGTTAGTGGGGAGGGGGTTTGAGGAATTCAGACATAGATATGGATCCATAAAGGGTATAATGTGGAAGCATTGGGCATCATTTGGATCTTAGCAGGGTGATATGGATGACTATTTATACCGATTTTTTGGCAGTGGGGCAAAGTGGTAAGCCGTGGGTCGGTGGGCCCCTCCATGTACTTTGCAGGGGGCCCCACTCAGGTTTCATTACGCCACACAAATTAAATTAGCAAGACTACAAGCTTTGATTCTTAGGATGTTGAGCAACGTGAAGCTAGAAGCTGCTTTCTGAGCTTGAAAGATGGCAGCTCTAGCCTTAGCCACAACCTCGCCCACAAGTAGAGAAGCATTTTTAATTTTATATACAATGAAGTCATGGCTATTTCTTATTTATCTTATGCAATTTACAACCATTGACAAAGCCAATAGCCCTGGCTTGTTGTAAGTGTAATGTTACTTGGTATGTTATACATTTATACATATGGATAAATGGACAGACGCAACAAAATACCAGTGGGGCAGTACACTATGCTAAGTACAGATTTTTAGCTTAAGTATTTCAAATCACTCCCTTAATTACATTAGCCAAGCCCCTATGAGAGACCCCCCATGTTTTTTTCATCCCACTTAAAGCCCTGACTACAAGCATGATGTGCTTTGATATGCCATCCCGTGGTGTCAACAGACTTATTTCATGCCGGTGACTCGCTCCGCCAGAGAGCAGACAGACACAGAAAGTAACCCCAAACCCAAGGCTTTAAGTGGGCAGGGTCCTGCCGGTGGTGCTCAGCAGGTGCCGAGACGTGGGGGCGCAACTAGACCTTAACTTCGGGGGAAGTCGGGGCTAGCGCTCACAGCCAGGGCTGGCCCTAGCACTGGTCGCACATGGTGCAGCAGTCTTTTTTGGTGCCCCTCCCCCATTTCCTCTTTCTCCATAAATTGCCTCACTACCACTCACCAACTATGCACCTCATATCTCTATAGCACCTTTCTCACCAACATTTAATTTTTTATTACGCTACTCATTATTAGAGGAGATCTCCCTATTATTAGAGGAACACTCTCCAGATGCAATGTTCCTGACTGAGACCTGGCTGAACCAAGACTCTCAGCCAGACCTAGCACAAGCTATCATCCCAGGGTATCAGATAGCACGAGCAGACCGACCACTGGGCAGAGGTGGCGGCCGCGCGATTATATATAAAGAAAGCTATATCTGTCGTCACTTATTGGAAGATATTGAGGACTGCGAAAACCTCTCTTTCGCCATCGAATTTTCTCCTAATGCCTGTTTCACCGGCATTCTCATATACCGCTCCCCCGGTCCCATAGGACAATTCAATACTTCCTTGCTCTCTGTGACCTCTCAGTCGGTTGTCTCTCCCTCCAATTTCTCCCTACTTGGAGATTTTAACATTCATTTTGACAACCCACTAGACCTTTCGGCACAAGAGAACCAGTCAAGCTTGGCCGCATATCAACTCGAGCAACGGGTTCCATCTGCCACACACGAAAAGGGACATCTGCTGGACCCTATTTTCAGCAACTGTGACCAGCTTAAAGTGGGAAACATAACCAGACTTCCCTGGTCAGACCACTTCTTAATAGCCTTCAATTGGACCACAAGTAAACCACCCTCGTCCTCATTTACTATTAGGAAAACTCGTAACTGGTCAAAACTCCCTATTGACAACTGGGCACAAGCTCTTTGCACCATGAGACCCTCCCTCTCCCAAGACCCAACTGCTAACAACAAAAAATATGAAGAATGGATAACCACCTCTCTGGACCAGGGCCTCCCAGAACACGCACCAAAATCTAAGAGACATAGCAAAACAGCTCCCTGGTACACAGAAGAGCTCAGGAACCACAAACGTCTCTGTAAAAAGCAGGAGAGAAAGTGGCGCACTTCATACAATCCTGAAGAAAAAGCCACCTACAGGGAAATGATCAGGAACTATAAATTGGCCATTAAATCTTCGCAAGCTGCCTTCTACAATCTTAAAATAACCACGGCAAAATCCAAATCTAAAGAAATCTACCGTATAGTCAACTCCCTGATCAAACCCCCGCCTCCGGTTATAGATAACAACAACTCACCGACTAAATGCAATGATCTGGCGGAATTCTTCTTCCAAAAAATTAACAAAATTTATCTCTCTTTCCCCAATCCTCCCTCTGACTCCCCTGGCCAGAACCCGTACCTGACCTCAAATTCGACCAAGTGCCTGGAGTCTTTTCCCCTGATAACATTGGAAATCGTACAGACACTGGCACAACAAATAAAATCCGGCTCCCCGTGCGACCCTGCCCCCCCAGGCTCATTAAACCTTGCCAGCACTGCTATTTTCCCCACGCTCCTGGAGCTCATGAACTCCTCCATAACCAGTAGGACGGTCCCTTCAACATGGAAGCATGCTATGGTGCGGGCCCTGCTGAAAAAAACCTTCCCTAGACCCGGCCAACCCCAGTAATTATCGTCCGATCTCATTACTCCCCTGGGCATCGAAAATTCTGGAAAAACATGTCAATACCACTCTGACAATGTTTTTTGAGGAAAACCACCTCCTCGACTCCTCCCAAACAGGTTTTCGTACCAAACATGGGACAGAGACGGCTTTACTGGCTGTGACTGAGGAGGCAAGACGGCTTCTGGATCGAGGGGGATCAGTGGCAGTGATCCTCCTCGATCTAAGTGCCGCATTCGATACGGTACATCACAAAATCTTGCTAACCCGCCTTGCCGACTTAGGAGTGACCGGAGATGCCCTGACATGGTTCAATTCTTTTTTGTCCAACAGAACCTTTCAGGTCTTCGATGGCACATCACGCTCATCCACTCATCCCCTGGGATGCGCTCTTCAACGCTTATATGAGGCCACTGGCTGAGGTTGTTCGTCCGCATGGTGTAAAGATCATCTCCTATGCGGACGACACCCAGCTGGTGGTCTCCCTGGCAGAGAAGAGCGGCCTCCAGGCGCCACCAGACCTAGCGGCTTGTCTGGAGGACGTAAAGAAGTGGATGATGAGCTCATGCTTAAAGTTGAATGACGATAAAACTGAGCTGATGATCCTGGGCACAGCCTCCCCCGTCTCCATAGAGTCGATCTGGCCATCAAGCAAGGGAGTGGCCCCACCCCCCAGAGACAACATCAAAAGCTTAGGGGTCTGGCTTGACAAGTCTCTGAGCCTTAACACACAGGCCACTAAGATCTCAGCCACCTGCTTTGGCCTCCTTAGAGTGATCAAGAAAGTCCTTCCCCTCCTCTGCTTCGAGGCTAAACAGATAATTATACAGGGCCTTATCCAATCCCGTCTGGACTTTAATAACGCCCTATACCTGGGAGCCCCGGATTACACCCTACAAAAGCTCCAACGCACCCAGAACTGTGCTGCCAGAGCGCTGCTGGGCATCCCCCGGAGGACCTCAGTGAGAACCAGCTTCAAGACCCTACACTGGTTACCTGTCAGGGACAGAGTAAAATTCAAATCGCTCTGCATTGCCCACCAGACTTTCTGGGAAATGGGCCCAGACATCAATCGGCCCCTGATTTCTCCCTACAGGCCTAATAAATCCCTCCGCTCTTCTACAGCATCCCTGGCCGAGATCCCCAGAATTCGCAGAGCTAGAGCGGGAGGACGCTCCTTCTCGTATAATGTTTCCAAACTTTGGAACTCTCTCCCCCTGCAGTTGAGGAACAACCCCAATCTGACTACTTTTCGCAAACAGCTAAAAACCCTGCTGTTTAATGCCTAATAAAGTAACCTCAAGAGGGCTCCATCTGTTTTTAGCGCCTGGACGCCTCAGGGCAACTGTAGCGCTCTACAAGTCACATTTTCATTTCATTTCATTTCTCATAGTTTACTCACACTCAGTTCTGTGATCTGCATGGTATACATTCTTTGTAGCAGGCACATTAACCCTCTCCACTGTGTGAGTGGCAGGAGTGCCTTTGTGAGTGCACAGTGAGCGATGCAACAGTTTGAGTATGGTAAGAGGAGTGATTGCAGGTTGACTGAGGTTACCACATGAATTTGGGTGCAGCTGTAAGTGCAGAGTAGGATGAATGAATGCATGGTTAGTGATGTTCTTATTTGAGCAAGATTGCAGATTGATCAGTGTGGGGGACAAGTGAGTGAAGTGTCACATGAGTGCAGGGTGAGTAGTGTGCTCTGTGACTGCATGGTGAGGGTGCAGCGTGATCACTGTGAGTGCAGGGTGAGTGGTTGAATGGTGTGAGTGCATGGTGATCAGTGCGAATTGTGATCGCTGCAAGTGCAGGGTGAGTGTGAAAGTGAAGGGCGAGAATAAGGAGTGAGTTGTCTGAATGCAGGGTGGATTACCAGACACTTGAAGTAACTCAGCATGTTATTGACGGCAGCCTAGGGTTTCAGATACAAGTTAAACTATTGCTATTATGGCATTAATGAGGGATCGAGGGTGGAAGAAATAAATAATGTGCTGATCCTGCAACAACCTTTCACTCTTATGATTAAGGTTGTTGCACCCTTGACTGAGCTGACTTCCAGGAAGCAGCCCAAGAAAGTGAACTGGATTGACACCTGTCAGAAAGCTTTTGATGCCCTGAAGACTACCATGTGCATGGCACCCGTGCCTCAGGCGCCCAACTTCTCAAAGGAATTCATTGTCCAAACAGACGCTTCAGCGCATGGTGTGGGGGATGTTCTTCCACAGATAAATGAGGAAGGCCTAGACCAACCTGTAGCCTTCATCAGTAGGAGGTTACTTCCATGGGAACAGAGGTGGAGTGTAATTGAGCGTGAGGCATTTGCTGTGGTCTGGGCACTGAAGAAGTTGAGACCATACCTGTTTGGGACTCACATCCGGGTTCAGACAGACCACAGGCCCCTCAGATGGTTGATGCAGATGGGGGGTGAGAACCCAAAGCTGTTGAGGTGGTCCATTTCCCTACAGGGGATGGACTTCACGGTGGAACACCGCCCTGGTAAAGAACACTACAATGCTGATGGTCTGTCCAGATTTTTCCGCCTTAGTGAAGAGAACTCCCAAGGGGAAGGGTAGTTCTCCCCATATTTCAGCTGGAGGGGACACGTGTTAGACCTGGTACCATTGGTGTGAGTCTCCCTTCAATTTTTCGCTGTTGTCTCCTCTGTTTTTGATATGTTTTGCTGGTTTAGGTGCGTTGGGCACTGTGCCACTGCTATTCAGTGCCACAGTGCAAGTGCTCCCTATGTTAAATTGATGTAATGGATTAGTGATTCCATGATTGGCTTATTTGATTTACTTGTCAGACCCTAGTACAGTGCGCTGTGTGTGCCCAGGGCCTGTAGATCAAATTATGCTAGTGGGCTTGCAGCACTGATTGTGCCATCCACAGAAGCAGCTTGTAATGTGTGTCTCAGGCATGCCATTGTAGAGCCTGTGTGCAGTCTAGTACTGCAATGTCGACTTGGTAAGTGCACCAGCTGACCAGTCCCTAAACCTTCCCTTTTCTACATGTTAGCCACTCCTAAGGCAGGCCCTAGGGCAGGGTGCATTGTATGTGAAAGGTAGGACATGCCCTGATGTGTGTGGCATGTCCTAATAGTGAATTAAAGCTAATTTTGTTTTTCACTATTGCACGGCTACCTGTCCCCATAGGCCAGAATGGGCAGTTTGATTATAACAGCTTATAATCCTAACTAACCCAGGGAACAAGGTAGAAAAACGAATTTAGTATGCCTGAACTCAGAATGATAAAATACATATTTTAGTAAAGTTGGTTTTAACATTCTGTGTTTGAAAATACCACTTTTAGAAAGTGGGTATTTTCTTGACTAACCATCCAAGCCTGCCTCTGCTAGGTTGTGTATTCTATGTCTGGTTTGTGAGTGACAGGGGCTGAGGGGGCTCCAGGAGACAGGGTGTGTCAGCACAAGGCTGAATAGACCTATCTGCATTGGGAGTGGTTGGAGGAGTAGCACCTGGGCCTGAATAGGGCTGTGCCTGCCTTCCACAATGCTGGCTCCACCTCCTGTGGTGCGTCTGATGACCCTGGCCCACACTGACAAAGGAAGAAGTTGTGCACTGGCAGAATGCACCCAGAACTGGTTTGGACTAGGTACAGGACCCTCTGCCTTCAGAGGACACATGATTTACTGGTATAAATACTGGGGCCCAGACCCCAGGACTTTAGATCACTTCTGGGAAAACAACACAAATCTTTGCCAAGGAGAAGAACCAAGGAAGCTGCAGGAGTTTGGACTTTTAAAGAACTTCCATCATCTTGCAGAATATTTCTCCAAGGGCTAGAATTTGAGCTTGCCTCCTGCCTGAAGACTCAGGGATACAAGACTTCACCCCTTCTGCTTGCCTGCATCTGGAACTTGCTGTTATAGTTACTATCGAAGGAAATTGCAACACCAATGCCGGCGAGCGACGCCGTACTCTGCAACAAAGCCTTGCCGACTTACAACGTAGACCCGACGCCGGCTGCTGTGCCGCATCGACCAAGAAGCCGACATCATCGTTAAGCCTATCCCCGAGGTGGGTGGTCAAGAATCCATCGACATTGTGACATCATACGGAACCGTGGTTTCGGCACCATCGTAACGTCACCTCATCTCCGGTAAGGAATCAACGCCTTCCCTGCTTTGCGCAAGCATCGAGGACCCTATACATCACCCCCAAAGCAAGGAACCAACGCCGCACAGCGCCAACGACGCCGCATCTACCCGACGCTGTGAGCTGCCTTTGTTTTCGCTTCTCCAAGGTACTGTTCTTTGTGGGTCTGTTTTGATTCCGGGCCCGACGCCGTGCACCTTGCGGTCGGCGCCGTACTTTGGGATTTCTTTAACCTCGACGTCGTGATAATTCCAGTTCGGGTTATCTGTTGCTACAGACTGCTTTGAAGTGAATAACCTATTTTTGAGCTATTTCTACTATCTGGAAGTATTATTTTTGATTACAGCATTGTGGATTTTTGTCTTTTTGTTCTTGTGTTAAGTCTATATAAAGAATACTTATTTTTATAAAACCTGTGTGGTGTCACCAAACTAAAAGGACCATTGATCCTGCCTTTGTCACTGGTTGCCCGCGCAAAGCTGCTACCAACAATCACCTACGGCAGCGAGGCACACAAAGGAAGAGATGCCAAAATACTTGATGCTACTGCAATAACAGCATACAGGGTTATCTTCGGGCTACCTAACTACACCTCGCCTGCACAAATCAGACTTGAGTTTGGTTTACAGAGACAATCGATTGCAAGACAAGGGGCTTACATCATCATTTGGGACAAAGTGAGGAAAGCCCCCCAGGGAACTCTAAATGAACAGTTATGGAAGGAGATACTACTACACACTGCAACCCTTGCCGTGGAGTATCTCAACAGCAGTTTACACAACATGGGGCTGAACCAGCTTTGGGAAACACCTACAACAGCCACCACCTTTAAAAAAAACTGGTATGGAAGACAGTGAAACATCTTTCATGGCTGGAGGACAAGACTTCCTTATTAAAAAGGGCCCACGGATGGATGACTTTGAACTCCTATGCGAAGCCTATAGTGCAAAATTATTTCAACCTGGGCTATGCAAAAAACATAAAGATCAGCTTCATGAAATACAGGCTTGGTTTGCTACCCTGCATACAGCACTTACCACCTTGGCTAAGGGAGAAAGTAGGCCCTACATGCCGCTTATGTGGATCCGCAACAGAAGACCTGCGGCATATACTATGGTCCTGCAAAAAACTTTTAAAAGAACAGAAACAACTGCTAAAATGAGTATTTAATTTACGAGGGGTTTGCACGAAGAGGCAAGCAGTACTGGCATGCTTCACATCCACTGATCCACAACTGAACTGCTGCCTAGTACCTGAGGTTATGAGAGCAGAAAATGCCAGCAATGCAACTATAAAAAGTGAAAACATACATTGCAGCTTTACTCGTTGGAGTAGAGAATCGTTTTTTTTTAGTAATATTTATAAACTATAAGATATGTGATGAAGTTTATGCATGTATAGTTTCGTTTTAATTAAACTCTTTTGTATTGCAACGGTTTTAATTAACTATGCGAATAAAATGAACTTGAACTTGAACTGTGTGGTGTCTATCTGTAGTGTTTTCGCTGTATTACTGAATGTGTTCACAAATGCTTTACTGAGATAAGCCTGGCTGCTCGTGCCAAGCTACCAAGGGGGTGAGCAGGGGTTATCCAGGAGTGTAATCCCCTTTCCCTGACTAGAAGCAAGGGGCCCTATTTGGTCAAAGGTACCTACCTCTGCCATCTAGAGACCCCCAGTTCTAACAGTTTTTAATCCAAAATTCATAGATTAATGTATGTAATCTCCACTCCCCTGATAACTGAAAGGCCACAAATTATCTCCAAAAGTTTAAGTATCCAATCTGTCGCAATTGAGAGGTGGAGCAGCGTTGATGTTTCGGTCTCATAAGTCATATATACGTAAGACCATCTTCAGAACCAAGAAATGTTAACAGGGTTTTTTTCAGGACTAAATAGGATAAAGCACTGATAAAATGAAGTAGTTATGAGCGAATCTCATTATGAATTTTAAGAAAGGCAGGGAAGTCGTATTGGTTAAAGGCCTTGTAAAGTATAAACTTACTCGAAGATTTAATAATAGTGAGATATCTTTTTCCTATTTTTTTCTCTTACTTTTACTTATTTGTGTTACTGTTTCCCAGTCTGTTTCCCTGAACTCACGAATTATGCTTTTGATCAAGTCCTTCTGAAATATACCTTGGTCAAAACATTCTATGGAATAATCCCCCTTCTAGCTTTTTTTACCTTACAAATTAGAGATTTTCAGGCTATAAGGGGTTATTGGGATGCCCATTTTCCTTTACATATGTTATTATTTCGATCAGCTACCTGTCGTCAGCTCCGATCCAGCGCAATACACCGTCAGAGATCCCTCTGTCATCCAATCTTACTTATCAGGGGTATTATCAGTAAACCTGTGGTTGCATCAGCTTTCTCTTTGCAGGGGACATAATTGTACTGGGGAGGCCAAATACCAGCTGTGCCGGAGTCCGTCCTACTCCATTGTACACTTGGTCACAGTCCCTTGTAGAAATTGATTTTGTGAACAATCTTGAAATAAAAAAAAGTGTTTGATCGCTTATGTGTGATTTTGTGTCAATACTGATACATAATATTTTATATGGGTAATTTTTTTCTTCCTTTTCTCTTCCAGTTGTTGACTTTTTAATCGCTGTTGTGTTTCAACAAACTCAAAAAATTTGGAAAGATTATTCAAAAGTTACTTTTCTGGTTTCGTGGTATGGAATATATTATAATCATAGATTAGATAGAGTTTATGTAGTACTATTATTCTTCTCCATCAAACAAGAGTTATTGTAGTCGCCTGTAACTTATTTTCATCTATACTTTCCAAGGACTCTTATCTACATTCTACCTCCACTGTAGAAGTAAGAAAGCCACTTTGATTTATAATGTGTGTACTTTTACTATAATACATATTCTGCATGCTTATTTTACATTAAATTATAGAATTTCTCTCATTATGATAATATTTAACACACATTGTAGATTGCATGATGTTAATTTTGGTTATTTCTCTTATCTCCTCTCCCCCATTTCCCCTTCTCTTTTTAGGTCTCGCCTAGCGAACGCAGCGCATGCACAGCTTTGCCTTGGCAAGAACCTATTGTCGTTGCTTTCGTTCGCAAAGGGAGACAAACCAATGTATGCGCCTGGACAGGCGATGTGCACGCGCATGGCGTCTCCTACCGCGTGCTTGATTTATTGCAGCTCGGCCACTCGCTCCCTCTCTGTGCGCAAGCTGTTTGCCTGCTCGCGGTTGGTTTTAAAGGACTGTAAAAAATGGAGCCACATTTCACGGATTTCCTGCTCTGGTTCTGGGTTTTTTCAGTAAAACAAAAATAAAGTAATAGGAAAGAAAAACAAGTAAATAGGTAGGTAGGTGTTGAGTCACAAAAAAGTCATATATTAAGTGCGGTTTAGATGCACTGCGATTAGCTGTCGATTAGTCTTTTTCCGGCACAGAGGTGTCTGAGATAAGAGGTGAAGCTGCCCACCAAGTGTGGAGCTAGGATTCCAGCTCTTCGGCTCGGGTCTGAGTTATGGGAATGGGTTAAAAACAGTAGAGGTCGGGGTGAGAGAGCGAGAACCAGCGCAAAACACTCTTTTCTTTGATACAGAGACTGACAGGGGCATTGAAAGGGCACAATGCACGCGAGAAAGGGGTGATTACAAAGGCATTGAAGGAGAACCTCATGTGCTTAATGTTTTAATAAAGCGCCTGGCTCGCCACACATCATATAAATCCTCGCAATCAATCCTACACAGACCTCAGAAACGCACAGGCACATCCACACAAAAACACAATGGCACAAACAAAGGATGCACTCAAAGATACGCCAATCAGACACGTGTGCGCAAGCGTGCAAAGGGACACCATGGCGACAGACACGTGTGCATAGGGACAGACATGTTGACAGATGCAAGTCTGCACCCAGACAGACGGGGCGACAGAGTGCACACGACTACACACGACGACAGATGCAAAAGTGCACACCAACAGACCCAAACATGCGCAAAGACATGCAAACATGCACGAGACAGACACAGCGACAGTCGCAAAAGTACACAAAATACAGACCTCCCCTGAATCAGAAGTTCAGAGGAGTGTAAAGAGCAGCACACACATGGAGTCAAGCTCACACTCACAACTACAGACAGACAGGCAGACAGGGAAAGGATGACTAACAGATACAGACAGGCCGACAGTCACAGAAGAACGTTTTTAATAACAGCCAGAGTCACACAGACAAGCAAAGGGGCACACATTTAGAAGTGCAGACATAGGCATGTATGAAAAGAGAGTTTTAGATACACACAGTGTTGGATACGCACATACATGCACACAGACATAGGTCTGGACAGACATGCAGAGGTCGGCATGCACGCCGCTGCAGACTGCCAGGAGGAATCGGAGACAAGCACAGGGAGAAACAATGGTAAAACACAGAAGGCGAGACACACAAACAAGCATACACAAATTGACTCCTATTTGTATACTTCTAGACAGACATTCAGGCACGGAGGTGCACACGCACGGCCTCGGATAAACAGTATGGAGTGGGGTGGTGGGGGCACAGGTCAAAAAGCAGACAAAAACAGGAAACAGACAGGGGCCTTCCAAAAACCTACACACACGCACACACCAATACACATACAAGCACAGCCACGCATTCACTTCATGCACTGCTATGTGGTTTTAGGCAGCGCCGATACACAACTCAGCGGACGAACAGACATCTCAGGTACACACAACCAAAGAATAAGCATTTGCAATGCAATAGGTCTAGCATTTACGCGAGTTTGACCTATTGACGTTGCAAATAACAATGCCTTTCATTTTTGTTTTCGTTTTTAAAACATAAATAAAACCCACTGTCATTTACAATGCCAATAGCTTAAACTTGCGGAAATGCGAGAGCTATTGCATTGCAAATGCTTGTTTATATTACTAATACATTTTGATTGATGCAATTTTAAAAATATTTTACTTGACATTTTCTCTATGTTTAGCAATTATATTTTATAGTATGTTTACAATAAACTTTATTTAAACGTAAAGAGAAAACGCTTCTCAATATAGCAAATACAAGGCATCAAAAAGAAATGCAGATTGCTCGAGGTGCCAAGACGAGTTGGAGAGGCAATGCTGTGGAGGGACAGAATCTCTGGTCTACCTCCCACTCAGCACTGATGTCCTTGTGCAGGTACTTCTGAACTACAGTTTCAGTGTAAGGGTTGTTTTTGTAATGTAGCTGTTCAAATATGCATTGAACTTCCTCTAGTATCTTGCCCATCAATAGCTTAGCATCAAAAAATCTCAAATAAAGGAATGTTCGAATTGTGCCAGTTTTATCTCACGTGGGAATTGCACCATTTTAAAGACTGGTGAACCTTTAGCACCGGCGTACCTTGTGACATGGGCGTCCTTCTGATGTAGCCACAGAAATAAAACGTTTCTTCTGAAATATTTTGAAGGATATTTTCTGGTTCACTGCTGTTTTTATGAAGTTGGTGTTTGGTGAAACCACAACCTGTCCTTTAAATTTATATTTTCTTCTTTTCCAATGCTGTCCCTCTCAGGCAGTTCTGGGCAGCAGACCTTATCAGGCTCAGATACCTGCTAACTAGCTTCATTCCACACACTGCGTCCCACATTAGAAATGACCCAGTATTCCTTTCAGTAAATCTGATCTCGACCCCACAGCTGCTAATACTGGTAGTACTGGTAACTCTAAGAGGCAGAGTTATTTGGGGATTAAAAGTGGGACCCGGTAGATCCCTTAGAAAGTGAGTGAAACAAAACAGATCTGCACTGTTCCGATGAATCCCATAATTCTGGAGGGGCCTGTCACTATCATGACAAGCCCCATCAGAAGTCAAAGGGATTTTATTCTAGATGTCCTCGAAGATTTTGTGTACCAAATGTGTTGGTGCTTTTCTTGTTAGAGAAGCAACTTTGTGTTTATTCGTGTGAACCTAAAACCACGCACACTGCAAAAGCTAGCATCAAACAAGAATTTTTTTACCACAAATGATCAGCACTAACTATACACTCCTTCGAAAATGATTGTACATTTCATATAACTTGAATTAAGTAATGCAGAGACTCCATTCAATGTTGTTTTTACAAAAAATCATCAATCAATCAATCAATCAGGGGATTTAAAGTGCACTAGTCACCCATGAGGGTCTCAAGGCGCGGGGCAGCTCCGGTTCAGCCAAAGAGCAAGGTCTTGAGGTTCTTCCTGAAGGTGTGCAGAGTAGGGGAGTGTCTGATGTTGACTGGGAGCTCGTACCAGGCATTGGCCGTAATGTAGGAGAAGGCTCTTCCACCCATTCTGGTTCTGTGGAAGCGCGGGGTTTCAGTCAGGGCGAGGTTGTCATGATCCCGAGTACCGTACCGCTGCCCTAGGGAATTCGGGTTAGCGGTCTAGGCTTCAAGAGGCGGAAGCGGAAGTCACCTTGACTCACTTCCGGGCGGACGCGCATAACAGTCGGGACCTTCGGCTGCCCCAGCGCATTGGATTCTCGCCGATGCCGCCGACGAAGAGACGCTGCTCCGGACCACTGCCTCATTCAGGTATCCCTTCTTGCAGAGTGTTCTCCGTCATTACAGGGGCCATTGGAACCACCGTCTGCTGCCCGCCTCGTGCCAGTGGTGCCCCCGCATAAGTCTTGTTCTGTACTCCAGCCACTTGCACACCGGTGTGTGTTAGGTGGGCTGGGTTCTTACTGGTTGCGTTATTATTTGCGCAGGAGCGCTGGTTTTCTGATTTTTGTTCTATCTCAAACTGGACGGATAGTTAACATTGTGCAGGCGTTTCCCAAGCCTGTAATACTTTGGAGGAAGTCTTATTCCCTGTTCCTAGCCACGGCACACAGGAGTGTGTTGGGGTGGCTACGCAGAAGGCCTACTTTATTATTTGCGCAGGAGCGCTGGTTTTATTTTCTTATTTTTGTTCTCACCCACTGAAGTACTTCCCGTACACCCATCCTCCTACCTGTAGACCGAGTACTGGAGCTGGGGTGCTGGTGTCAAGTTCCACGGATGTCTCCACGAAACACACCACAAAGGTAATCCCGTGGTCAGTGGGTTGGTACTACACAGAGTGGTGGAGAGGTGGGGAATGCATTAAGGTAATAGTGTTCCCTTATCACCCCACACAGACCGGTGCAGAGGAAGACTTCCGAGACATAGTGGGACCCCCTAACTCATTTCTAGTCTGGCTTCTACCCCTGGTACCCCCTCTATCCTAGTCAGTATTCACACCCTACTACGGTGAGGTGGGAGACGGGGTCGGTAGTTCTTGTCGCCTCTGCAGGATCGCCTCACAAGTGGAAGGTAAGGCTTGGGGGGCTCTGACAGAGGTCAGCCGAGCTGAGGTTCCTTTTGGGTACATGGAAGGAGACTCTTTCGTTGAGGTATTTGGTTCCGATGTTGTAGAGGGATTTGTAGGCGTGGGTGAGTAGCTCTCTTCCTGGCGGGGAGCCAGTGGAGGTCTCGCGGTGTTGGGTGATGTCCTCATGTCGTGGGATGCCGAGGACGAGTCTGGCAGCGGCGTTCTGGATGGTCTGCAGTCTGTGCAGCAGGGATTTGTTGATTGAGGGTGTTTCTGTAGTACAGTGTGCTAGTTATAAGTGCGTGGGTGACAGTCTTTCTGGCTTCGGGGGGATCCACTTGGAGGTCTTGCGGAGGATGCGGAGGGTGTTAAAGCAGGAGTAGGTGACGACGTTGATCTGTCGGGTCATGGTGAGGGAGGAGTAAAGTATGATGCCGAGGTTCTGGGCATGGTCCGTGAGGGTGAGGGGGGTGCTGTGGGCAGTGGGCCACCAGGAGTTGTCCCATGCAGAGGGGGAGGGTCCGAGGACTAGGACTTCTGTCTTCTCCGAGTTGAGTTTCAGACAGCTGCTGCTCATCCAAGCTGCAACGTCTTTCATTCCTTCTTGGAAGCTGAGTCTGGTGATTTCGAGGTCCTTCATGAGGGAGAGGATGAGCTGGGTGTCGTCGGCATAGGCTATAATGCTGAGTCCGTGCTGTCTGACGATGGCGGCGAGGGGGCCATGTAGATGTTGAAGAGCGTGGAGCTGAGCGATGATCCTTGTGGTACTCCGCAGTTGATCTCTGTGGGTTCGGTGAGGAAAGGCGGCAGTCTGATTCTTTGGGTTCTGCTGTCGAGGAAGAAACAGAGCCAGTCGAGGGCGGTTCCCTGTATTCCGGCGTCATGGAGTCTAGCTGCAAGGGTGCAGTGGGAGACTGTGTCAAAGGCTGCGGAGAGGATGAGTAGGATGAGGGCTGCGGTATGGCCTTGGTCTAGGAGGGTGTGGATGTCTTCTGTAGCGGCGAGGAGGGCGGTCTCTGTGCTGTGGTTGCTGTGGAATCATTATAATCCTTTATTAATATTCTTCTTTTTCACACATTTCTATCAATGCAGCTAATGTAGCCAACGAGTTTTGTCCCTTCCCAGAGACTTCCTTCAAACAAATAATATTGCGGATATGAGTGCAATGGTCGACACCGTTGCACGCATTTCCATTGCACAAATTTCAGAATATCATTCCCCTGAGGAAGGGCCATGTCCCAAATTCATCAGGATTATGAGATACCCAAGTTATTTGCATGCCATCATGCGATGACACCACATGATATGCCTTCAACGGAAATAAAATGTATTGTTGAATAAAGAAAAATCATGAAGTTGAATGTTTGAAGAACCTTTCATTTCACATTGAATTATACTTCTTTGGATAACCAAGTTACCAAGATTTAAAGTGATTAACTTCTTCAGAGAGTGCACAGAGGAAACGTTACTCCCTACCATGGGAAAGCATTGCACACTTGCCAGTATGAATGCCCATGGTCAGAGGAGGATACCCTGGTGCACCCACCCACCCTGGCCACAAGTGAACACAGTTCCAATACATACTTAACCTACGTTGTGTGTTTGTCAGTTTACCCACAATATCATGCATGACGCCACACTCCATGATGTCACATGCTCTGATGTCAAGCACCATGATGTCACTTGCATACTGCCTAATTTGATTAGTCCCCCACTTCTTTTTTTAGGACTTGTGGCCTGGATGAAGTTCATGCCCAGCAATTATTGCTCAGGAATAGATCTTTTGAACTATGATATGTGAATTATAAAGTTAATGTTCGGAACAAGGTATTCTGATCCTTGGCTTCTTTGTTTTACCCATACTGTGTTCTGTTTGTGGACTGTGCCATGGTGTCCTTACAGCTTCATACATCTCAGGCAGCATGCTCACTTTTAGAATGTATAAGGTACAGAATGCTTCTTGCAAAGAGCTCCTGGTCACGCCTCTTTGCCCATGCTGCATTTTTAGACCCCCGCCCCCCCCCCCCCTTTTGAATCCCACTTAAAGCCGTGTCCACCTTATAACACTCCACAAAACGGATACAATTAATCAGCGCTGCCTGCACTGCTATCAGTGGCAATGCTTCCAAGCAAGCTAGCGCATTACGAGCAAACAAAGTTTTTCTAATATAAACAATTATTAATTTGTTGCACGGTAAAATGGCGGCGGCTGAGGAGCTGAGGAACACCACCAGACGATAGTAAATGGTGCAGATCACGCGCTGCAGAGGAGCTAAAGTCTCTCGGTGTGTATATACATTGCCTTATCATCGGGGCCAGAAGGGCTTGCTGCATTTCATTCCTTCTCACAAGGCAGAGATTATGAGGTGAAGTCGGCATATCCCAGTTTTACGTGGTACAAAATGTTCAGCCAATAGTCCTCATGTTCGTGGCAGTGGCGCGTGAACTCAAAATGGCCTCGTGAGAGGGCTCAGCGGGTGAACACTAGCAAGCGAACAGGAGCATGGCGCGAGAGCGATGTCTGCAAGTACCAGGCAGCCTTGAAACAACATCAGCAGCCTGCTCACATGACGGGGCCTCCGGCTGCTGCGCACACGCAATCACTGCTGGATTGGGGTGGGTGCCAAGAAGTCAGGTTCACCCTTCACAGCCTGAGCTATACAGCGCGCTCGAGGTCTTGTGATTCCTGTCAGATGGGGAAGTGCACGGCCAAAAGGGATCGGAGGGGTTGGCATTTACAGTAATATGCAGTCATTTTCCAAACTGTACGAAAAATATACATAAAAAGACTTGTGAAAAAAAGTATTGCCTACAGGGTGTCTGGTTATAAGTCGTGTGCACATATACACGAGTGCAGGTATAGTTCATGCACTATTATTTCCAAGTTGCTGCCCTCACATAAAAATAGGGCGAGCGCCCAGTTCAGTCCCTCCCAAAAAGAAAAGGTTAAAATGCGCTAAATGATGCGGATGCAGATGCAAGCGATTTCATATCTGGCACACTATCCTTTTTTGGTTATTATTTTACGATTTTTCTTTACAGTGTGAAATTGCACACTTTAGAGAATAGTATCACCTAGGGTTACAAAGATACCCACACATCAACAACGTCTGTGCTCCTGTTCCACACCCCGTGTTTGATAAAACACAGTACACCAGAAATGGGTGTCACAGTAGAAATAAGGAAGTTCTGGTCCAGAAAAGGTAAGACTCAAAATAATAATGTGCTGTGATTTAATGATTCCACCTGCCATCAATCATTATGCCAGTACACCAATACCCAACACACGATGGCACAACAACAATGCCCCAGTAGGCTTCCCATGAAGAAAATCCAGAAACTACTATGTCAACAGCTTAATGCCTCATATTGACATGTCATGAGAACAATATGCAAGTATATTTTGACGTGCGGAGGTCACTTCCCAAAATCCTGGGCCACATAAATACAAAAATACTTAACAGTGCCAATTATGCCGACACGCAGGGGTCGCAGTGCATTAAAAAAACGTCAGTGGTGCTGTGCCCAAAAAGGGTTGGGCGAGTGAGCACTGGACGGGTTCAAAGGTGTGGCTAAAAAAATAAAATATTCTGAATAATAAATGCAAGTTAAGTTAAGCAGTAGGAAATGCATTATCATACATTATGAATGCTCTGTTAGTTAATGTACTGTAGAGGACTATGTCTGGAAACAGAGAGCCAGATAATTGAATCCTGGTTGGTGCAGTGTAGAATAGGGACTCTGGGGCATATGTACAAAGATGTGGCAGAGCGTGTCGTTAGCCTTCTAGGCTTAACGACTAGCTCCGCCCCTTCTGAAACGCAGGGCTGCACCATATTTGCAAGAATATGGTGCAGCCCTGCTTTTCCTCCTGCGCTGGCACTCAGCTTAGCAGCCTAGCGCCAACACAGGCCCCCTTGTACCATAGTGAAAGGGTGTGCTGCAAGAGTGTCTGCTTATAGGGGAACATTGTTTATGTTCAGGAAGGTCCCACTTCCTTGGTCCCCCTTCCTGCACATAAACAATCTTTAAATGCCGCTTTGTACCTTCTATGTGTGCTGTTTAATGCAGCACACACAGAAGTAACATAACAGCATTTTAAAAAAATGATTGTTTATGTGCAGGAAGGGGGACCTCCCTGTACAAAAGCAATCCTTGGCCTTTTGCTGTTTTGATGTGTGCTGCACAACGCAGTACGAGGAGTAATGTAAGTTCTCCTCGTTGCACCAGGGTAGGACCAGGTTTTCCTTGGTCTTAATTCTGGCGCTGCCTCCTATTTATGCCTCCCTTGTAAATAGGAGGCGAGTCAGAATCAATGGGTGTAGTGGTGGAATGCCCATAGCAACACCCATTGCCTACCCCTTTCACGCTAAGCATAGTGTGAAAGGGGGCCTTATTTACAATGCAGCGTTAAGCCACATTAAGTGGCTTTACGCTGCCTTGTAAATAAGGCGAAGCTCTTATCGCTACAGGAACGTATTAAAAAGTGACGTTCCCGTGGCGATAGGGGCTTGTACATATAGCCCTCTATGTGTTTATGAGTACAGCCTGTGCAAGCAATCGTTGAACTTGAGCAAAGAATGGAAATGGAAATATTTTGTTGAAAACATGGATTATCTTCTGATTACTGATTGAATAAATTAGATTTTAAAAATAGCCTGATAACGCTTGAACTTCATTGGATGGTTCACATACATTTGTTCAGCTGTGGATCCTGGGTTGGGGTGCCTGGCGAGGCTCCAGCTTTCTGTGTTATACTTGTAATAAGGCAGACAGGATATCCTTCACATTTGTGACAGATCACCAGTCTCTAAGTCCTTCTCTCAGCCACTAGAGAGGCATGAAACACCAAGAAGCTACCAATATGGTGTACCAAGAATACTGGACTCCATTATTCTGTTGCTGCTTGGTGGGAGGACAATATATTTATTTACTTATATAGTGTGTTCCTTCCAGCTTAATTGATTTTTGACACCACAGGAGCAGCAGTAGCTTATCTTGGTCACATTCATGCATGTGGCAATTTGAGATCACAGCCCTCTATTCTAGTGCATAATATGGCTATTAATGGTACTTGCATAGGTTAAATAAATTATATCCTGTGATCAGCATTTCCAGTTAAAGTATCATTTTCTCAGTAATAGTTGCATGCGTCAGGCCTCAGAGCATTTACACGCTTTGGGAAAACATTCCAAATGTGGGAAGAGAATGTGAAGAAATGCTTATCTCCTTTGCCCTTGCATTTGGTCTTGAGTGCTTTGAGCAGATTGGTAAGAGATGACCACAGGAATTGCAGACCTGCCAACTGACATGGTGCGACTTTGTGTCATACAATATTGGCTCCTTTCACATGGTCTCCTGGTAAAGAGCCAATATCACATGGTGGCAAGGAAGGTGATCTGGAAACCACTGCATTCAGTGAGATTTTAGCTCATCAGTGGGGCTCTAAGCAGCCAATGTCCACTAAGGGGTATGAAAAGACCCCAGGACATTAGAAACAGCCTTAGAAAACATGGAGGGGAGGTGAAGGGAGGGGGAAGAAGTGCCTCTCACACAATTCTGGGCCTGAAGCCATGGCTCCACTTCAAACAGTGAATTCGTTTTTTAAGGAAATGGGCCATTATTTGTGAGGCCTGCACAACGTATGACCTCTTAATTATCCCCTCACTGGGAACCAATCACCCTATTGTAGCACATGACTCTCAAGGTAGCGAAACAGATCAGTCCAATGTCTACTGGTTTGGGCAAGTAATCACAATTTGCTCTGCACGCAATAATAACACTCAGTAATTGATTGTCCAGTCTGCGCTTTTTCTTTAGAAAAGAGAAAGTACATTTACTACAACACATGCTGCTTAATCTTATGCAGTAATTTACAAATATTCATAAGGCTGATGGAAATACTTTTGATAACATTACACTTCACCCCACAAATCACAGTACCCCTCTCCCTATGCAAATAGCACATAACCATATATGATATGTTATCTTATTTGTAAAGCGCAATGGTTACTCCAATGGAGTGTCCCGCATTAAAATTCCACACTACACCAGAGAAACAAAGTCAGTTCCTAGTGAACAAGACATACTACAGTTATCAGAAAAAACAAGTTTTAACTTTTTCCGAAAGATAGTTTTAGACGTTTTGGTCTTCGCTCAGCATGAAGAGAGTTCCATAATTTTTCAGCTCGATAGCTGAAGAAGTGACCTCCCATTCGTGCTCTGGTTATTCTGGGAACTGTAACCAGTGTGGCACATGCCATCCTCAGATGATAAGTGGGATGATAATATTTAATCAGGGGGTTTAGGTAACGAGGGCTCCTTGAGTTCATAATCCTGTGGCAAAAGCAAAGTGCTTTAAAAGATATTCTTTCCCTCATCGGGAGCCAATGAAGATATCTCAAGGCAGAACCCGTAGGGGTAAACCTAGCGACGTTAAGCAGCATTCTAGCCACAGAATTCTGAATGAGTTGAAGAGCTCTCATGCTGCCTTGAGATGTCCCCAGGTATAGTACATTACAGTAGCCCAGCCTTAATACTATTACAGCTTGGTCTTTTTGGCTACATCCTGGAGTAATCCCATGATCTTAAATGGCATCTTCAAGATGCCAAAACATCCCTACCAGGTTGGCTATCTGATGATCAAAAGCAAGATTACTGTCAAACCAGATTCCTAGGTTTTTGATCTTGTACTTTGGGGTTGGGATAGGTTCCAGGGCGGATAGTGGGCTGTTTCCCCACAGTCAACACCTCTGTTTTTCCAGCATTAAGTTTAAGACAACTGCGGTCCATCCAATCAGCTACGCTTATCAGGCAATTCCTTAAATTAGTTGTAGAGTTGCCCTCAACCTGACATAGGGAGGCAACTAACTGGGTGTCATTGGCATACGACATGATTATGACACAGAAGCCCTCCATCACGTCTGCTAGAGGGCACATGTATAAATTGAACATGGTTGTGCTAAGGGCTGAACCCTGTGGCATCTCCTGCCATAATGAGAAGATCTCCGAGGCAAAATGCTGCTGGATCACCATAAAGGTGTGATTCTGGAGAAAATTGGCTATCCAACTTAAGGCTATACCCACGTCACCGAAACCACACAGACGTTCATGAAGAAGGCTGTGAGATATGGTGTCGAAGGCCCCACTCAAATCTAGCAAGACCAAAGCAGCTGTCTTACTCTCATCAGTCATGAGTCTTAATGATTCTGCAGCAAGCAGAAGTGCGGATTCAGTACTATGGTGAGGTCAAAACCCTGATTGGGTCTAGTGTAAGATCTTTTCCCTCTCCACATATTTTATCATTTGCTGAAGGGACAGGGAGGTGCCACTTTAAAATCAAGCCGACCTAATGGTCTTTTCACTAATACTACACTTAAAGACCAGCCGCACATTGTATAATGCATCACTTTATCACTGACTTCAGTAACCATAATCGATCTGCAATCATTATAATCAATAAAATATTGCAATCATCTGCAATAATTATAATTAATAAAGCTTTGCAATCCTTCATGAACTACTGTTAGCAATACCAGCATGTTTAAATAAAGGATTGTGCAAATTCCAAAACACATGTATGTGTGTTTCTTTGGCCAACCAAGGCCACAACCCTGGCGCCAACCAACCAACCAACCAACCAACCAACCGCGGCCACTGCATCCCCAGGCTATACAACTAAAGTTGTAGCCATAGGAGTGCTTGACTTGAAGGCAGAAAATGGGTGGGGGGGGGGTCATAATTCCTTTGACCCTGTCAATTTAGGGTCACTTGGTAAAATGCTGTGTCGGGAGCTGCTGCACTCCTGCACTGCCCCATTCTTTCTTTGGGTCATTAGTGAGCCCTCTGTCACCTAGGGGGTCATTGCATGCTGAGAAACTTTGGGCGATGAAAGCCCCAAAGGGCATTATGGGGTGCTCCCTCCCGGGATTTTGAATTTTAATTAGGCAGCCCCAGCCGCATTCTTTTGTTGCTGCTGCACGGCCTTGCATAACTTCCTTTTTGCTTTCTTCTTTTTTAAATTTTGTTGTGGGTGGCCAGTTTCACCCAGGCCCCCTTCATGGCCTCTTTTCAAAAGGAGCAGCTCAGGGAGCCCACCCCCAGCTGCCCCACCAGCTCCCTCCTCTGGTGGTGCAGTAGCCGGCAGCGTGGTTCTCCTCTGCTTGCTTTCTGTGGGCAGGGTGTGTTCTTCGTAGTAGCCTTCCTGCTCTGCTCCCCCCAGACATGAGCACAGGGTGCAGAGGTGGGCCCACCATAGCTGGGGGGAGAGCAAGAGTGCTCTCCCAGGCCCATTCATCCTTTGGGGGCCGTGAGATGGGGTCTAGGACCTCTGTGCACTTCCTTGGGGGGGAGTACGTGTATGCTCCCCAGGTTCCTTTCAATGGGGGGTCTGTAGATGGGGTCCAGAGCTACTGTGATTCTCCTTGGGTTGCTACAACGGCGCTCCCCCAGGTCCTTTTTGTGGCCAGGGCCCAGAGATGGGGCTCCCATGTCCCCTTGTGCAAAACACTGCCCTGGGGTTGGGATCCCCAGGCCCAAACAGTTCTGGGGCAGGGTCCCATGTGAACTCCTTCCCAGAGTTCAATAATAATTAGTAAACCTTGCGTCGACACCCGGGCACTGGCCCACCCGAGGGTTTATAGTGGACTTTGTAGCTTCATGTGCTCCAGTTTCTCAGCTAGGGTCAAAGGTCAAATCCTTTTTCCTTGCATATCTTGGGCCCCATCGACCCATTTTCCCATGTGTAGCCTTTTCCAAAGGCCTCCTGGCCTCTAAAGTGGCACACTTTGCAGGGAGCTGATGCCACATGCTCCCTGCGTCAGCCTTTCTCCTTTTTCTTTTCCTCTGGTGCTCCTCTCCCTTTTTTTCGGTGCAGAAGTCCTGTTCATACGCCAGCTGGTCCTTGGGGGGTGTAAAATGATCAGCTGCCCTTGTCCTAGAGAGAGACTCAATGGTGCATAGGTCAACTGTAGGTAGAGTCCTTAGTTCATGAGGGCATCAGGGGATTTTTTCTTTCAGTTGTCCATGGCTGCCACCATCCAGTCCCAGAGTAGAACTACAACAAAAACCACTCTCGCTCCCTTGTGCAGGAGTTTTTATGTGAGAGAGGAAGGTTCTAGAAATCAGGCACCCTCGGACAATCCTAAGGTGTCACATCACCTCTCCACCGCTGTCCTAACATTCCTACACAGCATGCTGGACAGTTCAAGATGACACCATCCAGGAGTCACTGGCCACATCTCAATCAATCAATCAATCAATCAATCAATCAATCAATCAATCAATCAGGCGTTTGTTAACCCGTAAGGGTCTCAAGGTGCTGGGGGAGGGGGGTGCAGGTTCCAGTCCCTCAAGGAGGGGGTCTGTCGAATAGCCAGGTTTTGAGGTTTCTTGCGAAGATGGGGAGCAATTTTGTCTGCCTGAGGTGGAGTGGAAGTGCGTTCCAGGCTCTGGCTGCGAGGAAGGAGAAGGAGCGGCCTCCCGATCTGGTCGTTCTGGTGCGGGGGACAACGGCGTAGGAGAGCTGGGCTGATTGTAGGGACCTTTGGGGTGCGTGGAATTTGAGTCGGCTATTCAGGTATGCTGGTCTGGTGTCTTGGAGGGCCTTGTGTGCGTGGGTGAGCATCTTGAAGGTGACTCTACCCTCGATGGGGAGCCAGTGGAGTGTGCGCAGTGAGATGGGGCAGTATCTTGGCAGGTTGAGGACCAGTCTTGCGGAGGCGTTCTGGATGTTCTGTAGCTTGCGGGTGAGGTTTTTGTTTATTCTTGCGTAGAGTAGTCGAGTCTGCTGGTGACAAGGGTGTGAGTGACGGTCTTTCTGTGTTCGAGAGGGATCCATTTAAAGGTCTTACGTAGGAGGCGGAGGGTGTGGAAGCAGGAGGACGAGACAAAGTTGATCAGGCGGTCCATTTTGAGCTTGGAGTCCAGGATGATTCCCAGTTTGCGTGCGTGCTCCATGGGGGTGGGCAGGCTTCCGATGGCAGGGGGCCAACAGGTGTTGTTCCAGGCGTCAGGGCCCATGATAAGTACTTCTGTTTTGTTGGTGTTTAGTTGTAGGCAGCTGTTTTTCATCCATTTGACGACGGTTTCTATGCCTTCTTGAAAGTTGTGTCTGGCGGTGTTGGGCTCGTTGGATAGGAAGAGGATGAGTTGGGTGTCGTCTGCGTATGACACAATGTTGAGTCCGTAGGTTCTGACGATGGGGGTGAGCCGAGCCATGTAGAGGTTGAAGAATGTAGGGCTGAGGGAGGACCCCTTGGGGACTCCACAGGTGGTTGGTGTAGGGTCCGAGAGGAAAGAGGGGAGTCTGACCTGCTGCGTTCTGCCAGAGAGGAAGGAGTGAACCAGTCGAGGGCCTTGTCCTGGATCCCTGCGTCGTGGAGTCTGTGTATTAGGGTGCTGTGAGAGACTGTGTCGAACGCCGCTGAGAGGTCGAGAAAGATGAGGGCTACTGTTTCTCCTTTGTCCAGTAGGGTGCGGATGTCGTCTGTTGCGACGAGGAGGGTGGTTTCTGTACTGTGTTTTTTTCTGAAGCTGGATTGAGAGGAGTCAGGGATGTTGTGCTCTTCGATGAATGTGGCGAGTTGGCTGTTGATGGCTTTCTCGATGACTTTCGCTTGGAATGGGAGCAGGGAGATGGGTCTGTAGTATTTGAGGTCGTGGGGTGAAGGCTTTCTTCAGGAGGGGGTTGACCATGGCTTGTTTCCAGTTGTCGGGGAATGAGGTGGTCGCCAGGGAGCGGTTGATGGTGTCGGCAGCTCTGTTGAAGATGTGGTGGGGGCAGGGGTCCGTGGGGGCCCCGAAGTGGATTGATTTCATTGTCTTCAGTGTGTCTTCGGTGGTGAGGGCTGTCCAGTTGTCAATCACTGGCTTCAGGGTGGTTGGTGAGGGTTCAGTGTGTTGGTTGTCTTTGTCGAAGTTGTTGTAGATGCTCTTGATTTTGTGGTGGAAAAAAGTGCTGAGTTTGTCGCAGAGGTCTTGTGAGGGAGGGATGTCAGTAGACTCGCTGGTGGGTTGGGCAAAATCCTTGATGATGTTGAAGAGTTCTTTGCTTTTTTCCACGTTTTCTGATGAGTTGGTGGTGGGCGTTGGTGGCGGCTCTGAAGTTGTTGTGGGCTTCTGTAAATTTGGTGTTCCTCCAGGCCTTTTCGAGGCAGCAGCAAGTGTGTCTGGACTCTCAAAGTTTGGTGGTAAACCATCTGGCTTTCTTGGTGTGGGTGTTGTTGTTTTTCTTGAGTGGGCTATGGTGTTAGTGCTGTCGGAGATCCATCTGTGCAGGGTTTGGGTTGCCGTGTTGGGGTCATCGTTTTCCGCGATGGTTGGGGTGGAGTTGCTGAGTGAGGAGGTGAGCTGGTCATCGGTGATTTTGGTCCAGTTTCTTTGTGGGAGCAGGTGCTGGTGTCTGTGGATGGTGGGTGTTCTGAAGGTGAAGTGGACGCATCGAGGGTCAGTCCACGGGAGTTTGGTGGTGTGGCTGAAGGTGATGGAGTTTCCTGTTGTGAAGAGGGGGTCAAGGGTGTGTCCTGCTGAGTGCATGGATTTGGTTAAGATCTCGTGCAGTCCAATGTTGTGGAGGTTGTCCAGGAGGGATGTGGTGTTGGGGTCCAGTTGGTTGTCTCCTCCGGGGGTCTCATTTCCGCCCCTTGCTGACATCCCTGCCAGGGCTCTTCACCCCCTTCCTGTGCTGGGTCCAGAGGTCTGAGGTCCCTCATTTTTTTCATGGGCCTGGGCTATACCAACCCTGGTACAGTGGGACAGCTAATTAATACAATAATGGATGCAGATTTTCTGCCTCATCCCTTCCTCCTCAGGAACTGAGTGAAGCATTGTTAATTACTCCCTTTGTGCGGGGAAGCCTTTGTTACTTCTGCTGGCAAACAGTGTGATTAACTTGGCCTAGCAGGGTGACAAAAGGCCTGGGCTCCGATCCTGAGCTGAGCCAGAGACATATGACAAGTCTTGATGGCCCATTAGGTGTACATATATCTGCTTGGGGCGTGCATATTTGAACTGGGTGCAAACCTTTCACCCCAGTTTGATATCTCGCTAAACTTTATAGGCAAGGGAAGTGACACTGCACTCTAGGGCAGATTTCCCCCATGCGTATAATAAAATGTCACTGCAGACACAACAGTAAACCATACTGACTTTCCTTATGAGTGTCAACTAAGATTATAATGTCTATCCCTAGTCAATATCTAATCCTGCAGAGTCCCATCTGCACCAGGCTACCTGTGCTCAGAGACCAGGATGTGTACAATGGTAGTGTCACATGGCCAGCACAAGTGTAACCACCTAAGTGCCCCTTACCCTTGCTTCATCACAGAGGGCTTATCTTCAAAGGGGGGCACTAGTGGTAAACATGCACAGTCCAGTTACAGTGTGATTACCATGGGTGAGGCACCAGTTGTGAAGCTCAACCACAGTAAAAAGTTCAAAACCAGGTGATTAAAAAACGGACTATCCGGGCAGATGAAAAGGGCAGAACCCATTTCACTACAGTTTTGAAGTTGGAAGGTCTGGAATTGTGGAAGCTGGTGCTGTATGCTTTTAATCTGGCAGTAGTGCTGTTACAGTGTTCCCGGAGTTCAGGACTCACAAGCTGCTATGGGTAACAGCAGAAGCAGTAAGGAGGTTGACTGAGAACCCTGACGACGTCTAATTGACAAACGTGTCTCAGAATAAAAACAATAACAACTGAACAACAGCTTAACCGCAAACAATTGCTACAAATGTTTCTCCATATGTAAGATGCATAAAATACAGATCATATCCAACAAATGTCAAAGATGCATTTAGTTGACAAAGTAATTTCCACGTACCTTTACAGCAAATTGGCAACATGTGGTCTCATCGGCTTGGTATGTCATACAGACCATGCAGAGTCCTAACAGAGCCACCACACAGCCCTGCAGACGAAAGAAAAGGGTCAGTGTTAGCAGTGGGTTTAACCTACATTTGTCTGACACTGCCTTTGAAAAATTATAAAGAAGTTTACATCATTTGGCAATGCACTAAGAGCTTTTAGCATGGAAGGTGATGCTAAAATATAATGGACTGCGTTATACTTGGCTGATTCCATCAGGTAAACATAGGCTACTGGATTTAGTAAACAGCCCATTTCGGATGTATCCACTACGGTATCCCGGTATTATTAGCAGTATCCGCAGCCAGCCATGAAGTTGTGCATTGTAACCAACAGAAAGTCCCGCTAATTAGTGATCCAGACTTGAGTGCACCAGGGCCGGGATACCAGCTGAAGCCCCCTCAGGCCTGGCCAAGCGCCTCTGCTTGGGCTGCTATAAGTGTGGGCTACTGTCCAAGAGATCAGAGGATGCTCATACACAACAAGGACTATAATTAAACAGCCCCTTGGTCGTGTTACCTGTGAGAGCGTTGAAGTGTTCACACCTTTTTACCAACGCCTGTTACAAACCTTAAAGATGCTGCTGTAAGGATAGGGCATAAATGAGAGTGATGGACAAAGTGGAACTTTTCCAACAGTATTTACTGCACTTGTGTAGTCTATCTGTTTGAAACAGTCCCACAGCTCCATATCAATGTAGCCATGTATGTCAGTCGTTTCCTTCCCATAGAAGTCTTGAACAACACTGAGAAAATCAAAAATGATGGATGGAAATTCTTGATGCAATGCTTTTGTAACTAACGGGTATGCCTTTCAGTAGCCTTCCATTACATTGTTTTAAGCTTCTTTGTTTTCCACCAGAGATAAACACAATCATATACAAATCAGCCTTGGCCATACCGCCGGAGAGCAGTGCAGCCTTAACGGTTAGGCCTCATCCCCTCTGCAAAGGATATCAAGGAATACCAGAGGCATTTGGAAGTACTGGGCTTCGTCAGAGAGTTGAAGCTTAAGTGACAGGAACCCAAAAGCTGGCAATTTATATCTGGGATTATCCCTCCCGCTACTGAAAACTCATTGAGAGCATCCAACAAGTGAATGATTCGTAACCACTGGGAATCCTCTTGGGCAGCATTCCATACCACTGATTTTTAGCTTGAATGGTCCAACAACTATATGGGATACTGTTCCTCAGAGGAATTCCCAGTGATTAAGAACAGTTGGCTCAATCATTTCCATCCATCCTTTTTTGGTTGGTAAACACAGTTCCAAGGCATGCTTGGTACAGAGAGTCACTTCATATACTTTCCCTCCATTATGTCAACAAAGGTAAGTCCTTTTTTCCGTAAAACAATATTTCGCATTGGACCCACGTTGCCATTATCAGAATCTGGGAGTTTACAACATTTGTGTGACATTTGAGTGAGGCAGCAGTGCACTCCCCATTGAGTGAGGTCTCCTCGCTAAACAAATCTCACAATGTAGAGCTCTTCCTCGTAGTCACAACAGTGTGGCAAGGAAATTATTGTTGTGCCTGGGCCACCTCCCTTCCTATTCAGTGAAGGGCTTTTAGATATGCAGGCAGTGTGGTTATTTCTAGGTGGCCTACTTTGAGCGAGGTAACTTTCCTGAATCTTCCAGCTGCTAGAAGTGTGTGCCTTTCCAGTATGTACTCTAGAACATATATTTAAGATCTCTTTAGCTAGCACTTTATGATCACAGGCTTGGGATGCTGACGGAGGAGCTCTGTCACAACAGTCCATGCTATCAACACACTGTCTTATTTTCTTTCCCTTTATTCCTTTTCCTAAATATCATCCCGTCTCCTTCTTTATCTTTTTACCTGGAATTGTCTTTGGAAGGTAAACTACATGTTTGAGGTTGCAAAAAGGTGTAGGTGCAGGTTGCCTACAGACAGTAAAATTTGGCTGCTTGAAGAGATGTTGGGCTTCACATCTGTTATCTGTAGCTTGTCTGAAGTTGAAGTTAGGAATTGTTTCAATGCTTTAACGCCATTCATTATTTTGTTGAGCGTGGGTTCCCCACTTTGTTTCATGGATGAGGGGAGTTCCCTTTCGCTGTCCTATTGCTGGATTTGAGGGAAATTGTAACACCTTTTTTATGATTGTTTTCCCAGTTTGCAATTGGTGGAAAGAACAGTCCCCTCCTTATTCAGTATTCTATGGGTAATGAATATTGGTGTCAGCCATTGTTTGCTGTCTTCTTTTCCTTGTCTTTTTATCTTTGCTTTGTTTTCACTTGCAAGCAGAGATTGGTATCTTTCCTGTCTTTTCCCATTGTTGTTTATTTAATGCGTGTTGCTCCTTCTTGCTATTGTTTTAATTGTTTGCTTTTTTATTGCTTTAATCTACATTCTTATTTCTTTCTTGCTTTATCCTTACTTATTTTTGCTTTTCCTTATTTAATATTCTCTTCAATTATTTATTTTTTATTCTATACTTGTCTTTATTTTTCTTTTCTTCACCTCAATTACATTTTAATTGCCTTTATTTACAGTCATAATTTTGTCTTAATATTATTCCAATATTTTCCTTTGTGTGCATTTTTTACTTTTGTTTGCCTTTGTTTGTAGTATGCTGAAGTGAATGTTGGAGTGTCACTTGCTTCATAAAGCCTGCTTCACAGAGTCCGCTCCTGTTTTTGATTCAGAAAACAATGGTCCTAAACCTTCCTTTATACAGTATAAATCAATTATATCAAATAAATTCTATTGAGCTCACGTAATGTCTGCTCATAGTAATCAAAACATTCGAGATAATGATATGCAACAACCAAAGAAATCCAAAATAACATAATTTTTATTCAATCGTAATTGGACTAGCAGTAGGAATCTTACTGCATTTTTTCGAATACAACAGAAGAGACAAATAGGTTGCTCCAGGGGAACGTGTGAAAAGGGAGTGCTCAAGTGAAGGGAATGGGAAGGATCCCAAGTAAAGTAAGGAAAGTATTTAGAAACAGTTCAACGATTGGATTGATAGAAAAATATCAATCTCGGTAAACCTGGCCATACAGCATCAATAGTTCACAAGGGTCTATTTACATATATTTTGCAATCCAGAAATGTATCATTATTTGGCACGGCAAGGATGACAGGGGTGTTTTTTGGTCCAGGCTTAATAGGTGTGGGTGTCAATGTTTTGACCCGACTTGGGGCACAGCGGGTACTTTGGGGCCTCGGCCTGCGGGTCTTCCTCAGGACAGGGGTGGGCAACCAACTTCAGTGATGTGGTGTCTGTGTTCCACACCTACATGATTAATAAATAGGGTGTCAAGGTTGTGCACATGAGTAATTTTCAAGGTTACAAGGTAACCGAAGTGGCTAAGTCATTGGGGCTTACCCGCAATTGGTGCAGAGAGGACGAGTAGTGTCCTTACTGGTCCAAGATCAGGAGGCATACGTCCTCATCTGAGGGCAATAGGGCTTGTTAGTATATGATTTGAGGTAGTGTCAAAGTGGTTAAGTCGAGGAAATCCCTTGAGATATCATGCCTCACCATCTAAGCTGTCAAGTAAGCTCAATATCAAGGTGCATGGTCCGGCATTTAGCCATTATTAAGTACTGCCACCTCTTTTCCTATTTCCTCATACTCGTTGAGGCCCCTTGCTATCGTGTCAAAGAGGTGTATCCTCCTACATTCGCGGAGGTTTAAGATGTTCGAGAAGTCTCCCCCTCTGGAATTGGGCTTGACTCTTTCTATGACCCACCATTTAAGACTTTCTGGTGTGTGTCCAAATGTAGTGAAATGGTCAACCAGTTGGGCGCCCTGAACCCTGCAATGTATGCAGTTGCAGTGTTGTAGGATACAGCTTTTTACTTTCTGGCTAGTCTGGCCGATGTACATCAAGTCGCACGGACATGTTATTGCATAGATCACTCCAGAGGAGTTGCAGTTGCTGTGATCCTGCAGTGTGTGGGTATGATTGTTATGGGTGAATTGTTTGACTTCATTCACCATGGGGCAAGCTTTACATTGGCCACATTTGTGGTGCCCCTTAACTGGTGGGATCCCCCACAGTGTCGATACCTGGGTTCTGACTGCAGTGGGTAACAGTGATCTCACTACATCTTCTCTCACATTTTTGCCTTTCTTGAAGGTGTGCAGAGGTGGTGGCATGTCGCCTAATTCATCTGAGATCAGATGTCAATGTTGGTTAATGGTCTTTTTAATGGCGTTGCTTTTGGTGGAGAAAGTCGTGACACATACTATGCGTTCTTGTTCATCAGGATGCTTTTGCTTGGGTGTCAGAAGGAACTCTCTGTGGTTAAACCATGCACATTTACGTGCCTTTTTGAGGAGTCTAATGGGGTATCCCCTCTCAGTGAGGCGTGACACCAGCCCTGCAGATTCTTCAAAATTGTCCTCCTTTTTAGAGCAATTCCTCTGCAGCCTCAAGAATTGCCCAAATGGTAGGTTATCCCTGAGGTTGCGGGGATGATGACTAGAATAATGCAGAAGTGTGTTCCGTTCACTGCTCTTTCTATGTAGACTGGTGTATAGTCTATCTTGCTCTGCAATTATGGTGATGTCCAAGAAGTGGATAGATGACTTGTCAAATTCCAACGTGAATGTGATTTCATTGGAACGTGTGTTAAGCCAGGTATGGAAATTTCTCAGTTGTTCTTCGTTCCCTTTCCACAGAATCAGCACATCATCTACATAACGGCGCCACAATTCCACACATTCACTGTATGGGTTGTTGGCGTCCAAAATATGGATGTGTTCAAACTCGTCCATAAAGATGATGGCTAGATTAGGGGCAAAGCTAGCCCCCATCGCTACGCCCTTTGTTTGTAAATAGAACGAGCCCTGGAAACTGAATGTTTTTTTGGTCATAGCGATATCAAGAAGTTCAACAATGAACTCCGTAGGGACCAAGTGTGGTCTAGGATGTTTGTCCAGTGCCAATTTCATGCATGTTAGTGCAGGGCCTTGGGGGATATTGGTATATAACGCAGTTATATCCATTGTGTCCAGTAGATTGGTATTCGGGTTGTATTGGCGAAAGTCCACCAGTTGGATCGTCTGCATCATGTCTCTGAGATAGGTAGTGGTATTCTCAGCAATAGGTCTGAGAAACACATCTATGTACTTACACAATGGTTGCAAGGATGACGGGGGTGTTTTTTGGTCCAGGCTTAATAGGTGTGGGTGTCAATGTTTTGACCCGACTTGGGGCACAGCGGGTACTTTGGGGCCTCGGCCTGCGGGTCTTCCTCAGGACAGGGGTGGGCAACCAACTTCAGTGATGTGGTGTCTGTGTTCCACACCTACATGATTAATAAATAGGGTGTCAAGGTTGTGCACATGAGTAATTTTCAAGGTTACAAGGTAACCGAAGTGGCTAAGTCATTGGGGCTTACCCGCAATTGGTGCAGAGAGGACGAGTAGTGTCCTTACTGGTCCAAGATCAGGAGGCATACGTCCTCATCTGAGGGCAATAGGGCTTGTTAGTATATGATTTGAGGTAGTGTCAAAGTGGTTAAGTCGAGGAAATCCCTTGAGATATCATGCCTCACCATCTAAGCTGTCAAGTAAGCTCAATATCAAGGTGCATGGTCCGGCATTTAGCCATTATTAAGTACTGCCACCTCTTTTCCTATTTCCTCATACTCGTTGAGGCCCCTTGCTATCGTGTCAAAGAGGTGTATCCTCCTACATTCGCGGAGGTTTAAGATGTTCGAGAAGTCTCCCCCTCTGGAATTGGGCTTGACTCTTTCTATGACCCACCATTTAAGACTTTCTGGTGTGTGTCCAAATGTAGTGAAATGGTCAACCAGTTGGGCGCCCTGAACCCTGCAATGTATGCAGTTGCAGTGTTGTAGGATACAGCTTTTTACTTTCTGGCTAGTCTGGCCGATGTACATCAAGTCGCACGGACATGTTATTGCATAGATCACTCCAGAGGAGTTGCAGTTGCTGTGATCCTGCAGTGTGTGGGTATGATTGTTATGGGTGAATTGTTTGACTTCATTCACCATGGGGCAAGCTTTACATTGGCCACATTTGTGGTGCCCCTTAACTGGTGGGATCCCCCACAGTGTCGATACCTGGGTTCTGACTGCAGTGGGTAACAGTGATCTCACTACATCTTCTCTCACATTTTTGCCTTTCTTGAAGGTGTGCAGAGGTGGTGGCATGTCGCCTAATTCATCTGAGATCAGATGTCAATGTTGGTTAATGGTCTTTTTAATGGCGTTGCTTTTGGTGGAGAAAGTCGTGACACATACTATGCGTTCTTGTTCATCAGGATGCTTTTGCTTGGGTGTCAGAAGGAACTCTCTGTGGTTAAACCATGCACATTTACGTGCCTTTTTGAGGAGTCTAATGGGGTATCCCCTCTCAGTGAGGCGTGACACCAGCCCTGCAGATTCTTCAAAATTGTCCTCCTTTTTAGAGCAATTCCTCTGCAGCCTCAAGAATTGCCCAAATGGTAGGTTATCCCTGAGGTTGCGGGGATGATGACTAGAATAATGCAGAAGTGTGTTCCGTTCACTGCTCTTTCTATGTAGACTGGTGTATAGTCTATCTTGCTCTGCAATTATGGTGATGTCCAAGAAGTGGATAGATGACTTGTCAAATTCCAACGTGAATGTGATTTCATTGGAACGTGTGTTAAGCCAGGTATGGAAATTTCTCAGTTGTTCTTCATTCCCTTTCCACAGAATCAGCACATCATCTACATACCGGCGCCACAATTCCACACATTCACTGTATGGGTTGTTGGCGTCCAAAATATGGATGTGTTCAAACTCGTCCATAAAGATGATGGCTAGATTAGGGGCAAAGCTAGCCCCCATCGCTACGCCCTTTGTTTGTAAATAGAACGAGCCCTGGAAACTGAATGTTTTTTTGGTCATAGCGATATCAAGAAGTTCAACAATGAACTCCATAGGGACCAAGTGTGGTCTAGGATGTTTGTCCAGTGCCAATTTCATGCATGTTAGTGCAGGGCCTTGGGGGATATTGGTATATAACGCAGTTATATCCATTGTGTCCAGTAGATTGGTATTCGGGTTGTATTGGCGAAAGTCCACCAGTTGGATCGTCTGCATCATGTCTCTGAGATAGGTAGTGGTATTCTCAGCAATAGGTCTGAGAAACACATCTATGTACTTACACAATGGTTGCAATAGGGACCCACAACCCGAAATTACTCTCTGGTGGATCCTCCATCTGTTTGTGTATCTTTGGGAGGGTGTATATGGTGGGCGTCCTCGGGTGGTTATTGTTGAGGTACTCATGTATCTAGCCATTATCTTTATGATAATGGAGCAGGTTGCAGCCCCTAAAGGAGGGGGAAAAAAGGTGCCCAGATAAACCCTGCCCAGACAAACTCTGTCCCTGTGCAACTGGAAAATCGCTTTGCATTACTAGCTGACGAAAGAAGTGGGGAAGGTGGGGAAGACCAATGCAATGACCAGTCTGGGACTCAGGAAGTATTCAGATACTCAAATTCCCTCCATATTACAGCTATTTCTCCCATTTTAACATCTATGGCACCAGTCTCAGGTGTCAGCCCATCACAAGGTAGTGGCAGTACCTTGGAGGGGGAACATACAGATTTAATACAAGGAGCAGAGGGGGATAAGAGCCAGATTGAAATGATGTTTTTGAGTCTAAGAAAAGACATATTCTCGAAATTTGAGATTTCTGAGATTAATCAGAAAGGTATACACGACAAATGTGATGTCTTTGAAGAGAAGCTGGACGATATCGCCTCGCGAACTGGGGCATTGGAGAGAGAGATGAGGATTTTGTCCGAAGCAGTGTCAGGAAATACCAAGGACCTAGAAAAACTAAAAGCGCAAAATAAAATCTTACACGAGGATATGGAGAGGCTAGATGCAGGCGAGGCGGAACGATTTGAGAGTCCTTAAAGTTCCGGAGGGCGCAGAAGGTGGGGACATTAAGGCTTTCATGTGCAAAATGTTGAAAGAAGGAATCCTAAAGGATAGACTGGACATAGAGCTGGAGAAAGATATCCAGAGAGTCCACAGAGACCCCTTCAAGCTAAATCCTGCAAGAAAGGCTCCTAGAAAATATTCATTAATTTTCTTACGTACACAGTCAAGGAGCTAGTATTGAGGAGAGCCTTGAAAGAAACATTATTAACACATGAGGAATTTAGTTACCAAATTAGATCAGATCTTGGTAAAAGAATGGCTCAGAGGCAGTGGGGACTCGGGACCAGAATGGGGGAACTGAGAAGGCGGGGTGCCCAGGTCCAAATGAAATTCCCAGCCATGCTAAAAATAATGTGGTAAAATAAAATGCATAATATTAGCATTCCAGACGAAGTCGACATATTGCTGGCACAGATGCAGACATGAGCTCGACCTGGATAAAAGAGACCAGAAAGCTAGATTTTTATTGGTAGGAATGATAAGGTGTACATATAATGGAGAAAAAAAAATGAGGGAATAGATATAATGGGTTTTTCTTCAACTTTTCTTTTGTGTTGATGCCTCCCGTGGCAATAGGAGGATCTCGAATGGCGGTTCTGAACCACCAAAGGAGAAACAGGAGGGTTTCCTGGGGGGGGGCTGGGAGGGGAGCAAAGGGTGTGGGGAGCAAGGGGGAAAAAAGGAAAAAATTAGTCCTCATACATGCTTTAGATTCATGTTGGAGGGTATAGAGATAACAGCTTTAAAAATGGACAAATCCAATAAACAAACTATTAACATGGAACGTGAATGGGCTGAGGAGGAACAGTAAGCTCTCTCGGGTTATAGAGTTTCTAAGGAGTACTGAAGCAACATCATCTTTTTACAAGAAACCCACTTAGAAGTACATGAGTGTAAACAGAGTTTTAGCAAAGTAAGATGGGTTCAGGAGGTCCTCTGCTCTAAGCAAAGAGGAAGTACAAGGGGAGTGGCATTACTTATAAGATGCAATTTAGGTATAAAAATAGTTAAGTATGAGACAGACCAGTCAGGGAGATGGTTGGTTTGCCACCATTATGATTCGGGATAGGCCCTCGGTCTGCGCTGTATTTTATGGACCAAACGAAGATATTACGGGTGTGCTCTCTAAACTTGAAGCTAGTATGCTAAACACTACAGCTCCAATCATAATGGGGGGCAATTTCAACCTGGTTTTAAATAAGGAAATAGATCGCAACTCTAAAGCAAAATATAATCGCCCCCCTAAAACGTTTTCTAGCTTTAAAAATATGATGAGAGAGTTTAACTTGGTGGACATCTGGCGAAGTAAGAACAGGGAAACTAGAGATTTCACTTGTAAATGTAAAAAATATAAGCACCATTCACGAATTGACTATTTTCTCATAGATCAAGAGTTGTTTACAGAGGTCGAGATAATTAATCATATTCCCGCCATATTATCAGACCACTCAGCAGTCGTAATGAATTTGATGTTGCAGCAAAAAGAGGTGCAGAGAAGGTGGACAGTAGATAGGACAATGTTATTAAACGAAGAAGTGATTAGTGATTTAGGGGAAAAGACGGATGAGTATTTAAAATTCAACACAGGAACAGCTAAGGACCAGACAGTATGGGAGGCCTTTAAGGCGTAATTAAGAGGGATAGTGAAGTCTATAACAGCGGGAAGAAGGAAAACCTTGAAGCAAGAGGAGGCAAGGAAAATAAATTAGATTAAGGAAAAATGGAGAGAATTACAGGCTGCATCAATGGAAGGCTTAAGTACAATCTCAATATTAGAAAAAGAGTTGGAGAGCTTGCAGGCTGAGTTCCAGGCAAAAATAGATAAGAAGCTCTTAGATAGGTGGAAGGCAAGCAAGCTCCAACGTTTTGAAAATGGGGAGAAGTGCAACTCTTTGTTGGCGTGGAAGGCCAAGGCAGATAGGGCAAGGAATACGATTAAGAACTTGATAAACAGAGGGTCAGGAGTAACTATACAGGCGGACCAAGAGATCCGCGAAGAGGCTCGAAGTTTCATGAGCGAATTGTATAGAGAGGATATAAAGTCTGGACTAGAAAATATTCAGAAGGGGTTAAAACTGATAACACTTCCCCAATTGATAGCGGAACAAAGGGCATTTTTGGCACAAGGCATCACCGAGGAAGAAATACTGGCACAATGTAAAAAAATGGCAAGAGGAAAAGCCGCAGACCCGGATGGGCTGCCAGTAGAGTTGTACTTGTGTATCTTGGATAAAGTGGTGCCAATTTTAAAAATCTTGTTCAATAAGATCTATATAGATGGGGAAAATCCACCTAGTTTTCATGGGCAGAAGCCACAGTTACGTTGATTCTAAAACCAAACAAAGACCCCCAGAGGATCGAGTCTTATAGACCCATATCCTTATTAAATACGGATTATAAGATCTTCTCAGGAATAGTTGCATCACGGGTTGCAAAAGTTATAAAGGGGTAGTCCATTCTGATCAAAGAGGCTTCATACCAGGGAGGCAGTTAAATGAACTAACCTTTCAGGTAATGGGGGCCATTGATTCGGCTGAAGTAAGAAATTCCCCTTTAACTGTAGTGGCAATAGATGCTGCCAAAGCATTTGACCAGGTAAATTGGGCATACTTGTGGGAGACCCTAAAAAGTTTTGGAGTTGGGACGGTAAAAAACCTATACCTTAGCCCTAAAGCAAAAGTGCTGGTAAATGGGGACTTGACAGATTGGTTTGGTATCACAAGGGGCACTAGGCAGGGGTGTCCTATGTCCCCACTTCTGTTCAACCTATATATTGAGCCATTTGCTTGCTGGCTTAGAGCAGATACCTCAATATTGCCTTTCAGGCTTGGCGGGTTAGAATTCAAAATTGCATTTTATACAGATGATTTGCTTCTATATATGCCAAATCCTCAAGTAGAAATTCCAAGGTTAATGGAGAAGGCGGAGAGATTTGGTGAGGTCTCGGGGTACAAAATCAATAGGGAAAAAACTGAAACTATGGAATGGAATCAGGAGGTGAGAAGCCAGGGGGTCCAAAATCAAATGAGATATTTAGGGATACAGCTCACCCAGATACTGGACGATATCCCTATAGTTAATTGGAAGAGAGTAAGCAAGGAGGTAGTGGGTCTATTTCTTCTATGGGTAAACCTCCCTTTAAATATCTATGGGAGGTTTAACCGTGTGAAAATGATTATTCTACCAAAAATCACTTTCCTATATAACTCTATCCCACTTTCTTTCAGGAAGGCAGACATAGCCAAGGTGCAAGGTAGAATAGGAAGCTTTATTTGGGCGACAAAAGGCCCAAGAACAGCCTTTAAAAAAAATTAGAAAAGGGCTCACTGTGGGCAGGCTGGCACTACCTGATTTACTAACCTACTGTTATGCCTTCCACTTCAAAAAATTTCGAATGTTAGCTAGTAAGACCGACAGCTCATCATTAGGGCTATTGTTTGAGGCCATGCTCAAAGACTAGCAAGGTCAGAATCACTTTCTCTACAAATATGGAGAGCCGAAGTTTTACAAGAAAGTAAGGCTAAAGATTTTAAGAGACTTGGGTCTATATCAGGAAGAGAATGAAGATATCACACTATGCAGTACAAGCCCCAATTTGGGACTCCCCAGGTACTCTTGAATGTCTGAGGGATCAACTTAGTCAGCCGTTGAGAATGAGAGGTTTAAAGAAATGGGGAGACTTAAAAAAGGAATCTAACCTAGTCAGCTGGGAAGTGCTTAACAATCTCACAAGAAGAACTTTGACACGGTTTGAATATTATCAGATATCCTCATGGTGGGCATCACAGAGCTGGCCTCAGGAGGAGGAAAATCCGAAATGGGATCAAGTAACCAGAACAGACAAGTGGAAAAAAGAAATATCCTTTTGGTATTGGGCACTAGTGGATGCAGAGGACAATTTGGAAAGTGAAATTTTGAACCTTTAGGGAAAAGAATACAGAAGTGAAGACATTAACAAATTCTGGTCTGATTCGTTCGTCATGCTACAGACTTTGATAAAACCAGCATCTCTCAAGAGGATTCACCTATACACCGCCTATAGAGTATACTGGTCTCCACAAAAGTTATCTAAAGTTACAGGTAACTGTCTAAGATGCAAGTATCCCGCAGCAGATGATATGCATATGTTCATGGAATGTCCAGAACTCAAACTGTACTGGCTGGGGGTATGTAACTTACTGGAAGAAGTGCTGGGTATACCAATAGAAGTAAGTACCAATTTGATATTCTTTGCTCTAACGAATGACTACCACTTGAATCTTGAATGCACTTAGCACAAAGTTTACGTTTTATGTGATAATCTTAGCGAGACGAGAGATATGTAGGAAATCGAAGTCAGACACTGCGCCAACCTTTGCAGAATGCATAAAGAACATTATTTGCAGTAGTGAATCTGACATGGCGAGTGACCAAAGAAGTAAAGCTACGATTTGGTCTGCATTGATAGATAGGAGGGAGAAGGCAGGTGAGTCTTATGATTAAGCCAAACTTACTGTTGGTCCGCCCTCCTTAGTAACATCCCGGAGTCCCGAAAGTGAACAGGAGTTGGGAATGGAAAGAGTAATATCTTTGCGGCAAAGCTCTGTCTTCTCTCTATCTCCTCCGAGGGTTGGTACAGGTCGATAAGGAGAGACAGGAGGAATCCTAATAAGAGTGTTGGCAGTATGAGGACAAACAAAAAACAATCATATCCACACACTGCAGGATCACAGCAACTGCAACTCCTCTGGAGTGATCTATGCAATAACATGTCTGTGCGACTTCATGTACATCGGCCAGACAATCCAGAAAGTAAAAAGCCATATCCTACAACACTACAGTCACATACGTTGCAGGGTACAGGGCGCCCCACTGGTTGACCATTTCACTACATTTGGACACTCACCAGAAAGTCTTAAATGGTGGGTCATAGAAAGAGTCAAGCCCAATCCCAGAGGGGGAGACTTCTCGAACATCTCAAACATCCGCAAATGTTGGTGAATACACCTCTTTGACACTATAGCAAGGGGCCTCAACAAGTATGAGGAAATAGGAAAACAGGTGGCAGTACTTAATAATGGCTAAATGCCAGACCATGCACCCTGATATTGAGCTTACTTGACAGCTTAGATGGTGAGGCATGATATCTCAAGGGATTTCCTTGACTTAACCACTTGTACACTACCTCACACTGTCTGATCACTGAACACCCATGTAAGATGAACTCTAGATCTATTGTTTGTTTGCTGTTTTGTAAATATGTCACTTGATGTATATAGTGCACTGTCAACTATTTTTATGTCCTAGCGCTTTATTATGCACACTTTGCAATTTTAATGGGATAGATATAGGCATAGGTACCATTGATTGCATATCGCTTGTATGCAAACTTTCTAATCTAACATTGCGCTGTCACATTTCTCGTGCCCCATGAAATATGGTTCATTAATTTTGCTGATTTGTTTAATTCAGAAAGCACCACCAGATACGTCGTATACACACTACTGTAAATATTGCACTAAGATACATGCATAGGATTCAAATTGCCTGTATGTTCTATTTTTAATTACTTAATGCGTCGTATAATCACCATTGTAACTGTTGCACTGTCACACTCTTTATGCACCATGGAATAACCACTGAAAATATTGTGTTGTCAGACTCCTTGTGCTCCATGCAATACTGCTTATTAATATTGCTTGTATGTCTAAATGAAAACTGCCACCGAATGCGCCGTATACACTCTATTGTATACATTACACTAGTATAATCCTCAAGCCGAGCATTCACTACCTATTCAGAAGCTCTAGTACACATCATTCCTCCAATTGGTTGTGGAATCCATGCTGGCCCGGCACAAACACGGGCTATAGTCCTTTCTTTATTTCTGGCAGCATGACTTATGACAGCTCGACTAGCGTGAGGCTCACCCAAGCGGAACGTTCTATGGAACGTCCTCGAGGCCCACGTTACTTTAAAAGCTCCGTGTGTCCCCATAGTTGCCTCTCGTGCGGATCACGGGATCTAGGAGACTGATGCTCCAGGTAATTGACCTACTACATGACCCTTGCTGCCTTCAGGGCCTGTTTAAGTAATTTTAACAATTGTATGTCAGACAGCATTCCGACACACGTGTTTATGTTTGTTTATTTAATTTTAGTTTCTGCATTGAATGCCCAGAACTGACTCAAGCGGTCACACTACCCTCAACCACGGGTAAGTGTGGATTCTCGCATAGGGTTATTACATACCTGACAAATCATATCCTAACAAGCCCTATTGCCCTCAGGTGAGGACGTATGCCTCCTGAACTTGGACCAGTAAGGACACTTCTCGTCCTCTCCGCACCAATTGCGGGTAAGCCCCAATGAATTAGCCCCTTCGGTTACCTTGTAACCTTGTAAATTGCTCATGTGCACAACCTTGACACCCTATTTATTAATCATGTAGGTGTGGAACACGGACACCATATCACTGAAGTTGGTTGCCCACCCCTGTCCTGAGGAAGACCGCAGGCCGAGACCCCAAAGTACCCTCTGTGCCCCAAGTCGGGTCGAAACCTCGTCACCCATATCTATTCAGCCTGGCCCAAAAAACAACCACCCCTCATCCATGCTGTGCTAAATAATGATACATTTCTGGACTGAAAAATATATGTAAATAGACCCTTGTGAACTATTGATGCTGTATGGCCAGGTTTACCGAGATTGATATTCTTCTATCAATCCAATCGCTGAACTGTTTCTAAATACTTTCCTTACTTCACTTGGGATCCTTCCCATTCCCTTCACTTGAGCACTTCCTTTTTGCACGTTCCCCTGGAGCAACCTCTTTGTCTCTTCTGTTGTATTAAAAAAAAATGCAGTACGATTCCTACTGCTAGTCCAATTAAGATTGAATATAAATTATGTTATTTTGGACTTCTTTGGTTGTTGCATATCATTATCTCGAATGTTTTGATTACTATGAGCAGACATTATGTGAGCTCAAAAGAATGTATTTGATATAATTGATTTATACTGTTTAAAGGAAGGTTTAGGACCATCCATTGTTTTCTGTATCTAACTAAGCCCAGGTCCAAGACTATTATTGGGTTACCCCATTGTTAGTAATTGCTCCTGTTTTTGAAGAATAACTACATTGATGATAGCTGCAGGCATTTAACTAAGTGAAGAATAGGTGTAGGAGTGCCTCATGTCTTGTGAGATCCAGCTGTAGGGAGTGATTTAAATAGTCTGGCTGGCTTAGACATTTGGCTTATACACTTTTTGTATACTGCAATAATTTACAGCCTTTATTCAGTTTAAATAGTACCCTCGTAGCGATGCACGCGGTTTAAGGGACCATGGTGGGAAGCAGGTGGAGTAACAATAATTAGTTCAAAATTACCTCTCCTGCTTCCATATGTTGTTTCAAATGAGATGGCTGCGGCCACTTCATACTCGTAGGATCTGGTGCTGGTGAGTGGATGCATAATCTGGCTGAGAGCAGATACATTGGCGGCTTGTATCTCGCAGCTTAATAGGGTGTTGTGGATAGCAGGTCTGGCCCTTTAATAATTGCACTTCAAGTGCTAGTGCTCTGCATTCACTTTATTCACCAGGGAGAAGGTAGAAGATGGCGGATGGGTTAGAAGGATACTGCTAACTTCAGAAACGTTGGCACCCGACGGCCCTGCAGCACAATATCTAGCAAACTGTGGAGCTGTTCAGAGATGTTGAGAAGAGCTGCAGATACCTGTTCAGAGTGACACCTCTTCCCAGGGTAGAAGCAATATAACCATGGAGGACCGAGGCTACAAAATGTCAGAGTTGCAGCAGCGCTGTTTTAGATGCAGGAGCGACAGTTTTTGAGTTCTTGAGGGTAGTTAGTAGAGGGATAATTTGTTGATATGTGAGATCCAAGATTCAAGAAAAACTGGCCCTGTAGTGTGTTGAACTGAAGAATAGCCTAATGACTAAAATGTAAACTTATGAACCTGGTCAGCGAGGAGGCCTAAGCAAAGGTGGCCATCTTGGAGCTGGCACAGCACCTCAAGATCCCTTTCCCCACCCGCCACGGTGTTCAGTGGCTTTTAAACTTTCTTTGTGATGCAATGAACCCCTTCAAAGGGCAACTAATAAATTGTCTCGCACAGGAGGGAAACTTTTTCAAGTACATTTTTAATAAAATGATGCTGTCTATGAGAACACTAATCATTTCTCTAGCCATGAATATAGTTGCCAGCGAGAGACAAAACCATCCCAGTTTTTTTGCACTTTCTCCTTTGAGTTAGATGTAGGCAAACATTCCCAAGGTATACACAAGATTGATCTTGTGCGAATGTATGTTTCTCTATCCAGCACATATCAATATAAGGAGTGTGATTTATCAACACTGGTAAGCACCCATAGAATTTGATGCAAAGCCTGATCTACTAAGATAGTCAGACCAGACTTTGCAACATTCAATGCCACCTTGAAGCAAACCAAAGTTGGAGAAATATAAAAATTCTAATAAACATTCTACGGATTCTATGTGTGCTGCACTTTACAGCAGGCATCCAATATGTAGAATGTGATAGAAATTGTCTAGACATAGGATTGTGTACAGGAATGGCATACTTTCAGTATAAATTCTATGCAAAACATCACATACACCAGGGTGCAAAGTTTGTGTGTGGTGCTATGCAGGCTGTTTGTGCACCAGGGCAGGAAATGAGAGCAACAGCAGACTTTGTATTCCTAGTAAATATCTCTGTGCTGCTTTCCCCTCTTGTATAATGCAGCAAGGCACTGCACTGCATTGCATCAAAAAATTATACATCTGTACCCTAATGCGATAATCCCTTGGCGCACAAATGTGACTAATGCCTGTAGGGATGGCAGGCACGACTGTGCATGTCTCATGAAACTTTGTAAACAATTTAGCATGCAACTCTGTCAATAATGTCAAAATAATTGGGTCTCCTTTGCTTTGTGGAGGTGAGGCAGACAAATTAACACTAACAGGCTATACATTTTAGGACCAGCAGTCCAAAATCATCAGTACATTTTCGAGACCACACGGTATTTTCTCTTGCTTTTGAAGATGTAATAATAAATCTGCCAATGCTGTTTTCATGTATACGTCAGAGTATGGCACTAAATGGAGGCCGCAGCTGCCCCTCCTAGTCCATTTGTGCAGATACACAAATGTGTGCATGCACATCTGTAGAGGTGCTTGTCGATGTGCAACTCTCAATCAGCCTTGCAAATAACACACTCGATACACACTTCTGAAGTGCTCACTTACTCCGACTGATTGAAGAATATGACCCTAAGCCTGCACAACCCACCATCACTTACTGTATGTGCCTGATGGAAACATGGTTGATCTTATCACCAAGGCATTGTGTGTTTCTGTCCATTTCATCTTGCACCATAGTTTATTTCAACGTACATTTACTGGGTTTAGGAAGGTGTAGCATGTTAGAGATGGATGTGTTTAAATTGCATCTTTAGAGTCAACATTTACATTTCCCTTAACACTTTGATGACGCCCAAATCAATTATTAAATCAAAAGTTGCGCTCACACATGCATCTATATCTACCGTTTATACTATCTTATTAGTTAACACAGTTCACCCTGTCTCAGCTCAACTTCCTTCTTGTAAAATAAGCATATTTGACTTTATACAACACTGTGATAGGCACATGGTATTTGTTCCATAATTAAAAAACAATATGCCAAAAATAGTTAGGTCCCCGAAATAACATATAGCGTAGCTGATGGCATCCTTAGTTCTTTCACAAACACCTAACTTAATGCAGGAGAACAAACTACGAAGACATGAATGTGACATAATTGTAAAGAGTAGATGAACCGTCGAGTCTTTATGAATTGTAACTATTTAGGATCGTCATCTACTAACGTAGCATATGTATACGTTATCTGACACATTTCTTTAAGCTATCTTTACTTATTTCTGTGTCTGGAAAATGCTCCACGCACCTTAGATAGAATCAAAGTTCGATTTTTTGCATTGAGAGCCATATGTACAAAAGCATTTTTTCACTCGGAAAAGGACCGATTCACAGAATTGGACCATTTCCGACCACAAAAATGTTCTTTTATATGTACAAAATACAAAGTGCAATTCGGTTACATGTTACTGAATCTCAATTTGTGTTTAGTGATTCGGTATTTGAAAGGGGCGTGTTTAAGGTGTCCCTTCCAAATACCAAATTACAGTGCTATGTATGATTGTTTTGCAACCAAATTACAGTCATAAAACATTCATTTTTTTCTGACACCTCAATGTTGGTAGTAACAATTCGCAAATGTAAATCGGGCAACATGGGACACCTTTCCCTTTGGGAATGTTGAAACAAATACTTTTTAAGAATAGGAAGTGGTCTAAGGGACCAATGCCTACTCAAAGTTTGATATTATTTTGTCGAAATGCACCCCGTTTTCCTTAAGGGAAAATGGGATGTATTTAAAAAACATAAAAGCTTGCTTTATTAAATAGCAGTCACAGACATGGTGGTTGCTGACCCCTGAAGGCCACCATCCTTGTGATGGCTGCAATTTCTAATGGGTCGCAAATCGCGACCTACCTCATTAATATTCGTGAGGTAGATCTATTTGCGACCCCATCAGGAATTGTCATCTGAAGTTTGTATGTTTTTTTACATTAGGAACTGTGATTTCCTAACTGCGATTCAGAAAACATCGCAATTAGGAAATTCCTATTTTTTTTAACATATGCCGCTTAATCTTTTAGATACAGTACAATACAATACTTACTTGGTTCAAGGTGAATATTTGTGGCAACACAGTAAAGAAATAACAACCCACATCTCAATTCTGTTCAAATGCAATGGTGTTGAAAACAGAATGGGGAACTATTTGCAAAAAATGGACAACAGTGGTATGTACTTTATCAGTTATTTGATTTCAAACAAGCTCACTGATCATTGAAATCATTTGCTTCATATTTTAGAAGTCATATTTCTATGGCCCGAGGGGTGGTGTGTATATCAAAAAGCACTACTTATCTAACTATACTGTTATTCTTTTTAATATATGTAACATTGTTTTAGTCACATTTCTATATATTCTTTATACCCTCCCTGGTATTTTGAAGAATTTTAATCCTGCTTATGTTTCTTAGGAGGATCTTCCTCAGGACTAGGACATTTGTCACTTTAAAACAGGTGTGGTGTTAGTCTAAGGATTTTAATACAGAGGAAGGGCACCCTATTTCTTCATAGCAGGTGACACTAGGGTGACGGTTACCCAACTTGGTTACTTTCTTTCAGAAGAAAATTGTTTGCCTGTTTTCTGTCAAAACAACAACAGGCAATATAGACTGCATAGGAAACTGTGATTTCTTAGAGGAAAATATGTCTACATTAAAGACCCACTTATTGGTGGTTCAACACCTGTTGGAAAATGGCCCTCTCTGAGGGTCACTCTAAACATTTTGCCTTCCTCCTCCTATTTTTCTGGCTTTCTTTTTTTCCTTGGCTTTCAGACTGAGCAATAAACCATTGCTGACCATTGCTAAAATCCAGGTGCTCTCTCCTCTAAACATGGTATAATTGGTTTACACTTTTATGGCATATTTAATTTACTTGTAAGTCCCTTGTAAAGTGGTATAACATATAACCAGGAGCAGTAAATTAAATTCTAGTAGCGGGCCTGCAGCACCGATTGTGCCTCCCACCCAAGTAGCCTTTCAAACCTGATTCAGGCCTGCCTCTGCAGAGCCTGTGTGACTTGACATTTAAAACTATATGCAAAGCCTTAACCTCCCCTTTTATTACACATACATTACCCTTAATGAAGGCCCTAGGTAGCCTTAAAGGCAAGGTGCTGTGTAGCTAATAGGCAGGACATGTACTTTTAAGCTTTACATGTCCTGGTAGTGACAAATAGCTAAATTCGTTTTTCACTATTGTGAGGCCTACTCCTCTCATAGCCCTTAAAACATGTTTAAACTGTAATTCCTGATTAGAAAGGAGTACCTGGATCATGTTTCATATCTTTGGAATGGTAATGATAAATCCTCTTTAGTGGTTAAGATGGATTCAACGTTACAGTTTTAGAAATGTCACTTTTAGAAAGTGGACATTTCTCTGCTCTTACTGCTCTCTGTTCCTTGCAGCCTGTCTCCAATACATTTTGGGGTCAGTGGCAACTACACTTTGTGCATTCCTTCAAGACAGTCAGAAACACAGGAAGGGTGGGTGTGACAGATAACTCTGCATTCATCTACATTCTGATAGCTCTTTCTGGGCATGAAGATGGAGGGGGTGCTGGCACTTACATTAGAATAGACAGTGTCCTGTGTACCACAAAAAGGGCTGATTACCCCCCACAGATATCCTGGCGGATAGGGCTGGGATGAAAGGGAACCTGTTCACTTCAAGGGCCTGCTTTGAAGTCACCCCCACTTCAAAGGCACGTTTGTGTATAAGTTCTGGGGCTTTAACCATGCTAAGACAGTACACCACTGGACTTGTGACGAACTCTGCCAGGAGTAAAAACTGCTGTGCTACAAGGATTGCCATTCTGCTTGACTGACTGTTCTGTAGGAACTGCTTCTCTACTTTTCTGAGCTGCCCTGCTGCCTGCTGATATCTACCCGGCTGAGGACAAGAACTGGACCCATCTCACTTGAACCCAGAGTGACTCCAAGGGCTTGCAGGCTTGACCTTGTTCTGAAGTCTCAGGATCATCAAAGACTTCCTGCTGCTGCTGGACTCTGCCATTGGTGAGTCCTCCCTTGCCTGAGGTGCCAATCCAGTCTTAGGCATCAGAAGTGGGTCTGCAGTTGCTTTAGCTTCAAAATCGAAACAGTGACGACTTTGCGCTGATTGGAACTGAAGCACTGCCCTTCGCTGACGTAGGAGCCGATCAACAGCATCGACACGATGGACTGTGCGGCTCGACAACAACGGACTGCGTGGCTAGATGATGATGCAGTGCCTGCATCGTAAAGGGGTTCCTTGATGAAACCTTCATCGTTTGCACAGGTCGGCATTGATGCTTCACCTCCATCCGCGGGATCGACGACGACGCAGCACTTTCTAGACTTCTCTCATTGATTCTTCGACATCGACCCTTGCTCCATCCAAGGTACTTTACCAGGTGGACCTGGCTGAGTCCGTAGCCCTCCATTGCTGTCTGCCTGAACTTTGGATTTATCCCAGTCTAGCATGACCTCAAGTAACCCCTAAGCGCTATTGACTTCTAAGCACTAATTTTGCTTTAATCTTAACAAATTCATAGCTCTGGTTCTATTAATTTAACTTTTGTTGTTTTGGTCTTAATTTACTCATAATATTATTCTCTATTTTTCTAAACCTGGGTGGTGTATTTTTGGCGGTATTTTCATTGTGTTACTGTGTGTGTGTGTGTGTTGCACAAATACTTTACTCACTGCATCTTTAGATAATCCAGACTGCTCTATGCCAAGCTACCAGAGGGTGAGCACAGGTTATCTTTTAGTATGTATCTAGCTTACCCTGACTAGGATTGTGGTCCCTACTTGGGCAGGGTGGACACCTCAGTCAACTAGAGACCCAATTGTTAACAACGCCTCAAAAACATCAATTGTTTTATGGTTTTTTGCCTGTTATGAATGTATGTATGTAGGAAATTTATAAAGCGCAGGAATCATCCCCGAAGGGGTATCTCCGCGCTAACATAGAAGAAACGGGTCAGTCAGGCACAGACTACCACAGCTCAAGGCTTGAATAATTCCGTCTTCAAAAGTTTTTTGAAGCGAACAAGACTCTGACGTTCCTGGATCAGGATGCCCTTCTTTCACTATGATTCCTCTTGGACTTACTAGGATCAGATTATTTCCAGAGACGACTGTCCTCCTTTCACCACTCTGTAATTCTCAAGATGACTCGCCTTAGTGCATTCCATTTTATACAACCTTTGAGTCCAGACTTATAGGGAAAACCTACAACCTGGCAGTCAAGAAACATCTAGAATTAGTTGCTTGGAGGACTTCTGGTTTGATGCTCTCAAGTAAGAAATTTTAGCTCTGGTTACGTAGCGCATTAAATGATGAATGAGTCGCTGGAACTCTTATAGCTCAGCTTGGACAAGCTGGACTCCCTAGTATATGGCAAGGGATTTTCACTTGAAGGCAAAGCCTACTACACCATCAATCTTTGCCGACCTCTCATCTTCTAGCTGATGCCACTCCTGTGGGGAAAGCGGCCTTAAGGTGACATCTATTGAAACACATTTTCTTACAATGACCATCACTCACTGGCTACTATAGTCTGTGGGATGGCAATTCTTAACCAGCTGCCCATTAAATGAGGCTTTGGATCTTAAAAGGTCACCTCTAAAACTAACAGACTGCTTTGGCTGATTTCCAAACATAGGGTCTTAAATGTTTTTACTATAGAGGTTATAGTAACATCCTTCACCTGTTTTTCCTCTTGAGATGCATCAAAAAACATATCTTCAATTTATTCACAGACTTTCTGAACAACTCTTTGTTGTGCATTGCTCAAAGTATCCAGGCAAAGAAGCGGAGGATGGAGTCCCTTCAGTGTGCCTTACAACTATTGTTCTCCTTCAATTCCCTCTTTCAAGTTGGTTAGGTGGTGACCCTTTCATGCTGGATGCACTTGGCTCTCCAGTCAACTAGAAAAAACCTAGATAAGTTCTGTACACACTCTGCCAGTGGTGATATGGCTACCAAAGCCTTCCTCTTGTATGTCAACTTACAAGACCCAATGAGGGGGCAGACTGGTCCCACGTTTCCACTTTCAAGACCTTTTATTATAGACCACCAGGTAGCACTGCTGCAAATTTTGAGGCGAGGCCTTTAACTTGCATATTAACTCCCCTTCCCCTCTTTAACTCACCCAAAGTGTTGCTTGTCCTTTTTCTTCATATTCTCAGCTCCTTCCAATTTTGATCTTCAGATGTTTCTCTTTTCGGCCTTTGGGTCATTCCATCTTTCTCACAGCAAGAAATAAAGCAGAACCTTTTCTAGCAGAGCCTTATATATGCAGCTGAATTATGTCATCCCTTACGACATAAAAAGTTGCTGCCGCTGGCTGATGTGAGCATTAAAGATATAATCAGGGCTTTAAGTGGGATGAAAAAACTGGAGGTTCTCTCAAAGGGGCGTGGCCAATGTAATTAAGGGCGTGGCTTACAAACACTTAAACAAAAAATCTGTGCTTAGCATAGTGTGCTGCCCGACTTGTATTTTTGCTGTTTCTGTCATTGCACCCAGATATATGATACAAGTAACATCATACCTACAACAAGTCAGGACTATTGGCTTTGTCAGTGGTTGTCAACTATGGCTTGCAAATAATATTGACAAAGCTTCCACTTAAAGCTCTGGTAACAACACGACTATGTTGCTGCTCCTGAGTTTCAAAAAGAGATGGGAAATCCAGAGAGAAAATTACTCTCTTTCTCTTACCCTACAACGCTCTCCCGGCATGACGTCATGCCGCAACTTCTCCACTGGTGAGAAGTGAGCAGTGTGAGCACACGCACATCGATGTGACTGCTGTCACTGCAGTCCGGAAATAAACGGACCACCTGTGCCAGGGCACAAAACAGAGCCCGATAGAGACCCGTTTCGAGGCCCACTTTAAAAAACCTGCTGGTGATCAGACCCGTCGAGACCCGGCCCACTTAAAGCCCTAGATAAAATGCATAATAGGTCTCGTTCTCAAAATTATGATTTCATACTCGAGGAAGGGAAAGTCTACATTTGAAGATCTTTAGGCCTAGAATCCTCAATGTGCCTTGCTCACCTTTTGTTTTTGCAACTGTTGCAGTTAAATATTTAGTTATTATCATATCCCCATTGCAGGTGTTCTAACTGTACACTTGCAATGGGGATATGTACTGTACACGTCACAGTTATTTACTGCTTGGAGGTCTGGGGAGCGAGTCGGGAGGGTTGTCTCGTTTTCACAGTGTCCCGTAAATGCCCAAGTCGATCCTGCACGCTTTCCCTCACAGTTTACCCCAGTGAAGATGGCTTGTGGTGAAACTTCTCACGTGGCCCAGTTTATTTCCCTTGTATCTATTGACTGCTGCTGTAGAATTCCCCTTAATCTCCCACAACCCCTAGACAGAATTGAGAAGGAAATCAGTTTTTTTGTAAAGTCTCCAACAGGTGGCAATATAGAAGGCAGGATCAGTCACCCTAACATATCATGTCCAAATATCACATTACAAAATGACATCTGATTAACATCATTAAAAACGTTTATTTCACCGTGTTCTCGGCTTGAACTCTTTTGGGCACTGTGTATTTGGCAAGTTGCAGTGTCTTTTGGACTCATAAGGGGCTGTGGCATGGCATGCCCGAGTGCAGGATTGAATGCGCGAGAATTCTCAAAGATTAACGCAGAGCACGTGTGGGATCTGAGATATCAGACATTGGTTTAAAGGGCCAGACAGAGACCCGCTCTAGAAATGTTTCCCAATGTGCCATCATATGTTTCATGCGGCCATCGTGATATAGGTAAGTACTGTGTTCCGTCCATAAGGATTTGTAGTCTCTGGCTGTGGAACTCAAGCCTCTGGTCTCCATTCACTCTCCATATGGACTTGTGCTTTCAGTGCAGAGGCAGCCCTCGACTCTGCATAATCCCAGTGAGGACATGCGACAACTGTCAATGTAACAGGAGCCTTTGCTGTCTGTGAATTATTTGTGAGGAAATCAACCATATAAACGTCAGCCTTTAGTGTGGAAGTATCAGAATTAGTGCAACTGCAAGCTTTCAACTTCATTAACTCTCTGAGTGAATCTTGAGTGATTTGCAAATTGTATATATGCAACTCTAACCACTAGTACCTGTAGTAGACATATGTGCTTACTACTATTCTTTTGTGAATTTAGAGTTTTTCTGTTTGTATCTTTTCCTTGAGTGAATTTTCAACTTGTATTTATGCAACTCTAACCACTTGTATCTGTAGAAGACGTTTGGACTTACTATCATTCGTTTGTGAATTTAGAGTTTTTCTGTTTGTATCCTTTATGTAACTCATGTATTCCAAAGTCCTTATGTAACGTAACTGGTTCTTTTGTAAAGCGCTCTGACACCTTTGGGTAAAGTTTGCGCTATATAAAATCGCATTAAATAAAATAAATTAAAAAAATAAAAAAATGGCTGTCAGTGGATCTGCACTGCAGTCTTTGCCTTCTATGAGCTACTTGTGAGGACACCTTCTGACTCGAACTGCCACCATTCATGTGCCTAGCACATCATATGTGAAGTTTCAGCAGTGGTGGGCTGAGTGATGGCATTGCAGTTGTCAGTTTTGTTGACATTTGATTGGAACTTGGAATAGAATCGTGCCAGAATATATTATTGTAAATAAGTACAGTTGCGTACCTCTCAAATAATTAAATAAGGGGGAGTTCTGAATCATTTATTGAAAGTTATTCTTGTACAGTGGTGGTGGGTGGTAAGATAAAGGGTGTTCAGGTATTTAGAGGTTTTGTGCTGTAGCCACTATTGACAGCCATCCGTTTTCCTCACCTGTCATCCTTAACTTTCTTTAAAAAAAAATAATTCCCAGTGATATTCATAATTTTTTTCTCAATTTACAGCTCCTATGCTAATTGAGGCAAGCATAATCTTGCATTTTTTTTGCTTGTGCAGATCACAAAATTCATGCTGCATTATGTGGATTTTTAGTACATGGAGTTACACAAACAGGATTTTAAGGGTATTTCATTGGAGAAATTGATGTGTTTTAATTGAAGTTGCCATAATTCTGCTAATATGGGGTTTAGAGATATCTTTTGAATAGTGGAAAGTAGTATCTGCCTCTATGGTGACCCCAACTTTTTGCATGATGCTAAGCTGCATTTGACTAGTCTGACTGGGTTCCTGCTAATCAGGAACCTAGTCTATCTGCTTTCTCCCTAAACTGTTGTGTTCGGTACCTCAATACATCCCAGATTGGATACTGGGGTACCCTTATAAGTCCCTAGTATATGTTACTAAGGTAGCCAAGGCATGGGTTCCCCAGAGTTCTCCCATGGGCTTAAGCATGTATTATGCCACTCACGAGAGACCACTCAAAATGGAACTACAGGTCTGCCATTGCAGCCTGTGTTAGCTGGTGCTAGCACCACTTACTAAAGATATAGGTTTCCTATATCTAGGGTCACTGCACTTAAAACCTATAAGTCACCCCATAGCAGGCCTTTCCTATCCTGAAGACAGGGTGCTTGGTTCTAAGTGAGAAGGTGCCCCTGCATGAGTAGGAAACCCCTGCAGCCTACGTAGTCCATTCTCCTGGGTTGTCAGTGAAGCAACCATATACTATATAGAGGGACACCGCGTAGTTACGCGATGACCATCTCGAAAACGGCTGTAACGAATCCCATCATGTTTGGTATCAAACATGTTGGAAACATACCCACACACCGTGAACGGTGTGGGAGGTATGATTCCAAGTACTGGAAGAGCCCTCTGTTAGGCTCTCAGTGTTCCCGTTACCAGCGTTCTTGACCCGGACAGCACAAAATGGTTGCTGCCGCCCAGAGACACGATTCTGCCCTCTTGTTGCTGAGCCAAGCTCAAGCAGGGGAACGCAGAACAATAGGCATCCTGTCACATGGAGGTGTGACCACCTCTCAGACAGGATTTAGTGTATCGGGATGGGGTGGGTGCGCTTGCCACCGCCACTCAGTCTGAATGAGGGGCACATTTGATGTCCCTATGCATAGTCCAGTTCAGACCAGTCCTGGGAGCTGTTGGCTCCCACTGTGGCGCAAAACTGGACAAAGGACATGGGAGTAACCTTCATTCCTGTCCAGGCCATCCCCTGGAAGGGTCCCCTGAATCTTCCCAACCCTTTTCCTAGGGTACTTATGGCTTTATCTGGGTGCAGGTCCCTAGATTAATTGTGGGATGAGTATCAGATCAGATACCACTGCTCTTCTACCGTCTGGGCACTCTAGACTTTGCTGGACTTCGTTTGGGCCTGACCTCTTCTACCTTCCAGTCTACTGCATCGTCTGTGCCTGTGCATCATACGGGAACCTTCCCAGGCCTGTGAAGCATCAAAGACACTCGAAGAAATCGTCCTTGGAGTGAAGGATCCACTCCCCTGCAATCGCACGCACCGCAACTAAGTCGACCGGTCTGCAGATTCTAAACTCCTCCAGACTCCGTGGGCTCTGCAACACATGTGGTGGTTTTCCACAGCTCCTGAGGCCTGCCCTGTCCTCTCACCAAGGTTGAGGCCAGTATCCCTTGTGGGGGTTGTGGGGGTTGCAATAACCGAACCCCTCTGCACCGTGTCCAACTTGCAGTTGTAAATGCTTGTTGCTCTTCTTTCATTCATGCTTTGCTTGCCTTTGCCAAGGCGTGTTGGTGCTCCTGTCAGACACCGACCCCTCAGCCCTCGACATACTTCGTGGGACAGCTTGTGCATGGCTCCTGGTCCTCCTCAGCATCACCTGGTCCACACAGCTGCAGAGTCAAAGTCATCATCATCATTCCTGCGACACTCGACATCGGAGGGCATTCGTCTTCCAAGTCTCCTGGTCACCCCTGAGTGACATAGACTTTGTCCTCTCTGCTTGCAGGTACCACTCAACTAGAATCCATCCTTGGATTCCACCGGACGCTTTCTCCTTCTTCAGCAGCCACACTTTCCTGAAGTCCTCCATTGGGTTCGACTGCGGTTTCCGACACCACTTCACACATATGCACCCGGCTTCCATGGTGTAGGTAACCTGGGTACTAGGGTATCCACGGATGGGGTGGCTCTCCATCCTTCTGTCTTCCACAGGGTTTCTTCAGAGTCAACTGGGAAGGGTCCTTAATCTTTAAAAATCCAACTTTGACTTACACATAGAGTTGTACAAAGCACGCAGTCGCGTTCCCAATCTACACACGCTCTCCATGGGGTCCCTAGCTACTCACCTTGGGTGGTTCCTTGGGGTCCCATCCCTTCTACATCCCCTCGACACTGTATTGACTCGAGTCGTGCTTCTTATGCAACTTTCTTAGTATATGGTTTGGTCCCCCCGTGGGGCCACTGTGTATTATGTGCTAATTACTGTGCTTCGTTGCTGAAGTATTGTGTGCATTGTGCATATATCTGGGTAGGAGATATTTCTATGTGTTAGAAAGCATTATATATTGAATACATATTTTTATAAATACTTTGTGTGGTTCTTTTTCACTTAATCCATACTATAAGATTGCATTCTAGTAAAACAAGCTGCTTTACACTCCTTCTGGACTAGGCCTTAAGGCTGCTCTCCACAGCTACCACCCGGAGAGCTTTCTAAGGTTGTCTAAAACCCCTTAAATCACCATAAGGGTTGTCTGGACTGGTGCAAGGTGTCCACTTACATAAGTGTACATCATATACCAGGCCAGCTTCTCACATGGAGTAAGTTTGAGTTTCGTGTCTACATAAGTTGTGTTTTGTATGTGTGTATGGTAGATGTGACTGTTCGGGGCAGTAGGCTTCACTCACGCTGAATTTGTTGATGTAATGAGGTAGATGTTCATGAACATTGGAGAGTGTCTGATTGTTGCACCCAAAATGGCTTGTGAATTAGACAGTCAGTGTGTCAGTGTTGGATGTTCTGGATATTGGTTTCTGGTGATTTTTGTTTTATTTTGCTAAAAAATCATCATTATAAAGAAAAGATTGTTCCTTAATAACAAATGCCGACAGAAGACTAACTGATAAACACCTCGTTTGTCAAATCATGAATCGAAAAGTGTAGTTAAGGATTATCATTGTTGTCTGACCACCATCTTGAATGTCTAATGAGACCCACGGTTTAGTGTTTGACATGGAAAGATACTTACTTCTGGGAGCAGAGCTGAATCTTTATCTTTTGGAGCTGATCCAGACTTTTTTCACAACGTTCTCTTTATTTGCCGCCGAGTATATTTTTTGTCATTTAGTAACATGGTCTTCGCTATCCAGACTATATCTAATTATTTATTTTATTTAAGCCCAGAACAGCTACTGTTTCTCGACCTTTTGAAGGACAGTTCTAAATGTTGTGAGTGTTAAAGCCTCTGCAAAGCACACATGGTATAGTTTAATTACTTTTGACACATGAGATTGTCAATGTTTTAATTTCTTTCTTAATGGGCAGTTGATATATCCATTGCTGTGTATGCTCATAGAAACGGACTAATAAGTCACAATGGTTTTTGATGACATAACTTTGAACCATAATTATATTTACTATTTGTGTTACAATTTACAATTGAATTCAATGTCATCAGTTAAGATGTAATATCTGTGAATGAGTGCTTTTGCAATTTTAGATTGCATTACTCAATGTATTTAACTTTGCCTTTCCTAAACAGAGTATTTTCTGAAAGAAATATTTTATTTTCATCTAATAATAAAAAAGAATCAGTACTACTGATCCACTGGTTGCTGTTTCTGTTCCCATTCCCACTCCCATTTTCATTTGGAGCCGACTTTACTGTAACATTGCCTGGATTTTTTGAGTCTCCGAGTGAAGTGGAGTGAAAATTCACCGGTTGCCCATGACACCTTTGGGAAAAATGCCCCTTTTTGCATGGTTAACCCATTTGTTTGCTTTATGTCATTGCTAGTTTTTAGGACTCTGCACACTGGGGCACTGCTGTCAAGGGTCCACTGCATTGTGCTCTGACCCCTGAAACATGCAGAAATTGGGTAATCCCTTACTGCACATTTGACTTTCCTATATAAGTGAATAGTATACTACTGTGTAGAAACTACACCTATGGCATGGAAAGTTATATTTCACCTGAATTCAAGCACTTATTGTGCGATCCATTACTGTGACAAGAAAAACATGGCTTCAAGCCTACCAGTGTAGCTTGGCTGCTGCAGTTTATACCTGGTGCCCAACCTGTCAAAATAACCCTTTTGACAGTGTAAAAAACTTTTAAATATTAATAGGTCACCCCTATATGGGCCTTATAGCCCACAAGGTAGGGTGCATCGTATATTAAAAAGTGACATGATGTAATTCAATGTTACCAAGCTCCTGCAGTGAGAAGACCCCAAAGTCTATTGTCACTGAGGAAGGCCATGGCTGTACTATGAGAACTAGAGTGCAGGTTAAAATATTAGTACTGTATGTCTGATTTGGGACTAGCTAGAAAAATATTTCAACCGCTCTTTTTATTACATATTAAAAGCCCAATTCAATGGTGAAGTTTAATTTTAAATAAATATATAGGAAAGGTAACTTTTAGAGAGGTTCCTTTTTACCTGTCTGAGGCTCCTGGGGGCTAATCTGTATCAGCTCTCCTGAGGATCCCCAACCAGTGCTTGGTCTTGATGAGGTATGAAAATTGCTCCCAGAGCAGAGTCAACGGCCTGTGTGTAGGGCTATGTTTTTCTTCCCTGGCAGGAAGAACAGTTAGGGTGGGCCAAGGAAATTCATTAACTTCAAAGGGTTCTGCCCTGCCACTAGCAAATATAAGGTTACATTTGGAGACAACCTGCCTTTTTACCCCCAAGCCAGGCTGTTACCAAACCCAGGGGGGGAGAGATACCCCAGAGACAGTTCTGAGTGACAGCAGAGAATAGGACTGCTCATTACTCTGGCCACACACTTGAGTGGGAACACAGGTTCTGCACAAGAGGAGAAGGGTTTTCCCATCTTGGATTTTGGTAGTAAGGTGAAGGTAAGATTGTTTGAAGTAGAACAAAAAGGAATTGCTGCAAAAATTGGTAAGGTTGTCCCTGGGAAACAATACTGCATTTGTGAGAGTCCCACCCATTAGCTGGTACCAACCATTAATGTGGCACCCCAAGGCACCATCTTTAGAACACTTTCTGGATCTGTGGAAGAACAGAAGGAGAACACCACCTGCGGTTTGAGACCAGTGAGGGGACCTAAAGAGCTGACTGTGCTCCCATCTGTACCGAGTACAAAGAAGTGGACTCCCATGGGTGACTTGGCTGACCTCCTTTGTAGCAAAAAGGACACAACAGGCAGCAGGAGGCCTTTTTCTGAAGTTTTCTCCTGACCAATTGCAAGTGGACCTAGAATGGACCTCGCAGGTGGCTTTTGTTGGAGTGAGTCTTGACCCCCAAGTGCTGTCACTGAAGTCCTGGGACCCTGGGGCTGTGTCTATCCAGACTTCTCCTAACATTTCAGAAAAGTTGTGACTTTACAAGTTTGGAACTTCCAGACCTCCAGAGGACCAGGCCCAACCATCCAAGCTGATCCGTCCAAGGCACAAATTTGCTGGGCTGAATAAACAGGTTTCTCCCACTTGGAGTTTCTACACAAGAGCAAATCAGTTTCATATGCCCTCTGCGAGAAGGTATCTGGCCTTGTGAAAATCTTGACAGATACAGCCTGCAACTTTGTCCTGCTGGAGGATTCTGAGCTCCAAAAAAGAGACTAAGTCCGAGAGTAGAAATCATGACTGGGCCAAGGAACCAAAGGTATCCTGCCAATGACCAGACTCCTCTGGGTGCAAAATTTGAATTTTCCTGCTTTGAGCTCTTCCTGCCCAATCCATTGGCTTCAGCGGGGCCTCAACCAATGGCTATCCAGCCTTGTGGAGCATTTCTTGGATACAGCCTGCAACCTTGCCCCGCTGGAGGATTTCAACTTCCATTTCAGAGACTTCGGGCTTGATTACGATCTTAGCGGACAGGGTTACTCCATCACAACGTGATGGATATTCTGTCTTCCAAATTACTATGCCATTATAACATATGGAACTTGTAATTTGGCGGACAGGGTATCTGTCACGTTTGTGACAGAGTAACCCTGTCCGCCAAGATCATAATCCGGCCCTAAATCCCAATGTAAAATTTCGAATTTATGCAAACGTACTTGGTATATCTGACCCGTGCTCCATCGTGGTTGATCTTAAATCGGACCTAGGTCCTGGTCAACCATGACCACAGGCTATCATTGGTGCTTTACTTTTTCTTGGTGATTTTTCACTTAATACTTTTGAAATTCATATCTTGGGTTTCCCTTACTGGAGTTTTGCCATTTTAGTCTCATTTTGTTTATTACATTTTACTCTATTTTCACAATTTAGAGTGGGATTTTTCTTGTGTTGTGTCTTTGACTTTTTAACTGTTTTTTTTACTTCTAAATGCTTTACATGTTTTCTTTAGGTCGAGCCTGTCTGCTTTTTGCCATAGCTACCAGGGATTGAGCTCAGTTTAAACTTGCTGAAAGCTTTGAGTGGACATAGCAAGTTAGTGACTTTTTTACTTGCGCCTGGTCAGGTAGGCAGGGCCATTGTTGTGGAGAGCTTTGTAGGTGTGGGTGAGTAGCCATGATGTTCAAGACCAGTTAGGTTATGAACATTTGAGATAGATAAGTAAATGAGGATTGAACTAAAAAAAAAAACATTTTTGAGTTTATATCCTTCTCGGTTTTTGTTGCTTGTATTAATTTGTTTACTCAAAGGCATGTCCCCTTTCACTTGTTAATGCATAAAAAATTGTTTTGGAAAAAATACACTTTCCGTTGCCATTGTAAACCACTTATATCAGGCACAGGGAGATTTAAATTAACTTTGTCTAGAAACTCCCACATATTTGCCAGCCTGTTTTTACCTGTCTACCTGTTTCTTTCAATAAAGCGTCACATTATTTAAACAGGATCTCGACTGCCTCAGTAATGGGAGACAAGGAGGGGGCCCTCCTGCTATCAATTGGCAGACGATAAACCTGGAAGGAATGGATAATACACAAGAGCCTCCCCATGCACTGCAATAGAATTCTAAAATGGTGGTGATTAAGAGAATGACAAGGCAGAGACCCAGTCACTATCGTGGGGCTAGAGAGCCTGCCTGCTCATAGTTCGGAAGTGGCAACTGAAAGTGGCTGATAGCAGGTGGCCGCATTTTGAGGTAAGATGCAGCAAACCCTGCATAGGACCCCTAAACAAGGTGGTCGCTTGGAGATGCCAGTCTATCAGAAGCGCAAAGGCCATCCATGCTATGAATAGTCATGATAGATTGAGGTTCTTGGTGAAATGCAGAGGTTATTACATTTGGAGGAGAACTGTAGTGCTGTGACAACGAGGAGATGTAGGAATACATCACACTTCTGCTGACATCTCCTCTCTCAATGTTAAAGTCATTGTTATACAGATGGTTCCCATTAAACATAAGGATGTGGACAACAGGTGACAAGGTGTTGACGCAACTTCTCTGGGTCATTCATGTAACACACAACAATTGTAGACAGGAAAACAAAGCTCGGTGTTTATGAAACACTTAAAAGAGAGACAGTGGCGTAGAAAGGGTCGGTGTGGTCAGTGCGGGCCGCCCCGGGTGTCATCACTGATGGGGGGTGGGGCGTGACAAATTGGCAAAAATATCTGTTTTAAACACATATTTTTGCCATTTTGTCAAGCCGGGGGTGACAAGTGTCATCACTGAGGAGGTGACAAACTGGCAAAAATATGTGTTTTAAACACATATTTTTGCCATTTTGTCAAGCCGGGGGTGACAAGTGTCATCACTGAGGAGGTGACAAACTGGCAAAAATATGTGTTTTTAACACATATTTTTGCCATTTTGTCAAGCTGGGGGTGACAAGAAATTTTCCACACCGGGTACCACCTGACCTTGCTGCGCCACTGAAGAGAGACTGAGAAAACTGAGGACTAGGCAAATTGGGATATAAATAAAGTGATACAAAAACAAAATAATTGCTGTTGTTCAAATCCTGATTGAGAATCCTACATATTCACCAGCTCATAAATGGGGATCACAATGGAGAGATCTAGCAGGTGTCAAAATCAACTGACAGTTGAAAGGAGGAGCCACAGTGGGCGCTGGTAACACAAAACGGCAGTCTAACTCAACAGAAAGAGAGACTTCGTCAGTAGGCCTGGATGAGAGGCTGTGAAGGGCAAGTACACAGATAGAGAAATGAGAGTGTGAAAAGGAGTAAAGGCTCTACCATGGAGCCAAACATGAGGGAACGTTGCCTCTCCCATTTTGGCAGTGCGGCTCTTCTGTAGTGAAAGTTTGAAGGAGTGCTGGCTCAGTCAGATGGGCGGGAAGCAGGAGAGTTTATTGATTTTGAGTGTTAAGTAAAGAGTTTCCTTTGCAGTGCTGTGCTCCTCTACTTCTCCCTCACCCTCCCTTTATTCCCATTTCTATTCTGGGGCAGGTATACAATAATGGAGTTTATGCATGAGGATATATCAATTTAAAGGCAACAGGGGCAAACAGGTGTAGCGGCATGGATGCGGTGAAGGTTATCTTCGGACACCTGGTGTATCCTTTAAAATGCTCAATTACATGTCACAAACAAAACACTGGGTTTACAAATTGCACATGCAATTTCGAGGGAATGAAGTGAGAAAAATGTGCATCTCCACTTACAAAGAAAGAAATTACTTGCACTATTTTCAACTGCATAGGTAGTATCAAACATAACCACCATGCAGGCTCATAAAATTTAGTAATTTGTTGGCAATTGTTAGTTTAAAATCCATCCATTCTTTTACTATTTGTTACTGTGATTTGGAAGGTTACGATAAATACCCACTTTCATACATAGAGGATTTTACACTGCTGGGGAGGGCTTAATTTATAGAGTTTGTTTGGAAAACAGATGAAAATCCCTTGATGTGGAAAATGATACCCATATCTATTTTATGTGCAGTTAAATGCGGCTGGTGGTTGTTGTAATCACCTCGGGGTATAGAGCACAACAGCCTGGCTTCTAAGATCATTGGGACTAGGTCCAGACATTCTCAATTCGAAATTTGGGAGGTATGCCCAGAAAACCTAATTGGGAAAACTCAGGCTTATACTTTGGTCTTGTCCATAAAATACATTTTCTGCAAAACAGAATCTCATGGAAAAATCAGTAGGATAGATTAACCAAGTGGGCAGCAAACAAGCTCACTTCAATTGTCCAGAGCAAACCAGAAACTCTTCAGAAATGCCATACTTGAGAACTCCCATAGGTCATTTGCAGATCAATGCGTGAATATTATGATGAGCAGGATCGGAATAAACACCTACTACCCACCCTCTGAGAGTAGTGCCTACGATACCTTACACATTCTCTGAAGGGGTAGCGCTAGAACAAAGTGTGTGACTGTAGACCCAGGGTAATTGTGTGCCCAGTATGTGAGTGAGTCCAGTATGTGAGTGAGTAGTGCTGGGATAGTAACCTATCCACACTATGAGTGAGCAGTACCACAGCAATAACCTACACTCAGCAGTGACATATGCAGAACAATAATCGGCCCATGTAGCACCAGGCTACGCTTTGGTACTATGTCTGACCACAATGGTTATGATCACCTGGGCTAATGCTAAGTTAAGTTAATGTTTGGACTAAGTAGATAGAATAGAGTTTTTATAGCACTGCAGTGGCTGGGGGCAATGCCTTTGCGACACTTATGTTTGCATGTGCCACTGTAACACTATGAGGCAGTTTAATAGGCTATGCAGTGTGGCATTTTGCAACCATTAAAGTGTACTATTAGTCAATGTTTCTACTGTTATTACTGAGGCCAAACACTTAGCCTGTTGGGCTCATTTTTACCTCTCTGATGGATGCATATTGGAAAGTAATTCAGATATATTAACGATATTATCGGGGCACATTGCCTAAAATGTATAGTAAATAAAAGGTAACAATTGTTTGTGTTATCAAAATGACTGTAAAATGATTTCTATCTAAAGTATCCTTCCTTTCAGAACGCAATGAAGAGTGACTCAGCCTCCATTTTAGGTAGGGCAACCTTAACTGCCTTGTCGGGACATTGAACTGGCGGTTGGACTGAAGGTGTGGAAGACAATGGTTGCTTCAGAGTGCGTGATGACCAGTGCTTTATTTGGGCTGGTTCAGCCCGGTACGAAGTACCAGCACTTTTTTATTTTGAGAGGGTAACACATTTTCATCAAGGAGTGGATGCTTTTCTATCATTACTAAAGGTTACTGTGCTCTGGCCTCCAGAAAGTATTGTGAAATGGTTTGATTTCGATTTCAGTGCGATTTCCCGACCTCACGTCATTATCTGCGGCAAGAATCTACCAGTAAATCTGATGAAACAAGAACATTTCCACAGCATTCACCTTCCTCTTTGTAGAGGAACTCATTTCTAAGCATAGAGAGAAATATTTTCATTTTGGAGTAAGTAATGTAGTATTCCTGTAGTACTCCTTTACATACACATACATGCCTTTGTAAATTGGTCTCAAATCATCTAACATGAGAATTATATGGGAATGTCCTTGAACAATTAATACAAAAAAGGGTTGTGATCTGTTTGCACTTTTCCTAGTAGAGAATTAGATGTTTTAGGCCATTTCACAAAGGCATGCATTACTATGTAAAAGAATACGCCTCTAGTACTACTTCCCATGCTGATATATGCTTTTAGCAATCGGCCATTTGGGGTACAAGAATGAATCTGAAAGTTCCTGATCTGTAGCGTGAGTAATGCATGAGGCCCTCATTTCACTCCCTTCATCATTTCATACAAGAACTGCCCTCATCTCCAGCAGACTAGACTAAGGAAATGCCGTCTATGCTAGCATCAATTTACCAAGCAGCTCTCCAGAAGACTACAGACCGTCTATACCTCAGCAGCCCAGGTTCAGATCACACCTCAGAGAGCTCCACTGGCTCCTAATACACAAACGCCCTCAGTACAAACTCCTCACTCAGATGGTAAAGGCACTACACAACATCAGTCCCGCCATCCTGAACAGGCGCATGTCCTTCCACCAACCACCCAGACTCCTCTGCTCTGCTGGACTCCTACTCGCACACATCTCACGCATGCACTGAAACAGAATTGGAGGCTGGGCATTCTGGTACGTTACTCCTGTAGAATGGAACGACCTCCCACTGCACACTAGACCCTCCTTCTCTCTTATTGAGTTCCACAAGAAGCGGAAGACCTGGCTCTTTGAAGAACCTCCCCGTCCAAGCAAAAACCAGGCACCCACACCTGTTCAGCACCAGGATACTCTCTGAAGTGATAGTGCATTTTACAAATACGCTCAACATAACATAACAGAACACTAATTCAATGGCAACTGCAGCTCTCATTGGTGTGTGGGTGGAGCCTTTATCTTTCGCAGAGTGCACCCTTTCAGTCTTAAAATACTTCTTTGTCATCACAAACTCCAGATTTGATTTGCATACGCAGACCACTTGAATGTCTATTTGATATTATTCAGAGACTTAATGAAACTATGTAATTTGATGCAAGCGAAAATATGGTTATAGATGGCACATGTAGCAAATATAATGACCTGCTCACCTTTATCTGCTGGGTAGCATTTGATATCTCCTTGAGGGAGATGCAATCCTGTTTCTGAAGCATTAGAGAAAGCTGGTAAGGACGCAGTTTTATGTGCTAAATCTCTAGCTAGGCGGTGTGATTATAGGGCCTTTCTTTCTTTCAAATGACAGACAATTCTCTCAGTTGCTTCCCCACCGATTTGTGCTCAGTTTAGGAGGTAAACAGTGACACATTATTACATATCTAGGTCTATACAGATTGCCCTTCTATCCCCCCCCCACTCTTTGTAATAACCACCCACATCGAACTTGTCTCTGGTTAATGCCTGGTCTGCTAACGCTTTGCATTGTGGAGAAGTAATTCAGAAACATGGTGGCCCCAAGTCTCCATTTGACAATAAATCTGACCACACATTCGTTTGTACAGTAATTTCCTCCCACTGAAGGGCACGATCAGAGAACCCCCATGCAGACCACGTCCAGCCCCTTCAGTTGGGCGCACGTCGGCTGCACAGTGAGTGGTTCCATTAATTCTCCCGAGGGAAGCCTCCGTGGGTTACTGCTGCTTTCCATGTCATGTGTATTAATAGTCAGGTCCTGTGACATGCACACTGCTTCCAATGTATTTGTTTCTGTGCTTTATTGTTGACAGACCGAGTTGACAGCTGCCTGTGGAAACAATTTTCTCTAACAGTTTTTGAATGCAGTTCGGTTTAAGTATTTAGGTTTGCTTCAATGTACTGTCAAACATGCTTCTGCACGTTCTATTTGTGATCTGCTTGTGCTACGTTTGTCACGGTATTATGAGACATTAAAAACTGAAGAGACGGCTCCACGGAACCTATCTGGAGGCTTAAGCTTTTAGAGAATCAAGCAAGGCAAAGGATTTCTAGGCACGGCTAAAATGTCTGGCGGAAAGTTATTGAATTGATTTAAGTCTAGAGATATATTTCTGCTGCTTGTACACTTTGTGTAATTTTGTTTAACGTGTTGCTAGATAGAAATATTAAATATTGTACTGTGTGTGTTTTGCTAAACTATTGTGTTATGTTATGTTATAATGCATTTGTAGCACGCACAGATACTCAAGAGTGTCCCGGCGCGGGCGGTGAGCGTGGAAGCGAAGGTTCTGAGATTAAATGGGCTTATTAAAAAGTAGGGTCTTTAATTGCTTCTTGAACAGCCTGGTATCCTGAGTATTCCGAAGCTCCACTGGGAGGGAGTTCCAGGCTTCCGCTGCTTTGACGGAAAGGGAGCTACCCCCCAAGCGAGTCCTGCGGAAACGAAGGACCACTGCCGATCGCTGCACGGCAGAATGCAGAGTTCTGCGAGGGACATAGAAGGCAAAACGCCTCCTAAAATACACCGGCCCTAATCCATACAGGGCTCTGTGAGCCAGAGTAAGGGCTTTGAACTGAACTCGATGGGCCACAGGGAGCCAGTGGAGGTCCCGCAGATGCTGTTTCACGCTTGATCTTCCTGGAATTCCTAGCAGAAGCCTGGCTGCCACATTCTGTATTGTTTGCAGTTTTTTTAGTAGGTAGCCAGGTATGCCAATGTACAGAGCATTGGCATAATCAATGCGTGACAAGATAAGAGCACGAGCCACCATTTCCTTGACTGGCCTGGGTAACCAGGGAAGAAACTTTCTGAGCGATTTAAGTGTACCAAAGCATACCCCAGCAAGTCTCTTAATCTGCACGGAGAACCTAAGGTCCTCACCAAACCAGACACCCAGGTTCTTAGCGGGGTTACCCACTGAGTTGGGCAGAGGATACTCTGAGGGCCACAGAGTCTACCTAAAAGATGGGGGGAAAGATCCATACAAAAGGACCTCTGACTTGTCCTCATTGCACTTCAGCTGCGCCAGTGCAAGCCACTTGAAAACGGTCTACTTAAAACACAAGACTATTACCTTTCACTGTGAGCGGAAGAACAAAGGGGGCGTCTGCAGATAGTGGGATAGCCTGGTGGGGAAGTGTCATAGACTCTAGTTCAAGCAATGAAACTAGGCCGTCCAGCCAGTATTAAAATACTGCTTTAAATGAGGTGCCGATTGTGCTGAGTTAAGAGGACATCATTTATCCACTTCGGTCCAGTTAGGAACTTAGTGGTGTGGGTTGGGGGGACAGGCTTTAAATTCAATATGGCGTAACGGACGTGCATCGGGTGGGCTGTCTCAATTGGATTGGTAGGCTGAGCCAGGTCTACCAAAGACCAAGACCACTAGGGAAAGCACTACTGCTCTCATATCTCGCTTCACTCCCTTTATACAAGAACTGACGGGGCTCTATCTCAAAGTGTTAAAAAAGGATTCCCATGGAAACTCTGCTTTTCCAGGTTCTTGCAACTGGGAGCTATTATCATTGTTCACCATCTCACTGGAACTTTGAATAAAGCCATCATATCTGGGTTTTTCCATCACTCTGGAAAAATGCTGTTGTTAAGCCTCTTCTCAAAAAGCCTACTTAAGACTCTGCCAATCTAAAGACTATTGGCCTATTTCCTTGCTGCCTGAGCCCTCTAAAATTCTGAAGAAACACCTGAATGCCCAGCTGATGACCTACCTGGAACAACATCAACTGCTGGATGTCTCTCAATTTTGATTAAGGCGTAACCATGGGACGAAGACTGCACTGGTATAAGCAGTCAACGACATCAGTTCCATGGTGGATACAGGGCAGGCTTTGGCTTCTATCCTTTTGGACTTATCCACAGCCTTTGACACTATCTCCCAGACTATGCTTGTTGAGCTGCTGCAGGATCTTGGGTTCACATACCTAGTGCTGAAGCTCCTTGCATCTTTTTTGAGTGATAGGTCTCAGATAGCTATGGTGGACCAGGACCAGTTTTGTTCAGAGTACATAACTTTACCATGTGGGGTTCCTCAGGGCTCCTCTCTGAGCCTTACATTATTCATCTTGCATGTTTCCCCGCTGGCAAAACTCATAAGATCCTTTTGGCTCCAAGCGCTGTCCTATGCTGATGACACATACATTATTGTGTCTATCTCTAAGGACAAAGAGGCAATAGGTACCAATTATTTAAATTATATGCAGGCTGTTGCCACATGGATGGAAAAAAAGGACCTAAGACTTAATGGAGACAAGACGGAGGTCTTGATCTTTGGCAGTCAGCCATCCATATGGACCCATTTGTAGCGGCCAGACAGGCTGGAAACTCTACCCACTTCAAATGACTCCACTAAAAACCTCGGAGTATTGGTCGATAATTATTTCTCATTGGACCTACAGGTCAACCAGACGGTTTTGACATGTTTTTGGATTATGAAGTACCTTAGGAAAGTGTTTCCTTATATCACCTTCCGGCACGTAAACAAGTGGCTTTGGCACTCATTATTTCTAGGTTAGACTACTGCAATGCTCTGTACCTGGATATTAATAAGACTGTTCTGGCCAAACTGCAGTTGGTCTAAAAAGAAATGCAGCAGCTAGACTGATCCTTGAGGTTCCCAAATTCAAATCAGACTCGGCAGTGATTTTGAAGCTTCACTGGCTGCCTGTTAATGTTAACAAATTATTTTCAAGGCTCAGTGTATCGTTCACAAGACTCTCCCTAATTTCAGGCCTGGAGGCCTCAAAAACATGTTCCAGCTATATACTCCCCCCACACAGCTGTGATCCTCAGGCAGAAATCCTTTAACTATTCTTAAATACAGATAATCAAGATGGGGAGGAACGGCCATTTTGGTGGCCATATCCAAGCTTTGGAATTCTCTCACTTATTCTATCTCCAGTCTTCAAGCTCACATTTCTTTTCGTAAGACCTTCAAAACTTGGCTTTTTACTCTTTAACAGAGTGCTCAGTGGATACCTTTTTCTGCCGCTCTTCCTACCTATAACTAACTGCTACCAGCGCCTTGACACCTTTGGCAATTGTTTGCGCTTTATACGTTTATTTAATTTCATTCATCTATTTCATTTCAAGTGCAGAAGGCCCATCACTCACTTGGGCCCCGATGTCACAGCAACTGCTACACTAATGTAATTTACGGATCTCTAAGTTCATCTTTCGGTCTTTCCTTCTTACTTCCCCATTTTCACCCTTATCTGTGCTCATCCCCACCATTTAGTGATCGCCTCCCTATCCCCCTTCCTCACACCTCAGTGCTGATTGTGGAATGTATTACACTCCCAGCATCGACTCCCACCAATATTCTGACGATACTCAGCCAGACTTTAAGATTGACTCTCTTTTCTTTACAAATGCCTTCACCAAATCAAAGCATGAATGTTTCATTGCAGCCTAAGTCCATCAAAAATGTAATTCTTACTTATATCCCCTTTTTGTGATGACAGAACATCAGAACTGGATCACATCCCTCCTTCTGCCATAAACTGCATCATTACTTGTGAAAAAGGCTAATTTTTTTGATTCATCCTTCATAAGAAACTCCATCTGGATGAACACATAAAACAAAATGTTTGAGGTGATCAACTGCAACTGAGATTGCTAAGAAACCTAAAGCTAAAGCAGAAGCAAAAAGACCATTTGTAAAGCTCAAATGCTCTGGATTGTCCTGCTCCTCAAGTGGATAAGACGTCCATGTCTAGAGGTTCCTACTTAACAAGTAGGTCACACTGCCCCAGTATGTGCCGCAGTGCACCTTTAACTGGGTGCACTGGGCTCAGTCTGGAAAAGTCACCCCTATTCAACTGAATGCGAATCGGGGCATGTACTGGGAACAGCACATTAGTGAAAGTTGGACCGCCGCAGCGGCCGGTCTGCCCTCAATGTGCAAGCTACAATATGGCCTGCTTTTCAATGGGGGGCAGAGATCCCCCTGCAGGTGGGTTTTGCAGTGGGATACCCGGGGTCCCTTGGATCCTTTCCCCCCTTTTAAAGGGGTGCCCTCGTGAAGCGCACTGACTGCGCACCCCATCTATGGACCGTGAATGCACTTCCCTATCATTCCTTCGCCTCAGTCTCTGCATCACTAATGAGGATCAGGCACAGGGGCAACGTTTTTTCTCATTTGGATGGGGACATGCCCCCTCATCACATGCACAAAATATGCCCATTGCGTTCTTCACTACAGAAAGGAAGGTACACGCATCATCACCTCCTACTTTATCAAATTGCCTGAGCGGCACTAGAGGTAGGCACACATGCCCGATGCTCTCCCATGGCACTTACTGTAATATGACTCCTTATCTTTAATTTCTTTCCACAAAGGTTTAACAGCTTATTGTTCAAGCCAGTATTTTTCGTGCTCCACCACACATCCCTATATCTCAGTATGTTTAAAATTGTGTATTTTATAACGAATTTATTGATTCAAAGATGTAACTAGAATTAATGGCCCCTAATTTAAATGATACATGGACACAATTAGTCTTGTGACACAGTACCACTGTTTTCACTTTGACTCATACTTTAATGTAAATGTCTTTGTTATCTTGCCTCTAACATGTATGAGGCTTGGCAACAGTGAAAGTAAATCACATAAAATACAAATTTAAATATTGGCAAAGCCAATTGGTATTGCAATGCTAGTGCTTTTTTTTTGCTGGTATTGATCTCTGCCAATTTAGCGCAAAGTTAATAGTAGTAGGCGACTGTCTTTGGATATTCTATACATTCAAGATAGCCACTATGTTGTACAAGGATACGATGTCGCAGTCTTTTTGGGAGCACAAAAAATATTATTCCAAGATTGCACCTTGGCCTTCTCGGAAAGTTATTTTCTAAATTCCAAGATGGCGCCTACATTGCATCTACATGCCATCTTGGAAGTATAGAAAATAACTTTCCAAGATGGTCTGCAGCTGCTGTTGCTTTGCCAATGCTGGTGTAGTTGTACAAACACTTGCAAGACCATTAGCGTCATCGGTGAGCAGAGGGTAGTGAAGGTGCAGTTAGGGGAGTGAAAGAGACACCAAGGCTCGCTGTGAAAGGGAGCAGTGGTGGTGTGTATAACAAAGCGAATGATTGAGGAAATGGAGAAGGTGAGAAGAGACTGATAGTACAGAAAGAGATGAAAACGAAACGAAAAAGCTCAACAGAGAGAGAGTGAGTGAGAGAGAGAGAGAAAGAGAGAGAGAGATAGAGAGCATGGGAGACGGAGAGGCAAAGAAGCAGGACATGCACTTAAATTGAGTTTGTCTGGAAAACAAATAAGAATAGGGAGGAAAACCCTTTGGAATAATGATCAAAGAGTTCAAATAGACATAAAACCATCCATACATGAACAAAGAGCAAACCAAAATCCCTCTATAAGTATATGTTAAAGTATTGGCTACAGTTCTGTTTGCGGCAGACAGCCAAAGGTGTCTCTAGTGAAACCCTAAAAATACCAAGCAATGGCAAAGCCAATAGGTATGGCCTTGGTAAGCTAATGCAATGGTTATTTTTTATTGTTTATTAAGTGCATAGTCCACACAAATAAGTACATAAAAAATGTGGAGGCCATATGCTTGCTATATAAAAAGAAAATACGAAAATAGCCATTTTGTATAATTTTAGTAGAACAGTGTGAGTGCTTCCTAACATGCATATGTATTTAGAACAGGTACAGAAAGTTATTTACGTTTAATTTCAGTAAAGTTTTTATTAGGTTTTATGCATTCAGGAAATACAGGACAGATGATCAGTGGCGCCCGGCATATGTAAGTGCGGTGGGCGGAGCAGGGCGCGTCAGGGGGGAAAGCCGAGAGACGACGGAATTGGTGTTATTTTCTATTTAATTATACCTATTTAGTCGTCTGTCGACTTCCTCCGCTCCCACCCAACCGCCCCACCGCGTTTATCTGTTCTGGCTTCCTCTGCAGATGATACATATAGAATAATCCACCGAGTGGTGATACTGATAATCTGAGTGAAAGACAACAGTATAGTTAGTAGATCTAGCTTTAACATGCTCCCCCACTCTACACTGCCTATGACCTTGCATATTACAGCGTTCTATGACATCATTTATGACATCACTGATGACATCTCAAATGACATCAAATGGCAGGGTTTTGGACAGAGGGTCTTATGTTTTTTTAAAGGGGTGGGGAACTCAATGCCCCCTTCCCCATGCCTTATTTGGCCCTGGGGACCCCATTTCCCAGGGCCTTATGTGTTTTGCAGAGGGAGGGGGCCAAGTAGCCCCCTCACCGAGCATTATAAGGTCCTGAGGACCCTATCCCTCAGAAACATTTTTTTGGGGGAGACAGGGGCCAGGTGGCCCCCTCCCCAAGCCTCATTAGACCTGGGGACCACATCCTCCGGGGCCCTATGCATTTTCATCCATCCCCCAATATCTTTTTTTTTAAAAGAGGAGGGGGGGCGTGGGGTACTATAATTTACCAACTATAGTTAGCAGAGCTGTAGGAAGCTGGCTCCCTAAATGAAGCACACTGTGCAGAGTGTCCAGTGAATCCCCAAAAGATAAACAGACGTAAAAGCAGATAATTCTAATGCTCTTTTTGTGGTAGTGTGGGTGAGCTGTTAGGCTTATCAGAGGGTAGTGCTAAGGATTTGTTGTGCTCACAGAGGCAATAAACGAGACACACATTTAAGAATAAATCCGAGACTAATTTATAAAAATACACTTGATTTGGATGTCGTTTTTAAGACCAAGAACACAGTTCTGAGGTAAGTACTTCCGGAATTACAATTTTTCAAAGTTCGGAAAATATGTCACTTTTGTGCGCAATTACGCACCATTGAAAAGAATTGGGGAAATATTAGAGAAATGCAAATGGAATCTGGCAATGCTTCCACGAGGTTCACCTTCTCGTTTTAGGTTGATGATGGGATAAGGTCCAAAGTTCCAGCAGGAGAAAGTCAGGAGCGTCCCAGATCGGCCAGGAGCAGAGTGCTGAAGGTCTTGGAATCTGGTGCACACAGACGAAAGGGCCACTTGAAAACACATTGCACAGGAGGACTGAAAGGTAAGTCCGGTGGGAGGTCACAGGGGCTTGGGTACTATGGGACCACAGCTGGTCAGTCAGTGCCAGGGCTGGTGGGGCCAGGTGCAGACTGAACAGGTCAGCCGGGCGTCCTGCATCTTGAGGTCCTCGTGGTCAGAAGTAGGCAACTTGGAGAGGCAATCTCAGGACAGCTGAGACACTCAGGAAGTGGGTCTCAGGTGTCTAGATATCCCCCGATGGGTGCTTGCATCTGGTGCTTTGGAATGCCCGGTGTGGACTCTTCTTCTTGGTTTTTGCCTTTGGGAGTCCGGTACCCTGGGTACTGGTGCATCGCGGCCCCAGCACGTTCTCCAAACTTGATGTGGAGTCAAATCCGACCCTTCGGAGCTGTTGTACCTTTTTGAGGTCATTCGGGAGCAGCAAGTCGACAAACCGGACTTCGTAGATCGATGCCCCGGGGACCACATACCCCATGCCAAAATTTTAAAAACATAGGGCTACCCAATTGGAGTACTTTCTACTGATTAATCAGTGAGAGCTACCTGTCTGGGTGAATGTCTAGTGCATATTCCACCCTGCAGCTGTGTAAAAGACCATGAGGTAAATGTCTCCAGCAATCTCGTGTGTATTTTGGCAATGTGATTGTTCCTTGAGCGTCTTCATACAGAAATCTGAGACAAAATGAATCCTCGTATAGAGTAGGTGGCAAGACTACAAAGAGTTGAATCTTCACCAAACAAGGATACTTCCTCATAATTATATGAAGTAATTACTTCTTTGTTTTTGTGGAGATGTTCTCATATATCTCTACATCAAGAACACACCATAACAATCGGCGGGAAATGTGCTTGGGTCACTTTGGTAAGTTGAGGTGTCCATTAGCCTAGAAAATGGCTGGAACACCATTGCATACTACTAACATGGAAGCAGCGGGGCTAAATGGATGGAACTTTTAGGTAATTTTGAACATATGCATACTCAGCAGTATATAAAAGGGAGAAGTATGAACTCTGCTCTCAGACCAGGAGACAACAAGAAATATCCCACTTGTCTTTGACAGTCACAACAGAAGAAATTACACTCCAATAAATCACTGATGCATTCACCTCCATCAAGGATTTCAGATTGCTTTTCAACATGGAATGGTAGAGAAAACACACTTGATTTGCCTTGGCCAAGCACAAGATGTTAGGATGGTTTATCCTTTATAGAAGTGGAGCTTCAACTGGGACACCTGTTGTGTATATATTTGTAAGTGCTTCTCGCTGAGGTTTAATTTCTGTGAAATGAGCATCAGGCCCAGAATGTAACCTTGCTTGTGTTTTTATCCAAGAAGAGTCCAGAATTTTGCATAAAATGTCTGTCCAACTGGAGTACTTTATACTGGTTAATTAGTAAGTGCTACCTTATTGGGTGAATGTCTAGTGCATATTCTACACTACAGCTGTGTAAAGGACCATGAGGTCTCTCCAGTGAACATGTCTACATATCATTTTGGCAATGTGATTGTTCCTCAAATGGCTTCATACAGAAATCTGTGACAAAATGAATCCTTGCATTGAGAAGACGACAAGGCTACAGGCAAAGAATTGAATCTCCACCAGACATGGGTTCTTCCTCTTAAAAATATAGTGTAAGTGCTTCTTTGTTTAGTTGAGATGTCATCATATTCCTCTGCATCAAGAACTCGCCATCAGAATCATTGAGAAACATGCTCGGGTGACTTTGGTAAGTTGATCTGCTCATCAGCCCGGAAAATGACGGGACCACCGTTGCATACTGCTATAATCGAAGGGGCGTGGACAAATGGGCAGAGCTTGAAGGTGATTTTGTGCATCTGTATACACAGCATTAATTAAAAGGGAGAACCATGAACTCTGCTCTCAGACCAGGATATGCCAAGAAAGAAGCAACTGGTCTTGGACAGTCACTACGGAAGAGATTGCACTCCAATAAATCAACGTTGCATTCACCTCCTTTAAAGATTTCAGATCCTATTTCAGTGTGGAACTGTAGAGTAAACACACTCGATGACCTTTTTTAAAGTAGGGGGGGCAGCGCGTCCTGCCTCCCTGAGCCTCTTTTGCCCAGGGGACCGCATCCCCAGAGCACGCATCTTTTAACTGTAGGAGCCTTGGTGCTTACCCTGGGCACCCACCAAGCACCCATTTAGAGCCTCGGTGGGAGCCCCAGCCATCTCCCCGCCTGGTGGAGGAGCCGGCATTGCCCCCATCCAGAGGGAGCTGCTATTTATGCAGCAGTGCAGACAGGGAAACCACTGTGCCCTGGGGGTGGGCTCCTCAGGAACCAGTAAATCAGCCGGCCAGGGAGAATGGGGCCCCCAGAGCCATTAAAGGTCTGGGGAGGAGGGCTGCGCGGACCCCTCCCTTTTTTTAAAAGTCACAGCCCTGGGGAATGGTCACAACCCTGAGGAATGGGGTCCATAGGGCATTTTCATGGCTCAGGGAGGGAGGCTGCTCACCCTTCTACCCATGATAATTAAATTGGGCCTGGGGGATGGGGTCACTGGGCCCAAAATAGCTTGGTAGGGTGGCCGCATGCCTCCTCCCCTTAATGAAAGAAGGCAGCCCTGGGCTGCCATTTATTTTTTGGCGTGATCCTGCTAGAGTCCTACAGGAGAGCTGAAAAATGTGCCAGTTGTTTTGCAATTTTGGCCCAAGAGAGACCCTTTGGGTCCCCCCCACGGGGCCTAGGGTGGCAGACATCACGACCCTTCTCGTTATATCATTTTTCTTTTTAACATTCAGGACATGGGACCAAGTCCCTGAGACCTGAAGTGGCTGCCAACAACACTTTTCTCATGTTGCTGGCAGCCAATCAGAGAACTCCTTCCACAGGAATCAGCGAAATGGCCCAAGAGAAAAAAGCTCCCAAAGCCAATCAGCATGCTCTAGTTTTAAATTGGTGCTCACGCGAGACTCTCGCGGACCCAACCATCCAGACATACAATTATTTAAAAACTTAATTTCTCTAAGACTACTGAACAGATTTACATTAAATCACAAAAAGCACAGTCTTTGGACCAAGATCTAGCTTCCTGCCAAATTTGGTGTAATTCCTTTCAGTAGTTTGTATATATTATCTACTGGCGGTCACCAGTAGATAGTTATAGTTAGGGCCGTGTTTCCATAGGAAATCTCAAAATTCTATTTTGAATAAGTTTGGCGCCGGTTGACGAATCTTTGCGAAATTTTCAAAACTAATGGGGCGCTCCTCTCAGCTCCTACCCTGAAAGTCTCAAGGGGATTTGTCAAGCGGGGGCCGAGAAAAAAGGGGGGTCCCAAAACGCGTTTTCCCCATGCATTTTCCCAAAGGACCTTTAGTCAAAGGTACAGCCCGTACGGCTGAACAGAATTACTTGAAATTTGGCCAAGAGGTAGTCCTCAGGTCAGGGATGTGCCTTTTGCATATATGGAGTCAATCTGTTCAGTAGTTCCTGAGAAAATAGCAGTTAAAGTACATAAATATCTATAGCCGCACACCATGCGCGCACGGTGCGCGCACCCTAACGTGCGCAAGCGTAATTCTGATTGGTGGTTACATGTCAGTCAACGTTCGAATCGGTCGAAATCAGGAAGTGTCGGCCGCCATTTTGTTTGTTTGAGTGCAAGAGCGAAAAAGGAAGGTGGCGAACGTGAAAAGGGGGCAGGGTAGAGAGTTCCTGACCCCTAGCCTTTGTCAGGGGGTCCCTGAAGGACACCGAAGGCAGAAAAAAACATTTTAATTTTTTCTTAAAAAATTGCGGGGTGCGCGCACGGTGAAAAACCATTAAAAAAAAATAATTAATAGCTACTTTATTGTAAAATAAATATATAAAAAATATAATAAGAAATACATAACTTAGCATTTAAAAGACCGCATAGGTTTCACACACGTTATAGTTAGGAATTAGCATTTAAAAAACCTTGCAAATTCACTTAAAAAACCATAGGTTTCACACATGTTATAGTTAGGTGGACATTTAACTCGTAAAAAACCAATGAAATTCCCCCGTTATAGTTAGTTCAGATAACTATAACTCGCGCGACCGCCACTCTATCAAAAGGATGATGTCATCAGTGATGTCATGAGTGATGCCACTGACCATGTCATGAGTGATGTAATATGTGACGTCATCAGCAGTGGATTGCGGTCGCGCGAGTTATAGTTATCTGAACTAACTCTAACGGGGGAATTTCATTGGTTTTTTACGAGTGAAATGTCCAGTATGTGGGCAATGATGTAACCGCGCTTGTAAAGTTTGGTAATGGAATACAGCGATACATTGTTTTTGCGAGATGCTTTCATGATAGCAGTAGAACCGCTACAATAGTACATCTGACCTTAGACGAGGTTATAGAACACTCCCTCGACAGCCTGTCTTGTAACAATCACTTATATCAATTTAGGGGCACAATATTGATCAAAAAAGAAGTCTCAACTCAGTTTACAAGCCGCTGGCCTCAGAATGGTGCCACTCAAGGCACAATGTCCTACATAAAATCATGGCAATACTATAGTAATAATATACAGCAAATAGAATGCGCGCGAGACACCTTCCCAGTGGGGGCTGATTACCTGCTTGTTCGGTTTGCACACACAGCAGGCCCTGGTGTGAAGCAGAGAGGAGTGAGGTGGAGCATGTCAGCTGGTGCCATAGGATGTAACACACAAATTGACTAGCTTTACACCAGCGATGGGGTTCTATTTCTTGACAGGGACAGTTGTCATTAGAATTCATCGGAGATGAAGTGAGAAGAGCGGCTGTCTCGAGATATGTGAGTTGGTTTCGTAAACGGAAAGCTGTGGGGTGACACTGACACAGCGTAGCCGTAGCGCACCCGCCTACTGAGTTACTGCTGTTTGACTGCTGGGCTTCAGAGACACCTCTAGTCTATTGGAGTACATTGTGCAAACTTATACTAACAAAGGGAAAAGGGAAAATTTGCAAACATTAACGATGACAGATTAAAAATGAGAATGGTGATTCTCTTAAATTCATAGAACATGCTGATGAGACAGTATAATCAGAGAGTGTACAGTGACTTCATTATGTAAAACAATTTGGGTGTCTTACTCTTAAGAAAGCAAGGTGCGGTGACACTGTGATGCCTGACCTTAATGTTAACCTCTTCCGTGCGTTGGACGGCCCTTGGCCGTCTGACGTCCCCGTGGGCATGTGCAGAAGACGGCCGGGGGCCGTCTGAACCGCGCACGTGCCAAATTTTTCAGCACCGCGGGGGAATTTTGGCCGCAGCGAAGCAGTTAAGGATTGGCACAGATTTAATAGTTTTATAAATATTGAAACCAAAGGGGGCAACTGTTCCATCTTTGCCAATAACAACTATGGGCCTCATTACGATGTCGGGCGGATGACACCATTGCGGTTTAGATCGGGCAGTTCCAACTGCAAGATTAGGATGTGACCACCCATAGGGCAGTCGCAAACATCTATTTTTCAATGGAAGCTTGCTTGTGCGGCGTGCGGAAAAGGCCCACAGCACAAGCTTCCATTGAAAAATGGTTGTTTGCAAACATCCCTGCACCATGTGCCAGGCACCATGTAGTGGCTGCTACAGGGGTGTTTAGGGGGGCACCATAGGTGCCCCCAGGGGTATATAGCAGAGGGCCAGTGGGTATGGGCACCCTGCTAGGGGCTCCCAAACGCACTTTTCCCTGTCAGAAAGGCTGACATGGAAAGGCTGTCGGAAAACTGACATTGTAATCCTGATGGCGAAGCGGAGGCTGGCTCTGCCATCATTCAAGGGATTAAAATTCCGCTCCTCTTCCAATAGGCTCCTCTTCCGACAGGCTCTGTGAGCAAGTCAGAAGAGGAGCGGAATCCACCGGGGGTTTCCCTCCACCCACCATCATCATAATACGGCAGTCGGAGGGAAACCCTCCATGTTGGGCGGAAATCCTCCGTCAAGCTGTCGGATGGCTTTATGCCCGACATCGAAATCGGGCCCTATGTTTCCACCTGCAGCATTACTTACTAAGATTGGTCTTACATTAGACATATAATTAAGGAACAATACCTGTATCTATATTTGCTTACAGTCTGGTGGTCTAACCTACAATTTCTTTATTTTTTGGGTCAATAGCCAATATTCAGAGCGAGATGTCATAAGGATGGCCAAATCCACTTTGCGGAAAAATTGTCTCTTTCCTACGTGAAGCTATTGTAAATACCAGTTTTTGCTATTCCTCAAAACGGATATGGTTAAGACCAGCATTCCTTATTACCGGCTTCAACAGGATGGTCACGTAACCCAGAATCTATAATGCAAAGCTCCAAGTATCTCATGAGCCTCACTGATGATATAATGAGCACCCACGACAAATTGATTAATACTACTATGTGTTTACAAATTTAAAAAACTACAAACCACTTGAAATCTAGTCTTGCGATTAAATGATTTATATTCTGCATGAGCTTGCATGACACCTTACAGAAATTCTTCCCTATTACAACACAACAGACAGCCAGACAGAATTGGGTTGGTAAAATGCTCATGGGGGCACCTTCTTCCTCACAAAAGTATGCTCTTACATAGTGATTTTATTTGCATGTCTTATATAAATCTTTTCACTGCTTCACTTGTATTGTTGTGGTCTTAGTTAGAGTTTGCAGGAATTATAAATCAGTTATACACAGCTATACTTCTGACATTTTGCCTTCAGATAGCTTGCCCTATACGTGTACTCTATTACCTTTCAGTTAGAATGTTCACTCACTCCCTAGAGACTGCATGGACTTCTAATCTGTTATAAATTAATCTCTGATACCATAACCCTCCGTCAACGCATAAGAGTCAAATCCAGAAAGAGTTTGGCTGATAAGATTACAACCTGAGCTTGAAAAATCTGACTAACTATGCAGGGGAATATTAAACAACATTAACATTCTATATGCTGATTAATGCGAATGAAGCATTACAATTGCTTGTTATGATTTGGAAAAACATCACTGAAAACCCCACCCCTGCTTCCTACTTTCATCCCAGTTTTGTCGAAGTAACACAGTAATATTGGGCGTTGCACAGTAGCATGCTACTCAACGCCTCTTCATGGGTAGTAGGCATCTATATAAATACCAATATCATACAATACAAGCATTGGGTTTCTAAGCCATTAGGTTTCTCCTATGTTCGACCTATTGGTTTTGGCAATGTTTTTTAGACATGTTGCACAGCAGCGCGGGCTGCTGTGCAGCATGGCTGAAAGTATAGAAAATATTAGCACTATGAGGCAGCCAGCACTGGCAGCTTCATTGTGCTTTTTGCTTTACTTTGAGCCATGTTGAACAGCAGCCCGTGCTGCTGTGCAACATGCCTAAAAAACATTGAAAAGCAAATAGATCACCTGCAGGTGTTTTTTATTGCCGAATGGGAGGGGGGGAGAAGAACAGCACAGGTGGGGGTGGGAAGGACGCAGGAGGAGTGGGAGAGATGGGGAAAGCAACAAAAAAAGCACTGTATTGCGGGCAGAGATGGCCACATCGTAGCACTTTTTTACGAGTTGCGGGCACTAAAGAAAGATGTGGGATGGGTGGGACTGGATGAGTAATGGTAAGTAAAGTCAGTTTTAAGCTTTTTTTGTTTACAAGAGATTTCGCAAACACTGCACAGGCGCGGTGTAGGCAAAACTTTAAAAACAAATGCAGCACTGAAATGAAACGAAAACGGGTATTTAGTAGAGCGCACAGCTACTCAAACAAGTGTCCTGGTGCTTGCGTAGCGATAAGAGAGAAGTAGAAGGGCCAGTGATTTATTGAAACAACCATGTCTTAAGGCTCTTTCTAAAAGAAAGTAAGTTAAGGTCAAGCCTCAAGGATTCCGGCAGGTTGTTCCATAACTTTGCACCCAGAAAACCAAAGGATCTTCCGCCTGTACGAGTAAGATATATTTTGGGTAGAATGGCCAAATTAGTATTGGAGGACCGTAAGGGGATGTATGTCGTTACAACGCACACCTTTACAACGCATGCACTTACAACACATTTTTTACAACGCAACATCCACTACAACGCATTCCATTACATCGCATGACACTACAACGCATTTTTAAAAACTACCTTTACAACGCATTCCATTACATCGCATACTACCTTTACAACGCATACCATTACAACGCATAATATTAAATTGCATTTAAGGTAAGTATTAGATAGTATAGGGTTAAAAATTACTATTCTAACTCCAGGGGGTGCAACAGTAGGGTAATTGTTGGATAGTATAGGGGTAAAAATTACTATTCTAACTCCAGGGGGTGCAACAGTAGGGTAAGTGTTGGATAGTATAGGGGTAAAAATTACTATTCTAACTCCAGGGGGTGCAACAGTAGGGAAAGTGTTGGATAGTATAGGGGTAAAAATTACTATTCTAACTCCAGGGGGTGCAACAGTAGGGTAAGTGTTGGATAGTATAGGGGTAAAAATTACTATTCTAACTCCAGGGGGTGCAACAGTAGGGTAAGTGTTGGATAGTATAGGGGTAAAAATTACTATTCTAACTCCAGGGGGTGCAACAGTAGGGTAAGTGTTGGATAGTATAGGAGTAAAAATTACTATTCTAACTCCAGGGGGTGCAACAGTAGGGTAAGTGTTGGATAGTGTAGTGTAATATTATGCATTGTAATGGTATGCGTTGTAAAGGTAGTATGCGATGTAATGGAATGCGTTGTAAAGGTAGTTTTTAAAAATGCGTTGTAGTGTCATGCGATGTAATGGAATGCGTTGTAGTGGATGTTGCGTTGTAAAAAATGCGTTGTAAGTGTAGTGCGTTGTAAAAGTTGCGTTGTAAAGGTTGTTCCCCCCGTAAGGGTCTGGACGTTAAATACCAATAAACACGTTTATTAAGGTATACAGCACCAACCTTGTGAAAAGCTTTAAAAAAGATGGTCAAGGCCTTTGAGTCAATCCGCTCTTTAATGCCGAGCCAGTGCAGACATTTAAGAACCGGGGTCATGCAGGTTCTAAGACTAGAGCGCGTGATGGCTCTGGCAGCTGCATTTTGAATCACTTGCAGACGCTGGGTCAGAGATTTAGGGATACCAAGGTACAAACAATTGACATAGTCGAGCCCGATGTCACAAGAGCCTGCACAACGATCCTTCTGCTCTCCAGCGGTAGGAGTGGCAAGAATTTTTTCAACATTCGGAGTAAACCGAAGCAAACGCCTGAGAGATGTTGGATCTGAGGGTGCATTGACAATGATTTGTCGGTGATTATTCCTAGATTTTTTACTTTCTCTTTTTTAACGGGCCGAGGTGGCAAATCCTTAGGCCACCAGGAGCTCCAGTCAGGTATTTTGTGACCGCCAAAGAAAACCACTTCCGTCTTGTCCTGATTGCATTTCAGCTGGTTTACCTTGAGTCAATTAAAAACCTTCGAGAGGCAGGAATTAACCATTGCCCCATCAAAGTCAGAGCCTTTGTCACACGAGAAAATAAGCTGCGTGTCGTCAGCATAAGAGACAATTTTGGCGCCTGCTTCCTCCACCAGCGATGCTAAGGGAGAGAGGTAGATATTAAAAAGGGTTGGGCTAAGAATAGAGCCTTGAGGGACGCCAACATTGATAGCAGGGACTGGAGAGGAGAAAGGTGAAAGCCAAATGTCCTGAGATCTATTTTCCAAATAGACATCCACTTAAGGACGGTCCCACTGAGGCCAATGTTCTTAAGTCTATTTAAAAGCCTCTCATGTGGGACCGTATCAAAGGCCGCTGACAGATCAAGCAATATCAGAACGGCCTTGCCTCCCGCATCCAGTCTGCCCCTGATAAACTCAGTAACTTCCAACAACGCAGACTTCGTGCTGAAGTTGGCCTTTAATCCAGACTGGGATTCATGGAAAAGCTTCCCTCCTTCGATATGTTCTTGCAAAACTTTGTTTACAAACTTCTCCAAGACCTTTGAAAGGCCCAGAAGCAAGGAAATCAGCCTATTATTGGCCGGATCTGTTGGATCCGCATTAGTCTTCTTTAACAAGGGTAGAATCTTAGCGTGCTTCCATGGTTTAGGCATTATGCCAGTGGAAAGGGAAGTATTGAAAAGCTGATAAGCAATCGTATTGATTGTAGAAGCAATCTGGGACAGAATATTAGCTGGACAGGGACCAGAAGGAGAGCCTGACTTGATACTTTGAAGAAGAGACAAAGATTCTTCAGCCCGAAGCTCAGGGAAAGTGCAGAGGAGTGGAGGATCAGAAATGTGAGAGTTATAATTAGCATTATTGTAAAAATTCAACTCGTCCTCAGTTATGTTAGAGAGTGCAAGTTGGATAAGGGAAACATTCCCGTGAAAATATTCGGCAATCTTCTTCGCCCATTCCTCTGTACGAGGCCCTGCTGTAGCACAGGCTTTCGGAGAAGTAAAGGATTTGACTATCCTGAAAATTTCTTTGCTCATGTTTTGGGCATTATCAATACTGGATTTATAAAAGTCGGTCTTGGTCCTTTTAATCAGAGTATGATAAGACTTTAGGCTATCTTTATATGCCTTCCTATCTTTGGGAAGGTACATTTTTCGCCACTTCCGTTCCTTTATTCTGCAGTTTCTTTTACTTTGTCTAAGGTGATTACCATACCAGGTAATGTTGTAGCGAAGCCAACGGTCCAATTGGAGAGCATCCTGGTCAGCTGTGCACATCAGCCTAGGTAAGGAACAATTTAGAGCTTCTGCTAACACAGGAATAGAAATCTTATGAAATGCCCTGTGAATGAAGGATATTTGCACCTCAGTTGCCGGGGAAGCAACAGTGGCGAGGAGGATGTCAAAAGTTAAGCCCCCCCCCCCCCCTTTTCCCACCGATCTGTCCTTCCTAAGAACCTTATAATCCATAGGGACGGCCATAGCAATAGTGGGGTTAGAGGCATCGGAAAGCCAGGTTTCAGTAGAAACAACAAATCCAGTTTTTCATCAGCAAGTAAACATATGTCTGTAGCGTGTTTTTGCAAGGAACAACAATTAACCAGGGCAGCCCTAATACTCCGAGTTGTATTAATGTCTCTGCCATCTTTATCACTGTAGAGGATCTCAAGAGCTGGTGATTTGGCGAGAGGCAGGGACCACCTCCTATTCTTGCAACACAACAAAATTCTGACAGTAAACAGAGATCAGCAACACCGCACTGACCTGCAGCTGTTTGAATACAACTCAACAAAGACTCCCTATTATATTGTATAGGCAAGACCTTACCGCTAGTACAACTGACTGACAGCGCAACTGTAAAATTTGCTTTGTGACAGTCTCTCATAAGTTCTTGCAGTGACCTTTGACAATTATTGTGTGTGGTTCACATTCAGCAGCAATCTAAAACCTCCTTTCCAGCCAGGTCCGTGTTACCTTCTTGGACAAAAAACACAGGTACACTTTGGGCCTTCCCATGCATGGTTGGTTAGATTGAATTTTCTCAAAATTCCAACGTGTAGCTTCACCTGGAAAGGGTCAATAGTTTTTTCAGTCAGGGTGTCCCCAATTTAGAGATCATCTGACACGTGACTTTTGAAACCTAGAGAAGTAGTTTAACTTCTCTTATTTTTCCAGAATGCCTTTTGACATCTTAATTGATTGTTATGGGTAGCCTGCATGTTCTAGTCTTGTGTATCAATCAAGCCAATCAGGACATATTTGTAGAGTGCTGCTTGTCACCTCAGAGGGTATCCAGGTGCTTGCTGCTGGTCTCAGTCAAACAACCAGCTCTTGAGTCCCTTCCTGAACTCGGTCAGCGATGGTGCAATATGGAGGTGGAGGGGTAGGGGTTGGGTGCTCCATGTTTTGGCAGCAACGTGGGAGAAGTAGCATCCTCTGGTGTGGCTGTGACAAATGTGCAGAATCTTTGCGAGGACGAGGTGTGCTGAGCGTATGTTCCTGTGTGGCTGGTGGAAGTGTAGCTGGTGGTTCAGGTAGGCAGGTCCATGGTTATGGATGTCTTATAGGCGAGGGCCAGGAGCTTGAAATTGCATCTCTTCTGAATAGGGAGCCAGTGGAGGCCCTTCAGGTGTTGGGTAATGTGTTTTTTTTGGGTAAGTTGAGTATCAGTCTGGCAGCCATGTTCTTTGTATAAGTTTGTTGGTGGTACAGGCATAGAATGTGTTGCCGCAGTCTGGTTGGCTGGTGATGAGGGCCTGGGTTACCGTTTTCCTGGTGTTGATGGGGAGCCAATTGAAGATCTTGCGGAGCATGTAGAGCAAGTGGAAGCAGGCTGAGGAGATTGTGTTGATTTGACGTTTCATTGATTGTTCGCTGTCACGGATGATGTGAGGTTGTGAGCGTGGTCTTTTGGAGTGGGGGTAGGTCCGCGTTCTGATTGCCACCATGAGTCAGTCCATAGGGTGGTGTGCTTGCTGAAGAAGAGAACTTCCGTCTTGTCCGTGTTGAACGTTGTCCCTCATCCAGGCAGACACGTTATTCATACAGCTGTGGAAGTTGGTTTTTGGTGAGGTTGGGTCAGCTAAGAGTGATAGGACGAGCTGGGTGTCGTCGGCGTATGAGGTGCTGTTGATGTGGTGAGATCTGAGGACGTCCGCGAGTGGTGTCATGTAGATGTTGAAGAGGGTAGGGCAGCGGGAACAACCTTGTGGTATGCCGCAGATGTTGTGTTTTGCCTGTAATGTGAAAGAGGGAGTCAAACTTTCTGGGTACATCCCGCAAGGTAGGATGGCATCCACTTGAGAGTGTCACCTGTGATGCTGATCTGTAGTAGGCGATTGATGAGACTATGGTGGGAGACTGTGTCGAAGGCTGCGGAGAAGTCGACCAGGATCAGGGTGGCTGATTCTCTTCTGTCCATTAGGGTGCTAATGTCGTCTGTCGTGATGATCAGGGCTGTCTCGGTGCTGTGGTTGGTTCTGAAGCCTGACTGGGAAGGGTAAAGAAGTTGTTTTTCTCGAGCTTTTTTGTGAGTTGGAGGTTGATGGCCTTCTCCAAGACCTTGGTGGGGAAGGGGAGCAGCGAGATGGGTTGGTAGTTCAGGGGCTCTCTGGGGTCTGCTGAGAGTTTTTTGAGGAGTGGTCTGACCTTGGTGTGTTTCCAGGTGTCTGGGTAGGTGGCCGTGGTTAGTGAGGTGTTGAGGATGGTGGAGAACTGGCTGCTTATCTCGTCTCTGCCGATGTTGAAGAGCTTGTCGCAGCGAAGGATCTGTGGGTGCTCCTGAGTGGATTGTGTTCATTACCTTGGATGTGTCAGAATGCTGAGTGTTTCCATGTGATGAGTTGGTGGTCAGCGGTGGTGGTTGGCTGATGGCTGAGGAGGTTGGTGGGTTGGAGGTCGAAGTTTTTGTAGATGTTGTTATCTTGTTGTGCAAATGGTCGGCGAGGGTGTCACAGAGTTGCTGGGAGGGTGTTTTCGGTGACTGATGGGCAGGTGAACTCTCTGACGATGGTGAAAAGTTCTTTGGCATGGTTGGAGCTGGTGTCGATTATGCGGCTGAGGGCCTCCTTTTCCGCAGAATTCATTTGTCGGTTGTATTCATTGAGCGCTGTTTTGAAGGTGGTTCTGTCGACTCCATTTTCTTTCAGGTTGTTTGCATCTGTGTTTTGATTTGCGTACTTCCAGGGAGTACCAGCTGGCTTGTTTGGGGGATATGTGTGTTTTGGCTGGTTTGGGGGTGCGACTTGGTCGGTGGCGTTGGTGATCCAATAATTGAAATGATGGACTGCCCTGTTCAGGTACAGGTTGGTGAGGTCTTTGCGGTGTGTGGTGCAGAGGGTGTCGGTCCACTGTTGCTGGGTGACCTTGGCCCAGCTGCGGAAGGGGGTGCTGTGTCCTTTTGAGGGGCTGAAGTGTACGATGGAGTGGTCTTATAAGGTGAGTTTCGAAGTGTGACTGTATCTGATTCTGTTGCTGAACGTAAAGATAAGGTCCAATGTGTGTCCTGCTCTGTGTGTGGGGTCTGTGACTGGTTGCTTGAATCCAATGTTATCCAGTCTTTCCAGGAGATCAGTGGAGCTGGTGTCGGTTCCTTCATCCAGGTGGAAGTTAAGGTCTCCTAGGAAGACATAGAGTTTGGATACAATGGGAACGTGGTAATGAATTCAGCGATGGGGTTGCTGAGGCTGGTTCGTGGTCCTTAGTGGTCTATACGCAAGGGTGTTTTTGATGGTGGTGGTGTCATTGGTTTGGAGTTGGAAATTCAAATGTTCTATGAATGGCGTGTTTTGGTCGTTGGAGATGGTGCAGGTGATTGATTCCTTATGTATAATGGCAATGCTGCCTCTGGGTTTTTTGGTGCGCTACTTCATTTTGTAGCCAATGGGAGTTGCCATGGCAATGTTCGGGGTGGCTGCTGGGGTGAGCCAGGTTTCTGTAATAAAGGTCACATCTGGTGTGAGGGTGAGGATGGCGTCCCAGATTTCAGCATGCTTTCTGAGTGAGCTGGCATGGAGCAGGAGGCAGGCAAGTTTTCTGGGGGTGGTTTTGGCTTCTGGTGGTGGTGTGGCGCTGGTTGCTATTGTGGTGTTCGGCTGTGGGGTTGAGGTGAACTACCAGCTGAGGTTGGAGAAGGGTCCCTTTGTGGAGTGAGGTGATGTGAGGCAGCGACTGTTGTTCCATCCAGGTCAGGTAAATCAAGTAACCAAATATTATTGTTATTATCCTGTAGCTCTGGTTTTTGGGAGAACATAGAGCTACAATAGAAAAGTCTATTTTGGGCTCAAGATTGGAATATTGACAATCTTTGTAGGCACCTCTAAGAAAATCATCAGCCACCTACAAAAAGCTCAGAATTATGCAACCGCAATAATAGCAAAACTGAAACACCATGACCATGTCAGTCCAACCCTGCAGAGGTCGCATTGGCTTCCTTTAGCTGAACCTATAAAATATATAGCCCTAAGCGTGATTTGCATGTCAGCCCACCACAAAGACCTGTCAATAGGCGCTCCAAGTTTCAGTCAATTGCAGAACCCTGAGGTCTGAAGGTGAAGGTTGGCCGGAGGTCCACAGGATTAAGCGTGCCACGTTGGGAGTAAACCTTTCCAAGTTACAGGCATCACATAGTTGAATCACCTCTCCCTGGTGCTTACACATACAACCAACCTGGCTCAGTCAAAGAGCAGGCTGAAACCTTACATCATTTAAACCATTTGTGCAGTGACCTACGCTGCGAAAAGCAGTCTTTATTCCTTTCGCAGCTGAGTTTATTTACATCCCATGCAATATTTTCAAACACTGCATGCCCCAGCAGTGCCTCATATGAATAGACGGTCTGTTTTGAAAATGTGTGACAGTCATCTGACCTTAAATAATAAATATAATAAAAAGAACCTCCATTTGCTTTTCTGCATGCATGGATTTCATTGCGTCTGCAACACTTTACATTCAGCTTCTCAAAATTCCAGAAGAATTTAAACTTTGATTTTTATTCCCTTCCCTGGAGTTCAGTCAATACACCGTGCAGGAAGGCTGCTGAATACCACGTTATTTCTTCACTTTTGGGCATGTCAGATTCAATAGCACGATGCCCACAGAGATGCTGGTGAGGTCCTGGGCATTACTAGACATTCTCCGGTGTCCTCCACAGTTATTTAGCTGTAGATGTCACACTGAGGCTAAATGGCACCAGCACAGATTCCACCGATGCCCATCTTAGAGAGGGATGTGTGATTACAAGGCCTGAGGGCTTCATCCTGTTCCTTCACACAGGCACACAAAGCTTTCAAGGGGGTTTACCCCACATGGCCCACAGAATAAGTCCTAGGTTCTTTCAAAGATTAACTATGCGATCATCAAAATATAATTATTTTGATGTTTTTTAAGGATGTTTTGTTCATTTTAAATATTTGTTGCACAGCTGGCCGAGCACTAAGTGACAACCCAACATTTCATATGAAATATTTTTGATTGCATCAGGAGCATCTCCTGGTTGAGGTGCAGCACATACAACAGTTGTAGTTGGTGGAGTTTAGTTGAACCCATATTAAAGGAAGTAGAAGGTGTGCAGTATTGACAATACTACACATCACACATTTTAATAGATTTTCATGAAAAGTCACACAAAGAAGCAGACAGTGCACAACCAGGCTGTGGGCAGATTTTACACTACACAAGAGCTAAGTTACTATAACAACAACAACATTTTACGTATTTCTTAATGACATTTTAGCCATTTATATTGCATCACACATATTTACAATTTCTAACAACGCATTCAGGGCTCAGTAGCACGGTCCCATTCGAGGACTGACTGAGCAATCGCACCTGATCGACCTTCTTCGAGGTCCTCCTCTATCAACCTGGAGATGACGGAATGCAGCAGAGCCGCCGCTCCTACACCCAGAGCGCTGGGGACGTGTCTCCAGCACTCGCATTGCTCCACTTGCTGCTGGTGGCATTGCCTTTCTCAGACACAGGGCCTTTTATCAACATGGTCCGGAGCCTGACAGAAAGCATACACTCTGCCCTTCCCAGAGTCCTACGTTCAATCTCTGTCTTTCAACTGTTCATCCCTTAAACAAACATTGCCAAAGCCAATAAGTTTCACCTATTCCAGAGCTATTGGCTTAGGCAATGAATTAGAATAGGGTGGTTTAGAGTGGGATGAATTAGAGTGAACTGGTCTGGACGGACCGAAGGGATTGGAGTGGGGTGGGGTGGACTGGAGTGGGGCGGATTGGAGTGGGGTGGGCTGGATGGATTGGATTGAGGGGGATGAACTGAACTGAGGTGGGGTGGATTGGAATGGGGTAGAGTGGGGTGTATTGGACTGCAGTAGAGTGGGGTGGACTGAACGGTTGGATTAGATTGGAGTAGGGTGCATTGAAATGAGGTAGGGTGTATTGGATTGTGGTGAGGTGGATTGGAGAGGGGTTGATGGAAGTGGAGAGGGGTGGATTGGAGTGGGGTGAATTGGAATGGCATGAGGTGGAATGGATTGGAGTGGAATAGATTGCATTGCAGAGGGATGGGTTGGGTTGGAGTGAGGTGGATTGGATTGAGTGGGGTGGATTGGATTGAGGTGGATTGGATTGGGGTGGGGTTAACTGGTTTGGGGTGGGGTGGGGTGGAATGGAGTGGGGTAGATTGGATGTGGCTGGATTGGGGTGGATTAGATTGGAGTGGGGTGGAGTGGACTGGGGAGGTGGATTGGATTGGAGGGGGTTAGATTGAAGTGAGGTGGATTGGAGTGGGGCAGATTGTTTTGGATTGGAGTGGGGCACCTTGTTCTGGATTGAAGTGGGGCAGATTGGAGTGGTGCAGATTGAAGTAAGGAAGATAGTTTTGGATTGGATCTGACTGGAGTGGGGCAGCTTGTTTTGAATTGGAGTTGGGCTTCTTGGAGTGGGGCAGATTGTTATGGATTGGTTTGGAGTGGAGCAGGCTGCAGTGGGCAGACTATTTTGGATTAGAATGGGGCAGATTGGAGTGTGGTAGATTGAAGAGGGGCAGATTGTTTTAGATTGGAGTGGGGAAGATTGTTTTGAACAGGGGTGGGGAACATTGTTTTAGAGTGGGGCAGATTGTTTTAGATTGGAGTGGGGCAGATTGTTTTGGACAAAAGTGGGAAAGATTGGAGTAGGGCAAATTGTTTTGGAGTGCAGCAGATTGTAGATTGTTTTGGATTGGAGTGGGGCAAATTGGGGTGTGGAAGATTGGAGTGGGGCAGATTGTTTTGGATTGAAGTGAGGCAGATTGTTTTGGATTGCAAGTGGGGCACATTAGAGTGGGTAGACTGTTTTGGATTGGGGTGGGGCACATTGGTGTGTACAAGATTGGAGTGGGGCAGATTGTTTTGGATTGGAGTGAGGCAGAGTGTTTTGGATTGCAGTGGGGCGAATTAGAGTGGGGTAGATGGAGTGGGGTGGGTTTGGAGGATTGGAGTGTGGTGGATTGGAGTGGGTTGGAGTGGGGTGAGTGGTTTGGATTGGAGTGGATTTGATTGGTCTGGGGTGGATTGGATTGGGTGGGGTGGATTGGTTTGGATTGGAGTGGGGTAGATTGGGGTTTACTGCACGATTATGTGTTAAAGCATAATTTCAGAATTTACACATAAGAAAAAAACACTTTGCAATAATATATTCCTTATATTTTTAGGTCAGCGCCAACGAGCAAAAAGAAAAGAAAACATGATTTCAAAGTGAGAAAAGAAGACTTGGCAAAATAAAAGAAAGTTTACTATAGAAAATAAATCTTTGCCATTTTGTTTGTTCTGCTGGGCACGCTGTTGCCAGCCACCTGCCTTCTCTTTGCAGGACACTAAAAGTTAAACAGAACAAAATAGTGCCTCAATCCCATCAGGAGCAGGGGACAAGCACTGATTAAGTTGAGTCAATCAGTGATTGGACCCTGCTTCACAGAGAGGAACTAAAATGATGTTTGGCCTGCATTGACGAATTACAAGGCTGCAAAGGCGAGTGCCATGCAAGCCAACAAATAGTAAGCAATGGGTGGGCTCCTAGCTCTTTAATGTATACAACAGTGATAGAAGGTTTTCATTTTCAGCGCTGCCAGCAGAACTATGGTAGTGACTTCCAGTAAAACCCAGCACCCAGAGGTATTTGAGGAAACCTATAAAAGGAGACTTTTTTAACAATAATGCAGTAGCCGTTTAGATGCTTATGGGAATGATACTTCAAGCTTGCAAGTAACAGTCCTTAGGCATTAATAAAAACTTGAAGCATGTAGCAGCTTGTTCAGAATGTGCGGTCTCTGATATACTAAAGACGGCCCTTGTGTGGACTATTTGTTGATTTGTGTGGGTGCAAAACTTTAATTTTGTGATCAACCATCCACATCTATTCTCAACTACATCAAGGGTCAGCATTATTTCCTCTCTGAAGCTCCCTGCACTCCTGATGAAGAGATACAAAAACTACTTGATAGGCTTGAGAGGCAAGCTCTCCTCCCTGGTAAGAACCCTATCCAGACTAGTTTTCTCTAAAGTTCCATTCAGATGATATTTCCACTGTTTTTTGACACATTTAAGATATGTAAATAAGAATGATGAGATGGGATGATGCTTGCGATACGTAAGTAAGTTTGTACCCCAGGCTCCATGGGATGGAGATGGATTGTATATTATTATTCCTTCAGCAAACAGGTGTGAAAGATTTGAGCAATGTACAGATAAAATCTTTATGTGACTATTGCATTCAATGTCATCATCTTAAGTCAGGAAGCCTCAGGTCAAAGTATGACATGGAATGTCAATGCTCATATGCAGCGAAATATTTTAACATCAGTGCCATACATCTACTCACAGTTTTACTTGCTAAAGTATGGCCAAGGTCAGGGTGAGATTTTTTGTAATCACTGAGATGAACACCATATTGGTGATGAAATACATAAACTTACTGGGAGATCCAGGTCGAGGAAACTACCCCAGTGTTTTTGGCAGTTTTGTTGAGTATTTCAAGTCAGATCTTGATCCTGGTGGCTCACATTTTAGCTCCGCTAGTTCACAATTTTAGCCAGACAGTTCACATTATGGGCAAGCATATTGTCACAGAGTACTCATGCTCCTGAAATTTCAGGAATTGGAGCAATTTATGAATGCCAACATGTATGTATGTGGTATTTATGCAGCAAAACCTAGCTAAAAGGCAGCAGAGCAGTTGCCACTTAAATCTGAGTGTGTTCCTACTCAGGCAATATGGTGGATCTTGTGAAGGAGAAATTGTAGGCCCAGCTCCTGTGTTTCTTCATTTACAGTTTGCTTTTCTTCAGAAATTGAGTTGGGATTTTATATGCCTATATCAGTAACCCTAAAAACTTAATCACCAGGATAAAATGATTGAAAAATCAGACAACCACACTGGCTAGACCTTTTTCCAGGCAGTCAAAGCCACACTAAACCAGTGCTGAAAACTCTCCACTAGTCTCCAGGAAAAGTTATGGTCAATTTATAATACTCTTCATTACATACAAAGCATATTGTGGCAAATATCTACATCCAGATATTGAAATCTCATGATGTGTAATAGAGGAACTTGTGATCAGCTCCCCCTACCTCATACACCAACTCTCCTTTGAAAGACTAATCATTGAGGCTTCAGTGTCTGAGACCTTGGAACAATCTGTAGTTTGTTGTTCTCAATTCAGAAAACTAAAAGACAAGCAAATTTGATCAGGGTTCGACCATATCTCAGTCTGACCCAGGAGAGTGACCGACGAAAGCCACATCCTGCTAGACTCTAACCCACTGACTCAGAGATTCATAAATACCACATTCATACTTAAGTGTCTTTTCCTTTGCACCTGACCCTCTTCATATAAAATACCATTGCTATGTTGTTATTAAATACCTGGTATGGAAAGCGCCATTATATAAAGAAGCATTCCATTAACAGATTCCTCTCTTTCCTTCACCAGTTCACTACATCATACTAATCCTCATAAAGCCTGGTGTCCCTTCAGTCTATATTGCTAAGTATTTAATACCTAGCATTCCAAGGTCATCCCTGTAGGGGCATGTAGAGTTGATGATGTAATCTGTAGTATGAAATGAAAGAGTAGAACCAGCGATGGAATGTCAGGATATGAAAAGTGACCAGTACTGGATTAGGAGCTGCAGTGTGTGCAGCTGAATCTACTGGTGACATCTATTCACAATAAACACACTTGGAGAAGAAAATGGCCAGCGTCATTCTTACATAAAGTGGTGACAAGCTGGAGAACTGGACAGGGGGCAGTTTGTGGATATTCTCACCCCTGGTCGGTCTCTATAACAGAAGTATAACCATACTAAGTAGGGTAAGATTACAAATTCTTCAGTGTTGGTCAGCTGTGTATGGACAGCAAAGGATTGCGGGTGTTTAAATGTGCTCAAAACTTGAAAACTACACCAGGATTGAAGTAAATTTTGAATGTTACATCCAACCAAAGAAAAGCATTGTTCAAGGGATAAGTGATGCACCACGTCCTGAGAACTAGGATCAATTGAAATCGTTCTTAGGATTCGCGGAGTACTGTGCAAAGTTCAGGAAGAATTTTACCGAGGTGGTTGAGACCTTAAGAACATTAATGAAAAAAGTGCTATTTTTGGGTAAGAGTGATATGTGTGAGAATTCTTTTAAGCAGCCGTTTATGCAAGCTCCTTCTCTTGGGCATTTTGAGGTTACTGCAAAAACCTATTTAACCACAGATGCTAGCAGTGCTGGTTTGAGGGCAGTGGTAACACAAGTAGAGAAAGACCAGGAAATAATAGTTGGATTTCCTTCCAGGAGATTACAGGGTGCAGAAAAGTCATATTCTGTAATTGAAAGGGAAGCCTTAGAGTGTTGCTGGGGAATCGGGCACTTTAAATACTTCCTGTGTGGTTTGCCTTTTAAGATTAGAACTGACTATAAGCAGCTTGTGCACTTGTTTAAAGGTGGCAGGGGTCTGAAATAAAGTGTAACAATTAGAATTTCCAGATGGATGTTGTCTGTTCTTGAATATAATTTTGAAATGGAGTACTTGAAGGGGCTAAAGAACGTGGTGCTGGATTGCCTGTCAAGGCTACCTATGAATGAGATTGCTTTGGAATAGGAAATTGATATAAGAGACACACTGGATGGTCAGGAAGGAATGGCATTGAAAAAGGAGGCATGGGCAATTGCCATGGATGAAGACTTGGTTTTGAGCAAAGGGAAAGAGTTTGTGAGGCATGGATGGGCTCAGGAAGTGCATCAGAATGTTCAAGTAGAAGAATATTGGGATGTGAAGGAGCAATTAAGTATTTGTGGAAATAAAGTGGGGAAAAGGAATCAAAGCATCCCTCCGATGGGTGTCTGGAAATGCATTATAAACTAGCGCATGAAGGCTGTGAGAAGTTGGCCTGGTATATGCTGTCCACTAATTAAAGTGGGCACCTTGTACCAGTCCAAACAACCCTTATTGATGATTAGGTTAAAGACAACCTTTATTGAAAGCTATCCTAGTGGTAGCTATGGAGAGCAGCCTTCAGGCTAAATCTCGAAGGAATGTAAAGCAGCTTGGTTTACCAGATTATACCCTCCAGAGTGACCAAATGAAAGGAGAACTACACAAGGTATATATATAAAATATATGTATTTATTACTAAACACTCTCTACTAACCTCTTTATGAGATTAAGGAGCAAGGCACACGATATTTATACACTAGAACGACAGTAAATAGCACAATGCACAGTGGGCCCCAGGGGAGACCAAACCATATATTACGAAAGTGGTATAACAACCACGACTTGACTAGACACAGTGCCTAGAGCACGTAGAATCGCTGGGACCCTAAGGAACCACCCAAGGTAGTGACACAGGGGACCCACGGGGGTCGCGTGCAGTGTGAGAACACAGCCACGAGCTCCGTACAATCTTATGGGAAAGTCACGGTTGGAATTTTAAATCTTAAGGACACTTAGGAGAGGACTTTGAGCAAACCTTTTCAAACATAGAAGGTTCTAAGGCCAACACCTACGTGAGCACTGGAGTACTCATGTTACCTCACCCAGGGAAGCCGGGTGCATAGGTGTCAAATGCTGCAAAGTGCTGCTGCGGTGAAGAGGAAAAGTGTCCGGTGTGATCCAATCCTGGATCAGAGCTGAGAAGAACCTGAATGCAGAGGGGACAGAGTCTGGGTCACTTCAGGGTGACCAGGGGCACAGCAGACCAATGCCCACCAATGTCGGGTGTTTCAGGTGCGAAGAGGTGAAGCTTGACTCCACTGCCACCGGACCAGGAGATGTTGATGATGACCAAAGTCCGCAGGCGAGCTGTCCCACGAAGGATGTCGAGTGCTGGGGAGTCGGTGTCCGGATTGGAGACCAACAAGCCTTGGCAACGGCAACCCATGTGGTTAGAGTAAAGATGCTTCGGTGTGGACCAGCAAGGTTCTGGGGACTCCCCAAGCGATGGAGAGTCAGGGCACATCTGGAGCAACCAGGTAAGCCCTTTGAAAGTTAAAGTACCCTTCTCAGGGACCCACAAGTTGACAGACAAGGGATCGTGAAGGGACCTCAAGAGGAATCACTAAATACCAGCCGACGGGACACTTGTGGAGTGTAGGCTAGTAATCTTCGGTGGAATCACTGCTCGGGGTCCGAACTACAAGTGGCCCAAAGCACAGCCTCAGGGATTGCAAAAAAGCATACACTGCTGCAAATGTGCACGGTGTCCAGGGGTTCGGGTTGCACGGTCCTCAGGAGGGCTTTGGAGCTCAGGTTTGCTGAGAGCACGGATCGGCCCTCGGGGAAGCTTGGAAACCCACCTCCTGTGTTGCAATATCTTCGGAGTCCTTCAGGACCTGCGTAGTTGCAAACCGGACAGATGTGTCTTTGGTGCCTGCCTTGCAGGGGAGTAACTCCTTTACTCCAAGGGAGATTCTTCGGTCATCAAACGTTGTGTAGATAGTTGAAGTTCTGGGATTCTGTAGCAGAGTTTCGTCAAGGTAAATCTAAAGTCCTGTAGCCAGGGTTCCTACTTTATACCCAAGGAATGGGTGGGACAAACTCTGGAGCCCCACCTATGGGAGGGTCAGGACAGAGGGGTGGCTAAACCCATGTGCTTTGTCCAGTTTCCTGCCAGAGCAGGGGCTGATAGCCCCTGCAACCAGTTTCAGCTGGACTCAGCACAAGGACACCAAATGTGCCCCCAGTGCAGACATCAAAGTACTCTCCGTGCACCCACTCAGCCCCAATACACTAAAGCCTGTCTGGGAGGTGGTCACACCTCCCTGTGACAGGAAACCTATTGTCCAGCCGTCCCCTGCCAGAGTTTCGTCCAGCAGCAGGAAGGCAGACTCGTGTCTGTGGCTGGCAGCATCCATTTTGTGATGCCAGGGTCTGTGAAGCTGGTACCGGGTGTACCGGTGCTGTCATGTTTCTCCCTCTAGTAGGGTGGAATCTACCTCCCACACCAGTTACTGGTGTGGAAGTATGATTCCAAGGTGTTTGACACCAAACACAACATGTTTCCATGCAGCCATTTTAAAGTTAGCATTTACCGCGAGGTTATAATGCGCAAGAGTATATGCTTGGCTGCATCACAAACAACCCCAGAATATAGGTTCCGAAAGCCGCAGAGGGACTCTGTTCATGCATGGGCACCATCTCACATAAAACCCAGCACCCTGCCTTCAGGATTGATAAGGCCTGCCATAGGGTGACTGATAGGTTTATATGTGCAGTGATATGGATAGATATAGTAAACCTATATCTAAGTAAGGGGTGCATACACCACCTTACACAGGCTGCTGTAGCAGACCTGTTGTGTCATTTTTAATGGTCTCCCAGGGGTGGCATAATACATGTGCAGCCCCTGAGAGGCCTCTGGGGTACCTATGCCCTGGGTATATATATCATATACTAGGGACTTATAAGGGTACCCCAGAATCCAATCTGAAGTGTACCTAAAGTACATGCAATCAATTTAGAAAGAAAGCAGCTAGGCTGGGGTCCTGATTAGCAGGATCCCAGCCAGACTAAGTCGAAAAACAGTGGAGCATCAGCAAAAAGTGGGGGTAACTATAAGAAGCAGATCCTACTCTCCTACAAAGGCCATTCTGGTAGGAACATGACAAAGAGGAGGATAAGACAAGCATATTGGTGGCCAAAACTTGACAGTATGCTGGAAGATGTGGTAAGACATTGTTATGCTTGTGCTAACAGTGATAAGGTGAAGACTGTAAGACAACCTTCGCTAAAATATGTTCAGAAACACAAAAGACCATAGGAAAGGTTGGCTATAGGTTTCCTAGGTCCAATAAACAGGTCGGGGAGTGAATGTAGATTCATGATTGTTCTTTTAGAATATCATAATAAGTAGTTTTATGATCAAGACGGTAGACCGTATCGACACAGGAAAAGTTTTTCTAGAAGATGGTGTACCAAAAACCATTGTCTCTGATAATGGGGTGCAGTTCGTATCCAGTGAGATGAAGGATTTTATGTGAAAATGGGGTATTACCCATGAGAGAGTAGCCTTGTTCAGGTCACAAGCTAACAGGATGGTTGAGAGAGTAAACCGTTTGATTATCTACAATTTGCAATTGTCATTGGCCAATGGGTTGCCTTGGAGAAAAGAGTTGAGGAAATAGGTATAGGCATGTAGGAGTACCCCCAATTTGGTGACTGGAATTTCCCCCTTTATTTCTTGGAAGGGAACCAGGCTAGTTGAGAAAGATTGAGTGTGGGTTGATCATGAGGCAATTAAAGCGGAAGTTAGGGCAAAACTGAAATGTGCAGTAAAATACTATTATGTGAATAAAGGAGTAAGAGAAATCCACATTGAAGTGGGTGACTGGGTGGTGACGAGAAAAACAGTGGGATAGTGAGGAAAGTTGACAGTACATTTTCTTGCCCACTTATGGTCACTAAGATGAGACAGAATGTAGTTGAATTGAAGGATGGTTGTATGTGGAGTGTGGGAAATGTTTGTACGGTTGTAAACTACCAGAGTAGGAGGAAACATAAAAATTACATCCTTTTTAAAAAAAAATTATTGAGCCCGAGCATCAAGAACAAAACGATCACATACAAAATGCACGAACAGGAATCAATAAAAAGGGTTAACATTTGGATAAAATCAGTTCATATAACTTTCCAAACTACATCTTTTATATTGATAAAAGCAAGAGAGACACTTTTAAACATAGCTATCATACATTGTTATCGAGGCTTTAAAAAGTACTACAATAAAAATGTGCAAGCAAATGGTAAAGTGACACAGTGATAAAGTGCAAGTGCAAAAGCGCTAGAATTACTCAGAAGGAAGCCTCCAGGCTCATATGTTAATACCCCGTATTCCGCCAGACTTTCCAGTTGAAGAAAACCTTAAATTCCTAATCAAAATAAAATTACTGATCGGTCTGATTTTACAGACTACTTAAAAACTTCCAAATTTCATTAAACTTCTTGGAGGCGCCCACTCAAATTGCGTAGGCTTCCCCAAACGCCCAAGTCCGTTTCATTTTATTGAACCACTAGTCATAATTAGGAACTTCCTTCGACGTCCAATTCTGAAGAATTAAAGAATGGGCTACTAAGGTGACAGAAAGAAAAGTCTCATCAGCTTTCCTCAAATTTTTCCTATCTTTACTCATTCCGAACAGGGCCACTTCCACCTCCGGCAATATCCTTTTCTTATTTGCCCTGTTTAAAGCCAAAAACATCTCATCCCAGTAGGATCCCAGTCTAGGACATGTAAAAAAAACATGTGAGCCCATGCCCCTTCACCTTCTGCCTGGCAGCGAAAGCATCTATTTTCAACTTGGGGGTATTTTTGTTAAATGCTTTCGGTGTAAAATATGCCAACCACTGGGATAGGAAGGACATTCTTTTAAAATTGGCTGCTCTCAGGGCCTTGCTCCCTTGCAGACATATGACTTGCCATTCATGTTTAGAGAAGGTACATTGCGTTTCTCGCGTCACCCTTTCGAGATGACGCTCCACCAACAGAGGTTGGCCTTGGTTACGCAACAAGCAATACCAATTCCCCACCCCTCTTAGCTTTGCTCCGAAAAGGGCTGTAACAAGTTTAGTCGGCGTACTAGAAGAAAAATTCTGTCTGTTTAGGAAGTAAACCATCTGTACATACTCAAAAAAAGCAGGCTTCCTTTGGTCCCTACTCCTCAACAGTACCTCTTGCCAAGTAATTACCCTATTCTGAATTGAGAAATGTCTTAACTCTTCTAACCCGCAGACCTTCCAATTTCTCAAATGGCAAGTTTGGATTTGAAGGTCAAGATTTTTGCATTCCCCCAATTTTAGATAAAGTAACCCAGAGGAGCCAGCCACCTTAAAAAAAAGATTGAAGTCTAATGGTATAATCCTTCAACGTATTATATCTCGTTTAGCGGTTTTTATAAATTCGGGGTCTGAGAGCCAGCTTCCTGCACCATTTTATCCACAAAGAAATTATCTTTAAACCCATTAGAAATCAATAAGCGAGCTGATATATCTAAAAACGCTGCTTTGTAGTATGTACGTATGTGCGGTAAAGCCAGTCCACCCTGTTCGATGGTTAATTGTAGTGAAGTGAGCTTAACCCTTGCTGTCTTTTTCCCCCATACAAACTGTCTGAACATGGTTTCCAACTTTTTAAAATAATTAACATTGACTTTAATAGGAACATTAGTAAAAAGAAAAACCAGTAACGGAAGTATGGACATCTTGATAAGAGATACTCGTCCTATCAGAGTTAATGGGAGTAGCAGCCAATTATCCAATATTTTCTTGATTTTAACCTGCATGGTTGTATAGTTCAACTTATATAGTTGTTGATATTGATCTGTAACATAGATCCCCAAATATCGTATGGGGTCGGGTTTAGCTGCTTGCGACTTAAGATTGGCTGGAAGAAAATTTGTATGAGTATTCAATGTGAGGATTTCTGTTTTATTTTGATTTATTTTGAAGCCGCCAATTAATTCAAATTTACTGAATTCACTCATAGCCAATTCCAGATCCTGACTATTGGGTTTCAAATATAAAATAATATCGTCCGCAAATAGTTTTAACTTGGACATACCCTAAACCTAAAATGTACATCCTTGTCATCTGTTTTCTTTATATATGGATATATTTATTTTTGGATACGTATTATCAAGATACTCTAGAATGTAGTTGAGTTAGATTGTTTCAGATCTTTTTAAAAATTATTTTACTAAGTACTTTCTTTGTTGTTTTGTTTTTGTAAGGGGGGAGATATGCAGAGTTGATGATGTATGGAATGGAAGAGTAGAACCAAGGATGGAATGTTAGGATATTAAAAGTGATCAGCACCTGTTAGAACTGGGGGTCTCTAGTTGGCAATGGTTTGCACCTTTGTCCAAATAGGGACCCTTGCTTTTAGTCAGGGTAAGGGGGCTACACGCCTAAAATAACCCCTGCTCAACCCTGTGGTAGCTTGGCACGAGCAGGAAGGCTTATGTCAGAGGCAGTGTGTAAAGTATTTGTGAACACATACAGTAATACAGTGAAAACACTACAGATGGACACCACAAAGGTTTTATACAAAAATAAGTATTTTTTATATAAACTTAACACAAGACCCAAATGACAAAAATCCACATTACAGTATTAGAAAAATGACTTTTAGATGGTAAAAATATCTTAGTTCAAAGTTGATGGTAAATGCGACACGTTTCTCACAAAGTACCTTTGGATGCGTAACGCAAGATAAACAAAAGGTTTGCAGGGAGAGTGAGGCGTCGGTTCCTTGCTTTGGGGCAGGCGATGCGTCTGTTCCTTACTGGAGAGGAGGTGATGTGTCGATCTCGTAATGCGTTCCGGTTAGGATGCGACAAAATGGGGACTCGATGCGATGCGACGATCCAGTGCGATGTGACAAAATGGCGTCTTTGATGTATTGCGATGATGCGAAGGTGATCCGTGCGCGCCCGATGGCTGAGCAGTGAACTCAGGAACTTCTGAGCCGCGACAGACTCTGCGACACACTTCTCCAGTGATGCGACGGCGACCCTTGTGGTGGCAACATGCTTCTCTGGTGATGCAACGACAAACAGCTGCGATGGAGACACGCTTTTCCGGGGATGCGACGGAGACCTTTGCGGCGGCGACACACTTCCCTAGTGATGCAATGGCAACAGCTGCGGCGACAACACCTTTCTTCTCGTTGCTTCGCGATTCCAGCTCCCAACAATACACAGGCTTCTGCAGACAGAATTCCCAGCAAGGAAATTCAGGGGGGAGCTGGTGGTGAAGTCTTGTATCCCTGAGACTTCAGCAGGAGGCAAGCACAATTCAAGCCCTTGGAGATTCTTCTTCAAGATGATGAAAGTTCATAAAAAGTTCCTTCTCCTTTCCTTGGTAAATAATTCACCACTGCAGGCCAACCCCAGAAAATAGCACAATGGCCCAGGGGAAGTCCTTCAGCTTCTTTGGTTCCTCTCCGAGGAAAAGGTTTGTCTTGATTCCCAGAAGTGATCTAAAGTCTTGGGGTCAGGGCCCCAATATTTATACCAGTAAATCCTTTGTCCTCTGAAGACCGAGGGTGCCTGTGCCTAGCCAAAACCAGTTCTGTGCAGCTTCCTGGCAGGAGGTGGAGACAGCATTGTTGGAAGCAGACCTGGCCCAGGTAGCTGAAAGGAAATCTCCTCCCCCTACTCTCTATTCTATGAGGGCTCAGGGGAGTGAAAGGAAATCTCCACAGCCTACTCTCTATTCAGCCAAGTTCCTATTCAGCCCAGCCCGGACTCAACAGACTGCTAGAGCCCAGGCCATCCTGTCACTCACAAACCAGACATACAATACACAACCTAGCAGAGGCAGGCTGGATGGTTAGGCAAGAAAATACCTACTTTCTAAAAGTGGTATTTTCAAACACAGAATGTAAAAATCCCCCTTACTAAAAGATGCATTTTAACATTCTGAGTTCAGGCATACTAAATTAGTTTTTCTACCATGTTCACTGGGTCAGTTAGGATTATAAGATCTTTTTATTTTATTTTTTTTTATTATCAAAAAGAAGAGATATTATAATCATACATTCCGATACAATACATATAATTATATGAGAGAAAAAGACAAAAAGCAGAATACAGTAATCTGTCATTAAATTAAATCATGCAGCAGGAATCATATAAATAAGCTAAATAGTAGGCTCGAATATAGAATCACGATCCAAATCAAAACCCTGATCCGTGATCCGAATTCTTGGTTGGCTGTATTTCCTTATTAAACAGCCATTTCATTTACATAATTTCTTTGTTTTAAACACGATAAATGACTTGGAGTTTTCCTAGTCTAAGGCCCCCCATACAGATCTGTATTTTAGGAGAGCCCGAGCTCCCCTATTCTTAGCCAGAGCTTTGTCTCTTTCCCCAATTTCTCTAAGAGCTGACCACCATTCCACCTCTGTAGAGGTCCATGATCTAGCTATTACTAGTCGTGCAGTAACAATCATTATAGACAATAAGGGGCCATTCTGTCGAGCACTTTCTTCCTTATATCCTAGCATCCGTTCTGTAGTTGACAATCTTACATCCATAGCAAATCTGTTTGATATTGTCGCCGAGATCTTATCCCAAAACCCCTTCAACAAGGGGCAAAGCACAAACATGTGCACGATATCTGCCGCGTGTCGTCCACATTTAGGGCAATTCTGGCGCGAGCCTGGCTGGGGAGCACAGCTTAAATTCCCTATTGCAGACCATTGAGCAATTTTTTCAGGTGTATAATAGAGACAACTAAGGTGCCGATTCCGATCCTGGAAAGACCGGGTACGAACCATCGGTCGGAGCGTTTTCTCCGTCCGACTCGTACCCGGGAAAAAAACATTACAAACATGCAAGTACGATTCGCACGGAAACACCATTTCCGTACGAATCGTAAAAAACACCGACCGCCGAAAAAATACATACCAATGTGATCCGGGACAGCGCCGACGTGACGTCGGGACGCATTCAGGCTGCGTTTCACGAACCAGGAAGTACGATTCGAACCGACAGCAGTCCGGACGGCAATATTTTTACTGCACCCAATAAGTGCCGGGAAAGCAAAGTACGCTGCGATGCGAGCGGAATTGGGGGACCGGTACGGGCCGTACCCCCCCTCCCAACCCCCCGTTTGTACGTGCCGTCCCCCCAGCCCCCCCCGCGGATGTACGGTGCGTACCCCCACCCCCGTATGTACGGTGCGTACCCCCACCCCCGTATGTACGGTGCATACCCCCACCCCCGTATGTACGGTGCGTACCCCCACCCCCGTATGTACGGTGCATACCCCCACCCCCATATGTACGGTGCGTACCCCCACCCCCGTATGTACGGTGCGTACCCCCACCCCCGTATGTACGGTGCATACCCCCACCCCCGTATGTACGGTGCGTACCCCCACCCCCGTATGTACGGTGCATACCTCCACCCCCGTATGTACGGTGCGTACCCCCACCCCGTATGTACGGTGCGTACCCCCACCCCCATATGTACGGTGCGTACCCCCACCCCCATATGTGCGGTGCATACCCCCACCCCCGTATGTACGGTGCGTACCCCCACCCCCGTATGTACGGTGCATACCCCCACCCCCGTATGTACGGTGCATACCCCCACCCCCGTATGTACGGTGCGTACCCCCACCCCCGTATGTACAGTGCGTACCCCCACCCCCGTATGTATGGTGCATACCCCCACCCCCGTATGTACGGTGCTTACCCCCACCCCCATATGTACGGTGCATACCTCCACCCCCGTATGTACGGTGCGTACCCCCACCCCCGTATGTACGGTGCATACCCCCACCCCCGTATGTATGGTGCGTACCCCCACCCCCGTATGTAGGCACATGTCTCCATGGTTGCTATTGAAGTTCTCTCCGTGCGGTGTTTTTTCCATACGGTTGTACAATCGGACGGACGGGATGGATCGTACTTGCGCGCTCAGACTTCAGTTTTCCGATTCATACGTAAAATCGTCCAGGGACGTGTCGGACACTTTTTCCGACCCGAGGACGTGTGGGGGAATTTTCCCGATGTGATTCGTATGGAGTTTTTCCCATGCGAATCGTACTTGGCAGTTTGTACGCTACTTGTACGATTCGTACGGAAAAAAGTCCAGATTCAATTCGGACGGGGGAAATTTTTCCAGGATCGGAATCGGCACCATAATGTCTGAAATTGCTGAAGCTGAAGATTAGTTGAGTGTACAGATCGGGAGATATAGTCAAAAGCCAGCTTTATCCTATCACTCGTAATAGCCTCCCCCAAATTCTCACTCCATCTAAGTGCCAGTTTCTCACATCCATCTGTCCTATTCTCACAGGGCATTTGATATGCCCTGCTAATAGTTGCATGTAGATTCTGGCCATAAATAAGTTCCCACATACTAGCCTCCTTAACCAACCATATTCCTAATCTCCTAACCAAATGATCTTTAATTTGTAGATATTTAAAGAAAAAGGTTTGTGGGATATTAAATGTTACAGAAAGATTCTCAAATGTCTTTATACCATTGCAATCAAACAGTTGTCCCAACAATTGTACCCCATATTTAGCCCATTGAAGGACAATACTATCTTGATAAATGCCAAGAAACATTGGATTACCCCATATAGGAAATCTACTATGGATTACAGGAAGAGAAAGTCTGGATTCAATATTTGTCCATATATAGACCAAGTCCCGTATCGTCTTAAACTTAACGAGCTTGAAATAATTAGGATTAAAACGATAGAGAAATAATTTGCTTTCGGCCCCTAAAATCAACCAATGCCAATACTCCACCAGTTCGGGATGTAAAAGACTCCGTAAACGGTCTACAAAAGCTGAAAGATAGTAAGATTTAAGATCAGGTAGATCTAGACCTCCCTGATTATAAGGACATTTCATTAATGCTATAGCCCTTCTTGCCATCCGATATCCCCAAATAAAACTACTAAAAATTCCATCTAATTTTTTAAAGAAGGCATCCGGAATATGCAATGGAATCGACCTAAACAAATAAAGAAATTTAGGGAGAATATTCATTTTAATAATATTACATCTACCCAAGATGCTCAGAGGTAGCTTATGCCATGCTTTTAATTGTTTTTCAACTTTACTTAGTAAAAAAGCATAAAATTCAGCGAATGTATTAACTTAATATTAGAGGAAATTTGGACCCCTAAATAAGTAGCCTTCTCACAAACGCCTTCAATCAGATCATGCGATTGAAAATTAAGCAAAACTTGAGTTTTACTACGATTCAACTTATAGCCGGAGAATTGACCAAACTTATTTGCCTCCATAGCTATTTGTTCTATAGTCTCCTTGGGTTTTGTAGTAAACATAGCTATGTTGTCGGCATATGCCGTCAGTTTAAGGAGACGGTGCTCAATGTTCAGCGGGGAGATTGCTTTATTAGCCAATAGTGTTCGAATAAATGGCTCAATATAGAGAGCAAATAGAAGAGGTGAGAGGGGGCCACCCTGCCTCGTACCACGCCTTATAGGAAAAGGATTAGTATTGATATTAAAATAAAGCAATTTCGCTTTTGGATCCTTATACATAGCAGGTATTAATTTTAGAAAATTTTCTTTAACCCCGCATGCCAAAAGTGTCGCCCAAAGATAGTCCCAGGCCACCCGGTCAAATGCTTTTTCCGCATCCAATAAAATCATGCCAAGTTCGATTTTTAGCTTCCCCGCAGCATCAAAGGCAGCTTTTGTTGTATTTGTACAGAAAAAGGGGGGGGGGACCAGGAGCTTGTTGTGGTCCAGTGTCTGTGCTCCGTGTATCATCTGTATCACTCAAAAGGGAGACACTGTTCCAAAAAAGGAAAGAAAACGAGAGAGGCTGGCAAACGAGAGAGGCTCAAAGAGATTTGGGGAGATAAAGTCCTAGGCTATTGTTGGACCCAAAGGCTAGAGGGGGAAGCAGAGCTTAATTTCTCTTGTTGCCCTCACACACCCCGAGGGATGTCATGCTTCATCATTGGGCGTTTTGCTCCTCGTCGGGCCGGCGCTGCAATGCCCTACGGGTCCCCCGGAGGGTCACTTTAGCGGAGATCTTTTAAGAGAAAACGCCGTTTGGTGCATGCGGGTGTGTGGTTTGGGTCCTAAAAAGGCAAGTGGTGATGTGAATGTGTCTGTGACGTGATAAATTAAAAATGTCTAAGGGTTGCTAGTAGAGTAAGATTTAATACAAGTGGCACCCTTGACACACTAAAAAACCCGTAGGTTAAGTGTTACCTTAATGGTAATAATGTTCCATCAGGTGACTAAACTGTGGTCAAATTGGTCGACATGTTTCGCGCCCCAATGGTCCAAAACGGATCCGTGGCGCTTCCTCAGGACCGACTAAAGGTTGAGTGAAATGTGAATGTGAACTGGGGGGTACTACCCACAGTATGTATCCGGGCTTGCAGGGAAAGAGTGGCCCTGCTCTCTGTTGTATCAGAGTAAAGATCGCTCCTGGATAAAGGCCTAAAAATGGGGAGAATGATGCCTCTTACACACCTACCCCAGCCGTCCTCCTTTCCAGACAGGAGGACGGCTGGGGTAGGTGTGTAAGAGGCCACGCCGGAGCAAAACTCACAAGAAGGTGTGTACGCTCGTCCCCTAGTCAATGGAGCATCATTCTCCCCATTTTTAGGCCTTTATCCAGGAGCGATCTTTACTCTGATACAACAGAGAGCAGCCTCGAGGATCCGATCCCTCCTTTCCCTCAGGTATCCCAAACAGCCTTAGATTATTGTGCCTTTGCCTATTTTCCAAATCTTCGATCTTAGCCAAGCAGGTATGGATTTGCTGTTCATGTGTCTGAGCAACCTGTGCCACAGTTGTAACTGTCTCCTCCACCTCAGCAACTCTGCCTTGTAATTCCTTCACATCTTTGGCAACATTAGCTACTGTGTTTGTAACCTCATCAAGTGATAGCTTAATATTTAAATAATCCGCCCTAACTTGTGCGTAGTGTGCCTGTGCCTCCCAACGCTGCTCTTGTAAAGCTTGTAAGATTATAGCTAAAGAGGGCTCTACCCCTGTGGTCAAGTTACTGTCATTAGCTGCTATCGCTTCCGTGCTTGCCGTTATCAATGGCTGAGGGTTGCTGACGCGGGCCTCCTGAGCCGAGGGAGCTTGATCATTACTGTCTATGCTACCACTTTCAGGACTAAAATTTGCAATAGTTTGAGGTCTAGTTAAGCAAGTAGCAGACAGACTTGAAATCATAGCATGAACGTCCCCCTTGGCTTGTACCCATTTCCTTAACGGGCTACTTTCTAAACCACGGGAGGAGCCGGCACTTATACGCCCAGTTCTATCCTGTAGATCGCAAGATTTCCTATATTTATTACTAGTTTTAGTGATTTTGACCTTTTTCTTTTGGCTAAATATATTATGAATTTTATCTGACCCTATTTGTTGGTCATCTAATGGCATGTGCTCCTCTTCTGTGGAAGCTATTAACTGCTGTCGGATGTTAGTTACTTGCTGGGGTAATACAGAGACTAAGGCTAAAGCTGAAGCTGAAGCTAATCCATTACCGCTCCGGTTTCTAGGCTCAGTTAGCTCAGAGCGGTTAGGTAATTTAGCATTTATATCTTTATTGCTATTAATAAGCAAAACTGCTTGGCTGAGCTCCGGGCTGAATACTTCGCTAGATTGAGTGATATCCTGCGGGCTGACACAGTCACCTGCGCAATTACTTAGAATATTATTAGCCCCACTACTAGCGAGAAAATTATAGATAGATTGCTTCTCCTCATTATAGTTTACTATGCCAGTTGGTAAGTCAGCGTTACAACAAACAAATGATGGACGGAATGCTGACAATGCAGACATTCTCCCCCAGTCAAGAGATCTGGGTTAAATCCATCGTTCTTTTGCCCACTACACCACCCCAGTTCAGACATGGCCATATGCAAATCAGTCTTGACCCTGTGCCTCATGGGAACAGTCCAGCCCGAACTGCCAAGCCATGTCTTCCCTGGACCGGAATCAAGCATCCTAGGACCGGTTTCTGGCTATCAGCCGTCATCAGCCAGGATAGCTTGACTCCAGTGGCGTAGTGAGCACGGGTCCCACGTCTGGGAATACCCATCCCACTTAGGGCGAAAAGCGTTACAACAAACAAATGATGGACGGAATGCTGACAATGCAGACATTCTCCCCCAGTCAAGAGATCTGGGTTAAATCCATCGTTCTTTTGCCCACTACACCACCCCAGTTCAGACATGGCCATATGCAAATCAGTCTTGACCCTGTGCCTCATGGGAACAGTCCAGCCCGAACTGCCAAGCCATGTCTTCCCTGGACCGGAATCAAGCATCCTAGGACCGGTTTCTGGCTATCAGCCGTCATCAGCCAGGATAGCTTGACTCCAGTGGCGTAGTGAGCACGGGTCCCACGTCTGGGAATACCCATCCCACTTAGGGCGAAAAGCGTTACAACAAACAAATGATGGACGGAATGCTGACAATGCAGACATTCTCCCCCAGTCAGGAGATCTGGGTTAAATCCATCGTTCTTTTGCCCACTACACCACCCCAGTTCAGACATGGCCATATGCAAATCAGTCTTGACCCTGTGCCTCATGGGAACAGTCCAGCCCGAACTGCCAAGCCATGTCTTCCCTGGACCGGAATCAAGCATCCTAGGACCGGTTTCTGGCTATCAGCCGTCATCAGCCAGGATAGCTTGACTCCAGTGGCGTAGTGAGCACGGGTCCCACGTCTGGGAATACCCATCCCACTTAGGGCGAAAAGCGTTACAACAAACAAATGATGGACGGAATGCTGACAATGCAGACATTCTCCCCCAGTCAAGAGATCTGGGTTAAATCCATCGTTCTTTTGCCCACTACACCACCCCAGTTCAGACATGGCCATATGCAAATCAGTCTTGACCCTGTGCCTCATGGGAACAGTCTAGCCCGAACTGCCAAGCCATGTCTTCCCTGGACCGGAATCAAGCATCCTAGGACCGGTTTCTGGCTATCAGCCGTCATCAGCCAGGATAGCTTGACTCCAGTGGCGTAGTGAGCACGGGTCCCACGTCTGGGAATACCCATCCCACTTAGGGCGAAAAGCGTTACAACAAACAAATGATGGACGGAATGCTGACAATGCAGACATTCTCCCCCAGTCAAGAGATCTGGGTTAAATCCATCGTTCTTTTGCCCACTACACCACCCCAGTTCAGACATGGCCATATGCAAATCAGTCTTGACCCTGTGCCTCATGGGAACAGTCCAGCCCGAACTGCCAAGCCATGTCTTCCCTGGACCGGAATCAAGCATCCTAGGACCGGTTTCTGGCTATCAGCCGTCATCAGCCAGGATAGCTTGACTCCAGTGGCGTAGTGAGCACGGGTCCCACGTCTGGGAATACCCATCCCACTTAGGGCGAAAAGCGTTACAACAAACAAATGATGGACGGAATGCTGACAATGCAGACATTCTCCCCCAGTCAAGAGATCTGGGTTAAATCCATCGTTCTTTTGCCCACTACACCACCCCAGTTCAGACATGGCCATATGCAAATCAGTCTTGACCCTGTGCCTCATGGGAACAGTCCAGCCCGAACTGCCAAGCCATGTCTTCCCTGGACCGGAATCAAGCATCCTAGGACCGGTTTCTGGCTATCAGCCGTCATCAGCCAGGATAGCTTGACTCCAGTGGCGTAGTGAGCACGGGTCCCACGTCTGGGAATACCCATCCCACTTAGGGCGAAAAGCGTTACAACAAACAAATGATGGACGGAATGCTGACAATGCAGACATTCTCCCCCAGTCAAGAGATCTGGGTTAAATCCATCGTTCTTTTGCCCACTACACCACCCCAGTTCAGACATGGCCATATGCAAATCAGTCTTGACCCTGTGCCTCATGGGAACAGTCCAGCCCGAACTGCCAAGCCATGTCTTCCCTGGACCGGAATCAAGCATCCTAGGACCGGTTTCTGGCTATCAGCCGTCATCAGCCAGGATAGCTTGACTCCAGTGGCGTAGTGAGCACGGGTCCCACGTGTGGGAAGGGTATGCTCAGACGTGAGTCCCTTGCTCTCCATGCCACTGGAATCAAGCTATCCTGGCTGACGAGGGCTGAAAGCCCGAAACCGGTCCTAGGATGCTTGTTTCCAGTCCAGGGAGGACCTGGCTTGGCAGTTCGGGCTGGACTGTTCCCATGGGGCACAGGGTCAAGACTGATTTGCATATGGCTGGGTTCAAACTGGAATGGCATGGTGAGCAAAAAAACGATGGATTTAGGCCCAGATCTCTGTACTGGGGTGAATGTATGACATTGTTCTGCATTCTGTCCATCAATTGTTGTTTTTGCAGTTGGTAAGTCAGAGCATCCTTCACGTTGAAGCAGAGACGTTTTCTCTCCTCTCCCGCAGTCTAGCAAAGGTGCGCTGTTTCCTGTGTCTCTTTCATTTTCACTAGCAGTACTAGCATTGGGGATACCAAGTAGCTCAGTAAGGGCGATAGTATCCGTCGTAGCAGCGCGGAGCCCCCCTTCTTCCAGCAGCAACGCTGTCTTACCTGCTCCCACGCACCGGACTGTTGTCTTACTGGTCTTAGAGAGTATGGATTTGCCCCTGATTTCGGCGTCTTCGTCAGGTAATGCAGAAGTTTGAGCCCCAGGGAGCCGAGCAGCCCGCGCACCTTTCGTTGCGTTCCTTGGTGGCACCATATTAAGACGCGACCAGCCGATCGCAGACGCCGAGGAGCAGGAGCCGCTGCCATTGCCGCTGCTGTAGGAGCGTAGATGATACGAAATCAGGTTTCTCCAACAGGAACTCCTGACAGCCTGGAAAACCCTTCCGCTCAGGATGAGCATGAGAGCAAGCCGGGGACCAGCCGAAAGCCAGCCGGTAAGACCGCGAAAGCCAGTCAGAGCAGGAGAGCAGGAGAGCAGAGAAGAACAAGTGTGAGTACTCCGGGGGGTCCGTATTTAGCACAAATATTACCGACACAGCATCAAATCAGTTTGTCCGTGAAGTATAGATGCAAGCGCATATGGGCCAGTCGGGTCATTTGGGAGCTGGAGCCGTGAGCTGTGAGATGCGGCGGCTCTAGTCCGCCATCTTCCTTCGATCTAGGATTATAAGATCTTATAATCAAACTGCCCATTCTGGCCTATGGGACAGGAAGCCTTGCAATAGTGAAAAACGAAATTGGCTTTAATTTATAGGCCTGGGCGAAAATTTCGTTCCGTTCGCGGAAATTGCGATAATTTGACATTTTCGCGTTCCGCGGAAAGCGCGAAAATGTCAAAATTTCCGCATTCCGCAGCTTAGCGATAATTTGGTTCTTGCTCGTGCTGTAAAATAATACATTCTCGCGCGCGCGCGATCGCCTTACCTGAATCCCTGCGTTCGCCGACAAGTTTTCTTGATCCGGTCGCGTTCTCCATGAGATGTTGTATTGTTTTTAGCCATTTGCGACAGTTCGCACCCGCAGTGACGTCATGCGTCGCGCGATCACGTCTTTCTTCTCGCGATCATGCACCGCGAGACAACTGAAAACAAGATGGCCGCGCCCGCGAGCAACCACATGGGTAAGTTGGCGAGCCGCAACCATGCAGAAAATCTCGCGAACATGCGGGAAAGAAACTTCCGCATCTTCACGATATTTCCGCGTGTTTGCGATAATTTTTAACATTTTCGCGATAATTTGCGAAAGTGGATTTCGCAAATTCCGCCCACCCCTAGTAATTTACTACCAGGACATACCACACACACCAGGGCATGTCCTACCTTTTACTTAAAATGCACCCTGCTCTTGGGCCTACCTTAGGGGTGGCTAACATGTAGAGAAGGGAATGTTTAGGGACTGGTAAGTGGGCGCACTTACCAAGTCGACATGGCAGTACTAGACTGCACACAGGCTCTGCAATGGTAGGCCTGAGGCACACTTTACAAGCTGCTTCTGTGGGTGGCACAATAAGTGCTGCAAGCCCACTAGCAGCATTTGATCTACAGGCCCTGGGCACACATGATGCACTGTACTATGGTCTGACAAGTAAATCAAATAAGCCAATCATGGAGTTACTAATCCATTACAACAATTTAAAATAGGGAGCACTTGCACTGTAGCACTGAGTAGCAGAAGCACAGTGCCCAAAGCATGTAAACCAGCAAAACATACAAAAAACTGCAAAAAAATGGAAGGGAGACTCAAGCCAATGGTTCCAGGTGTAACACTTGTCCCCTCCAGCTGAAATGTGGGGAGAACTACCCATCTCCTTGGAAGTTCTCTTCACTAAGGCGGAGAAATCTGGACAGATCATCAGCATTGGTGTGTTCTGTACCAGGGCGGTGTTCCACCGTGAAGTCCATCCCCTGTAGGGAAATGGACCACCTCAACAACTTTGGATTCTCATCCCTCATCTGCATCAATCATCTGAGGGGCCTGTGGTCGGTCTGAACCAGGAAATGAGTCCCAAACAAGTATGGTCTCAACTTCTTCAGTGCCCAGACAACAGCAAATGCCTCACGCTCAATTGCACTCCACCTCTGTTCCTGTGGAAGTAACCTCTACTAATGAAGGCTACAGGTTGGTCTAGGCCCTCCTCATTCATCTGTGAAAGAACAGCCCCCACACCATGCTCTGAAGCGTCTGTCTGAACAATGAATGTTTCTGAGAAGTTGGGTGCCTGAAGCATGGGTGCTGTGCACATGGCAGTCTTCAGGGCATCAAAAGCTTTCTGACAGGTGTCAGTCCAGTTCATTTTCTTGGACTGCTTCCTGGAAGACAGCTCAGTCAAGGGTGCAACAATGTTGTCATACCCCTTGACAAACCTTCCTGTAGTACCCTGTGAGTCCTAAAAGGCTCTCACCTGTGTCTGGGTTTTGGGGGGTTCCAGGATGGTATCAATCTTGGGTTGTAGGGGCGCCACCTGGCCGCTTCCTACCCGGTGCCCCAAGTACACCACGGAACCCTGCCCGATCTAGCACTTATTCGCCTTGATCATGAGGCCTGCTTTTCGCAGTGCTATCAACTCTTCCCAGAGGTGGTGCAGATGTTCATCCCAGGTGGGACTAAACACTGCGATGTCATCCAGGTAGGCGGCACTGAAATCATACAGTCCAACCAACACCTGGTTGACCAACCTCTGAAAGGTGGCAGGGGCATTCTTCATCCCAAAGGGCATAACCCGGAATTGGTAGTGCCCATCTGGTGTGGAGAATGCTGACCTCTCTTTGGCCCCATCAGTTAAATCGATCTGCCAGTACCCAGACGTCAAATCAAACGTACTGAGGTACCGTGTAGACCCGAGCCGATCAATGACCTCATAAGCTCTGGGGATGGGGTGCGCGTCAGTCTTGGTGACTAAATTGAGTCCTCAGTAGTCCACACAGAACCAGAGTTCGGGTGTGGCACCAGGCACGGCAGCCTTTGGGAACAAGACCACTGGGCTGGCCCAAGGGCTGTTAGAGGACTCAATCACCCCTAAGGCAAACATCTTGGAGACCTCCTCCTTGATGTAAGCTCTGACCCTGTCAGTCACTCTGTAAGCTGTGTGCTTAACAGGAGGACTGTCCCCAGTGTCCACATCATGGACTAACCAACCAGTGACACCAAGAACCAGCGAGAACAGATCAGAGAATTGTCCCAACAGTTGGCAACAGACATTCTGATGCTCAGGGGTCAGGGTGGTAGAGAGTCGTACACCATCGACTGACCCATCTTGCTTTATTGCAGACAGGAGGTCAGGAAGAGGCTCAGTCTCCTCTTCCATTCCATCATCTGTTGCTAGGAGCATGCCCACTTCGGACCTCTCCAAGTGGGGCTTTAAGTGGTTAACATGCAGGACCCGCAAAGGGTTCCTAGGAGACCGCAAGTCCAACAGATAGGTGACATTACTCTTGTGCTTCACCACCTCAAATGGTCTGGTCTACTTTTCCTGGAGAGCACAGGGCTCCACTGAGGCCATGACTTAAACTTTCTGTCCAGGCTGAAACTCGATCAGAGTGGCATTCTGATCATACCACCGTTTCATCTCTTCCTGGCTGGCTTCCAGATTCGTCTGAGCGAGCTGTTTGAAACGCCTAGTCTGGTTCCTGAAGGCCAGCATGTAACTGTATACATCCTGGGGAGGTTTACTGGGAGCTTTCTCCCAGCCTTCCTTCACCAGACTCAGAGGTCCTATTACCGGGTGACCATACAGTAGTTCAAAGGGACTGAACCCTAAGGACTTCTGTGGCACCTCACGGTAAGCAAACAGAAGGCATGGCAAGAGGACGTCCCACTTATGCCTCATGGGTTCCTCAAGAACCATAATCATGCCCTTTAGGGTCCGGTTGAATCTTTCAACCAGCCCATTAACTTGGGGTGGTAAGGAGTGGTGAACTTGTATGTTACACCGCACTCCTGCCACAGGGACTATTTGAATATGCAGTTTGTACCATGGTCTGTCACCACCTCTCTGGGGATTCCCACGTGGGAGAAAATCCCCATTAATGCACGTCCCACCACGGTGGCTGTCGTTGTCCTAAGAGGGATGGCTTCCGGGTACCTGGTAGCATGGTCCACCAAGACCAGGATAAACCTGTTGCCCATGGCTCTCTTGGGGTCCAGAGGCCCCACAATGTAAATGCCCATCCGGTCAAAGGGTGTACTGACCACAGGGAAAGGTTGGAGAGGAGCCTTGTGCTTCCTTCCACTTTTACCACTTGCCTGGCAAGTCTGACAAGTCCTGCAATGAGTGTCTGAACTCTTGCGCATCTGGGGCCAATAAAAGTGAATGACAAGCCTCTCAAAGGTCTTGTCCTGCCCCAGATGTCCAGCTAATGGGGAATCATGAGCCAAAGCCAGTAGGAAGGCTCTGAAGCACTGGGGTACCAACGGCACACGGGCTGACCCAGGCTCAGCAACCTTAGGCTTGCCATACAGGAGACCATTCTCCCAGTAGATCCAATGTGATCCAGACTGATCACCTGCTGCCTGGTTTGTGGCCTGTTGCCACAAAGCCACAAGAAAAGGGCACTTCTGCTGTACTTCGCAGAATTCCTCCCTTGAGGGTCCTCCTTCTTGCTGCCAATGGGTCAGCTCAGGCAGATCCCCCAGTTCGGCCACTTGCTCCCCTGTAGGTTCCAGGGCATTCACCTCAAAGTCTGCCTCCTCCTGGACCATGGGAACTGTGGTGGCTGTTTTCCCATGCCCCCTACCTCTTCTCTTTAAGGCAGGTACCTCGGCCATACTTTCACGCTCCAGGTCCTCTTTAACACCCTTACTGGCTGCCATAGAAAGAGTGGTCACACATGCCCACTCAGGCAGACCCAACATCTCTAAATGGGACCTTCTCTCCACCTTAGCCGAAGGGGAGTTCTCTAAATCGTTGCCCAACAGACAATCAACAGGCAGGGCTGGCCTCACAGCTACTTGAAGGGTACCTGAGAACCCCCCCACTCAAAGGGAATCTGAGCCACCTCACATTGGCTCTCTGAGTTGTCCGCGGCAACCACAAGGAAGAATGCATGGGGGATCACCTGCTCCTTAGACACCAGCCGACAACTGACAGCTGTCACACTGGTCCCGGTGTCTCTCAGAGTCTCCACCCTATGGCCATTGATGGTCACCCACTGCCTGTATTTTTTAGTGTTATCAGGTGGCTGGGTCCTAGGGACCATCTCACAATCTCCTAAACAGGTGAGGGACATTTGTGCGGGACCCCAACCACCTTGGGCACCCATTTCCTCCCCGCCCAGGGCTACACTTGCCATCTGGTGGGGTGGTGCATGAGATCGTGCATTGGGATCTCTCTGGGGGCACTTGGGGTCATACCAACAGTGGCCCACTAAACCACATTTAAAACATGTAGGGGGGCCCCTGCGAACAGGTTTACCTGTCGGGGCCTCTGGCTTCTTCTCAGGGGGAAGCTGGGAACCCTTCCCTTGGGAATTACTTTGGGGCCCTTTCTGGAAGTCCCTCTGTTTACCCTTGCCCCCCCCACTCTTCTGCTGGGGACCCTGCCGACCTATGGTGAAGTCTCCCACATGACTCTTGTGGACCCGGGTACTGACCCAGCGGTCCGCCTCCTCAAAAGTAGTCACTCTGCTACCCTTCACCCAACCATCCATAGCTCTGCAAAAGAAAGATACATATTCTACCCAGGTAGTTGCCTCCAGTTTCTTACAATTCCTGAACCTCTGTCTATAGAGTTCTGGGATCAACCCATACCTGGTCATCAGGGCTTACTTCATGTGAGCATAAAGCATCCTATTCTCACTGGGCTGGTCTAACAAAGTATACCTCCCATCATTAACAAAGCAGCCCCACAAATCCGCTCCCCAGTCCTTCTCAGGAACCCGGTGGGCCAACATTGCCATTTCATAGGCTGCAAATCACTGCCCAATATCTTTATGCTTATGAAAATCCATGATGACATCCTTGGGGAAATATCCTTCTGCAGGCACAGATGGTGCGCTGCCACCAGAGGGATTAATTTCTAAGCTTCTAGCTTTGATCTCCAACTCCCTCAACATTCTCTCATGTTTTAATCACATTCTTTCTCTTTCCAATGCTAACTTGTTATTTTCAAACTCCAGCTTCTTATTCTCTAGGTCTTTCTGACCCGCCATCTTGAGCTTGGTTAGCTCCATTTTATGCACTCTTTTTCTCTCCCTGTCCTCCAGCTCTCCTGGGGACAGACCCTTGGAAGAAACACTGCTGCCTGGCGGGGATGGTGCTCTCTCCTCGGCTTGACCCAATGGCCCATCTAGCTGCCCATCTGTATCCTCGGCCTCTTCCACATGCTCAGAGGCATCTCTAGCTTCCCACCAGGCCCTCAGCGCCTTTTGGAACTCATCCTTCTTGGTGAGGCCTGGAGTAGCAACTTTAAATTTCCAACAGGAGGATTTCAGCTGCTTCACAGTGTAGGTATCCACCCTTTCTTCCTCAAAATCTAGATCCATAGATGCGTTGGATGCTGGTTGGCTCATGGCAATAAGAACTGGCAGCCTTTAGCAAAAATAACAGTTGCAAGAGAAAAATAATTCTACCAAAATGTATGTGGTTGTGCTTGGTCTGCACTCACTAGTAGTGTACACCAATCACTCTATATGTTATGTTATGTTATGTTATGTTAATCGTTTTTATAAGGCGCGCAGCTGCCCCAGCCAAGGGGCGTCCCGGCGCCTGATCAGGTACCACAACACAACAAATCGATGCTAATAAGGGAAAAGGAGGGAATCAGTCAGCGGTTGGAAACAAAAAAGTTTTTATGGCGCGCCTAAAGGAAGTAAGGCTGTTCAGGGCTCGAATATGGACAGGGAGAGAATTCCATAATCCTGCTGCTAATACTCGAAAAGGGCGACCTCCCATCCTACTCAGTCTAAACCGTGTATTGACCGCCAGATGGAGAGATTCCGATCTAAGAGACCGCGTAGGAACATAGGAGGAGACAAGCTTAGCGAGGGCTGGAGGAGAGGAAAGCTTCAAGATTTTAAATGTCAGGCAGAGAGCCTTAAATTTAATTCTCTGTCTAACCGGCAGCCAGTGGAGAGAGGTCAAAACTGCAGAGACAGAGCACTGTCTAGGGAGGCCAACGATGGCACGCGCCGCGGCATTCTGCACCCTTTGCAATCTAGTAGCCTCCGCCTGATTCACTCCGAGCAGCAGCGCACTCCCATAGTCCAGCCGAGAAAGAAATGTGAGTCCAGAATCCCACCGCTGCCACCAATGTTAGAACTCGGGGTCTCTAGTTGGCAATGGTTTGCACCTTCGTCCAAATAGGGACCCTTGCTTCTAGTCAGGGTAAGGGGGCTACACTCCTAAAATAACCCCTGCTCACCCCTGTGGTAGCTTGGCATGAGAAGGAAGGCTTATCTCAGAGGCAGTGTGTAAAGCATTTGTAAACACATACTGTAATACAGTGAAAACACTAAAGATGGACACCACATAGGTTTTATACAAAAATAAGTATTCTTTATATAGACTTAACACAAGACCCAAATGACAAAAATCCACAATACAGTATTGGAAAAATGACTTTTAGATGGTAAAAATATCTTAGTTCAAAGTTGATGATAAATGTGACACTTTCTCACAAAGTACCTTTGGATGCGTAACGCAAGATAAACAAAAGGTTCGCAGGGAGAGCGAAGCGTCGGGTCCTTGCTTCGGGGGAGGCAATGCGTTTGTTCCTCAGTGCTTGCGCAAAGTAGGCGATGCGTCTGTTCCTTAACGGAGAGGAGGTGATGCGTCTATCTCGTAGTGCGTTCCGGTTATGATGCGACAAAATAGCGCTGCGATCTGAAGATCCGGTGTGATGCGACAAAATGGTGTCTTTGATGCGGTGCGACGATGTGAAGGTGAGGCGTGCACGCACGATGGCCGTGTGGCGAACTCGGGAACTTCTGAGCCCCAACAGGTCCTGCGACATGCTTCTCCGGTGATGCGACGGCGACCCTTGCGGTGGCGACACGCTTCTCCGGTGAAGCGATGACAAACAGCTGTAACGGAGACCCGCTTCTGCAGGGATGCGACGGCGACCTCTGTGGCGACAACACGCTTCTTCGGTGATGTGACGGCAACAGCTGCGGCAGCAATGCGCTTCTCGTTGCTTCGTGCTTCCAGCTCCCAACAATACGCATGCTTCTGCAGACAGAATTCCCAGCAAGGAAATTCAGGGGGGAGCTGGTGGTGGTCTTGTATCCCTCAGACTTCAGCAAGAGGCAAGCACAATTCAAGCCCTTGTAGATTCTTCTTCAAGATGATGAAAGTTCATAAAAAGTTCCTTCTCCTTTCCTTGGCATATGAGTCACCACTGCAGGCCAACCCCAGAAAATAGCACAATGGCCCATGGGAAGTCAAATCCTTCAATTTTTTTTTGGTTCCTCTCCTTGGCAAAGGTTTGTCTTGATTCCCAGAAGTGATCTAAAGTCTTGGGGCCCCAATATTTATACCAGTAAATCCTTTGTCCTCTGAAGGACGAGGGTGCCTGTGCCTAGCCAAAACCAATTATGTGCGGCTTCCTGGTAGGAGGTGGAGACAGCATTGTTGGAAGCAGACCTGGCCCAGGTAGCTGAAAGGAAATCTCCTCCCCCTACTCTCTATTCTATGAGGGCTCAGGGGAGTGAAAGGAAATCTCCGCCCCATACTCTCTATTCAGCCAAGGTCCTATTCATCCCAGCCCTGATTCATCAGACTGCTGGAGCCCAAGCCCTCCTGTCACTCACAAACCAGACATGCAATACACAACCTAGCAGAATCAAGATGGATGGTTAGACAAGAAAATACCTACTTTCTAAAAGTGGTATTTTCAAACACAGAATGTAAAAATCACCCTTACTAAAAGAAGTATTTTATAATTCTGAGTTCAGGCATACTAAATTAGTTTTTCTACCATGTTCCCTGGGTCAGTTAGGATTATAAGATGTTATAATCAAACTGCCTTTCTGGCCTATGGGGACAGGTAGCCTTGTAATAGTGAAAAACAAAATTGGCTATAATTCACTATGAGGGCATGCCACACACACCAGGGCATGTCCTACCTTTTACTTACAATGCACCCTGCTCTTGGGCCTTCCTTAGGGGTGGCTAACATGTAGAAAAGGGAAGGTTTAGGGACTGGTAAGTGGGTGCACTTACCAAGTCGACATGGCAGTACTAGACTGCACACAGGCTCTGCAATGGCAGGCCTGAGGCACACTTTACAAGCTGCTTCTGTGGGTGGCATAATCAGTGCTGCAAGCCCACTAGCAGCATTTGACCTACAGGCCCTGGGCACACATGGTGCACTGTACTAGGGTCTGAGAAGTAAATCAAATAAGCCAATCATAGAGTCACTAATCCATTACAACAATTTAAAATATGGAACACTTGCACTGTGGCACTAAATAGCAGTGGCACAGTGCCCAAAGCATGTAAACTAGCAAAACATATAAAAAACAGAATAGACAACAGCAAAAAAATGGAAGGGAGACTCACGCCAATTGTACCAGGTCTAACAGTACTGGATTGGGAGCTGAAGTGTGTGCAGCTGAGTCTGCTGGGGACATCTCTTCACAATAAACTCACTTGGAGAAGAAAATGGCCAGCGTTATTCTTACAGGGCACCTGGGGATTTAACAGTCTCTGCTCTTCTTCCAACTCCAGCAGCTGCTGGACAGACCAGCCCTTGAAATGCGGCCTGCTGGGGAAATTCTCACTAACTTGGCTGGTCAACCTGCCCATGTTTGGGATCTGTGTTCTGAATGACCATTCACGAGGGCAGATCTTGAAGTGCTTGGGAATATTTGTCTATGTATTAGTCCTGGTACTGCTGTGTTTACCACAAGAATTTATGGATAATGCATTTTATCAACACAATCAAGTAAAACATTATAATAATAAATTGACATTTTGCAAACTATTGAACTATACGCTTTACTAAAAGAGGATGAAAGGATTATACACAATTTTAAATACAATGAAGGAGACATGATAGGCGAAGAGTGAAAAGGGCAGAAGATGGGCACACGATATGGGAATGAAAAGGGGAAAAGAAAATGGTAGTGAAGTTATGTTGGGAGGCACTCTCTCGTCTATTGCAATGCATAAAATCACAGTACATGTAATGAATTTAAAAATGTTTGTAAATTGGAAAATCATAGTGGTTTCATGTCAATGATGGTGTGATTTCAAAATAAGCCTGTTGCTTTCATTCTTGCCCTCTTTAGTACCCAGATCAAATGAGCAAGAAATAACTTGTGTACGCTTTCCACTATGGCAAAACATTTTGAGGTGTTTAATTTCTTTTTGTCAGAGGGCTTTACTTTTGCTAGTGCAAAAAGTGTATTTGTGCACTGCTTGCACATTCTGAAAACCTGACTGTCTTTTACTATGTTTGGGTCAAGGAGTTCTACTTTTAGCCATCCTTTGAGTGCTGGCTGATACATGGAAAACTCCTCCTAAGACCACTTTCAGAGAGGTTCTGGAGTATCATGCAGGCTTTGTCCATCTGTATTTATCTCTTTTGATCTTGAAGTCACCTCAGATAATTTACATTATTTAACCTGTAGAGTTTTTTGTTATTTCCAGTAGTGCGATTAGCAATTCTTCCACATCTGTTGCTTTCACTGGTCGGGAATAGATGTTTATCACTATCATCTTGGCTTGGTCTAAAAACACAAAAATCCATTAAGCGTATCTGGTTCGATTCTGTGTGATTATTTGATGACATTCTGCACACCTGTAGGCCTCCCTGTTTTCTCAGGTGAACAGTCAAAATATCGAATTTAAAATATCGATATGGCAAAATATCGAGTTTTAAATATCGAGTGGACATAATATCGACTTATAAAAATATAGTGGTGCAGAATATCGAAATGCAGGTAAGAAATATCGTTTTTCATAATATCGAAGTTAGTAATATCGACAGTCATAATATAGTTGTTAAAAATATCAATTTTTTGTGTGTTTTAAGTGTTAGTATATGTGTTAAAAGTATGTAATATTTTTATAATGTATGTTTGAATTTTTCTAAAGTAATGAATTTTATGTTAATTAATTTTTGCGTAATTTAATTCCGTAGCGGGTTGTGGGTTTATAGGGGAATAGGGTGGAAGTAATTTAATTATAATACATATTTAAGAATTATTTAGAATTAATTCATTATATGTTAATTACTTTTTGCGTAATTTAATTCTGTAGCGGGTTGTGGACTTGTAGGGGAATAGGGTGGGAAGTAATTTCATTGAAAATGAATGAATTATTTTATTAATTAATAATTTTGTATTTAATAATGTATATTGTTAATTAAGTTAATTAATGTATTATTAATTAATTATAAATTGGTTAATAACAATTAATAATTAATTGGCAATTATGTTAATGGTGTTAATTTGTTTTGTAATTAGTAATTAATTTGATAATTATTAATAATTAATTTCTAAATATGTTAATTGTGTACTTTCTTTAGGATTGGGTTGAGGGTTTATAGGGGAGTAGGGTAGGAAGTAATTTAGTTTTAACGTAATTTTTATTATTTTTAATATTATATTTATTAAAAAAGTTATTTTATAGTGTTAATTGTGTGAATTAATTTATATTTGATGGTTATTCATTTTATTGTTAATTGTTAGTTAAATAATTAATTGTTAATTAATTATGTTAATGTATTAATATTTTACAATATTGTAGGTGATGTTTATTGGGGGAAATGGTGGGAGGTAAATACATTTTGAAAAAATAATTACTTGTTAATGATATTGCAGGAGTGGGTATACTAAATTATTCCCCTACACTATCCAACACTTTCCCTACTGTTACAGGTGGTGGAGTGGGAATCCGCTATCCAACACTTTCCCTACGGTTGAATTGGCTGGAGTGGGAATAGTAATTTTTACCCTCCCGCTATCCAACACTTTCCCTACTGTTGCACTCACTGGAGTGGGAATAGTAATTTTTACCCTCCCGCTATCCAACACTTTCCCTACTGTTGCACTCACTGGAGTGGGAATAGTAATTTTTATCCTCCCGCTATCCAACACTTTCCCTACTTTTGCACTCAATAGAGTGGGAATAGTAATTTTTACCCTCCCGCTATCCAATACTTTCCCTACTGTTACACTTGGTGGAGTGGGAATAGTACATTATTCCCACCCGCTATCCAACACATTCACTACTGTTGCACTCACTGGAGTGGGAATAGTAATTTTTACCCTCCCGCTATCCAACACTTTCCCTACTGTTGCACTCACTGGAGTGGGAATAGTCATTTTTACCCTCCCACTATCCAACACTTTCCCTACTGTTGCACTCACTGGAGTGGGAATAGTACATTATTCCTATCCGCTATCCAACACTTTCCCTACTGTTGCACTCACTGGAGTGGGAATTGTAATTTTTACCCACCCGCAATCCAACACTTTCCCTACTGTTGCACACACTGGAGTGGGAATAGTAATTTTTACCCTCCCGCTATCCAACACTTTCCCTACTGTTGCACTCACTGAAGTGGGAATAGTCATTTTCACCCTCCCGCTATCCAACAATTTCCCTACTGTTACACTTGGTGGAGTGGGAATAGTACATTATTCCCACCCGCTATCCAACACTTTCCCACTGTTGCACTCACTGGAGTGCAAGTAGTAATTTTTATCCTCCTGCTATCCAACACTTTCCCTCCTTTTGCACTCACTGGAGTGGGAATAGTAATTTTTATCCACCCCTATCCAACACTTTCTCTACTGTTCCACTCGCTGGAGTGGGACTGGTAATTTTTATCCACCTGCTATCCAACACTTTTTCTACTGTACCACTCGCTGGAGTGGGAATAGACATTTTTATCCCCTACGCTATGCAAAGTTTTTAGTATTGTTATATTTAATGTAGCATAAAATATTATATAAAAAAAATATTTATTTTAATGTTTTAACTTATTATATATAATATATTTTTATATTTATATTATAAGTTTATTTATATATATATATATGCAATTATAGCTAAATTGTTTTTAACATTTTGGTGCTGATTCTGATCCGGTAAAACCCGGGTACAAATGGTCGTACGGAGCGTTTTTTCCGTCCGACTCGTACCCGGGAAAAACACCTTACAAACTTGCAAGTACGATTCGCACCGAAATACCATTTCCGTACGAGCTGTAAAAAACACCGACCGGCAAAAAAATACATACAAATCAGATTCTGGACGGCGCATACGCGACGTCCGGACGGAGTCAGGCAGCCTTTTACGGACCAGCAAGTACGATTCGTACCTACAGCACTTCGCACGGCAATATTTTTACGGGACCCAAAAAGTGGCGGAAAAGCTAAGTACGCCACGATGCACGGCAAAAAGGGGGCCCGGTACGCACCGTACTCCCATCCCTACACGTCTGCACCGTACCCCCAGCCCCCCCATGTCCGCGCCGTACCCCAGCACCCCCCCATGTCCACGCCGTACCCCCACCACCCCGTATGTACGGTGCGTACCCCCACCACCCCGTATGTATGGTGCGTACCCCCCGTATGTACGGTGCGTACCCCCAGCGCTATGCACTGGGGGTACGCACCGTACATACGGGGTGGTGGGGGTATGCACCGTACATATGGGGGGTACGCACCGTACATACGGGGTGGTGGTGCTACGCACCGTACATACAGGGGGTACGCACCGTACATATGGGGGGTACGCACCGTACATACGGGGTGGTGGCGGTACGGCGCGGACATGGGGGGTGCTGGGGTACGGCACGGACATAGGGGGGGTGCTGGGGTATGGTGCGGATGTACGCGGGAGGGGTGGGAGGCTGGGGGGGGCCGTACGACTCGTACCCCTCGCCCAGGTGTGCCCGGGGTAGGGGTGGCACACAGTTTGCTCCGTACGGGACGTTTTACATGCGGTTGTATATTCGGACGTAGCGTATTACCTGCGTTTGTATATGCGGACGGACGGTACGGATCGTACTTGTGCGCTCGGACTTCAGTTTTACGAATCGTACGTAAAACTGTCCGGGGACGTGTCGTAGACATTTCCCGATGTCATTCGTATGTATTTTCCACGTACGAATCATACTTGCCCATTTGTACGGGACTTGTACGATTCATACGTAAAAAAATACAGATACGATTCGTACGGGATATTTTTTTACCGGATCGGAATCGGCACCTTTATAATTAACAATAGTAATTATTTTTAAATAGTGTTAAGTTCATATATATTTTTAAAAATGCATGTTTATTTTTTTTTACATTACATGTATTATTTATTACTTTTAATGTTTTCTAATTATTTTTAAGTGTTTTACTTAATTATATTTATTATTTAATTAATTTTATATTACTTTTAAGACATTTAAAAAAGTCGATATTTTAGCAAACTATATTATTAACAACAATATTTAGGATTCGATAATTTTGTACTTACCTATTTGTAGATAGGAAGTCGATATTCTGTCACTCGATATTTTTACTTCGATATTGTGGCAGCTCGATGTTCTTCTCCTCGATATTCTGTCAGTGATCCGTTTTCTCAATGCTGTTTTACTTAAAATCGAGATAACTATTTATTTCCCATTAGATAGCTGCCCATGTTTCTGGGAGAGCTATGATTTTGTTAGGTATGGCTTCTATCGTATGCAAGCAGTGTGAATATTGGATTTCAAATATGGTTAATCACTGCTACTTTGCCACAGCAGTGAGAAACAAAAATTGGTTCCCACTCTTATGACAGGGACTTCCAGGCTTTACTGATATGGCTCTCTACTCTCTGCTCTGACAAAGAGCAGAGAGTAGAGATGTGGGCTGGAAGCAGTAGGCAAGTCACAGAGGGTAGTGGAAGTGGGTATGGCAAGATGCCAGGTATTATTTTTTCATATTTGGACTCTGGATAGGGTGGAAAGAAGAGAAGCCAGCCTGGGTGGTTGGCAAAACATGATTCTGTTCAATTTGGATGGGGAGAGGTAAATGCAGAGGATGTTATACATGGGTGGCAAGACACCAGATGTGTGTGTGTGTTTTAATATTTTGGACAGAGAAGCAATGGTAATGCTGAGGGTGGTCTGAGAGGGTGGCAGGCTGCCATATACTGTTTTTAAAATTGAGCAGTGGAGGGGAGTGAGGGCACTCAGTCTAATATGGGACAGAGACGCAGATGAGGTCATGATTTGTGTGTGTTGGACCTGGCCCTTTCTGCAGGGCTATCCCCAAACTTTTTGCCTTTCTCCGACTATTTTTCTGACCTTCTTTTTGTTGGTGTTTGGACTCTGGGCACTTTACCACTGCTTATTAGTGCTATAATGCATGTGCTCTCTCCTCAAAATATGGTATGGTTAGTTTACACCTGTTACAAATTTGATTTACTTGTAAGTCCTTTGTAAAGTGGTATACCATATACCCAGGGCCTGCCAATTAAATGCTACTAGTTGATCTGCAGCACAGCTTGTGCCACCAACTGACGTAGCCTTTCAAACCTGTCTCGGGCCTGCCACTGCAGGGCCTGTGAGCGCAGTTTACTGCCACTTTGACTTGGCTTTTAAAACAACTTGCCAAGCCTTAAACTCCCCTTTTATTATATATAGGTCACCCCTAAGGTAGGCTCTAGTTAGCACTATGGACAGGGTGCTGTGTGAGTAAAAGGTAGGACATGTGCCTTTATGTATGGCTTGTCCTGGTAGTGACAAACAGCCTATTTTGTTTCTCACTGCTGTGAGGCCTACTCCTCTCATAGGCTACCATTGGGAATTTCCTTATATACTTTTAAGTAGTAATTCCTGATCTGAAAGGAGCAACGTTGCCATTTCTGGTATGTTTATAATTGTAGTGATGAATCCTGCTTGCTGGTGTTATTGGAGTTTACATCACTATTTTAGAAATGCCACTTTTAGCAAGTGGGCATTTCTATATGCTTATGATTCTTTGTCCTTTGCAGCCTGACGCCAATCCACGTCTGGGCCAGGTTGACAGCTACACTTTGTGACGAAGGTCTGAGTGTGCCAGGTGTTACATCTGCATTCATCTGCATACTGATGGTCTTCCTGTGGTGGGAGAGGGCGTTCACACTTTACATTTGTAAAGGCTGTGCCCTGCCCTCACACAAAGATTTGATTTACCCCCTACTGATGTCTGAAATCAGGGCTGAGTTGAAAGGGATTGTTGCACACTTCCAAAAGTTCCCTTTGAAGTTTCCCCGTGAACAAAGAACATTTTGAGTATAGGTACAGGGGCTCTGACCTCATGATTTCAGTACACTATTGGACAACCTCTGCTGGAGTAAAGACTTCTGCGCTAAAAGGATTGCCACTCTGCTGTGTTTGACAGTTCCCAGGGAACTGCTACTCTGCTTTGCTGAGCTGCCCAGCTGCCTGCTGCCCTCTGCTTAGCCAAAAGAACCAAGAACACCTCCAGAGTGATTCCAAAGGCTTGCTGACTTGCCCCTGTGTTCCCCCAATGTCTAAGGGGAAATCAAAGACCTTGCCAACTACTTCATTCCCTCCATCATCGCCAAACTTTCCTGCCATCCAAAGCGCTTCCTTGCCTGGGGAGTTAGCACGCTGGGCTCGCGTGCCATGCCTTAGTAGACTAGCCCAAGATTTCACTCAGTCGTTCTGTTCTGCAAAAGCGTTGTTTTCCCCAGAGCGTAATGATCCACTCTGTCCAACCCTAAAAGCGGACTTCCATACTACGAAAGCCCCCTCATTGGGGCCCCGTCAGCTGAAGAGCTGTGCCGAGTTTATTGCTGCACCACAAACCCCTCTCAGAGTGGCCCCCCTATTATCATGAACGTTTCAAGTGGGAAATCCCGACTGCTAGCTCCAGCCCGTGAGTCCAGAGAGTGAATGCATGACCAGAGGGTGTGAAACCTTGACCTTTGGTCCAGGCCAGCACTCTCCCCGGCAGCTCTACCTTAACAGCCACTCAGCTCCAGCATAGAGCCCTTCCTGAGCAGGGTTCGTGACGGCTGCCAGTTCCCAGCGCCTCAGGTTCTCTTCATTGCCTGCCGTTTCGTTTGTTATTTTTTTCAGTATTCATATTGTCTATTGTTGCCTGCGTTATTACTCTGTGTTTGCCCCTTACTGGTGTGCCTTTGTTTTAGCCTGTGTATTCCCCTTACTGTTTAGTATTATTCTGTTAGTCTCACAGTGGTATTTTGGTCCCTTTTGCCTCCGCTGCTGCCTCTGCGGCCCCACCCCCTGACACAGCGCCGGTCCAGCCTCCCTACCCTGGTCCCGCCCCACACCTACTTATTGGCGACCTCTGCTTGAGAGCGAAGTGGACGCGTGCAGTGTGTGCGCCTCTGGTGCGCCGAAGGCGCACCTAAGGCAAGCCCGTATGCGCCCGTCCGTGACCCGACCGCAACCAGCACCATGAACCCTGGCTCTCAAAGGCCCCACCGCTACGACTATACTACCCTCCATGCACTCAACACCAGAAGACACACCGACTGCGTAAGATCCTTGCTGAACACCACCCATGGACCTTTCTCGTACCTACCCTGCCGCAGATCCCTCACCATCGACAACCCCCCCACTACCGCGGAAGGACTGCCCAACGCACGCACTGCCAAAACCCTGACATGCATCCTTCTCAACGTGCGCTCCCTTCACCGACACGCCGTAGAGATCTGGGACCTGATCGACACCCTCTCGCCCGACGTCGCCTTCTCCACGGAAACCTGGACATACGCCACCTCCGCCCCCGACATCGCCACTGCCATCCCTGATGGCTACAAGATCCAGAGGAAGGACCGCCCCCACTGCCCAGGAGGAGGACATCGCCCACAAAACCCCCCTCCGACTCTCCACCTCCAGCACGAGTGACCCTCACTTCAACACAGAACACCTCAACTTCCAGATCCACACCAGCCCCAGAACTAAGCTACGCGTGACCCTCATCTACAGACCACTGGGACCACGCACCCAGTCTGCAACCACCATCGCCGAGCTTGCCGCACCCCACGCTATCACCTCCACGGACTACATTCTACTCGAGGACCTGAACTTCCACCTCGACAACTGCAACAACCCTGATTCTATCACTCTCCTCGACAACCTCGCCAACCTCAGGCTGAAACAGCTGGTCAACATGCCCACTCACAAAGCTGGACACACCCTCAACCCTATCTTTGCAGGAGGAACAAACGTAAGCTTCAGCCACACCACTCAGCACAGCTGGACAGACCACCACTGCTTCCATTTCACCTTCAACACCACCTCCGCACCCAAGCCCGCACAGCAACCACCATGAAGGAAATGGAGCAAGGTCACAGAGGAACTCCTCAGCAACACCCTCCTCCAAGACCCTCCCAGCGCCATGACGGACACCAATTCCGCAGCCACAGAATTTCACCGCTGGATCGCCTGCTGCGCCAACAAGCTCATACCCTTCTGCCACCCCACCAAGCATCGCCCCCTAAAGTCTGCCTGGTTCACCACTGAACTACAAGAAGCCAGAAAAAACCTGGTGAAACCAGAAAACCACGGAACAACCACAGGAGCGCCCTGAAAGAATACCACCAGCGCATAAGAGACACCAAACGAGCCTTCATAAGAGACAAAGTCCAGACCAACGCGACCAACGCCGAGAGACTGTTTAAAGTCATACAACAGTTCACAAAAACCCCCTAGCAAAGTCACAGACATCACACCTTCCCAGGAACTCTGCGACAAGCTCAGCGCATACTTCCATCTGAAGATCAAGGCCCTCTACAACAACTTCAATGAACCAATGACGGACAACACCCCCCAATGTCGCCAACAAGCCAATCATCATGACCTGGAAGCCCACCACCGTCAAACGCATCACCGCCACCATGAAGAAAACCCACTCAGGAGCACCAATGGACCCCTGCCCACCGCACATATTCCACAGGGCAGCCGCCACCATCGCACTCGAACTAGGGCTGACCATCAATGCCTCCTTCATGTCCGGCATCTTCCCAGACGACTGGAAGCAGGCGGAGGTTAAACCCCTCCTCAAACAGCCCACGGCCGACCCTACCGACCTAAAAAACTACAGGCTCTCTCTCTTCCCCTTCACAGCCACCGAGAGACTCGTGAACATCCAGCTGACTACCTTCATCGAAGAGAACTCCATCCTAGACGCCTCCCAGTCCGGTTTCCTCAGCAACCACAGCACCGAGACCGCCCTCCTCACCGCCACGGATGACATCCGCATGCTACTCGACCAGGGACACGCCGCGGCCCTCATCCTTCTAGACCTCTCTGCAGCCTTCAACACCATCTCTCATTGCACCCTCGCAGCCAGACTTCACGACATGGGGATACAAGGAGCCGCCCTCGACTGGATCCCATCCTTCCTCTCCGGCAGAACCCAGAGGGTCAGACTCCCTCCCTTCCTCTCCGAACCCACCGACATCAACTGTGGAGTACCCCAAGGATCATCGCTCAGCCCCATGCTCTTCAACATCTACATGGCCCCCCTCGCTGCCATTGTTATACAGCAGGGACTCAGCATTGTATCCTACGCCGATGAAACCCAGCTCATCCTCTCACTCATGAAGAATCCCGAAGACACCAGACTCTGCTTCCAGGAAGGAATAAAGAATGTGGCAGCCTGGATGAAGGACAGCTGCTTGAAGCTTGAACTCAGAGAAGACCGAGGTCCTCATCCTCGGACCACACACCTCCGCCTGGGATGACACCTGGTGGTCCTCCGTCCTCGGAAATCCACCCACTCCTATGGACCGCGCACGAAACCTCAGCATCATCCTCGACTCCTCCCTCTCCATGAATCGCCAGAATCAATGCCGTTGCCTCCACCAGTTTCAACTGCCTGCGCATCCTCCGCAAGACCTTCAAGTGGATCCCCCCCGACTGCAGAAAGACCGTCACCCATGCACTCATAACCAGCAGACTGGTCTACGGCAACGCCCTATACGCCAGTATATACAGAACTGTACTACACAGACTCTAAACCATCCAGAACGCCGCTGCTAGACTTGTCCTCGGGACACCACGCCACGAACACATGACCCAACATGAGACCTCAACTGGCTCCCCGTCGAGAAGAGGGTCACCTTCAAACTCCTCACTCACGCCTACAAATCCCTCAACAACATCGGACCCAAATACCTCAACGAGAGAGTATCCTTTCACATACCCAAGAGGAATCTCCACTCCACCGACCTCGCCCTGGCTGAGGTCCCCCGCATCCACAGAAACAGAACAGACGGGAGAGCTTTCTCCTACATCACAGCCAAGACCTGGAACGAGCTTCCTGTGAACACCAGATGCTCCCCGACCCTGCACACATTCAGGAGGGACCTCAAGACCTGGCTCTTCAACTGATCCAGAGCTGCCTCCCTGTCCCCTAGCGCCTTGAGACCCTCACAGGTGAGTAGTGCACCTTATAAACCCCTGATTGATTGATTGAGAGGCCTGCAAGCGACGCTGGCAGCCGAGCCCGAGTTTCAGCCCATGCATACTTTGGCCCTGAACGGATCTAACAGCGGCGTGCCTCAGCCCCACGCTTATGCCACAAAAGTGAGCTGTAGTAACAGGGGATTGGGTTGGTGTAGTCTGGTAAGCGGCCTGACCCTGTCCCGTGGTGGTGCCCTGAAGGGCTTAGTGATTGTGGATTATCGGACATGAGCAGACCTCGAGGATGGCACAGCGCTCCTCGTAGCGGAGTGGATTTTTGCATTACTTTGGCCCATAAACAGAGCAGTCCTGGCACTATTGTGTTGCTCTCTACGCAGCGCCACACATACCTGACTGTACTTGTTGTAACTGGACACAAGCGGATGCGATGTTACTGCGCTCCTTGCAATTGGAGGACACACATTCCCCAAGATTCACAACCGAGCCAACGGTGGTGTCATTGGCACTTGATGAATTAGAAATGAGCCCAGCGGAGGAGGAGCCTAGCGCGCATCCAAGATGGTCGCGTGAGCACAGGGCTCCCCGGACCCTCGCTGCTCCTCGGAATTTATCCTGAGATTATCCTGATATAGTTTACGGAATCTGGAAGATGAAGGCTGGCTGAACACGGATCGCCTTTCAGAAATCGAATCGGACCGGGGAATCCTGATTTATCGTGGTCTGAACTTTTGGGACCCACCCGACTGCTGTGCCCGGTGTGAGGGCGAACTGTGGAGCCGGGGTGTAATTGAACAACAGCGGCTACAGCGCTGTGCCAGTGGTCGCTCCATCACTTTCGGTTTCACTTTTGGACTTTGAAGGGGCTGGACGGCGGAATCGCTTGGTGTGGCTGGGTGTTTCCTAGGCCTCTGCGTGAGGCCTTTGTCTCCGCCTGCTACTAGTGTGCCCATCGCCTTTGGTCCCCTCACACCGCTATATTGCGGACTCTGGTGAGGCGCCCGTCTGCGGTGCCGGTGCCCATTCGACCCTTGATCGGCGGTCCCATTCGGTGAGGGTGGCCCAAATGGGGGGCAAGGGGGGCCCCGAGGGGCGCAAGACTAAAGCTTCCCTCCGCGGGGGACCGGTCCAGGCGAACAACATGGACCGCTACACTCATGGCAGAGGGTCCCCTGGAGCGGCCGGCGCCCCCCCAGACGCCGCCGGTGGTGGCACGTCCGTCTCTCCGGAGCTGTCCCTGCAGGACATCATGGGCGCCATTGATGGCATCAGGGAGACCATCGCCACGCAGTACGAGGCCTTGGCCCGTAAAATCGACACGGTGGCAATCGATGTCACATTAATTCGGGCGGATCTCTCTAAAACCAACGAGAGGGTTCAAGCGCTCGATGTGCGGACTTCTACCCTTGGTGCGGATGTGTTGGACCTGCAGACCACTCTTGGCGACATCAAGATGGCTAACGATCAGATGGCCCGGCGGCTGGAGGACTTCGAGGGACGAGCCCGACGCAATAACATCCGTGTCATAGGCGTACCGGAGTCCTCCGACAACCGCCCGGTTGACCTCCTGGTTGAGGAACTCATCCTCCAACAGCTGGCCCCCGCTGGCCTAAGTAAGTTCTTTGCCGTGGAGCGGGCCCATCGAGTTCCGGGCGGTCGACCGCGGCCGGGGGCCCCCCCGAGGCCTATTGTAGCCAAACTTTTCCACTATAGAGACCGAGATGCGATTCTGCAGGCCTCACGGGTCCACGGCCCGGTTCGTCATGAGAACTCGTCAATTAACTTTTATCCGGACTTCACCCAACTTGTCCAGAAACAGCGGATGGGTTTCCAGGGGGTGAAGCGTCGTCTCCGTGACCTGGGCCTTAAGTACTCTATGCTTTATCCCGCAAAACTTCGAGTGGACCATGAGGGTCGGTCTGCCTTTTTTGACTCTCCCGCGACTGTGAGTGACTGGCTGGACTCGCTGCCGGACAGGGGTGACCGGCCTGGGCCCTCTGCCGGTACCGAAGGTGACGGGTCCCCTTTGGAGTGACTTTTGGTCCTTGACTTTGCCATTTTGCACTGTTCGGTTGGGTTTTACTTTTTTTGTTCATTTTGTCTCATTATGACCTGTGTGGGGGGCGGGCGGGGACGGGTCCCTTTCCTCCTCCGGGGTCTTTCCGTAGAATGGGGTTAGTAGGGCGACAGGCACACTGCAAGTTGGGGTGGTTTTTTGGACCGCAGGGGTGCAGGGTGGGGGGAGTTGGATTTGGGGGGGGGTTGGGGGGTGGGAGGAGTTGTTTTGATGTGTGTTTTTTGTTTTCAGGGCGAGGTATTGATTTTTGTCCAGTTTCGAGGGCTGTGCTACTGGCTGGGGGACCTTTGATCTACTGGAGGGGATGGGGGGGGACGGGTTGAGGTTGATGTCATGGAACGTCAATGGGTTGGGGGACCGTATCAAGCGGGGTGTTGTGCTGCAGTATTTGCGTCGCCTGGCTCCTGATGTGGTGTTTTTACAGGAGACGCATCTGGTTGGTAATGTTTGTCATGCAATGAACAGGGGGGGATACCGCCTCGTGGCTCATTCTGGTTTCACCACAGGTTCTAGAGGGGTGGGCATTCTCCTGCGATCCTCACTTCCGTTAGAGATCACCAGGGTAGTCTCGGATGATAGAGGGCGCTATGTGGGTCTGACTGGGAGGTGGGAGGGGCAGTCCCTTTCCTTGGTCTCAGTTTACGTCCCCCCGGGCCTCCAGAACTCCACCTTTTCGGACTTGGGTCGAATGCTGCTTGAACTTCCCGACAGTCTTTTGCTTATGGGCGGGGACTTCAATTCGGTGCTTTCGGGTGACCTGGATCGTCACCCGCCCAGGGCCCTCCCCGCTGCCCAGGCATGGCTCGGCGGACTATTGGAGACCTTCGGTCTGGTAGATAGTTGGAGATTGATGCATCCGACACAATGTCAGTACACCTTTCAATCTGGGGCGCATGGGAGTCTTTCCAGATTAGACTATTTCCTTATGCCCGCGGCCCAGACGGCTCGGATTCGAGAGGTTAGGCACCTGGCGCGGGGTATCTCTGATCATTCCCCGCTGTGGCTGCTCTTTGACACCGGGTTGCGGTCTGCAGGGCGGATCGCTCCCATTAACCCTTGGTACCTGCGAGACCCTACAACTCGCGACAGCCTGGTCAAGTCGATTGACCAATACTTCCTTGAAAACGAGGGGTCGGTGTCGTCCGCAATGTCCCTGTGGGAAGCCTTTAAAACCGTGCTCCGCGGACACGCCCTCTCCCAGATAGTGGTGGCTAAGAAGATCAAGAGTGAGGTAGTGGTGAAGCTGGAGACGGACATCTCGGGGCTGGAGTCGGCCTTGGAGGCGGGTATCACTCCGGACGGGCTCCATGCCCTCAGCTTGAAGCAGTTTGAATACAGGTCTCTTGTTACTGATGCTGCCAAGACTATGTATAGGGAGCAGCAGGGTAGATTGTATGACGCCGGGGACAAGGCGGGTAAATTGATTGCTTGGCTAGACAAGAAGGAGAGAGTGAATCGTGTGGTCCCGGAGCTTCGGGCCTCGGATGGAGCGTGTGTGACTGAGCCTGGTGAGATTGTGGAGTGTTTCGCTGACCACCTCCGGGCCGTGTACTCCCCGGTGACGGATAGGGATGAGGAAGACTCTCGCCTTCTGCTGCGAGATATTGCTTTGCCCGGCCTGTCCGTCGAGGACCGTGAACAGCTGGACACCCCCTTGTCCGTTGACGAGATTGCCACCGCGATTCGGTCCCTTCGCTCTGGCCAGGCTATGGGTCCCAACGGCCTGCCTATTGAGTTGTATAAGTTGCGCCCTGATAAAATCGCGCCTTTCCTCCGTCGTATGTTCCAGGAGTCCCTCGAGACGGGTTCCCTTCCCGCCGACCAGCGTCTGGCTACTATAGTCGTGATCCCCAAGGAAGGTAAGCCACGAGACCGCTGTGCCTCCTACAGGCCTATTTCTCTATTAAACGCCGAGCCTAAGATACTGGCTAAAGTCCTCGCCAATCGTTTGCTGAGCGTTATCTGTGATCTGATCCATCCTGATCAATGCGGCTTCATCCCTCATCGTAACACCGCTCTTAACCTGCGGCGTCTCCACGGCGCCCTCGCTAGGGCGGAGTACCTCTCCAAACCAGCTGTATTGGTTTCTTTGGATGCCACGATGGCCTTTGATACCATCGAGTGGCCATTCCTCTGGGCTGTCTTGACCAAATTCGGCTTTGGGGAGGGATTTCTTGGCTGGGTGAAGCTTCTTTACACTGGACCAATGGCTCAGGTGGTTGTCAATGGGCGGGTCTCCCGGCCTTTCGCTCTCGGTAGGGGTACGAGGCAGGGGTGCCCGTTGTCCCCTCTGCTCTTTGCTCTCGCCTTGGAACCGCTCGCTGCCTGGCTCCGCTGGGAGCCCTCGATCAGAGGGATCCGGTGGGCCCCGGGCTTCGAGGATCGGGTCTCGTTGTACGCGGATGATATTCTTTTGTATCTCACCTCGCCGCGGCAGTCGCTTAATGTTCTCTTTGATGTTCTTACTTCCTTTGGGAGAAATTCGGGTTTGACGATTAACTGGTCTAAATCCTGTGTCTATCCTATTTCTGGTGGCCCTCCTCTCTTGCCGCCTCGGCTTCCGATCCAACTATCTCTGTCCGGCTTTAAATACCTGGGGGTGTACGTCTCGTTGGACCCGGCGGTTCGCTATGAGCAGAACCTCCTGCTTCCACTTCGGCGTTTGAGGGAGGATACGGCTCGGTGGTGTAAGCTGCCCTTGTCCCCGCTTGGTCGCGCAGCACTGTTTAAAATGATGTCCCTTCCCAGATTCCTTTATGCACTTCAGAACTCCTTCGACGTCATTCCGGTGGCCTACTTTCGGGAGGTGGAGAGCCTGCAGAGGAGACTGGTGTGGGACGGGCGGGCGCGTATCGCTCTGGCAAAGCTTACTCTCCCCTGGTACGACGGGGGCATCGCGCTTCCCGACATTAGAAGGTACTATTGGGCCTCACAGCTATCGGCCATTAACCATGCCACGTATGCGCCTGGCTTGAACCCGGCGTATGAGATGGATAAATTCCTGCTTCCCGGAAGTGACTATAATAGGGCGCTTTACTCCCGCTCGGCTGGAAGGACCCTTACGGGCCCTACTAAGATTGCGGTAAGGATCTGGAAGGCGGCTAATGTAGCCATGGGCTGGAGTGAGCGCTTAACATGTGCCACTCCTTTATTTGCCTCCGACCGACTGGGAAGCCTCTGGAAAACGAAAGGCTTTGAGCGTTGGGACACGATCGGTATTAGCAGAGTGGGAGACCTATGGATCAAGGGCGCGGTTAAAACCTTCGCGGCGCTCCAGAGTGAATACGAGCTTACTGAAAGGGAGTTCTTCTGTTACGCCCAGGTTCGGCATGCCCTGCTCTCGGTCTTTGGGGTAGGGACCCAGGTCCCGGCTTCTTCGCCCCTCGAGGACCGCATACTCGATGGTCACGTGCCTGACAGCACTATCTCTCTAATTTATAAAAAACTTATTAATAATCGGGCTGACCTCTTGGTGCGCCTTCGGGAGGCATGGACGGGAGATGGGGTGGAGCTGGACGACGAGGACTGGCAGTCCGCACTGTCGTCCCCTAAGGAGGTGGCCATCCCGGCCCGTCTCCGTTTGGTCCAGCTGAAGATTCTCCACCGGGTTTACGTGACGGGTCCCCGTTTGGTTTCGATGGGATTTTCTGACGATGGGCTCTGTAAGCGGGGCTGTGGACTTAGTGCCACCTTTCTCCACATCCTTTGGGAGTGCCGCGAGGTGGCGGAATACTGGCGCCGGGTGCATGTGGTAATGGGACAAGTCACCGGGGTCGCTCTGTTGCCGGAGGTGCGTCGCTGTGTTCTGAATGTGTGGGAGCCCAATGATTATAATGCGGCCCAGACTCGGTGGGCGGCCCTGGGGAACATGATTGCCAAGAGAGATATAGCGCAGCTTTGGGGTTCCCAGCGGCCGCCCACCGTGTCTGTATGGAAGGAGAACATGGACTGGTGCATGTTCAGGGAGAAGACTGTGTATGTGGCTCGTGGTAAACCGGGGGCATGGGGTAGAATCTGGGGGCAATGGAATCAATATCGGGGAAATATCTGTGCCCCCCCCCTGGTGGACACTTCCGAGGTTGCCTTGTCCCCCTGACCCTTGATGGTTCCTTGCGTATTTGGACTATCCGAGTGTAAGACCTGGCTCTCCCGTGACCCCCCCTGACCTCTTAGTCCTCCTTTCCCTTGACCGCCATCTGGTGGTCGGATGTAGGGTCCCCCTGCTGTAGTCTGACGCCCACTTTATGTCACTACACCTCGCCTTTTGTTTTTAGTTGTTATTTATGGTAAATGTATGGATCCTGATTCCCTTGGGAATATCCGGAGCTTCTGTAATGGGCTGGGGACCATGGGTCGGTTGATGACTTTAACACTGTGTGATCCGTTTTGATTCTAGCGGCCGGCCCTGGTGGTTGTAGGCCCATGCTTGTATCCTTTTTTCTGTTCAATAAAAACCTTTTAAAAAAAAAAAAAAAAAAAAAAAGAAATGAGCCCAGCACTGCTTTCACCTTTATACTGATCAAGTATAGTATGCTAGGTAGGAGCACAAAATATAACAGTACTCATGTGAGAGCATTTAATCTATGTATTGGCACAATGGTTGAATAGTTCATTTTCTTTACCATTCTTGTGATGCTGATTACCTTGCTTTGTTTCCTTTTTTTAATAATTGCAGTGCATGTGTTTTACACAAAAATCATATTGCTTCAATAAATATTGAAACGCCATGTTGTGTATTTCTTATCGATCTCTTTGGGTATGCATGAGATACTAAACAAAAGGGTTCTAAATCTGTTTACACGATTTCCTTGGGGGGTCAGGGTTGCCATGTTCAGAGGTTGCATATTCCACCTGTTACCTTGCCTGGTTAGGGATACAGATGGTGCACTGTGAGCTAGCAGGACTTAGACCAACATATCCTGATGGTCTGTGTGAACTCAGTCTCGCACAGTTTTGATGTTTATGTTGTCCAATAAACGCACAGTTTTACTGAGAAAGTATGAACCATACAACATACTTTGATTTCTTCATGTCACTGATGAGCCTTGAGTCTTTTTTACCTCTATTTTGGACCATTCTTGTACAGGGACTGTTCAGATAAATTACATGTCCTTTCTTCTCTGTTTGTACATCAAGCGTTAATAGACTGCCTTTGTTTGAAAGGTTGTTTCTTGTTTTGGTGAATCTGGATTTGTGAACATTTATAAACGCTAGTATTGTTGAATATTTCAAATCGAGTTGGTTGATCCATTAGCTGATAGGAAATTTCTGCGCAAGTGATCATTTTATGTATGCAGTTGTGGTCTACCCTGAGGAAAATATGTGTTTAACGTGGGATTATGTTTTAATCTCCTCGTGGCCTGTCATTTTCTGTTATTTGGCTACAAGACATGCTTGTTTACTTCATTTCTTTCATTTTAGTGCTCAGGATCCAAATACTTGTTTAACTTGCTAATCCATGCTTTTTAATTGTCTTCATCTTATTTCCATTTTCTTTCCTTGTATCATTGGTCTCTTGTCTGGGTCTATTATGCTGTCGGACTTCTATGGCTGAGAGCCCATCTTGATGGGTTTGGATTTTCTTACTTGCATCCATCAAGCACTTTGCTATCAAATGCCCTCATTCTTTTCAGCCAAAATTAAACCCTGATTCGGTCTTGTCTCTTGCACATTTTTCAGCATCCTTCGCTGTGCATTCCCTGGCTCTTTTCCATTTAGTCAAGTTCTGATAATAGGGCCATGCTCTTTCACACAGGTACACTGCCCCTGGTTGCTCCCTCCTTCAGCTCGCCTCTTTCTGCCATCTTGAGACTACCCACATCAATGTAAGCAAAGTAGTCATCAATGGAAGTAGGGCTAGAGTCCAAGACGATGGGATCCAGAAGCAGCCTACTGTTTAGTCACGGCCACCATTTTTCAGAGCATCTTTGCCCTCGGGCAGAAGATTAATGCACCAAAGACACCAACTGGAAGATTAGCAAGGTTCAAAACAAGCACAGCCAAAGCCCCTCAAATACAAATCTATTCACAAAAGAACAGATGAAGCAAGGTTTAAATAAGAAATCTTGGGTCCTGGACACTAATTCAGAATAAGCATGTGAGCTAGCATGATTACCACGAAGAATCTGGGAGGCTCTCTCTTTGTAGAGCCTCTGAGCATTGGGCAAAGCAGCAGCAACCCTCAAACTGCCTGCTGGTACTAATGTGGGTAGATCTATAAATGCCAGTGGGCACCTGCTACCATGCACCGCTATTCCAATACACAAAATGTCACAATATTTACAGAATGCAATAGGTGCACGAATAAAGCAAGATGATCCCACCATTTGTATTTGCTTTTAATCTTTTAAAAGAAACTACTTAAATAGCTCTTCACCTGGCTTACCGTCCTTTCAGAGTAATATGACCATCTCCTGAAGTACACTTCATTCCTTCTCTCATCACCTCCCAGTACAGGGGTCCAACGTTTGACTGCCCTACAATAGTGGCTTGTGGAAGATGCTGGCATTCTCGACTAGTAAAAATCCAACGATGCACCACAAGTCTGGCCTTTAGACACAAATGTTGCCCTGGTCAGCCAGAGTCCAAACTCGCCATTTCCTCCATCCTGGGCGCACTGCGGTTATAAGCCTCGCCTGCCAGGCTGGCAATAACAAGTTCAACTGGCTACCAAAAACAACACAATCAGTCAACTCAGCCCGTGCGTCTACATACCTCGGCGAATACAATGCACATTGTCATGTGCCTCAATTTAAAACAACTTATTCAAGGCAAACGTGTACAAAAACATAACTTGATATTTAAAAGTCACCGTAAATATTCTTCACAGCCACTGGACGTTTTATTGAAAAATTAAAGCCCCATATTTTTCCCATATGGAACATGTAAATCTGCTCTTGGCCACCTGTTCCTTTAGTTGCTAATCTAAACATGTTATGTTTAACGAGCCATTTTGAAAGAGTTACATCAAAAATGAAAAACCATCAAATGAAAGAAACATTTCACGCAAGTTTTGAGCGCTGGTTTTTGTTTATTCTAACATTTGCATATTGCGAACCCGTGTTGGAGCCATAAGTATATTTTTTGTTCGGGATGTTCTCTTAGTCCTTACTTCAAAGAAGCTGTTGCAATTTTTAGAGCACGCCTCTGTTAGTCGCAGTAAAAATTGTATCTAAATCAGTCAACAAAATGAACTGCACAGCAAACAGTTTCGCTTGTTTAATTGATAAAAGTGAACACAATGTGACCATTGTTGCTGCAGTGCGTGAGCTGCTGTAAAAAGGGTTGGATAGGACAATGTGTCACATCCTCTGCACAAGGGTCGGTGCAGCAAAGACACGACCCCAGCCCTCTGGTTGGGTAGTTAAATAAAGTCATGACTGGGATTTAGTGGGCACCTAGGACCTCTGGGCCCTGGTACCATTGCACCTGCTGTACTATTTACAGCCACACCCATATGCCTCATGATTCTCCGCCTTTCAGTTCAATGTAATTAGTGCAGTCAAGCCTGTTGGCGCACAGGATATATGGTGGTGTGCCCTCAAAAATACCAAAAAGCTAAATCTGGAGTTAGCATTGGTATTCTAAAGCAGGTGAGCAGAGTTAAAGGGCTTTCATTCACCAACATGCCTGAGATAATAGAAGTGAAACGGCTCGCATTTTGACCCTAATGACATCACAGGGTTGACTCCTAGGCTCAAACTTTGCTGCTCACTTGTGCCCGAGTACGATAAACTCGAAGGACATGTGTGCGTATGAATGGGATAAATGTGTATAGGTGACTGAGAGACTGTGTCGTATGCACTTGTGGCACCGGACATACTTTTAACCATATGTGGTACAGTTATATGTATAACAAAAACATACAACCATGGTTTTAAAAGAGAGAAACTTAAAGTGCAGAAAATGTTCTGCATAAATGTTCATAATATGGAACATTTTGGGGGACACTTTACATTTCTGCTATTCAAAAGAATGGCTGTATCTTTCTGTTACAAATATGGCACCATATCTACCAGCCAATGGGTACAAGAGGCCTGCTGTGTGTAAAGACAACACTTTGAAATGGGAGAAAATTAAACTGAAGAGTTAACTTTATATTTTTATGGATTCCATAATACTCATCATTTCATTTTTCTCCCATTTCTAAGTGTCACATTTACAACAGTAGGCATCTTACTCCCAGTGGCCTGTAGACATGGTGCCATATGTGTAACAGAAATATACAGCCATTTGGTTAAATGAGAGGAATTTAAACCGAAGAAACATGCTTCATAAAACATTAAGAGGTAATTGGCTTAATTGAAAGTGGAGAAAAACATTAAGATTTAATGCTTTATAGAAATATTTTTCTCCACTTTCAATTTCTCCTACTACCCCAAAACTGACTGCATTTTTCAGTTATAAATATGGAACAGTGTCTCATGTCCATCGGGAGAAAGAACCTGCTGTTTGCAAATGCGACGCTTTGAAATGACAGAAAATTAAAATGAAGAGTTAACTTAATCATTACGGTAACATTTGATTAAAATGTTCTCCCATTATAAAGCACAATGTTGTTCTCACGCTTTGATACTGGGTTGAAAAGGACCCGTATTTAAGAGTTAAATACCTCTGTGCTACAGTTCTTTACCTCTGTTCCTCAGCCTGGGTCATAAATCTGACTGAGCTCATTATCAGGCCCTGCTATCTGCAGCCTGATGATAATAATGTAAAATGAGCACAGCCTTCCCTTAACTTTAAAAGGAAAATGTGACCCCATGCTTATTTAAACAAGCATTGGCATAGCCAATAGGTCTCAACTTTGGGACCTTATAAGTATTTAATTATGCAGCACAATATCCTTGGTGCAACATAAACTGTTGCCTGGCTAAACACTTATAATACCCCAAAGGCGAAACCTATTGGCTTTGCCAATGCTTGTTGGTGGATGGGATGAAGTCAGCCATGGAAACTGCAGCCGAGGAAGTCACTGAACAGGGCCAGGAGAAAAAAGGTATACGACATATTGTTGCTGTTAGCATCCGTTGTTTGCACCGTGCATGGCTACCTCGTGCAGCTTTTAAGGATGTGAGCACATTTTACATTGGATGACTGACTATAGATAACCGACTAGGGGATTATTTTACTTCACTGTGAATGTGTGAAGAGAGAACGAGTCTAAAATGATCCCAGAAGCTCTGCATGCGTTTCTGATTTTATTGTCTCGACCCCTTGGTGGGCAGCCTTTTACTCGCTCGCATTAGCTTACGATGAAAATGACAGGTTGGGAGGTTTTCAGTTATGCTTGTCTCGGGTGATTGATTGCTCGACAGTTTCTCACAGGGGTGATTTCAGCTGTGGTGGGGTTGCCAGGGTTTGGGTATGTTCACAGGAAGACACCCCGTCAACCAAACAGGTGGCACTGTCTGTTCAACGAGAACATTAAGCCTCTTAAAACAAACATATTGAACCTGTTCACCGTGGCCCCATAACAGCCTGTGTGACAGCCCGAAGCCTCGGAGGAAATATTGCATCTTTCCTGCGAAGCCCTGGCGCTGGGCATCTTAATCTGGAGGTTTTGCATGACTGCTCGCAGATGGGCGTGATTATCTTTCTGCAAAATAAACTCCACTCCCTCATAAAATAGGACAGCTGAAGAGATGTAACCTTTAATGGCATGGCTTCGAGCTGGTTCTTCCATAAAGTGTTTGCTAAGTATTTGATCTATAGGCTACAAACAATGCAACTGCCCATGTTTTATATTCCAGTAGGAGTGGAATAGCGCAATCTGGGTTTAGTGCCACGAAGTCACAGTAATGCTAGAATGCGCGCTATATGCAAACGCAGATAACACAACATGCTTCAACTTAAATTAGAAGGTTGGCAAGTGAAATAGAGTTAAAATATAACATAACTGCACTTTAGCATTGCCCAAATAGCTAATAAAAAAGCATGTCGGAGCCAGTCACTCTTGTTTCATGTAATGTTACTGTTTAAAAGCCACGATACAGACGCTGAAAACAAGCGCGCGCGCCTCACGCAGAAAGTTAAAAAAAATACAAGCATTGGGCGCGCGGCCATGAAAGTGACACGGCCGCGTGGCCCACGAAAGTAAAAGACAGATGGCGGCTGCACGCGTGCACGCTCACGTGCACGCAAGCTTTAGGCTACCAAAAGCCTGTGGCAGCACTTGGAAGACCCACCTACTAAATATCTCTCCGAGCAGTGTATGCACTGGCTCAGGCGAGATCTAAAAAGTGGTCTTCTGCCTTCAGTGCGGACAGCCCCTCACTATATCCTGCACTGGCCTTAAGTAAGCAGAAGGGGGCATCAATCTCCAGTGATGATAGTCTCTCACAATCTCTTTTCCTATTCTTTGATAAACTGGGGTCTTCAGTTCCCAGTGCTAATAGTCCCTCACGACACCCTCTCCTGCTTTTTCATTATTTTATTAACAGTAAGGGTCTTCAACCACCAGGACTGATAGTCAATCACTAAGTCCAGTACTGCACTTTGGGAAATAGGGGCTTTCAGTCTCCTGTGCTGTTGTAGAGAGGGGCTTTGGTTGAGTCGATGACGGCTCTGCATGCTACACATTGGTTAAGGTAGTTAAAGGGCAGTGGTCCATCTCAATTTCTGCTTGTCTTTGTATAAAAGGTGTTTTCTGTGAGAGTTCTTGGTTGTTCCATGGTGGTGCGTGTTTTGGTTTGGAGAAACGAGCTTTCATTGGTACATTAAGCCCAGTATGGTTTTCCAGGCCTGTTTTGTATATGTTGACATCTGTTGACATCTGTTGTGAGTTGGTGGGACTGAGAAAGACTTGTGAGTTCTATTTGAGCGACCCCAAGTGGAGGCATCTGCAGGAGCTTTAAGTCTGTTTTTTGCTCTTTGGTGGTCGTTGATGTTGGGACATTGAAATGAATTAAAAGTGATGTTGTCGTGATGAGCTTGGTGTCCCGATGCTGTCATGATGCTGCCACTAGAATTGGTGAGTTTGGTGATGAGATGCTTGATTCAGAGTATGTTGAGGACTGTTAAGAGGGATTATTTAATAGTCTTCATGCTCGAGTAGCAAGGGCTGTTGCGCTGACTGCGGACTGTGCGGTGAATGTGGACTGTGCGGTGAATGCGCTAAATGGAGGCAGGCGCGATGAGGTCTGAGATTTCGTCAGTGAAGTTCTTATTGAGTCCTGTGGTCTGGAGAGTAGATTGGATAAGGCTGTCCAAGATGCTGAGAGTGAGAAGTGAGAGGTGAGGAGCTCAATAACTCAGGTGTTGCTTAATCAATCAGGGTGAAGGGCCGGGTGACTTGTGGATGACAGTGAATCCTTCTCTTGTATGTGCAATTCAGTGCTCAATTTGTAAAAACATAAGTGACAGCGACCTCTTCAGGAGGCATTGCAACTTAAACCACCCATTGCAACTGCCAGCGCTGACAATGACAGTACCAGCACAACTACTTGCAATCACGCTCCTACAAGCCCAACAATTCAGACCATTCCAGGCCCCCAAAGCTACATGAATGGCTTAGGCGGCAGGAATTAATTGTTTTAATGAATCTGGGATGAATATACAACTGTTGCTGTGCTCACCTCTAATTTAGACAAACAATGCCAGCCTGTGGCAGACTGTTATATGTGCCAGTGTTCCTAATCAAGTGCTGGTGCTGAGAACCGGAAAGCACCGACTCAAATTAAGCTCAGATGAAATTTGTCCTTTGGATGCTGTAATCTGTGGGGAGGAGAATGTTGAAAGTTTGTGAGGATCTGGGTGACAGCCATTTTCTGTGATGAAGAGTGCAAAGAGGTTGTATTGAGTGATGATGTTCACGGTGTTCGGATCGTGGATGTTAGAATAGTGGGCGGGCATTGAAGAGCATAATTTGGAATATTTGAATTGTTAATGCTGCCTTTGTGGTGGTGACTGGGATGTGGACGATGGTCTTTGTCTTTGCTCTGCGGGTGTGCTGCAGATGAGTGTGCACTCTGATGTGAGTGTGGGTATAGGTTGTATTGCAGTAAAGGTGTAAAACATGTTGAAGGTGGGTCATCTGTGGGATTAAGGAGGGATTCCGGCCCTATACCCCTCCTGGCCTGTGGAGGTCCAAAAAGGATTCCCTTAGCAGTGTCTGCCCCTTTTTGAGATTGAGCAATTGACAGGATACCCTAAGAGGTAGTTGGATATAGAAGTTGGAAAGCTTGGTTCTGGCTCCTCATTGGATTGTTGTGGTTGGGCAACATTAGTGCTGTGTTGAATGGGGAAGGATGGTGGTGATCTCTCTAGTGGCATTGTTTTCAATGTGTGCAGTGGTGGGAAGTTTGGCCTATTAACTGCTTGGAGCCAGGTGATGTCAGTGCTGTTTCGTGTGGGTCAGGATGGGATGTGTGATGTCTCCGATGGAGGTGTTTTCAATGCTTCTGGTGGTGAAAATCTTGGTCCTGGTTTCCGATGGCTTCATAGGATGGGGTGGCGTCAGTGCTGTGCTTGATTGCAGAGGGCTTGATTCGGCAAAATGCCTTATGATCTGTTATTTTCAGTGGATGTGGTGGTGGGAATCTTGGGGTTGTCTCGAGATTGGCTGGTTAGAGCTGGGTGAATAAAATAACAAAAGATGACGCTTGGTGGAATACTTGCAAAAGTTTCAGCCACTATGAATCGTTGGCTGTGTTTCAGACAAGCTGTTTCTGCCCACTGCACCGTACCAGACAGGGAGCCACCATATGCAAATTAGTCTTGTTCCTACCATGATAGAAACAGTCCAACTCAAACTGCCACACCATATACAATCTGCACAGAAACACAAGCAGCCTTAGATCTATTGCAGTCTTGTTTCATTTCGGCAATCGTCCAATTGTCTTTTCATAGATGGAAATAACTATACTCTAATCTGTTTAAATTCCATGGTATTTTTATATTGCGCTTGAACATACAGTTATTTTGTATCGTGGTGCTACCGGAAATGGTGGATAACTCGGGGACTATTGATCAAACACAAAAGTTTTTATTTCTTAAAAAAATATATTTTAGCGGGCAGGGGTTTTAAGTAGAGAACAAAATTCAGGCTTCTCCAGGGATTTGTACTATATAGAAGCCTTGTGATACATATCTGAATATTTGAGCTGTTATTTGTTTTATCAGGTTAGCTCTCTGAAGAACCATAAACACTGGGCTAAATGTAACTCGTAATTCATTACTTAAAGAGCATCCAAGAGGACCCGTCTGCAACTGCCAGGCGGAACAACAACAGACCACAACCTATTCTAAGATGCCGTGTAAGGCAAAAACACTAGACCACATACCTGCTTCACTGATGGCACAATGCTACATGCTGGTGTTAGTAGCCTCACAAAACGTATTCATGTCACATTCTAAAACAAAAATAGCATTGGCATAGCCAATAGGTCTCGCCTTTGGGACCTTATAAGTGTTTAGCCATGCAACAGTTGCATAATTAAATACTTATAAGGTCTCAAAAGCTAGACCTATTGACTATGCCAAGCGGCCGCGAAAGTGATCGTGATCAAACATCAAAGCGGCCATGCGGCCGCGAAAGTGAAAATAATAGCGGCCAAGCGCGGCGCGCGCGCCCGCGCACATGCACTGTAGCTCTAGGCTGGCCTGGTAGCTCTTTTTGGAGCCCTGTCTAAAAGTCTCGCCAGACCAGCGCATGCGCTGGGTCAGGCGAGACCTAAAAATGAACTCAAGTCTGGAGCTACTGAGAAGATGTCTGGGAGTTACTGGTCGACTAGTTGGAGACACCTGAGTAGTGGGAGAACTCACAGAAACACAGAATAAGAGAAAAATTTCGAGAACCCAAATATTGAAAAATCCATTTAGTGGAAAACCATTTAATAGAAATATGTTTGAAATTAGTTGGAGACAAAGATAAAGTGAGTCAGACTAAGCAGAGAGCTAAGAGGAAAAATCGAGGTATGCTTGGGTTGCTCTCACAAAAAAAGTTGAAAAATGAAGGAACATGGGAGATGGGTAAAATAAACTAATCTGGTAAGGAAGGAGGAGGGTGGGAGAAGTGACAAGGGCAGAGAATACAAGCAGTTGAGAGAGGGAACGGAGATAGCCCCAGACAGTTATTTTTTAAAACAGTGAAAAGTTACACAGTGACAGGAAGCAGGAAGAGAAGACGGAGGAAGTGAAAAAGACTCTATGCAAGCCTTGTAGAAAAGTGGAAAAAAAAGATTATTGGTACTTGAACCTTAACAAAAGCTTATAAAATACAGTAAGAAAAGGCATCCTGTTAATTGGTTTCTATCAACTGATAGAAATAAAATTAATCTTGAACATTTTGACTAAGCAGTTAAGGTGAAACAATGTATTAGAATGTATATTCTATGCATTGGTTATTTATTGAAATCACATATAGCCAGAGAAGAAAAAATAAAGCACAACTTAGTACCATCTGCATATTGGTGGATATTGGTGGATATACTGCATTTCTGAAGCAGGGGCCAAGAGGTTAAAGGTACAGGTTAAAAAGGGTGGGACCAGCAATGGAACCTTGAGGGATCCCTTGTGATAAAGGGACACAAAAAGAGTTGCCAAATGTTACCTTTTCAGAGCAACTGGTTACTTAAAAGATTATTAACCAGATAATTAATAGGTTAAACAATTAAGGAACACTCTTTCTATGCTCAATTAATGTTTTTTAGTATTTCAAGTAGGGTTTTATTTTGATTGACTGCAATAAAGGCTGCAGACAAATCTAGAAGAATAAACAAGCGCTAGTTACCCCATCCTCATCAAAACCTGCTTGTCTCAGTAAAGCAGCTGGATGTGAATCCTGATTGGAGATTCAGTGGGAGATTGTTTTACTTATAACATGCCAAACCAAAGTACACTGGTTTGGAAAGTCAGGCCTGAGGTGGGGTGGAAATTGTTCAACTCTATGGATCTCTGGATGGAAGACGAAGTCCTTTGCCAGTGTAGCACAGATAGGGTCAGACAAAGAATAGCAACATTTCAGATGAGCAAAATGGTGTTGATCAACTTAACAAAGACATCTTCATAAATTTTATTTAGACTGTGATCAGTTACTAGGTGACATTCGACTTGGTGCAGGGAAAACGTGGTTCTTTGGAGTGGTATGTGAGGCTAAGTTTTATGTTTTTCACTTTGGTATCTAAGAATTTGGTAAGTTCTTTATATTTGTTCTTCATCAAGCCTATTTGTGTACTCTGCCTGCTGCGGCCTTCTTGCAAGGACAGTGATAAGGATGTCAAAGGAAAGGCCCGGGGTAGTAGCTGCCTCTGTAAACACAGATGCTATTCCTGCCAGAACATGCAGGGCGCTTTGGACCATTAAGCATTTGGATGATTGCATCGGATGCTGCACACTTCACCACCGGATGCAAAGTCCCACATGAATTTACCAATATATCTTCAGTCACATAGGATGTTCCTAGATAACAAGATTATTTAACTCGAGGTCGAGTTATGTAAAGTACGCTGCTAGTGCAAACACTGTGCTGCATTATGTGCAGAGCTGTATTAAATATTTGGTCATCACTTTCACTTGGACTTGTGAGTTTTCTTTAAAGTCAGTACTCGACCATACAAAACCTGTGAATCCACAAATTGTTTGTTTTAGAGCCAATAATAGAAGGGGAGAGGGGAGTCTGGAGGAGGGGAGTCATTCTGGGCAGCATCATTAGCAGCATATTAATTAATGGCAGAGGATGTGGTGTAATGACCAGAGCTACCGTCTTTTGAACAGGGGTACGAGGTTGGAGTCTCGGCTTCGGCTCAACATTCTGTGATACTGGGCCAATCACTTAATCACCCCGTATCTAAAACATGCATGTGGCCTTGTGTAATGTAACTGGGACTCTTCAATGCCAGGAGGATTGAGTTTGTGCTATATAATAAAATCAGGGGCTGTTCTAGGATTATGGGGGCCCTGGGCAGAAAAATAATGTACAAAGCTATCTAATTTGCATATAAGGTGACACATTCATGGCTGCTGCATCTCAATAGATGATCCTGCTCCAGAAGCTGCTGCTTCCGGCAGACCTCTCCTGTGCTGCAGCCCCTCCCTCTCAGCCACCTAGAAGCACCTCTTTTACTCATGAAGGGCTCAAGGTGTGTGAGATGCTTATCACAGAAAGGGTTAAAACTGCTGGCGCACTAAACTGTGGGACAGTGTGCGCCCTGCAGTGCCACTGTATGGGCAGCAGGTTTGTTTGCAGGAGAAAGGTGCAGAATGTGTCTTCTTGCATCTGGGACTCTAGGAGGCGCCCCTCTCCCCTGGGCCTCGCCTCCTTACACCTTATCAACGACAACGAGGCCCAGGGGAGGAGCCCCCCTTCCTGTTGGCACAATTGCAACGAGACGCCTTGTTCACAATTAGATGAGCAGGGGGCGCTAGAGGACCGATGTGCTGTGGTATACTGGGTTGGGGCCCCATATTTATGGGCTGAGTGTGGGGCCCTGGCCAGCTGCCCACTCTGCCCATGCCTAGCTGTGGCCCTGTATAAAACTACAAAAAAATAAAAAAAATGCAGCCAATTTATGTTCTACCAGTACATACGAATTGGGTGTAAAAGTCGAATGCAAAATAACTTGACAACAAGGAAAAATGTAATATTAAATATATAGGTATGCTCGCTTTATTTATCACAGGCGGACTACATTTTAGGAAAGCTAAAGGGGTGAATGCTCCTGCTACAGAGGCCTGGGTATCGAACAAGATTCCGGATATAAAACTGGCAAACTGTCTCAGGCGTCTAATGCACCTACTTGCTACAGGCATCCGCGTGTAATATTCAGTCAGAGGTCTGAATTATTATAAAAGAGCTTAGAGGGTTAATGTGCCTGCTGTAGACTATTGTAATCTGCTGGTCACCTTTGCATTTTGCAACAAGCTGTGCACCCTTTAACTTCTGACACCAGGCCTCAGCTAGGCCTCAGCCTGGACAAGAGGGATTAATAAGTAGACATTGCCATGTGGCAGGAAGTGCGAGTATGGCGATGAAGGGAAGAGCCTCACATTTCATTAACCCTCTGCAGGCTTCTGCCCCACACGGCACGCACAGGGCGCTACTTCATGTGACAAGGTGTCCGCACCACGAACGTGTTTCTACTCTGCTCCATCACGGTTTACACCACTCTCTTCCCTAAAAACAGCATGCCCAGCCACTGTTTGTACAACTGCAAACGACTGCGGACCAGCCCAGGTTTGTGGGTAGAGAAAACATACCGCAAGGCGTGCTTGCAAAGCTAAGCTGCACGTGGTGTTTGCAATGATTTTAATTACCAGCTTGGTAAATAGGTTTTCTATACTCGAGGGAGGCGATGCATATAATCAAATAGCTCACAGCTTCCATTTTCTCTAAACTCGCGCACAAAGACAGTAATGGGGTAGTCTGTGACGGATCTCACTGTGCCCTAAATTGTCTACACCCCCACGCATTTTCACATCATATCACACCGCTGCTCTGCTAACTTTACCACAGCAAGCACAGGTTTACACAGAGCTTTTTTGCCAATACATTGTGCAGCCACACACCGAGGTGTGCGCTGGGAAAAATTACTTCAAAATGTGCCATCTAGGTACTTGCAGAATATGGTTGTTGAAATGCCACAGTACATATGTTCTGGTTTACTTTATTGATTACAAGATGACATTTTAAGAAAGCTTAGTGGGATTATGCACCTGCTGAGAGACCTGTGTCTATTCAGCAACATAGGTTCAAGTGCAGGGCCTGCAGGGAAATATTCCTTCTGTTTAACATACCTTAAGGCTAAACAACAGTTGAATGCCTTAGAAAGCATAATTTGCATGTTAAAACAACCTGACCCTGGAGTTACACAAAAAATTCGCGGGATCATCCATCTTTTCATATCAATCCTGGTATATTCAAGTCGCCAGCAAGAGGGCGCTAACCATCTTCTAACAGCCGGATATTTCCATTCCTCCACATTGAATGTGTCAAACACTTCAAATCATGACCCATTATGTGGCACCAATAGACGTTAATAAATGTAGGAAAATGGAGATGCTTGCAAAACAAAAGTAAGAGTTTTAGGACTAGATTTATTAAAAGTTTATGTTTGTAATGCCGATCAAATCTGCCTTCTGCAGTGGATCCAAGGCTAATTTACCAAGCACTGAAATATGACTTCTGTGAGAAAATGTATCTGACACAGAAAGTTACAGTGTGGTACACAGCATGCACATCATTAAGCTGTCTGAAATGGGGAATGACTTTGGGATGGTTATATTTTGGTGGGTGACCTGCCAGCTCGCCAGGTCAGCAGATGCTCTGGATGAGACGGACAACATTTTTTGAAGATTCTTGCTTGCCTTGCACGGATCTATATGCCTTCAGTGTATCAGCTAGTGTGGTGGATGCATTGAAGACACAGTTGTAGGCAGAGTAGGTGCCATTTTATGGCTTTCCTCTGCAAGCATTTCTATGATAATAATAAAAAAATCCATACTGGCATATTGTTTCAGAAAAAAAAAATTTGATGGTACTGGCGCAAATTGAGTTTTCTCCCTGGTGTCAGAGTGACTTTTTTCTGCCTGGATACTCCATGCCAACCATGGAGGAATAAAGCATGCAAATCAATTACAGTCACATGACCGAAATGGGGGGCAAGCATCAATTGTCACCCAGAGGTCTAGTGGCTGACGGATCACTAGATAAAGCATGGAGCTATAGTGAATTGTCTCTCTTTGTTCTGGGCAGGCAGAAAGTGTGGAGCACTTTCGATGTGTGTTTATTTTCACCTCTCTAGTACAGGTTACATTGTGAAGGGTATAGCAAGGGTAACTGTTGACCCAGCTATGAAATGGGAATTCCCACAGGTCAACAGAGTAGATTCTGGGTTGGGTTGTTCTCTTATTTACTTCTTTGCAATCAATTAGTGCTCCAATAACAGACTATAAATGGGTACAAAATGAAAAAAAACTTTGGCAAATCACTGTAGAAGTGAATAATAATTTGAGGCTTTTTCAATTTCATGTAATTGATAAACTGGAAAGAGGAGGGATGGGATTATGTCCTAGCTAATCCAATTAACTATTGGATCAATCTTTTTGAAGACACTAGCCCAAGCCCACAACAGGCTACATGTAAAGATATGATTTGAGATGTTATTTAAGATTTGTTATTTACAAGTGGTTAACTTTTGGAAAGTAATGGATGGATCTACAAACATGTAGAATGGTACAATAATACATTTGGGATCATAAAAAACTACAATAAAGGGAGAAAAGAGACTGCACCCAAACATGGTACTGCAATAGAATGAAAAATGGAATTACGGACATTTAGCAGAATGGCTGCTAAAGAGGATACCAAGAAAAAGAGAGATGGATGATTCTATAAGATTCCTGGTGAGCAGAACTACTGGAAGCCCTCGCCATCCCCGAACTGCTGTGCAATCAAGCCCCCGAAGGAACTGCTTGTGAGCAATCCAGGGACAGGGAAGGGAGAGGAAGAGAAACTCTGAATTGTAGTTCACTCTGGCACTGACTCTGTGAGGGATGGGAGTGGGTCCTACGGCGTTACAGGCAGCAGTGTAGGGTTTAACTGCAGCAGTTTTAATGAAGAGGAAAATTACAGGTGAGTTATGAGTAGAGCTTGGTGGAATATAACAGCACAACAAAGACACAGGATTACCACAGATCTTGCTGAGATGAACCCACTATAGAGCAGGATAACTGGAGAGGGTCCTGATGGCACCACAGACTGAACTCGGCAGGAACTGTGGGAGCAAGCACGAGGTAGAGGATATCTGGAGGTATCACAAATAAACATACAGGAAACAGTAGGTAAGCAGGAATGAACTAAAGAACACGAGGAAAGTGAAAAAGGGAAAACCAACAAATGTTGGGGGCACAATAACCGATGCAAACCAGAATGACATGGAGACTCACAATAACCAGTGACATGTAGCCGTTCATTGTCTCCATGTACGATATAGTCTTTTAAATACTGGCTATACCCCCTCTGTCTCAGAAGAGTCTTGAAACCAGGAAGTGATTAAACCAGAACACCGAGCATAAGGTAAACAGTCAAAAATTCTGCTATTCAATTTGAATTGCCCCATTCTCCTGAGTCACCAATCTACATATCCTACACCTGATCTCTAGTCTCTGATGTAACTGGACCCTGACAACACCCTCCCTGTGAAGAACATCCTCCCTTTCAGATCAAGAGGCTGAGCCTGGTTCTGAGGTAAACTGGCCATGAAATCTCTTTACTAATCAGGTAGCATGAACAAAACCTGCATGTTCCCAAGATCTTTCGTATGCATCGTACCCCTTCCAGGCTACTGGAGCTGACCTCGTTGTATGCGAGAATCTATCAAAACTGGAGGTGAAGTATTTTCTGTGTCAGCAATTCTAGCCAAACATGGAAAATAAGGTGAATGTGCCAGTGAGACAGAGGAACTGCTGAAGTGCCCACTTTCCCTACTATAGAAAAATGACCCCAAAAATGAGGTGTACATGTAGTTAACACTGGGATTGTCAGGTGTTTCATTGATAGTCATCCTCTGTCCTTTTTGTAGAAGATGATTAGCTCCTAGGGCAAACGGTGAAGAGTTTATTTTGGGCCTCAGCTTGCAACAGGTGTTGGTGAGGTGGTGGATATAAAATGTTTGTTCCTATTCTTTTCAGCAGTTCTGTACAAAAGAGAGCAGTTAACTGTGTCCCTCTATCTGTAAATACGATTTCTGGTAGACTATGTATTCGAAAAATATAGACTAGAAATATTCTGGCACATTCTACGGCTGTTGGTAGATTTGAGAGCGCATTCAATGGTCCATCTTTGTGAATTAATCCACCACTATGAGTAATGTTGTATAGCCGTTGGATGGAGGCTCTTCAACAGTAAAGTCTATCGAGATCATTTCCCAGTGTTACTTGTCCTGGGCAGGTACTGAAGCAAACTGGCAGTGAGAGCATGGGGGCTTGTGCAATGGTAGCCCATTTCTTGATGAATTCTTGTAATGAGCTTTTTAGATGAGGCAACCTAAAGAATTGACGGACCGATTCTGCAGTGACCCAGGAACCAACTCGAAGCTCCGGAATCCACTTATTCCATGACAGTGTTTGGACTTCTAGGATAAGTCAACAGGACATGTAGTAAATAATAAGCCTTGTCAGTAATGGACATTTCAGTGACAACTATACTCATCAATGATCTACTAGTCAGGGAAAAGCTGATTTGTTTCCTGACAGTTGAGGCCAGGATCGAACAGAATAACCCATTTTCCCACAACAGAGCAGAGGCAGAACCCTGTCTTTCTTCTCCATTTCTCTTCTTCTTTTGTCAGAGTTTTCCTTGCTTCACCGAACTATATGGGCTCCTCCTTATTGGATAGGACTTCTGCAGTTTCCTCCTTATTGGCAGTACTTTGTTAGTTTCCTTCTTATTGGACAGTACTTTGTTAGTTTCCTTCTTTTTGGACAGTACTTCAGTAGTTTCAAATAAGCTGGGAATCTAAGTATGACAGGAATACTTTCACCTCTCTGCTTTTTTGTTTTTTTGCTGGTCTGTAGTGTTAGGTCTATCAAATCTGTGGACGTACTTGACCAATTTGCCACTAAGACCAATACGTTGTTTACTTCATCACTAAGCCCCTGGTAAACGCAGCCTTTATCACCTCGGCAGCTACTGAAACCAATTGTTGAAAGTGAGTCATATAGTTCACCAGCTCCTGATTACCCTGTCTGAGGTTTCACAAACTGTTTTCCAAAATGACTTTACATTGGGCGAGGAACTGATTCCAATCCCATAGCCAAGGACTCTGATTCAGTAATAAAGGATTCGCCCAAGTAAGGGTGTCATTTGTGAACCTCGCGAGTACCAAAGAAACTTAGGTGAGATCACTAGCAAATTATTGTGGGTGCAGGCCAGAACGGGTAATTAACATTGTTTATAAAATGACTGAAATCGAGGCAAATCCCCAACCAATGTTCTGGTGGAAAAGCTGTTCTGTTCAGAACTGGAGTAAGGGTACTTTCTGTGATAAGGCTGCTTTCAAAAATATTCATTGCAGAAGTTCGGGAGCAAGAGGCGGAAGACACAGAAGGTGGGGAAATCTGGTTAATACAGTTTAACAAAAATGCCCGCTATTGCTGAACCGTTTCTAATCTTTGTGGATTCTTGCAGTGGTCTACATCACAGCTTAGACTGGGCATTCATTCCGGTACATGGGCCTGGTAAGCTGTTGGGTGTCTGGTGCAAACCCACATAAATAGAGAGAAAGAAATACTGGACCAGAGTTCATTCTTGTACTGGTCTCTGATCGGACTAAGTTTTCACTTGTAGGAGAGCAGGGTTTGAACACACCAAATGTAATGAACCAGGATACCACAGGTGAGTATGGAGTATCGAGTATGATTTGGTGGAATATAGAAGTAACATAACAAAGATTCAGTTTACCACTTTTGGTGACAGATGTTGTTATAATGAACCCACCACACACCAGGATACCAGGGAGGAGTAGATGGACAACAACGCAAACTAGACTGGACAGGAGCTGCACGAGTGTGAAAAAGGAGGTATCACAGAAAACCACACTGTTGGAAAATGGCCCTCTCTGAAGAGTCACCTCAAACATTTTGCCTATCTCCTTCTCTTTTTCTGACCTTGTTTTGTTGGCCTTAGGACTCTTAGCGCTTTACCACTGCTGACCAGTGCTAAAGTGCATATGATTCTCCCCAAAGCATGGTGATGTTGGTGTATACTTGATTGGCATATTTAGTTTACTTGTAAGTCCCTTGTAAAGTGGTGAACCAAATACCCAGGAACTGTAATCTAAATGCAACTAGTGGACCTGCAGCACTGGTTGTGCCACCCACACAAATACCTTTCAAACCTGTCTCAGGCCTGCCACTGCAAGGCCTGTGTGTGCAGCTTACTGCCACTTCGACTTGGCATTTAAAAACACTTGCCAAGCCTTAAACTCCCCCTTTTATTACACATGTCATCCTTAAGGTAGGTCCTAGGTAGCCTTAAGGGCAGGGTGTTGTGTAAGTAAAAGGTAGGACATTTACTCCTCTTATAGACTAGCATTGGAAATTCCTTAATACATTTTTAAGCTGTAATTCATGCTTAGAAAGGAGTAGAATTATGATTCCTATCTTTGGAATGGTAATGATAAATCCTCTTTACTAGTAAAGCTAAATATAACATAACTGTTTTAGAAATGCCACTTTTAGAATGTGGACATTTCTCTGCTTTTAGTCTTAACTTAGCTCTGTGTGTCTGCAGCCTGTCTCTAATACACATTTGGGATGGGTGACAGCTACACTTTGTGCATTCCCTCTAGACAGCCACAAACACAGGAAGGGTGGGTGTGACAGAGAAATCATTTGAATTCATCTACATTCTGATAGCTCTTCCCGGGCAAGGAGAGGGAGGGGAAGCTGACTCTTACACTTGAACAGGCAGTGTCCTGTGTCCAAAACATAGGGCTAATTATATCCGACAGCCAGCCTAGAAGGCAGGGCTAAGATGAAAGGAGACCTGTGCACTTCAAGGGATTGCCACTTTAAATGCACATTTGGGTATAAGTACTGGAGCTCTGACCCTACCAAGACAGTACACTACTGGACCTGTGAAGAACTCTACCAGGAGTAAGGACTGCTGTGCTACAAGGATTACCACTCCATCTGACTGCTGCTCTGAAGAAACTGCTTCTGCTTTGATGAGCTGTAATGCTTTCTGCTGATCTCTGCCCTGCTGAGGACAAGGACTGGACCCATATCACTTGTCCCAGAGTGACTCGAAGGGCTTGCTGACTTGCCCCCTGTTCTGAAGTCTCAGGGCCATCAAATACTTCTTTCAACTCAACAACAGCACCTGAACTATTCTGTCTGTGATTTCTGCCCTGCCAAGTGTTGCCAACCCAGTCCTGGGCCCTTGAATGGGGATTTCTGCTGTCCAGAATCATCAAAACCGAAGAAGTGACAACTTTTCACAGATCGGACTTAACGCAATACCCTTCGACACTGATGCATGAGCTGCTCGACTACATCATCTCGATGGACAGCGGGCTTGACAACGAAGGACAGCGTAGCTTGTTAATGATGCAGTGTGTGCATCATAAAGGGGTTAGACGTAAATCCTTCATCGACTGTGCGAATCGGTGGCGATGCTTTGCCTCCATTCCACAGGTACTTAATCAGCATGACCTGACCTACATGAGTACTATAGCCGGCCTCCCCTCCATCGCCATCGGCCTGAACTTTGAATATGCCTTGGTCCAGCGCGACCTCAAGTAACCCCTCAGCACTATCGGCTTCTAAGCACTACTTTTTGATCTATTTTTTTAAAGTTCGTAACTCCGGTCTACTTATTGGATTTTTGTCATTTTAGTCTTGTATTTCTCCTTAAAATATAATCTAATCCTCTAAACCTGTACGGAGTATTTTTTTTTTGCTTTCATTGTGTTACTGTGTGTGTGTTGTACAAATACTTTAAGTATACAGGATTCAGAATGTGCACAGCCACTGGTGTAGAAGAGTTGTAAGGGTGTTCCGTGCTCCAGGGTATCACTCTCTGAACAGAGTGTAATGAATATTAATTAGGTTACATCCCCATACACATGGAGTATGTCCCCCGGACACTGTAGAAGAAGTCCTTCCCAGAAGTTTCAACTTTTTAATATGGAGTTCAGTGAAACACACTTCTTCCGTTGGTTTCGGTATTTTTTAATATTGTTGTAACATCACAATATTATCACTTCCCTTATTCAAGGACTTCAATTCCCAGAATGAAATGTCTCGGGTGAGTTTGTTTCACAAATCCCAAAGTACTTTAATCCCAATGCATTTCTCCCCTTGGCCTTCGTCTGGGGATCATCTGCAAATTAAATATTGTCTCGTTTAAGTCTATTCATACAGAAGAATGCCTTTGATTATCAGGATATAAACAATCGTGGCCCATGAGTGACACGAAAAGGATAGTGAGTATCATGCTAGATGCTCGGTGATGTGTGTGAACTAATCACTCCACGAGTAAATAGAAGGAGTGTCACATGTCGTTATTCTCTGATACACGTGACCACTGGTGCATCGATCTGACAGAAAACTACTGCCCTTAAAAGCGTGTATAAAAACCAGAAACTAGTGACATAGTAAGTAAGGAAAATGGTGCCATTAATGACATGCCGAGAACAGTGGAAAGTGCTTTTCATTAATCCGCGGTTTCAAAAACTAGTGATATTGTGAACAAGACGATAATGCCGTTAGGATCGTAAGTCCCACACAGAAAACAGTGGAAAGTACTCTACATTAATCCGCGGTCTCAATTGACTAATGGTACCGATAGTTAAATGTTGTTAACAAACTTCACGCCCCTATCACCGAGTATCAAGCATGATACTCACTATCCTTTTCGTGTCACTCATGGGCTATGATTGTTTATATCCTGATAATCAAAGGCATTCTTCTGTATGAATAGACTTAAACTAGACAATATTTAATTTGCAGATGATCCCCAGACAAAGGCCAAGAGGAGAAATGCATTGGGATTAAAGTACTTTGGGATTTGTGAAACAAACTCACCCGAGACATTGCATTCTAAGAATTGAAGTCCTTGAAAAAGGGATGTGGTAATATTGTGATATTAAAAAAATACAGAAACTGACAGAAGAAGTGTGTTTCCTCTGGGAAGGACTTCTTCTCCAGTGCCCGGGGGACATACTCCATGTATATGGGAGTACAAATACTTTACACATTGCCTCTATAGATAAGCCTGACTGCTCTGTGCCAAGCTACCAGAGGGTGAGCACAGATTATCTTTAAGTGAGTATCTAGCTTACCCTGACTAGGCTTGTGGTCTCTACTTCGACAGGGTGCATACCTCTGCCAACTAGAGACCCAGGGCCTCATTTACTATATTTTGGCATAGGACAGCACCACAAGCCTTCCTGCAGTGCTGTCCTACGTCAAAAGAAAAGGGCATACATGTGCCATACCTATGTCATATGGCGCATTACTGTCCTCTTTTACAGCGCTGGTGCACAAATGGCTGACATGTGCCAACACAGGCACCCCTGCACAATGGTGCAAGGGTTTTTGCGTTGAAATAAGGCTGTTTTTATGGGGGAAGGTACACCCTGGGTAGGTGTAGGCCTTTGATGTATTCCCAGATTTACAGCATGTTGTAAATCTGGGAATGTGTCAAATGCCAAAGGTGCTATGTGGGAACACCCCCGTAACGTCCGTGGCACACCTCCCAGTCGCAGTGTAAGGCAATGCAGCAACTTGCACTGCATTGCCTCACACCATATCTATTAGGCCATGAAAAGCCATGCAGGTGGCTTAACAAGGCCTCGTAGATATGGGTAAGTCCAGCGCGCTGCTAGTACGGCATTAAAGTGATGTTCTGTTGGTGAACTAGGCTTGTAAATAAGCCCCTCAATTTCTAGCACATACAGACAATAGTAGGGAAGTGGGAAGTATCTCATGAACACAAGGGAATCAAAAAAGACAAAAAACAAGCAACGGGGAAGACATAATAAGAGGTGCATATTAGAAATAACACTAAGAGTGACAACAAATAGCAAGACTTTGCCAGGTATTATCTCCATGTTTGATAGTCTCCTAAATACTGACTCTACCCCCTCTGCCGCAAACGGCTTTTGATGCATTCTCAGATTTACCACAGGTTGTAAATCTGGAATTGTGTCAAATGCCATAGGTATTACGTGGGAACACCCACCGTAATGCCCATGGCACGCTTCCCTATCTGATGTAATGGAATCCTGAAAGATTAGAACACCAACCCATTACACTTTCGGCTTTGAAGACCTTTGGGATTTCGGTAATTGGTTTGATTTTATTTAAAAAAATAAGTAAATGAATTTCACATATTTGTGAATGGCACTTTTACTTATTAAAGAGTTATTGAAGTTATATGTTTATTTCCCAAATATCTTTTGATCATTGATTGAATATTTGATATTTGTGAAATATATGAGCTCCAAAGGAAGGTGAAGGAAATCCATATAATTCATCGAGATAAAATAATAATCCAAGAGAAATTTAAAGATTAACATTTTCAAATTGGAAGCTTTAGTTTTCAAAAGAGAGTGAATTTTTACAAAAGTAAGAATACAATGCATAAGAAGTAAATCCCAATTTGCTTGAGAATTGTTTTGTGTCTGTGCATATTAGTTTCAGATAATGCCCATAGATATTTGATGACCATACACCCTCCAGGTGGTTGGGTGGTGCGACTGACATGACAGCACAGCTCCTGGATACCCTCTCGGGTGATAAGCAGCCCTATACAAGTACAGCCCGATTGATTGATTGGGTGTTTGATAGGTTCACTTGACAAGGGTTTTGTGTAGGACTGTACACTAATAAGGACTATAAGTGCAGGACAATAAGTAAAGAAAATGTAAATAGGATTAGAGAAATGTTGTTAACACAAAGTGTAGCCTGAGAATCATGTTTATGATTGCAGATATAGACACCTAAGTATAATCTAGGGTAATTTAACAGCATCCTAGATGCAATTTATTCCTTTGGCTGCACATTTGCCATCACCTCTATGATCGACAGGCCCCTGTTGGCTCAGAAAGCTTCCTCTCACAGCTGAGCAGAGTAGGTGCTGTTAGAGGAAGCGCATTCCACCCATCGCCCTTTAGTGCGGTGTTCTTGATTGCAGTAGGTGCCATGGTACCCATGCTATGCTGTTGAAACTCATTCTAAGGTATGAAATCACAGCAAAAGTGCTTCTGTCAAAAATAAAAACATTGTAATGGAAGGAAAAACTCACACTCCACAAACACCTTAGACTCATTGATCATAAATATGCAAGGATTAATGATGGTGGTAAACCATTGCTCATCCGAGATAGCTGTTCAGCACAATAGCAATTATGCATTACTGAAAGCTGTATGTAATTTCCATTGAGGGTCACACCCACCAGAATGAACCATTTCCTAGTAAACATCAATTCTATTCAGGACACGAAGGTGAGGATTATGCTCTACTTTCTTTATTTCCTTTTCCTGTAGCTTTCAACAACAAGGAAAAAACTATCTTTCCCAGCATGCACAGAAAAGGACAACAAGGTCAGCAAATCAGTAGTCCAGTAATCCCATAAATGTATGCACAATCACATCCTCCTCCTCCTCTTTCTGTTGTCACCATCATCCTCTCACTCTGCTTTCAAAATCCTCCGAACCTGAAAGAAGTCAGAGAGACCCGAATGAACCTGAACATTTGGAAAAAATATAACCAATGTTAACTACCATTCTAGGACTATGACCATGTAGTCAGAATTCAAGAGGAAAACCTGGACATACACAATAGTCACCAGAACAATCAACAAGCAACAATGGAAAAGGGGTACTAATACCTAAACCAACAGCTTCCTATAACAACAAGGAAAGGTTGTTGTCAGGCTCCTTCTGGTTAGGGAAAAAACAGGGACCTCAGAAACCTCAGGTGGGAATAATCCTTGCCTCTGTGTCAATAATAGAATTGAAGCTTTCCTTCATGTTTACTAGGACATTTTTCATTTTATGTTGGTACAGGATTACGCTAATTCAAAGCTTGTCCACCACTAAAGATGCCATATCCATGACTGTTTTAAAATGGAAAAGCTTAAACATAGAGTCAGAGGACCAGTCTGCTGTGTTAATGATGTCTTCCAAGCGAGCTCAGCGGGAAAAATCCTTCTAGGCCACAGCCCCTCTGACGGAATGAGCCTCAACCTAAGAGACATCCACGCCCACTTCCTGTATCACCCAGCGGATCCAGCGAGCAGTGGTGGGATGAGCAACAGCCATGAAAGTTTTCCTGAGGGAAATTAGCAATTGACGCGCACTGTGTGGACAGAGTTCTTCTTTCACTGCCTCATATGCCGTAAGGCACCTCACCACACACAATTTAGGAACATTGCCAAAAGCTGAGTAAGAGACCAATCTAAAGTCTGTCTTCGTTCTGTGGGATATGTGAAAGGGGACTCCTTGAGGGGTGAAAACACGACCAGAGATGTCTAAGGCTCTCACATCTGAAACTCATCTAAAAGATAACAAACATAAAAGCATGGGCAGTTTCGCTGACAGCTGTTTACGGGATGGATACTTATTCGGTAGCAAACCCTTGAAAAGCTTCAAAACCTTGTTCACATTACACAGGGTGGAGTACCAAGGCTCAGAGGAAAGGGTTAGATGAATGGCTCATCAACTCACACACCAGTTGGTGCTCCCCAAAAGGGTATTCCTGGATGGGATAGTGACCCGCCGATATAGCAGATCAATAGGAATTAAAGATGCGGTCAGCCAACCCTGGGATGGCAGGGAAGTTTAGAAATTCAAAACATGGACCACTTTACACCCCATAGGTTCCTGGTCATTCCCAAGACACCAACTGACTCATCTGGGCCAAGCCGACCAGCAACACTTGTTTGTGCTATCGGCCCAAACGCTGGCGAGCAGTCGCTCAGCCTCTCCTGAAAGGCCAGGCACTCTCCAATGATGCCTGCAATCCACCATGCCATGAGAGACATGCAGCCTTGGAGGAGTAGCCGGTGCTGATAGCCCAGGGGGATCAAGGAGAAGATCGGTAACTCTGGGTAGAAGGATTGGAGAATCCCAGGAAAGTTCCAGAAGAACTGGGAACTACACTTGAGACCTCCAGAATGGTGCGTTAGCACTACCCTTGCTCCCTGTCTGCAAACCAGAGCCGTCAATCTCATTATCATTATGAAGGGGGGAATGGCGTACCCCAACTCCAATGTCCAGTCCTGAAGGAAGACATCTGAAGCCGTCGCCAGAGGATCCCGCTTCCAGCTGAAGTAGCGAGGAAGCTGGTGATTCAACTGTGAGACAAACAGGTCTACAGAGAACGGATCCCAAAGAGAATCCATTATCCAAACCACCAACAAATCCAACTGCCACAGGCTCTTGTCCGACCAATCCCTGAAGCATCAATCCGCCACTACATTGAACGCTCCAAGGAGGTATTCTGCTATCACCGAGATGTTGCGGGACAGGCAGAAGGTCCAAAACTCCTTGGCAAGATCCGCCATAACTGGGTTTAGTACCTCCCACGTGGTTGATGTATTTCACTGCCATCACATAGTCCATCTTGAGAAGGACACTGCAGGTAACCCTGTCTTTCGTCCAACACTTGATCGTTAAGGACCCAGCCATCAGCTCCAGACTGTTGAAGTGGAGCTGTCGTTCTTCTGTGGACCACTTTCCTTCCTGTGAAGGAGTTCCCGCAGCGGGCTCCCTAGTCGAGAATACTGACATCGAACTCTATCACCAAATCTGGATCGGAGCCAAATATAGCTCAGCCATTCCACATTTCCATGTGCTCGAGCCAGCACCTCATCTTGTCCTTGACCTCGTCTGACAGCGGAATCAGTTTGTAAACTGTAGACCCCGGTGAAGAGGAAAGGCTTTGAGGCCCTGGAGGGCTCTGTAATGTAGAGGGACTGGGAAGATCGCCTGGATAGATGAAGAGAGGAGGCCCACAATCCGGGCTACCGGATGGAGAGAGGTCATGGACCTGGACAACAACCTCCTCAGCTCCCTGGGATTCTTCGCCACCTTCCAAGAAGGAAGGCTCAAGGGCTTCTACACCGAATCTATCACGAAGCCCAAGAACATTAACTGCCTTGTAGGAGTCAGAATCGATTTTCGCTTGTTGATCACAAAACCTAAACTCTGAAGTAAATCTACCGTCATTTGCAACTGCTGGGTCAAATGGTTTGGGCATTGGTCCATCAACAGAAGGTCCACCACCGGCTTGAGCATCTTGGTGAAACACTATGGGGTGGAAGAGAGACTGAAAGGCAGAGTGGCAAACTCATACACCCGATCCCGCCACCTGATGGGAATCGTGAGATATGCATCCTTCAAGTCTAATCACACCATCCAATTGGTGGGGAACAAAAAGGTCACGCAAAAGATGGATGCCCTCCATCTTGAAGTTGCGGTAGAAAAACCAGCCATTGAACTACCTGAGGTTTATGATCAGGTGTTGCCCACCATCAGATTTGTCCACCAAGAAGATATTGCTGATGAACCCTCAGGATGTAGGCAAGATCTAGTTATTCTTTTTTGCAGAAGATCCACCACCTCTTGATCTATCAAGGCCACCTGATCATCTGCAAAAACCAGCATGCGTGGCCCTGTCTGTTGCACCGGGGACCCGTAAAACTCTATATGGAATCCCTTGATGGTTTGAAGGACCCAGGCATGGGAAATGAGACTCTCCCAGTTTTGAATAAACAGAGCCAACTGACCTTCCACCTTTATTGGTAAGAAGGGCAAACTTACCTGTACAGGATTGAAGTTGTCCTCTGGCAGGGCACCTGGATCCGTAGCTGCGGTAACATGTGCACAAGTGGAAGAATTCTCCCAAGTGGGATTGGTCCTGGGGCTCTTGATTCCGCAGGGAGGGCCTTAAGTGTAGTAGTGGCCAGATACATGCTCCCTACCGTAGCCAGCCCCAACAAAAACCTGAGGGTTGAAGATTTTCTTGATTAAAGCTTGTACCTTGTCCAGCAAAGTGAACGTGGCCACTAACTTACCAAGTTCTTGAATAAATGGTTCCTTGAACAGCCCTTCTTGAGCCACCTCTCCAGCCTCGATGGAAGCTAAATCCCCCAACTTGGGGTCAACTTTCAAAAGAAGGGAACAAAATGAGACAGGATTGCCAGAGATCCTGACCTCTTCAAACGGGTCCAACATTTTTGTGAGCGGCCCCCAGATGGCAAGATGTCTGTCTTGGCACGCTTGCTCGGACCTATCTATCCCCTTCTGAGGGCCCCTGATATACTTCTGGAGGAAAGGGGCCATAGAGGAGTCTATTTCAGGGGTCAGTGCCACCCTGCCAGCAAGTGGGGGCGAGGGCAGTCCGCTCTGAGGCATGTCCTGACCTCCTTGTCCAGAGGTTTCCTAAGGTGGCAAGCCACATATTTGGCTACTTCCTCAGAAGGGTTCCACTCCGCAGTGCAGGGGTGAACAAGGTCCTCCGGGTTAAGCATGTCCGTGGACTCACCTGGCTATATGAGCCCTGTAGGAGCAGGATCCAACGACGGGTGCTAGGGCCTCGAGGGCCCCACCTTGTCAGGGGACTCGGGGTCGTCCTCCGCCTTTAGGTTAGGGGAATGGCCCTCAGCAGCATCACTGAAGGAATTGGACGCCTCTAAAAGTGTTGGACTGGCAAGGAAAGCCTTCTTGAGGCGCTCAAAAGCACTTAGGTTCATTCCTGACTCTTGCTTGCGCTTCAGCGCTCTTTTAAGGATGGAGGTGTGTCCCAAAGGGAGGTCAAGGGTATTCTGGGAGAGTACACAGTCACAACCTGATTACATCAGGCAGTGCTGGAATATCCCTATCGCCGCCTGGTGGATGGAGGCATTCACAGCTTCACAAAAATCATCATCCAGGGAAAGAACTTGAGTGGCTCTTCTTTAGTATATTCCTCATCCAATACCCCACTACTTAAGGAGGGATGGGAGAGAACTATCAGTAAGGCAACCAGTACACAGGAAGGGCAATAGGGAGCTGGGGCCCTGCAAATATGACTGGCCGCTCACGCTGGCAAAATAACTCCAATTTGGGGTAGCCAAAGGCTAGATGCCTGAGGCTGACTCACCCTTTTAATTCGAGGGTGTCAATCACCTGGGCCTCGCCCCTGAACAGCGGTAGTAGGGCTGCTTGGTGCCAAAGAGACTTGTGAGAGCGCTAGACAGAGTATTGGCCACTGCACGGACCAGCAAGGGAGCTAGAGTGAGGCTGTTCTTTCAAATATGTACCGACCTGTCAAAGCGGCGTCGCGGCTTCTAGGCCGCTCGGGAGGAGTTTGTGGGCTCCATGGGGACATAGTTAATCTCTGAAGAGATTGGCCTGCATCTCCCCGTGGAGCTACGAGATGCTCACCGGCCTCACTGCACTCACGCGGCCAAAGTCTGAGGTGACGGCTGTGAGCAGAGTGTTGATAAGTGCTCCCGCTGCCTGAAAGAAGTAATCAACGCAAGTGCTGCGAAAATCAAGCACACAGTAATTAAAATACAGCAAAGGCATGCAAAAACAAGCAAATAGAATAAGTGACTTAACTGCCGGAAAGTAGGAAAGAAAGAGGAGGAGGACGTGATTGTGCATACATTTATTTGAATACTGGACTGCTGATTGGCTGACCTTGTTGACCTTTCCTGTGCATGCTGGGAAAGATATTTTGTTCTTGTTGAAAGTTGCTGGAAAAGGAAATAAAGAAAGTAGAGCATAATACTGGCCTCTTGACCTGACATAGAATTAATACTGTTGGGTAGTAAAACCTATCGCTGGCTGAATACATATATCATTGCATTTAGCCAGAGTAAACCTTACTGCTGGAAGGTACATTGTACTACCACACAGTTACAATATAGCTAGTCAATGATTTTTTTAATCATGTAGGCAGCGACAAGGCCAGTCTATGTGAGGTTATGAACCCGAAACCGGTCCCAGGATGCTTGTTTCCGGTCCAGGGAGGACATGGCTTGGCAGTTCGGGCTGGACAGTTCCCATGAGGCACAGGGTCAGACTGATTTGCATATGGCCATGTCTGAACTGGGGTGGTGGAGTGAGCTAAAGAATGATGATGGATTAAACCCAGATAAGTTGACTGGGGGTGAGTGTTTGATTTGCCCAAACGCTCTGTCCTTCATCCCCTTTGGTATCGCTGTGTTCGCCCTCAGTTGGCAGGGTATGCCCCGACATGGGTCCCTTGCTCACTTCGCCACTGGATTCAAGATAGCCCTGCTGATGAGGGATATGAACCCAAAACCGGTCCCAGGATGCTTGTGTCCGGTCCAGGAAAGACATGGCTTGGCAGTTCGGGCTGGACTGTTCCCATGAGGCACAGGGTCAGACTGATTTGCATACGGCCATGTCTGAACTGGGGTGGTGGAGTGAGCTAAAGAATGATGATGGATTAAACCCAGATCAGTTGACTGGGGGTGAGTGTTTGAATTGCCCAAACGCTCCGTCCTTCATCCCCTTTGGTATCGCTTTGTTCGCCCTAAGTTGGCAGGGTATGCCCAGACGTGGGTCCCTTGCTCACTTCGCCACTGGATTCAAGATAGCCTGGCTGATGAGGGTTGTGAACCCGAAACCGGTCCCAGGATGCTTGTTTCCGGTCCAGGGAATACATGGCTTGGCAGTTCGGGCTGGACTGTTCCCATGAGGCACAGGGTCAGACTGATTTGCATATGGCCATGTCTGAACTGGGGTGATGGAGTGAGCTAAAGAATGATGATGGATTAAACCCAGATCAGTTGACTGGGGGTGAGTGTTTGAATTGCCCAAACGCTCCGTCCTTCATCCCCTTTGGTATCGCTTTGTTCGCCCTAAGTTGGCAGGGTATGCCCAGACGTGGGTCCCTTGCTCACTTCGCCACTGGATTCAAGATAGCCTGGCTGATGAGGGTTGTGAACCCGAAACCGGTCCCAGGATGCTTGTTTCCGGTCCAGGGAAGACATGGCTTGGCAGTTCGGGCTGGACTGTTCCCATGAGGCACAGGGTCAGACTGATTTGCATATGGCCATGTCTGAACTGAGGTGATGGAGTGAGCTAAAGAATGATGATGGATTAAACCCAGATCAGTTGACTGGGGGTGAGTGTTTGATTTGCCCAAACGCTCCATCCTTCATCCCCTTTGGTATCGCTTTTTTCACCCTAAGTTGGCAGGGTATGCCCAGACATGGGTCCCTTGCTCACTTCGCCACTGGATTCAAGATAGCCTGGCTGATGAGGGTTATGAACCCGAAACCGGTCCCAGGATGCTTGTTTCTGGTCCAGGGAAGACATGGCTTGGCAGTTCGGGCTGGACTGTTTTCCATGAGGCACAGGGTCAGACTGATTTGCATATGGCCATGTCTGAACTGGGGTGGTGGAGTGAGCTAAGGAATGATGATGGATTAAACCCAGATCAGTTGACTGGGGGTGAGTGTTTGATTTGCCCAAACGCTCCGTCCTTCATCCCCTTTGGTATCGCTTTGTTCGCCCTAAGTTGCCAGGGTATGCCCAGACGTGGGTCCCTTGCTCACTTCGCCACTGGATTCAAGATAGCGTGGCTGATGAGGGTTATGAACCCGAAACCGGTCCCAGGATGCTTGTTTCCGGTCCTGGGAAGACATGGCTTGGCAGTTCGGGCTGGACTGTTCCCATGAGGCACAGGGTCAGACTGATTTGCATATGGCCATGTCTGAACTGGGGTGGTGGAGTGAGCTAAAGAATAATAATGGGTTAAACCCAGATCAGTTGACTGGGGGTGAGTGTTTGATTTGCCCAAACGCTCCGTCCTTCATCCCCTTTGGTATCGCTTTGCTCGCCCTAAGTTGGCAGGGTATGCCCAGACATGGGTCCCTTGCTCACTTCGCCACTGGATTCAAGATAGCCTGGCTGATGAGGGTTATGAACCCGAAACCGGTCCCAGGATGCTTGTTTCCGGTCCAGGGAAGACATGGCTTGGCAGTTTGGGCTGGACTGTTCCCATGAGGCACAGGGTCAGACTGATTTGCATATGGCCATGTCTGAACTGGGGTGGTGGAGTGAGCTAAAGAATGATGATGGGTTAAACCCAGATCAGTTGACTGGGGGTGAGTGTTTGATTTGCCCAAACGCTCCGTCCTTCATCCCCTTTGGTATCGCTTTAGTCTATGTGATGAGGCATGACTTTGATGCTAGTTTAGTGTTTTACCAAATCCAAACACAGCTCACAAATGATGATAATTTATTTATTAAAATTGGCAGTGGTATTGCAATTACACTGGGATCTAATGTGTTGGAGTTGGAATACCTGGTTTACTTACACTCACCCCAGCCACTCTCTGCATATACCCTCCCCCTGTTTGCCTAAATTAAATTAAAAAAGACTGGAGTTCTGCCATTCAACTTATACCACCCTCTCTCTAGATAATCCCTCCCCATGCCCCTAGTCCCCTAAATATAAAACAATAGTATCCGGTGTCCTGCCATCCACCAACAATGGATCTTTCTTTCCCCCACCCACAGCTGTGCTCTGCAAATAAGTGGCGCCACACTAACAGGCTCCCTTAAGACCTGACAATGTCCTGAAAGAGAGGGTCTGCAGAGACCTGAGCTGACAGTGGAATGTAATGGCTGGGGAGAAAGAGTGTCACCTGAGTTTTCCAACTTCCTTCTGGTCTGTGGAGATCCGAGATGCGGGAAAAGGTAGGTAAGACCAACGATTGCCATTCTGCACTTTTTCCAGGCACATGGAGACTGTAGCGAGACACAGAACACAGGGGACACCAGTACTTCCCTTTATGATGAAGCCACAGTGGACCCTTTCCACTACTGATACACAAGTGAATAACTGGATTTAGAATGCGGTATTCATGCTAATGGCTCCTTATGAGAGACATACTTAGCAGCACTGTGGTAAGTGATGAATTACACCAACTTCAACTTCAAGGTAAGAGTTTATTCATATTAACTTCAGCCACGGCATGGAGCGTCTCCCTGGTCCGAAGGTCGATCTGCAACTGTCATTGCCATCAAAACGTCCTACCAGCGTACACTCCATGCACAGGCCCACAATGTTGAACATTCCACGCATTCCAATACAAACCCAACTCTACAAGCATTTATTACGATATACAAATACATTTCAATCATGGGATTTTTTACCACAACGAGGTTCAAATTACATCGTAGAGGAGAGGAAATCTTGAGAGGTCTATGATATCACTTTGGAACATTCAGTTGGAAAACCTTCCATTAATAATATTTATCTTTCTTTAAAATATATGTAGTGTTTGTCTTTTTTGTAAACCAATCCCATTGAGCAGCTGTGTAGGGATAAAGAGTACGGGAAAGCCATAAGAATGATGGCTTTCCTTTTCCTGCCACACTTCCCTCAAGCTCTGCTTTTCCATATGATAAATGGATACAGGAAAACCTGTGGAGTACCTTGCCTCCTTGTGGTCATTCATCAAACTGAAAACCTTAAAAAAAATATCTTATGTCATGCCACATACTCATTCTTCCACCTCCCTTTCCCATATACTGACGTTTTGTCTCCTTTCCCACCACCTTCTCACATCTCCCTCTGGCCTTCACCCTCTAAATCTCAAATTGATGTGCTCTCCCCTCACTAGAAGAAAGCCAAGGCCATGCCCCACGCAGGAAGCATGGATATTATAGCTGCTACAAAGCATGTAACTAGTCACCTGCCTCTAGCGCAGTGTCACTCATCATATTCTCGCCCCCCCTGAAGACCCTGAAGAAGCTCTGATTGCTTTCTCTCTACTTTCCAAATTTCTCTCTCCCTTACTCTCTCTTTTGAAGCCTCCCAGTGCCTGTTGTAATTAACCTCGGGGAACTGGAGAAACTGACAGTCACCAGGAGCAGCCATGAGCTTTCAAAACCAGCCTCCAAGGGCTCCAGCCCACAGGGGAAATGCCCAGTGGAATGAAAGACCTCTCCAGCCCGGGTAGCAGTGTTACTGTAGTGAATAAACGGACTCAAATCTATCTTCCAAAATAATGGCTCCGTATGCCTTTGACAGCAATGAAGTTTGAGGTCGGTCAAAGAATGCTGATGTGACGGCAAAAATGAAGAATGGAGACCACTGTTCTTTCCAGAATAAAGGAATTAGTCTACTTAAAATCAATAAACTGCACCAGGGCGAGTAATGGAAAAGGGCCCGTTGGAAACATGTAGTTGTGTGCTTCCAGCGGGCTACCGTCCTGCTACTTAACCGCCTTTACAAGCAAAATAGAGGCCAGGTGAGGAATGCTTTGTTTTTATAAATTTGAAGACGGTCTAAAGAAATACAATTTCCTGTGGTATTTCCCACTATATAATTTCCCATTGGAATTTCTGCAGAATGCCTACAAATTCAATGTTTTGTAGAAATATTCATTGACATGGAAAATGTTCCTTCCCCAAAGCCCAAATATCCAGTAGCCTTCTCTGAGGAAATATTCACAACATTGGGGCATTCGACGCTTCTGCATCTCACATGCTGCAAGGACACAGAAAACATTTTCGAATCGTAACTTCCAGAACAGCCGCATTTCCATATGCATCTACGATATCAGGTCTTTTAGGTACAGATTTAAAAATGAATACTCATGTCAGCGAAATGCTATACGAAAACAGCACTTTAAGCAATCTAAACACTGGTGCACGTGCACCTCACGCCTAAACCTATCAGGCGGGGCCATTACAAGCTACATAAATAACTCTTACCCTGAGGCAGTAATAATTGATGCACCTAAGCGCTGTGGGTTTGGAAACTGGCTAAAGAAAACAAAGGGTATTTCTAATCTTGCAGCGTCCCCCTGTTACAGCTCAGTCTGCACGTAGGCCAGGCAGCAGACGCAGCACAACAAAGCAGTCTTCACAGCTTACACCGCATGTGTTTGTGGTTTGACAGTAAAACGCCTCTCTGTGTTTCCTTAATCCACTGGCACAGGGAAAGGGGAAATCGACTTGATATCTGCGGTGCATTTCATAATAGCTTCTGAAAGGACCACACCCTGGAAATCCCACAGTAAGGAGTGAAGCCTCCCGAGGAGCACAGAAAGCGCTTCGTTTTGAGAAAGCATCCTTAAAGTCAGGTGCTCAGAGCCGAAATCATAGTCCAATGTGTCACTCTTTGACTTAATCAATTATTAAGCCTTCTACTCTCGCCTCCTAAAACGCAATTTCTCCCTAAGCTACTACATAGTACATAGTACATAACCTTGATTTTGTTTAAAGGGGATTATTTTGATGGAATGGAGGTAACTTTAGTATACTAAAATAGCCTAGGCCCTTCACAGTATGCACTAATTTAACTTGAAACTTTATGTACTGCATGCCTATGGGCGTAGCGGTGTTATGAGGTGATGGCAAATAATATTTCTTAGATTATTTTGCGTAATGGCTGTGATAGAGTGTAAAAGCTGATTTTACTTTACATGACATAAATACACTGAACTAATAACAATAAGAACAAAGGTGCACCTTGCACACTTTATAAATAGACGTTTAAATTTAGAAAACAAATGTACGAGAACCATAAAAACGTACTTAACCTGGTAAAAATAGTAAGAATTAGTCAAATAGCGAAATTAAAATGTTTTAGGAATTGTTTTTTTTATATTATTAACAGCGTGTTATAACAAATTCGACTTTTGGTGCAATTTCAAAGTTAAAACGTACCATACGTCTGAAATTTTCAGTATAATTGCTTTACATAAAAACGATATTTTTGTACAAGAACGATTTCAAAATAATAATGTTTAGAATTAATTTACAAGTTGCTACTTTTTGAAGTAGTAGCAGTAAGCCATAATTTGAACAATTTTACCTACACACTACTGGCAATACTATAAAATGCTCATATATGATAAATGTGATTTATTTTAGTAGGATTTAACCTAGTTATGAAGAAGTTTTATTTCACTTAATTCTAAATATTAAATTTGACAACAAATTGAGAGTCCTCCTAAGTCTGATTAGTTTAAAAAATTTTGCTTTATTTGTTCCTGTATCCAGCCGTGGTCCGTGCAGGTAACAGCGGTGGGGCCGGGTAAGGGGGGATTGAGAGGGAAGATGCAGAGGGAAAATCAATTATTTATTTAATTTTCCCTCACCATCATCCCTCGAAATCCCCCTTTACCCGGCTGCACCGCCCCACCACTGTTACCTGCACGGACCGCGGCTGCCTGTATTCATACGACATTCCGTTTGACTAACATAGTTTCTTAATAATGTTTTGTGTGTGAACGGTGGGAAAATTACTTTTCTCCTAGATCTGTAGAAAGTTACAAAATGGACAAGCTCTTTGCCAACTAACCTGTGAGGATGTAAGGACAGTCATTTCTCAAGACAAGTATGGGAAACTATACTGGAGTATCAACTTGTACCTGAAAGCCGGAAGAATGAACACATGACAATCAGACCAATATGGACTGACCATTGATGTTATGATAACAAATATGTATGTTATGTTATGTTATCACAATTTCTGTAGCGTACTATTACCCTTAGGTGTCTACGCGCTTGTGGACCGCATACTGCACAGAGAGCTTAGTTTTTAAATAGCCATGTTTTGAGGTTTTTCCTGAACTCTATCAGAGACGGCATCTTCCTAAGAGTAAGCGGGAGGGAGTTCCAGAGCCTAATGGTACTATGACTGAAACTCCTGCCCCCCAGTTTGTTGTCCTGATTCTGTAAGTGGGCATTAAAAAGGCAGTAGCCGAACGCAGTTGTCTTGAGGGGGAGTGCCAGTTAAAGATATGCCAAAGAAAACGTGGCCCAACTCTGTGTAAAGCCTTATGTGCTAAACACAGGGCCTTAAACTTCACACGATGAGCTACTGGCAGCCAGTGCAGCTTTCATTTTCCGGCCCTAATGGACGGAACAAATGGAAGAATTTTGTGCACTGTTCTGATGGTGAAAAATGCAGAAGACACCACCTTAGAGACTTGGGATTTAAAGTTCAACTTCTCATCAATTATGACCCCCACATTTTTAGCTTTCACTACCGGCTTAGGAGGGGGGCCCAAGAAGCTTGGCCACCAAACTGGTGACCAGAGAGGGGCCAGTTTACCAAAAAGCACCACCTCAGTTTTACTTGAATTGAGCTTTAGACAGTGTTTGCTCAACCAAGAACTCAAAGAGATCATGATCGACCTCCTTATCAATGGTTGAAATAACCAATTGAGTATCATCTGCTTACGAGGTTGGAATCAGATTAAAACCTCTGATCAGGGGTGCTAGTTCAGACATTTATATTAAAAAGTGTAGGGCTCAAAGAGGAGGCCTGTGGCACCCCTAACGGCAGCGTAAAAGGTGTGGATTTAAAATCGCCTAGTTGCACTATCTGAGACCTATCTGCTAAAAAAGAAGTTAAAATCGACAAGGCCTTCCATCCAAGGCCAATGGTTTTCAGCCGTTCTATCAATAAGTTGTGGTCCACGGTATCAAATGCCGCAGACAAGTCAAGGAGATCAGGGCTGCTGATCCCCCACCATCAAGTGCGGCACAAATCTCCTCCATGTTCTTAATTAGGGCTGTTTCAGTGCTATGGCATGTACGAAAGCTAAATTGGCTATGGTCTAGAACATCATAATTCAAAATGTAAGTGGAAAGTTCTGTATTAAGAATTGTCTCAATTATTTTAGCAGGCAGCGGTAGTCTCGCAATTGGCCTATAGTTGGATGGATCCATTTCATCAAGATTGTTTTTTTTTAATAATGGCAATATACAAGCATGTTTCCACAAAGAAGGGAAGGTACCTTGTAAAAGCAATTGATTATAAATGCCAGATAACTGAGGATTAATAATGTGACTAATGGTATGCAAGGAGGGCAAGGGTCATCCGGAGAACCTGGCTTAGGGGCAGATTTATAAGCCCTGTGCGTCACTTTTGCGCCGCCGTTGCATCACTTTTGTGACGCAGCGGCGGCGCAAAGCCAGCGCCATGCTGCTGCAGATTTACAACGTGACGCATCTAGGGAGATGCGTCACGTTGTAAAGCTTGCGCCACAGGTGGGCGTACCTTCACAGTGGGGGGCGTTCCGGCGCAGGAACGCCTCCGAAAAGTGGCTGAGTGAAATCTACAAGATTTCACTCAGTCACTTTTCCGGCCATGCTGCGTCAAATCCCTGTGCCTGCTTGAAGCAGGCGTAAGGATTGACGCAGCATTGTACCGATAGGGCACCCCCGAGCCTTGCTGCAGCTGCGTCGCGCTTGCGACGCAACTCCAGCAATGCGCCGCCCTTCCGCCATCAGATGCGTCACGCATCTGTTTATCCCAGCGTGAGAAACTGACTTATGGTAGTGAGAGTCAAAGCTTCACACTGCAACAAAACGTGGTAGCAGAGTAATGGTTTAGTCTAGTGATGTGGAGTATTTAGTGTGTCCAAAATAAATAGGTTTCCCTGTCTTGTCCAAAATCCCCAAAAATCCCATGGTTCAGCAGAAGGATTGATGTAGTAACTGATGGATTTAGGCAACTTGTAGCAGCAAACGGAGTGTGAGTATTAATAGGGTTGTGCATTATTGCTTTGGTTTAAAATTGCGTTTTTTTTAAATGGCTATGCGTTGATTGAGTGAAATGAAGAAATGGTTAAAGTCCATGTATTGGTTAAAGTCCATTTATGATTGTGGTGATTAATGCACACCACAATCCTTGCGCCACGATGCGCTGCATTGTAAATGCGGCGCATCTATTGTGGCGCAAGGGTAAACTTGCGTGACGCATCTTCCCTGGCGCATCCATGCTGATTTGCAGGGATGCGCCAGGGAACATAAATCTGCCCCTTAGTTTTTAGGAAAAGGGAGGCAACCTGCTCTGGGGAAGTAGCAGCAAAATTTATTATGGTGTTATGGATTTAACTCCCTGATCCAGGTCAGCATTTTGAGAAAAATGGCCGGCAAATTGATCAAAGATCTGATCTACCTTGGTTTTAAACGTCTGGGCCAATAAGTTGCAAAAGTCTCGAGTACAGTTCTCATTACTATCCTTTTTGGTAGTAGTCAAATTTGATATGACTGAAAAAAGTTCCTTACTGGAGTTTCCCGCCATTTCTATTTTCTGCGTGTAAAAATAACTCTTCTCTGTAATAATTTTGTTCTTATAGTCTGCTAACATAAGCTTATATTGTTCTTTTTCAGTTTCATCATAATTTTTCCGCCATAATCTTTCTTGTCTCCTGCACGCTTGTTTGTATAGTCTTAGGGCTTCAGTGAACCATAGGGCCGAAGGATTTTTTCTATTTCTATTGACCTCGGTCATAGGGGCTACTTTAGTAAAGTTACGATCTAGCCAAGATGTATAACCTCTCGCTGATCTATCTGCCTCCAATTCCGGGACAGGAATACTTTGGATTAACTGTATTATATAAATACTTCATACAGGAGGAGGAGGCGCAGTCCCAACTTTTCTCATTGGCCCTTTTTACGCCTTGTGAGGAGAATTTACGGCTAAGCTCTGCCTGCTCTCAGTCACTTTTCCTTGACTCAATTTCTGTCTGCTGAACTCACTTTCTGCCCCTTGCCGTTTTCCCTTGCTGATGGACTATTGGACGACCTGGAGCAGTTTGGTGTGAAACCAGACTTGAACTTTCCTGATTTATGCAAATTGCCTCTTGCATATTCGCATGAGCTTTCACCCTAGTGGACATTAACTTGATCCCCTTGCCCATGCTAAGAGAACCTTTGAGAACCATCTTCTTGCTTTGTTTGGGATTGAAATTGTTTTGTCTCTTTCAACCATACTCTTTATGGATTCTTTTATTTAGGGTTAGAGCTAATTGATCAAATGTGGGATTATTTAATTCGAACTGTTAGATTTATAACTGAGCTTCTTAAAATGTTACTTGTATACATTGATTTTTGAACTTTAGTACAATAACCAAATTATCCAAAATGTGTCTGAATCTTATTGCATCAAATGTTCTTTAACTGAAACTGTGCTAAATGTATAATAGTGATAGTCATAGATGAAACTTGTGAGTTGGCTACCAATTAAGTGTTCCTCATTGGGTAGCTGACAGTTGGACATCTTGATTTTTCCACCCCTCGCTACAACTGAGAAAGTGTCATAAGAGGACCATCTGACGCTGAAGTGAAGTATAGATATTTAATGATGGGTTATCCTACTCCATGGGCCCAGCGTGAGAAACTGACTTATGGTAGTGAGAGTAAAAGCTTCACACTGCAACAAAACGTGGTAGCAGAGTAATGGTTTAGTCTAGTGATGTGGAGTATTTAGTGTGTCCAAAATAAATAGGTTTCCCTGTCTTGTCCAAAATCCCCAAAAATCCCATGGTTCAGCAGAAGGATTGATGTAGTAACTGATGGACTTAGGCAACTTGTAGCAGCAAACGGAGTATGAGTATTAATAGGGTTGTGCATTATTGCTTTGGTTTAAAATTGCGTTTTTTTTAAATGGCTATGCGTTGATGGAGTGAAATGAAGAAATGGTTAAAGTCCATGTATTGGTTAAAGTCCATGTATGATTGTGGTGATTAATGCAGATAAGTTTAAGTTGTTTTCAGGGCTGTTTGTGGCCTAAGATCCTGGGATATTTACCTACGTGGAGTTGTAAGTGTAGAAGACACTATGGGGCATATTCTCAAGGAGCTATCTCCAAGTTAATGTCACTTTAGCGCAGCCAAAGTCGCGATAAATTCATCACCCCATTCACAAGCTGGTGCTAACAGCCCATAGCACCAGTTTTCTGGCGATAGCATCCGCAAAAAATATCGCCACAGATGACCCCGGCATCTATCGCTAATGAGAGTAGGCGTTCCCGTGCAAAAAACCCCGACAACACCACTCCGCAACATTCTCAACGACCAGCCACATTGGCGATAAGATCACAAAACATGCTATAAGGTGCGTTAGCAGCAGTAAACTAACACCTGCTCTGACCTGGTGTAAAGTCGGACGACAACCGGCAGCAGCCAAGGGACCACAGCCCAAAGTCAAACATGAAGAACAACAGATGCCCCTGAGCAACTGAACATGCAGCCCGGAGCCCCGATAGGGCAACAACATACACCGCTACCACACCCAGGACCACAACCCCCCCCGAGCCTCCAGAGGCACCACGAACAAAGACAGCGGACCCACAGGAAATGCACCAGCCTCACCCGACTCAACACCAGAGGATGCCATTGCCCACTATAGGCTCAAAATGACAACCATCCTACGCATCCTGACCATCATCGCCCAACAGGTCGATGGCACCACACAGCGGACAACCAACATCCCACCCTCCACAAAGCTGCTGGCTGTGATGCACCTGTTGGCCTCTGGTACCCCCCAACCAACACCCGCCAGAGTCGGAGGAGTCACACAGCCAGCCGCATCCAAGTCCCTCACACCTGTCCTGGATGCCACCATCAGCCTGGTACCCCAGTATCTATATGTCCACCACAATGCGCAGGAACAGCTGGGGACCAAGCAAGGACCATATGCCATAGCCGGAAGCACGCACGTGTTGGGGGCAATCCACAGCACACCTGTCCTACCAGTGCCCCCTGGTGACACAGCACACAATCACCCCAACAGAAAGCACACGTCTCACATCACTGTGCAGGCAACATCTGAACACCGTGGAATCTCCACCTACGTCGTCGCCAAATACCTAGCCAGTCTGCATGATTCCTTCATCCTCCGACAGTCCATCATCAACCAGCGCAACCAGGATGGCACCAAGGGAAATGCACAGCCCCTTGGCAAGTTCCAAATGAATACCCACACACCTAAACTCCACAAACATGCAACTCACAACTCTGGCAATGCACATGTCACAAAGTCACAACCAACATGCAAAACAACATGCCCACCCACCAGACACGACAGAACAACTCACAATAGTAACCTGGGCAAGCCGTGAACATGAGCCATCAACGGCATGGCACCTCAGCCACACAATAGCGGAATGTGGGGAGAGGTGGGAACCAGGCATGTGTGAAGGAGGCCGGAGAACCATGATTGGAAAAGTACACAATACCAAGAGTGGCAGAGATGTGCTGGACAGACCGCAGTATGCAGAACACACCCATATCAATGGTGACATACACCGCTGGTGTATGGAGTGTAGTAGACAGTGGACGCAACCATGTCACCCCAGCCAGTGGGGGAGTTCGCGGAAATGTTGCCAGTTACGTCCCCCCGTAAGCGTGAGTGGAGTGGGATGGGCCGGCGTACGTCAGGCCAGCGTAGGTGTGTGAATAAAAAGCACGTAGCCCTGGGCGTGGTCCTCTTCCGGAATGCCCAACGCCTCTGCCAGGGCGGCACCTCTCACCCCGCCACGAGGCTGATGCCGTCCTCCTGAGCGGAGTTGCCTGTGATCCTGTGTGTCTGCCGTATACTGGCCCGCTGGACCCCGAACCCGTCAGGCCCGCCCCTGCCCAGCTCGGCCACACTGATCACCTGCTGACACCGGCGTGTGTCAAGGAGGGCCCACCACGTGCCGGCGCAAGATCCAAGCCCAAGGCCCTCGACCCTGGCTGCCTCCTCAGACCATCACGGCCTCCACGACACAGGCACGCTTTAGTCCTTTCTCGTTGACGTACTCTACTGCCGCCTCCAGCCTTCACCAAGGTCAAGTAGGTCATACATTTGGAACTGAGTCTTGATCATACATTGTCCGAGAACGCACAATAATGAAGAGTTTACTTCAATGTACTCCCTTCAATATGGTGACACCAAGTCTGTGCCTGGCCTCCCAACCACACGTGTCAGTTGGCCCTTGATGACTACACCGTCGTCCTACATCTGCGGTCCAGCAGGCCTCACGTCACTCCAATCCAGTCCGTACCAGGCAGGACAGGTCATCATCGCTGACTGAACACCCGCCCGTCTCAGGTGCTTTTGCCTCCGTCAACCACAAGTCACCCCCAAATGTAATGTCAACGTTGTGTGTTAGAGTTCCAGGAGGAGCTCACTGAACCGCGTCTGGCCCGCACTGACTGCTGTCTCAGGCCTACACTGCGGTTGAGTTTGCCACACACAATTTGAATTCAGCCTTGATTTATTTATAGCAGACTTGATGTCATTGGACAGGCCTCAACACAGACTGCATCCCCTTTCAGCCCCAGGGCCACTAAGTCTGTTCCCCGAGATCCATGGACACTTCCTGGTTGGACTTTGGTGGCGACTGAGTCCATGGCCTTGGGTTTGTCGTCGCAATCATGTCGGTGATACTGACTTTGTGGCTCAAACGATACTGTGGCATTCCACTCCTCCATTTGCTGCTTCCGGACAGCTTCCACCCTCTGCATCATGCCCTGAAGGACACCTTCCACTGTCCCCCGCAAGCCTCTGCTACGTCCACCTTGAACATCGATGAGGACCCACTCAGCACTTCATGTGCCCCTATCTCACTGCACCACAAGTCACCGTCCCGTGGCAGTGTGCCAGTGCCAGCCGCAGTGCATCCGGGGCCACTAACTCTGTGCTGGTCAGGTCAGGGACCCCTTCTTCTGAGATATTGGATGGCCTCTGAGGCGATGGCCTTGGGGTCATCAAATCCATGTATCTGTGGCACTACGCTGTCCGCTGGCTCCAGCCTCAACTGTGGCACACCAGGGCCCACACGTCAAATCGAGTTCTGACCGGCCCGGACGTTGCTTCACTGCAGGAGGCACACGCCACCACCGCCAGGACCAACTCTAAACGCCAACTGCCAGTGCCGAAATGGTTGTACTGGCAGACTGACGGAGTTGCTCGCACCTGTTGAGGATGCCATCTTCTGCCTGTTCCGCTGGTCAGCACTCCAGATGCCACTAACTCAGTGCACCATGAATCATCTTCTGTTACTGTTTTGGTTATGTGCTGTGGAGAGCTCACGCAGCAATGTCACCTCAGGCAGTGTGGGAGACCAGGGACGAAGATGAGGAAGATGATGCAGGTGTGACACCGCCCCCTGCAGCTGCACCAGGAACAACCCGAAGGGACACAATTCTAGCAATTTCTTCACATGAGCGCGCTCATCTCTGGTGCCCCAACCTCAGTGCACTGCAACTCACGGACACTTCTGTTTGCATGTTGGGTGACCTCTGTCCTTTCTCCGGCTCCCTCCATGTTGCTCAGCAGATGACTCTTATTATGCAGGTGTTTTCTTTTTCCATTGCACTGGTGTCCACTGTTCAAGTTGTTGCCAGCACAAAGCACTCTATGCAGGCTGCCTTATACTCACCCCACACACACCAGGCATAGGCATCACTGTACAATAAAGGAGTCGGGCGCATGTGCCCATAGCCAGTTCTACATGATATATGCGTGTGTCCCTGTGGTCTTGCTGTCTGCATGAGGGCCCTATGACATTGCATTGTGCTGTGTGCAGCGGACGCAGACATGTCAGCACAGCCAGCGGGTCGGAGCTTGGACATGTCGCTTTGTCGTCAGCCACTCGATACGATAAGAGGGGTGTACTGGGCCGTCGTATGCAGAGCCAACATGGGTGTGTGACTTGTATGTGCCTGCCCCTGGGCGTGGTGCTGTGCTGGGAATGTGCATCTGCATGTGTCTCTGTCGCTGTGTGTGTCTCCTTTGTGGGGTGTAGGTGGTCCCTGATGGGACTTAGACACCGACGTATATGGTCCAGTTCAGCTTCCATGAACTCTGAGCCCACCCGCACCTGTTCGGTCACCTCCTTTGGCATTCTGACACCTGGCATTGGAATGTGATGTGTGCCTAGGTGGAGTGTTGGGAGCCAGCTGTGGTGGCGGGTGCTTCCTGCTGTGTGGTCTGTGCAGGGGCTGGGGTCTTCTCTATGTAGCTTGGTTGCCCTGCTCCTGGGGGTGGTTTGCCTGTGATGTCCATGGCCTGGTGTAGGGCGTCGGTGTTGAAGGTGTGGTGGTCATCTCGGGCATCACTGCTGGGTTGTCTGGTCTGACCTGCTGGAGGTGTTTTTTGTCCTGCTGCAATGTGAAGGGGAGATGCATGTTGACATGTATGTTTGCGCATTGTTCTGGTTGACATGCATACAGTGCGACAATGTACATTGTGACTGTTTGGGCGGGGATGGAAATTTGAGGGGGTTCAGTGGACATTTGGACTACGTGACGGATGTGAGGTTGTACACGTACATACGCATCTCACAGTTTCCTGCTCTGTTCAATGTGAGTGGCCTGTTTCTGCGCATGTGCGGACCCAGTTGCGTTCCCTGTTTTGCAGTGTCGGTGTTGCACTTTGTTCCACATTGTCATGGGATGTGCTGTGATAGCTATGTGTGTGTGCTGCAGTATGCCACGGGGTTCAGGGACATGATCCAGGATCATTGTGGTTTTGCAGTGTGCTACACATCATTGTGCATGTGTGCCATTGTACCCATCTCCCCCCGTCCCCCCAGTCCCTGGTCGTTACTGACCCTGTTGTTGTTGTCAGGTCCTCTCGGCTGTGTCCATACTTCCACCTCCTTGCACCGTCTCCACACTGATGACTGGCCTCAATTTCCTCCTGCTCCTCCCGTGGCGCAGGACTCCCACCTCCTGTCACCGTTGCTGCCTTCCTGTTGGCGACGTCTTGGTGCCTGGTTTGGTTTTTCACGTCATGCCAGTGCCTCTTGGCCTCCTCCATTGGCCTCCTCGACACTCCGACTGCATTCCAGGTAGTCTGATTGTGGGTCAGTTGATGGTATTGTTCTGTCACCTCTGTGACGCTGGTCTTGTTTTCCTGCAGACTGCACCCCGTCTTCTTCTCCCTCTTCTCCCTGGCCTTCCCCAACCCCATTGTACCTTGCTGGCGGTCTGTCGGGCTTGTGGGGTTTGCGTTGGCCTTTGCACTCGGTCAGGGTGCATCCATGTTGCTGCGCACTTTGGATTGTTTCTGGTGTGTTGTTCTTGTTCTGCCTTTACAGTGCATTTTCCCGCCAGACGCGTGGGATTTGCATGCCTGCCGCTGGTTTTCGCAGCTTTTTGTATCACGCTTGGCCTCATCGCAGCATTTTTTGCGTTCGTGTTTTGCATTTTTGCGGCGTGGCGTTGATTTTAATGCGGCCTTTTGATGCGTTATCTGGTGACTATCGCATGGTACCGCCATGTTGTGAATACTTGGTTAACATGGTGTAAGTTTCCCGCGATAGACTGTGATGTTGGAGGTTGCGTTAAGTGACTTTTGCGATGGTTATCACGCGTTCTTGAGAATATGCCCCTAAGTAAGTTGTCTGCTGTGTTGTGGTGTTTGTCATGAGATGTCGTCAACAACATCTTATGGAAAACGCCATTCTTTTGCCTGTTAGTGGTAAACGATTAATATAGTTGATCTCAGGTGCACAGGGAATAACTGTATGAATTAAGGGTAAGATCCCGCTGGTTGACATTTCATTTGAAGTGAATGAGAACAATAGGTATAGAAATAAGATTGTTTTGTATTACCTTTGAGTGAGAGACATTCTTCCTTTAGTGGGGCAGACAGTTTTACGTTGAAAAGGTCCATATTGTTTTGTATATTTGCGTATAAAACACGTTGAAGAAAATTGTAAAGGAGGGGGAACTACTGCAAGGAGCGAGATTAAGGCCACTGTGTGTTTTGCTGTGATTGGTCGGCTGATGTAAAGCAGCACTGGTATTGGCTAACAACGTCATAGAAAGTCGCGCTGTTATTGGTTGTGATTGTGAAAAAAGAATTGTGGGAGAATTTTCTTCCTGGTTTTGTAGAACACATTTGTGAAATCTAAAGTTAAATAAGAAGAAGTTTTTCAAAGCTTTACGAAAACTGATGCAGGGAGATGTGACGGATAAGTTACTTACCTTCGGCAATGCCTTATCTGGGAGAGACATGATCTAGCTGCAGATTCCTAACTTATGAGCTTCCTGGCGTCAGGCTGAATCTGGAAATTTTTTCATAGCAATACCCCTGCTCGCTGATAGATGGCATTGGTCGACGCCGTATGACGTTGTAGGTGTCAGGTTCGTCGGGACGTTCGCATCATCTATAAAACCGCCAACCCGGCACGTTGACGTCAGTGCTTTTCATGACTTTCCATGCCAGTAGCGGAGCCATGAAGTGACTGACCGTGGCCCTGAAGAGGAAATTGCCCTGTCACTAAACCAATCTGCAGTACGGGGAGGATGGGTGGGTCGATAAGGAATCTGCGGCTAGATCATGTCTCTACCAGATAAGGTGTTACCGAAGATAAGTAACTTGTTCATCTGATAGAGACATCTAGTCGCAGGTTTCTTACCTTTGAACAGATACCCAAGCAATGCCATCCCTGGAGGAGGGACTGCGTTAAGGTTTTAAACCAAGAATTCCTTCAAGACACAGCAGCCAAAGAGGCCCTCTTTGCAGACCTGAGAATCCAGGCAATAGGGTCTGGCAAATGTGCAGAGATACCCACGTGGACGCTTGGCAGATGTCACTAACTAGAACAACAAGCTGAAGAGCCATGGTGACTGCCTTCACCCCGGTCGAATGGACCCTAAGGCCTTTAGTGGGTTGTTTCTTAGCCAAAAGCATAACATATTTTAATGCAGAGGATGACCCAGCATGAAATGGTCCTCTTTTGAACTGCTCACCCCTTCTTTGCTTTTGTGTACCCTGTAAAGAGTAGGTCATCCACCCAGAACTCTTTTGTGCGATTAAGGTAGAATGATAACACTCTTTTTGGGTCCAGATGGTGGAGAACCTCCTCTTCCTTGGAAGGATGCGGAGGTGCATAGAAGATAGGCAGAGTAACAGATTGAGCCAAATGGAAAGGTGTTACCACCTTAGGCAGAAAAGATGCCCTAGTGCAAAGCATTACTTTGTCCGGAAAGACGGTCAGGTAAGGAGGCTGAGATGACAGTGCCTGCAATTCGCTCACCCTTCTGGCAGAAGTTATTGCCACTTAAAAGGCTGTTTTGATAGTGAGCAGTTGAAGGGGGCAATTGTGCAGAGGTTCAAACAGTACACACATCAAAAAAGACCAAATTGAGGGGCATATTAGCAAGGGCTGGAGATATAATTATCGCCGCTTTAGCATCCGTTTTTGGGCGAAAAGCGGCGATAATTATATCGCAATATCATCAAGGACACGCTAGGCGTGTTTCCTTGATGTAGAGCCCGTTTTTTCACAGCCTTGCCTTACATCGCTAATGAGATGCAAAAGAGGCGTGGCTGTGAAAACAACACATGTTAATATCGTGAAGGCAGCTTCGCGATATTAACAAGGAGGTGCAGCGATAAAAAAAATCGCGCTACCTCAGCCTTAACTCAGGAATTTAACACCTGTTAAATTCCTGACTAAGGCATACTTTTAATGGGATATGGATTATGCTGATAGGACCACAGGGTCCTATCAGCAATGCTATCGCTGTTTTCAATGGAACATCGCTGGAAAACCAGCGATGTTCCATTGAAAACACCGCTATTGCTGAAATATTATCGCCATAGCGCTATGCGTTGTAAATATAGCGTTATCATGGCGATAATATTCAGCGATAGCAGGCGATAATTTTTCTATCGCTATGAACGGCAAGCGATAATTATCGCTGGCCGTTGATAATATGCCCCTAAGCTCCCATTGGGGCATAATAAAAGGAGAAGGGGGAACAGATGGGTAAGCCCCTACAAAAAATGTCTGTACAAGATGTGGTTTTAAAAGTAATGAATGATCTGGTAGCCCAAGGAAAGCAAACCGGGCCGAAAGGTAGCCCTTCAGAGTGCCCACAGCAGAGCCCTGTGGGGCCAAGGAGAGCATGAAAAGAACATCTGATAGAGAGGCAGACAAAGGGTCAACAGATCTTTCTGTACAGTATTTACAAAATCTTTGCCAACGCAGGCGTATACCGACTTCGTGGAGGGATGCCTGACTTTCATAATAACCTCACAGAGTTCGGCAGGAGGGTCAAAAGCTGTGAACTGTTGTTGCTAAATTTTCAGGCAAGGAGGCAGAGAGTGGACAGGTTCGTGTGAAGGACCCTTCCCTGCTGCTGCGACAGAAGATCCTCCCAAAGAGGCAGCCTGACTGGAGGCTACCAGATTATCCGTGCCCAGTCCGGAGTCACAAGGATGACTTGGGCCGGTTGCAGCTGATCTTCTGACGACTGCTTGAGACTAGACCGCCTTCAACAACCAGTCATCGAGAAAGGAACCCCTGATCCCCGCAGATGGGCTGCAACCACCATATCACCTTGGTGAACACCCACGGGGAACTGGTGAGGTCGCAGGGGATCACGGCAAACTGAAAGTGCTTGCGGCCCACCGTAAACCGCAGATAGCGACGATGGGCTGGCTGAATTGGAATGTGGAAATAGGCGTCCTGCAAGTCCAATGCTACCATTCAGTCTCCGGGGTCTAGGGCATACAGGACCTCAGCAAGTGTGAGGCTCTTGAACTTCCCCTTTTTGAGGAAGTAGTGGAGAGCCCTGAGGTCTAGGATAGGACAAAGGCCTCCGTCCTTCTTTGGAACCAGAAAGTAGTGGTAATAGCAACAACAGACTATTTCAGGCCTGGGAACCCTCTCTATAGCTCCCTTGGCCAAGAGAGACTTGACACGCAGAGTAAGGCAAGGTGATCCTCCGTCAGACGATCATAATTGGAGGCATGAAGGGAAGGGTAGTCTTGAAGGGGTGGGAGTAGACCCTTTGGACTATTTGCAGCACCCACTTGTCCGAGGTGATATCTTGCCAGTGGTGGAGGTGATGGCGTATTCTGCAACCAACTGGATGCCCATGATCCAGAGGGATCAGACTAGGGATGTTTTACGGTGGAGGAGGGGGTTGTGGCTTGATCTGGCTTCTGGCCACCCGCGAGATCGGGGTGAACTGCATCCACGGCCAGGCAGAGGTTGTTGGACTTGCGGGGTCCTCTGGCTGGAGTACGGTTAGCGCTGTTGGAAGCCCCTTCCATAGCCACGAAAGGGGAGAAAAGCACACACAGGCCCAGGGACTTGGCCATAGCCCGCGAGTCCTTGAAGCCCACAAACGTTTTGTCTGCCTTGTCTCCAAAGAGATGGGAGCAATCAAAGGGCATGTCCATGAGATTATCTTGGATGTCATGAACCACAGAAAGGACCGTTCCTAGTTGTGTCTAAGAGATGCCCAATTTAGTGGGGGCAAATCACAAAAATTGACGGACTGGCATCACACACCACCAGGTATCATGCTTCATCATCTGCCAGTCCTCGCCCTCTAAAAACCGCGTTTGATAGAGGGCGGGCATACACCTGGAGACAGGGATGCACTTCTAAACTAAGTGGGGGCCCAAACAAAAAAAGGAGTGAGTGAATTTAAAAACCATCATAGTATACCTGAACAATTTTTATTCTATGGGGTTACTATGTGGGATTAAAATATATAAGTGCGGTGAGTGGGGACCTTATCATCCCGTCGCCGCTGTGAATCAGTGATTGTTAATAGGGGGTCAACATGTTTCTGCCTGTATTGTCCACTTGGGTACGTGGCATTCGTCAGGATTTTAGATATTGGGCTCCAATCTTACCACTGGGGGCGTAGGCCTATAGCCAGCTGCCACCTGTTTAGAGAAACCTGTAAGAGAGAGGGGGTGAGACAAACATATAATACTCAAAATGGTTGTCATTCGGTAGACCTTGATGTGTCACAGTCACGCTCCATACTTACTGCTCTCTCCTAAAGTGAAAAAGGTGAAAAATGTATATGAGTGTCAGGCATCTGTGTTCACTCTGACATTCATGTGAATAAAATAGAAGTCTTACCCTATTGGAAAAACCTATTTGCCCCATGGGAGGGGTAGGGGAGGAAATCCTTGTGGCCACATTCTGGTGGGAGACGGTAAAGGATGAAGACAAAAGGGTTAAAAACCAGACTGGTTAAGAAAGGTATATCAAAGATACTAAGTTAATTAGCAGAAAAAACCGTCAGGGCGTGCTTGATCTACTATAGTTTCAACCTGTTGGAAGAAGACAACAGTAAACCGACTCACAGTTCAAGGTGTACTCCCCGCTAGAAAACCTAGCGCTGCATGCGTCCAGCCTCCTCTTCGGTGACATTAAGTGTAGTGCGCAGCAAGCTTTTATACTATTGGGTGTTAGAATCGTGGCATGCGATATGGGTTTCAGGTGAGCGTGGCGCACAGTGATGATGCCGCATTTCCTGTGTCCTGGGCGAAGCATGCAGAAGAGACTGCACGTTGCCTGTTTGTTGCCTGACCCTCGTGGGGGTGGGATGGGTAGAGAGGAAAGCTGGGTCACCTGGTGCAAGGCGGTGGTGGCGGGCAATGGTTCTATTTACAGGGTCCCCTGTGCTGGGCTTGGACCAGGTGCCCAGTAGAACATCCGTCAAGACAATAATCTTGACTGCTTCCATAGGAAGCTGCAGGTCCCAGACCTCCACAGCCCTATGCCTCACCATCGCAAATGAGGCTCGCTCCTCTGTAGCCAGGTTAGGGTGAGACAGCATGTATGGCAGGGTATGCTCAGACGTGAGTCCCTTGCTCACTTTGCCACTGGATTCAAGCAAGCCTGGCTGAAGACGGCTGAAATGCCAGAAACCGGTCCTAGGAAGCTTGTTTCCAGTCCAGGGAAGGCATGGATTGGCAGTTCGGGCTGGACTGTTCCCATGAGGCACAGGGTCAGACGGATTTGCTTATGGCCATGTCTGAACTGGGGTGGCAGAGTGGGCTAAAGAACGGTGATGGATCAAACCCAGATCTGTTGACTGGGTGTGAGTGTTTGATTGGTTCTGATGCTCCGTCCATCACCACCCCCTTTTGTACTGCTTTGTTCGCCATAAGTTGGCAGGGTATGCTCAGACGTGAGTCCCTTGCTCACTTTGCCACTGGATTCAAGCAAGCCTGGCTGAAGACGGCTGAACTGCCAGAAACCGGTCCTAGGAAGCTTGTTTCCGGTCCAGGGAAGGCATGGCTTGGCAGTTCGGGCTGGACTGTTCCCATGAGGCACAGGGTCAGACTGATTTGCATATGGCCATGTCTGAACTGGGGTGGCAGAGTGGGCTAAAGAACGGTGATGGATCAAACCCAGATCTGTTGACTGGGTGTGAGTGTTTGATTGGTTCTGATGCTCCGTCCATCACCACCCCCTTTTGTACCGCTTTGTTCGCCATAAGTTGGCAGGGTATGCTCAGACGTGAGTCCCTTGCTCACTTTGCCACTGGATTCAAGTAAGCCTGGCTGAAGATGGCTGAAATGCCAGAAACCGGTCCTAGGAAGCTTGTTTCCGGTCCAGGGAAGGCATGGCTTGGCAGTTCGGGCTGGACTGTTCCCATGAGGAACAGGGTCAGACTGATTTGCATATGGCCATGTCTGAACTGGGGTGGCAGAGTGGGCTAAAGAACGGTGATGGATCAAACCCAGATCTGTTGACTGGGTGTGAGCGTTTGATCGGTTCTGATGCTCCGTCCATCACCACCCCCTTTTGTACCGCTAGGGGAGACAGCATGCCAGAATCTGAAGAACTGTCCAGGCCGCTGGTATCACCCAGATTCTCATACCAGTCCAGGTCTTGATTGGGTTGCTGAATTTCTAAGGGATCCAGCTGCCCCTCCAAATCCTCATCCTCCATACCTAACCCTGCAGAATAGAGCAGATTGAATGGTATGGAGCCGTCTGGCTCCGTTGACACCGGTCTCTGTGTTGTTGGACGCCTGACCGGCTCTTCTTCATCTGGAATGATGATGGGGGAGGCGGCGCCGGCAACACCGAGGGCATGGACGTTGGATGTGGTGCCATAGGGTTCACTGAGGAAAGTATAAATGGGGTCCATCATCAGGCTACACTGCTTGTTTTCCCCCCCCTTACCTTGGATGGTTTTGACAAACTTGCGCTGCAAGTCAAATCTGGGTCCCCATCCGATCCAGTAAGGCCTGCTCTCTTCCGAGATCAGGCTTTTATGGGGCGTACAGCCGTATGCTCCCTTGTCAACCTCTCCTTGGAAACGGGAACCGTTCCATCTAAGTGGAAACAAGCTGTGGTGTCCCCGATCATTAAAAAGCCCACCCTGGACCCTTCCAAGCCTGAGAGCTATCGCCCCATCTCGTTGTTACCCTGGCCAGCCAAAATCACGGAGGCCCACGTTAACCTGGCCCTGTCTGAACATCTGACTCGGACCAATGCCCTCGACCCCACACAAAACGGATTCCGTGCTGGGCACAGTACGGAAACTGCGCTACTTGTGATGGTGGAACACCTCCGGGCAAGGTTGGATGCTGGTCAAACGGCGGCGCTTATTTTGTTAGATCTTAGCGCCGCCTTTGATACGGTAGACCACAGCATCCTCCTGCGTCGGCTCGAGGAGACTGGCATTGGCGGTCAGGTGTTGCAATGGTTCCGCTCCTTTTTAGATGACCGCTCCTTCTGTGTTGCCATCCCTCCCTTCAAGTCCAATTACCAACCACTGGCCATGGGGGTTCCGCAAGGGTCCTCACTGAGTCCCACGTTGTTTAATCTTTACGTGAGACCGCTGGCGGATGTCGCTAGGCAGTGGGGCCTTACTTTGGTCTCATATGCTGACGACACTCAGCTGGCGGTTACTCTCAGCGGGGATGCGGAGATTGAGGCCCCCAGGTTTCAGTCCGGACTGAAGGCGGTGGCTAGTTGGCTGACAGGCAACTGCCTTCAGCTAAACGCCACTAAAACAGAGGTGATGGTCGTCGGGAAGGGAGTGGAGCTGTGGGGTGACCACTGGTGGCCCTCAGAGTTGGGACCTACTCCGATCCCGGTATCGGAAGTGAAAAATCTGGGGGTATGGCTGGATGCGGGCCTCTCCTTTGTAGGCCATACTAAAAGAACCGCGGCCTGTTGTTTTGGTCTCCTGAGGGGCTTGAGACCTGTTCTCAAGTTCTTTGATGCCCCGACCAGGCAGCTGGTGATCCAGGCTACTATCATCTCCCGCCTGGATTATGCCAGCTCTCTCCTGGCTGGGGCTAACCAGGCTGAACTAACCCGCTTACAACGGGTTCAGAATGCTGCGGCGAGGGCGATCGTTGGCTTGCCTAGATTTTGCTCAGTTACAGGTGTCCTTCGCTCCCTACACTGGCTTCCGGTTAGGAAGCGCATCCTCTTCAAGGTATTGTGCCTTGCTTTTAAAATCTTGCGAGGTACAGGCCCGGAAATTCTGTCGAGTTGTCTGTCTTTCTATGTCCCTGCCCGTAGCCTTCGCTCTCAGGGTCTGGCCCTTGCGGTGGTTCCCAGATTCAGGCTTAGCCGCATGGGAGGACGCTCGTTTAGGGTAATGGCTGCGTCAGCATGGAACTCCTTGCCTGTTGAAATCCGCTTGCTGGAGGACCTTCTGACTTTTCGGAGGGCCATAAAAACCTTTTTATTTTAGCTGGCTCTTAGCATCTGTTTTTAGCCTGTGGTTGTGTTACGTGCTACCTTGTCTCTGCGCCGGGACGCTCCTTGGCTGGAGTATCTGTGCGCACAATAAATAATCGTAACATAACATAACAAAGAGGTATGACCGGCACCAGCCCTGATCCAGCCGTGGCGCCGGGGCCAAAGCTGGAGCCTCAGAACCAACTGGATCTCATTCAGCTGAGCCTGCGGGCCCAAAGGCATGCCAGGAGGGTCATGCTGCCCGAATATGGTGCACATCGCATCATAAAATTCTTTTAATTGGGCAGGCGTTGCTCCCGTCCCCGGAAAGGGTGTGAAATGTGGGGCAGACCAAGGCCTTCGCTCCATGGAGCGAGGGCTCCAATGCAGAGGCTCTTCCATCCATTGCATAATAGACGGGCTACTTTTTATGGTGCTTCTTACCTGACCACGATGACTTTGAGGAAGAAGACTTCAACTCCCAGGAGCGGTGCTCGGACCTTCCTCTCGACTGAGACCGGGAGTGAGATCGATGAGGCAACCTCCATGGCGCCGGCTGCGTGCCCGTGATCAGTTTTCGACATTGCTTCCTCAAAGGCTTTGGCGCCATGGTCCGGCAATCGGAGCACGACTTCATGTCGTGGTTGCGCTGCAGGCACCAGAGACATACCAAATGGGGGTCCGTGACCAACATGGCATGGTGACAAGTGCCGCACAGCTTGAACCCTGAGGTCTTTTTTACTAGACATCCCTACACACAAAAAAGAGTCGAAAAGAAGTCTGTCAAAAAGTGACAGTAGGTAGCTCTCATTGACGGATCTGTGCTGGCTGGCATGAAAAGAAAAGAACTGATGTCTGCGCACAGACACGGCGTCAACAAACCCAAAGTCTACTACTTCAAGCGGAGTCGACCGACACCACCTATTGGCACGCAGGGGTACTGCTATCAAAAATCCTCTGGATACAGCTTGACGCCAGGAACTTCAAAGGTAAGGAAACTGCGGCTAGATGTCTATATCAAATCATACCTGTTAGAATAGGAGAAGATACACAACCTGAGGGTACACCAGGATCCATCAATTTGAGGGACAAAGGATTATATCCATGTCTTTGGCTTAAACACTGGCATGAAATTACAGGGGAAGATGAGGTGTTAAGATTTCCTTGATATGGGACATTTAATTTGAGAATCATTGAGAATTTGAGGAGGAAATTATATGAAATGAGACTACCTCTTAGACCTGTTCAGTTTGAGAACTTAAATATTTGGGAACACCTAGCTCAGCAAAAATAGAAAGAAAAATATTGGGGGAAGATATAGAACTATAGATCAGTATGCAGATGCTAGATGGGATGCACAACAGAAAGCATGAAAAGCAGATGTTGTTCCTTTGATACCTGTTGAAGGAGAAGTTGTGGGGAAACGAAAGAGAGACGAAAAAAACATTAAGATAGATAAGGGTAATCCAGAAATAGAGAAGAAGATGATGACATAGATAAAGATTTATTAAATGATTTATTGCTGAATGGACCACCACCATATGATGAGTCTCACAGAGAGAGTACAAAAGATGAAAAATACAGCTGGGATTCCAAATGCCCCTATTATCCCTGAAATACCAAAAGTACCTACACTAGTTTCTACTGGAAAAGGGGGAACAGAATTACCATCTTGATTGCTCCAGATACTTTCACTGTTCTAGTTACTATTGGACCTCTTGTACCTCTTTATAAATCTGTGTCACAGGTAAATACTGTTCACACTTTGACTGTACGTGGATGAGTAAATACTGCACATGGTAATTCATTAGATTTGACAACCAGATATTTGCTTCAGTCACCAATGATTCAGACTCAAAGTGATACTTCTGGTACTAAGGGTACAAGTTTAAATTTGAATCAGGCGCAAATTGAACCCAGAAACAGAATGGTTCAGAGGTCACCACCTTTTTATATCCCCTGAACAGGTGTGCCTCCTGAGATACGTTATCATGCTACTGAACATACTGTGCCATTAGGAATTTCCGTTCCTGATACTTCTGCAATAGATATACATTCTGGAGCAATAGAGATTTGACAAATGGAGATTTACATTCAAATATTTCAAGAGAAACATCTGGGTTTACTCATCAAGAATTAGATGATTGGTCTAAAGGGTTTAGTACCCCGATTAATAATCAAAGGTCTGAAACTATTACAGTTCTAGTAAAGAAAAAAACACTAGATGTGGGCAAGCTAAAAGTGGAGCAAGAAGAAATGATTTGAGGAACTCTTAGTCCATCTTGATTAGATACCTACCAGGAGGATGAACTACTGGATCTCTGCAAAGACATTTCTCAATGAGATAGAGAGACACATGAGAAGCTGGTTGAATTGGCTCAGAAATATTAAATTGATTTTCAGAAATCAAAAAATTTGCAAATCATATCCAGATTAGATTTTAGGGACAAATATTTTACATACATGATGCCAGTTAGAACAGCGGCGGCTCTTCGAGGGAGTGCTGCGGGGTGGTGGGGAGGGGGAGGAGCATGGTGGGGGTTAGTAAACTCCGGCATATGGCCGAACCGAGTTAAGTAACTAAATAAATAAATAAATAACACAAATTACATTGTGCGTGCGACGTCAGGAAACTCAATCCTGTACGCAGGGAGTTACCATACAAGAAGTCTAATCAACAACATTCCCTATGGAGAACTATTGCGGATGAAGCGTAACTGTACTAGGGAATTAGATTACCAACAAGCAAAAACTGAAGCCTTACAATGCTTCAAAGCAAGAGGCTATACTACTAATAGCCTATGTCAATCCGAAGCAAGGGTAAACCAAGTGATGAGAACAGTGAAATGCAGGAGCAAGATACCATAGAACCTGTTAGAATGATCACCCAATATAATGAACGATCATCACAGTTAGTACAGATCTTCAAAAAGAATTGGCACATTCTACAGACAGATCATGTGCTAAGAAAATCAATTTCATCATGACCAATAATAACAAATAGGAGAGGTAAATCTCTGGGGGATCACTTAGTAAACAGCCACTTTCGTTCTACAACACCGAAGAAAGATATCATTACAGGATGTTACCCTTGCACCAAGTGTAAGGCTTGTAAATACAGCAGAAAAGTTACTACATATAGAATGAAAGAGGATGACCCTAAAACATCATCGAAGATTAACTTATTATTGAACTCCAATTCCGAATATACTGTTTACTGCCTGATATGCCAACATAAAAAGCAATTTATTTAGAGTAGTGCTTCCCACAAAAAACACGCATCTTAGAACATATGCGGGCTATCAATTTTAAAGATAGTAGTTACCAGGTAGCATGTAATTTTGAGAGTGTACATCAGAGCAATAGGGACCTATTGAGCTTCTTTTGTCTAGATCAAGTTCCTAAAGAGGAGGGGATAGGATTAGAAAATGATGTATCGTTGAATCCAAATACATAATAAAGCTTCAAATGATGGCCCCTGTAGGTCTCAATAATGATGAAGAGATGTGGGTGCACCTGGACTGAGATAACGGGTCGCATCGTAATTTGGACATAGTTGGGTCTCTGAATCTCTATTCTGCACTTTGCCTTTAATGAGAAATGTATTCTTCCATATCCCATGATATATACTAGGCATACGTAACAACAGGTATCAAATGTTATGCTTCATAGTGTATACATAAATGAATTAATTGTCAACATCTAAATTTAAACCTAATTAACTTTCATAAATAAGGATATGGTTAAAAATATTTTGAGTGATGCACATGCCATATAAAAACCTTTCCGTGATGAGATGGAGATGACCCATTCAGGGCACAAATATGAATTGAACACTTTAAGTTTTATTATTATTTTGACCATATTCAGGATATGAAATTTATCATCAATTTAAAGGTATTACAAATGAATTGTTGGATTTAATTTATCGTCAGAATCGATTGCCCATGCAGGGCTGAATTGTGAGATACTATAGGAATTTAATGACGTCATATGGAGATCCGTGATTGTAACACGTTTCTAATATATTGAGATTGAGATGCCATATGTGTCATTACCTAGGGGAGGACATATCCGTATATGGAAATGATCACCTTTGGACATATTTGTTTTTTTACATATTATTCTTTGCACTTGTATTATACACTGTATGATTTTGGGCACTTTCAAAGATGGCCGCCATGATTCTCGTTATGTATAATATTTATTCAGGTCTTTGAAGACACATGCTGCAGTATGTAGGCCCTGAGCGGAGCCTGAAAAGCCCTGAAGCAAGGCATTGCCACCATCCAGATGCAAGGGTACCAGAGCTTGAACACCAGTTCTGAAGTTGTTTTCTTGAAACAATGGTTTCACTTTCTTAAGAAGAGAGAGCTGGTACCAGGCTATTAGGCTAGTGTAGTTGTGTTGCTGCTATGTTCCTTGAAGTCAAGATCATTGGCAAAGGTTCATCCAAGTGACTTGGATTAGGAGCAGTCAGTGTTAGCAGCATTGAGTGTCTGCCTAAGAGGAATTTCTCATATATAGGTGTGTTTCTCAGCGTTTTGGTTAATTTTGATGATGTTATCTGTGAGTAGCGCTCAAAGGAATTCCATGGAAAGGGTTAAAAATACTGACGTGCAAATACTGACTTGAAGTCAACATTCGCTGTCAACCCTACATCATATCTGTGGCAAAAGACTACCTTGTCAAAAAGATCTTTAAGACATGTGACAACTCCATAGACAACTAAAGAGGTGTGAACAAAAGCACAGAGTAAATCATCAGTTTTCTGTGTGATTAGCCATGCATGAGAAAACTAACACTTAGAAAATCCAGCAACCACTATGGCAAAACGTTTCCTGAATAACCTTTACCAGAGAGGATCGTGCAGAGAATCCTAATGATCTTTGAACATGTAATTAAGGTAAGGCTTTGAAGAGAAAAAACTGCTGTAAGTTAAATGATGTTTTTCTAAAGTCTGTGGGAACACTATAATGTTTGGATTACACAGGGTAATCCCAATTACTCATAATCAGTATCTGGTTTCCCATTACATTCATAGGGGCAGATGCGTCACGTTGTAAAGCACTGCGCCACATGAAACCTGTGTCAGGTTTCATGTGGGCGTTCCGTCGCAGTGTGGGCGTTCCATTAGAGGAAAGCCTCGGAAAAGTGACGCAGTGAAATCTACAAGATTTCACTCAGTCACTTTTCCGACGCCACTGCGTCAACCTTGCGCCTGATGGAAGCAGGCGTAAAGCGTGACGCAGCATGTTGTAGATAGATCTGGTTGGAACAGTGTTGGACTTGAGTCGTGCCCGCGACACAACTCTCCCACTGCGCCAACCTTACACTGGCAGATACGTCATACATCTGCCTATCCGTGTGCCACGACGCACCCCATTGTAAATGCGGCACATCCATGGTGGCGCACGGGTAGTTTTGCATGACGCATCTTTCTGGGCACATCCCTCCTGATTTGCAGGGATGCACTAGAAGTTGTAAATCTGCCCCATAGTTGCTAGAGTCATTTTGCCTCTCAGGCATGCAATAGAAGCCCCTGGCTTCTATCCAGGATTTCTTTTTGTTTTTTTGCCTTCTTTTCCACGATGGTCCTGGATAGGAGGGAGGCGATCTATATTCACATCCTGTCATATCACAAAACCGTGCCACAAACGCCAAGGCTGGTGGGCGGGATCATATGAATATAACGAGGAGACAAAAGTTGAAGCATAACGAGGACAACTCCATGTAATTCATACATTACGCCAAGGCGTCATCGTTTGTCATTATATTCATAACAACTGGAGCACAAACCAAGGAAGAAAGAACAGAGGTTGTGGCATGGAAATCACACAAAAGGACACACCAACAACAATGAGATGCGTGAAAGACACGTGAATTTTGAATGAAGTACCAACACAGCAAAACTCATCACTGCCTGGAGACAGAATGGCCTGACCTTAAGGCAATGCCTCTGCAGCAGGTGGTCTGTGACAAACAAGAATGGAGAGGCCCAAGCTGCAGCCCTCCACATGAAGAGGAATGCCTGAGGTCAATATGTAAAATACCACAATCCTCCTAGTGGTACGCCCCTGAAACATGGGCGGCACTGTAACATTCCTAAATCATCCGTCTTGAAAATGAAGGAATGTACCCAACAGCTAAGAGTGGGAATAAGGGGTTTCAGCCCATGTTTCCCAGGCCCGAAATTAACAAAAAGCACATCACAGGTTCTAAAACGAGCAGTGTGTTCCATATTGCACACCACCACTGTAGGGACATCAAGGCTCATTGTTGGCTGTGTGCCAGGCCCTTCCCCAATGTAAAAAATCAAGCCCAGAATGAAGAATTAGGGCATCAGAAAAAACACACAAGGAGTGGTGCAAACCAAATAACCAAAGACCATGTATGGTGGTGGACATGTCGGAGCTGGATTACATTTAGTATTTTTTAGTTGCTTTTTGGCTATTGTAACTTTAGAAGTGCAGTTTGTAAATAGAAATGAGCTTATTATTTTGTGGGTGGGTGCATATCACCCCCTAAACTCGTCCCCAGACCTCCATCAAACACGACTTAGTCCTCCCAACACCCCTTTCATTTAGTAGTATGTAGTGCCCATTTTCCAGCAGCTCCCCTGGCATCTCCCGCACTCATTACTAAATTGTAGGCATACATGTGCGGAGGTCTCTGCAGTTAGCGCAGAGATCGCTGCACAGCAAACATAGGCGTGGAGGAGGTAGAGACCCCTGCACATTGGTTAGTGAATAGTTCGAGTAGTAGTAATATTCCCATTACTATTGTGGAACTACTAAACAAACTACAAAATACACTTTGTAAACAGGCCCCTAAGCGTGCCAAAAATTGGTCACTTAAGAAACCCATTCAATAGTAAATCCATAATACTGGAAGGCTAGCATGTCAACAAAGGAACGCCTTTAGCCTTACACTAAGTTTGAAAAGATACCCAGAGCTAAATGTACATTATTTTCCTGGATAAATGCCTTGACTGTTGTACAGTCACCGAGACATTTCCTGATAGTCTCAGCTTTTAGACCTAGTCTTTCAGTTTTCAAACAGCTAACAGGAGTCTTATGAGAGATCTGAGATGGCACCTGACTGGCCAGCAGGCAAAATGGCAGAATCGAAGATGGAGTCATCTGCAAGAGCAGCCAATAAGGAAGGGCCATGATGATTAACGTCTGATTCTACCATATTCTATGGATAACCTGAGTAATCAAAGGGAAAGTAGGAAATGCCTAAAGGAGACCCTGGAGCGAAAACCCACCACTCTCCTCGCACACTGATCTTGGAGGTGTTTCTCAAAGTGAAGTGAGGCACCCGCCTGTTGAATCACATGTGAGACAAGTCCAACATTGGCTTAAATCCAAAGACAAATGTCCTGCAATGTTGCCTGGTTGCACAGATCCTGGGAAGAATGCATTAATCATACAGGTGTTACATTTGGGGAAAGAGGACATATTGAGCTAGAGTCCAGCACTAGTTGCTCCTCAAAAGTAATGGTTACTTCACTATCATTAACAGTTTTTTTTTTTAAATAAATGACATAATGCAAGAGGTACATAAAGCAAAACACCCAGAGTGCAGCTCCTTTTTTAAAGTCTTTTATTACAGAATGTACTTGAGCTTAAATCGCAAAATCTGAATATTGTAGTTTTGCGAACACCCACTGGCTCTATTGTGGTTGGATTAATGTGCTTATGTGTTAGAATAACAACTATCTGTTAACTCGTGTTGTTTGTTTGTAAAGAGCCACATTACCATCTGTAAGAAATCAGACAGATAAAAACAATTACTATTTAACAATGATATGATCAGCTTTAACAACCGTCCAACTCCAAATGAGTTATGTGTAGGTTGTACTTCAGTATCTAACTTTCTCAATGAATAAAATACTAAAAATAAGGAACTGCACTCTGGATGTTTTGCTTTAGGTGCTTCTTATGTTATTTCATACATGAGTGATACAGTTTACCTCCAGATTTTCCATCCCCTTGAGATGAACAGCCAAACTAAATAGAACAGATCTTTTGCCTCAACAGAGAATATGAGCCTCCAGACAAAGCAGTTAATATATAATTGTGTAATCATTATCAATATGTAATTGTTTTATCATTTATCTATTGCATGGTTGCCTCCTTGTAAATGTGTAAATTGAAAAGAACATATGCCAGGCCATGGAATTAAAGAGGTTATGTTATGCAATTCACCAAAAACTCGATTATCAATAAATAGTAGTCACATTACCTATGTATAAGTTTATTACAGATATACTTTGGACAATACTGTACATATTGCTAACAGGGGAGATGCCTCACTATAAACTCCATCTATACCTTTACTGCATGTGCCAGATTTCATCTCCTTATTTGGACCATCTGATATGTTCTCCTGTACACCCCTGAACATCTCAGATATCACTTCTTGATCTCACAACCCCAAATAAGGACCAAACCACTTTTGTGAAATAAATCCTCTGTCCCTTATGGTAGAGCTTCAACACTTCAAAATCCCCTGTTCTTGTACAAGTTTCACATAAGCCATATACATACAACACATTACGCTGGAAAACCTTTTAATAAAAACCTCTACATATATTTAGGAAATTATGAACATTGTGTTTCACTGTTTCTGAAGCACAAATGTGCTTAAAAAATCCTACTCATGTAATTCTACATAAACATATATTGCATTTCTACTTCTTTTTACAGTTATAAAGGAGTGGGTCAAACGTGTTGTTTTCTCCACGGTAAAAAGAGTCAGTACTCCAGCAGTAATAGTTCACAGAATTTATTGTTGTAACATGGACCTTTACACATTTCCACAAACAAGCTTTTCTAAAACAGGAAGTTGCTTCTTCTTTGTGGGTAGTTCCTTTAAATGCACATGGCAAATACAAATGAAAGACATACTAACATACCAATGAAAAAATAATCCATTCATGGACAAAAAAGAAAAATATGAATTTCATCCTCAAATATGCACGATAAGATTTTTGAACCTTTGTCTGGGTACATAACATTCAATGTCTAATTCCATTGTGCTAAACACTGTCTCCTTCAGAATTGCTTTGAAACGGAAGGGTTGATATTGAGCCCATGTGGGCATGCTCTGGGGAACCGCCATGATGGTGGTTACTTTAAACAAAAAGAAATGGCCAGTGGTCATCTCTAAATAGGAAGGATTACAGTCTGTCAGGGTGTAGAACTTTAAGTCCTCCGCCACCTTGATGGATGGTACTCTATCGACCAAGGACTAATTTTGGCCATAAATCTGAAGCTAAAATACTTGAGCGGAATGGCTCACTTGGTATATCCACCATTACTCCATTGTGGTCTGCCTGGATTTGTGCCTATGTCCCAGGCCACCGCAAACTGCTGTTCTACAATGGAGCTTTACTTTTTATAGCCATTTTTAGACTTAAGATTCTATAGCTCCTGTTCTCCTTAATCTATTCTAATGACCTTGGTGTATTTTTACTCATTAAATATCACTTTTATTTTTCTATTTTGTGGGAGAATGTTATTGAGGTCCTTATTTAACAATTTTTGGGACGGCTTGAATTCAATATACATTACTCTGGGGATTGTCTGATGCTTGTGCCATGGCCACCCGGGGTCGAGTAGAGGTTCTCTCAGGACTTTACTTTGAACTAACCAAAGTGAGTTGACTGAGGTGATAAGAGTACTTCACAAAATTAATAACCACATTCCTGACCGTATTTATATGTGTCTATAACATGAATCATGATGAGCCCCTATAAAAAGGAAGGTTATCCACCTGGGATTGTTAAATATTGTATTTAGCAGTTCAAGTCAATAATGTATCAACTTTGTTCTCAAAGTACACTCCTCGATCACATATGCAGATGAAGCAAGCACAGTGTTTCCTGCAAACATTGAAGATGCAAAAATTGGGAAGAGGAATATGCCAACGCCAGATATTAATATGATGAGCAATACAACTTTTGAGGAAATAGTGTACTCCTCGAAATTACATTGTGCAGATATAATTTTCAGGTAGACTACCTTCAAAACAGGCTACAAACAACCCTTGATTTGGAGGCCATGCTAGAAAGAATACATTTGTGACTGTAGAAGAATTTAAGGTAAGGAAAATATTAAGGCTCAGATTTACTAATGCTTTTGTGTCCAGTTTATGCTGCAAACCCAGAGCAAAGTGTTAGGGTGGGAATTACTTTCAAGATTGGCGTTGATTGCTGCCTGATCCCTCGCCAGCCCCATCCCCTTAGCCGACTCATTCCCCCGCTGCCGGGCATTGGGTTCCCCCAGTCCTCGCTTTGCTCTCTTCCCCCTCTTCACCCTTCTGTGTATAGTTGGGATCCCCCCTCTTGGGGAGCACGTGCTGCTATTTTTGATTGTGGGTTGCCTTGTGGGTGTGGTTTTAATTTTTGTTGTTCTTAATTTAAAATGAAACCGCATAATGGGGCCTGGATGATGTGGTTTTTGACATTGTTATCTACTGAGAAATGCTCCTCCTGTAATACCACGTGTTCCATGAATGTATGTCGTATGTTCCTACCATTGCTAGCGGCCGGCCGGAAGGTTGTGGGCCCATACTTGTATACTTTTAAGACCTGTAATAAACGGTTTCAAAAAAAAAAAAAAAAAAAAGATTGGCGTTGATTAGTATGCCAAAGTCACCAAAAGTTAAGCTATGCACTGTTATGCATTAGTTTGCTTCAATAAGGATTTCCATGGGTAGTGCATAAGTGTTCCCACGCAAGCACCCATGGCTTTTGTTGCAAATCTCTATCTACAAACATCGGTGGACAGGGATTTGAGCGAAAATCATACGCCTCCTTGAGGTAGGCGTAACGAAGAGAAATGTTTTCATCTCTCCCCATTTTTCCAACTTTGCATGTGTGCTGCATTGTACACCACACATAAAAGTGAGAAAAGCCTTAAAGTGTAGTTTTTGTACTGGAAAAGACTCCTTCCAGTACAATACCTATGCTTCGGAGAAAGCACACACCCTTCGCTGGGGCACAAGTGTATGTCTTTTGGTGCATGGCTGTCAAAAATGCACCATCACTGTGGAAGAGAAAAAAATGCAGCATTTCTCAGTAGATGCAGCACATTTTTCCTCTCTCCCTTTAGCACAAAGCAGTGCAGCAAGTTCGGTGTAACATTGCTTTGCACCAAAGAATAGTAAATCGGCGCTATAAGCCATTAGAAAAAAATCATATTTTGTAGCTTAATTAGTATTAGCCAAATTGATCCACAAAATTACAGCTTTGTCCAAAACACCTAAATATTTGCTATATTCCTAGGCATGCATGGCAAGAGCAGATTAGTCTCAAGCCTATGGAATTACCATGACATCAATACATATGGTAGATCGTATAAGGAGGAGCCATTGATAGGATTTGCACGCGTCAATGCTGTTGGATCATGATCCGGTCTACTTGTGATATTGTACGAAATGAGTCTCCCATTGTTACAGAAACAAGTTTATGTTCTTACATCAAGAGTAATTCCCTCTGGAGAAATTGAGGTTGTTTTACCCTCACCTTTCAGATGAGTGTGTCTGATGTGGTGTAGCAAAAGCCAAATTTGTGCACCTGTTTTGGCAACTGTCCCAAAAAACGCGGATGTTGTCAATACGTCACTCATATGATTGAGCATGTCACATGTTTTAACACCCTTAGAGAACCAACCGCTACTTATGTTAGACACTTTGACTAAATCAGTACCCCAGGAATGGAGCAAATGTGTTTGCGTTGCTCCTCTGGGAGGTAAACAGAGACGGGCGTTGAACTGGGCCAACACAAAAAACACCAGCAATAAAGGACTAGCTGATGTACTTTGCTATGTACAATGAGCTGGATTGTGCATACTTTGATGAATGCTCACAAGGCTCAGGACCATGAGACATACTACTTATATTCAGGCTCTGTTAATGATGGTGCGGGAAATGGAAAACCTGAAAAAGAAAGTAAATCACTATGGCTAAAATGAAACTGAGGAGACAAGTAACATCAGCAATCAGTGGAACTGGGCTTGATTTGGCTGAATGTGAGAACACGTGCAATATCATTTACAGCAAGTACACTGGATCCTAATTTCTACTACACGCACCAAAAATGAGTCTTCATGCATATCTGAATCATACACATGGAGAAACATTTTTTTACTAGACTGCACTCCCTGGCTGTTTTTGGTAGCAATGGTAAATTGTTGCTGTTTGTTCTGAAATTGCTATATTGCTGCTCTCTTCCCTCTTCCAGTTTATTCAAGACACCTTCAAGTTTTTAATGGAGCTACACTTATAGATGTCTCGTGTCGGGGGTTGCAAGAATACTTTGAGTCAGTCATGTGTATCTTCTCTGAAAAGATGAAACACCGCCTCGTCAGGAAGTAACGCATGTCGATGCTGTGCCCGAAAAGTTGCATTTTACTCTTTCCCAGGACCATCTTTAGGCTGTCTTGTGCTCTTCCCTGTCGGCAAGTTTCCAGCAAATATTGTTCAGTGCATTGTCCAAAAAGTGCAACACTGGAAACTGATGGGCATATGTATAATTTTAAAAAGTGAGACAAGGCAGCAAGACAACTTGCTGCGCTGCGTGACACTGAGAGCAGGAATGCACCATATTTACTAAGATAACGGATTCCTGCTCTCTCCCTGCCCTGGCGGACTGAGCGCTTCAACGCAGGCACCTCTATGCCATGGTGCAAACGTGCTGTGTTACTGGCGGAATTGTTTTTGTGCAGGGAGGGGAAACCTTACTGCATAAAAGCAACCCTTTGAGGTATTTTCCTCTTTCTACATGTGCTGCAGTACAGCAACACAGAAAGAGGAACTAACGAGGAGAAATAAAGATATTTCTCGTAATTATGCCTCTGTCGGGAAGATATAACATTTTGAGGCATTTCAGGTTCATAAGTCTTTGCTGATCTGGGAATGTGCCAGATTTCATGGGTGGACGCATGGGAACTCCCATGCTCCACCCATGGTACACCTTCCAACGAAGAGTTACGCAAGGCAGGATTTGAGCTACTTTGTGTTATCCTGGATTTACTGAGCCAGACAGAGCCATGCATGGTGGCTTAGTAAATCTCAATTAAGCACTTGCATGGCCTTGTGTCACCTTGCGTGACACAAGAAAAATGCTATGGCTTTGTAAATCTGGTCCTGAGTTTTACTCACATGTACACCTTTTCCTCCTGTGACATCCTGAAATGTGTTATAAAATGTCCAAAAGACCATTCACAGTTGCTCACCCACTAATTGGCCAGTCACAACAGGTGACTATCTATCCTTTCATGTTGAAGTTAGTGATGCTACATATTCATCCACTGAATAGAGGGCTTTCATGTGCATTGAAAAAATGTATATTATATACAACTAAACTATCAAACTAATATAGAGAAATGACAACTGCCTCATTTAAACCTTCACTGTGAAATCCCAAATAAACTGATTTGTGATTACATGTATACAATGTTGGTCAAGTGGGGGAGTCAAGATTATAACCCTAGTCACCCGCACAGGTGTCAGAAATCCAGCCAAAAGAGCACACAACCTTAAAAAAGAAAAACATACCAGGTGAGAGCCAGATCTTTTAATATGGCAGAATCATGGATATTTTGAAACACCATGGGCATATTACGATGTTGGTCGGAGTTTCCTCCAACCGCCACAGTGGCGGAAACTGAACTGACTGACCTCCGGTTGGCAGCCTCCGCTGCCTAATTACGATGCAACCACACATGGTGAGGTCGCATTCTTCCATTTCTCTATGGGAGCTCATGTTATGGCTGTGAACCGGCCGTAACACAAGCTCCCATAGAGAAATGGGAGAATGTGTTAATTCCTGCACCCCATAGCAGGCAAGGTGCCTGCCACAAGATGCAGGGATTAACAGGCGTGCACCTCAGGTGCCCCCTCAGCCCCCAACCGGAGGCCGAAAACAGAAGGGGGCCCTGCAAGGGGCCCCCAAACGCTTTCCAACAGGCTTTTCATGTCGGAAAGCCCGGCATGAAAAGCCTGCCAGAAACCGTGCATCGCAATCCGACGGCATAAAAAGCCATCCATATGGAATGCAGGCAGGTCTGACTGACCAAAGGGCTCCTTGAGCCCGTCGGAAGCCAGCCGGAATGACCGTCCAGGTTCAATTATAACCGGCTGTATTGTAATCAGCCGTAAGGGAATTGAAACAGACAATCTCGGTCGTAAAGCCTCTGACCTAATGTCAGAGGCTTTACGACTGAGATCGTAATAGGCCCCTCTATATATAAATTAATTACTTACAAATATAAAACCTGATAACATCCTATTGTTATATTCTCCAAAAAAAACCAATATCACTCTTCCGTGCTACTTTGTGCATTAATCCATTGTACAGACATTGTTCATAAAATTATAAACCATATAAAATATCCGTTTAATTTGTTTACCTTTGGATTTGTAATGAAAAAATCTGTTTTATGATGAAGTCGGACTTTTGATAACAATTTTGAAAATGACACTTTTAGAAAGTTGACATTTTTCTGCCTTAGCCATTTAGTGCCTGCAGCGTGGCTCTGGGTCACATGACAGGGTGTAGTTGACAGTTGGTCTTTGTGCATTCCTCCTAGACAGCCACACACAATAAAGAGCTTAGATGTGCCTGGATTGGCCATCACTGGCAGGATGGGATGGCAGAGCAAGGCACAGCCTAACTTATACACAAATAGGCTGTGTCCTGCCTTTACACAAAGCATTGCATACCCCATGTAGTTAGTCTGGAGCCAGGACAGGGGAGACAGAAAGCCTGTGCACTTCAAATGGAATCCTCTAGAAGCTTCTCCCTCTTTAAAGGCGGCACCAGATATAAATATTGGATCTCAGGCACCAAAGCTTCAGTATACTCCTGGATCTGTGGATAATACAGAAGGACTGCTGTGCTGCTTTGCTACCAGAATAACTGTTGCTCTGATGCCTGCTGCCCTGCTTGCAGTTTAGGAAGTTGAACCAGCACCCTTCATCACAGGCTGAAATGACTCAACGGGTCAGCCAGTTCGGAGCTACAGGGGTATAAAAAGCTTCTGAGGCTCCTTGCAAATGCCCTGCTGACTAGCTGCCTGGACCTGCAACTGGATCTGCCTACGCCCTGCTGGCATGTGCTGGAGTGAGTTTCTGACCTCCAAGTGGTACCCCTCAGGTGCTGTACTCATGATATTGCCTCAGTTGAGCTCCCCTGAAGTTTTTGGGCTCTTCACGAATGTGTCCGTTAATGTCAAAACCTTGCCACCTGTGCCAACTACTAATGCGAAATCCGGAGAACCAACTTTTCGCGCTGCAGCAAGGACCACTAGCAGGGGCCTCCAACGCAATGTGCCAGCAAAGACCACCCACAACACCGAAAAGGAACTTCACGCTACATGGAGGACCATTTGCAATGCTCTCCCTGCTCCTTGCAGCCCCCGCAACCCTGAACTGAACTCTTTGCACTAGACTGTGAAGGTAAACCTTTCAGCTGGATACAGTTCCCTGTATCCGGCCTGTGCTCCATTGCGGTAGGCATGAACTTGTGACTTTCACCCAGTCTCGCATGAACAGTTAGCCGTGGTTGGCTCTTTCTGCTTTTGGGCTCTGTTTTCACTTAAAATTACATATATCTAGTTCTACTAATTGAATTTTTGCTTAATAAACTATACTCTATTTTTCTAAATTGGTGTGGGATTTTTCTTCTGTTGTGCTTACACTGTATTAATGTTTGAAGTGCAGTGCAAATACTGTACACACTGCCTCAGAGGTAAGCCTGACTGCTCTGTGCCAAGCGACCAGAGGGTTGAGCACTGGTAAATGTAGGGTTTGTTTGTGACTTCACCCAGACAAGGATTGTGGTTGCTGCTTCAATAGGGTTGCACGCCCCTCAAACAGTGACCCTATTTCTTGCAGACAAGTTGTTGATCCATTCCCGCAAACAACAGGGGGTGGATTACATAAAGTGCCCCAGAGGGTGCAATGTATGTGTGTGCTCATTTTCTGCACCAATAGGGCACTTTGGTATTAAAGAAAGGGCAACAGATGTTTGAGTGCCTCATTGTGTACCACAGATTGCGCTGGTGCAATCCTAAAGCGGCATTCCCCGATGTGCATCTGAATGTGGCCCAGGCAAATGAGGGAAACACTTTACCTCTCCCCCATGTTGTATTGCGTATTGTTGCAGGCACTGAGGCCGCGTGCACTGAGGCAAAGAGGTTGTCAGGAGGCGTACTGACTATGGACTACAAAGAGTGGGTGCACAGTTAGTGCCCTCCTTGAGGGCACCCCTCTGGAGTGGGGTGATTTGGTCAAATAGCCCTCAGACATCTTCCTGAAGGTGGATGCAGTCACTCACTGCACTCGCCTGCAGAGGGGTCTCTGTCCCCATCAACAGCAGAATGGGTGCTGTCAGCACCGTGAAAGGTTATACAATGTTATGTTATGCAATGTTATGTCATGTAGATTTGTAAACCACAGTCTCACCTGGGAGGGTATCCAAGGGCTGAGCAGTTGTGGATCTAGCCAAGCCTAGGGCCTGATGTGATTACTCAAGAAGCCAGGTCTTCAGCTTCTTGTGGAATTCAAGAAGTGAGAGGGTGGCTAGGATGTGTAGAGACAGGTCATTCAACACTTTAAGAGTGATGTCGGAGAACACTTGACTGCCAGATTAGGTTTTGCCAATGAGTGGGATGTTCAACCAAGTGCAAAAGATGACAGTGGAATTGAATTGTTTGCACCTACAAGTTATTCAGGAAAGAGTCAAAATGTGCACTTTATTGTTCAGCGTGCTCAATGGAACAGAGGACACTATGTCACCAAAATAGTGTCACAGGTGTGACCTAGCCACACATAAAATTCTAAGCAAAGTTTGTTCAGAGCACCACCTCTAAACATCATTTACAAAGTCCATATTCTTTGTGGTTTCTTAACATTTGTGCCCAGCAGTATACATCAATAAGTATACAAAGAAAAATAATTTTTCAAGTTCTTTAATTGTTCACAATTCAGCTTGAGCTTAGAATGCGTGGGATGTGTGCACATAGAAGTCCGGCAGAGAGGAGATGTCTGGCGGGTTTGTGAAAGCAGATGTGATTGTTGAGGTACAGTGGGCCAGAGTTACGTAGTGTTCTGAAAGTATGGGTGAGGAGTTTGAATTGTGCTAGCTTGTGTATGGGCAGTCAGTGTAGCTCCTTGAAGTGAGATGAGGTGTGTGAGTGCCTTGGGAGTTTGAGACTGATTCTGGACGCCGATTTTTGAATGGTCTGCAGTCTCCTGGTGAGTTGTTTGTTGATCATGACGTAGAGACTATTTCCATTGTCTAGTGACAAGTGCCTGGGTGATAGTTTTCCAGGTGTTGGCTGGGAGCCATTGTAAAATATTCCCTAGCATTTTCAAGGTTGTGGAAGCAGAGGCAGTAAAGGCAATGCCTTGGGCTGTCATATTTAGTTTGCAGTCAATGATGATCCCATGGTCCTTAGTGTGGGAGGAGCGGGTGTGTGTGGGTCTTAGCTCTGTTGACCACCAAGCGGAGTCCCATGGTGCGGAGCTCTTAATGAAAATCACAACTTTGGTCCCGTCGGTGTTCAGCATCAGAGTGTTGGACTTCAGCCAGTCAGAAATTTTGTTCATGCATTCTGTGAACCTGCTCCGGGTGCTGGCCGTCTTGTCAATGAGGGACAGGGTAAGATGCATGTCATCAGCGTAGGATGTTGATGTCATATGAGCAGATGATGCTGGCCAGAGGGATCACATAAGCATTGAAGAGGGTCAGAGTCAGGGAGGATCCTTGCAGAACTCCAAAGAATAGGTCACAGGCATCTGAAGTGAAAGGTACTAGGCTGGCTGACTGGGTCCTGCATGTGTTGAATGAGGATGGGGTGGGAGACCGTGTCAATCACAACAGCGAGGCCCAGAAGGAAGAGCGCACAGTGTCTCCTCTGCCCAGTATCATGCAGATGATGTGAGTGGTAATGCGGGCAGTTTTAGTACTGTGATTGTATCTGGGTCTGGACTGGGTGGTATTGAGGAATTGGGTGAGGCATTTGTTGATAATTTTCATTAACATGTTGACCGAGTATGAAAGCAGAGAGATTGGTCTGTAGTTGCTGAGAGTACAGTGGTTCACTAGGGTTATCTTCAGCAATGAGAGGACTGTTGCATGTTTTCAGACACCTGGGAAGATTGCTGTAGTAATGGAGGTGTTCAGAATGTGTGTGAGCATAGTGCTGATGAGTAGGCATTCTCTGGAGTAGGCGTGATGGGGATAAGGGTCCAATGGGGCCCTAGACTTCCTGGTGGTGGCGGTTTTGTCCTGGTTGATGTCGGGCCATGAGGTAAGTGTAGGCTCTTTGGATGAGGTTGGGAGTCGATTGTCAAGGTCTGTTAAGGCTGGTTACAGGTTGAAATTTCTGTACATGGTTGTGATTTTGTTGCTAAAGTATAGGCGGAGGTTGTTTCACAGGTCCTGTGACTGGATGGTTGAATTGGAGGTGATCATTGGTAAAGTGAAATCTTTCACAATTACGAAGATTTCCTTGCTTCTGTTGGTACTGGCATTTATAAACTAAAAAACAGTTTTTCCTGAATGTTGAGACCTGAGCAACATGGCTGATGCCCGGTGGAGCTGCTAGACAGCTAATGAGGAGATTGGCCCTGGTTTCCCCCTTGACCGTCACTTACCCAGCCGGACAATGGGCACAGTTCCTCCTCGTCTCCCCGCTATTACTCCTCCTTCCCCTCCCTCCTACGAATTCTTGAAACATTGTTTATGTGTACTGTACCTTACTATGCTCCTGTATCTGATGTAACTTTTAAGACAACGATCTTAAATGTAAAGCGCTCTGATACCCTCTTGGGTCAAGTTCGCGCTATATAAAACTTTATAAATAAATAAACGTTATAAATAAATGTGGTCCAACAAAACGGTGCATTTATTGGTCTGTATTAGTTGATGGTGGCGTCTCGGGGAAGACTTGAATGTGCTCCTAATGTTGTTGTTGTTGCTAATTCTCCATCTACGCTCCAGCTGTGTGCAGTAGCACTTCATCAGCCTGAGTTACTCTGTGTACCAACCGGCTTAGTGTCTGGATCTTGTTGTGTTTTTGTGCTTGAGGAGGTTAAGGCGTCGGTTCTGGAGGTGATACAATTGGTGAAATCTTGATGGCTTCTTGGAGGCTGATGCTGTTTTCAGGTCGGTAACTCCCTATGTATGTGTTCTTGAGCCATCTAACACTTGTCTAAAAGGATTACACAATTCTAACCACACCTTAACAAAGAATTACAGGCATATCATAGCCGAGTCATTTTCATGGATAAAAGTTCTCTCTTAATTACAGAATAATTCTGTTCAGATTTTTACAAAATATGGTGACAAATAAAAAATAGGATGTTATTGTCCATGGTCTTATTACCTTTAAGAGGTATCTGTTTTCCCAATTAAATTGCTTGAAGTATCAGGATGTTATAACTTTGGTGCTTGCCTAAACCTCTGTTTGAGCATATTAAAAGCTTTTTTAGATTCACCATTCCAAAATCCACTTTTCATTTTCAAGGACTGGTTACATTTGCAAACTTCTAAAGAACATAAGACAGATTATGTTGGTGGAGCTTTGGTAACACAATATTCATCTGGTCTTGGTATTCTGCAAGAGGCACTGAAAACACTAGAATCTCATCCAAATAAAGCAATACAAACTGACTCAAAACATCAGAAAAGACGGAATCTAAACAGTGCTGAAAAATATTTGGAGCACTTGACAACTGAAACGACATTAAACAGTACTCAAAGTGCCCAAAAGACCTACCTGTATGAGCAGCAAATGATAAGACGTTCATAAACTAAGCTTTGTAAAGACTTGTGCTCCAAGATCTGACTTCTATATATCCTTTATAAGAGGCAAATTATATCTATCCTTGACTTTGATCAGATCAGGCTTCTATAATCAATATAAATTTGAATATTTCTCAGTTAAGGATACAGTTATCATAAACTGAGGAACATAACCAGGTTCTATTCCTCAGTTTATGGTATGGCACGGTCATATTTCCTATGTAGAGCAAAGGAAGAAACCTTTATTTAGTTTGGCAAAAAACTGATAAAATGTCATGATACTGCAGTGGTATTGATGACAGGTGAACTGCCCTTAATTTAGATCACTGAAATGTCAATGACTTCCTGAAGCTGACAATGATTGAAATAAAACTGTGACAATAAAATAATTGTTTGAGTTGACCAATTCACATCTACTTTCACATCAACTTCCTTGTTACCCAGCACCGATCAATAAACGGACCACAGGCACCACTATGCAACAAAGCACAAATATTGACAATTATTCCTTCTTCGTAATGGAAATAAATGATTATCAGCATTATTCAGAGAAAATAAATAATAGGGGATCCAGTGTCTTAACTTCTTCTCTGAAGAAGGTTGAATTCTGTCAGTCTACTTACAACACTGCGAAGCAGAGGTTTGAATCAAGCGTCCAGCACCACCAAAATGAAGACAAAGCCCCGTGTTGCACCAACAATCCTGCTAACCTTCAAAAGGCCCGCTGCTACTCCTACTTACGTGTGTTTTTTTCTTGGAAATATGGGTCCACTACGACCTTGGATGAACAGAGCAATGAAATCAAAATTACTTTTTTGAAACTTATTTTCTTTCCTTCCATTTCGCTTGTAATTTATGTTCATTTAAAAGCACTACATAAATAAGATCACATAATAAATTAGGACATTCGAAGTGAACCAATTCGGCCTTAATTTTCTCTTTCAAACCATGTCAAAAAAGAGTCATCTCAGTTCTTTGACCCGAGGTAGTTTCAGTTGCCAACTGAATAACAGGAGTATCATACATCAGAACATCCATTTAGCTTAAATCTCACACAATGATCTCACACAATGATTCTTATGTGGAATATTCCAAATTAGAATGCTCAAATGTCTTAACCTCTTCAGTGCCCATGACGAGATAGTCTCGTCATGGAGCACGGTCGCGCTGTGCCCATGACGAGACTATCTCGTCATGAACCCCACCCACTAATGTAACGCCCGGCACAGGAGGGGGAAAGGGCGTGGCACAGAAGGGGTTAAAAGCTAGTAAGAACTCATCATAGGACTGCAAGCATCACAATTGGTTAACTAAGGAATTGCTCTGGAAAAGCAGGATCAGAAAAACATCCAATCAAGAAACTTGATCTTTACTAAACTATGCAGTGTGAAACGCTAAATGCACTATAAACAAATACATACATTATTCTAACTTCATAGGATTACCACAAAAAGAGAGGGACAATTGAAGGCACTACTGGGACTGATATAGAACAGAGATAAGAAGATCAGGGCACTCGAAAAACTGCACCAATCAAAATAATACAGTGTTGTAAATGAGCAAAGATATGGTGCAAGGAGCCAGGGACGTGACCTTCATACGCCCCTAATATTTGGTGTCACCCAAAAAAATGCACAAGACAAAAGTGGCTCAGCACACAACTTAAATACGGATATAATGGACAAAATTATTCGTCACAATCAATAAACAAACAGATGTGTAGTGTATCCCCAAAGATTCACAATAAACTTCGAAGTCTTGAAGATGATTTTTTCTTTATTTGATAGTTCAGATTTTTAATTTAAAAATACAGCATACAGTTCATAGCCAGTTCATAGCCGACGCGTTTCGTCCCTACGGGACTTCTTCAAGGCTCAATATTGACAAAAACCCAGTATTTGTATGATGTGGAAGTACAGAAAACAAGGTACGATGGCCTTGATCGTGTGATATGGTCAAAACCACAGGGTCCGTGCTCCGTGTATGCAAAAAGGTCGAGAGGACCTACTACTGGGACTGATAAAGATGTACCAATAACATCTGCTTTAGTGCCAAATTCTTGGGGCATAAGAAACTCTTGTGCTGGGTCCTGAGTAGGATCCATAGTATTACAAAACTTTACAAACTAGATCCTTGGGAAGCCTATTGAGTCCTCTTCTAGATTGCTTGAACAACAGGCAACTCCAACCAGCAGCCACATTGCCACCTCACACATAATACTATATTTGAAAGGTGTCAAGTGTCTCCTTAAGATGGTCCCAAATAGCAGGAAGACTCCACAAAAGGGAAAATATAATTAGCAATCATATGAATCTTGATTGGAGATGAAGATTAAAAATGAAGAGAATAGAACATCACAAACCTCCTCCTGATAAACAGGAAGAAGAAAAGAGCTGACAAAAATCTAAAAATTGAAACTAGTAGAGAGTTTCAGCAATAAAACTCAGGGACAAAAATGAAGCAAGGGGACAAACATGTCAAGAAAAATTAGGGAACAAATGAGTTGCAACATGTCATTCACTTAGAATTGTCTCCTTAAATATGGTTCTAACAAGAACTAACATCACAGGAAAAAGACCTTTCTTCCTCTGAAATTGGGATCCTCACATAACTTCCTACGGACCGAACACCGGCTGGGAAGGGGTATGTTTCAAGGCTTGACCACACTCTCATTCTGGCATTTGTGTGGCAAAATAAAAAGCCCATCTGCTGCATTCTGGGACTCCGCTACTGCCGTACACACTTCCTTGCTGACATGAGCCCAGGTACATTTTTGTCGTCCTGGCAGTGCAAGTGCTCTGTTATACACTTAGATTAACGTCACAGAAAATGTTGTCTGATAACATGAACAATGTTCCTTCTTCTTCATCCTACATTGTAAGCGCACAACTCATTTTTTTGTACAGAAGTAATACTTGTAAATGGTTTAGTTAAGAGGTAAAATGATTGTTTGATTGTTTGATATGAAAATGTAGTTCTCACACAATCAAGTCCAACATAAAAGCATGTTGTCACAGTATAGAAACATTATTCAGTTAAAGAACTACTACCCATCTAGCTTTTATTGGTAAAACAATTTAAAAAGCAGTCTGCATTCCGTTACAGGATCCGATTAGCAAGAATAATGTCCTATGTTGCCATACTTCAGATAGTTGACAACATCATTCTGATAATTGACAAGAATGACCTTTGCCTCTTGAGGTACTTGACCTCCGTAGTCTTCAACACAGTCGACCACCAAGCCCAAACCCACACTGCAATTATGAGTAGGCATCTCAGACATTATTTTGCAAGGGCTAATGTCTTACATCACCAAGAGCCGCCAATTCATCTAAATGGGTACCTGAAGATCTTGGAACGTTGTAATCTTAGTCTTCATGTACCTAGATAGAAGCAACACCCTGCTATGCACCCTCCCAGATGCCTCATTGGCTCCTCAGAAAGGCATTCTACTAGCAACTGCATTTCTTATCAAGGGCCTAAAGAGGTTTGAACTTATCAATCCAAGGCTGCTTAAAATATATTGTCTCCCTCTCCAAGCCTGCCTTATTTTCAAGCATTACATAAAAGGCCAACCAAACCAACCCCTCTCCACAACAGTGAGAGAAATTAACTACTTCAGAAAGAAAAAACAAAAATGAAAAACATGAAAAGAAGATGGGGCTTCTGCATCTATGCTCCCAGGATCAGCAAGAACATTCCCATCATCAAAACTGTCCCAACCTTTCTTCAATTAGATCTTTAGAGATCACTACCTCTTCAGAACAAAATGTATCACCTTAACCATTCTGCTTTATTTTAAACAATCTTGAATTGTAATCCATGCCTCTTTCCCTTGTTCAGTGTTCTGTTGTTTTATAGTTAGGTCTGCACTCTACAAATACATGTATGTACCACATACATGTGGAATGTAAGATATTGGATTATTATTTGGGGTAGGTGACTGCCCCCCCAATGAATAATCACAACCCCTGTCAAGGTGAATCACTCAAAGTTACTAAATTACCCTGAGTTCGATCCCCTGGTAGCTAGAGCAGACAGGTTTAACTTAGGGCAAAGTATAAGGTATTTAGGCAGTACCAAAACAGAAATTAAGTCAAAATACAAAACAAGAAAAATCTATAAATAAAATAGGAAAGTAAACTGTAATAAACAACTTGACAGTGAAAAAAACAAAATCCAACAAAGAGAACTGGAGATATGAATGTTCAATGTTTTAAGCAGAAAATGGGCTACAAAGCACAAAGCACAAAGTGCCAATGTTAGTCAATGGTCACGGATCAGGACCTCGGTGCAAGTAGAGACTGACCGTGATTCCAGATACACCAACCAGGTTTGTCATGGCCAAGAGTTTACCTTCTAACTTTTATGACCCAATCCTTCACATAAGTACACTTCTAAAGCACTCCGAGGACCTTAAGGGGGGCACTTAGAGACTCACATGGTGTCAGGAAAAGGTCAACAGCAGCGTCTAGTCCAGGACCAGTTGCCACTGGTCAACTGGGTACTTCTGGGAAAAGACCTCTTGCAGCATTTGGCTCATTGTAGTCATGCAGTAGGACAGCCAAATGACCCTTCTTTGTCCTGGGAACAAAAGGGAGCAGGTCCAGGCCTCCAAATGGGCCCTAAATACCACGCGTCAGGCATTTTCAAGATGGTGAAAGTCTTTGCCCAGATTAACTTGCGCTCTGACAGCTGGATGTGCGGAGGGGAGTGCATTAATGTAATTCTAGTCCTATCGTCCTCACACATCTAACATACAATTAAAATCATGTACCCACAATAAACCCATAGAAAATAATCTGGTAGGGCAAAAGCAGGGTCTTCAGTAATCAGACAGGGGATACTCAAGAAGTGTCTTGGCACTGGCTATCACTGGCTGGGAGAAGCTGGAGAGCCAATTCAAATGAGCCTTTAGGAACATCAGGCAAAATGTACTATTCATTAATATTTATTAGCAATCCAACTTCATTATTGAATTGGATTTTTAACTTTTTAACAACTATTAAAAATAGTTGTTTAATTATTTTTTAAACTGCTCCCATTCCCGAGATACATTAGCAGTATTTTAATGTGTCCTGGCTTTCTACATAGGACAGCTAGGCTGCCACAAAGTGATAATAGCTTTCAGGGCGCTGTCGCTGTAGGGGCACTGTAATATTATTTTTTACATGTCTTACTTTTATAGACCACGCACCCTGACTTGGCCTACACAGGAATGGCTTATTAATATTTAAAAGTGAGGTTTTTACCTCGTCAAAAGGATTTCTTTTGACAGGTTGAATTGCAGTTTTACACTGCTACAGTTAGGCTACAATGGTATGCCTGAAGCCATGTTTGCACTGCCACTATAGTGGATGGCACAACACTAACCTCCAGGCCCTGGATATATTTTGCACCATATAGTACGTACTTATAGGCAAGTTAAATATGCCAATTAAACCATGTTTAAAGTGGGAGCACAGGCACTTTACTACTCATTTACAGGAGTAAAGTGCACAGAATGCTGACGCCGCTAACAAATATAAGGTCCAGTAAAGGCGACAAATTCCTGGGAGACCATGCAGGAAAGGCGGATTTCCTAAACAAGTGCTAAAGGAAAGTAAAAATAACTCTGAAAATCCTTTAAGAAACTATTTGCTGTACTACACAAAATAAAGGATGGTATCATTCCCAGTACCACTGTTTGTGCTTCAAAAAGCAGAGTGTGGTGCCAGACTATTTAAAGCAATTAAGGATATCTCTAATTAAATAAACATTGGCAAAGCCAATAGGTCTGGCTTTAAGGTGCTATTGCATGCAAAAAGGGGCATGCTCAAACGAACACAGACTATTTATGGCTGCCACTGTGTAACTTAGTACATGACAACAAAAAAATGGGTAATAAAAATCTGACCATGGACATAGAAGGCACAGAGTGAGGCAGTTTGTACTGAGATGAAGCAGAAATATTGTGTAGAGCTGGAGTACAAATTACTGTCATTGCTATTGTTGCTGCTGTGGTGGCAGCGCTGGTTGAATCTGTGATCACTGTTCTTGCTACATCTGTGCTCAGTATTCTGGCCCCTGTTGTGGTGGTCGTTGTGGGTTACTAGTTTTTCTAATTGTTGTCATAGCAATGATCACTACTGTGGCTCCTTCTGTGTATAGCTGTGGCAGCTATGGTGGTGGCTGCTTTGGTAGGTACTATTGCTGCTGTTGTGGCAGCATTTGTTGCTGCTGCATTCCAGACTTTTGTGTCAACTGTTATTTATGCAATGTTTCCTACTGTTGTGGCAGATGTTCTTGCTGTAGTTCCTGCTGTAGTAGCAGCGGCTAATGTAAACGGTGTCCTTGCTGAGCTTACAACTATGGGCAGAACTATTGCCCCTACCTTGTTAGCAGCTGCTGTTGTTGCCATTGTTCATGCCATGGGAACAGCTATTGTTGCTACTGTGGTTCCTGCTGTGATTATAGCAGTACTTTCTGCTGTGGTCCCTACTGTAAATTATTTTTTTGTCCCTGCTGTGGTACCTGCTGCAAATGGCAGCCATTGCTGTTGTTGAGGGTGGTTGTTGTGGCAGCTGTTGTGGCTAATGTGTTCTTTGCTGTTGTTAAGAGCTGTGGTTGCTCCTGTTGCTATTGATGAGGCTGCAGATGTTGATTCCTGCTGTGGGAGAAGGTTTGGTCACTTCTGTGATCCTTACTGTGGTTGTTGATCTGATAACTGATCTAATCCCTAGTGTGATACTACTTGCGATCACTGCAGTGGTTTCTTCTGTCATTACAGCTGTGTCACTGTTGTGTGTGCAGCTGTTGTTGTTATTGTGATAAATAGATAGAATCTTTTTATTCGATCTAATAAACAGGCCATAAAAGCACATCAAAAATACATACAGAAAAAAGACATTCATTTCCGTAATACCCGTCTATTGCAACATTTAACTAGCCCCCGCTGGAAAACATGCTATCAGTGAATATGTGAGAGTGTAAAAACCTCAAATCTGGGTCCGCCTACATTCCTATTCTATTCACTTAAATTAATACATGTTAATAAAAATGTTGATAAGATCCATAATTAAAATGTTTGTCACATAAAAGCAAGTTAACTAGAAGACGCCATTTAATCACTTATCCGTTATCACACAAAATTATTCATGTCATAATCTAAAAGTTCTTCCTGGCATAAAAAACACTCCATAAAAAACTCAACATTCTCACACATATCTCGATGGTTGGCAATGTCTGTAAGAAAAGATACACCAGTCGATATTGAGTAAATGATAGCAGCTTCAAAAGACTTAAAATATAGTTTCCTCCATGTGTTATAAAAATTACAGAAGTGTACAACATGCATTGTACTCTGTACTGAGATGTTATCACAGGTACAATGACATAAGTCTGAAGACCAATCATTAAGTACCGGGAAGCTAACCATCTGGTGAAAATTGTCCATTCTGAAGCGAGTCAAGATGAGTCTATGCTTATGGTTCGGTACAGCTGTCAGGTAAAACTGAATATCATAAGTAGTTAAAATAAGCTGATTCCTTAGAACAGTAGGCTTTAGTAGTTAATCTGTCAACCTTATATTCTGTAAATGCTTTAAGCATTCTGTTTTTAGGTCTTTCCTACTGATGTCTGCTAGGGTTTCAGGTTTGTAAAAATAATCAGGTTGCCCCAGGTACCAGCAGAAGTATTGTACCAAAGGCAGCCATGGCATACGAGTGTACAGAGTTGATTTTAAACAGTCCCCTATTATAGAGCGATTCAAGGCCATGTGTTCAGATGACCATACTTTGTGCCACAATAAGATAGGTTGAATCTTACGTAAATCAATAAGAAAGGGTACTCCCAGGTCAGCATGGCACACAAACGGAGGGGCACTTTTGGGGGTAGCAAGCAAGTATCTCAAACCCTCATTTTCCACGAGTTGAAGCGCCGTACAATTTGCATGATCCCATATACCCACCCCATATACTGCTTTGCTAATACATTTGGCCTTGTAAATTATAAGCATCTCTCCAGGGGGATTTGAGCCTAACCTGGTGACAAATTTTCATAGGGCCATACAGGCACTTCTAAAAAGTAGTACTCTGGTTTCAATAGCAATTATCAAATAATATTCCCAGATATGAGAAATTGTTGGTGACTTCTATAGTGGTAGCCAAGATTTTAATGGCACGACAGGTACCAGTTTTCCTGCAGCATTTCAATCTAAATATTTTACTTTGGTTCACTTGCAAATCAAGGTCCGACATGTAACCAACAAAATCACTGAGTACAGACTGCATCGCAAGGGGGGTACGGGACAATATAACAGCATCATCAGTGTAGAGGAGAGCAGGCACAGGACGATGACCCACCTGAGCGAGATCTTTAGCGTGTGCGTCATAACAGTGCCTACATTGTTTAGGTAAAGCGAAAAGAGAAAAGGTGCTAAAACGCAACCCTGTCTCACCCCTCTCTCTACGCTGAAAGGATGTGTGCATTCACCTCTGATCCCGTATCTAACCCTTGCTTTCGTACCAGAGTACAAATCCCTCAAAAAGTTGATAATCGCAGGCTCTCATTCATCTGATCTTGAGCCACGTTTTTGACCATTGTTGTCTTGCGCTAGAGATTATTGTGTCTTCAGTGTTGGATTATCAATCATTATAGTGCTGAATCTACCAACATGAATTTGGATGAATAACTTTTTTTGAAACAGATCAGCAATTGTAGAAATCATCATTTGAATTAATTATACATGTGTTCACGATCTTTTGAATGTACAGCAAGTATGAAAGGGAATGAGAGAGTGTAGACATGTTTGGAGCGAGCATGGGAATTGATTCAACTATTGATCATGGCAATTGATATAAAGAACACGTTTTTTGTAGTGTTTTTAAGACAATAAAATATTTTTTTGTATATTTGTGTATCTTGGTTCCTTCAATGTATAAATTATCATATGCTGTGACAATTGTTTGAATTGCCTTAGGACTTCACATTTGCTTTATTATCCCTGCCTCATGGAACTCACATTCTATAGCAGGGGGCCCTTGCCTTCTTTGTGTTTGAATTCTCAGTACAGTCATAAAACAATGGAGGAATGGGAATTGGTTGGTACTAAATAGCGGAAAAACACAATCAATGTTAGTAGACTTAAAAACATCTTCCCTTGGGTACTGAATTACTGGCACACACTTACTTCAAATTTGATCAATAAAATACAGCTACCATCCCCAAGACACAAACACGAGTAATTGTTTTGGATCTGAGTATATCATGAAAAACCATGTTGGAGTTATTGCTTTTAAATGCAATTATTATACATAATTGTTGAAAGGGATACAACCCTTTCTGGATAATAGGAGGGAGTGGCTATTGTTATGATAATGAGAAGATCAATGCTGAATTACTGCAACATAATGATCATATGAAATTGGCAAATGCTGTTACACCGGTTATAAACCCACAACGTGAAGTGAAGCAAGATGGCAATAGTTTTACGATTCTAGCATATTTCATCGATGTTGTGAAGAATACATTAGTTGCCTCTGTCTGCAATGGTTACTTCTAATGAAAGTATTGTTATGCACGTTGCATAAGGGAAAATATGGTTATTTATTTACACATTTCATATATAATATCGATAACTAGTGTTGTCTGAGGTTTCCTGTCTCTTAGGCCCTCATCACAAGTGGACCGTGTGAGAAGTTGGCCTGGTATATGCTGTCCACTAGTTATAGTGGGCACCTTATACCAGTCCAAACGACCCTTATTGATGATTAGGTTAAAGACAACCTTTATTGAAAACTATCCTAGTGGTAGCTATGGAGAACAGCCTTCGGGCTACGTCTCGAAGGAATGTAGAGCAGCTTGGTTTACCAGATTATAACCTCTTGAATGACCAAATGAAAGGAGAACCGCACAAGGTATATATAAAATATATGTATTTATGTTTAAACACTCTCTCCTAACCTCTTTATGAGATTAGAGAACAAGACACACAATATTTATAAACTAGAACAACAGTAAATAGCACAATACACAGTGGGCCCCAGGGGGAAACCAAACCATATATTAAGAAAGTGGTATACAACCACGACTTGACTAGATACAGTGCCTAGAGCACGTAGAATCGCTGGGACCCCAAGGAACCACCCAAGGTAGTGACACAGGGGACCCACGGGGGACGTGTGCAGTGTGAGAACACAGCTGCGAGCAATCCTATGGGAAAGTCACGGTGGGAATTTTAAAGCTTAAGGACACTTAGGAGAGGACTTTGAGCAAACCCTTTCAAACTTAGAAGGTTCTAAGGCCAGCACCCACGTGAGCACCAGAGTACTCGTGTTACCTCACACTGGGAATCTGGGTGCATAGGTGTCAAATAATAATAATAATATTAATACTGGAGTTTGTATAGCGCAAACAGCTACCTCAATAACAGAGGTGTCCCGGCGCTCTAGTAGCAAGTAACGCATGCAGAGAAGTTTGGTTACTGGGGCCAGACCTAGTCATTGCTACAAAGCCATGTCTTCAACGCTTTTCTAAAACAGGTCTCTGTGTTAGCTTGGCAGAGGTACCCAGGCAGGGCATTCCACATTTTGGCTGTTCTTGCTGAGAATGCCCTACCACCCAGAAGGGCTTTTGCAAAGCGGGAAACACAGAGCAGATTCTGAGAATTTGACCTCAGAGCTCGATTTTGCTTATAGCAGCAGAGTCTTTGTTTAAGGTAGCTGGGATATTTTCCCTTAAGAGCCGGATAGGCCAGAGTCAAGGCCTTGAATTCTATTCTTTTAGCTACTGGAGCCAGTGTAGCTCCTGTAGGTGCGGAGAGACATGATGCCGAGAGGGAATACGTCTAATCAGTTTCGCAGCCGCATTCTGCACCATCTGCAGTAGTCTAATCGAATATTTAGGCAGGCCGAGATATAAGCCGTTTGCGTAGTCCAGCCTGGATGTTACAGTGGCATGGACAACGGATTTGCGACAGTCTTCTGGCAACAGATGTAGAAATTTACGGAGTTTTTTTAATTTGCTAAAACACGTAGTGGAGACCTGTTGGATTTGGGCCGAGAAAGAGAGGTCAGCCTCCCACCTCACCCCTAGATTTTTGATACTAGAGCAGGGGGAAGGCGGAGGGCCCATTGGTGTCGGGAATCTTCATTGTTCTCAATGGCGTGATGCTGCAAAGTGCAGCTGCTGTGAAGAGGAAAAGTGTCCGGTTTGATCCAAGCCTGGATCGGAGCTGAGAAGAACCTGAAAGCAGAGGGGACAGAGTCCGGGTCACTTCAGGGTGACCAGGGGCGCGGTAGACCAATGCCCACCAATGTCGGGTGTTTCAGGTGCGAAAAGGTGAAGTTTGACTCCACTGCCACGGGGACCAGGAGACGTCGACAATGACCAAAGTCCACAGGCGAGCTGTCCTATGAAGGGTGTTGAGTGCTGGGGTGTCAGTGTCTGGATTAGAGACCAACAAGCCTTGGCAACGGCAACCCAAGTGGTTAGAGTAAAGATACTTTGGTGTGGACTAGCATGGTCCTGGGGACTCCCCAAGCTATGGAGAGTCAGGGCAAGTCTGGAGCAACCAGGTAAGACCACTGAAAGTTAAAGTACCCTTCTCAGGGACCCACAAGTCGACGGACAAGGGATCGCGAAGGGACCTCAAGAGGAATCAGTAAATACCAGCCCACGGGACACTCGTGGAGTGTAGGCCAGTAATATTCAGTGAAATCACTGCTTGGGGTCTGGACTACAAGTAGCTCAAAGCACAGCCTCATGGATTTCCAAAAAGCAATGCAAATGTGCATGGTGTCCAGGGGTTCAGATTGCACGGTCCCCACGAGGGCTTTGGATCTCAGGTTTGCTGAGAGCATGGATCGGCCTCGAGGAAGCTTGGAAACCCACCTCCTGTGTTGCAATATCTTCGTAGTCCTTCAGGAGCTGCGTAGTTGCAAACCGGACAGATGTGTCTTTGGTGCCTGCCTTGCAGGGGAGTAACTCCTTTACTCCAAGGGAGATTCTTCGGTCATCAAATGTTGTGTAGATAGTTGAAGTTCTGGGATTATGTAGCAGAGTTTCGTCCAGATAAATCTAAAGTCCTGTAGTCAGGGGTTCCTACTTTATACCCAAGGAAGGGGTGGGACAAACTCTGGGTACCCACCTATGGGAGGGTCAGGACAGAGGGGGTTGCTACACCCATGTCCTTTGTCCAGTTTCACGCCAGAGCAGGGGCTGAAAGCCCCTGCAACCGGTTTGAGCTGGACTATGCACAGGGACACCAAATGTGCCCCCAGTGCAGACATCAAAGCACTCTTGGAGTGCACCCACCCAGCTCCAATACACTAAAGCCTATCTGGGAGGTGGTCACACCTCCCTGTGACAGGAAACCTATTGTCCAGCCATCCCCTGCTAGAGTTTCGTTCAGCAGCAGGAGGGCAGACTCGTGTCTGTGGCTGGCAGCATCCAATTTGTGATGCCAGGGCTTGCACAGCTGGTACCGGGTGTACCGGTGCTGTCATATTTCTCCCTCTAGTAGGGTGGAATCATACCTCCAACACCAGTTACTGGTGTGGGAGGTATGATTCCAAGGTGTTTGACACCAATCACGGCATGTTTCCATGCAGCCGTTTTAAAGTTAGCATTTACCGCAAGGTTATAATGCACTTAAGAGTATATGGTAGGCTGCATCACAAACAACCCCGGAATAGAGGTTCCGAAATCTGCAGAGGGGCTCTGCTCATGCATGGGCACCCTCTCACATAAAACCCAGCACCCTGCCTTCAGGATTGATAAGGCCTGCCATAGGGGTGACTGATAGGTTTATATGTGCAGTGATATGGATAGATATAGTGAACCTATATCTAAGTAAGGGGTGCCTACACCACCTTACACAGGCTGCTGTAGCAGACCTGTTGTGTCAATTAGAATGGTCTACCAGGGGTGGCGTAATACATTCTGCAGCCCCTGAGAGGCCTCTGGGGTACCTATGCCCTGGGTATATATTATACCATATACTAGGGACTTATAAGGGTACCCCAGAATCCAGCAAAAACCAAAGGAAATGATGGACGGAGAGTTGAACATTGCAAGCACTCACCCCCAGTCAACTGATCTGGGTTTAATCCATCACCGTTCTTTAGCCCACTCTGCCACCCCAGTTCAGACATGGCCATATGCAAATCAGTCTGACCCTGTGCCTCATGGGAACAGTCCAGCCCGAACTGCCAAGCCATGTCTTCCCTGGACCGGAAACAAGCTTCCTAGGACCGGTTTCTGGCATTCCAGCCGTCTTCAGCCAGGCTTGCTTGAATCCAGTGGCAAAGTGAGCAAGGGACTCACGTCTGAGCATACCCTGCCAACTTATGGCGAACAAAGCAAATACCAAAGGAATTGATGGACGGAGTGTTGAACATTGCAAGCACTCACCCCCAGTCAACTGATCTGGGTTTAATCCATCACCGTTCTTTAGCCCACTCTGCCACCCCAGTTCAGACATGGCCATATGCAAATCAGTCTGACCCTGTGCTTCATGGGAACCGCCCAGCCCGAACTGCCAAGCCATGCCTTCCCTGGACCGGAAACAAGCTTCCTAGGACCGGTTTCAGGCATTTCAGCCGTCTTCAGCCAGGCTTGCTTAAATCCAGTGGCAAAGTGAGCAAGGGACTCACGTCTGAGCATACCCTGCCATACATGCTGTCTCCCCCTAACCTGGCTACAGAGGAGCGAGCCTCATTTGCGATGGTGAGGCGTAGGGCTGTGGAGGTCTGGGACCTGCAGCTTCCTATGGAAGCAGTCAAGATTATCGTCTTGACGGAAGTCCTGCAGCCTTGTGTATCGTCCTCAGAACCCTTGCTGCCGTTCATCAAACCCTTGACAGATGTTCTACTGGGCACCTGGTCCAATCTGAAGTGTACCTAAAGTACCTGCAATCAACTTAGAAAGAAAGCAGCTACACTGGATCCTGATTAGCAGGATCCCAGCCAGACTAAGTCGAAAAACAGTGGCACATCAGTAAAAAGTGGGGGTAACTATAAGAAGCAGATCCTACTCTCCTACAGCCCGGAAATAAGGGAAGTACTCCTCCAACCCCCACCCCCGAGTAACTGGAAAAAACAGGTGTGGGGATAGGCTAGGTAATTAAGAGTTGGAGCCTAATCCCTTATTGGATTACTGGAAAATCAGAAATAACATGCCCAATTCTCCAGTATATCCTAATTTCTTCCCATTTTTTTCACAAGGCTTTCAGCAAGTCTTCTTCATCCTTTGGTCTGTTTTTATGTAATTCACATTTTTCTTCTACTGCATACAGCATGGGGAACTGTGTCAGCTCGCTACCACCATTAGCCAATTTCACTATGAGGGACAGTATTCTTCTGTTTCACAAGGAGGACATCCGCAAACAAAGTAGTTCCCATATGCAAGAGGATATTATGTGTACCTTTTGAGACCCCAAAAATATTTGTTTTGCTTTTTGCCTTTTATTTTAATAGGGACCCAGCAGCTCTCCCAAAAATGAAATTTTACTAAAACTTGATGAAACAAAACAAGCATTGGAAAAGCCAAAATGCTGGCAACCAACACCAGACGTATTGGCTTTGATAATGCTTATTTATATTGCTAGCTAAAATTGCGCTCATAAAAGATGTGGTGAGCTTGATGGGTGTTGGAAATTTGCCCTTTCTACAGAGTCACCCTGCATTTTTTTACTTTTTGCTGAACCATATTTTTGATGGATATAGAACTGTGCAATTTAACCTCGCTAACTAGTAGCAAAAATGCTCCTCCTTTCCAGGGAAGAGGTGTGGCGCCGCGGCCAGGGCAACTGACTCCGGAATCTGGGGATCATGGTTCAGTCCCCGGCGCCGGCGGCAGATTAGCCCAGCACCATGTGACTCTGGGCAATAGCTTGCTTAATCTTCCCGACGGCCCACAGCACCTAGAGACCCTTACGGGTGATTGTTCGTGCTTTACAAATGTGGATTATTATTTCCACATGGTAAAATTGGTATACTCCTGATTGGCATATTTAACTTACCTATAAGACCCCGCAATATAGTACCAAGGCGTACCCAAGGCCTGTAACTTAAATGTCACAAGTGCACCGCAACACCCATTGTGCCATCCACTACAGCAACAATATAAACATGACTGCTGGCCTGCCACCAGAAGCCTGGCGATACAGGTTTAAACTGCAAATTCGACCTGTCAAAATAACTCCATTTGACAAGCCTAACCCCTTCTTTTAAATATGTATAAGTCACCTCTAAGTAGGCCAATCGCCCATAAGGCAGAGTTCATGGTATTTAAAAGTAGAATATCTAAAAATGTTATGTTAACGTCTTTCAGTGACTAACACCTCAAAACTATTTTCACTCTAGCAAATCTGGCTTCTCCATAGGAAAACAGTGGGATGCACTATTAAACACTTAATACTGTATCTCAGGAATGGGACTAGCTAGAAAAATAACTATGCAAATATTTTTAAGACGTTACGGAAAAGTCAATTTTTGAAAGTTATGTTTGTTCAGCTTGCAGTTCCTGGAAACTAAATCTACATTTTAGACTCCAACTTCTGTCAGCATTTAAATTGTCCTAAATGAGTTGTGAAATTGCTCCTACAGAGAAAATAGTAGGCTGACCCAAATGGACAGAAATAACCCATCTGAATCTGACAGAATATGCAGGGGAGGCTGGGAGGATCCTTTTTGACATTAAAGTTTTGGGTCCCGCTTGAATAACACATCCTGCATGACAAGTCTGCTGGTGTTTTTCATATATTTTACATTCAAAGAGGCCTCCCCTGTCACAGGCAAATGTTAGCCGACACTTGGAGCAGGGCCCTTCTTTTGTTCCCCCAGTCAGTCAAGCCCCAATTACTGTGGGCCTCTTTTTGACATAACAGTATCACAGACTGCTTGACAGGTCTACTAGGTTTCCATGTAACATTTAGGGTGCACTTCACAGGGTGAAGCCAGGATGCCAAAACAATTCTTGTGAATCCCATGTTTGGTTGCTGACAACTCAGCTTTGTCCTACCAGACTTCTGTTTCAGAGGTTGTTGTGGGTAAAGTGGATGCATCAAACTGAAGTTTGATGTTAAATGTGGGAGGACACTAGGATTACTATAGTACTCACTCCACGCACACCTGCAGCCCTCAAGGCTCATGTTTAGTGTGGCCCAAGACTTCAACAATCTTGAAAATGCTCACAGTGAGTAGGGTTAGCCCCAGAACCTTCACTAATTGGTTAGAGTGTCCTGACGGGTCATTCCCACCCACTAACTCATTCTAGGTATAAACGTAGCATCTCCTGGCACCTACTTCAAAACACTCCTGAACCTGTGGTAGGTCAGAAGAGTACTGACCCAGATTTCTGAGACCTGAGAAGAACTTAGAAAACTGGACCTGCTCTCCCCCTTGTACCAAGGACAAAGAAGTGGGCACAAAGGGGCATAATGCTGACCTCCAGTTCAGGATACAGGGGCACAACAAGCTGAAAAGCGGCCTTTTCGTGCAGCTGTCCAACTGACCAGTGGCAATCGGACCTGAACATGACCCTGCTGGATGCCCCCTCTCTGACTAATTGTGAGTCTCTTAATGCCTCCCCTGAGATCCTAAAGGACAATAGAAGTATACTCCTGTGGTAGATTGGGACTTAAAGGACTTAACCTCTTGAGTGCCCATGACGAGATGGTCTCGTCATGGGCCGCGGTTGCGCTGTGCCCATGACGAGACTATCTCGTCATGAACCCAGCCCGCTAATGAAAGGGCCGGCACAGGGCGGGGAAAGGGCGGGGCACTCAAGGGGTTAAGTCAGAAGGTAAAATCTTTGGCCAGGACATACCATGTTAGTGCTCCATTGTGGTCAGTGTCAAATTGCGCCTAGGTCCTGTTCTATCCTGACAATTTATTAAATATCACTGGCACTTAGTGCTTCTTTGTGCTAGTCCCACTTAAAATGTAAAAAGCTCATATCTCCGATTCTCCTTATTGGAGTTTTGAAATTGTGGCGTCATTTTGTTTATTCATTTGTACCCTATTTTCATAATTCATGTTGAGTTTTTTTATTGTTTTGCAATATGACTCTTTTACCGTTTTAGTACTGCATAAATACTTGACACATTGCCTCTAAGTTAAACCTGTCTGCTTTGGGCCATAGCTACCAGGGGGTTGAGCTCAGGTTTATTTAGTGACTTTAGTGGTTCAACCTGGCTAGGATTGTTCTTAAAATGGGTGTCAGAGAATCGGCTTAAGGGAATAAAATGAGGAGCTTTCGTTGGGGAAACTAACACCTTTTACTGAAAGTCCTTAGCTATCCCAGGGTTTGAGTGCTATATAAAAAAGATTTTATGAGAAATGTGATGAAAATAACTCTGTTCCAGCGAAAATATACAATACCTCAGGTTTCCTTTGCAGGCTAACTTTAAGCAAAGCAGTCCCGATGTACTAGACTTATTCAGAGGGGACGTAGCCAAGCTCTTAGACCAAACTGCTACTTTTAGTTGATATTGAACAGACTGACTCAAGGTTGGGCCCTATCTAAATGGCAGAGATGAGTGACACGGTGACAGAAATGCTGCACTGATTTACTCACAGTTGTTTAGAAGCATTAGCTCCAAATTCTCATCATATTTTTATTTAGACATTTTCACTAATCAGACAGCAGCTCTTTGGCGTTTTACCAGTATCACATTGGCTAGTAGGAGAGGTGTTGCAACAGGTGAATGAACATCTTCCTAGCTCCTTCTAGCCTCTCCGTTGCAAATCCATTGTAGGAAGCAGCCTTTGCCATTTCAGTGAAAATGGCCCCTGAGGAGGATGGGCGAAGGCGGTAGATGGGAGCTGCTCTGTTTCCCATAGAAGTAGAATGGAGGAAGCAGTAAAAGACCAGTTTCTGTTTGCAGTCCTTGTGCAATAAGAATTATTCCCCTTATCTGGGTGAAAAGTTGTCAATGTTGAACTCTTTCATCAAAGACTTTATCGCTTCCGAACTCTGTGAGCCTCTGTGGTTTTTTTAGAATGTCTCATGTTGATTTTATTTGAGTGTTTTGCTCACACTTATGTATATGTTTCATAGCTGTTTTGGAGGTATCATTCGCCTATGAGCAAGCATGGTGTGCAGAGCCAGTGCACATCATATCAAACTATATTACAGTATTTATATATCATGTAATGCTCTTGACAAGCCCAGGAAGTGCCCCTATTTGCATGGTGCTCCTAGCGCCCTTTCAAAGTGCATGGTTGATAGGGTGATGGGTATCTTTTGGTCTTTTCTGGAGCTGTTGGTAGTGGCAGCTGGTAGGGAACAGTGGCCACTCGCGACAGTCTGTGTTGCTAACGCTGCTTCCATCACGCTACAGGAGTAGCCCCTAACAATCTACCCCGTGCTGTAGAACCTGCTGGGACTCGGAAACGGATCGCGGCGGCAGAGAAGGGTGAGGCGCTGGCCCCGGGACTGCGAGGACCAGCATTCAACAGCTCCAGCTGGTCCTCTTCCCGCGAGAGCCGCGCCCCCTCACAGCTCCACGCCCACAGCCAAGCCCTTCAACTACTCGCGGCACCCGCTTCGCGGGTGCCACTCGCGACAGTCTGTGTTGCTAACGCTGCCTCCATCACGCTACAGGAGTAGCCCCTAACAATCTACCCCGTGCTGTAGAACCTGCTGGGACGCGGAAACGGATCGCGGCGGCAGAGAAGGGTGAGGCGCTGGCCCCGGGACTGCGAGGACCAGCATTCAACAGCTCCAGCTGGTCCTCTTCCCGCGAGAGCCGCGCCCCCTCACAGCGCCACGCCCCCACAATCCACCACACTCTAAAAGCGCTCACCGGACCGCGCATCGCGGGACGCGCGCGGGTCGGAGCCCGGGGCGAAGACCGGGCAAAGAGCGGGCCGTTTGAGGCCGTTAGAGAACGTGAGAGTCCGGTCCGGCCTACCCTCCCAAGCCCTACACCAAGGACATCTAACCATAGGTATCTATCATTATTGTCGACCTGTCCCAATAACTAACAGCCGCCATACAAAATTGTTCCTGGAATCAATCTTAGGAAAATGAATACGAGATCTAGCAAGCACAAAAAACTCAAAAAAAATGGGATAGGCGAAAAATTGCTAGGCCCAATGGATGACTTTCTCGCAAAAGCTAACACCTTCATTGACCAAAGCCTAAGCCTAATCGAGGGGAGGGTTTCAACTGAACTCGCAATAGCACGCCGATCCTCAATGGGACTATTAGCAACCGCAAGATCTCCAGTCATACAGCCACCGCTACCTCAAAGGGACACGGCTGTAAATAGACCTAGCCTCCCAAACAACGTAGACCTCTCAGCCTCCCAACTCAGTGTAACCTCCACAGAAAGCGACCTAGAAAAAACCCCAATCATTTTTTCCGATACAACCACTGAAGAAGTAAGGCAAAAGAGAGGGAGGCGGGAGGGGGCCATAAAGAAAAGGAATGTTAGGAAAAAACGAAACCAAACTGAAAATACCAAACCAACTGAGCACACAGTTCTGGTTGGTGCTACAGACTTACTTGTAGTGCCCCACCACTCTGTCCCCCTAAATAACAACGTGATAGAACTACATCAGCCTTCATATGCTCTCCAAGATATCTCTACACCAGATACCCCAAGCCGTCAACAACTAGGCAAAGATAGAGAACTATCAAGACTAACTAAAGAAATAGCTTCCCTCCTAAATTCTTATATTCGCCCTCTAGAAATTAGACTAAGTAACATCGAGAGTCAACTAACAAAAATTTCTGGCTCTATCAAATCTATATCCTCCCCAGCTCTCCCAAAACTAGGCCCAAACCCCACGACTACTCATCCTACTCCTAAGCAACTTACAACCTTATCGCTTTCACACACTAAAAAGCAATCCTCATCAAAACCCCCGACAGTACCAAACACTCTTATTGCACAAAATCCAATTCCAATTCCTAAGCCCCAGATTATTCCCCCACAACCTAACCCACAACCTATACCATTAGTAAATACCCCAATCACTGGGACATCTGCCCCTAAAAACCTAGTTACAACAAACACGCATCCATCAAAAACAAAAGGACCCCTGAAAGGGACCACTGAGCAAAGACCTCCCCTAAACTTACCACCTGAGGCAAGCCCATATGTGGCAGTCTTGACGGGGGTCCCGGAACTTACAGCTGAGGGGACGGAACCAAACTGGTCACTGAAGAACAAAGTCCAGTATTGGCTGAATACAAATCGCCCGGTTCCGCCACCCTGTAAAACCAGAATAGTATCAGTCAGTAGGACCTCGTGGGTGGGCCATAGGGAAAAAACTATTCGGGGAGATTGTGTCGTAATAACTTTTGAGGACCCCACTATAGCTGAGTATATCTGCTCCTGGGAACAAAATAACACCACAGGGGGGATCGCTACAAGATCGCTGTCATATTTTTACCCAAAAAGATTCAGTGACAATAACACCTCATACGATACTGATAACATTTGGCGGAATCCTACCCCACAGCCGTGGGAGTTAGAGGTCGTTGGTCCAAAACTACCGCTACGACACAGTGACCCTTATAACCCCTGGCGACCAGTAAATCAGAATTACCAGCAAAGAGAAGTCCCATGGCAGATTATGGGTCCACAAAATAGACCTAGAAACTGGGAGCAATGGGAGAGACCATCCTACCAATCATATAGAGTTAATCACAGAGATACCATCAAAGGGCTAAATTGGTCAGGCATACCGACTATGAATCGGTTCATTGGTCTGGAAATGGTCGATTGACCAATAACTAAATCCCCGGAGCCCCCACAGACAAGTTTGGCTTCATCTATCCTCATTCCAGCCGCTGTACAAACAAAAACCACAGCTTTAGACCACACTTCCTTACATCTTCCCGTGATCTTTTGGAATGTGGCGGGTCTTCGAAACAAAATAGAGGACGGTTCTGCAGCCGAATTTCTGAAGGAGGCTCAAATCATCTGCCTTCAAGAAACCTGGTCAATGACACCCCTACACTTCGAGGGATATAGAACATTTACATCTCCTGCCCTCCCTAGTACATCAGGTAGACCTAAAGGGGGATTGGCTATCTACCTAGCAAATACAATCTCTGACATGAAGACGACTAAGGTAGACCTCCTGCCCAATTTCCAAATCCTTACGTTCAAAATAGGGAAAAAACTCTTTGTTACATTAATTAACATTTACAATAATCTAGCGGATGATAATTTTCTGAACGTTCTTTCCCTAATACAAGAAAAAATAAACGAACACGGGCACCCCAAGCAAAAAATTGAAAACGCCTACATAATTTGGGGTGGAGATTTCAATCTTCATCCCTGCCCCAATAATGACACCTGTGGAATGGTGGACGAATATGAGAATTCTTTAGCCCACTTTACCCATTCTAGCGTAGGCCCAGCCATGAACAAATTACTTGCCGATTTGGATCTGCAAATCGTAAACCCCATTCAAAAATCAAATAATAAACTAGAATACACCTACAGAGGAAGGGGCCACAAGACCACTGTTGACTACATAATAATTACAGAAGGCCTTAAAGACCAAATCAACGACTTCGAAATTCTGGAAAACAACTTGAGTGATCACTCTGCGTTAAAAATAAACTTCCAAACAAACCACCCAAGAACGCATATGGCAACCATAGCAAAAACCTTAGCACAGAACAGGATAGAATTGGGGAAAAACAACGGATACACTATAAAATGGGAAAAATTGGACCCCAATATCCTTACTAAACAGCTAGTAGATTCCACCTATAATAACATCTTGATCTGTCTCGACCCTCATGCAGAGACGAATCAAATCGTGGAAAATTACAAGATAATTATAGAGCAAGTCAGAAAACTATTAACTAAAACACCCAAACAAAACAATATAAATTCCACAGGTTGGTTTAACCAAGATTGCACTAAGGCACATACCAATTTGAAAAAAGCTCTCGGAAATCCAAACAGAGACAAAACAAATATTCAATCTCTTCGACGGGAGTATAACATCGCCAGAAAAACAAGGAAAAAAGAACTGAAACAATCCTTGTGGAAGGCCTTGCACAAAAGTGCACTCCAGAAAAACTGCCAGGCATTCTGGAAAATAGTCAAATCCCCTCTGCTAACGGACCACATTGGCCCAAAAATAGACGTGGCCATCGATGAGGATTCGTGGGTGAATCACTTTTCAAAAATGTTTAAACTAACTTCTACGAGCGAAGAACATCATCTCAATATCAATCCAGTAGCCTACCCAATTTTAATGGAGGTCGAGCTGCAGGATTTCGATACGGCGTTATCACTAAGCAAGAGTGGGAAAGCTCCAGGTCCTGACGGGGTCCCAGTTGACCTATTTAAACATCTTCCAGACCTCTGGGTACCAATACTCACCAGAGTCTGCCTAGCAACAATGAAACTTGGGTTGTTAGAATCATGGTCATCTTCAATCATAGTCCCAATCTTCAAGAAGGGGGACCGACAAGACACAAAGTGTTATCGACCAATTTCGCTCCTCGACTCCCTGGGCAAACTAGTTGGCAGAGTCCTCCTCGAAAAGCTACAGCAATGGGTAGAAGACAAAAACATCTTATCAGATTTACAGTTCGGGTTCAGGGAGGGCTTCGGAACTGTCGAACAGGCCCTAAATCTAAGTTTGTTAATATCAAAATATACCCATGCAAAACCTGGCTCCATTTATATGGTTTATGTAGATCTGTCCTCCGCATTCGACTGCGTTTCGCATGCAAGGCTCTGGTCACTGCTGAGTGAAATGGGGGTAGATCCCCCTCTTTTGGACTTTCTGAGGGAGCTATACAGCGAAGCAACGGCAAGAGTGAGGTACGGGACAAAAGGAGAACTGACATCACCATTCAGGGTAGAGCGGGGAGTGAGGCAAGGTTGCGTCCTTGCCCCCTTCCTCTTCTCCTTGTACACCAATGGCCTAGAAAAGACTATGCTGAGAGGAGGGAGAGACCTCCCAAGAGTAAAAGGTCGTTTGATCCCCGCTCTGCTCTATGCGGACGATGCAGTCATCTTAGCCCGCACCCCCACTGAACTGCAGAAATCTCTATCTAAATACGCAGACTTCATGGGCGCCCTGGACCTTCACATAAATATCAAAAAAACTTACGTTATGGTAGCTGGCGGATCAAAAAAAACATCTAAGTCCATTTTTCTGAAAGAACAAAAAATCGAAAAGACCCCACAGTATCCCTACCTAGGCATTATGATCGACGATGCCTTGAACTGGAAAGCGGCAGTCGAGGCTAGGAGACATCTCTTCAAGCGAGCAATCATGGCATTGATGAAATTCTCCAACAAATTCGGGAAAAAACCACCAGTAGAACTGCTACAGATCTATGCTGCGAAATGCCAAGCCATCGCATTATATGGTGCAGGGATCTGGGGACACACACCTACCGGCTCTATCCAAAAAGAGGAGAACTTCTTCACGAGGTTCCTTTTATCAACCCCAAAAGGCACTTCCACCTACGCCTCACATATAGAACTTGGAATCCCATATATTGAAGACTTAATAAAAATTCAACCTCTTCTGCTTTGGAGGCGAGTATGGGTATCAGAAAAAAACAGTTTGTCTAAAACCATCCTACGTGACACCATGGATCTGGACTACGCCCATAAAATATCTTGGCTCTCTTACGTAAGACATTTTTTCTCTGATCTGGGTCTAGAAAAATACTACCACACGCCAGATGAATTGAAGAAAATATCTAAAAAGGAATTGAAACTAGTTGCCTTGAGCCACCTGGAATCCCTTAGACTGGCATCACTGATTGCGAAAAAATCGGTCATCCACGCAATTATGACACAGCAGTCCCTGTATATCCAGCCCTATTTGACCCTGGAGATCACCACTTATGAAAAGATGCTCCTAACAAGGTTCAGAATGAACCTCTTCTTCAGACTAGTGTCATTTCCTGAAAAAAATAACTGGAAAACTCAGATGGAACTGTGCCCATGTGATGATCGTTCACAACAGTCCACCATGCACACATTATTGTTTTGTAAGTTCTACCATACCCATCGAAAAATCTGGCTAATCCCTTTACTAAAAAAATGGGGCCACAGACAATGCCGCCCAGCCATGCTGGCACTTCAAACTTTGGACTCCGAATGGACAGTGTATCATGTACTGAATTTCTTAAAGTGTATTATGAGGCACAGAAACAATCTGTAATATAGTGAATTAATTTCCGTATTACCTAAACTACATGCACTTTTTTTTTTTTTTAACTGTATATTTAATCACATTTTTAAGCAAATTTTACTATGAATATGTGTATGTCATGACATCTTTTATGGTTTTACAACGTCAAAAACCGAATAAAGATTATTATTATTATTATTATTAACAGTGGCAGAGGGATGGGTGGAGGTAGAAAAAAGGAAGAAAAAAAAGACTTACCTGCTGGTCATCAGCCACCACCTCTCCTCCGTCCTCCCTGTTTTCCTGGCGTCCAGCAGCGCCCAGGATCCCAGACTCCCCTAGCCAATCACAACGCAGTTTTCATCAGCATGACAGCAGCGTCATGATTGGTCTGAGCGGCCTGGTCTGGCACTCAAACAGGGAGTGGGAGTCTGTGCATGTTCTCCACCCAGGCTGTGCAATACTGCCGGGTGGAGAACATACTAAGTGTGCATGATGGTTTGGCCGGCCCAAGACGGCCGGCCAAACCATCATGTGCACTTATGGTGCACCAACCACTCCTTCACCCTCTGACACGAGCCCAGCCCCGGCCACCCCTCCCTAACCTGGCTCCAAACTCCATACTGAAAATAAAATTATAATAACGTTCTGTTGTTCTCATTTTATTTTTCCTTGGCACTGCTCAGAGAGCAGTGGGGCGGCGCTCCTCCGCCTTAGCAGAGGTGCCACCGCTGGCAGTTGGGTGAGGTGCGAGAGGTTTAAGACATGCCTCAAACATATTCAAGTTTAGCTCTGTTTGATACATGAGGAGGGCCTGTAGCATGGGCAGCTATCCAGTGAGTAAACCCACTCACAGTTTCAGCTCTCTGAGCCTGCCTCAGCGTTGCCATTCAATACAAAGGGTGCCTTAAGGTAAATGAAGAGTTAGTGGGAACTCTTCTTCACCACTAAGAACATGTTGTACATCTTAGCTTTACGATTCCCTACCACAGTCTCTAAAATATACATGAGTGATGCCCTGAAGGCTCATGTAAGCCAACCCTTCACTGGAAGGTGAGTGTGATCCCCCCCTCCCCCCCATGGGAGTGGTCGAGCATTCTGTATGCACTAGTAAAGGCCATGGACAATCATCATGTTACTATTTGAACTTCTTGTCACTGAAGGATTCCTCGCTGCAGTGATTTGTGTGCTCGCTTGACCTGGAAAATATTCCTCTGCAGAGTGCACGAGGCTGCTAAGATGCCGCCCTGCCTCCTTGATTGACAGCAGAAAGAAAGACAACACTGCAATTATCCACGCTGCCAGCAACGTAAATATACCATAAATCCACTTAAGCACTGTAGGATTCCAAACATAGTCGTGCTCCAATGAAGAAAACCACACACAGTGATCTTTGACCCGGTGTCCTGGGTGTACTATTTGCTCGTGAATATAAAATGAACAGCTGTTTAAGGACTGTCGCCGTTGCTGCGCCTAAATGTAGTGAATACACTTTGAGAGAAACAAAGTAGTATATTTTCTGCGTAATACATTAGAAAAACGGAGACACTGAGGGGGTACATCTAAGATAATCGAATGGACTGGTCTATTGTGTACAAGTAAAACATTGAAACGAAACAAGCAGCAAGCCCATAATGTTAACGTATTAGCAAAGTTTAGCTCGTTTGGTGTGACGTATTAAATTGTCAATGGGAGACAACACTTGCATGGGAGGGGCGGTGCGGTGCGATCCTCTATCTAGCGCAACAGTGACTTTTCATTTAACCCAGTGAAATTCAATGGTGCACAACATTATTATCAATTTGATGAAATATTGTGTCCCCTTGTGATAAAAGGGCTGGTAACGGCCCAGACGGAGCCCGGGTGCGCCAGCATCAAGGCTCGCTCGTGGTGTGCAGTGCGGGGCATGCATTCTGTTAGTTTCAGCGACACATCACGCATGTTGCATTTATTTCCACCAGCAGAATGTAAAACAGACGGTATGCTTACAATGATCCCAGCCCAGTGTGGAGTGTCTCTGACTAGGAAGGAGGAGCTGCTGCCTGTCATAAGGAAGGCCACCGCTGTGACCGAGACGCCCAGCGCCAACTGCAGCAGAGCGACCAGGAGAGGGAAACGGCAGCCGCAGCACTTGTGGGACTCTTCTTCCTGCCCCACCCTGGCTGCCCCTCTCTCCGCCTTTTTCTTCTTCTTCAACGCCTTCTCCTCATCGCTGAGCTCCGCCATCCTTCCGCCTTCCGAGAGCTGGGCTGCTTCGTTCTGGTTGTTCAGGGACGCGTTGGGGTTCTTCTTCCCGGCCATGTTGTTTGTGTGAGGCCCCCTCTAGCTGTGGCTGGCGTGGGCGGTGGTTGGCGGCGACTCACGTGCAAACGTCTTCCCCTGCCCGGAGCGGCTTCCCTCCCGGCTGCTGCTCCCTCGCAGCCCGAGCCAGCCTGAGCAAATATGGAAAACATGTGGAGCAGAACTGTCAGAGCCGCCAAAAGCCACATATAGCCCTGCGAAGAGGGGGCTTCGAGGGGGATAACGGACGGCCAACCAGCTGCGGCTCGGGCTGGGGGTGTGCGGCGTGCATGCCCAGGCGGCACGGGTAGACCCAGCACGCCAAGCATCACAGGATCGAGCGTCCCAAAATTGTTTACAAAGGTCAGCGGCTGCCACCTGTCCTGCTTGTCCACGGACAGTCCTCTTATTTCTGAAAACAAGCCACAATGTTATGCTGGCTTTCTCTTCACCATTTTCCCTTTTTCTAACACCCACAGTATGCTCTAAACATGTCCTGCCTTTTGCAAAGGTAGCGGTTATTTCCCCGACCGCCGGGTAAATATTGATTTCTTTCTGCTATTTACTTGACTGCTGGCCAAATAGCAGAAATTATTTACTATTTGGCTGGCGGGTCGGTTGTTGGCCATGCAAATAGCGGAAAATCTTTACTATTTACCCGGCTGCTGTTTAAATAGTAGAGATTCTGCACTGTCTGACTGATAGTCGTACAAATAGCTGGAAAACTTAAATATTTACCCAGATGCTGACTAGAGAGTAGAGATTTTGCGCTGTCCGGCTGGCAGCCGTGCAAATAACAGAAAAGCCTTACTATTTACCCAGCTGCTCGATAAATAGTAGAGATTCTGCACTGTGTGGTTGGTGCCCGTACAAATAGCAGAAAACATCACTATTTACCTGGCCATGGGTGAAATAGAAGAGAGTCTGCCCTGTTTGGCCCACTGCTGTGCAAATATCAGAAAAATGTGAATATTTACCCGTTTGCTGACTGAATAGTAGAGATTCTGTGCTGTTCGACTAGCAGCGGTGCAAATAGCGGTGCAAATAGCAGAAAAGCCTCACTATTTACTCGGGTACTGGCTAAACAGTACAGATTCTGCACTGTTTGGCCACCAGCTATGCAAGTAGCAGAAAAACATCACTATTTAGCCAGTCGCTGTCTATATAGTAGAGATTCTGCAGTGTTTGGCTGGCAGTTTTTGGAAAACATCTTCCACCATGAGGCTTCCAACATTTTGTCCCTTCTCTTTTGCAAATTAGTTACTACCCCAAAATTTGTGACAGTAATTGCAGTCACAAACTAGCAATAAATTCCTTTCCGAATTGGAAAGGGAAGGAGGCAATCCCTTGCATGAACCCTCCTATTTGCAATCCAGAAAGAATTGCAAAACTCCTCTTACTATTCCAAACAAATTTCCAACTCATAAAAAGGTTTTATTGCATAATGATAAGTATTTTTAGGATCGCAAACCATGCCATTTTGGAACATGAGGCCCCTAGTGCTAAAACTGACTTAGATTCAGGCACTAACTTATAGGTCTAAAGCAGTGGCGTAGCAAAGGGGGGGGCAGGGCGGTCTGCCCCTGGCAACACTAGTTTTGGGGGCAGCAGCAGCTCCACCCATACCCCTCCCACCCTGCTCTTTCATGCGTTTGCCACGGGGCGGTATACGCAGAGTTCATCGCCAGCACCACCCCTGCTCTTCAGCGCGGTCGTGGGCAGCAAAGGCAGGGACCGCCACGGGCGACAGAGTGCCTAGCTACGCCACTGGTCTAAAGCTCCCAAATGTTTGAATGTTTCCAAGTTATTTTGACAGACATGGCACAGAAAGCCGCTCCATCAAACCATGACACGACATAGTGACTTGGGAGGCCCTTTATGGAGCTGTCTTGTGCTCCACAAATGCTTCTACTCCTTTCCATTACCTGCAGATGTAACTAATAATAAAGATGATTAGAACTTATTGGATTGCCAAAAGACTCCATGTTATGAGAACACGTCTTTTTCTGCAGCAAATTGGTGCAGTCTGGAATTATTAATCCTGGTTCAGGTCAATTAAACAAATCAGACTAAAATACCTAAAAACAATGATTTGTAAATGCAAAAAACAGAAATTGAAATGTTGTATCCCAGTAACATAGGGCCATCTAAAATGTTGATTCATTTGATCAAAATAGAAGCATTTCATAGGGCCCCTGATGAAGTGACCAACACAGTATAATTGAGAGGCTTTATTTGAATCTCATGACAGAAGTAAGAATAAATATGGGCCTGATTTAGAGTTTTGAGAACAGACTTAAAGCTCCCTCCCCTTTTCCACCTGCTACTAAAATTATGCAAGGCAAGAAGGTCCAAGTCTAGAATAAAATGAATAGTGATGAACTGACCAATCTTTTAAACAGGTCACAGCCCTTAGTTACTAATAACATAGATTAAGAGCTGATAACCACGCTGAATGGATCAGAGTGCCAGTTGCAAAACTGTCTCTCCCTAAAACCGTTAAAAGCCATAGAAGCAGGCCTTCAGCTCCCTGGTTCTCACCCAAACTTAGAGAAGTAAAACAGAAATGCAGAAGACAGGAGACAGTATGGAGGAAGAAATATTTCTCTGAAGAAAAGATTAGATATAACCAGTACATTCAGGAATATAAGAAACTGATTATGAATGAAAAAACTAGGGCTCTTCTCTGCGAAAATTTTCTCTGCTAGAAACTCGGTGGAAGAACTGTTAAAAACTGTTCAGGTTCTCTCCTCTCCAATTACCAACTGTACATTGTCCTGTCAATCAGGCTGTGATAAATTGGCATATTTAAAAAAAATAAAATAAGTGGAGGTGATGCACAGAGAACTGAAATCCAGTCTTGTGGCCACAAGCCAGGACCTGGAAACTAACGGGACAGGTCCCAACGGCATCCTCTTCGGAAATTTGCCTCCTCTCACCGTGGAAGGAGTAGTGGACCTCATTAGATAAACTAAATCAAGAGCCCCTTACATAACATAGCAGAGACGGTAGCCTCGCGGTTAACTTCACTCCTGAATTCCATTATTAGACCAGTCCATTTCCCTTTTGAATGGAAAAAGTCCTCTATCCTCTTGCTGCTGAAGAGGCCTACTTTGGAGGCTAATGAGGTGAAGAACTATTGACCCATATCCTGCTTCCCTTTCTCAACGAAAAATACTGGAGAAGCACTTGAACACCTCACTCTCTGAATTCTTGGAGGCAAATGAGATTGTGGACGTGGCACAATTTGGCTTTAGGCCATACCATAGCACTGATACAGCTCTGGTAGTAGCTACGGAGGAGCTAAGTAACATTTTAGATAACTTCCCCTGAAGGCTGTGATGATCCTGTTGGATCTATCGGCAGTTTTAACACCATGAGCCGTCCTACTTGACCGCCTTGTTGAGATTGGAATCTGAAGCTCAGCTATAACCCTCTTATGTTCCTTTCTCTCCGATAGGGAACAGTCAATTGCCCTGGGGAATTTTGTATCTAAGCCTTTCATATTGCCGTGCAGCGTCTCTCAGGGTTTGTCACTGAACCCTACTCTCTTTAATATTTATGTGCCCCCACCGACCAGGCTAAGTGTTAAATTTGGCTTTTTATCTGTTGCATATGCGGATGACACCCAAATTGTGGTGTCAATCTCTGGTAATTTAGCGAAACTGCACACCACTTTAACAGCTGTATAGGAGCAGTGGTTGAGTGAATGAACAAGAACGGTCTTAAGCTCAATTCTGATAAAACCAAGGTTCTTCTGTTTGGCAGGGACACCACCTTCTGGGACCAATCGTGGTGGCCTGGGATTTGGACCTCCCTCCTACTCTGATACCCTCAGTGAGGAATCTGGGGTGATTTTCTATTCCAGCCTCTCTTTTAATGCCCAAATCAACAAACTTACCTCATCTTGTTTTTTCTTACTGTGAACCTTAAGAAAGGTTCTCCCCTTTTTAGGTCTCGCCTGAGCCAGCGCTTTAGCGCTGCTCTGGCGAGAGCTATAGAAAACGGGGATTTGGAAGTGCAAACGAGTGCTTTTCAGGCCCCCAACTACAGTGCATGTGCGCCGGGCGCGCGCACCATTTGGCAGCCTGTGTGTACATTTCGCAGGCACTTTGATGTTCTCAGTGAGCCGCGCGGCCACTGCGAACTTCAAAGCGCCCACAAAATGATTACTTTCACTTTAACGTTCGCACCTACTTGGCAGACTGGTTCTCTGTTGCTCTTTCCTCCTCTGCTCTCTCTCCTCAGAGTCCGTCCCTCCCCCTGTTGCAGCAGCTGGCATTACACGGGGAGGGTGGCTCTTCGTGCCTACCAAAAAACAAGCATTGGCATAGCCAATAGGTCTCGCTTTTGGGACCTTATAAGTATTTAGTTATGCAACTGTTGCATAGTTAAACACTTATAAGGTCCCAAAAGCGAGACCTATTGGCTATGCCAATGCTTGTTACCTTATGAATTACAGAAGTCCGTGGTTACAGCACTGGTCTTGTCCAGGCTTGACTATTGTAATGTCTTATATTTAGGCATTCATCAATGAGCATTAAAGAAACTTCAAACTGTAGAATGTAGCAGCCCAGCTCCGTAGCAGGGTCCCCAAGTTTGAGTCAGTTTCAAAGGTTTTGGTGGAGCTTCATTGGCTCCCTGTTAAAAACAGAATCACTTTCAAGGCACTCTGGGGCATATTTACAAGGAGCTATTGCCGCCGCAGCATCAATGTTTTGATGCTGCAGTATCTTTTTTTGACACCATATTTACAAAGTGATGCTAGAGGGCTTTAGCGACACTTTTCCACGCCAGGTCAGCTAGCAGCGGTTTTTGCTAATGATATGCAAGGTAGGTGTTCCCCCAGAAAAAGCATAGCAAAAGTGACAGAGCCGTATGTACAGCGATTTTGGGAAACAACACTACTTTTTAAAACCAGGCGCAGAGTCCCAAGCAGCAGTTTTTTACCGCTACAGAAAAGTAGGTGTTAAAATGACGCATGGGCACTGTTATAAAAACAGAACATACCAAAATCACTCCAGCAAGCTCAACTATGCCATGGACCTACCACTCTTGCAGCTCAGAGCACCAAGAAGACCACCACAGAGGCAGTGCAGGAGAAGGGAGTTAACATACAGCCAGAGGATTACCTTTATTGATCTCAGGGAGGAGGAGGCCATTGCCCATTACAGACTCAGGAAGGCTTCCATTGTCTGGCTCCTGCACCAGAAAGCACCAAGGCTGCAGCCAACATTGCAGCGCTGCACCAGCATACTTGCACAGGCCAAGCTGTCCTGCACATGCTGGCGTCTGGAACTTTCCAACCCACCGCAGCCAGAGTTGCAGGAGTATCCCAGGCATCCTTCTCAAGGTTCTTCCACTCTGTCCTGGATGCCATCCTAAGCTCACACCGCAACCCTTCTACTTCCCCAACACTCCAACACAGCACACCAACAACAGGAGAACATTTCTGCCATTGTAGGATTACCACATGTGTTGGGACTATGCACTGCACGCATGTGCAACTTGTGCCTCCAGTGGCAAGATCACACCTCTTCCACAATAGTAAGCACACTTATTCGATGAACGTGCAGGCAATCATGGACCACCTGGGCCTCTTTATAAATGTCCTTGCAAAGTACCCTGGCAGTGCTCATGACTCCTTCATCTTCTGGCATTCCACCATCAATGATCACTTTCAGAATGGGACCTATGGGACTGGCCTTCTGGCTGGTAAGCACTTCTCAAGCACATGACAGACCACATGCCAGTCAATTATGTAGGAATACCTTGAGATATCAGTCTTGGGTTGAATGAGACAGTGCATACATAGTTGATGTGGGCCTGGAAACTTGGGGCATACTATATAGCATATACACAACACAATCCTACAAGTCACACATGTCGAGACGGCCTACGCCACTGTGGTCCACCTGTACAAGTCGATAGTGCTGATGGAGTTTCACTTTTTATGATGCTCTGGTGGAGCAGCTCCCCAAATCATATCAATGTGGCAATGCAAAGTCTGTCTTCATGACATTGCATTGAGTGAATGTTGTGACACGTAACTTAAGTGTCACTTAGGAATTGCACAGCGATATACACATCGGTAAACACATATTCCGTGTTTTTTCAAGTTAATCCAGTTTATTTCAAGGTTTCGTTGGATTTCAACATCACGTCAAAGCCAAAAAAAGTTTCCTTGCTTCATGCATCTTAAAACTCTGAGATTGCCCACCCGGGCCTATTCACAGTTAAGTGCTGAAACTTCATAATTCAAACGTGTACTTTTACCCAATGCATTTCGGTCTCTGCGACCTTCTTCAGGGGTATCTGTGATGTTAAGAAATATACAAATCGGGGGGAGGAGCCAAGATGGCGACCGGGACGGCAGCGTAGGCTCCCGGCTCCGTGAACCTCCGCATCCCGCACAGATATCCTGCATGAGATCCTTAGCCTGCGCTATATGCCCGTGTTGGTGAACGAGAGCGGCAACCGATCGTGTGACTCCGAAGTTTCTGGCGGCGGTATCGCCGGAGAAATGTCCATTCGAAGTTTGCGGCCTGTGCAACCCTGGAACCGGGACCTCGAGTGGATAACATGGCCGGGCGGCAGTTCAACAACAGCGGCCTTTGTTGACTGGGTGGAGTCGGACTAACCGGAGCGGTGCGAATATCGGCCTACATTTCGCCGTGGTCGTTCCCACCACTAAGCGTAGCGGAACGAGTGCATGCCCGAGGTGGCTAATCCAAGATTCCCCGGTGATTGCCTCAGCCTTCGCCGGTGAGCTGCCCGGCCGCCGCCCGTAATTCGCCCTGATTCTTGCGGCCTGCTCCCGGATTTTCGCGGGCGCAGGTCCGTGGTGGGGATGACTGTTGCCCGTGACCACACACCGGATATATTTTTTGCCTGCCCCCGAAATCCTGATTCCAGTGATATGGAACCTGAGGCGCTTGTCCCTGAGTCCTGGTCCCAAGCTGGGTTGGACCTACCCGGCGGCCATCTTGACAGGACGAAGTCTACCATCCTGTACACTGGGTCGCAGCACGATTGGAAGTGTGCGACTATGAGGAGCGTAGCGGAGCGAGCGCCGAGAGCTGTGCTGGGGTATGGTGATCTTCTCGAGGCTCTCGGTGCCCTTCATTCCACCTTGGTTCACGGCGCCTGGGTATTGGGGAGTAAGCTTGATGGGGTGGCATCAGCGTCGGAACAGTTGCTGCCTGCCTGTCCCCAGGTACACGGGGACTTCCTACACTGCACACAGGAGGACAGTGTCGTGGCCGCCCCTGTGGATAGTGACCAGCTGGAAACTCCGGACAGTATACTAACGTGTGATCGGCTGGCTGTGGGTCTGGTCTGTTCCGGAGGTCTTGGACCTGAGTGGGGGGTGGTGGCCTTGTCCCGTGCGCGGCCTCCGGCGACCCAGGCGATATTCAAGCAACGGTCGCCTGCTCTGGCTGATTTCACCTTCTTGGACCTTGTGTGCAGTGCAGATCCTGGGGCAGCACTGGGAACGACGACTCTCCATACTGCTGACTGTGTTGGTATTCAGAGACTTCCACCCTATCTGTGTGTGTCGCTTCCTGTTCTTTTTTGGACGCTCTTCTTCTTTGTAACATTGGACATGGCACTGGGTCGATGGGTATGCATGGGTAGATTCGCAAAGAGTGGCCAAGGATAAGGCTGATCCTTCAGAGGTGGTCGTCTAGTAGGCGGGCGGGCTCAGGGGTTGCGTGCTCTCACGGCATAACTGTTAGTGTAATAGGCGCATAATGCTCCCCATTCTTCTTTGACATGGTCGATTCTGTGTTGCTTACTGTTTGCTTTGGGGGAAAACATATTGTGCGGGAGGGAGAAGCCGGGGGCATGTTTTGAAGGCCCTCCTCCAGTTTATTAATATTCTCTCTACCCCCCCGTCTGGTGGGGTTTCTTTTCTTACTCCTCTTTCTCTGTTTCTTCTATATTTCAGGTCTGGTTCCGGGGCGACAGGCACACTGCTGGGGGGGGGGGGCCGTACTCATCTGCAGAGGTGCAGGGTGGGGGGTTGGGGGAGGGGATCCTTTAGTCTTTAACCCCTTTTTTTTCCATGGCCTCCTTTTTCTTTTCTTATTCTTCTTTGTCTTTCTTTTCTGGGATCAGCATGGTAGAACTCCTTCGTTGTTAATCGCTGCGTTTTCATGTGTGCCACAATTTCCATGGTGTTTTCTGGGTTTTAGGGCAGGGGACTGCAGGCGCAAATGGCCGTGATATTCCTCCACATCCTGAACTTCCTGTTTTAGCGCCATTGACTAGATAAATTGCTGTTTATTGTTGACGTTTATTATTCTGCCTGCCATTTCTTGCTGCTGGGAAACTGTTTGGCACCTGATCCTTCCATCCTCCCTTATTATAAAATGAAAACCTTTTGCATCCTGGTCTCATACTTGGGCTGTTCAGTGGCCGAGAGTATACTAGCATGGAGATTCTGCTCCCCGAGGTGCTGCCTGTGATAAATATTGATTTCTGTTACTCTGACTGCTTAGCGGCCGGCCCAGGGGGTTGTAGGCCCATACTTGTTATTGGTTGAATTGTCAATAAAGGTTTTTCAAAAACAAAAAAAAAAAAAAGAAATATACAAATCAATATATGTTTCAACTAACAGTTCATTCACAAATTAAATCTACAACGGAAAATGTCATCCCTTCTCACGTGTATTCCTTCCAATAATGTAAACATAGTGTGCTTAAGGCTATTGAACCCAATATTCACTGTCCCATCCTATAATTTAAAACTCCCTCCTTCCCAAGTTGTCATGACACCTAACTCCATGCGCCCTGCCAGTAAACATTGCGCTAGAAACCCTTTAAAATTAAAAACGAATGTGTTTCGCGTAAATACTGCCTCAACTCACCGACAAGTATGTTGACGTGTCTCCGACTTCAACTGCAACTCAATTTGAAACGAATTCCTGTGCAAACCTGTTTATGACTTCCTGATCTTTAAATCCACATGACCTTGCTTGTCTCTCTCCAACAGGCTTACATTGCATGGCATCCATCAGGTTTCTTATAAGGCGTGACTACTCTCCTGTGAGGGTCTCAAAGCTCTGAGTTGGGGAGGGTGGATCTGGGGTTCAGTAAAAGAGCCAGGTCTTGAGGTCTTCCTGACTTGTGCAGCGATGGTGATTGTCTGAGGTGCAGAGGCAGGGAGTTATAGCTCTTCGCAGCGAGGCAGGAAAAGGATCTTCTTCCAGCCATGGTCGGGCAGATCCGTGGGGTGGTGGCCAGGGCTAGTTGGGTGGAGCGGAGATGTCTGGTTGGAGTGTAGAAGGAGTGGCAATGGTTGAGATATGCAAGTCCAGCATTGTGGAGGACTTTGTAGGTATGTGTGAGGAGCCTGAAGGTAATTCTTTTGTTGATAGGTAGCCAGTGAAGGTTTCTCAGGTGGCCGGTGATGTGGCTACGGTGTTAGATGTTCAGGACAAGCCTGGCAGAGGAGTTCTGGATGTTCTGCAGTTTCTTTTGGAGTGTCTAGGTGGTGCCAGTGTAGAATGCATTGCTGTAGTCGAGTCTGCTGCTGACGGGAGCATGGGTGACCTCTTTGATGGACTTGGTGGGGATCCACTTAAAGATCTTATGAAGCTGGTGGAGCGTGTGTAGGCAGGAGATCGAGATTGGTGGTTCATTGAGAGAGAGGAGTCCAGGATGATGCTGAGGATTCGTGCATGGTCAATGGGTGTGGAAGAGGGGTATCTGAGAACTGCAGGCCACCAGGAGTCATGCCAGGTATAGGGAGTGGAGTGGACTTTGGTCTTGTCTGAGTTAAGCTTGAGACCGCTGTCCTTCATCCAGGTGGCGACGCCCTGCATCCTGTTGTGGAAGTTGCTCTTGGCAGCTATGGGTTCATCTGAGAGAGAGAGAATCAGCTGGATGTTGTCAGCTTAAGAGACGATGTTGAGCCTGTGGCTTCTCTCGATGGCTGCCAGTGGGGCCATGTAGATGTTGCAGAGGGTGGAGCTCAGGAAGGATCCCTCAGGCACTCTGCAGCTTATCTCTGTGGGTGGGGTGGGTGGGTCTTGGGTTTGAATCTTTCGTAGATCTCCGTGATCTTGTGGTGGAAAAAGGTGACGAGGTTGTCGCAGAGGTCTTGAGAGGGGGAAATGTCTGCTGTCTCTGTGCTGGGTTTGGCGAATTCTTTGACCACGGCAAAGAGTTATTTGCTGTTGTGTGCATTGGCATTGATTTGTTCCTGGATGGCCGCTTTTATTTGTTGTTCTGATGAGAAGGTGGTGTGCGGGGATGGCGTGGTCTGCCATGATCTTGCTGTTTCTACATCTTTTTTTTAGCCGTCTGCAGGTGCGCCTGGACTCTTGAAGGGCAGGGAGACCCATCTGGCTTTCTTGAAGTGCTGCTTGCCTGAGGCTTTCCTGAGGGGAGCCAGTGTGTTGACACAGTTGGAGATCCAGCGGTGGAGGTTGCGTACTGAGGTGTTGGCATCCGTGGATGTAGGTGGTGGGGTTTTGCTGAGGGAGATGGTGAGCTGTTCTTCAGTGTCGTTGTTCAAGCTTCTGCAAGGATCACGGTGGGTGTGGTGGCATAGGGTGGGTTTGGTGAAGGAGAAGTGGACGCAGTGGTGGTCAGTCCAGTGTGGCTCAGAGGTGTGGCTGACAGAGATGTTGTTGCTTGTGGAGAAGATGGGGTTGAGCGTGTGTCCTGCTGAGTGGACTGGCGTTGTGACTAGTTATTTAAGTCCAATGGTGATGAGGTTCTCCAGTAGGGATGAGTTTTTGTGGTCGTAGAGGTTGCCTGGGTGGAAATTGAAGTCGCCGAGGAGGATGCAGGCCATTGAGGCAAGAGCGTGGTGAGCAATGAAGTTGTCTAAGGCTGTGCTGAAGGGGGGGAGGGGTCCAGGAGGTCTGTAGACTAGGGTTCTGTGGAGGGTGGTGATTGTGTTGGTCTTGACCTGGAAGTGGAGGTGCTCTACGTCAGGTGAGTGGTTGTCGAAACTGGTTGGTAGGCGTAGGGTGTTTTTGTGTACGATGGCAATGCCTCCTCCTGGTCGGTTGATGTGGTCCTTGTGGATGATTTTGCATCATAGGTATGCAGTAAGGTAAGCCACAGCAAAGAGTGGCATTCCTACACCCTATGTTAAGGTTGTGTACCACGGGCCTTGCGGTGCCCTTTCCAATGCTACACCAATGAAGAGCTCAAACATTTCTACACATCCTATGTTCAGGGACCCTGGGACTGTGTGCAAATAGTATGCCTCCAAAGGGAAGGTGAAATGAGGATACATAATTACATGTTTCTTCATCATGTCCAATTACTATGTGTCCTGCATATTGCAGGACACATAGAAGGAGGGAATTGCATAGATTGTATGTTTTTGGTGTTGGAATGTGTCCCTTTAAGTATGACATCATGTGAGGACTCTAAGGTAACACATGTGCACCATGGTGCAAGGGGGGTAATGGCACTGATAACTTCCATGTGATGGTGCATATGCGTCAAACCATGGATGTGCTGTATGTTCGGAAAAAGACACATTCTACCCTTTCACTTTGGACGCAGGTCAGTATAGCCATATTCCACCCCTTTACTTTGGATGCAGGTCAGCATAGCCATATTACATCAATTGCCGCCCAATGGCAATAACTGTTAAATGAGGCCCTGTATGTGTATTCAATAGTGTCAAAGACCCTTATAAATGTAACACTTTATAAAATGATGCGACCAAACACCCTGTTGAAACAAGGCAATCTCAGTCTCTACTCTGTGTATCCACATGTAAATCCCATGGTCATGAGGCATGAGATGTATCCCAGACCTGTGAAACTGAGACATATTGTCATATAGGAACCTCACAAGATAATGTCTACCATGCTCCATTTAAGGGTGGGCATGCGCAGTTCTCGCAAGATATACCTCCGATGTCAGCGAGGAAGAGGAGGGCAGCCCGGGGACGCCGCAGTACAGGTAAGTGTGCTTTTATTTCTTTTTACATTAAGTTTTACATTTTTTTTTAGGGGGGCTGGAGGCGGGTGGCGGAGCGGAGAGGAGTTCCATGGAGTTTGTTCCCAACTCTGTGGACCTCCGTGTAGTCTCGCTCCGCCCACCCTTAGCTCCATTATATAACACATTATATACACACATCGTATCCTATGTGCGCACCGTTTTGTACCACACAAACCACTCTGTCATTCCTCCAAGCTGCAGACTGTGCAGCAAAGTGCAGCCTCATGCACAAACTACATCTCCCATGACAGCCAACAACACAGTTATCTTGGGAATAATGTGCCTGTCTTGGAGCAATGCTGCACAGGTTCTACCAGTGCAGCCACAAAACCCTGGCCACTGAATCATGTGGAAAATATAGCCTATACTGTCCACAAGCAGTGTGGCACTATAGCATAGTTAGTCTACCACTTTCACTGATCAGCACACGATTAACACATATCTCAAACCCCTTGTGTACTGTCACCATAGAGGGCATTGTGCACTATCGTGTGCACATTGTCGTGTCCAACATTGATATTTGCTCAATATCCTTCCCATAACAGTACACATTGAAAAACATTTACTCAAGCACTCAATGCCAAATATGTGTAACTGAAGTACGCCACATCACCTGCTCCAGTTACATCCTGTAAAATCAGACAGGTATTAGTTCAGATATGCCAATAGTAGCCAATAAAAGACACAATAGATGAATGTGAGACATGCATCTACTCAATGGCAAATTTACTTTCCTTATCGGTGACAAATAATCACCTGCATGACATTGGCACTCACCAGTATGAGAAATAGTAAGTGGTATTACAGATGACAGCATGCCAGTACGTGTAGCACAGTGACAGTCATTTCCAATCCCTACTTGTGTGTATGCCACACAATGTCATAGCACGTCTTTTACAGTAAGCAAGGTGTATGAGTCAATCAGGATACAACAGAATGCACATGAATGTTGGGCCATCCCCTGCCATGACTCTTAATTAATTGTAAACCTCCTGTCTTGGCAGTGGACCACGGATACGCTCTGTGGCTGTGGGTCATGACTCCTCTGAAAAACCCACAAAGTAAGCCCAGCATAGCTTCAATCATGCCCTAAGCAGCACCCGGTCCATCATTGAGCAGACATTTGGAGTTTTAATATCTCACTTCAGGAGCCTTGACATATCTGGGCGGCGATTGCTATCCTCGCCACCTATGGTGTGCAAAATAATATTGGTGAGCTGTATATTTCACAACATATGTGTAAGGATAAATGTGCCATGGGCTGATGACAATGGGGAGCAGGAACTGCCAGATGATGAGAAGGAGGAAGATAAGGAGCCTCATTGAACTGTACCATCAGTTGTTGCAACACGGCAGAGGGACCACATCATCAACAATTTCTGTACAGAAGCATGAGTTATGTACATGATATTACACAATGATGACGGATCTAACTTTGTTAATCTATATGTAAATAAATAGATGAGCACTACCACTGTGTCTGGATTTTTATTCCATTGTCGCAGCAACCGCCTAAACATCCACATTTGACCTGCTACTAATTGACACACAGAAAATGTATGTAGCTTTGTGTAACAAACAGCATGGAACATCATCTGGTACAAATGAAATAGAGTGCATACCAACTATCTATAGCAAATAGTCCACCATTTCCAGCCACAATCAACATGGTGTGGTAGCGTAGATAGTGTGCAATGACTGTGTGTATGTCTCTGCTGTTGAAAGCTATTTGTATTGCCTAATACTTATGGACGATAGTAAAGGCCACTCATAGTATAATGACTGTGAAGTGTTCCACATAGTATGTGCATGGGAACACAGTCCCAAAACTACTGTCTACATATGCTACATCAATAACTGTATCCAAGTGTAAAATACATTAGGTGATCTCATATCACACATACAAATGCTACATACTATACTTTGCCATTGCAACTGTGTTGCATGTGAACACCCACTTCAATGAACAAGCAACACCGCCTTGATGCAGAGTGTAGTTATGGTGTGATTTACGCAGCCTTACTGTCAACAATATGTACGAAGTCACGCCAAGGTATGCATGGTGATCTTTCATAGCATCATCAGCATAAGTCAGGATCATGTGGCCCACAAATGATGACACTTTAATTTCTCTTGGGGTATGGCCCTTGGATATAAATGGCAAATATTCAATAAAATGGTGCCATCCACACATCTCCTTCCAGATGGGTGCAGCCAATCGCTGCACACACCCAAATTTCGCCACAGCCTGATGCCTCCACTTTGGGGCAAGGCGTTGTTTGGCAGTAGGCTGCGCTGTCGTAGATGTGGGTGCACTGACCCCATGACAGTGATTGTCACATCCCTGGGGGAAGCTATTACAATGTCAATGGGTGCTATGACTTATTTGGCAAACAGGGCACCTCTGGTAAGGTGTGCTCGTATACTACCAAAGTGTTTGGGTACTATGCGTAATATGATCCCTGACCAGTATGAACTCACACATATGTTCACTGTCAACACACATAGTAAACACATGCAAAAACAAGTCAACTCCACTATTCACACCCAACACTGCAATCCCTGTCCATGATTACATGCATTGCACATCCCAATACACCCAAAAACACTCTTTTGCCCTATTGCGTAACAAAAAAGAACTGAAACGTGACGCATCCACCCAGGAAGTGAAGTAATGGTTAAAGGGACGTGATGTAATCGATCCTGCATGCTGCAAACCAGGAACTGTGAAGTTACTTTCATTTTGACTTTAAGCCAGAGTTTTACTATCTGAGCTTGGGAGTGATTGTGTTTTGGCTGTGCTGGAGAGTGTTTTGGTGTGTTTGGAGCTGGTTTGTCGTGTCTGCTATCCCTGTTGTATCCCTTAAGTTCTTTTTGTGCTTTATTGTTATTAGACCTGGCACCTTGGCGTGGGTCTCCCTTCCATTTTTTGCTGTTGCCTCGTGTGTTTGCTGGTGTTAGATGCTTTGGGCACTGTGCCACTGCTGTCCAGTGCCATAGTGCAAGTGCTCCCTATTGTAAATTGATGTATGGATTAGTGCTTCCATGATTGGCTGATTTGGTTTACTTGTCAGACCCTAGTAAAGTGCACCAGGAGTGCCCAGGGCTTGTAAATCCAAATGCTGCTGGTGGCCATTGCAGAGCCTGTGTACAGTCTGGTACTGCCATGCTGACTGGGCAAGTGCACCCACTTGCCAGTCCCTAAACCTTCCCTTTTCTTCATATCAGACACCCCTATGGTAGGCCCACGGGCAGGGTGCATTGTAAGTATAAGGTAGAACAAGCCCTGGTGTGTGTGGCATGTCCTAATAGTGAATTACAGCCATTTTCGTTTTTCACTATTGCAAAGCTACCTGTTCCCCATAGGCCAGAATGGGCAGTTTGATTATTACATTTTATAATCCTAACTGACTCAGGGAACATGGTGGAAATTCGAGTTTAGTATGCCTGAACTCAGAATAATAAAATACATCTTTTAGTGAAGTTGGTTTTAACATTCTGTGTTTGAAAATACCACTTTTAGAAAGAAGGTATTTTCCTGTCTAACCATTCAAACCTGCCTTTGCTAGGCTGTGTATTCCTTGTCTGGAGTTTGAGTGACAGGGGCTGGGGAAATTCCAGGAGACAGGGTGAGTCAGCACAGGGCTGAATAGAGAGATCTGCATCTAGATGGGTGGGAGGAGTTGCACCTGGGACCTCAATAGGGCTGTGCCTTCCCTCCACAATGCTGGCTCCACCTCCTGTGGTACGTCTGATGTCTCTGCCCTGCACTCTGAAAGTAAAGAAGGAGTCTTGTCAACAAAGTGCTCCAGGACTGACCAGATCTGGTTTGGACTAGGCAAAGGCCTCTCTGCCTTCAGAGAACAAAGAGAAACTGGGTATAAATATTGGGACCCAAACCCAAGAATATTAGATCACTTTGGGAAACAAGAAGAAACCCTTGCTGAGGAGTGGAACCAGAAGAAACTGAGGAGAGACTATCCCTAAGCTGAAGTGCTGCTTGGGGGATTGGCCTGCAGTGGTTGCCTGACTGCCAAAGAAAGGAGAAAGGACTTTGTGTGCACTTTATTCAACTTGTGAAGGATCTCCAAGGGCTTGGAAAAGAGCTTGCCTCCTGCTGAAGTCTCAGGGTCAACAGACTTCATCCACCAGCTCCCCAAGAGTTCTTTGGAAGTGCCTGCTGCTCTGCGAGGCTTTCTGAGGAACTGCGTGTCGCAAGGAGCTGGAAGCGTGACTCACGAGCAAGAAGCGTGTCGCCGCACTGCCGCTGTCGCTTCACAACGAGAAAGTGCCTCGCATCGCCGGAGAAGAGGATCGACGTCACATCAGACACCGCCACATCACCGGGAAGCGTGTCGCAGGGCCTGTGGCGGCTCGCATATTTGTCGAAGCAACTTGCATCACCGGAGAAGAGGATCGACGTCGCATCAGACACCACCGAATCACCGGGAAGCATGTTGCAGGGCCTGTTGCGGCTCGCATCGTTGTCAAAGCAACTCGCATCGCCAGAGAAGAGGATCGACGTCGCATCAGACGCCGCCGCATCACCGGGAAGCGTTTCACAGGGCCTGTCACGGATGGCATCGTTGTCGAAGCAACTCGCATCGCCGTAGAAGAGGATCGACGTCGCATCAGACTCCGCCGCATCACCGGGAAGCGTATTACAGGGCCTGTCGCGGCTCGCATCGTGTTCCACCAAGAAGACGCCATCTTTGTTTCTTTGCACCAGATCTTCAACACATCACCAACCTTGCAACACTTTCGTTGTCTTGCTTTACGCATCTTAAGGTACATTGAACTGTGAGTGTCGCATTTACCATCTTAAGAGAACTAAGCTAATTCTACCATTTTAAAGTACAGTATTGTGGATTTTTGTCGTTTGTGGTCTTGTGATAAGTCTATATAAAGAATACTTATTTTTGATATAAAATTTGTGTGGTGTCCATCTGTAGTGTTGTCACTTGATTACTGTATGTGTTCACAAATGCTTTACACACTGCCTCTGAGATAAGCCTGTCTGCTCGTGCCAAGCTACCAAGGGGGTGAGCAGGGGTTATTTTAGGAGTGTACCCCCTTACCCTGACTAGACGCAAGGATCCCTATTTGTCACAGGTACCTACCTATGCCAACTAGAGACCCCCAAATCTAACAATTGTTGTATGCTGTTGTGTATTGTCCTGTGTGATGTCGGGTGTTCGTAACTTGGGGTATATTTGTTATAGGGATATTAGTGTGTTTTTGGAGGGTTCTGTTGTGTTTGGGCATTATTATTTGAGTGGGATCATGCCTGGGAAGAGTCGGTCTTGCCCCATGACTGCTTAGAAGTTTGGAGCTTCCGGTGGCTGGCCACACAATACTTGCCTGCCATGGTAGTCAGTGGGGGACGTGTCCTCTAGGTCTACTCCGTGAATGTATGCAAACAACGAAGGGAGAGTATACGCCTCCAAGTGCTGAGTCTGTTTGGAGTGGAACGCAACGTCCATAAACTGAGGCATCTCTGAGCCAATGTGGTTGGCAGGGCGGCTGACTCACTGAACTATATTGTCATCGACGTTGGTGGAGCAATTGGTAAATACACATAATTTATGTGCTTTCCTATGTGTCTCATGTACCCATGGATGATATATGGTAACATTAGGTATGGCTCATATTACTTTTAGCTCAAAATAGCCATGCCCCCATGCAAAAGAGGGAAATGCCAAGGCAGTAGCACAGCGGTACAAAAGGGGGTGGTGATGGACGGAGCATCAGAACCAATCAAACACTCACACCCAGTCAACAGATCCGGGTTTGATCCATCACCGTTCTTTGGCCCACTCTGCCACCCCAGTTCAGACATGGCCATATGCAAATCAGTCTGACCCTGTGCCTCATGGGAACAGTCCAGTCCAAGCCTGGCTGAAGACGGTTGAAATGCCAGAAACCGGTCCTAGGAAGCTTGTTTCCGGTCCAGGGAAGGCATGGCTTGGCAGTTCCGGCTGGACTGTTCCCATGAGGCACAGGGTCAGACTGATTTGCATATGGCCATGTCTGAACTGGGGTGGCAGAGTGGGCTAAAGAACGGTGATGGATCAAACCCAGATCTGTTGACTGGGTGTGAGTGTTTGATTGGTTCTGATGCTCCGTCCATCACCACCCCCTTTTGTAAGGCAGTAGCACAGGCACAATCTTTGCACCAGTGCTATCTGTATCACTGAGAAGGCCACACAAGTGTTAGTTTCCCTGTAGGTGATACAAATGAGCCCCAGTGAAGCATTGAGCTGATGCACATGCCCCTAGCCCATCCAGACAACTCATATGATGACATACCAGGTAGTGCAGATCAGCTCCAAAGTTTCTTCTTTCAGAAAAAGCATTTGTCAGGTACAGTTGTGATGGGCCATTACAGAACACAGATTACACATAAAGTGGCTTATTTACAAGCCTCTTTTACTGCTGGGATGTCACTTCTTATTTGATCAAAATTGATGCATCAGCTGCGCAAGGGCCTTATAAATAAGCCCCATAGTGATGTACGGATGATCCACCTTGGCATACCTCCCCTCGGGGGCTCAGGCATTAATGAGGCCTGCCATTGCTTAAACTGCTTAGCTAACCTGTGAATGTGGCGAACACATATCACTGGTCTTGAACAGCATTTCCTATGGCTTCTTGATATCCACTACGACAATGCTGTGCTGTGCACTGGCTTGTCTGACTCCATTTCTCTGAATGCATGGCAAATCCTGCAGGCTTCCTTTGCATGGACTCATGGAGTTGTTTTTGAGGCCAGAGCCACTGGACCTGTCCTTACATATGAGACTCCCATTGAGCATGCCTCTTGTATGAGAGACAAATGTTAGCCCACTCACATGGTACTATATTCAAGTCTGAACATAACACCTCTCAACCAACCCCGTACGTGTTATTGTTCAATTTTGCTTCTAAAAACACAGGGAAACGTGGAACCTGTCATAACAATATCAGTGCTCTGCGTAACCTACAGGTACATAACTCACCTAACTTAAGGAACAAGCATGCATGATGTGTGAGGTACGTAGCATGCTCATTTCCTGGTGTCCAAATTTAAGATGGCCTTGGAACCCAGAGATAGGGTCCTGGAACCATATTTTTTTCTACTGTCCCGATCTATATCAATTCTGGTCTGATGTTTTTATGAGGATTAATCAATGTCTAGTTTTATCAGTCCACATTATTCCTGCTATTAAATTAGCTCTTTTCGGGTGTTCAATAGAGGCCCAACATTTGTCTAAATAACAACAATATTTCTGTTCAATAGCTATTGCAGTGGCCAGGTTTCTAATTTTACAAAATTGGAAGTCTAATAAGATACCGTTGATTCAGCAATGGCAAGAAAAGATGGTTAAGACATATATATGGGAGGAAGCATATGCCAAGCGGATAGGGTCTCTTAGAGGATTTGTAGCAATCTGGTCAGGGTTTTTCAACAATGCTTTTTAAAAGGTTCATATTCATTCACATCCTCAATGTGTCATGAAAGTAGATTATTATCTATTTGGTATTTGATCATTTGCATTTTATTTCAGAGTATAAATAACTTGCTGCTATTGATATATTGCCTGACTTTGTACTTTTAACACTTTATTTCTATAGCATTAGCACTTTATTGATGTATTCATGAGCAGATGGTTACATTGATTATATGTTGTGACGCTTCGTATGTCATAGATATTTCGGGTGTAACAATTTTAGCACTGTATTCATATTGTATCAGCACGTTTCTGATGGATTTTTCGATCCGGCAACGATAGCATCTTAGTCCGACTGCACTAGCACTTTATCATTATAATTATTAACTGATTACTAGTTTGGACATAAGCTGCTGAGTCTTCTTTTTCTATCTCCTGATGCACTTTTAGCTTTTTATGCCATTGCTCTATTGTTTTTACTTATGTATTCAGGAATTGATTGTTTCATTGATCAAAGCTGTATTATGCAATTGAGTTGTTTCTCTTTTTTTTTTTTTGCAACCCACTCATTAAAAAATTATATATAAAAAAAAGATGGCCTTGGTATTGAATAGCTCGCTGAGCATGGTATGTGAGTTTTGTAGGGCAATCATCAAAGTCAGCTACCATTGTGAAATATACATACAGGTCTACATCATTATTTAGTGTGTGGGAGTTAGCATGTGTGCTCAGGTAATGTTATATACATGCATTTGTCCTTGCTAGCAGTGTTTGGAAACATGTGTGTGTAGGTGTTTTACCTGTGGACAGGGATCTCTCAGGTTGGCCATGTCTTCACATTGTCTATCTAGAGACATTGTTGACCAGTGCACGTGGCAATCAAGATGGAAATGGTACTCAGTACAACACGTGTTCACATACGATTTCTCTGTGTGGATCATCATGCAACATACTTTGGAGGGATGTTGTGGTCAATACATTTGGCCAAATTGTAGTTTTTTGGACTCACACACTCATGGCTGCCCCGTACCCACTAACACCAGCAGCGTTTACTTGTCAGCCAAATGTTGTTTGCTTGATAGTATCATTGGGTAGACCTGCCACTTGTAGTGTGACTTCATTTACCTTTAACATTGACTTCATGACACTAGTTGAACTTCATGCTTGCCACCTTCGGTAACCACTCGCTGGTCATCATACACATAGAGATCACCAAATATGTTTCTCTCTCACTGCCTTGCATTGTCCCTGACTCCAAACAACACATGTCCCTTTGGCAAGAAGGTGGTGTCTTTGCCTCACAGAATGCACAATGGTCAACTTGGTCATTACTCCAACAGGCAAAACTAAGTACACTTATTTACATGTGCAAATGTTGACGTGGCTCACAGGTAAAGTTCATTGGACAACAACCCCAATAGTTGTCTTAAGCAAGTGGATGTCCAGACAGGGTCCATGTGGGAAACATTTAATAATATGTGGAGGAGAGGAGTGCTTCAGTGAGGAGGATGAGCACAATGTGATTAGGAAGGATAGGCCACATTGACAGTTCACAAATGGTCAAGGTGTACAGGGTATAATCAAAATGAGGACAGTGGCAGCTGATTTTTCCTGGCATGTTCATAAGCACCGGGCAAAGGAGAAACTGGATATGTGGCACAGGTGACTGCTACCGGACACTTTTTAATTGGAAAGAGGTGCCATCCACATCTTCCTCCTCTGATGTGTGCAGTATCTACAGTGATGGTGGTGTTGTAGGTTCGGCATCCAAGGGAGGCACACACACATCAGGAGCGTAAGATGTAGATCCGGTGCCTGCAGCAGCATTCATTTGTGCCAACACATGAGGCAGCAAAGCAGCTTGGACGATCTGCTGGTTTTGCAATACAGAGGCAACTTTGCAGTGGTAGGCAGTCATGGCAGCAAAATGTGAGTCCTGCTTCAGCTCCATAGACTCCAACATCATTCTTATTGCTCCCAGCTGGTTGGCCCTTTCACTGGTGCCACTTTGACAGGGCATTTTTTCATGCCTGTGCCTCATGATTCCAGCAATTAAAGCCAGGGACTGCTGGAGACCACGCAGCTGAGAGTAGGTCCCGCTATTGGGACTGAGACACCCACTGACTCCTTCTAGGGTGCCCTCCACAGTCTCCATCCCTGTCCTCACCTGTTCTACCAATGCCTACTGGACTCCTACCACAGTACGTTGGAAGGTAATCTGTGCGTCCTCGGAGTCCAGGGGTCTCGGTGGAGTGGCAGGTGGTGCCTACTGGTTGTTAGGCAGGGGTTGTGGAGACCCCACAACACAGTTGACCCTCCCGGTGTCAAAAGATGGTGTCCCAATGGAGTCCAGGAGTTCTTGGAGAGTGTCTTGGTTGATGGTTGTAGGTTGCCATCACCCTCATCATCACTGAAATCCGGGACAGGGTGCTGGTCAGGAGATGAAGGTTCAACCTCTGCAATAAGATGGAAAAATGCAATTGCTGATCTCTCTTAAATGTTGACATAAGTAATCCAGTTGACAATCAAGGTGCAATACATTTCATTTTACGTTCCTCATTGAGGAGAAGAACACTGATTATACAAGGGTATAGATTGCAAATAGCACTGCATTTCCTTTTCAGATGACTGGCTCTCAGCAATGCTCTCACTACCACTGTGTGCCTACTCTGAGTGGATGGATCCTGTCATACTAGTCAGATTATGATCTCTGACGTTCATCACATTTCATCAGGACCAGGGTGGGTTATCTGCAGGGTGTCACACATGGGTTTAATCAGACACATGCACTTGTATGTGTACATGCCTCCCCTGATTTGCATATGGCTGGGTTTGAACTGGGGAGGCGAAGTGAGCTAAAGAATTCAGTGAGGTCCTTTTTAGCAAATGGCTGCTGATTAGTTCTTCCTGTGTAATGGCTTAGGGGAGAAGGTAGATGTAAGGTGTAGATCAAAGGTTTCTCTTGTTAAAGGTGTCAAAGTTTCTAAGCAGGGGTGCCCTCTAGTCTGTGCCTGATGACTACTCAGAAAGGCTGATGGCAGCCAGGGTGCTGAGATCTCATGTTTCTTTGTGTCTTTATTTTGGCTACAGTGTGACAGAACTTTGCTACTGCTGTGAGGGCCATACCTAGTACCCTTGGCTCTCCTTGGTCCAGTTCTCCTGGACCTGACTAACTTGCTAACTTAGTCCTGGTCTACTTATTCAAAACTGATTATATCTTTTTTCACACTCTCTAGGGCTTAGCCTAATTCATGCACTTACCTTTTTACAAAGGTTTGTACATTTGTATATACACTTACTTTCACATGTTGCATCCCCATTACAAGATCTCCACCACACTACCACCACACTACCATTGCCTGGAGTCCCTTTTTTCTTTATGGCTGCCTAAATATACACCTCCTTCAAACTATCCAGCCACTGGTCAAAAGTATCCATCATCTCTACTATTTTGCCTATGGCTGGCTAAACAGCAAACATTATGTAATATTTTGGAGGCTGCTGGGTAAATAACTGAGATTTTGAACTATTTGATAGCGGCTGGCTAAATAGACATTCCTTTTGCAAAATGTTCCTAACTACGGGTTGTGTGGGATAACAAATAGACAAATAACTACTCTTTGGGAATAAACAGGAATCACCTGAATGAAATCCACTGTACTCGCTAGAAAAATAGAGCATTTTATGCAAAGTAGAATATCGAGCTTCCAGTTCACCGAGTGGGACTTCACTTAGAATGGCATTTGGGAAGCTAAAATTCATACAGGATGGACTGTACTAAACACAATAGCAAAATAATATAGCAGGGGATCTTCCTGAGCCTCATGAAGAAAACAATGCATGGCGCCAGGAAGCCACTGTGTTGGGGTCCCTACTCACATTTTATTAGCAACGCATTTTGGTAAAGTCAGGATTTGATGTCAAGTGTAGTGGACCATATGTTATCTATTGCTGGGTTCCGTGCTGCATACCCTGAATTCAAAACGGGGGTTGCTAGGAAATTGAAGGTGCACACGTGTGATGTCAGATTTCAAGAGTTTTTTCTATTTGGGTTCTAGCTACCTCAAAAGGGGAAGGGCAGCTAATAATCCCCCAAAAGACTAATACTGCTCAATATGAAGTGCAAAATCCCTCAAACACTGCTTGTCACAGTAATAAGTGATGACAGAAAAAGGTGTTCCAATTCTTCTTTTATTTTGTTAACACATGGTCTTCTCTAGCCAACACATGTTTGCTTTGACACCCTAGACCTGGCCGCCACACACGCCACTATCGCAGACAACCAAGCCGCCCCTCAACAGACCGTGCTCTGCTGGACCCCGCTCACCACATCACGTTCAAGACCATGAATGTGCATCCGGTCAGGGGCCCCAATGGACACATGCCCACACCACATCTTCCACAGAGCATCCTTCGCCATCGCCCCCCAACTCTGCTGCTTCAACTGCTCCATTAAAACCGCTACTTTCCCCGACGAGTGGAAACATGCCGAGATCAACCCCCTGCTGAAGAAGCCATCCTCAGACTCGACGGACATCAAGAACTTCAGACCGATCTCTCTTCTCCCCTTCGCAGCCAAGGTCATAGAGAAGGCCATCAACGCATAGCTTTCCGCATTCATTGAAGTGAACCACGTCCTGGACACCTCCCAGTTCAGCTTCCGTGGCAATCACAGCACAGAGACTACACTCCTCGCTGCCACAGAAGACATCCGCTCCATCCTCTACCGGCGCTAGGCAATAGTCCTCCTCCTGCTAGACCACTCGGCCACCTTTAACACCATCTCCCACCACACCCTAATCACCAGACTTCACGACGCCGGCATGCGTGACAGGGGTCGGGACTGGATCCACCTCTTCCTCACTGGCCAGACCCAGTGAGTCAGGCTACCACTGTTCCTCTCAGAACCCATGGAGACCAGCATGGAGTCTTCCAGGGCTCTTCCCTGAGCCCCAACCTCTTCAACATCTACATGGCCCCCCTTGCAGCCATCGTCAGAAGGCACAGACTCACCATTATCTCCTATGCCAACAACACCCAGCTGATCCTCTCCCTCACCAATGAACCCTTAACCACCAGAACCAGCTTCCACAGTGGAATGAAGGCCATCGAGACATACTTTTAGTGGATACACCTTTAACAATCAGAGTGCACAATACTCCACCTAATATCTCAAATAAAATCCAAAATTAACAACCCACTTTCACCCCAAAATAATCATTGGCTTTAAACAAGCAATGATTGGTATCATTATTAAAAAATGTACCCACTTTTAGCTATACAGGACTGTTACTATCACTTTAACCAGAGTATATGGAGACACCTCCAAAAATCTACCTTAAGTGTTCATTAATTAAAACCACCCAATTTGCTTATGAAATAAATAAATTAATTGCCATAGCATATGGGCCAGTATCAAAAATAGCAAACCACTATGGTCTCTTAATAGAATTGTCCTACCACCAAGGACACAAAGACAAACTAAGGCCCCTAATGGACTGTTTTGAAGATATTTGGGATGGCAGACTGTATCTTTCTGTTCACAGATGCCAACCCAAGTGTCACATACCATGGTGAAATGTATATGACAGTACCGTGGCATAACAAGCGAAAACAATCAACACAGTAGAAGGGGACACAACTCCATCCAAAGCCACCCTACGTTTGGCCAATTCCTAAAAATATTTTAAAAAGGACAATGCTACCAATACCTCAGAATAGAACAATCTATAACCCAACTAAATCATATATTATCAAAAAAAATGTACACAATACTGCAATGCAAATTACAAGTATTTGCTAACAATCAACCCTAACATAAGTAGAATCCATAGCCAGATAACTACTCTAAAAAATTGAAATATTCAAACTAAATATAAAAAATAAAAATATATCAAATACATTTCTTTATAAATATTAGTTGAATCATTTGTATTAATTAGTCAAAAATATATATTTTATTACAAGCAAATGCCCTCAGACTGAAAAGTGAAAATTGGTAAAATAAATATTAATAAATACATGAATACATTAATATTCAGTCAACCACACACATAGCGCCTCTTATAAACACTACATAAATTGCCAAGGAATATATGTAATGCATAACACATAACAAAACATTATAATAACAGGATTAACCTGAAAGCAAATGAACATTTCCAAACCATTAAAATTCAAAATATAAATGAAAGTTTTGTAGCTGAATTCCATGATTGTGAAATATTCCACAAAAAATATCTCCTCAAAAATAGGCAAAACAAATCTGAAAAAATGCAGTTGTTAATATTGATGTCCATGTATGCAATAATACGTGTATGTACAAAAACGAAATCGAATCACTGTTGTCGGAATACCCCGATATGACCCCTCCTTGACCCTAAATCAGAAATGTGTTTTCAGGCAGGCCCTGGGCCCTAGGGCTGAGGCTACTGATTGAAATATCACAGGTGGGGTGGCACATAACCAAAAGGACTAATGAGCGAACAGGAAAAACCCATATTAGTTCCACATATAGGCAGCGCCACCACAATGGTCCTGGGAGATTGGCCCCAATAAAACGCACATGGCTGGAGGGGCACACGTTCCCAAAACTCCATATAGCTTGATGCTACATGAAGTTAGGAACACTCAGCCAATCATGACACAGCATACACTACACACACAGTCATCACCTGTTCCCCATGTTGGACATCTGGATACGTTATCCACTGGCCCTCATTGTGTCCTTGCAAAGTCGAGACCAACCTGAATTTGTCATCAGGTCAGAGTAATTTATGGCCTCATGAAAAGGCCCACACTTCACTCCCAAAACAGGATCTATGAATTGTTTTATAATGCTTCAAAAAATGTATAAAAAGACATTCAAAACGATTGTACTTTGAGTCAGTCCTCAGACCCGTTCCTGTATACTGCACTCCCGGTCATAGAGTTTGATTAAACCAACTGTTCCTGTTTAGCCAAATGCCTCTTGACTTTGGTTTTGTCAATGTAAATTCATATTCGAGCAACATTTTGACGAACCAGAAAGGAGAGATTGGTGCTTCGAACCCAACTGCAACCAAACAAAAGGACCCCAATCTGACGGATTCAAATGAGCGCAGCAAGAAAGGGGAACAGATGTCACAATTGATAGAAAGCTCTGCTGAATCCACAGGGCAGAGGTATCCTGAAGCCTTCATCAATTGGAGACTACATCTAATCCTTAATTACCAGCATTTGGCAAATGGCCAACTATGAAGAAGCTCAAAAATGTAACCTGAGCATCCTGTCACTGACAGAAATCTTATGTGTTGCCCACTTCATATACCTGAACTAAGTAGTCGCAAGGAGGCTTCGCAAAGTCCCACGGAGGCTACCTTTCCTCAATAGCTGACACGTTAGGAAAGGTGAAGGGTATTTGTTGCTTGGACCACTGGGCGTGAGTGACACAGTCAGTATGCTTATCCCCTGGTTGTGATACAGGGGCAAGACCTCACCACCGCATGATACAGATGGTATGCATATGCCTTGGGTGAGAAATATACTTTCCTTTCCTTTCTGTTACCCCCACTGTCCCCCCTTCGCTTGCCTTCCGCTCTCCCTTGCCGGTTTCCCGCCGCTGCGTCCCCTGCGGCAACACCCCCCTCATCCCCCATTGGCCTCCCCGCTCCCGCCTCCCAGCTGCACCTCCCTCCCACATCCCCATTTATGGCGGCCGCTGAGCGGCAGTAAGAGCGACCTAACTCTGCCTTCAGGCAGACACTCCGCGCAGCTCCACCTGTCTGCGCCAGTGCCCCCAGCCAGATCCTGCCGCTGTATCCAGGGTTCAAGGCCCGCCTTGGCTCTGCTCATTTTTTTGGTTTCTTTGGTTTATTTTTTTGTCTCTTGTATTGTACTGTTTTCTTTTGCACTGTGTATAGCCCTGTGAATAGCCCTTCCACATTGTAGCTTTCCTTTCTGTTACCCTCACTGTCCCCCCTTCGCTTGCCTTCCGCTCTCCCTCACTGGTTTCCCGCCACTGTGTCCCCTGTGGCCCCGCCCCCTCATCCCCCATTGGCCGCCCCGCTCCCGTCTTCCAGCTGCACCTCCCTCCCACATCCCCATTTATGGCGGCCTCGCCTAAGGCAAGCCCGTCTGCACCCGTCCGTGCCTGGACCACGCCCAGCAACAGAACCCCTGGCCCCCGCAGACGCAACAACGCCCGACTGAGCTATGATGCCAGCACCCTCCACGCACTCAACACCGGCCGAGAACACACCTGCTACCGGGCCAGCCCGAAGCGCACCCAAGGACCATTCACCTGCCGGAGCTGCAGCTTCACCAGCATCCGGCCATCCAAACCACCAACGAGATACCCAACTACCTCAACTGCATCCTCCTCAACACCTGCTCCGTCCGCAAACATGCCGTCGAACTGTGGGATCTTCTCGACTCCACCACCCCGGGCGTCGCCTTCCTGACAGAGACCTGGTTGAAACCCGCCTCAGCACCCGACATCGCCATAGCCATCCCGGAAGGCTACAAGATCACCCGCAGAGAACGTTTCCAGCGGAGTAGGAGGAGGAATCGCCATCGTCCACAGGAACACTCGACCAACACCGACGACACCCACAGCACCGCCGAACACATGCACTTGCAGATCCACACCGACCCCAACACCACCCTCAGAGGAACCCTCGTCTACAGACCCCCCGGACCCCGACCGCTGTTCAGCGACTCCATCGCTGACTTCATTAGCACACACGCCCTCGCCTCCACAGACTACATCCTCCTAGGAGACCTGAACTTCCACCTCGAGAACAACAACGACGCCAGCTCCACCACCCTGATCGACAACCTCGCCAAACTCGGACTCAGACAGCTCGTGACAACACCCACCCACACCGCCGGCCACACGCTCGACCCCATCTTCACTGCAAGCTCCCACGTCTCCTTCAACCACACCACCGAACCCCACTGGACAGACCACCACTGCATCCACTTCACCTTCAGGAAGCCCACCACGCACCACCGCATTCAACAGAGGCCTCAACGCTGCTGGAGCAAAGTCACCAAAGACCAGCTAACCGCCACCCTCACCCAGAACCCGCCTGCCGACTCCACCGATCCCAACACCGCCGCCCGCAACCTCAGACAATGGATCAACGACTGCGCCAACAACCTCGCCCTGCTCAAGTCACCCTCCAGCAACCGCACCAGCAACGATCATCGGTCAGCTACACAGCCCACAAGAACGCCACCCGCAGACACCATCAACTCATCAGAGCTGCCAAGAGGGCCTACTTCAAGGACTGCCTAGATAGCAAAACATGCACAACAGCAAAGAGATCTTCAACATTGTGAAGGAACTCTCCAACCCCAGCTCCAACACCAACGACATCCCGCCTTCGCAAGACCTGCGCGACTCACTGGCCACCTTCTTCCACCACAAGATCGCCAACATCTACGACAGCTTCAGCGCCACAACCACCCCGACAACCACCACCCCCACGACCACCACCCGCACCAACCGCCTGCTATCCTGTACCAGCGTCAACCACGAGGACACCAGCAAAATCATGAACACCATTAGACCCATCCCCTCACCACATATTCAACAAAGCCAGCACAGCCATTGCACCCCATCTCCGGAGAGTAATCAACATCTCCTTCGAGACAGTAACCTTCCCGGAGAGCTGGAAGCACGCCGAGATCAACGCCTTACTCAAGAAACCCAAGGCAGACCCCAAGGACCTCAAGAACTTCCGACCCATCTCCCTGCTTGCATTCCCGGTGAAGGTCATGGAACAAATTGTCAACAAACAACTGACCCGCTACCTCGAGGTGAACAACATCTTGGACCCATCCCAGTCCGGCTTCCGCAGCAACCACAGCACTGAAACCACCCTCATCGCTGCCACTGATGACATCAGGATCCTGCTTGACAACAGAGAAACAGCGGCCCTCATCCTCCTGGACCTGTCAGCCACCTTCGACACGGTCTGCCACAGCACACTATGAACACGCTTACACGATGCTGGAATCCAAGAGAAGGCCCTGGACTGGACCACATCGTTCCTCTCTGGCAGAACTCAGAGCTTCCGCCTCCCCCCCTTCCGCTCCAAAGCCACCGAGATCATCTGCGGCGTAGCCCAGGGCTCTTCCCTCAGCCCAATGCTGTTCAACATCTACATGGCACCCCTCGCCCACGTCGCCCGACAGCACGAACTCAACATATCTCCTACGCTGACAACACCCAGCTAATCACCTCCCTCACTAAAGACCCTCACACCACCAAAACCAACCTCCATGAAGGAATGAAGGACGTCGCTGAATGGATTAAGAACAGCCGACTGAAGCTGACCTCATACAAGATCGAGGTCCTCATCCTTGGCCCCCCCCCCTCAGCCTGGGAAGACTCCTGGTGGCCGACAACACTGGGAACAGCACCGACACCCACCGACCACGCACGCAACCTAGGGTCATCCTCGATGCCACCCTCTCCATAACTAAGCAGGTCAACGCCGTCTCATCATCCTGCTTCAACACCCTCTGAATGCTCCGCAGGATCTTCAAGTGGATCCCCACCGAAACGAGAATAACAGTCACCCAGGCCCTCATCACCAGCAGGCTGGACTACGGAAACGCCCTCTTCGCAGGAACATCGGCCAAGCTCCTGAGACGGCTGCAATGCATCCAGAACGCCTTGGCATGCCTGATCCTCGACATCCCCGCCGCAGCCACATCACCCCCACCTGAGAGACCTGCACTGGCTCCCCGTCTACAAGAGGGTCACCTTCAAGCTCCTACTCCACGTGCACAAAGCTCTCCACAACACCGGCCCAGCATACCTCAACAGACGGCTCAGCTTCTACACCCCCACCCGCCAGCTCCGCTCCGCAGGCCTCGCCCTCGCCACAGTCTCTCGCATCCGAAGAACGACCGGCGGCGGCAGATCCTTCTCCCACCTCGCCGCCAAGACCTGGAACACCCTCCCCACAAAACTACGGCAGACCTGAGACCTACTGGCCTTCAGAAGACTCCTCAAGACCTGGCTCTTCGATCAGTTGCAGCACCCCTACCCACACACGCCTTGAGACCCTAAAGGGTATGTAGTGCGCTTTATAAGTGTATTGATTGATTGATTGATTGATTGATTGATTGATTGATAGGGCCAGCACCTTGATCTTATTTTTTTTATCTAAAAGTGTTGTCTCAGTGCTAGTGGTTTCTTAACACTGTTGCTATCTGAAAGACGTGAGTGGTGTTATTGACCTGGACTGCTAGGTGTGATACAGATGGAATGCATGAACCATGGGTGTGACATAAGGTGTAAGACAGACATTAGGGAAAATTTGGATCTTGGAGATTAGGTGTAGCTTGTGCTTGGCCAAGGCGGGCCTGTGGTTGTCAAGTTGTTCCTCGTTTCTGCATAAATTGTTGTTATCTTTGTCTCAGACAGACTATTGGGCTCATTTAGTCCCGTGTATGGCGCAAAGCCTCCCCTTGTCATCGGGCAGCATGCGCTAAGAAGCAGGCTAAGGCATTTTTCAACAATATCATAAGTTTTTCTCTTTCTTCATTTTTGTTATGAATTGATGCATTCTCGATGTTGTGGTGCTGGTAACTTGTTGCAACTGCACATCTTGTCTCGAGTGTTGTGTTTTGTTAATGACTTAATGTGCTTATAACGGTGCTGCTAGCTCTTACAGTTCTTTTTCCATATCTGCAGTTTTTCTGATGAATTCACATGTTTTGAACTAACCATTGCACTTTCTTTCTGGTTGTGAACCTTCATATGCATTTTTTTGTTTGTGTTTAATGAATATCCTAATGCAGCTGTGTTAATAGTATCGAGCTCATAGAGGTAGTTGAAACCAGTAATTCCTGTGTATGTATTTCCCCAATGAATAGTGGAATCTAACATTTTTGATCCCAAGAGTCTAGAGCGTATTAGTCCCTTAAAAATTTCCCAGCTATGATGGAGTTGCCACTAAAACACATGAAAATTAAATTCCCCACACAGATAAAAAAACTTAGCAAGTATTGCAGCGAATGCAATGTACACACTAAGTACAAGTGTTCTCCTGGCTAGAGGTGGGAACCTCCGAAACAAACATAATCGAACACACATTCAGACCAAATATGTAGGACTAATATAGACCAGGGGAGAGTATGGGCTGTCTTTGAAGAGGCCCAGATTGACAGTCTTATCCTAGAACCCGCAAGCAAGGCTTCTGTGCCTCCCCCATTGTATGTAGGAGTGGAGGTGTTCTCTCCGATGCCTGCCATCCCCGCATTAGGTGATACTAATCCAACGGTCGAGGAAGCCGGTGGGACCCACTGAACAGAAAACTACCAGATCTTGACAAGGGAGAGAAACAGACCACCAGGCCCAGGTAATTCCACTATCATCTCAGTCCAGTGCTAGAGCTCCCCAAAGCTCAAACTCCCCATCCGTCACGCTCGACCCATCACACCCCAGCGGCACAGAGAACAAGCACTCCCAGTCGCCCAGGTTAACGCACTCGGGTGACCAGGAGATTCATAGTGAACTGGACTAAGAAGGGGAACTGGTTCGGCCGGTCCTGCCTAGGGGAGGGTGAGTTGCGACCGAAGATATGGCTGTGGCATAGGATTGCATCAGATTCAGAAGGGTAAATCCCAACTGGAATTTCCACCATATACAGCAATGCCTCATAAGAGGGGAAAGAAGGCAAGTCCAGGAAGGAAGGTAGAAAGTTTGGATGGAACCAGGATGTACCACAAGATCCCTGGGATTGGAACAGGTGATCCAGGTCAGAGTAGTTGTGGCTTGAATGGCACATTAGGTGGACCAGCAATGGAGTTACCACCGCAGAAAATCAGGAAGGATTTAGCATGTAGTAGCAGAATTCAAGAAAGTAGTTAAGAGTACGCCAAAGGCCAGGACTGGCTTGAGATCCTCCCTCCTCTCCCAGAACCATACAAGCTGCGGGGTCGATATGGGCCTGCCCCGCATCCAGTGGGTGACATGCACGCTCCCACTTTTACTGTGGGTAAATAACACACCTTACAGCTTCCTAAATGAAACCAGGGTGACAAAGTTGTGTCCAAGGAAAGGGATCATTCCCCTATCCAAAGACTCCATGGACACGCAGGGGTTTTCAGGCAAGTTTATGAGGGTCCCCTTCACCAAACCCCTGTAGATAGATGTGGGAGATAGCCGAGTAAAAGGTCAGCTGTTATATCACCCATCATCCTCAACTAATCTCCTAGGTAGAGATTTAATGGCCAAACTAAATATAAGCATTAATTTCTCAGAAGATGGAACAAAGACCTGCTCAATCCCTGGGGTTACCCCATCAAGACTCATGTCTTTAACCTGCCCACAGTGCACAGGCAGGCCAAAAAGGGCAACACCCTCCAACCTGACAGCCTGCACTAAGGCCGTACTTACAATCATTGGCAATGCACCAGATATGCTGTTTCGAAAACTATAGCTGCCCTGCAAATTTGTGAAAGCCATCGAGGTACGGTCCACATACGGGGTACTGCTTGCCACCAACCAAGCGATTGCAATATGGGCATGTATCATCTTCTTTACGCCCGGGATGTAACCATTGACCAGCTGCTCAGGGAGTGTCCCGAGGCCTCAGAAATCATCTTGACTGATGCTATTATGGTTACGGTGGAACTTTAGAATGGGGCTCCATTGCCCCTGGTGGTATTAGCAGCATGGCAGGAGTAAGACCTGTCAGCAGTGCCACCGTGGCTATGGGCCAGGGGACCCTGTGATGTGGGGCTCATCAATACCATTGAACCAGCACAGATAACCCTGCGAGAAGGGGTAATCCTGCCCCGGGTACGCCAGTACCCACACTCCAAAGAAGCTGATGAGGGCATAGAACCAACAATTGAAGCACTAATTGATCAGGAAGTTCTCCTCATGTACCCAGTCAAAAAGAATAAGGGAGGGACCTGGAGCCTAGTGCAGGACTTGTGCCCCCTCAATGACATCGCGGTCCCAGAATTCCCTGTAGTACCAGACCCCTCCATCATATTGACAAGCATACCCACAGAAGCCTGCTATTTTTCCGTGATAGACACCAAGAGCGTGTCCTTTAGCAGTCTGCCACACCCGATAGTGAGCACTTGACTGCTCTCACCTTACGAAGAGTTCAGCAGCTATAACGGTGACTGCCTCAAGGGCATACTGTGAGTTCCACAGTATCTTTGATAGAATACTAAGGAAGGATCTGGCCAACTTCCAATTGAATAGCACCCTGATTTAATACGCTGACGACATCTTGATATGCAGTCCCTCTGAGGACCTATGTAGGAAGGGCAGAATAGTTCTCCTGACTGCATTTGCCGAGAGAGGATACAAAGTAGAGAAAGGGAATTTGCAGTATGTACAAGAGGCGGTTAGCTATTTGGGGCAGCTAATCTCAGCGACCGGATGATGGATCACGTCGGAACGTGCAGATTCTATCAGTGCCATGCCACCACCAAAATCAAAAAAGGGTGTGCAAATTTTTAACATTATGCAACAATGGGTCTTTGATTACAGTGTTCTCATTGCCCACTTACTCAAAGCCATGAAAAAGGTGAAGACCGGCCACGAGGAACTAGCATGGATGGCAGAAATGCATGAGGCTTTTGACAAGCTGAAAACAGAAATAATGTACGCTAGCTTGTTAGGGACACCCTATTATACAAAGGAATATTTCTTATTCAGCCACAGCGACGGACGAGTCATATCAGCCAACCTAACACAAAAGTACACTCAGGGTTACAAACCCCTTGCTTGCTACAGTGGGCTCCTGGACCCAGTCATGCAGTGTCATTTCCTATGCAAATAGGAACTTGCCGCAGCGGCCTTTGCTGTTGACTGAAGCACCTCGATTGTAATGGGGCTGCCACTGACACTGTATGCCGAGCTTTTCGTGTCTGCCGTCATCCAAAAGAGCGAGAGCACATTGCCTATGCAACGGGTTTCAAGGTACGAGCTAATGCTTTCCAGGCCTTCCCTAAAAATAGTACCTTGTCACCTAGTGAATTCAAGCCACCTTCATAGCCCATGAGATCCAGGAGGGGGAAGAGACCCATGACTGCACCACATACACCCCTGAAGGAATTAGCCAGGCAGAGAAGGATCTCATCTTAGATAGTGAAGCATTGTTCATCAACAGATCCTTCACCATAGATCAAGAGACGGGTGTAAGACACATGGGGGCAGCAATAACACTGGATCACAGCCAAGCAACCTCAGGGACAATGCAAGTAACATCACAGTTAACTCTCCTCCCCCAACTCTCAGGGCAGATGGCGTAGCTGACAGCGTTAATTGAGGCCCTCACCCAAAGCTCAGGAAGACGGTAACCATCTACTCATATTCAGTTTATGTCACCATCATTGTGCACTCTAGTAGAGGGAGGTGGAGAAGGCAAGAGTTTCTCAAATCAGATGAAACCCCGCCACCTACAGGGACCTACTAGAGTTACTGATTGACGCACTGACAGTGCCTGATCATGTGGCCATGGTAAAATGTGCCACTCACCCTTGGGGCAAAGACTTCGTATCTCGAGAGAATGCACTGGTGGACCAAATTGTGAAAAGGGCAGCTTATTGTATGATGAAAGAAGCACATGCATTCCCTTTACAGCAGGCACCAGTAACTGAGCTACCACAAGATAAGCCATACACAGAGACAACTGGGCTGTACTTGAGGGACAAAAGACAGTGCTGGTTAGCCAGGGGCTGCCCACACACCGCCATGTCCTTATATACCAACACACAACCAAAGGGAAACCCTTCTTGCTATAGAGCTTAGTTAATATAATCTTACCCCAATTGCACCTACGAAGACACACAGCAAAAGACAATATGATAGAGTAACTTCAGAGCGACCGGTTCATCCCTAACCTTACCGAAGCATTAGCCATGTATTTAAACAGATGCACTGTCTGCCAAGTGTACTCACCCAAACCTATACTCAAGGTTGTGTCATCAATTATCCCCAGATCGATGGGGCCCTTTAAGGCACTACATATAATGACTTTAACAATATGATCGATCCATGTGTCAACTATTGATACTTAATTGTAGTGGTCTGTCCGTACTCCAGGTGGATTGAAGCCAGCCCTTGCGCACACTGCGACGCTAAGGCAGTGGTGACATTCTTCAACAAGGAATTAATACCTAGCTGGGGGTACCAGATGTCAGCTGATCAGACAATGGAAGGCACTTTGTCAATTCCATGTTCAGTAACATCTGCACCCTCTTAGGTATAACACAAAAACTAGCCGCGGTATATCACCCCCAAAGCAATGGCATCATTGGAACACTCAAAGGGCTGTTAACAAATAAAATAAGCACAATCTGTGCCAGCCTTAATAAAAAATGGCTCCACTATCTGCCCCTATCCTTATTCGCTTTACGGAATACACCCAGCAGTGATCACCATCTTACACCATACCAAATTGCAACCGGTAGACTGATGGGAACCCCATCCCCAAAACACAGACCAAATTAAGCACTGAGATGAGCTCACAGGCACTTGGCAACAAATTGCATGTGTATATCTCTGAATTAGCCAAGACCGTTAAGTTCCTATCTAAACAGGTAAACCATTGGAACTCGAAGTGCACCACCGTCAAGCTACCATATCAAACACTTCAACCTGGGCAAGAAGTGTATCGCCACAATTATGTAAGGAAATGGAACCAGGCCAAGTTTGAGTGACTTTTGCAACACTTACCACCCTCATGTTTGAGGGAAGAGATGCATGGGTCTACCTCTCTAACGTGCGGCTAAAGTTTTCCACTGCAAACCCCCCAGACCACACATACATCTTTCCTGGATCTATCCCCAAGATCTGCAATGTTCCACAAGTTATGTATTGTTGTACAAATGTATATCCTCGATTTACTGTGGGTGTGGATAAATCCACATATTGCCAAAGATCTGCCTAGTCAAATGAAGTCCACCTGACATTTGCACAGTGCTTGCATAGGGACCTCTTCCGTATCACCTATAATTACACTGAACACAACACTAGTATTCCACATGCACTTCACAGCACACTCTCACACAACACATGGTCTCAGCACATGACTGCCGTGGGCGCCCAGATATCAGCCAGGCCATGCTTCATTTGTTCGCTGATACCACATGCAGTAGGCACAGATAGGCTTTACTTATCCCAAGAGGTAGCTCCCAAAAAAGCAAAGTGCCTACTCCACATGTATCTGTGTAGGATTAGGGCCAAGATACGACACAGCAGAGTAGAACCCCATAGAACAGTAGTGACCCATTATGAGACCAATCCCACCGCACTGTTCCTCTTCACCAATCTTAGTGAGCTTCAAACAGAGTTAGATAGGATTTGCAGGCAGGGCATCAAAAGGGAGGATACTTGTTGGCCACAAGACTTTCCAGAAAAGAGATTCATGAAGGTAGCAAAGCAGCCGCACCAGTACACAAACACGTCAGCTCAGTTTCTGTCTGTAGTCCCAGGGTGGCCTTTAGCATGTCTGATGCAGTCTTCTTTAACAACAAATGGATGCCAGACATAGAGTTCCAGTGTAGGGCCTTCCATGAAGGGAAATGAGTCTCGCAGGGGAGGGTTGAATGCCAGCATAGATAACCCATGTCAGGTAATATGGGACACTAAGGAAGACAGGTGCACGTGGTTGGAAGTGAAGGTGGCAACACCTAATTGTATGGATACTAACACTATATTCTTTGTGTTTCAGAGGGAAAGGAATGATTCCGCTCGCCACTAATGAGAACTGTGGTGCAATACTGCACGTACCAGACATGCTATATGGCACGTCCACACTGATGGATACATACTGGCAGTGCAGTTAAAGTGTCTGTACCCAGCTTGTCTCTGGATGGCTAGGCCTGTGCTCCCTGGTCACCATACACACCACTACCCTGGTCATTCCTGGAGAAGATCTGTCAGAGTTGTCCCAACATCAGCTACAGAAGAAAACAACTCTATTGCATCAGAATCAAGAAAAAAGAATTACTGATTATTTTGGCTGGGCTCAGGTCACGGACATTCCGGAAGAGTTCTGGCACACAAGTCAATGTGGAAGGGTCATTACCGTTCTTCAAAGTGCAGATCAAAGCAAACACTCGGTGGTTGCAAATAACCAAATGGGAGATGATGAAAATGATGAACAGTACTGAGTTCGGCCTAAATGTAATCAAGGAAGAACTAAGAGCCATCCGCCTCATGGTGATGCAACATCAGTATGTATTGGACTTGATGACTGCAATTGAGAGAGGGGTGTGTGCCAAAATCGGTGTGTCCTGCTGCGCATTCACCCGAGGCAATGACATGAATAATGGCACTCTGACTCATGCCATTCAAGCACTGCATTGTTTACAAACCAACATGCATAAGGAGGGAAGTGCCCCTGAGCAGGACTGGTACTTCAGCTGGTTTTCATGGCTCCACCAGTGGGCGACAGGACTGTGCACTTCATGGCTGCCTATTACCATTTTTTTATTTTTTTGTGTGTGGTTTCCTATAAGTGGGGGGTTCCTGCTGTAAAAAGGCATTCCCCAAATTGGGTCGCAGGCAAGTAGCTAGGGAAGTAGTAATAGTTAAAACTGAAACACGACAAGCCCCCAACAGTGTCTGTCATGATGTATGGCGTAAATGATGTAGTTGAAAATCTAATTAGAAGGGGGAGTGGTAATATTGATGTACGCAATGATATGTGTATGTACAAAAACAAAATTGAATCACTGTTGTTAAAATCCCCCGATATGACCTCTCCATCAATCCTGTGTCAGAAATAAGTTGTCAGGTAGGCCTTGCACTCTTGGCCTGAGGCTACTGATTGACAGATCACAGGTGGGGTGGCACGTAATCAGCAGGAGAAATGCACAAACAGTAAAAACCCAGATTAGTCCTACAGATAGGCAGCAATACCACACCACAATGGTCCTGGGAGGTTGGCCTCAATAAAATGCACATGGGCAGAGAGGGGCACGCTCCCAAAACACCATAAAGTTAGATACCATACGAAGTTAAGAACACTCAGCCAATCACAAGACAGCACACACTACACATGCAGTGATCAAACGCTGTCCATGCCAGACATCTGGACACGTTACCACTGGCCCTCATTGTCTCCACCTGCATTTGTCATCAGGTAAGAGTTTTTTATAGCCTCATGACATGGCCCGCATTGAACTTCCTAAACAGGATTTGTGAAATGTTATGATGCTTTAAGAAATGTATAAAAAGTCATTCAAAATTATTGTACTTATGAGTCAGGCCTCAGACACCTTTCTATATACTGCACTCCCGCCCGTAGTGTTTAATTAAACCAACTGTTTCTGTTTTGCCAAACACCTCTTGTCTTTGTTTTCTTCAAGGTAAATTCATATTCGAACAAAGCAAGGAATACAAAAAATATATCCACAGAAAAAAAATCAGAACCTTCATGAGTCTCATTCAGAGATACATACCCACCCGCAATTTGCGATCAACCCACAAGAACGCACTGGTCACCCCATACTATAAATCAAAGTGCTTAGGTGGCAGCAGATTTGCGGTGCTTGCCCCTCGCTTTGGAACGTTCTGCCCCTTGACATCAGATCCTGTACAGATCTCCTAAGATTCAGGAAACTCCTAAAAACATGGCTGTTTTCCCAGGCATTTGATTAATCTCTAAACATGTCTGTTTTCCCAGGCATATGATTAACCGTCCAGGACTCTGGTAACTCTTACTTACAGCTCCAAGTAAACCAACCGGTGAATGTACGCTTTATAAGTAATTTTTAACATGAGTCATCCAAAAGCTGAAAAAGAAAGTAGGAAAAAATACTCCAGGAAAACTTAAAAATAAAGGATGTTTAACATAATATTGGTTAACATATGATCAATCTTTAAACCTTTATACTAAAAGAAACACATCCAAAAACTCGAAGAAAACCTGTAAAAAACATAGAATACACACTCACACAACACAAATAACCCCATAAACATAGCAAGTCAAATGACAATAACTCTAAAAATATTATATGTCATATAATCTACAAAAACATAACATTAAAGAATACATAATATGCTACCTGAAATTACCCTTCCCTGAATTTTAGAGCAGCAACTGGGAACTGCAACCGCATAGAAGTTCGAACAACCCAAAATGCGGTTGATACACTAAAAAATAATGGCAGTAGTAAAACAAAATTGCTGCTAAATAAACATTAAAACATACTTACTTTCAATAGACAACAATAAAAAACAAATAAATAAGGTTTATAGTTCATTTTACATGTTGAAATGTTTTGTAAAAATTGTAAAAAATGTACAAAGGAAAAAAGTGAAATATATTGAAAAGTAGCGATATACTATATTTATTAATTGACCGTACCTGCTAATACCTAAAAACTAAACATGTTTTTGAAATGGACGAAATGTTTTTGCAAAAAATACATTATATCTTGTAAAGAACTATTGAATAAAAATAATATAAACATTTACAATATGTGAAAATGTAAATTAAACATGCAAAACTTTTTGTTTAAAAAGTACAAATATCACTATGTAATAAAAGTGTAAAAGAAAATGTAAAAAAGTTTGCTTATAAGAATGAATGTTAATAACTTTGTTATATATCATAAAAACAAATACAATGGAAAAAATAATCAAAATGAAAGAAAGCCTGTAAAGATGTGATGTTTCACCATTATTTTTAAAAAATGCAAGAACAGTCCATTCCAAGCTACTGTTTTACACTTCAAATAGGGTTCATTTACTATTTCCGCTCATATCTATTAAATTGGGGATTGCATCGGACATTGAGGGATGTAGGTTTATTATTCCCACTCCAATCTAAACAACATTGGGGAAGGTGTTGGACATTGAGGGGGTAGATTTATCATTACCTCTAAAATCTAATCTACACTGGGGAAGATGTTTGACTCGAGGAGGGTTAGATATGTTATCCCCACTTCAATCTAAACTAAATTGGGGAAGGTGTTGGACACTGAAGGTTTTGATGTACTATTCCCACTCCAACTTAATCTACATTGTGGAAGGCATTGAACATCAAAGGGGGTAGATTTACTGGAAACACTCCAATCTAAACTACATTAGAGAAAGTGTTGGACTTTAAGGGGTTTAGATTCACTATGCCCACTCTAATCGAAGCTACACTAGATTTGGTGTTTAATATTGAGGTGTTAGATTTCCTATTCCCACTCCAGTCTAAGCTACATTGGGGAAGGTGCTGGACTTTAAGGGGGTAGTATTGCTATTCCCACTCCAGTCTAAATTACATTGAGGAAGATACTGGATTTTGAGGGGGTAAAATTACTATTTCTTTAACAATCTAAGCCACATTGGTGAAGGTGTTGGGCATTGAAGGGGTTAGATTTACTACACACACTTCAATCTCCTCTACATTAAGGAAGGTGTTGGACTTTTAGTGGGGTAGGTTTACTGTTCTCACTCCAATCTCATCTAAGGGCCTCATTACGATGTCGGGCGGACGTTGCCGCAGCCTCGGGACCGACCTACCTCCTTTTGGCAGTCCCGACACTACCATTACAATGCGACCGTTGCTTTGCGACAGGTTTTCCATTTTTGAAATCCTACATGGAAAGGCTGTCGAAATCGATTACATAATCCCGATGGCGGAAACGCCGTCCTCGGGGATTACGTTGGGGATTCCAACTGGCCGACTCACTGCTTGAGGCCGTCAGAATCCAGCCAGAATGACCGACCGGTTTCAATTCCAAACGCCTACATTGTTATTAGGTAGTCGGATTTGAAAGCGGATATGTCAGTTAGAAAACATCCGACCTGCGGTCGGAGGCTCTACCACCAACATAAAAAATCAGCCCCTAAATTGTGAAAGTGTAGGACGTTGAGGGGATAGATTTACTATTCTTACTCCAATTTTATTGACATTAGGGAAAGAGCTGTACACTGCGAGGGGTAAGTTTACTATTCTCACTCCACTAAGACCACAATTAAAAAGACACAAGATTATGTAAGCATGTCATTATTAAAATATATTTAAAAATCTAAATAATTCTAGAAATTAGTTATATAATGTATTCAGGTTGTTTAAAATTATTGAAATATTTTGGAACTTTTCAAAAATTATCTATTTTATCATTTGTAAATGTAACATTTAGATAAATATACCTAATAACTAATGTTTCTAATAAATTAATACATGGCTCCATAAAATCAAACCCAAATAAAAAAAAGTATTTTCACAATAAGAACATTTTTAAAATCTTAAATTATATTACCAAATAAATTAAAAAAGCCCTAGACATAATCTAAATTTAAACTTAAAACATGAAAACATTTATAAAATAAACTACCCACCCAATACCCTACAACATCCTGCTCCTAAAATGATGAATTGCATACATCTATAATATATGTAACTATTTTTTTAGCAACAATAATATCTACAACACTATAAAACAATATTCTTTCATGCAATATTCTTAATGACAATATTTGAAACATCATGATGTAAAGGCAATGATATTATGATAACACAGTATTTCCAGTTCGATATTTTAGTAAAACACTGTTCTTGTCATCTAATGACACTACCAACTTTTAAACTGTAATTTCTCTAGTCTGCTATATAATGGGTGCAGGTGTTCTTAGATCATCTGTTGGGGACAACATCAATCTATGATGGGAGTATGAGGGAGCGTATTACAATATTGAGCCTAGGGGCTAGAATTTTAGCCAGGATCTTTTTAACAGTATTTAACACTGAGGTGGGTCTATAGCTTGAGCAGCTAAGGGGATTTTTTTTAATCTAGTTTAGGAATTAGTGAGAGCCTCACTGTATTACTTTCCTTTATTGGTCCTTTTATTTCAGAAACTTCTTTGAATGCTTTGCACAGTATGGGCCCTAACTTTGTTTTATTTATTTTGTAAAATTCTGGAGGGAGACCGTCTGCCCCTGGTGTTTTCCCTGTGGACAGACTATTAATGGTCTTATTCCTCTGTGATGTCTCCTTCTAAGGACAATGCTTGTCTTGCACGACCGTGGGCATGGGTAGTGCAGTTGTGAATTCCAATTCTTCCTCAGACGTATCTCTCTGGTCAGAGTGGTTTAGTTTCTTAAAGAAGGAAGTGTAAGTATTTGAAATATTCACAGGGTTTGTGATCGATGCTCCATCAGTATTTCTAATTACTTGGATCATGTAGCTTGAGTATCCCTGTTTAAGTTGTTGGGCCAATTGTCTTTCTACTTCTTCCCCTGTTCTGTATGTTTCTGCCTAATTTGGAATAGTGCCCCTCCAGCCTTTAATGTATAAAGTGTGTTAAGATCAACCTTTGTTTTTATCAATGATTTAAGTGTTTCTTGTAATGGGATGTTGGAATAAAGTTTAGTTAGTAAATTGAATTTGGCACTAACTGCACCTGTGTAGCCTTTGCTTTTTTCTAATTAGACTGGCATTCAGTGCCCCATATCATTTCCCCTCGTATATAAGTGTTACATACTTCCCATAATGTTTGTGCGCATGTGACTGAATCCTCATTGTCCTGTAAGTATGTTTCCGAGAAAGAGCGAAGATGCTGTTTATCCTCAAGCATTCTGTAATAGTTATTCATCCACCAGGAGCCTCTAAAGAGGTTAATAGTCTTATTTTCTCCCTAGAATCACTGTGTCATCGCCTAATACATGATTAGGGACATTTTCAATGTCAGAAATCCATTTCAGTGAATCTGTCAAAACTAGAAAGTATTCTAATTTAGAGCTGCTGTTTACAAATCTCAGTCTTGACAGGTGTGACTTCTCTGACATGCTCTTGACAAGATGGTCACACTAAGCACATAGGTTCTCCAAAGAGGAGATAGCCAAAGATTCTCTCTCTGGTCCTTGCCTTTCTCTACATTGGTCTGCAGAGCTCCTTAAAAGAAAAGGTGAATGCTGGGTGTGCTGGAGGAGGCAGCAAGTATCAAATTCTAGTCAAAGTCCAGTCAAATTGCAAGGGTTAGTTAGCTTATCCATTTATCCAATCAAGTTCAATATTCACACTAAACATTCAGAGCTAAGAAATCATGGTGCAAGTGCATTGCGCTTTTTGTTGCCCTTAACTCCATGGTAACTTTTTCAATCAATCAATCAATCAGGAGTTTGTATAGCACGGCTACTCACCCGTGAGGGTCTCAAGGTACTGGGGGTGGGGGGGCTGGTCTGTCTGGGTGTGGTGGTTCAGTGGAAGAGCCAGATCTTGAGGTCCATTGAATCATGCCATTGACTCAGATTGCCTGAGGTAGAGGGGCATGGTGTTCCAGGTCTTTGGCATTGACATTGCTACCTTCTTTTTGTGGATTTCAAGTACACAGTTCCTGCTCTCAGTATAAGGTACATGATATGGCAGAGAGGTAGGGAGTCAAAGTTTTTATGTAAGAGGTGTGTGACAGGCCAGGTTCCAGTCCATGGTCTTTGTCCAAATGTTGCTCTCAGCCCAGGTCACACACTGACTTGCTGGAACTGACTCTCTTTAAATTACTTGCATTGGCGTGGCTTGGACGGCAGAGCTAATGGCTGCCTGATCCTGCCGATGCGCCGTAACGGAGCAAGCGAAGGGAGTTTACTCTGATGAACAGCGAACCACCAAGAAAAAGAAACACAGCACGGGGGATCGGAATTCGTGCTCCATACCACCGAGGAGAGGCATGATCGCCCCGAAAATGCCAAGAAATGCAAAGTTAAGTTAAGAGCACGGATGGTGGTCTGAGGTATCCAAGATGGCGTCCGTAGAAAACAATGTAAGAAACCGAAACTAAGAGCGGTCCCCTCAGATACACAACCTACGAAAAGAGCGAGCTGTGAGGAACAAAGGCCGCCACGCAGCTGCTAGAGGTGAGTGGAGAGCGAGGGGAAGCGGGCGAGCTAAGCGCCAAAAATAAAGAGCGGTGCTGCTCGGAGAGCCCCCCACACACAGAGATTGCGCGTACAGCGATATCCCTGCTCCTGCCTCTGAGTCACCGCTCCGCTGCCAGAATAGCGGGAGGCGGCCGGAGCACACGCTACGGAGTGGAGAGGAGGGGGAGTCATCGGAGGCATCAGGGGGGAAATGGAAGAGGGGAGAAAGAATGGACATAATAGCGAAAAAAAACAAAATGAACAAAAAGTCTCAGCGATAACAAAATACCGGAATAGAGAATCACAAAGATCACGCGTATAGCGATATCCCCTGTTCCTGCCTCTCCGTCGCCACCAGAATAGCGGGAGGCTGCTGGAGACGCGCACGACAGTGAAGATATCCCCCGCTCCTGTCTCTAAGTCATCTCAAAGCCACCAAAAGTATAGCGGGAGGCTGCCGGAACCGCACACGCTACAGAGTGGAGGAGGAGAGGAGCCATCGGAGGCATCAGGGAGGAAAGAATAGACATAATTGTGCGATAACAAAAACATCGGAATAAAGAGCAGTGCTGCGTTGAGACCCCCCCCACGCACAAAACACCGGAATAGAGAGTCACCGCCAGAACAGCGGTACGAAGAAGAAAGGAAGGGGAACCATCGGAGGCACCAGGGGAAAAACGAAAAGAGGGGAAAAAGAATGGACAAAATAGCGGAAAAGAAGTGAAATTAAAAAGGGGAACAAAAACTGAGAGATAACAATTGAGAGAGATAGTGGAGGCGGATGAGAGGCGGCCAAAAGGAAAAATCCTAGCAAAACAAGCAAATATAGCAGAGGAGAAAGAGAGAGAGTTTAATTAGGCCGGCCTCTTGCACCCCCACCCCGGACACATTACCACACCGGTCCCCCCCTGATTCCTCATGAAGCACTACCACAAATATGAGACAAAAGGAGCCACAGTGCTCAGGCTAGAACAACCAATACAAAAGTAAACATCATAGTGCGGCGTGGATAGGGGATAGGGGAAGAAGCAGGAGAGTCTGGAGACAAGATAGCCAGCAAGTCAGAAAGAAGAACGCACAAAGAGAGCCAGCACTCAATACACCCTGGGCAGCAACAGTAAGAAAGAAAGAGCGAACAAAGAGAATAAAGGTATAAAAACGCAGGTCAAGCACACGAGACAAGGGGGACCAAAGGCGCAAGAGAGAGACATAGGCGACAACAAACAAACATGGCCGACAGGAATGTCAGACTACACCAGCAACAGAAGAAAAGTAAGGGCGAACCACAGACATCGGATTCACCAATAAAACAGAGGCCGGACATAAATAGCACGCTAGAAACGATACTTAAGAAACTAGCAGAGGTGCACGACTTGGCGAAGTCAACTAAACTCACCACGGAAACAATCCAATTGGAGATTGCGGCGGTTAGAGCTGACCTGAACTCGGTGAACCTCAGACTAGCAGTGGCGGAGCAGAGAATTAGTGACCCGGAAGATGCAGGACATGTCATGGTTAAAGAAGTAAGATCATTAACTGAAATCACGACTGCCCTACAGAAGCAAGCAGCGGAGATGGAAGATAAGAACAGAAGGGGGAACATTCGAATACTCGGAATCCCAGAAGGAGCAGAGGATGTGGCAGGCTCTTGCTCCACATTCCTCGAGGACCTGATACCGTAGCTCACCAACCTAAAGTTCAACCGCCAATTTGAACTAGATAAGGCATTCAGAGTACCGGCTGCCAAGATACAGACTTCCCAATATGCAAGACCCATCATATGCAAGCCCCTGCGGTCACAACACATGGAAGACATTTTTAACTACGCCAGGAAAAACCAACAGATAAACTGGAAGGGCCACAGAACCATCCTAACCCAAGATTACTCAAAGCCCACAGTGGACACAAGGAAAGGTTTCCTCGCTCTTCGCCAGAAACTCAAACATAAGAACATTCAATTTTCGTTTATTGCCCCTACAAGATTTAAAATAATAGACAAAGGGAAAAATCACATCTTCACGGATCCACGTGAATTACACAAATACCTAGAGGGCCCAAGGTCACTACCCATGGACACAGCTCTACAGTGCTCAGCAAAAAGAGGCCCATCTCCAGAACACAACAATGAAGGAGACACCGGGGGAAACTAAGAGTAAAAGCGACGAAACGTTGAAACAAAGACAATGTCAAAGACAATGCGCAGCACATCTACCTCAACCTCATCTACCTCAAGAACCGCTATCTGCTACCTCAGGACCAATCCCACAACAAAAAGGAGTGTAACAACAAGGAACAACGAGACAATAAGCTCCGGGAGGCGAAAAGGCGATCCTGCCATCGCACCTTCCGTATCCTAATGTAGTAGGGGGGAGGGGAGGGAGGGGGGGACACAGAGGGGGGGGGGGATTTAAAGTTAGTACTTCTCAGGTACTCACTCTTTTTTTTTTTCATTTTCATTCTTTCCTTATTCCAAACGTCACATACTCAAATGAAGACCATTGTATTAACCCGTGCAGATATAGGAAAAATAAAGCGGGGGCAGAGACACGAGCAAACCCGGGGTCCCCGGAGATTAGACCATATAGAAGGACCGCGCCATAGGGATATAAATGACCGGTAACAAAACCCTCACACTAACCACAGACCTTAAAATAACATCACTCAATGATAAGGGCCTTAACTACCCCATTAAACGCAAGAAAATACTAAACTACCTAACAAAAACCAAGAGCGATATAGTCCTGTTACAAGAAACAAAACTAGAAGAGGAAGATGCCAAACTAATTAGAGCCAAATGGATAGCGCAGAGCGCAAGCTCACCTGCAGATAACAAGTGAAGAGGAGTGATGACCCTAGTATCCAGGGGGTCGAGCCTAGCAATAGTATCACACATGCAGGATAAAGAGGGCAGACTGCTAGTAACGACCCTAGCCAGAGGAGAAGAAAAACTGCACATAGTGAACATATACGGCCCAAACATAGACGATCACTCATTCTGGACAGAGGTATCCGACTCCCTAGACAAACTGCCACAAGATGAAATCATTATCATGGCAGGGGATTTCAATTCACCAATAGACCCTCTAATAGACAGGCAATCCACGTGCAAATTTCAACCTACCAAGTCCCACACAGCACTACTAAATGTATGCTCTAAATTCAACCTTAAAGATGCATGGAGGTTACAACACCCAACCGAAAGAGACTACACCTACTCCAGCCCTCACAAGTCATACACGAGGATAGATTACATCCTAATCTCAGGATCCCACACACACATGATTGAAGAAAGGCATCTTGCACCCACACCAACTAGAAAAGGGAAAGGCACCAATCACATTCGCTGAATTGAAGACAACCCACCAGCTAGAAGACCTAGACCTGTACAGGTTTCTAAAGATAAAGACAGCCATAACAAAATCAAAACTAACAGACACCACGCCCTCGAGACTCCAATATGTAAAGAACTTAAACAAACTAGGTCACCAAGCATCGAAAATATATAAAACACTAAGACAGCTCAAACCCAAACTGAATGACAAAACAAAGGGATACTGGGACACACACTCACAACCCCCAATAAAAGAACAGGAGTGGGAAACTATATGGGCATCAGCCACACAGAATAAAATCACACCTGTTCTCGCACAAACCAAACTATGGCTCCTTCACAAAGCTTTCTGGACCCCAGCCCGACTACACACACTAGGCCTAAGAGATAACCCAACATGCTGGAATTGTGGCACGGGGAGGGGAGATTTAGAACACCTGATCTTCCAATGTCCAAGGCTCAAGATCTTCTGGCATAAGGTTATGGACTTTATAGACAACGTTTTGATGTGCAAATTCACAAGGAACTTTGCCTCGCTCATCACAGGGTTCATTCGAACAGACCTCCCCACAGAGGGAGAGAGAGAACTACTGGACCTACTCCTAACAGCGGCAGTCAAACTTGTGCTAAACAACTGGAAAGACTCCTCAAAAACATCCTACAAGAGCTGTCTCAACTGGATTACCTACCTTAGAGGAGCAGACAGCCTAGCACTGCAATATACCCCGTGGAAGGCGTCTTCCAGAGGTCTATGGGAAGCATTGGACAAAGCACTAGTCCCTCATGATCCGCCATAGGAAATAGATACAGTCAGATACCAAGGCAAGGACCTGAATTAAAGGACTAACTAAGTTTGAGAAAGTATGCGATCGCGCTTCTTTCCTATCCTTCTCCTTCAACTTATTCTAATCTATCCTATACACTCCCACCTTAGAAACTCTCTTGCCACTATATAAACGAGCTAACAATGGTGGAGCCAACCTAAAAGTAACACTATGCTAACAGATATACCATGTAACCTATACCATGTAACCTAAGGGCGACTCCGACAGACAAATGTTTTGTATGTCCTGTATATGTATAAAAATACCTAATAAAAAATACTACTAAAAAAAAACAATCACTTGCATTAAAAGACCTTCACCTGGATGAAGATTCAAGCCAAACACTGCATCTTGGCTTTACAATGAATTCCAGTGAGGGAAGGGGGCTCTGAGGAGCAGCACAGTAGAGACGTGCAAGGACAGGAAACTCTAGTTACTATTATTTAAACCCATAGTGCACCATACAAGTTTAGGGGCTTCTTACATACCAGATGACTCACAGTACAGGTACATCATCTAACATGTTGCTCAAGCAAAAGGAAGGACATTCAAGCACACTCCACATAAAATCTGGAGAATGAAGAGTTTCAGTCATAATATATTGCATGGATTTACAAGGAAAATCCAGGAGACTATCTACCTACGGGGGGTCGATAAAAGGGCCTGTACCCACTACCAAAATGAGCTGTCACCAAATAGCACTGGTTGGCCTGGTGATAGGGACAGTGGTCACCCATGGTAATGGAGCACCACTTTTGTTTAGCTTTCTGTTGGTGAGGAACATGGTTAATTACATAGAGCACTGGCCAAGAGACCTATGAGGCATGTGACACAGGGAAGTGCACAAGGAGAGATCACAGGGTGCACATTAAAGTGAAGAGTACACGATTGCAAGGGGGTAGCAAAAGGTACAAGAGAGAAAGCTGGTGAGTAGTGCACTGGTTGTGGGGAAATACACACAGGAAACACAATGGGTCTGATTCACAAAGGGTCTCCACAATGATAGTTGTGAGGGAGGCACGCAGTCTTGGGGGAGTGTCCGCACTCGGGGCAATATCTCCACCCTGAGTGCGGAGACTCCCCCAGGATTGTGGGGCGTCCACAAGTGCGGAGGCCAGTGCAGTCTTAACGCAAGGGCACACTGAGCAGTTGCCCGGGGGCCCAAAAAGCATAGGGGCCCCATTCAGACCAGAATTTAAACACTAATTGTCAGTTAAACATTTTTTTTCCTGTGAGTGGTTGTGTAGGCAGGGCCCAGTGCACTGCTTTGCCCAGGGGCCTATAATGCTGTTAAGACGGCGCTGAGGTCCTTAATGTAGCAGGCCCTATGCCCTTTAAAAGAGGAGCTGATGATTGCAGAGGTAAGACAGGATTACACTCCTTATATGGTAGTGGAATGACGTGGGCAAGCCATTCAAGCCATTTAAGAACAACTCCTCGGACCCTACCTAATGACATTTCTGTTCTTAAGTCAATCCATGACCCTCCTGAGAGTTGCTGCCAGTGGTCACCCAGCGGGTGTGGTAGTACTTAAACACCATGGATCACAATGTTGTCTCGAAACTCAGAGTGACAGAAGGTGTCTCCGAGGGGTGAATAAGTCATTCTGGTGCCGAAAATAAAGTCACTGTTGGTATGGACCTAGCTGTCGGAGTTGCTCTGTTACTTTTGTTTTTATTTAAAAGACAAAAAGGCCAAAAGCACCAGCAAATGGCGACAGCTTCACTCTGCCACTCCTTATTGCTCGTCCAAGACATATATGATTTTATTTATACCCTATTTCCATCACAGATAACATTATCCCATTGTGCTCAGACCCCCCGAGGAAAAACACCCTTCCGACTATAGGCGACCAAACGGTGCTGATTAATAGAAAATCATAAAATCACTGATGATTGAGAAATATATAGCTCTCAATAAATCAATAATTTATTGGTGAGAAAAACTGTTCAAACAATTGAGATTGAGATACAGCGCACTATCACGATTATATAATCACCCCGCTGCACCAAAAATGTAATACTTTCTTTCCTCCCTCCAACATACAGACTCAAGCAGCAGCACACGCATTTTATGTAAGCAAAGCAGCGTGACACCAGCTGCAACGCATGAAACATCACCGAGCTATTAATTACCTTCAGACATCAACTATTAGAAGACAACGTGAAGCTCGCAGAGGAGTAAAACAATCAGACCATCGAAGAGCGGCTCTGTTTGTTACTCTAGGAGCGCAGCTTCATATTTTTTAGGGATGACGCTGGTTAGATCACGTTGCCAGCTCTGTGCTTATACAATTTCGGGCAAGGATTAGGAAGGGTTTAAGGTGACAAAAGCAGCAAACGTGTTCTGAGCACACCAGCAGTATTCATTATCTGGCTTGGAAGGAGAAGCACGAACGGAAGAAAGAGAGGGATTATAGTTCAGGTGGAAACTGATTCGTATTGGGTAACTGTCAGTGTAACTCCTGGCTGAATCTCCCACTCCGCGCTCACCGCGGCTCCACAAGAACCGCAGCCTCTGCGTGTCATCGTACCCGCCATTAAGTTTGCATTCTATGATAGCCACATGCTCCCTGACCGGTGACCTCCGCACTCCGCCGGCAGAAAAATGCACCTGCTCCCGGAGCCACGATTAGGATGCGCGCAAATGTTGCCTTGTTCCCAAAGAACATTTTGTACTGCACCGGGAGATGAATACTGTCGATGTGAGCGCCATCTTTGCCGCTGACCGCGGACCCCGCAGGGGGCCACTCGGCGGTCGGCGCCTTAGTGGCCCCGGGGCCCTGGTCACCCCTCCCCACTCTCTCCTTTGGGGGGGGGGCAGGGACTCAGATTGGTGCCCCCCCCCTTCCGTGTCAGGGCCGGAAGTGACGCGGAATACGCGTCACTTCCGGGCCCAGGTGTGAGGGGGAGGCTATTTAGCCTTCCCCCACCCTCACTGGCGACCTCTTTGTCGCCCACCTCGCCTTTTTATCGGACGCCGAACCGTCTCGCGGGGATCGTCGTCGTCGTCGCCTTGCCGTAGAACTACTAAATACTTGTGGTGAGTTGCCGGATTGCCCCCTCGCCCCGGCCCTGTCCCTGGGCAGTACCAGGAGACGGGGCCCTGTGGTCGGAGTACCACGGGCGGGGGGGGACCGTGCACAGAGCAAGGCTCGTGTTTTGTTTAAGTTTAACGGAACGTGCGATAGTTGAGGGAAGCTGTGTTTTGCTGCGTGTTTCCCGCTGCCACGGATGGCTATCGCAGGTGGGCGCGAGGAGTCGATGGCGGGACGCAACCGGCCGACCATCCCCCCCCCCTCCCTAGCTGGCTTCCATCTTGGGTGTGGGGCATAGCATGTTTCTCCACGGCGCAGGGATGTATTGTATTATATGTTGCGCCTAGGTTCACTGGTTCGATATTCCTGTAGGCAGCGGGTATGGGAACTTGTCCCGGGGGTCCCCCACGTTATAGGCCCGCGTCACGCGCCATATGTTATGGGGTGCTGCTTCTACTACTGGCCCGTGCGTCTCGTTCCGGCCGATGCAAACCGGGTCCCGCGGTGCTTTATGGGGGCTTTCTAGGAAGAGCAGCGTGTTTTCAGGTAGTTTCCCCGCGCGGGGTCAGTGAGAGTCCCTGTCCGGGCACGTGTGGACGAGGAAGGCGGACTTAGCCCGCTGCATTGTGGGGGTGCGCTGGGACTGAGAACGCGATCGAATTACCTTATCAACCCTCACCAGCGCGGGTAATTTTAGAGCGCTAATCGGGACATCGTGTCCACGTCTGTTTCCCGGGCTCCTGCTCCCCGTGCCTGAATGCGTAATGTAGAGGGCGCGATTAATTTACTACACGCGAGTGCGCGTTGGGACAATTACGCAAAATGCGGTAAATTGACAAGTACTTTTCCCGCGTTTGGGACCTCTGGTGGACTCATAATGTGTAGTGCTCTCGGGGCATCGGGACAACGTGTCCATATCCTTATCCTTGAGCCCCTGCCCCCCGTGCCTGAATCCGTACTGTAAAGCGCGCCAAGAATTTGCTAGCTGCAAGTGCGCGCGGTACAATTACGTTAAATGCGGTAATTTGGAAAGTCCGTTTCCCACGTATCCCTTTCCTTGAGCTCCTGCCCCCCGTGCCTGAATGCGTACTGTGAAGCGCGCCACGAATTTACTAGCTGCAAGTGCGCGCGGTACAATTACGTTAAATGCGGTAATTTGGAAGGTACGTTTCCCAAGTTTGGGGGGCTCTGGTGGAATCGTAATGTGTAGTGCTCGCGGGGCATCGGGACATCGTGTCCATGTCCTTTTCCTTGAGCTCCTGCCCTCCGTGCCTGAATGCGTACTGTAAAGCGCGCCAAGAATTTACTAGCGGCAAGTGCGCGCGGTACAATTACGTTAAATGCTGTAATTGGGAAAGTCCGTTTCCCGCGTATCCCTTTCCTTGAGCTCCTGCCCCCGTGCCTGAATGCGTACTGTAAAGCGTGCCAAGAATTTACTAGCTGAAAGTGCGCGCGGTACAATTACGGTAAATGCGGTAATTTGGAAAGTCCGTTTCCCACGTTGGGGGGCTCTGGTGGAATCGTAATGTGTAGTGCCCTCGGGGCATCGGGACATCGGTCCATGGCCTTTTCCTTGAGCCCCTGCCCCCCCGTGCCTGAACGTGTACTGTAAAGCGCGCCAAGAATCTACTAGCGGCGAGTGCGCGCGGTACAATTACGTTAAATGCCGTAATTTGGCAAGTACGTTTCCCGCGTTTGGGTGCCTCCGGCGGACACGCAATTTGTAGTGCTCTGGGGGCATCGGGACATCGCGTCCACATCCGTTTCCTGAGCTCCTGCTCCCCGTGCCTGAATGCGTAATGTAAAGCGCGCATAAAATTCGCTAGTGCCCCGAGAAACAGCAACTTTTGGGCAAATGCCCACCAGGAAAGTACAGTGGTGTGGCGCAGGCGAGCGCCATGTGGCTTGCCATGTTCGAGGTGGGGATAGGGGTAGAGGCGTGCAGGGTGTGCGTGGTTTAAAGTGATTTGTAATAACACCTGTTTAACCCCCCGCGCCCATTTGACCCCCCCCCCTTTTTTCTTCGTTCAGTCGCGCCCCTTTTCCTGTTTGCCTATTTCTGGTGCTCATGCTGGTTTCTCTTTCAGTACATTCGTCCGCTGGCGGTGACTGGAGGTTTATTAAGTGGCAACAGGGAGACGCGAGCCAAACATCCCCCGTATTCGGGGCTCGGACGGGAGTAAGTACGGGCAGGCGGGGGAAGGGGGTACCTTTCGGAGTAGCATCTGGCACTCTGGAGCATCGAATCTGCCTCAAAGGGGGCGAACAGGCGGTTAATTTTCTCTCTTTCCCAATTGCAGATAAGAGAGAGCAACCGTTAAGAGATGGACAGCCAAGGATTATCCCCCCCCCTTTTCACACCAGGGACACAGGTTGAGGAGTCCGTGCCGGGCACTTCGGAGGAAGCCCGGATTGCCGCCTTCTTGGAGCTGACAAGGGCCAAGGGTTTAGCCTGGGCAACTGAACTATTGAAAGCCAGTACCCCCCCAGACTCTGGGATAGCGATGGACGTTCCATCTACAGATAAGGATGTAGGGGAGGGTGCGGGCCCGTCTCGGTCAAAAAGAATTCGCCGCCCCACGAGCAAGGATTTTCCGGTTGAGCAACCGCCGGCACGAAATAGAGCGGCTCCCCCCCACAGGGCCTCAATGACCCCCCAGGCGGCGGTCGGTTTGGGGACGGGGACGAACATCGGACTACCTTGCCCTCCCCAGGCGACATTTGCATCAGCAGAGGAGCTGGGTAAGCTTTCAGATACTTTAAAAGACTTCATGGCTGAGGTCAGATCTGGTCTGTTGCTTGCCAGGTCCCCCCTGGTGGTCGGCCCGTCCGCCCCACCACCACCGAGTGTAACCCCGGCGCCGGGGGGCTTCACGCATGTCTGGGGTCAGCAGTCGGCTGCGGTGGAACCCCCGCGGCCCCCACCCCCAGCTGCTGCTGTGGCTGAGAACGCGGCAAGTGCGGTCAATCCCGCAGTAGTGGTTCCCCCGGTGGTACCCATGCCGGCACCAACACTAGCCGTTGTGCCTAAGCCTCTAGTTACTACGGCCCCGCTAGTGTCGGGCCGCTGCTCACTCGCTTGGATGGTCCCTTTAGTCACCAAAGAAGGGATTTGGCGCAGGGAATTTATTGATATCTTCACCCTTCTCATGCATGGGGCTGAGGGGGTGGATACCAGGAGGATGGGCAACAAGGAGGAGGACAAGAGGGTGCGGTATCATTTATATCCTGCAAAAAATATTGTGACCTGGGGTCAGGCCTTTGCCATCTTTGCGGCAGTAATAGTGGAGAAATTCCCAGACGAAGGGCCAGGTCTTTTTCACTATGCAAGCGTGATTACAGAAGAGGCTGCTAAGGGTGGGGGCATGGGATGGTACCACTATGACTGTGACTTCCGCAGACAGAGAGCAATCTGCCCAGATCTTGAGTGGGACCAGTTGGAGGTCCGTTTATGGGTGAAACACATGGGCAAGAATACTGAGGTGTCTACGACAAAGTCAGGTACAGAGAGTGGCGTAAAGAGCAAAGAGAAAGAGGATAAACAGGTGGGGAAATGGCAGAACAGGAAGTCCTTTCGGGGCGGTCGTGGGGGGGGCCGCAGGCCTGGCTTTCGGGCACGGTCTTCTGGAACTTGCAGGCTCTTCAATGCAGGGTTCTGCTCCTGGGACAAAACATGCCGTTTCTCACACAATTGCAGTGTGTGCGGGGCACCCCATGCCGCCACCGCATGCTCCAAGCGCGACACTGCCGACAAGCCTTCCTCGAGCAAGTAGCCCAGGGGGGTTCCCCCCTCCTGCGCCCTGGCCCCCTGCGAACACATCTGCCAGCGCGCATGACCTTGCCCCACACGACCATGTGAAAGGGCCCTCTCCCATCAGCGTAAAGAACCTCCTCAGCGCACTCCGCGGTTACACTAGCAGGGAAGGGTCCCTCATTTCGGAGGGTTTCTTAGACGGTTTCCGCATTCCTTATCAAGGCCCCTTAGTGAGCAGGGATGCGGAAAATCAGAAATCAGCTAGGGAACACCCGGAGGTAGTGCGGGATAAAATAGCGAAGGAGGTGTCTTTGGGCAGGGTGGCGGGCCCATTTTCCTCACCCCCTATGCCCCACTTTGTGATTTCTCCCCTGGGGGTGGTACCAAAAAAGGAGCCAGGGGCTTTCCGACTTATTCACAACCTATCACACCCAGAAGGGGACTCCGTGAATTCCTGGCTTGATGAAGGTAGATGCTCAGTGTCTTACTGCTCCCTAGACCTGGCAGTCGACATGATCAGGAGGGCAGGGAAGGGAGCCTGGTTGGCCAAGTCGGATATCGAATCGGCTTTCAGGCTGCTACCAGTACACCCGGACAGCCAACACCTTCTGGGCTTCAAGTGGGGGGACCAGGTCTTTTATGATAGGTGTATGCCCATGGGTTGCTCGGTGTCTTGTGCGTACTTTGAGGCTTTCAGCTCCTTCCTACAGTGGGCCTTAACAAACAGGTATGGCATTGAGGGAGTGACCCACTACCTGGATGATTTCCTGTTCATCGGGGGAGCTGACTCGCAAGAATGTGCGCGGGCGCTACAATGTTTCAAGGAATTGGCAGGACACTTGGGCGTACCTTTAGCTCCTGGTAAGACCGAGGGTCCGGCGCAGGTTTTGGTATTCTTGGGCATCGAGTTGGACACGGTAAAGGGCGTGTCCCGACTCCCTGCGGATAAGGTACAGGCCTTGCGTCAGGAGATCTGCGATCTACTGGGTAGGGACAAGGCTACTCTGGGTGAAATCCAATGCCTGCTAGGGACTCTGAATTTTGCGGTAAAGGACATACCCATGGGGAGGGTCTTTGCCCGCAGGTTAGCAAGGGCAACCGCTGGTGTGAAAAAGAAACATCACTGGGTCAAGCTGGGGACAGGTTTGAAACAGGATCTGGTCGTGTGGAGCGAATTCCTAGCCCGCTTTAATGGGACGGTAATTTGGAAGCAGCCCTGGATTGACAGTCAGGAACTTTGTCTTTTCACAGATGCCTCAGGCAGGGAAGGTTTCGGGGCTATCTTGGGTGAGGAATGGTGCGCTCAGGGATGGCCCAATGTTTGGCGCAGGCGTAGGATCACCAAAAATGTTACTGTGCTGGAGCTCTTCCCGATTGTTGTTGCATTACACCTATGGCCGGCGGCATTGTCAGACAGAAAGGTGGTATTCTGGTCTGACAACATGGCGGTCGTTCAAGCAATTAACAACCAGTCCGCCAGGTGCCGGCTGGTGCTGTGCTTACTAAGGGAGTTGGTCCGGGCATGCCTGCGTATCAATGTGGAGTTTAAAGCCAGGCACATTGAGGGTATTCAGAATGTGGCAGCTGACGCTCTTTCTCGTTTTCAGTGGCTCCGATTCAGGGAGGCCTGGCCGCGGGCGAGAGCGCAGATGACCCCATTCCCGGACCATCTATGGAGGATCCTGCAGTGGGACTGAGCCTGAAAGCGATGGGAGAAAGAGCTCTGGCCCCAGGTACCAGAAAGCGGTACAGCGCCCACATGGCAACATTCAGAGCAACTTCTGTAGCGCTGGGTACTTCAGGGGCTGCGTTGGTGTCCCAGGTCCGAGCATTTCTGGTGTGGGCTAGGGGACAGGGAAAAAGCCGTTCATGGGTGGGCAGTCACTTGGCAGCCGTAAGCCACGACACTAGGCTGTCTGGCGGGGCGGATCCCACTAACTCCTATCCCATCCGGGCCGCCTTGAAGGGTTGGGCTAGGGAGGAGCCCAGGGCCCCTGATAATCGAGCGCCCATTGATTTCGAAATCCTGAAAGGCATGCTAGGGGCCCTCGAGTTAGTCACATACTCTCACTACGAGGCCACGCTGTTTTCAGCCACATTCTGTTTAGCATTTTTCGGGGCTTTCAGAGTCAGTGAGTTAGTGGCTAGGTCCAAGGTCGACTGTTCAGGGGATGCGCTGGCAATTTCAGATGTGTCTATTTCCGGGGCACTAACCATTCATTTACGCAAGTCCAAGACTGATCAGGCGGGGCGGGGGATCAGGGTGGTTCTTCAGCCCCTAGGTGACCTCAGGTTCTGCCCAGTACAATGGGTAAAGGCGTTGTTGGAGCACAGACCGCCCGGCCCCGGTTATCTTCTGTTGCATTCAAATGGTACCCCCGTAACTAGATACCAGTTCGAGCAGGTAATCAGGGCCAGTTTAGCCAGGGCGGGGCTCGCCCGGCCGGACAGAAGGTATTCCAGCCACTCCTTCCGCATTGGCGCTGCCACCGCCGCTCACCTGGCGGGATTAGAGGCTGCACAGGTGAAGAAATTAGGGCGTTGGGAATCTGATTGTTATAAGATATATGTTCGCCCGTGAGGCAGCCTTTAGTTAACGTGTTTTGTGATTATATAGTGTGTATCGTTGGAATCACCCTTTCTGATTAAATAACTTGTGTGTACACCATGTCTCCTCTTTATTAGGACGAGTGGTGTGGGTGATCGGGCATTCATTTGTCGCTCGGGCTGCCCAATGGGCATCGCATCGGAATTGGATGCGACGCTTCTCTCAGACCAAAGTGGAATGGATGGGGGTGCCAGGGATGAGATGGTTCGAACTCAGGAATAAGATCGAGCAGAGACTAAGAGCACACGGATCCACCTTGCCCCACCTGTTGGTGATCCACCTGGGGGGGAACGACCTTGTTACCCTAGGGAGACGATTGCTGCTATTAGCCATGAAAAGAGACTTAGGGGAAATCTGCAAGCGTCTGGGCAAGTGTGAGATCATGTGGTCGGAGATCATCCCCCGCAGGTCCTGGCGTGGGGCTAAATCCTTAGAAGCGGTAGAGCACTCCAGGAGGCGCATTAATGGAGCAATGCGTAAGTTCACGTCCCAAAGGGGTTTGGTCTTTCTTCGCCATGAGATGATTCGGGGGAATGTAAAGGGGTACTTCGACTTAGATGGAGTACACCTCTCCCAAATAGGCATGGACCTGTTTTTGTTGGATTTAAGCGAAGCATTGGTGAACAGAGGGTGCAGGTAAGAGCTAAGTTGGTGGGGGGCCCTGGCTGCGACGGTTAGCCGCCTCCAGGGCTGTGGCGGAGTTACAGGGCGATCTGGAAGCAGGCCGGTACAAAGGGTACCTCTGCGCGGCACCACGTGGTGCCTGAGCCAAAACGAGGAGCCTCCAGAGAGGTCCCGGAAGCCGGTCGGCGCCCCGCTAGGCCTGCGGGCGGTTGTGGGCCTGAACAACCGGGGGCTTGCTATGCGACGCTCCGCCCCGAGAGGGGGGGTGTGAGTAGAATTTACAACGGCACGTGATCGAAAAAGAATCACTTGGGGGGCAGCACTTGGGGGTCGTCCCCTTGCTGCCCGGCTCATCAGGCGGGCAGGTGAAGTAGATGGCCGCCTGCCCTTGGATCGCCCGTAAGATAACCCACCTATTACATATCCTGGAATTATGTAATAAACCTGCAGCATTTGTTACCCACTTACAACTGTTTCTTGTGTCTTCATTGGGTAACCTAATTTGGGGGAGGGGGGTAAGCGGGGTGCCCCTGGGGGTACTATGCCGCTGACCGCGGACCCCGCAGGGGGCCACTCGGCGGTCGGCGCCTTAGTGGCCCCGGGGCCCCGGTCACCCCTCCCCACTCTCTCCTTTGGAGGGGGGGCAGGGACTCAGATTGGTGCCCCCCCCTTCCGTGTCAGGGCCGGAAGTGACGCGGAATACGCGTCACTTCCGGGCCCAGGTGTGAGGGGGAGGCTATTTAGCCTTCCCCCACCCTCACTGGCGACCTCTTTGTCGCCCACCTCGCCTTTTTACCCTCCCTACCGCTTACCCGGCGTAGGTGTGGTGGGGTGGGGTTTTTTGCTGAACGTTTTAATGTTTTCCTTTTCGTTGCAGGCGGAGTTACAGGGCGATCTGGAAGCAGGCCGGTACAAAGGGTACCTCTGCGCGGCACCACGTGGTGCCTGAGCCAAAACGAGGAGCCTCCAGAGAGGTCCCGGAAGCCGGTCGGCGCCCCGCTAGGCCTGCGGGCGGTTGTGGGCCTGAACAACCGGGGGCTTGCTATGCGACGCTCCGCCCCGAGAGGGGGGGTGTGAGTAGAATTTACAACGGCACGTGATCGAAAAAGAATCACTTGGGGGGCAGCACTTGGGGGTCGTCCCCTTGCTGCCCGGCTCATCAGGCGGGCAGGTGAAGTAGATGGCCGCCTGCCCTTGGATCGCCCGTAAGATAACCCACCTATTACATATCCTGGAATTATGTAATAAATCTGCAGCATTTGTTACCCACTTACAACTGTTTCTTGTGTCTTCATTGGGTAACCTAATTTGGGGGAGGGGGGTAAGAGGGGTGCCCCTGGGGGTACTATGTTCGCCTAGATTTATGTTGACTTCATGTATTCCAGAAAGTTAAAAGGAATATGTGAAACAAGGGTTCCTGAAGACAATCGGCCAGGGCCCGTATTACATATCGAGCTCACTGTCCTTGTTGGCCCCACATCGCACCTTTTAATCAGAGGCGCTATTACAATCAATGAGCTGTCCCCAAGGCAGCTGGTACTAGCGCTGCTCTGGGGACAGCACATTCAGTGATATACAGTGATTCAAAGTCACTCGGTGGTTCTCTGTGCAGGCAGCAACCCGCCTGCACTTTAAAGCGGGGTTTAGACATCCCCCTGCAGGCGGGTGCAGTGAAGAGTGGCTTCACCCAGGTGCAGGGGATGTCTTGGGGGTCCATGGGATCCCTTTCCCCCCCTCCAGAGGGCTTCCCTAAGGGAGTGCACTGACACTACATCGCCTTTTTGTGGCACACTTTCAGTGCACCTCCTAAGGGCATGTTTGCCTCTGCATACGTATTATGGCGCAGGCACAAAGGCAAAGTGATTGCCTCATTTGGATGGGGCCATAAGTGCTTGAAAATGAGTGAATGCTCTCTAAAATAGCTCTGCTGCTACATGTGCACGAGTGCTATCATTATGACAGAAGGTGTCGCACAAGTGCCTGTGGCCTCTTCTTTATTACCATAGTGCCCCAGGGGCGCAAAAAGTGGTGCATATGCCTGTTGTGCCCCTAGGGCACTATGTGTAATACAGGCCATGTTTCTTTAAAAATTAGTAATAGAACCCACCCAATCTCTCTCACACACATGCCCATGTTATCTTTTCTTTTATGGACACACACAAAACACTAAACACACAGACCCACATTTACTAACACTTTGCACTGGGCTTGCATCACAACAATGATGTAAATTGACATAAAGTGCTGATTCGGGATTTACTTTCCAGTGCTAAACTGGTTTTGAGCTGGAAGTTACCCCCCAACTAACATGAATTAGTGGTATGCACTACTTTTCGTAAAGGGAGAGTACTTAGGGGCATTCCCATGCAATCAACAATAGTTTCCTCCAAGCAGGTGTATTGTGATGTACTGTACTGTACAGAGGAGGTGAGATAAATTAGGTAGACAAGCAGGTGATGTAGGAAGCTAGCTCTGTATATATTATACCAAAGTGAGGTATAGTATGCACAGAGTCCAGTGGAACCCCAAAGGTAGGCAGAGATAAAGTTAGATAGCACCTCACTGTCTATTTGTGGTAGTGTGGTCGAGCAGTAAGGCAGTAACAGAGGACAGTGTTCAGCATTTGTTGTACACACTCAGTTTGCAAATGGATTCACAAACTCAAAGACTGAACTTCAGACCAATTGTTTTTGTATAAAAATATTCTTTTAGTTATTTTATTTTCTAGAACCAAGCAAGCCTGGCACAGGTAAGCAATACATACTTTACAGTAGTAATGCAATTGAAATACAGTTTGAATGATCACTGTATATGCACTTTGTTTTGATTTACAGTAAGGATGCAGAGAAATGCAATACTTAGTAAATGCAGTACATCGACTTGAATAGGATTTTTAGTAAAATAGCAGGTAGGTAACTTTTGAGAGTATTAAGCTTACACAGAGTAGTTTACCTAGATACTACTCTGGGACATTTTCTGAAAATAGGTAAGTAAAATCGTTTTTGTTAGATTATGCAATTTTAAAGAATTTCTTTAGTTTCTCAAACTTCACACTTAGAATCTTTTCACAGAAAAACAGTCAATGTTATCCTATGGAGGAAAATAGTGTTATCGGCTTTGAGGTAAGTATTTGGTAATGAGAGTTGAGGTTCTGGGGATAGACTCAGGGGCCCCCCCGGGTCAAGGATGCACTCTAGTTACACCCTCAGCGGCACTAGGGCGGCCGGGTACTGAGTGCTGAGGCCCAATGCTATCCAATGTTGGCTAGTGGGCCTCCGGTTGGTGGCTGCTGGCAAGCAGGCCACTTGGTTGTGGGAGCAAAGCGCCTGGACTTTAGCTCAGGGCAAATGGAGAAAGAAAGTCGCACCAAAGGTGTACCCTCAGCAGCACTAGGGCGGCTGGGTGCAGGGTTCTGTTTCGACGTCGGGTGCCCCGCTGTTTTCAATGAGGAACCTCTGGTTTGCAAAGGCACTGCAGGCTTGGGGATGAAGATCTTCTGGGTGCAACAACCACTTCGAGAGGTAACTTGGGAAGTTAGGGGTTGGTTAGGCACCGTTTGTTCGGGCACCCAAGGATGTGGGGCATTGGGTGCAGGGGTACCTTTTGGGGTCAGATCTTCTTACCAGCTCTTGGTCGCAGTTGGGGGGACCTTCTGGATTTAGGCTGCAGGCATCGGCTGGAGGCTTGAGGCAGGTCAGGGGTTGCCGGATCTTGGGTCAGGATCGCCGGGGTGACCTCCTCGTGGTGTTTGCCCACTTGAGCTTGAGCCGTGGACGGCGGGTGCAGAGTGGGGTGGATGCGCGGTGTCCAGCTGGAGCTAGAGGTTGCACGGGAGACAAAGTCTTTGTGGTTGAAGGCAGGCAGGTCCTTCAGGGTTTTTGAGGTTGCTGGCTGCAGGACACACTGGGATTCTGCAGGAGCAGGATCGAGGGGGAGACAGGCCGGTAGGGCGGGGGTCAAGTCAGTGGGCATCTTTCTCTTGTTAGCTGCTGCACGTCTGTTCGGTCCTTCTTCTTCTTCCTCTTGTAGTTTCTTCTTGTCTGAGGAAGCAAGGTTCAGGGGTGCCCCTAAGTACTAGATTTGGGGGCGTTAGAGGTAGGTAAAAGGCAGGGACCAATGGGTCCCTTCCCTGGGGTGGGTGCACCCCCTATTATGCCCCCCTCCAGTGGGAAGGGGGCCTGAGCCTGTCCCTGGTTTGCTGAGTTCCCCCATCTGCAAGATGTCGGGGACTGGGCGTAGTGCTTCACCTCGCCTCCCCCACCTGAGGGGTGGAGTTGGCAGAGGTGGGCACACCTCTCTTCCTCACTTGTTTTTCCCGCCGGTTCTCCCGCCCAAAGTGGGGGTCAGAACCAGTGGGGACCAGTTGCTGAAAGCAGCAAGTGGCCTGGGGAAGCTCACAAAGGCAGCAAGTCTTTGAAGCTTTCCCTTCGTGAACCCTGCCCATCCTGGGGGAGGAGGCTTGGCACCTCATCCCAGGATGTGCATTGTTTTAGGCCCCAGAGAGCAGCAGGTTCTCGACCCAGGGGTCCAGAAACATGTCTGGTGGTGGCAGCTGGAAGAAGCCACTCAGCCTGGACACTAGTGGTGGGCTAGTCTCTAGCATCAGTGTAGGTTTAATGTGCTGAGAAGTTCGATACCAAACTTCTCAGTTTTCAGTGTAGCCATTATGGTACTGTGGAGTTAGTAATGACAAACTCCCAGAGCCATATACTCTTCAAGTTTAAAGGAAAGTTTATTGAAATTTGAGTACAACAGAGTTATAGTAAAACCAACATGTATAAAATCAACTAAAATGTAATATTATCATATGTAAGGGAAAGAAATAAAGAAACAAGGGAGGGAGAAAGAAAGGAAAAGGAAAAAAGATTATCAATTAATAGAGCATAACATATACATTCAAAAACATAATCATTGGTATATAAAAGTATGCAAAAGGAGTATACAGATACATTAAATGTACAAAGACTTCTCCAATAGTAATACAGAAATAATATAAAATATTCTATATGCATATATGCTTGAAACCAACAGGAATAGTTTCATGGAGGCTTGGGAACTTCTTCTGCACAAGGAGTATGCAAGGGTAGAGAGCGTGCAACCATATTTAAAAAATTTGTAATTGGTACCCATAATAAATCTCGTTTAATAGCAAGTGTAATGGGATAAACATAGGCCCTGTCTAACCTGTGATGATAACAGACCCAATACCACCAAGCTTGAAAAGAAACTTTTGAAGCATCCTTCCAAGATTTAGTGATTTGATGAAACGCTACAGCTATAAGTAAATCAATAATGGAGGTATTAGTAGTGGAAGAAGACCATATGTCTGAGAGACTACCCAAGAAAATATGTGAAAAGGTAAAGAGGAAATGAGTGGAAATTTTTTTGCTGATCTGTCGCCACACGTCATTCCAAAATTTATAAATCACTGGGCATGTAAATAACATATGTTTAAGATCCGCCGGTGAAGCGGAACAGGTCCAGCAAGTAGAGGGAATAGAGGGATCAATTATATTTAGTTTAGCAGGAGTGATTAAAAGTCTATTGTATATAAAAAATAACGTTTGGGTTGTATTAGCTGTTCTAGATGATTTCCTTATTTTGATCCAAATTTTTTGCCATGTGGGAGCAGAAAAAGAGTCCTCTAAATCTGATTCCCAATCTCTTTCCACTTTGGATTTATCCCGAGTATTAGAAGTATCTCTTAACAATTTGTAGACTTGGGAAGCGGAAGAAGAGGCAAGTAAAGAAGGGAGAGGAAGAGGAGAAGAATTGGTGTGAGTGATGGAGGAAGAGAGGGAATCATAACTAGTTTGTGCAGCCGCACGTAATAAATTATAGTTAGATTCAAAGGATACTGGTAAAGAAAAACGAGATTGAAGAGTATCGAAAGAGATACAAGTCCCTGCATGAAAAAGTTGATGAGTCCAATGAAGACCAAAATCCCTCCAGTCCCTCCAAAAAAGCATCTTATTTCTTATTGTAATAAGAGGATTATACCACAAGGAGGACTGCAAGAAACGTGAGCGATCATCGGAACCACCCCGCAAAAGAGGAGAAAATATTTTCCGAGAGTTTTTAAGAATGGGAAGAGAGAATCTCTTGGGAATATGAGACAGAGACACAAATTCTTCAAAATTAAAAGGATGAAAGAAAGATGATTCAACGTCTACCCATAAAGGCTGAGAAGGGCTATCAGAAATATGATCAGATAATAAGGGAACTGAATGCTGAAGAAAAAATGAAATATGATAAGTAGCAAAATCCGGAAAGTTAACTCCACCCAATTGTTTAGGGCATTTAAGTTTGGCAAAGGACATCCTAGCTTTTTTATGATGCCATAAGAATTTTGATAAGATGGAGTAAATATTTTTATAACAGGATTTAGGGATGTTAAGTGGAAGATTGGAAAGATAGAACAAAATTATTGGAACTAACATCATTTTAATAGAATCTAATCTACCCCACCAAGATAAAAACAAGGGATGCCATCGAGTTGTAGAGTCTTTTAAAGTTGTTAGTAGGTTGTTAAGATTTAGCGCTACAGTGTCTTTAATAGAAGGTGTAAACCACAAACCTAAGTATTTGATCTTAGTCGGGCTCCAATGAAAAGAAGAGGCCAAAAAATCTATATGGAAGCAAAACTTATTTAGAGGAAGGATTTCACATTTATCTACATTAAGTTTATAACCCGATACCTTCGCAAACTCAGAGACTTCAGATAAAAATGATGGAATAGAGGATTGGGGGTTGGAAATAAATAAAAGTATATCATCCGCATATGCCGAAAGTTTCAAATATTTATCTCCATAAGGGAAACCGGCGATATCTTTATTTTCTCGAATTTTTATCAAAAAGGGTTCCAATGCTAAAATAAAAAGAAGAGGAGAGAGGGGACATCCTTGTCGGACACCCCTAAAGAGAGGAAAAGAAGACGAGACAAGGCCATTAGCTAATATAAAGGATCTAGGGAAGGAGTATAGTAAAGAGATATACGCAAGAAATTTCGGGCCAAAACCAAACCAAACAAGAACTGCGAACATAAATTGCCAGTTAACCCTATCAAATGCTTTTTCAGCATCTAATGCAATAGCAGCTAAAGAGTGTTGGTAAGAGTGAGACTTACTTAATTCATTAAAAAAGAGTCGAGTATTGTCAGAGAGGTGACGGCCCTTAATGAAACCACACTGTTCCTTACCAATTAATTTAGGTAAAATATTTTCGAGACGAAGCGCTAGAATTTTTGCAAATATTTTGTAATCCAGGTTGATTAGAGAAATGGGTCTATAATTTTTACATAGGGTATGGTCCTTATTCTCTTTAGGAAGGAGACAAATTAAGGCTTCTTGAAATGAGCCCTCAGATTTTTTGGACGATATAAAGAATGAAAATAGTTGATGAAGTTTAGGAACAAGTAATTTGGAAAAATGTAGATAGAATTCGATCGTGAATCCATCTGGGCCAGGAGCTTTGCCTTTTTTAAGCACGTGAATAGAATCCAGAATGTCTTTAGGACCTATATCCGCTTCTAAGGGGGCAAAATCAATTTCTGGAAAGGAAGGGGAGGGAATAGAGGATAAATATTGATCAATGTCAGTTAACAGGGGAGGAGACTCCGGAGTATAAAGTTTTTGATAAAAATTAGTGAATTCCATCAGAATATCCTCATCCTTGTGGAGTGTGACATTTGATGAGGAGACAATGGATTCGATTCTTGTACGTTCTCTTTTGACTTTAAGATATTTGGCAAGAAGATTACCTGCCTTATTCTGAGCAGTATAATACTTGGCACTAGATTTAAGTAAAAATAAGTTTGCAGATTCGGTGGAGAGTTTATTGAAAGAGAATTTAGCTTTAAGAAGCTTATCCAAATCAGAATGGGATTTAGTTAAGTAGTAAGAATGCTCCAATTGTTTAATTTGCAGGTTAATCGATTGTAAAGATTGAGAGGCAGCACGCCTCTTACGGGAGACAAATGAAATAATGAAATCTCTAGAAGCAGCTTTAAAAGTGTCCCATAACACCTGAGGGGATATCAGAGGAGATTCATTTTCCGTAAAAAATAGGGATGAAAACTCAAGAAAAGCTGGGGTAAATTTGGGATCTAATAGGAGAGAATTATTAAACCTCCATCTCCGTGTACCTTTTATGGGAGGGAGTAAATCTAGTTGCAAGGAAACCGGAGCATGATCAGAAATTAAAATAGAACCTATTTCAGAATGAGTAATATATTGAGTCAAGGCCTTAGAAATAAAAATGTAGTCAATCCGGGATTGGGAAGAATGGGCTGGTGAATAATACGTGTATTCCCTAAGTGTAGGATGGCAAAGCCTCCAGGAGTCAACAAGAGAACGTTGGGAAATAGTGGAATTGAATTGAGTGTGCATGAGAGAGGGCAAGAAATGGGAGTTGGACCGTCGATCTATAAGAGGATCCACCACTGTGTTACAATCTCCCCCCAAAACAAGGTAATCATCAGAGAACTGCATCAATGAGTTGAGCATTTGGGGCCAAAATAATTTATCCTGTGTGGTGGGAGCATACACATTAACAATGGTTATAGGAATGTTATCAATCAACAAAGATACAGTCACCCACCTACCCTCAGAGTCATTGGCTTGGTTTGTAACTTTGATATTTAACCGCTTATGACAGAGAATAGCCACACCATTACGCCTCCCTGAACCAGGAGATGCAAAAACATGACCTACCCAATTACGACGTAATTTGGTAATTTCAACCTCTTTTATATGAATTTCTTGTAATAATACAATATCCCCTTTCGAACTCGCTAAATGGGATAACACACGTTGCCGTTTGATGGGAGAACCCAATCCTTTAACATTCCAAGTAAGTATAGTTATCGACATCTAAGAATATAACTTATACTAGAAAAACTATGTGAAAGTCAAAAATATACAAAGGTGATAAAATATAAAGCAACTTATAAAGAACTTGAGAAAAAATGACATTGCACCTAAAGAAGTATTGAAAGACTAATATAGGGAAATATGAAATAGGAGAAAGTCTTGGAGAAGAAAGATTGTAAGCAGAAAGGCATGAAACAAGAAGATTGAGGATCAGAAATAAGTAAGAAAAGAAATAACAAGGATAGAAAAAGGGCCAGAACGAGAAGGAAAGAGAATAAAAGGTAAAAGAAAAAGGTGAGAAGAAACGTGTATTACAAAAAATGACGAAAAAGTACGATAACAAATAAACATACCACCAGAGAGAATGAAGAACGGGGTTGGTGAAGCCACATGAGGAAGATGGGACACTGAGACGGGAGACTCCAGGATGACGGTAAGGAAGGGACATCTGCTAGGCAAGCTGAGGATAACAAGGAACAATGAAGGACCACAAAGTCGCTACCTGATAGGGGGAAGAAGAAGGAACAAATTAACCCAACATCACGGTATACAATACATTAAGGGAGAAATTAAACAGCACTAAGGATGAAACAAACAGATACTACTAAAGTAAATAAATCCATCATGACTGAGGCACTTCCATGGACTCCGTTCTGCCACTGTTCAGAAATTGTTGGAGCAGCGCTGGATCTTCATAATTGGTAGTTTTGTTATTATAAATCACCTTAAAAAGACATGGATGAAATAAACCGTAGCGTGCGTTTATGCTGCGTAACGCAGGTCTCATGTCCAAGAATTTTTTCCACGGTCAGCAGTCATTTTAGCGTAATCCTGGGCAAAGAAAATATTAGAACCATGCCAAGCAATTTTCCCTCGTTGTTTGGCAGCTTGAAGGACTCTGAGTAGATCCGTATACTCCAAAAAGTACAAAATGACTCCTCTCGGTTTAGTAGTTGATGATGGAGAAGAACGGGATAATGTACCTAAACGATGCGCTCTTTGAATATTTAACGAAGGAGTTTCAGGAAGACCCAAAAGAGTTGGCAAAAAAGATTTGAAAAAAGATATCGGATTAGCACCTTCAAGTCCTTCAATTAATCCGTAAATGCGCAGATTATTGCGCCTATTACGATTTTCCAAATTTTCAATCTGTTGCTTAAGTTGAACAACCTCCTTAGAAATAAGAGGAACTTGAGCCATGAGACTTTGGACAGAGCCAACACGTAATTCCAGATCACCAACTCTTTTTTCGGTGATAGACCAGTTGGCTTCTAGATTCTGAAGTCTGGCGTTAGTTTCCTCCATATGCGGTTTTAGGGCACGAATTTCATCGAGAAGGAGCTCCATAGATATTGAGGATGATGAATTGGTGGGAGAAGGTGGGTTAGCTTTAATCCGTTTACCAGAAGTAGATGGTGACGCAGAAGGTATCTTGGAGCTTTGTTTAGCATTTAAACGAGGGGTGAGCGGTATAGTAGATTTGGCGCCAACAGAGTCCTTGATAGCCTCCTCAGAATGATCTTGTAAAATATCAAAGGGATTATAGGTCTCTAAATTCGCCTCGGTGGAGGAACGAGCAGCATTACAATTGCCGCGAGGCATGATGGTATGTGAGAAGATACTCAGAGTACGTCAAAAGTGAGCAAAAATTTGAAAAAATGCAAAGAAAGTGGAAAACAGCAGTCCAAGCTAATATCAGGAGATAATGTTGAAAAGTAACTGCAAGCGCCGAGGACAAATAATATAAGTGCTGCTCAAAAAATGAAGGAAGAACGTGATAATAACAGAAAAAGCAGTTAACTGTTAACCAGCATCGTCACACAGCCTCAGGTGGGAAGCCTAAGATCGTTGAAAAAACAAAATGGCGGCCGCGACGATGAGGCAACAGAAAAACGTTAAATTAAGCATGCCAGTCTCACCCTGTGGAAAAATAGAGGTAGCATTCTGATGAGCGGCAGTTCCGAATGCCGAAACAAACAATTCCGGTGTTTTTAGTGAAGAAGCGTTGCCTGCAGAGGTCGCGCTCCCTCACGTCTCGGCAGAGCTCCCGGGAGCAGCGGCCATCTTCGAAGGCTCCGAAGCCACGCCCCCAAGCCATATACTCTTAATGGCAGCACTGCACTTACAATGTCTATGAATAGACTTAGACAATTTACGGGTACAGGGCTCATGCACCTGTACCCTCACCACTGGTTTAATACACCCAGCTAGAGGGTAGACTGATCTATGCCAGGGTAGTGGGTTGTAGGCATGGCACACAGAGATGTGTGCCATGTCGACTCTTCGCTTTGTTCTGCACCAAAACACGCAGTGTGTGTGTAAGGGTACAGGACCTCTAAGGGTGGCACACTAAGTGCTGCAGCCCTTAGAGGCCTTCTCTGGTCATAGTGCCCAGGGTACCTGTGGTACTATTTACCAGGGACTGACCTGTGGCCAGAGATGCCAATTGGATTTAGGCTTCAATTTAGGGAAGGAACATAGGCCCTGGGTACCTGATTAGCAGAAGCCCAGGGCACACTCAGTAAAAACACATCAGCAATTCAGCCAAAAGTGGGGGCAACCATGCAGAAAGAGGGCACTTTCTCACAGGTAACAGAAAATATAGGTGAAATGCACAGATAGAGAAGAAGAGTGTGGTAGACAGAGGTGACATTGAGATAATTAGAGAAAGAGAGAAGAGAGGTAGCGAGAAGGGTGGGGATGTAGTAATTGGCGAGAAATAAAGCAAAGCAGTACAATAAGATAAAGAAGTAGAGACAAAATTGAAGTAGTGAAAGGTTAGGTTGGCAGACAGGGAAGAGGTACAGAGAGAAAGAAGGTAAACAGTTGGGGTGAGGTTAAGGATAATTTAGAGGGAGTTAGAATGGGAACTAGAGTGAGGGAGGTAGGTGGTCAAATTGAGAAAAGGGAATGGTGATAGAAAAAGACAGGTTAGAGAGTAAGTTCATCTTGCCTGGGGGCCCTTGGAAGATGGTGAGGTTATACCAGGTGCAGGTATTCCAAGTGTTGTGCAGATCAAATGGCAATTGGGGTAAACTTAAAGGAAGGGCAAAACATTTTTCATTTACTGATAACTTTGACACAGTTTTATCAGCATGTTTAGACTACTTCTGGAATCTCTGTTTCATTCAGGTTCATTACAGGGAGTCAGATTTAAAGGGGGATCAAACAAATGCTACTTATAGAATAAATGTGGCACCAGTTGATTAATCCAATAATAATATTGTTGCCATTTGATGACTGCGTGAAATTTGAAGGACAGCAAGTTAAGCCAAGAATCAGAATGGCACTACCTTGCTAAAGGCTTTGTACAATGCAGTATTGGTACATGACAAATGAATATGGCACAACATAAAAAAACAGGAAAATCAGGAAAAACACGAAAATCATGGAAAGATGCAGTTAAATGTTAATCATAGTTCATCAAGCAAAAACCAAAAAAGCTCTGGGTTTTGCCAACCACAGTATGCAACATACAATGGGCACTATTGGCAGTGCCAGTGCCAGTGCCCTGCGATACAATTATACTCCTTAGCCAGTGACATGTAAACAACAAGCATTTGCAGTGCAAGAGGTCACGCATTCAGGTAGTTTGAGCTATTGGCATTGTGAATGACAATGCCTTTTATTTATGTTTTGGGCCTTCTCGACTGCTTGTTAGATTGTAAATATAAGAGGAAGAGACCAGCCTATGATGTCTTCAAAATAGTGATAAATAGTGCAGTGAAGATGTGTAAAAGTTTTAAATTGCACAGAGACAAAGTGTGAAGTGAGAGTTACATATGATCCGAGCTATAAACACTAACAAAGTGCTCCAACACCTTTCGCTCTGTGATTACACTGTTGCTGCTCAGGAGGAAGAGAGGGGGGGCTATTTCCTGCCCTCTCTGTGGTTTGAGTGTACAGTGTGGCATTGCGTAATGTAATTGCTGTCTTTGGAATGATAAAAAACACTCCAGCTGTAGTAGGGCCCTGGCTTCACTTCCTGGTTCAGGGCGGACTGTGCTTTAGGGCAGTCATGGAGGGAGGGAGGGATGGTCAAGGCTGCAGCTCTGGCCTCGTGCAGTCCCCCTGCTATTACTAGTGAGAGAGAGAAGCTGAGGGTGGTGGTATTGGTGGGGATGGTATTGGTGGCAGTGGTATTGGTGGTGGTGGTGTTGGTATTGGTGATGGTGGTATTGGTGGTGGTGGTATTGGTGGTGGTGGTGGTATTGGTGGTGGTGGTGGCATTGGTGGTGGTATTGGAGGAGGTGGTGGTATTGGTGGTGGTGGTATTAGTGGTGTGGTATTGGTATTGGTGGTGGTACTGGTATTGGTGGTGGTGGGATTGATGGTGGTGGTATTGGTGGTGGTGGCATTGGGGGTGGTATTGGTATTGGTGGTAGTGATACTGGCATTGGTGGTTGTGGAATTGGTGGTGGGTATTGGTTGTGGTATTGGTGGTGGTGGTGGTGGTATTGGTGGTGGTGGTATTTGTGGTATTGGTGGTGATGGTGGTATTGGTGGTGGTATTGGAGGTGGTGGTGGTATTGGTGGTGGTGGTATTGGTGGTGGTATTGGTGGTGGTATTGGTGGTGATTGTGGTATTGGTGGTGGTGGTGGTGGTATTGGTGGTGGTGGTGGCATTGGTGGTGGGGGTATTGGAGGTGGTGGTATTAGTGGTGGTGGAAGTATTGATGGTATTGGTGGTGGTGGTGGTACTGGTGGTGGTGATATTGGTGGTGGTATTGGTATTGGCGGTGGTATTGGTGGTGGTGGTACTGGTATTGGTGGTGTTGATATTGATGATGGTATTGGCAGTGGTATTGGTGATGGTGGTGGTGGTATTGGTGGTGGTGCTATTGGTGGTGGTATTGGTAGTGGTGGTTGTGCTATTGGTGGTGGGGGTATTGGTTGTGGTATTGGTGGTGATGGTACTGGTGGTGGTTCTGGTGGTATTTATTGAGGTACTCTTGGTGGTGGTGGTATTGGTGGTGGTGGTATTGTTGGTAGTATGTTTGGTTGAGGTGGTAGGGAACGTGGTGGTACTGAATGTGGTGGTATTGGTGGTGGTGATATTGATGGTGGTATTGGTGGTGGAGGTGGTAGGCGTATTGGTGGCAGTATTGGTGGTGGTATTAGTGGCAGTGGTATTGGTAGTGGTGGTGGTTTTGGTGGCGGTAGTATTGGTGGTGGCAGTATTGGTGGTGGTATTGGTGTTGGTGGTATTGGTGGTAGTATTGGTGGTGTTGGTATTTGTGCAGGTGGTATTGGTCGTATTGGTGGTGCTGATGGTATTGGTGGTGGTGGTGGTGGTATTGGTGGTGGCATTGGTGTTGATGGAGGTGGTGGTGAAGGTGGGGGTATTGATGGTGGTATTGGTGGTGGTGGTGGCGGTAGTTGTATTGGTGGTTGTAGTGGTGGTGGTGGAGGTATTGGTGGTGGTGGCGGTATTGGTGGTGGTGGTATTGGTGGTGGTGGTATTGGTGGTGGTATTGGTGATGGTCATGGTAGTGGTGGTGGTATTGGTGGTGGAGGTGGTATTGGCGAAAGAGGTGGTATTGGTGGTGATGGTAGTATTGGTGGTGGTGGGATTAGTGATGGTATTGGTGGTGGTAGTATTGGTGGTGGGGGTATTGGTGCTTTAGTCGTGGTGGTGTAGATTTTGGAAGTGGTACTGGTGGTGGTAAGGGTGGTGGTGGTGGTATTGGTGGTGATGATGGTATTGATGTTCCGTGGTATTGGTGGTAGTATTGGTGGGGGTGGTTGTATTGGTGGTGTTGGCAGTATTGGTGGTGGTATTGGTGCTGGGTGTATTGAGGTGGTATTGGTGGCAGTGTTATTAGTGGTGGTGGTGGTATTGGTGGTGAGGGTGGTATTGGTGGTGGTGTTATTGATGTTGGTATAGGTGTTGGTGGTGTTGGTGGTGGTATTGGTAGTGTTGGTACTGGTGGGGGTGTTATTGGTGGTGGTGGTATTGGTAGTATTGGTGGTGGTGGTTGTATTGGTGGTGGTGGTGGTTGTGGTATTGGTGGTAGTATTGGTGGTTGAGGTGGTAGGGAATGTGTGGTACTGATTGTGGCAGTATTGGTGGTGGTGGTACTGTTGGTGGTGGTGGTAGTGGTATTGGTGGCGGTAGTGCTGGTTGTGGAGGTATTGGAAGTGGTGCTGGTATTGGTTGTGGAGGTATTGGTGGTGGAGGTGGAGGTGGAGGTGGTCTTAGTGGTGGTGGTGGTGGTTTTGGTGGTGGTGGTATTGGTGGTGGTGGTATTGATGCTGGTGGCATTGGTGGTGTATTGGTCGTATTGGTGGTGCTGATTGTATTGGTGGTGGTGGTGGAATTGGTGGTGGTATTGATGGTGGCATTGATGGTGATACAGGTGGTGGTGAAGGTGGTGGTACTGATGGTGGTGGTGGTATGGGTGGTGGTGGTATTGATGGTGGTATTGGTGGTGGTAGTGGTATTGGTGGTTGTATTGGTGGTGGTGGCGTTAAAGGTGGTGGTGGTATTGGCAGTTGTTCTGGTGATGGTATTGGTGGTATTTTTGGAGGTGGTGGTATTGATGGTGGTGGTATTGGTGGTGTTAGTGGTTTTGGAGGTGGTGGTAATGGTATTGGTGGTGTTGGTGGTGTTGGTGGTTTTTGTGGTCGTGGTGTTGGCGGTGGTGGTGGTATTGGTGGTGTTAGTAGTATTGGTGGTATTAGCAGTGGTATTGGTGGTATTGGTGGTGGTACTGGTATTGGTGGTATTGGTATTGGTATTCTTATTGGTGGTGGTATTGGTATTGGTTGTGCTGGTATTGGTGGTGGTGGTGTTGGTGGTGTTATTGGTGATGGGGGTGGTAGTGGTGGTGGTGTTGGAGGTGGTGTTGGTGGTGGTGGTATTGGCAGTGGCTGTGGTATTGGTGGTGGTGGTGGTAGTGGTATTGGTGGTGGATGTGGTATTGGCGAAGGTGGTGGTATTAGTGGTGATGGTAGTATTGGTGGTGGTGGGATTAGTGATGGTATTGGTGGTGGTGGTATCAGTCGTGGTAGTGGTATTAGTTGTGGTGTAGATTTTGGAAGTGGCACTGGGGGTGGTGATGATGGTATTGATGTTCGGTGTATTGGTGGTGGTATTGGTGGGGGTGGTTGTATTGGTGGTGGTGGTAGTATTGGTGGTGGTATTAGTGCTGGGTGTATTGGTGGTGGTATTGGTGGTGGTGTTATTAGTGGTGGTGGTGGTATTGGTGGTGGTGGTGGTATTGGTGGTGGCGTTATCGAGGTTGGTATTGGTGTTGGTGGTATTGGTGGTGGTATTGGTGGTGTTGGTACTGGTGGGATGTTATTGGTGATGGTTGTATTGGTAGTATTGGTGGTGGTTGTGGTATTTGTGGTGGTATTGGTGGTAGTATTGGTAGTAGTATTGGTGGTTGAGGTGGTAGGGAACTTGGTGGTATTGATTGTGGTGGTATTGGTGGTGGCGGTATTGGTGGTGGTGGTGTTAGTGGTATTGGTGGTGGTATTGCTGGTTGTGGAGGTATTAGCAGTGGTGCTGGTATTGGTGGTGGAGGTCTTAGTGGTGGTGGTATTGGTGGTGGTGGTATTGGTGGTGGTATTGGTATTGTTGGTGTTGGTATTGGTGCTATTGGTGGTGGTGGTGGTATTGGTGATGGTGGTGGTATTGGTCATAGTGGTATTGGTGATGATATTTGTGGTGGTGAAGGTTATGGTACTGATGGTGGCAGTTGTATTAGTGGTGGTATTGATGGTGGTATTGGTGGTGGTATTGGAGGTAGTGGTGGAGGTGGTAGTGGTGGTGGTTTGTGGTATTAGTGATGGTGGTATTAGTGGTGGCAGTGGTGGTGTTGGTGGCAGCGGTGTTGGTGCTGGTATTGGTGGTGGTGGTATTGGTGGTGGTATTGGTGGTGTTCATATTGGTGGTGGTATTGGTGGTCGTGGTGGTTTTGGTGGTGGTGGTATTGGTGGTAGTATTGGTGGTGGCATAGGTGGTGGTGAAGGTGGTGGTGCAGATGGTGATGGTGGTATTGGTGGTGGTGGTGGTTGTAGTGGTACTGGTGGTGGAATTGATGGTGGTAGAGATATTGGTGGTGGTGGTGGTACTGGTGGTGGTAGTGGTGGTGGTATTGGTGGTGCTATTGGTGGGCATGGTATTGGTGGTGGAGGTATTGGTGGTGGTAATGATGGTAGTATTGGTGGTGGGGTAGTGAGGAACATGGTGGCACTGATGGTGGTGCTATTGGAAGTGGTGGTATTGGTAGTGGCAGTGGTAGTGGTATTGGTGGTGGTTTTGGTGGTGATGATGGTATAGGTGTTCGGTTGTATTGGTGGTGGTGGTTGTATTGGTGGTGATAGCAGTATTGGTGGTATTAGTAGTGGTATTGGTGGTATTGGTGGTGGTACCGGTATTGGTAGTGGTGGTATTGGTGGTGGTATTGGTGATGGTGGTGGTAGTGGTGGTGGTATTCGGGGTGGTATTGTTGTTGTTGGTGGTGGTGGTATTGGCAGTGGCGGTGGTATTGAAGGTGGTGGTGGTAGTGGCATTGGTGGTGGAGGTGGTATTGGCAAAGGTGGTGGTATTAGTGGTGATGGTAGTATTGTTGGTGGTGGGATTAGTGATGGTATTGGTGGTGGTGGTATCAGTCGTGGTAGTGGTATTAGTGGTGGTGTAGATTTTGGAAGTGGTACTGGTGGTGGTAATGGTGGTGGTGGTGGTATTGGAGGTGATGATGGTATTGATGTTCAGTGGTATTGGTGGGGTGGTTGTATTAGTGGTGGCGGTAGTATTGGTGGTGGTATTGGTGCTGGGTGTATTGGTGGTGGTAATGGTGGTGGTATTGTTAGTGGTGGTGGTGGTATTGGTGGTGGTGGTGGTATTGGTGGTGGCGTTATTGATGTTGGTATTGGTGTTGGTGGTATTGGTGGTGTTGGTACTGGTGGGGGTGTTATTGGTGGTGGTGGTGGTATTGATAGTATTGGTGGTGGTGGTGGTGGTATTGGTGGTGGTGATATTGGTGGTGGTTGTGGTATTTGTGGTGGTATTGGTGGTAGTATTGGTAGTAGTATTGGTGGTTGAGGTGGTAGGGAACGTGGTGGTATTGATTGTGGTGGTATTGGTGGTGGTATTGGTGGTGGTGGTGGTAGTGGTATTGGTGGTGGTATTGCTGGTTGTGGAGGTATTATCAGTGGTGCTGGTATTGGTGGTGGAGGTATTGGTGGCGGTGGGGGTCTTGGTGGTGGTGGTATTGCTGGTAATGGTATTGGTGGTGGTTTTGGTGGTGGTGGTATTTGTATTGGTGGTGTTGGTATTGGTGCTATTGGTGGTGGTGGTGGTGGTATTGGTGGTAGTGGTGGTATTGGTGGTGGTGGTGGTATTGGTGGTGGTGGTGGTATTGGTCGTAGTGGTGTTGGTGATGGTATTGGTGGTGGTATTGGTGGTGGTATTGGTGGTGGTGAAGGTATGGTACTAATGGTGGCAGTGGTATTGGTGGTGGTATTGATGGTGGTACTGGTGGTGGTGGTATTTGTGGTAGTGGTGGAGGTGGTAGTGGTATTGGTGGTGGTTTGTGGTATTAGTGGTGGTGGTATTAGTGGTGGCAGTGGTGGTGTTGGTGGCGGTGGTATTGGTGCTGGTGGTGGTATTGGTGGTGGTATGGGTGGTGTTCGTATTGGTGGTGGTATTGGTGGGGGTGATGGTTTTGGTGGTGGTGGTATTGGTGGTAGTATTGGTGGTGGCATAGGTGGTGGTGCTGATGGTGGTGGTGGTATTGGTAGTGGTGGTATTGGTGGTGGTGGTGGTATTGGTGTTGGTATTGGTGGTAGTATTGGTGGATGAGGTGGTGGGGATCATGGTGGTACTGATAGTGGTGGTATTGGTGGTATTGGTAGTGGTGGTGGTGGTGGTAATGGTGGTATTGGTGGTGGTGAAGGTGGTGGTACTAATGGTTGTGTTGGTGATATTGGTGGTGCTGGTATTGATGTTGGGATTGGTGGTGGTGGTGGTATTGGTGGTGGTAGTGGTGGTGGTGGCGGTGGTTTTGGTGGTGGTGTTGGTATTGGTGGTGGTGGTATTGGTGGTGGTATAGGCGGTGTTGGTATTGGTGGTGGTGGTGGTATTGGTGGTGGTGGTATTGGTGGTGGTGGTATTGGTGGTGGCATTGGGGTGATGGAGGTAGTGGTGAAGGTGGTAGTACTGATGGTGGTGGTATTTTTGGTGGTGGTATTGATGGTGATATTGGTGGTGGTGGTATTGGTGGTGGTGGTGGTAGTGGTATTGGTGGTTGTATTGGTGGTGGTACAGGTATTGGTGGTGGTGGCGGTATAGGTGATGGTAGTATTGGTGGTGGTGGCGGTAGTGGTGGTGGTATTGATGGTGGTACTATTCGTGGTGGTGGTGGCGGTGGTATTGACGGTGGTGGTATGGTGGTGATGGTGGCATTGGTGGGGGTATTGGTGGTAGTAGTGGTATTGGAGGTGGTAGTAGTGGTATTGGTGGTGTTGGTGGTGGTGTTGGTGATGTTGGTGGTTTTTGTGGTGGTGGTGTTGGCAGTGGTGGTGGTAATGGTGGTGCTGGTAGTATTGGTGGTATTAGTGGTGGTATTGGTGGTGGTACTGGTATTGTTGGCGGTTGTATTGGTAGTGGTATTATTATTGGTGGTTGTATTGGTATTGGTGGTGGTGGTATTGGTGGTGGTATTGGTGATGGTGGTGGTAGTATTGATGGTGCTGTTGGTGGTGGTGGAAGTATTGGTGATGGTGGTGGTATTGGCGGTGGTGGTGGTAGTATTGGTGGTGGTGCTGTTGGTGGTGGTGGAAGTATTGGTGGTGGTGGTGATATTGGCGGTGGTATTGATGGTGTACTGGTGGTGGTGGTGGTATTGGTTGAGGTGGTGGTATTGATGGTGGTGGTATTGGAGGTGATGGTTGTGGTGGTGGTATTGGTGGTGTTGGTGTTATTGGTGGTGGTTTTGGTGGGAGCGGTGGTATTGCTGGTGGATTGTGGTATTAGTGGTGTTGGTGGGGGTGGTGGGGGTTTTGGTGGAAGTGGTATTGGTGGAGGTGGTGGTATTGGTATTAGTGGTGGTGGTAATGGTGGTGGTGGTGGTATTGGTGGTGGTGGTGCTATTGGTGATGGTACTGGTGGTGGCATAGGTGGTGGTGCTGATTGTGGTGGTGGTGGTTGTAGTGGTATTTTTGGTGGAATTGGTGGTGGTAGAGGTATTGGTGGTGATGGTATTGGTGGTGGTAGTGGTGGAGTAATTGGTGGTGGTGCTATTCATGGTGGTTTTGGTGGTGGTATTGGCAGTGGTAGCGTTATTTGTAGTGGTATTGGTGGTATTTTTGGAGGTGGTGGTATTGATGGTGGTGGTAGTGGTATTGGAGGTGGTGGTAGTGGTATTGGTGGTGTTGGTGGTATTGGTGGTGGTGGTGGTTTTGGTGTTGGTGGTGTTGGCAGTGGTGGTGGTATTGATGGTGGTGGTAGTATTGGTGGTGGTATTGGTGGAATTAGTGGTGGTACTGCTATTGGTGGTGGTGGTATTGGTATTATTATTAGTGATGGTATTGGTATTTGTAGTGGTGGTATTGGTGGGGGTTTTGGTGGTGGTGGTGGTATTTGGTGATCATGGTGGTATTGGTGGTGGTGGTATTGGTGGTATTGGTATTGGTACTATTGGTAGTGGTGGAAGTATTGGTGGTGGTAGTGCTATTGGTGGTGGTATTGCTGGTGGTGGTGGTATTGGTGGTGGTGGTATTGGTGGTGATGGTATTGGTGGAGGTGGTGGTATTAATGGTGGTGGTATTGGTGGTGGTATTGGAGGTGGTGGTAGTGGTATTGGTTTTGTTGGTTGTGGTGTTGGTGGTATTGGCGGTGGTGGTTTTGTGGTGGTGGTGTTGGCGGTGGCGATGGTATTGATGGTGGTGGTAGTATTGGTGGTGGTACTGTATTAGTGGGGTTGGTATTGGTATTGGCGGTGGTATTGGTGGTGGTGGTATTGGTGGTGTTGGTTGTATTGGTTGTGGTGGTATTGGTGGTGGTGATATTGCTGGTGCTGGTAGTGGTATTGGTGGTGGTATTGCTGGTGGTGGTATTGTTTGCAGTGCTGGTGGTAGTATTGGTGGTGGTAGTATTGGTGGTGGTGGTATAGGTGGTGGTGGTATTGGTGGTGGTGAAGGTAGTGGTGGAGGTGGAGGTGGTGGTATTGATGGTTGTGGTGGTATTAGTGGTGGTGAAATTGGTGGTATTTGTTGTGGTATAGGTGGTGGTGGAGGTATTGGTGGTGGCATTGGTGCTGATGGAGGTGGTGGTGAAGGTGATGGTACTGATGGGGGTGGTGGTATTTGTGGTGGTGGTAATGATGGTGGTATTGGTGGTTGTGGTATTGGTGGTGGAGGTGGTAGTGGTATTGGTGCTGGTTGAGGTAATGGTGGTGGCATTGGATGTGGTGGTATTGGTGGTGGTAGTGGTGGTGGTATTGGTGGTGGTGGTAATGGTTGTGGTGGCATTGGTGGTGGTATCGGCAGTGGTGGTGGTATTGGTAGTGGTATTGGTGGTGGTGGTATTTTTGGAGTTGGTGGTCTTGATGGTGGTGTTGATGGTGGTAGCGGTATTGGAGGTGGTGGTAGCGGTATTGGTGGTGTTGATGGTATTGTTGGTTGGGGTGGTTTTAGTGGTGGTGGTGCTTGCGGTGGTGGTGGTATTGGTGATGGTGGTAGTATTGGTGGTATTGATGATGGTATTGGTGGTAATGTTGGTGGTACCGATATTGTTGGTGGTGGAATTGGTAGTGGTAATATTATTGGTATTGGTATTGGTGATGGTGGTGGGATTAGTGATGGTATTGGTGGTGGTGGTATCAGTTGTGGTAGTGGTATTAGTGGTGGTGTAGATTTTGGAAGTGGTACTGGTGGTGGTAATGGTGGTGGTGGTGGTGGTATTAGAGGTGATGATGGTATTGATGTTCGGTGATATTGGTGGGGGTGGTTGTATTGGTGGTGGTGGTAGTATTGGTGGTGGTTTTGGTGCTAGGTGTATTGGTGGTGGTGTTATTAGTGTTAGTGGTGGTATTGGTGGTGGTGGTGGTATTGGTGGTAGCGTTATTGATGTTGGTATTGGTATTGGTGGTATTGGTGGTGGTATTGGTGGTGTTGGTACTGGTGGGGGGTGTTATTTGTGGTGGTGGTGGTATTGGTAGTATTGGTAGTGGTGGTGGTATTGGTGGTGGTGATATTGGTGGTGGTTGTGGTATTTGTGGTAGTATTGGTGGTAGTATTGGTAGTAGTATTGGTGGTTGAGGTGGTAGGGAACGTGGTGGTATTGATTGTGGTGGTATTGATGGCGGTGGTATTGGTGGTGGTGGTGGTGGTGGTATTTTTGCAGTTGGTGGTATTTATGGTGGTGGGATTGGTAGTGCTAGTGGTATTGGAGGTGGTGGTAGTGGTATTGGTGGTGGTGTCTGTGGTATTGGTGGTGGTGGTGGTTTTGGTGGTGGTGGTGTTGGCGGTGGGGATGGTATTGATGGTGGTTGTAGTATTGGTGGTGGTATTGGTAGAATTAGTGGTGGTACTGCTATTGGTGGTGGTGGTATTGGTAGTGGTATTATTATTGGTGATGGTATTGGTATTTGTAGTGGTGGTATTGATAGTGGTGGTTTTGGTGGTGGTATTGGTGATGGTGGTGGTATTGGTGGAGGTAGTGGTGGTGGTATTGGTAGTCGTGCTATTGGTGATGGTGGAAGTATTGGTGGTGGTATTAGCGGTGGTATTGCTGGTGGTGGTGGCATTGGTGGTGGTGTTGGTGTTGGTGGTAGTATTGGTGGTGGTGGTATTGGTGGAGGTGTTATTGGTGGTGGTATTTGTGGTGGTGGTATTGATGCTATTGGTAGTGGTATTGGTGATAGTGGTGGTATTAGTGGTAGTGTGTTGGTAGTGGTATTGGTGGTGGTATTGGCGGTGGTGAAAGTGGTGGTACTGATGGTGGTGGTGGTATTGGTGATGGTAGTGGTGGTGGTATTGGTGGTGGTTTGTGGTATTAGTGGTGTTGGTGGGGGTGGTGGTTTTGGTGGAAATGGTATTGGTGGAGGTGGTAGTATTCATGGTGTTGGTATTGGTGATGGTGGTATTGTTGGTGGTTTTGGTGGTGGTGGTGCTATTGGTGATGGTACTGGTGGTGGCATAGGTGGTGGTGAAGGTGGTGGTGCTGATTTTGGTGGTGGTTTTAGTGGTATTTGTGGTGGAATTGGTGGTGGTAGAGATATTGGTGGGGGTGGTATTGGTGGTGGTGGTATTGGTGGTGGTAGTGGTGGAGGAATTGATGGTGCTATTCATGGTGGTATTGGTGGTGGTATTCGCGGTGGTAGTGTTATTTGTAGTGGTATTGGGGGTGGTGGTATTTTTGGAGGTGGTGGTATTGATGGTGGTGGTATTGGTGGTGGTAGTGGTATTGGAGGTGGTGGTAGTGGTATTGGTGGTGTTGGTGGTGGTGTTGGTGGTATTGGTGGTGGTGGTGGTTTTGGTGGTGGTGGTGTTGGCAGTGGTGGTGGTATTGATGGTGGTATTGGTGGAATTAGTGGTGGTACTGCTATTGGTGGTGCTGGTATTGGTTGTGGTATTATTATTGGTGATGGTATTGGTATTTGTAGTGGTGGTATTGATGGTGGTGGTTTTGGTGGTGGTGGTGGTATTGGTGATGGTGGTGGTATTGGTGGTGGTGGTATGGTGTTATTAGTCATGGTGGTGATATTGGTGGCATTGGTGGTGATACTGGTGGTGGTGATATTGGTGGTGGTGGTTTTGGTGGTGGTGGTGGTATTGGCAGTGGTGGTGGTATTGGTAGTGGTGGTGGTATTGGTGGTGGTGGTGGTAGTGGTAATGGTGGTGGAGGTGGTATTGGCGAAGGTGGTGGTATTGGTGATGGTGGTAGTATGGGTGGTGGTGGGATTAGTGATGGTATTGGTGGTAGTGGTTATGGTGGTGGTGGTATTGGTGGTATCAGTCATGGTGGTGGTATTAGTGGTGGTGTAGATTTTGGAAGTGGTACTGGTGGTGGTGGTGGTGGTATTGGTGGTGATGATGGTATTGGTGCTGGGTGTATTGGTAGTGGTATTGGTGGCAGTGTTATTAGTGGTGGTGGTGGTATTGGTGGTGGCTTTATTGATGTTGGTATTGGTGTTGTTGGTATTGGTGGTGTTGGTACTGGTTGGGGCGTTATTGGTGGTGGTGGTGGTGGTATTGGTGGTGGTGGTCTTGGTGGTGGTGGTGGTATTGGTGTTAGTATTGGTGGTAGTATTGGTGGTGGTGGTGATATTGATGGTGGGTGTGTTGGTTGCAGTGGTATTGGTGGTGGTGTTGGTATTGGTGGTGGTGGTATTGGTGATGGTATAGGTGTTGTTGGTATTGGTGGTGGTATTGGTTGTATTGGTGTTGGTGATGGTATTGGTGGTGTTGGTGGTATTGGTGGTGGTATTGGTGGTGGTGGTGGTATTGGAGGTGGTGGTAGTAGTATTGGTGGTAGGATTAGTTGTGTTGGTCGTAGTGTTGGTTGTATTGGTGCTAGTTATTGGTGTCACTGGTGGTGGTGGTAGTATTGGTGGTATTGGTATTGGTGGTGTTAATGGTGGTACTGGTGTTAGTGGTGTTGGTATTGGCAGTGGTATTGGTGGTGGTCGTGGGGGTATTGGTGGTGGTGGTATTGGTGGTGGTGGTGGTCGTAATGGTCATGGTGGTGGTATTGGTTGTGGTGGTATTGGTGGTGGTATTGGTGTTGGTAATGGTGGTATTATTGGTGGTTGAGGTTGTGGGGAACATAGTGGGACTGAGTGTGGTGGTATTGGTGGTGGTGATATTGTTGGTGGTGGTATTGGTAGTGGTGGTGGTTGTGGTGGTTGTGGTGGTAATGGTGGTGGTATTGTTGGTGGTAAAGGTGGTGGTACTGATGATGGTGTTGGTGGTTTTGATGGTGCTGGTAGTGATGGTGGGATTGGTGGTGGTGGTGGTATTGGTGGTGGTGGTGTTAGTGGCGGTGGTATTGGTGGAATTAGTGGTGGTATTGGTGGTATTGGTGGTGGTACTGGTATTGGTGGTGGTTGTATCGGTAGTGGTATTATTATTGGTGGTTGTATTGGTATTAGTGGTGGTGGTATTGGTGGTGGTGGGATTGTGGTAGTATTGGTGATGGTGGTGGTAGTATTGGTGGTGGTATTGGTGGTGGTTTTGGTGGTGGTGGTGCTATTGGTGATGGTACTGGTGGTGGCATAGGTGGTGGTGAAGGTGGTAGTGCTGATTGTGGTGGTGGTGGTTGTAGTGGTATTTTGGTGGAATTGGTGGTGGTAGAGGTATTGGTGGTGGTGGTAGTGGTATTGGTGGTGTTGGTGGTATTGGTGGTGGTATTGGTGGAATTAGTGGTGTTATTGCTATTGGTGGTGGTGGTATTGGTAGTGGTATTATTATTGGTGATGGTATTGGTATTTGTAGTGGTGGTATTGATGGTGGTGGTTTTGGTGGTGGTATTTGGTGATCATGGTGGTATTGGTGGTGGTATTGGTGGTATTGGTAGTGGTGCTATTGGTGGTGGTGGAAGTATTGGTGGTGGTAGTGCTATTGGTGGTGGTATTGCTGGTGGTGGTGGTGGCATTGGTGGTGGTGTTGGTGGTGGTGGTGGTATTGGTGGTGGTGGTAGTATTGGTGGTATTGGTGGTGGTATTGGTGGAATTAGTGGTGGTACTGCTATTGGTGGTGGTGGTATTGGTAGTAGTATTATTATTGGTATTTGTAGTGGTGGTATTGGTGGTGGTGGTATTGGTGGAGGTGGTGGTATTAATGGTGGTGGTATTGGTGGTGGTATTGGAGGTGGTGGTAGTGGTATTTGCAGTGGTATTGGTTTTGTTGGTTGTGGTGTTGGTGTATTGGTGGTGGTGGTTTTGTGGTGGTGGTGTTGGCGGTGGCCATGGTATTGGTGGTGGTGGTAGTATTGGTGGTGGTACTGTATTAGTGGGGTTGGTATCGGTATTGGCGGTGGTATTGGTGGTGGTGGTATTGGTGGTGTTGGTTGTGTTGGTTGTGGTGATATTGCTGGTGCTGGTAGTGGTATTGGTGGTGGTGTTGTTTGCAGTTGTGGCATTGGTGGTGGTGGTGGTATAGGTGGTGTTGGTATTGGTGGTGGTGAAGGTAGTGGTGGAGGTGGTGGTGGTGGTAAAGATGGTTGTGGTGGTATTAATGGTGGTGATATTGGTGGTATTTGTTGTGGTATAGGTGGTGGTGGTGGTATTGGTGGTGGCATTGGTGCTGATGGAGGTGGTGGTGAAGGTGATGGTACTGATGGTGGTGGTGGTATTGATGGTGGTGGTATTGATGGTGGTATTGGTGGTTGTGGTATTGGTGGTGGAGGAGGTAGTGGTATTGGTGCTGGTTGAGGTAATGGTGGTGGTATTGGATGTGGTGTTATTGGTGGTGGTAGTGGTGGTGGTATTGTTGGTGGTGGTAATGGTTGTGGTGGCATTGGTGGTGGTATCGGCAGTGGTGGTGGTATTGGTAGTGGTATTGGTGGTGGTGGTATTTTTGGAGTTGGAGGTATTGATGGTGGTATTGATGGTGTTAGTGGTATTGGAGGTGGTGGTAGCGGAATTGGTGGTGTTGATGGTATTGTTGGTTGTAATGGTTTTAGTGGTGGTGGTGCTTGCGGTGGTGGTGGTATTGGTGATGGTGGTAGTATTGATGATGGTATTGGTGGTAATGGTGGTGGTACCGATATTGGTGGTGGTGGAATTGGTAGTGGTAATATTATTGGTATTGGTATTAGTGGTGGTGGTATTGGTGATGGTGGTGGTATTATTGTTGGTGGTGGTATTGGTATTGGTGTTGGTAGTGGTGGTGGTGCTATTGGTGGTGGTGTAAGTATTGGTGGTGGTGGTGGTGGTGGTATTGGCGGTGGTGGTATTGGTGGTGGTATTGGTATTGGAGGAGGTGGTGATATTGATGGTGGTGGTATTGGTGGTGGTGGTGGTATTGGAGGTGGTGGTAGTAGTATTGGTGGTAGTATTAGTTGTGTTGGTCGTAGTGTTGGCTGTATTGGTGCTAGTTATTGTGGTGGCCTCAGCGGTGGTATTGGTGGTGGTGGTAGTATTGGTGGTATTGGTATTGGTGGTATTAATGGCGGTACTGGTATTAGTGGTGTTGGTATTGGCGGTGGTATTGGTGGTGGTGGTGGGAGTATTGGTGGTGGTGGTATTGGTGTTGGTGGTGTTGGTATTGGTCATGGTGGTGGTATTGGTTGTGGTGGTATTGGTGGTGGTGGTGGTATTGGTGTTGGTGGTAGTATTGGTGGTTGAGGTGGTGGGGAACATGGTGGTACTGATTGTGGTGGTATTGGTGGTGGTGGTATTGTTGGTGGTGGTATTGGTAGTGGTGGTGGTGGTAATGGTGGTGGTGAAGGTGGTGGTACTGATGCTGGTGTTGGTGGTATTGGTGGTGCTGGTATTGATGGTGGGATTGGTGGTGGTGGTGGTATTGGTGGTGGTATTGGTGGTGGGGGTGTTGGTGGCAGTGGTGTTGGTGGTGGTGTTGGTATTGGTGGTGGTGGTATTGGTGGTGGTATAGGTGTTGTTGGTATTGGTGGTGGTATTGGTTGTATTGGTGTTGGTGATGGTATTGGTGGTGGTGGTGGTATTGGTGGTGGTGGTATTGGCAGTGTTAATGGGGGTACTGGTATTAGTGGTGTTGGTATTGGCGGTGGTATTGGTGGTGGTCGTGGGAGTATTAGTGGTGGTGGTATTCGTCATGGTGGTGGTATTGGTTGTAGTGGTATTGGTGGTGGTGGTGGTAGTAGTATTGGTGGTAGTATTAGTTGTGTTGGTCGTAGTGTTGGTTGTATTGGTGATAGTTATTTTGGTGACGTCACTGGTGGTGGTGGTAGTATAGGTGATATTGGTATTGGTGGTGTTAATGGTGGTACTGGTATTAGTGGTGTTGGTATTGGCGGTGGTATTGGTGGTGGTCGTGGGAGTATTGGTGGTGGTTGTATTCGTCATGGTGGTGGTATTGGTTGTGGTGGTATTGGTGGTGGTGGTATTGGTGTTGGTATTGGTGGTAGTATTGGTGGTTGAGGTGATGGGGAACATGGTGGTACTGAGTGTGGTGGTATTGGTGGTGGTGGTATTGTTGGTGGTGGTATTGGTAGTGGTGGTGGTAGTGGTGGTGGTGGTGGTAATGGTGGTGGTATTGGCGGTGGTAAAGGTGGTGATACTGATGATGGTGTTGTGGTATTGGTGGTGCTGTTATTGATGGTGGGATTGGTGGTGGTGGTGGTATTGGTGGTGGTGGTGATATTGGGGGTGGTAGTGGTGGTGGTGGTGTTGGTGGCAGTGGTATTGGTGGTGGTGTTTATATTGGTGGTGGTGGTATTGGTGGTGGTAGAGGTGGTGTTGGTATTGGTGGTGATATTGGTTGTATTGGTGTTGGTGATGGTATTGGTGGTGATGGTGGTGGTATTGGTGGTGGTGGTATTGATGGTGATATTGGTGGTGATGGTATTGTTGGCAGTGGTGGTAGTGGTATTGGTGGTTGTATTGGTGGTGGTAAAGGTATTGGTGGTGGTGGCGGTATTGATGATGGTAGAATTAATGGTGGTGGTGGTAGTGGTGGTGGTATTGGTGGTGGTACTATTGGTGGTGGTGGTGGCATTGGTGGTGGTATTGATGGTGGTGGTGGTATTGGCGGTGGTGGTGGTATTGGTGGGGGTATTGGTGGTAGTAGTGGTATTGGAGGTGGTAGTAGTGGTATTGGTGGTGTTGGTGGTGGTGTTGGTGATGGTGGTTTTTGTGGTGGTGGTGTTGGCAGTATTGGTGGTATTAGTGGTGGTATTGGTGGTGGTACTGGTATTGGTGGCAGTTGTATCGGTAGTGGTATTATAATTGGTGGTTGTATTGGTATTGGTGGTGGTGGTATTGGTGCTGGTGGTATTGGTGGTGGTATTGGTGATGGTGGAGGTAGTATTGGTGGTGGTGCTGTTGGTGGTGGAAGTATTGGTGGTGGTGGTGGTATTGGCAGTGGTATTGGTGATGAACTGGCGGTGGTGATGGTGGTATTGGTTGAGGTGATGGTATTGAGGGTGGTGGTATTGGTGGTGGTGGTATTGGTGGTGGTATAGGTGGTGTTGGTATTGGTGGTGGTATTGGTTGTATTGGTGTTGGTGATGGTATTGGTGGTGGTGTTGGTATTGGTGGTGGTGGTATTGGTGGTGGCATTGGGGGTGATAGAGGTGGTGGTGAAGGTGGAAGTACTGATGGTGGTGGTGGTATGTTTGGTGGTGGTATTGATGGTGATATTGGTGGTGGTGGTATTGTTGGTGGTGGTGGTAGTGGTATTGGTGGTTGTATTGGTGGTGGTAAAGGTATTGGTGGTGGTGGCGGTATCGATGATGGTAGTATTAATGGTGGTGGTGGTAGTGGTGGTGGTATTGGTGGTGGTACTATTGGTGGTGGCATTGGTGGTGGTATTGACGGTGGTGGTGGTATTGGCGGTGGTGGTGGTATTGTTGGGGGTATTGGTGGTAGTAGTGGTATTGGAGGTGGTAGTAGTGGTATTGGTGGTGTTGGTGTTGGTGATGGTGGTTTTTGTGGTGGTGGTGTTGGCAGTGGTGGTGGTAATGGTGGTGCTGGTAGTATTGGTGGTATTAGTGGTGGTATTGGTGGTGGTACTGGTATTGGTGGCAGTTGTATCGGTAGTGGTATTATTATTGGTGGTTGTATTGGTATTGGTGGTGGTGGTATTGGTGCTGGTGGTATTGGTGGTGGTATTGGTGATGGTGGTGGTAGTATTGGTGGTGGTGCTGTTGGTGGAAGTGTTGGTGGTGGTGGTGGTATTGGCAGTGGTATTGGTGGTGTACTGGCAGTGGTGGTGGTATTGGTTGAGGTGGTGGTATTGATGGTGGTGGTATTGGAGGTGGTGGTTGTGGTGGCGGTATTGGTGGAGTTGGTGTTATTGGTGGTAGTTTTGGTGGGAGTGGTGTTGGCAGTGGTGGTGGTATTGGTGGTGGTGGTAGTATTGGTGATGGTACATGGGAGTGGTGTTGGCAGTGGTGATGGTATTGGTGGTGGTGGTAGTATTGGTGGTATTGGTGGTGGTACTGGTATTAGTGGTGTTGGTATTGGTATTGGCAGTGGTATTGGCATTGGTGGTGGTGGTATTGGTGATGGTATAGGTTGAAGTTGTATTGTTGGTGGTGGTATTGGTGGTGGTAGTAGTGGTATTGGTGGTGATGGTATTGGTGGAAGGGATGGTGGTATTGGTGGTGGTGGTGGTATTGGTAGTATTGTTGGTGGTGGTGGTATATGTGGTGGTGGTATTGGTGGTGATAAAGGTTGTGCTATTGATGGTGGTATTAGTGGTGGTGGTATTGGTGGTATCGGTTGTGGTTTTGGTGGTGGTGGTATTGGTGGTGGTATTGGTGGTGGTGGAGGAATTGGCAGTGGTGGTGGCATTGGTGGTGGAGTTATTGGAGGGGAGGAGGTCTTGGTGGTAGTGGTGGTGATATTGGTGGTGGTATTGGTCAGGTTATTGGTGGTATTGGTGGTGGTAGTATTGGTGCTGTTGGTGGTGGTATTGGTGATGGGGGTGGTATTAGTGGTAGTGGTATTGGTGATGGTATTGGTGATGGTATTGGCGGTGGTGAAGGTGGTTGTACTGATGGTGGCAGTGGTATTGGTGGTTGCTGTATTGGTGGTGGTATTGATGGTGGTATTGGTGGTGGTGGTATTGGAGGGGTAGTGGTATTGGTGATGGTTTGTGGTATTAGTGGTGGTGCTATTAGTGGTGGTGGTGGTTGTTTTTGTGGCAGTGGTGTTGGTGCTGGTGGTGGTATTGGTGTTGGTATTTGTGGTGTTGGTATTCGTGGTGGTGGTATTCGTGGTGGTGGTATTCGTGGTGATTTTGGTGGTGGTAGTGGTATTGGTGGTGGTATAGGTGGTGGTGAAGGTGGTGGTGCTGATGGTGGTGGTGGTATTGGTGGTAGTAAAGGTTGTGGTATTGATGGTGGTATTGGTGATGGTGGTATTGGTGGTATTGGTTGTGGTTTTGGTGCTGGTGGTGGTGGTATTGGTGGTGGTAGAGGTATTGGAAGTGGTGGTGGCATTGGTGGTGGAGTTATTGGTGGTAGAGGTGGTCTTGGTGGTATTTGTGGTGGTATTGGTGGTGGTATTGGTGGTAGTAGTATTGGTGGTGGTGGTATTGGTGCTATTGGTGGTGGTATTGGTGATGGTGGTGGTATTAGTGGTATTGGTGATGGTATTGGTGGTGGTGCTGATGGTGGTGGTGGTTGTATTGGTGGTGGTTTTGATGGTAGTATTAGTGGTAGTGGTATTGGTGGTGGTATTGGTGGTGGTTTGTGGTATTAGTGGTGGTGGTATTAGTGGTGGTGGTGGTGGTTTTGGTGTTGGTATTGGTGGTGTTGGTATTGGTGGTGGTGGTGGTATTGGTGGTGGTTTTGATGGTCGTGCTGGTATTGGTGGTGGTACTGGTGGTGGCATATGTGGTGGTGAAGGTGGTGGTGCTGATGGTGGTGGTTGTATTGTTGGTGGTGGTTGTAGTGGTATGGGTGGTGGAATTGGTGGTGGTAGAGATATTCGTGGTGCTGGTATTGGTGGTGGTCGTATTGGTGGTGGTAGTGGTGGAGGAATTGGTGGTGGTGCTATTGGTCATGGTTTTGGTGGTGGTATTGGTGGTGGTAGTGCTGTTGGTAGGGGTGTTGGTGGTATTTTTGGAGTTGGTGGTATTGATAGTGGTGGTATTGGTGGTGGTAGTGGTATTGGAGGTGGTGGTAGTGGTATTGGTGGTGTTAGTGGTGGTGTTGGTGGTATTGGTGGTGGTGGTGGTTTTTGTGGTGGTGGTGTTGGCGGTGGTACTGCTATTGGTGGTGGTGGTATTGGTAGTAGTATTATTAATGGTGATGGTATTGGTATTTGTAGTGGTGGTGTTGATGGTGGTGGTTTTGGTGGTGGTGGTGGTATTGGTGATGGTGGTGGTATTGGTGGTGGTGCTATTGGTGGTGGCAGTGGTTGTGGTATTGGTAGTGGTGCTATTGGTGGTGGTGGAAGTATTGGTGGTGTTAGTGGTATTGGTGGTGGTATTGGTGGTGGTGGCATTGGTGGTGGTCTTGGTGGTGATGGTAGTATTGTTGGTGGTGGTATTGGTGGAGGTGGAATTGGTGGTGGTATTTGTGGTGGTGGTGGTATTGGTTGAGGTATTGGTGGTGGTGGTATTGGTGGTGGTGGTAGTAGTGGTATTGGTGGTGGAGGTGGTATTGGTGGTGGTATTGGTAGGATTGGTGGTGGTATTGGTGGGGTGGTATTGGTGATGGTGGTGGTATTGGTGGAATTGGTTGTGGCAGATGTATAGGTGGTGATATTGAAAGTGGTATTGGTGGTGATGATGGTATTGTTGGTGGTGGTATTGGTGGTGGTGGTAGTATTGTGTGTGGTATTGGTGGTGATGGAGGTATTGGTGCTGGTGTTGGTGGTGGAAGTGGTGGTGGTAGTCTTGGTGGTATTGGTGCTGGTGGTTTTGGTATTGGTGGTGGTGGTATTGGTGGTGGTGGTGGTGGTATTGGTGGTATTGTTATTAGTGGTGGTATTGGTGGTGATATTGGTGGTGGCGGTATTGGTATTGGTGGTGTTGGTATTGATGGTATTAGTGGTTGTTATTGGCAGTGGTATTTGTGGTGGTGGTATTGGTGGTGGCTTTGGTGGTGGTGGTGGTGGTGGTGGTATTGGTGGTGATACTGGTATTAGTGGAGTTGGTATTGGTATTGGCGGTGGTATTGGTATGGGCAGTGGTGGTAGTATTGGTGGTGGTGGTATTGGTGGTGGTATTGGTGATGGTATTAGTTGTGGTGGAATTAGTGGTGGTGGTATTGGTGGTGGTGGTGGTAGTATTGATGGTGGTGCTGTTGGTGGTGGTGGAAGTATTGGTGGTGGTGGTGGTATTGGCAGTGGTATTGGTGGTGTACTGGCGGTGGTGGTGGTATTGGTTGAGGTGGTGGTATTGATGGTGGTGGTATTGGAGGTGGTGGTTGTGGTGGTGGTATTGGTGGTTTTGGTGTTATTGGTGGTGGTTTTGGTGGGAGTGGTGTTGGCAGTGGTGGTGGTATTGGTGGTGGTGGTAGTATTGGTGGTGGTACATGGGAGTGGTGTTGGCAGTGGTGGTGGTATTGGTGGTGGTATTGGTGGTGGTGGTAGTATTGGTGGTATTGGTGGTGGCAGTGGTGGTGTTGGTGGCAGCGGTGTTGGTGCTGGTATTGGTGGTGGTGGTATTGGTGGTGGTATTGGTGGTGTTCATATTGGTGGTGGTATTGGTGGTCGTGGTGGTTTTGGTGGTGGTGGTATTGGTGGTAGTATTGGTGGTGGCATAGGTGGTGGTGAAGGTGGTGGTGCAGATGGTGATGGTGGTATTGGTGGTGGTGGTGGTTGTAGTGGTACTGGTGGTGGAATTGATGGTGGTAGAGATATTGGTGGTGGTGGTGGTACTGGTGGTGGTAGTGGTGGTGGTATTGGTGGTGCTATTGGTGGGCATGGTATTGGTGGTGGAGGTATTGGTGGTGGTAATGATGGTAGTATTGGTGGTGGGGTAGTGAGGAACATGGTGGCACTGATGGTGGTGCTATTGGAAGTGGTGGTATTGGTAGTGGCAGTGGTAGTGGTATTGGTGGTGGTTTTGGTGGTGATGATGGTATAGGTGTTCGGTTGTATTGGTGGTGGTGGTTGTATTGGTGGTGATAGCAGTATTGGTGGTATTAGTAGTGGTATTGGTGGTATTGGTGGTGGTACCGGTATTGGTAGTGGTGGTATTGGTGGTGGTATTGGTGATGGTGGTGGTAGTGGTGGTGGTATTCGGGGTGGTATTGTTGTTGTTGGTGGTGGTGGTATTGGCAGTGGCGGTGGTATTGAAGGTGGTGGTGGTAGTGGCATTGGTGGTGGAGGTGGTATTGGCAAAGGTGGTGGTATTAGTGGTGATGGTAGTATTGTTGGTGGTGGGATTAGTGATGGTATTGGTGGTGGTGGTATCAGTCGTGGTAGTGGTATTAGTGGTGGTGTAGATTTTGGAAGTGGTACTGGTGGTGGTAATGGTGGTGGTGGTGGTATTGGAGGTGATGATGGTATTGATGTTCAGTGGTATTGGTGGGGTGGTTGTATTAGTGGTGGCGGTAGTATTGGTGGTGGTATTGGTGCTGGGTGTATTGGTGGTGGTAATGGTGGTGGTATTGTTAGTGGTGGTGGTGGTATTGGTGGTGGTGGTGGTATTGGTGGTGGCGTTATTGATGTTGGTATTGGTGTTGGTGGTATTGGTGGTGTTGGTACTGGTGGGGGTGTTATTGGTGGTGGTGGTGGTATTGATAGTATTGGTGGTGGTGGTGGTGGTATTGGTGGTGGTGATATTGGTGGTGGTTGTGGTATTTGTGGTGGTATTGGTGGTAGTATTGGTAGTAGTATTGGTGGTTGAGGTGGTAGGGAACGTGGTGGTATTGATTGTGGTGGTATTGGTGGTGGTATTGGTGGTGGTGGTGGTAGTGGTATTGGTGGTGGTATTGCTGGTTGTGGAGGTATTATCAGTGGTGCTGGTATTGGTGGTGGAGGTATTGGTGGCGGTGGGGGTCTTGGTGGTGGTGGTATTGCTGGTAATGGTATTGGTGGTGGTTTTGGTGGTGGTGGTATTTGTATTGGTGGTGTTGGTATTGGTGCTATTGGTGGTGGTGGTGGTGGTATTGGTGGTAGTGGTGGTATTGGTGGTGGTGGTGGTATTGGTGGTGGTGGTGGTATTGGTCGTAGTGGTGTTGGTGATGGTATTGGTGGTGGTATTGGTGGTGGTATTGGTGGTGGTGAAGGTATGGTACTAATGGTGGCAGTGGTATTGGTGGTGGTATTGATGGTGGTACTGGTGGTGGTGGTATTTGTGGTAGTGGTGGAGATGGTAGTGGTATTGGTGGTGGTTTGTGGTATTAGTGGTGGTGGTATTAGTGGTGGCAGTGGTGGTGTTGGTGGCGGTGGTATTGGTGCTGGTGGTGGTATTGGTGGTGGTATGGGTGGTGTTCGTATTGGTGGTGGTATTGGTGGGGGTGATGGTTTTGGTGGTGGTGGTATTGGTGGTAGTATTGGTGGTGGCATAGGTGGTGGTGCTGATGGTGGTGGTGGTATTGGTAGTGGTGGTATTGGTGGTGGTGGTGGTATTGGTGTTGGTATTGGTGGTAGTATTGGTGGATGAGGTGGTGGGGATCATGGTGGTACTGATAGTGGTGGTATTGGTGGTATTGGTAGTGGTGGTGGTGGTGGTAATGGTGGTATTGGTGGTGGTGAAGGTGGTGGTACTAATGGTTGTGTTGGTGATATTGGTGGTGCTGGTATTGATGTTGGGATTGGTGGTGGTGGTGGTATTGGTGGTGGTAGTGGTGGTGGTGGCGGTGGTTTTGGTGGTGGTGTTGGTATTGGTGGTGGTGGTATTGGTGGTGGTATAGGCGGTGTTGGTATTGGTGGTGGTGGTGGTATTGGTGGTGGTGGTATTGGTGGTGGTGGTATTGGTGGTGGCATTGGGGTGATGGAGGTAGTGGTGAAGGTGGTAGTACTGATGGTGGTGGTATTTTTGGTGGTGGTATTGATGGTGATATTGGTGGTGGTGGTATTGGTGGTGGTGGTGGTAGTGGTATTGGTGGTTGTATTGGTGGTGGTACAGGTATTGGTGGTGGTGGCGGTATAGGTGATGGTAGTATTGGTGGTGGTGGCGGTAGTGGTGGTGGTATTGATGGTGGTACTATTCGTGGTGGTGGTGGCGGTGGTATTGACGGTGGTGGTATGGTGGTGATGGTGGCATTGGTGGGGGTATTGGTGGTAGTAGTGGTATTGGAGGTGGTAGTAGTGGTATTGGTGGTGTTGGTGGTGGTGTTGGTGATGTTGGTGGTTTTTGTGGTGGTGGTGTTGGCAGTGGTGGTGGTAATGGTGGTGCTGGTAGTATTGGTGGTATTAGTGGTGGTATTGGTGGTGGTACTGGTATTGTTGGCGGTTGTATTGGTAGTGGTAATATTATTGGTGGTTGTATTGGTATTGGTGGTGGTGGTATTGGTGGTGGTATTGGTGATGGTGGTGGTAGTATTGATGGTGCTGTTGGTGGTGGTGGAAGTATTGGTGATGGTGGTGGTATTGGCGGTGGTGGTGGTAGTATTGGTGGTGGTGCTGTTGGTGGTGGTGGAAGTATTGGTGGTGGTGGTGATATTGGCGGTGGTATTGATGGTGTACTGGTGGTGGTGGTGGTATTGGTTGAGGTGGTGGTATTGATGGTGGTGGTATTGGAGGTGATGGTTGTGGTGGTGGTATTGGTGGTGTTGGTGTTATTGGTGGTGGTTTTGGTGGGAGCGGTGGTATTGCTGGTGGATTGTGGTATTAGTGGTGTTGGTGGGGGTGGTGGGGGTTTTGGTGGAAGTGGTATTGGTGGAGGTGGTGGTATTGGTATTAGTGGTGGTGGTAATGGTGGTGGTGGTGGTATTGGTGGTGGTGGTGCTATTGGTGATGGTACTGGTGGTGGCATAGGTGGTGGTGCTGATTGTGGTGGTGGTGGTTGTAGTGGTATTTTTGGTGGAATTGGTGGTGGTAGAGGTATTGGTGGTGATGGTATTGGTGGTGGTAGTGGTGGAGTAATTGGTGGTGGTGCTATTCATGGTGGTTTTGGTGGTGGTATTGGCAGTGGTAGCGTTATTTGTAGTGGTATTGGTGGTATTTTTGGAGGTGGTGGTATTGATGGTGGTGGTAGTGGTATTGGAGGTGGTGGTAGTGGTATTGGTGGTGTTGGTGGTATTGGTGGTGGTGGTGGTTTTGGTGTTGGTGGTGTTGGCAGTGGTGGTGGTATTGATGGTGGTGGTAGTATTGGTGGTGGTATTGGTGGAATTAGTGGTGGTACTGCTATTGGTGGTGGTGGTATTGGTAGTGGTATTATTATTAGTGATGGTATTGGTATTTGTAGTGGTGGTATTGGTGGGGGTTTTGGTGGTGGTGGTGGTATTTGGTGATCATGGTGGTATTGGTGGTGGTGGTATTGGTGGTATTGGTATTGGTACTATTGGTAGTGGTGGAAGTATTGGTGGTGGTAGTGCTATTGGTGGTGGTATTGCTGGTGGTGGTGGTATTGGTGGTGGTGGTATTGGTGGTGATGGTATTGGTGGAGGTGGTGGTATTAATGGTGGTGGTATTGGTGGTGGTATTGGAGGTGGTGGTAGTGGTATTGGTTTTGTTGGTTGTGGTGTTGGTGGTATTGGCGGTGGTGGTTTTGTGGTGGTGGTGTTGGCGGTGGCGATGGTATTGATGGTGGTGGTAGTATTGGTGGTGGTACTGTATTAGTGGGGTTGGTATTGGTATTGGCGGTGGTATTGGTGGTGGTGGTATTGGTGGTGTTGGTTGTATTGGTTGTGGTGGTATTGGTGGTGGTGATATTGCTGGTGCTGGTAGTGGTATTGGTGGTGGTATTGCTGGTGGTGGTATTGTTTGCAGTGCTGGTGGTAGTATTGGTGGTGGTAGTATTGGTGGTGGTGGTATAGGTGGTGGTGGTATTGGTGGTGGTGAAGGTAGTGGTGGAGGTGGAGGTGGTGGTATTGATGGTTGTGGTGGTATTAGTGGTGGTGAAATTGGTGGTATTTGTTGTGGTATAGGTGGTGGTGGAGGTATTGGTGGTGGCATTGGTGCTGATGGAGGTGGTGGTGAAGGTGATGGTACTGATGGGGGTGGTGGTATTTGTGGTGGTGGTAATGATGGTGGTATTGGTGGTTGTGGTATTGGTGGTGGAGGTGGTAGTGGTATTGGTGCTGGTTGAGGTAATGGTGGTGGCATTGGATGTGGTGGTATTGGTGGTGGTAGTGGTGGTGGTATTGGTGGTGGTGGTAATGGTTGTGGTGGCATTGGTGGTGGTATCGGCAGTGGTGGTGGTATTGGTAGTGGTATTGGTGGTGGTGGTATTTTTGGAGTTGGTGGTCTTGATGGTGGTGTTGATGGTGGTAGCGGTATTGGAGGTGGTGGTAGCGGTATTGGTGGTGTTGATGGTATTGTTGGTTGGGGTGGTTTTAGTGGTGGTGGTGCTTGCGGTGGTGGTGGTATTGGTGATGGTGGTAGTATTGGTGGTATTGATGATGGTATTGGTGGTAATGTTGGTGGTACCGATATTGTTGGTGGTGGAATTGGTAGTGGTAATATTATTGGTATTGGTATTGGTGATGGTGGTGGGATTAGTGATGGTATTGGTGGTGGTGGTATCAGTTGTGGTAGTGGTATTAGTGGTGGTGTAGATTTTGGAAGTGGTACTGGTGGTGGTAATGGTGGTGGTGGTGGTGGTATTAGAGGTGATGATGGTATTGATGTTCGGTGATATTGGTGGGGGTGGTTGTATTGGTGGTGGTGGTAGTATTGGTGGTGGTTTTGGTGCTAGGTGTATTGGTGGTGGTGTTATTAGTGTTAGTGGTGGTATTGGTGGTGGTGGTGGTATTGGTGGTAGCGTTATTGATGTTGGTATTGGTATTGGTGGTATTGGTGGTGGTATTGGTGGTGTTGGTACTGGTGGGGGTGTTATTTGTGGTGGTGGTGGTATTGGTAGTATTGGTAGTGGTGGTGGTATTGGTGGTGGTGATATTGGTGGTGGTTGTGGTATTTGTGGTAGTATTGGTGGTAGTATTGGTAGTAGTATTGGTGGTTGAGGTGGTAGGGAACGTGGTGGTATTGATTGTGGTGGTATTGATGGCGGTGGTATTGGTGGTGGTGGTGGTGGTGGTATTTTTGCAGTTGGTGGTATTTATGGTGGTGGGATTGGTAGTGCTAGTGGTATTGGAGGTGGTGGTAGTGGTATTGGTGGTGGTGTCTGTGGTATTGGTGGTGGTGGTGGTTTTGGTGGTGGTGGTGTTGGCGGTGGGGATGGTATTGATGGTGGTTGTAGTATTGGTGGTGGTATTGGTAGAATTAGTGGTGGTACTGCTATTGGTGGTGGTGGTATTGGTAGTGGTATTATTATTGGTGATGGTATTGGTATTTGTAGTGGTGGTATTGATAGTGGTGGTTTTGGTGGTGGTATTGGTGATGGTGGTGGTATTGGTGGAGGTAGTGGTGGTGGTATTGGTAGTCGTGCTATTGGTGATGGTGGAAGTATTGGTGGTGGTATTAGCGGTGGTATTGCTGGTGGTGGTGGCATTGGTGGTGGTGTTGGTGTTGGTGGTAGTATTGGTGGTGGTGGTATTGGTGGAGGTGTTATTGGTGGTGGTATTTGTGGTGGTGGTATTGATGCTATTGGTAGTGGTATTGGTGATAGTGGTGGTATTAGTGGTAGTGTGTTGGTAGTGGTATTGGTGGTGGTATTGGCGGTGGTGAAAGTGGTGGTACTGATGGTGGTGGTGGTATTGGTGATGGTAGTGGTGGTGGTATTGGTGGTGGTTTGTGGTATTAGTGGTGTTGGTGGGGGTGGTGGTTTTGGTGGAAATGGTATTGGTGGAGGTGGTAGTATTCATGGTGTTGGTATTGGTGATGGTGGTATTGTTGGTGGTTTTGGTGGTGGTGGTGCTATTGGTGATGGTACTGGTGGTGGCATAGGTGGTGGTGAAGGTGGTGGTGCTGATTTTGGTGGTGGTTTTAGTGGTATTTGTGGTGGAATTGGTGGTGGTAGAGATATTGGTGGGGGTGGTATTGGTGGTGGTGGTATTGGTGGTGGTAGTGGTGGAGGAATTGATGGTGCTATTCATGGTGGTATTGGTGGTGGTATTCGCGGTGGTAGTGTTATTTGTAGTGGTATTGGGGGTGGTGGTATTTTTGGAGGTGGTGGTATTGATGGTGGTGGTATTGGTGGTGGTAGTGGTATTGGAGGTGGTGGTAGTGGTATTGGTGGTGTTGGTGGTGGTGTTGGTGGTATTGGTGGTGGTGGTGGTTTTGGTGGTGGTGGTGTTGGCAGTGGTGGTGGTATTGATGGTGGTATTGGTGGAATTAGTGGTGGTACTGCTATTGGTGGTGCTGGTATTGGTTGTGGTATTATTATTGGTGATGGTATTGGTATTTGTAGTGGTGGTATTGATGGTGGTGGTTTTGGTGTTGGTGGTGGTATTTGGTGATAGGTGGTGGTAGTAGTATTGGTGGTAATATTAGTTGTGTTGGTCGTAGTGTTGGCTGCATTGGTGCTAGTTATTGTGGTGGCCTCAGCTGTGGTATTGGTGGTGGTGGTAGTATGGTGGTATTGGTGGTATTAATGGTGGTACTGGTATTAGTGGTGTTGGTATTGGCGGTGGTATTGGTGGTGGTGGGAGTATTGATGGTGGTGATATTGGTGGTGGTGATATTGGTCATGGTGGTGGTATTGGTTGTGGTGATATTGGTGGTGGTGGTGGTATTGGTGTTGGTATTGGTGGTAGTATTGGTGGTTGAGGTGGTGGGGAACATGGTGGTACTGATTTTGGTGGTATTGGTGGTGGTGGTATTGTTGGTGGCGGTATTGGTAGTGGTGGTGGTAGTGGTGGTGCTGGTGGTAATGCTGGTGGTATTGGTGGTGGTGAAGGTGGTGGTACTGATGGTGGTGTTGCTGGTATTTGTGGTGCTGGTATTGATGGTGGGATTGGTGGTATTGGTGGTGGTAGTGGTGGTGGTGGTGTTGGTGGCAGTGGTATTGGTGGTGGTGTTGATATTGGTGGTAATGGTATTGGTGGGGGTATAGGTGGTGTTGGTATTGGTGGTGGTATTGGTTGTATTGGTGTTGGTGATGGTATTGGTGGTGGTGGTGGTGGTATTGGTGGTGGTGGTATTGGTGGTGGTGTTGGTGGCGGTGGTGGTATTGGAGGTGGTGGTAGTAGTATTGGTGGTAGTGTTAGTTGTGTTGGTCATAGTGTTGGTTGTATTGGTGCTAGTTATTGTGGTGGCGTCAGTGGTGGTGGTAGTATTGGTGGTGGTCGTGGGAGTATTGGTGGTGGTGGTATTGGTTGTGGTGGTATTGGTAGTGGTGGTGGTATTGGTGTTGATATTGGTGGTAGTATTGGTGGTTGAGGTGGTGGGGAACATTGTGGTACTGATTGTGGTGCTATTGGTGGTGGTGGTATGGTGTTATTAGTCATGGTGGTGATATTGGTGGCATTGGTGGTGATACTGGTGGTGGTGATATTGGTGGTGGTGGTTTTGGTGGTGGTGGTGGTATTGGCAGTGGTGGTGGTATTGGTAGTGGTGGTGGTATTGGTGGTGGTGGTGGTAGTGGTAATGGTGGTGGAGGTGGTATTGGCGAAGGTGGTGGTATTGGTGATGGTGGTAGTATGGGTGGTGGTGGGATTAGTGATGGTATTGGTGGTAGTGGTTATGGTGGTGGTGGTATTGGTGGTATCAGTCATGGTGGTGGTATTAGTGGTGGTGTAGATTTTGGAAGTGGTACTGGTGGTGGTGGTGGTGGTATTGGTGGTGATGATGGTATTGGTGCTGGGTGTATTGGTAGTGGTATTGGTGGCAGTGTTATTAGTGGTGGTGGTGGTATTGGTGGTGGCTTTATTGATGTTGGTATTGGTGTTGTTGGTATTGGTGGTGTTGGTACTGGTTGGGGCGTTATTGGTGGTGGTGGTGGTGGTATTGGTGGTGGTGGTCTTGGTGGTGGTGGTGGTATTGGTGTTAGTATTGGTGGTAGTATTGGTGGTGGTGGTGATATTGATGGTGGGTGTGTTGGTTGCAGTGGTATTGGTGGTGGTGTTGGTATTGGTGGTGGTGGTATTGGTGATGGTATAGGTGTTGTTGGTATTGGTGGTGGTATTGGTTGTATTGGTGTTGGTGATGGTATTGGTGGTGTTGGTGGTATTGGTGGTGGTATTGGTGGTGGTGGTGGTATTGGAGGTGGTGGTAGTAGTATTGGTGGTAGGATTAGTTGTGTTGGTCGTAGTGTTGGTTGTATTGGTGCTAGTTATTGGTGTCACTGGTGGTGGTGGTAGTATTGGTGGTATTGGTATTGGTGGTGTTAATGGTGGTACTGGTGTTAGTGGTGTTGGTATTGGCAGTGGTATTGGTGGTGGTCGTGGGGGTATTGGTGGTGGTGGTATTGGTGGTGGTGGTGGTCGTAATGGTCATGGTGGTGGTATTGGTTGTGGTGGTATTGGTGGTGGTATTGGTGTTGGTAATGGTGGTATTATTGGTGGTTGAGGTTGTGGGGAACATAGTGGGACTGAGTGTGGTGGTATTGGTGGTGGTGATATTGTTGGTGGTGGTATTGGTAGTGGTGGTGGTTGTGGTGGTTGTGGTGGTAATGGTGGTGGTATTGTTGGTGGTAAAGGTGGTGGTACTGATGATGGTGTTGGTGGTTTTGATGGTGCTGGTAGTGATGGTGGGATTGGTGGTGGTGGTGGTATTGGTGGTGGTGGTGTTAGTGGCGGTGGTATTGGTGGAATTAGTGGTGGTATTGGTGGTATTGGTGGTGGTACTGGTATTGGTGGTGGTTGTATCGGTAGTGGTATTATTATTGGTGGTTGTATTGGTATTAGTGGTGGTGGTATTGGTGGTGGTGGGATTGTGGTAGTATTGGTGATGGTGGTGGTAGTATTGGTGGTGGTATTGGTGGTGGTTTTGGTGGTGGTGGTGCTATTGGTGATGGTACTGGTGGTGGCATAGGTGGTGGTGAAGGTGGTAGTGCTGATTGTGGTGGTGGTGGTTGTAGTGGTATTTTGGTGGAATTGGTGGTGGTAGAGGTATTGGTGGTGGTGGTAGTGGTATTGGTGGTGTTGGTGGTATTGGTGGTGGTATTGGTGGAATTAGTGGTGTTATTGCTATTGGTGGTGGTGGTATTGGTAGTGGTATTATTATTGGTGATGGTATTGGTATTTGTAGTGGTGGTATTGATGGTGGTGGTTTTGGTGGTGGTATTTGGGGATCATGGTGGTATTGGTGGTGGTATTGGTGGTATTGGTAGTGGTGCTATTGGTGGTGGTGGAAGTATTGGTGGTGGTAGTGCTATTGGTGGTGGTATTGCTGGTGGTGGTGGTGGCATTGGTGGTGGTGTTGGTGGTGGTGGTGGTATTGGTGGTGGTGGTAGTATTGGTGGTATTGGTGGTGGTATTGGTGGAATTAGTGGTGGTACTGCTATTGGTGGTGGTGGTATTGGTAGTAGTATTATTATTGGTATTTGTAGTGGTGGTATTGGTGGTGGTGGTATTGGTGGAGGTGGTGGTATTAATGGTGGTGGTATTGGTGGTGGTATTGGAGGTGGTGGTAGTGGTATTTGCAGTGGTATTGGTTTTGTTGGTTGTGGTGTTGGTGTATTGGTGGTGGTGGTTTTGTGGTGGTGGTGTTGGCGGTGGCCATGGTATTGGTGGTGGTGGTAGTATTGGTGGTGGTACTGTATTAGTGGGGTTGGTATCGGTATTGGCAGTGGTATTGGTGGTGGTGGTATTGGTGGTGTTGGTTGTGTTGGTTGTGGTGATATTGCTGGTGCTGGTAGTGGTATTGGTGGTGGTGTTGTTTGCAGTTGTGGCATTGGTGGTGGTGGTGGTATAGGTGGTGTTGGTATTGGTGGTGGTGAAGGTAGTGGTGGAGGTGGTGGTGGTGGTAAAGATGGTTGTGGTGGTATTAATGGTGGTGATATTGGTGGTATTTGTTGTGGTATAGGTGGTGGTGGTGGTATTGGTGGTGGCATTGGTGCTGATGGAGGTGGTGGTGAAGGTGATGGTACTGATGGTGGTGGTGGTATTGATGGTGGTGGTATTGATGGTGGTATTGGTGGTTGTGGTATTGGTGGTGGAGGAGGTAGTGGTATTGGTGCTGGTTGAGGTAATGGTGGTGGTATTGGATGTGGTGTTATTGGTGGTGGTAGTGGTGGTGGTATTGTTGGTGGTGGTAATGGTTGTGGTGGCATTGGTGGTGGTATCGGCAGTGGTGGTGGTATTGGTAGTGGTATTGGTGGTGGTGGTATTTTTGGAGTTGGAGGTATTGATGGTGGTATTGATGGTGTTAGTGGTATTGGAGGTGGTGGTAGCGGAATTGGTGGTGTTGATGGTATTGTTGGTTGTAATGGTTTTAGTGGTGGTGGTGCTTGCGGTGGTGGTGGTATTGGTGATGGTGGTAGTATTGATGATGGTATTGGTGGTAATGGTGGTGGTACCGATATTGGTGGTGGTGGAATTGGTAGTGGTAATATTATTGGTATTGGTATTAGTGGTGGTGGTATTGGTGATGGTGGTGGTATTATTGTTGGTGGTGGTATTGGTATTGGTGTTGGTAGTGGTGGTGGTGCTATTGGTGGTGGTGTAAGTATTGGTGGTGGTGGTGGTGGTGGTATTGGCGGTGGTGGTATTGGTGGTGGTATTGGTATTGGAGGAGGTGGTGATATTGATGGTGGTGGTATTGGTGGTGGTGGTGGTATTGGAGGTGGTGGTAGTAGTATTGGTGGTAGTATTAGTTGTGTTGGTCATAGTGTTGGCTGTATTGGTGCTAGTTATTGTGGTGGCCTCAGCGGTGGTATTGGTGGTGGTGGTAGTATTGGTGGTATTGGTATTGGTGGTATTAATGGCGGTACTGGTATTAGTGGTGTTGGTATTGGCGGTGGTATTGGTGGTGGTGGTGGGAGTATTGGTGGTGGTGGTATTGGTGTTGGTGGTGTTGGTATTGGTCATGGTGGTGGTATTGGTTGTGGTGGTATTGGTGGTGGTGGTGGTATTGGTGTTGGTGGTAGTATTGGTGGTTGAGGTGGTGGGGAACATGGTGGTACTGATTGTGGTGGTATTGGTGGTGGTGGTATTGTTGGTGGTGGTATTGGTAGTGGTGGTGGTGGTAATGGTGGTGGTGAAGGTGGTGGTACTGATGCTGGTGTTGGTGGTATTGGTGGTGCTGGTATTGATGGTGGGATTGGTGGTGGTGGTGGTATTGGTGGTGGTATTGGTGGTGGGGGTGTTGGTGGCAGTGGTGTTGGTGGTGGTGTTGGTATTGGTGGTGGTGGTATTGGTGGTGGTATAGGTGTTGTTGGTATTGGTGGTGGTATTGGTTGTATTGGTGTTGGTGATGGTATTGGTGGTGGTGGTGGTATTGGTGGTGGTGGTATTGGCAGTGTTAATGGGGGTACTGGTATTAGTGGTGTTGGTATTGGCGGTGGTATTGGTGGTGGTCGTGGGAGTATTAGTGGTGGTGGTATTCGTCATGGTGGTGGTATTGGTTGTAGTGGTATTGGTGGTGGTGGTGGTAGTAGTATTGGTGGTAGTATTAGTTGTGTTGGTCGTAGTGTTGGTTGTATTGGTGCTAGTTATTTTGGTGACGTCACTGGTGGTGGTGGTAGTATAGGTGATATTGGTATTGGTGGTGTTAATGGTGGTACTGGTATTAGTGGTGTTGGTATTGGCGGTGGTATTGGTGGTGGTCGTGGGAGTATTGGTGGTGGTTGTATTCGTCATGGTGGTGGTATTGGTTGTGGTGGTATTGGTGGTGGTGGTATTGGTGTTGGTATTGGTGGTAGTATTGGTGGTTGAGGTGATGGGGAACATGGTGGTACTGAGTGTGGTGGTATTGGTGGTGGTGGTATTGTTGGTGGTGGTATTGGTAGTGGTGGTGGTAGTGGTGGTGGTGGTGGTAATGGTGGTGGTATTGGCGGTGGTAAAGGTGGTGATACTGATGATGGTGTTGTGGTATTGGTGGTGCTGTTATTGATGGTGGGATTGGTGGTGGTGGTGGTATTGGTGGTGGTGGTGATATTGGGGGTGGTAGTGGTGGTGGTGGTGTTGGTGGCAGTGGTATTGGTGGTGGTGTTTATATTGGTGGTGGTGGTATTGGTGGTGGTAGAGGTGGTGTTGGTATTGGTGGTGATATTGGTTGTATTGGTGTTGGTGATGGTATTGGTGGTGATGGTGGTGGTATTGGTGGTGGTGGTATTGATGGTGATATTGGTGGTGATGGTATTGTTGGCAGTGGTGGTAGTGGTATTGGTGGTTGTATTGGTGGTGGTAAAGGTATTGGTGGTGGTGGCGGTATTGATGATGGTAGAATTAATGGTGGTGGTGGTAGTGGTGGTGGTATTGGTGGTGGTACTATTGGTGGTGGTGGTGGCATTGGTGGTGGTATTGATGGTGGTGGTGGTATTGGCGGTGGTGGTGGTATTGGTGGGGGTATTGGTGGTAGTAGTGGTATTGGAGGTGGTAGTAGTGGTATTGGTGGTGTTGGTGGTGGTGTTGGTGATGGTGGTTTTTGTGGTGGTGGTGTTGGCAGTATTGGTGGTATTAGTGGTGGTATTGGTGGTGGTACTGGTATTGGTGGCAGTTGTATCGGTAGTGGTATTATAATTGGTGGTTGTATTGGTATTGGTGGTGGTGGTATTGGTGCTGGTGGTATTGGTGGTGGTATTGGTGATGGTGGAGGTAGTATTGGTGGTGGTGCTGTTGGTGGTGGAAGTATTGGTGGTGGTGGTGGTATTGGCAGTGGTATTGGTGATGCACTGGCGGTGGTGATGGTGGTATTGGTTGAGGTGATGGTATTGAGGGTGGTGGTATTGGTGGTGGTGGTATTGGTGGTGGTATAGGTGGTGTTGGTATTGGTGGTGGTATTGGTTGTATTGGTGTTGGTGATGGTATTGGTGGTGGTGGTGGTATTGGTGGTGGTGGTATTGGTGGTGGCATTGGGGGTGATAGAGGTGGTGGTGAAGGTGGAAGTACTGATGGTGGTGGTGGTATGTTTGGTGGTGGTATTGATGGTGATATTGGTGGTGGTGGTATTGTTGGTGGTGGTGGTAGTGGTATTGGTGGTTGTATTGGTGGTGGTAAAGGTATTGGTGGTGGTGGCGGTATCGATGATGGTAGTATTAATGGTGGTGGTGGTAGTGGTGGTGGTATTGGTGGTGGTACTATTGGTGGTGGCATTGGTGGTGGTATTGACGGTGGTGGTGGTATTGGCGGTGGTGGTGGTATTGTTGGGGGTATTGGTGGTAGTAGTGGTATTGGAGGTGGTAGTAGTGGTATTGGTGGTGTTGGTGTTGGTGATGGTGGTTTTTGTGGTGGTGGTGTTGGCAGTGGTGGTGGTAATGGTGGTGCTGGTAGTATTGGTGGTATTAGTGGTGGTATTGGTGGTGGTACTGGTATTGGTGGCAGTTGTATCGGTAGTGGTATTATTATTGGTGGTTGTATTGGTATTGGTGGTGGTGGTATTGGTGCTGGTGGTATTGGTGGTGGTATTGGTGATGGTGGTGGTAGTATTGGTGGTGGTGCTGTTGGTGGAAGTGTTGGTGGTGGTGGTGGTATTGGCAGTGGTATTGGTGGTGTACTGGCAGTGGTGGTGGTATTGGTTGAGGTGGTGGTATTGATGGTGGTGGTATTGGAGGTGGTGGTTGTGGTGGCGGTATTGGTGGAGTTGGTGTTATTGGTGGTGGTTTTGGTGGGAGTGGTGTTGGCAGTGGTGGTGGTATTGGTGGTGGTGGTAGTATTGGTGATGGTACATGGGAGTGGTGTTGGCAGTGGTGATGGTATTGGTGGTGGTGGTAGTATTGGTGGTATTGGTGGTGGTACTGGTATTAGTGGTGGTATTGGTATTGGCAGTGGTATTGGCATTGGTGGTGGTGGTATTGGTGATGGTATAGGTTGAAGTTGTATTGATGGTGGTGGTATTGGTGGTGGTAGTAGTGGTATTGGTGGTGATGGTATTGGTGGAAGGGATGGTGGTATTGGTGGTGGTGGTGGTATTGGTAGTATTGTTGGTGGTGGTGGTATATGTGGTGGTGGTATTGGTGGTGATAAAGGTTGTGCTATTGATGGTGGTATTAGTGGTGGTGGTATTGGTGGTATCGGTTGTGGTTTTGGTGGTGGTGGTATTGGTGGTGGTATTGGTGGTGGTGGAGGAATTGGCAGTGGTGGTGGCATTGGTGGTGGAGTTATTGGAGGGGAGGAGGTCTTGGTGGTAGTGGTGGTGATATTGGTGGTGGTATTGGTCAGGTTATTGGTGGTATTGGTGGTGGTAGTATTGGTGCTGTTGGTGGTGGTATTGGTGATGGGGGTGGTATTAGTGGTAGTGGTATTGGTGATGGTATTGGTGATGGTATTGGCGGTGGTGAAGGTGGTTGTACTGATGGTGGCAGTGGTATTGGTGGTTGCTGTATTGGTGGTGGTATTGATGGTGGTATTGGTGGTGGTGGTATTGGAGGGGTAGTGGTATTGGTGATGGTTTGTGGTATTAGTGGTGGTGCTATTAGTGGTGGTGGTGGTTGTTTTTGTGGCAGTGGTGTTGGTGCTGGTGGTGGTATTGGTGTTGGTATTTGTGGTGTTGGTATTCGTGGTGGTGGTATTCGTGGTGGTGGTATTCGTGGTGATTTTGGTGGTGGTAGTGGTATTGGTGGTGGTATAGGTGGTGGTGAAGGTGGTGGTGCTGATGGTGGTGGTGGTATTGGTGGTAGTAAAGGTTGTGGTATTGATGGTGGTATTGGTGATGGTGGTATTGGTGGTATTGGTTGTGGTTTTGGTGCTGCTGGTGGTGGTATTGGTGGTGGTAGAGGTATTGGAAGTGGTGGTGGCATTGGTGGTGGAGTTATTGGTGGTAGAGGTGGTCTTGGTGGTATTTGTGGTGGTATTGGTGGTGGTATTGGTGGTAGTAGTATTGGTGGTGGTGGTATTGGTGCTATTGGTGGTGGTATTGGTGATGGTGGTGGTATTAGTGGTATTGGTGATGGTATTGGTGGTGGTGCTGATGGTGGTGGTGGTTGTATTGGTGGTGGTTTTGATGGTAGTATTAGTGGTAGTGGTATTGGTGGTGGTATTGGTGGTGGTTTGTGGTATTAGTGGTGGTGGTATTAGTGGTGGTGGTGGTGGTTTTGGTGTTGGTATTGGTGGTGTTGGTATTGGTGGTGGTGGTGGTATTGGTGGTGGTTTTGATGGTCGTGCTGGTATTGGTGGTGGTACTGGTGGTGGCATATGTGGTGGTGAAGGTGGTGGTGCTGATGGTGGTGGTTGTATTGTTGGTGGTGGTTGTAGTGGTATGGGTGGTGGAATTGGTGGTGGTAGAGATATTCGTGGTGCTGGTATTGGTGGTGGTCGTATTGGTGGTGGTAGTGGTGGAGGAATTGGTGGTGGTGCTATTGGTCATGGTTTTGGTGGTGGTATTGGTGGTGGTAGTGCTGTTGGTAGGGGTGTTGGTGGTATTTTTGGAGTTGGTGGTATTGATAGTGGTGGTATTGGTGGTGGTAGTGGTATTGGAGGTGGTGGTAGTGGTATTGGTGGTGTTAGTGGTGGTGTTGGTGGTATTGGTGGTGGTGGTGGTTTTTGTGGTGGTGGTGTTGGCGGTGGTACTGCTATTGGTGGTGGTGGTATTGGTAGTAGTATTATTAATGGTGATGGTATTGGTATTTGTAGTGGTGGTGTTGATGGTGGTGGTTTTGGTGGTGGTGGTGGTATTGGTGATGGTGGTGGTATTGGTGGTGGTGCTATTGGTGGTGGCAGTGGTTGTGGTATTGGTAGTGGTGCTATTGGTGGTGGTGGAAGTATTGGTGGTGTTAGTGGTATTGGTGGTGGTATTGGTGGTGGTGGCATTGGTGGTGGTCTTGGTGGTGATGGTAGTATTGTTGGTGGTGGTATTGGTGGAGGTGGAATTGGTGGTGGTATTTGTGGTGGTGGTGGTATTGGTTGAGGTATTGGTGGTGGTGGTATTGGTGGTGGTGGTAGTAGTGGTATTGGTGGTGGAGGTGGTATTGGTGGTGGTATTGGTAGGATTGGTGGTGGTATTGGTGGGGTGGTATTGGTGATGGTGGTGGTATTGGTGGAATTGGTTGTGGCAGATGTATAGGTGGTGATATTGAAAGTGGTATTGGTGGTGATGATGGTATTGTTGTTGGTGGTATTGGTGGTGGTGGTAGTATTGTGTGTGGTATTGGTGGTGATGGAGGTATTGGTGCTGGTGTTGGTGGTGGAAGTGGTGGTGGTAGTCTTGGTGGTATTGGTGCTGGTGGTTTTGGTATTGGTGGTGGTGGTATTGGTGGTGGTGGTGGTGGTATTGGTGGTATTGTTATTAGTGGTGGTATTGGTGGTGATATTGGTGGTGGCGGTATTGGTATTGGTGGTGTTGGTATTGATGGTATTAGTGGTTGTTATTGGCAGTGGTATTTGTGGTGGTGGTATTGGTGGTGGCTTTGGTGGTGGTGGTGGTGGTGGTGGTATTGGTGGTGATACTGGTATTAGTGGAGTTGGTATTGGTATTGGCGGTGGTATTGGTATGGGCAGTGGTGGTAGTATTGGTGGTGGTGGTATTGGTGGTGGTATTGGTGATGGTATTAGTTGTGGTGGAATTAGTGGTGGTGGTATTGGTGGTGGTGGTGGTAGTATTGATGGTGGTGCTGTTGGTGGTGGTGGAAGTATTGGTGGTGGTGGTGGTATTGGCAGTGGTATTGGTGGTGTACTGGCGGTGGTGGTGGTATTGGTTGAGGTGGTGGTATTGATGGTGGTGGTATTGGAGGTGGTGGTTGTGGTGGTGGTATTGGTGGTTTTGGTGTTATTGGTGGTGGTTTTGGTGGGAGTGGTGTTGGCAGTGGTGGTGGTATTGGTGGTGGTGGTAGTATTGGTGGTGGTACATGGGAGTGGTGTTGGCAGTGGTGGTGGTATTGGTGGTGGTATTGGTGGTGGTGGTAGTATTGGTGGTATTGGTGGTGGTACTGGTATTAGTGGTGTTGGTATTGGTATTGGCAGTGGTATTGGCATTGGTGGTGGTGGTATTGGTGATGGTATAGGTTGAAGTTGTATTGATGGTGGTGGTATTGGTGGTGGTAGTAGTGGTATTGGTGGTGGTATTGGTGGTAATGGTATTGGTTGAAGGGATGGTGGTATTGGTGGTGGTGGTGGTATTGGTATTGGTAGTATTGTTGTTGGTGGTGGTATATGTGGTGGTGGTATTGGTGGTGATAAAGGTTGTGCTATTGATGGTGTTATTAGTGGTGGTGGTATTGGTGGTATTGGTTTTGGTGGTGGTGGTATTGGTGGTGGTATTGGTGGTGGTGGAGTTATTGGAGGGGAGGAGGTCTTGGTGGTAGTGGTGGTGGTATTGGTGGTGGTATTGGTCGGGTTATTGGTGGTATTGGTGGTGGTAGTATTGGTGCTATTGGTGGTGGTATTGGTGATGGTGGTGGTATTAGTGGTAGTGGTATTGGTGATGGTATTGGTGATGGTATTGGCGGTGGTGAAGGTGGTTGTACTGATGGTGGCAGTGGTATTGGTTGTGGCTGTATTGGTGGTGGTATTGATGGTGGTATTGGTGGTGGTGGTATTGGAGGGGTAGTGGTATTGGTGATGGTTTGTGGTATTAGTGGTGGTGCTATTAGTGGTGGTGGTGGTTGTTTTTGTGGCAGTGGTGTTGGTGCTGGTGGTGGTATTGGTGTTGGTATTGGTGGTGTTGGTATTCGTGGTGGTGGTGGTGGTGGTGGTATTGGTGGTGATTTTGGTGGTGGTAGTGGTGGTGGTGGTAGTATTGGTAGTGGAATTGGTGGTGGTATTGTTGGCGGTGGTTGTATTGTGTGTGGTATTGGTGGTGATGGAGGTATTGGTGCTGGTGTTGGTGGTGGAAGTGGTGGTGGTGGTGGTAGTCTTGGTGGTATTGGTGGTGGTGATATTGGTGGTGGCAGTGGTGGTGGTATTGGTAGTGGTGCTATTGGTGGTGGTGGAAGTATTGGTGGCGTTAGTGGTATTGGTGGTGGTATTGGTGGTGGTGGCATTGGTGGTGGTCTTGGTGGTGATGGTAGTATTGTTGGTGGTGGTATTGGTGGAGGTGGAATTGGTGGTGGTATTTGTGGTGGTGGTGGTATTGGTTGAGGTATTGGTGGTGGTGGTATTGGTGGTGGTGGTAGTAGTGGTATTGGTGGTGGAGGTGGTATTGGTGGTGGTATTGGTAGGATTGGTGGTGGTATTGGTGGGGTGGTATTGGTGATGGTGGTGGTATTGGTGGAATTGGTTGTGGCAGATGTATAGGTGGTGATATTGAAAGTGGTATTGGTGGTGATGATGGTATTGTTGGTGGTGGTATTGGTGGTGGTGGTAGTATTGTGTGTGGTATTGGTGGTGATGGAGGTATTGGTGCTGGTGTTGGTGGTGGAAGTGGTGGTGGTAGTCTTGGTGGTATTGGTGCTAGTGGTTTTGGTATTGGTGGTGGTGGTATTGGTGGTGGTGGTGGTGGTATTGGTGGTATTGTTATTAGTGGTGGTATTGGTGGTGATATTGGTGGTGGCGGTATTGGTATTGGTGGTGTTGGTATTGATGGTATTAGTGGTTGTTATTGGCAGTGGTATTTGTGGTGGTGGTATTGGTGGTGGCTTTGGTGGTGGTGGTGGTGGTGGTGGTATTGGTGGTGATACTGGTATTAGTGGAGTTGGTATTGGCGGTGGTATTGGTATGGGCAGTGGTGGTAGTATTGGTGGTGGTGGTATTGGTGGTGGTATTGGTGATGGTATTAGTTGTGGTGGAATTGGTGGTGGTGGTATTGGTGGTGGTGGTGGTAGTATTGATGGTGGTGCTGTTGGTGGTGGTGGAAGTATTGGTGGTGGTGGTGGTATTGGCAGTGGTATTGGTGGTGTACTGGCGGTGGTGGTGGTATTGGTTGAGGTGGTGGTATTGATGGTGGTGGTATTGGAGGTGGTGGTTGTGGTGGTGGTATTGGTGGTTTTGGTGTTATTGGTGGTGGTTTTGGTGGGAGTCGTGTTGGCAGTGGTGGTGGTATTGGTGGTGGTGGTGGTGGTAGTATTGGTGGTGGTACATGGGAGTGGTGTTGGCAGTGGTGGTGGTATTGGTGGTGGTATTGGTGGTGGTGGTAGTATTGGTGGTATTGGTGGTGGTACTGGTATTAGTGGTGTTGGTATTGGTATTGGCAGTGGTATTGGCATTGGTGGTGGTGGTATTGGTGATGGTATAGGTTGAAGTTGTATTGATGGTGGTGGTATTGGTGGTGGTAGTAGTGGTATTGGTGGTGGTATTGGTGGTAATGGTATTGGTTGAAGGGATGGTGGTATTGGTGGTGGTGGTGGTATTGGTATTAGTAGTATTGTTGTTGGTGGTGGTATATGTGGTGGTGGTATTGGTGGTGATAAAGGTTGTGCTATTGATGGTGTTATTAGTGGTGGTGGTATTGGTGGTATTGGTTTTGGTGGTGGTGGTATTGGTGGTGGTATTGGTGGTGGTGGAGTTATTGGAGGGGAGGAGGTCTTGGTGGTAGTGGTGGTGGTATTGGTGGTGGTATTGGTCGGGTTATTGGTGGTATTGGTGGTGGTAGTATTGGTGCTATTGGTGGTGGTATTGGTGATGGTGGTGGTATTAGTGGTAGTGGTATTGGTGATGGTATTGGTGATGGTATTGGCGGTGGTGAAGGTGGTTGTACTGATGGTGGCAGTGGTATTGGTTGTGGCTGTATTGGTGGTGATATTGATGGTGGTATTGGTGGTGGTGGTATTGGAGGGGTAGTGGTATTGGTGATGGTTTGTGGTATTAGTGGTGGTGCTATTAGTGGTGGTGGTGGTTGTTTTTGTGGCAGTGGTGTTGGTGCTGGTGGTGGTATTGGTGTTGGTATTGGTGGTGTTGGTATTGGTGGTGTTGGTATTCGTGGTGGTGGTGGTGGTATTGGTGGTGATTTTGGTGGTGGTAGTGGTATTGGTGGTGGTATAGGTGGTGGTGAAGGTGGTGGTGCTGATGGTGGTGGTGGTATTGGTGGTGGTAAAGGTTGTGGTATTGATGGTGGTATTGGTGGTGGTGGTATTGGTGGTATTGGTTGTGGTTTTGGTGCTGCTGGTGGTGGTATTGGTGGTGGTAGAGGTATTGGAAGTGGTGGTGGCATTGGTGGTGGAGTTATTGGTGGTGGAGGTGGTCTTGGTGGTGGTGGTATTGGTGGTGGTGGTATTTGTGGTGGTATTGGTGGTAGTAGTATTGGTGGTGGTGGTATTGGTGCTATTGGTGGTGGTATTGGTGATGGTGGTGGTATTAGTGGTATTGGTGATGGTATTGGTGGTGGTGCTGATGGTGGTGGTGGTTGTATTGGTGGTGGTATTGATGGTAGTATTAGTGATAGTGGTATTGGTGGTGGTTTGTGGTATTAGTGGTAGTGGTATTAGTGGTGGTGGTGGTGGTTTTGGTGGCAGTGGTATTGGTGGTGGTGGTGGTATTGGTGTTGGTATTTTTTGGTGTTGGTATTGGTGGTGGTATTGGTGCTGGTTTTGATGGTCGTGGTGGTATTGGTGGTGGTACTGGTGGTGGCATATGTGGTGGTGAAGGTGGTGGTGCTATTGGTGGTGGTGGTTGTAGTGGTATTGGTGGTGGAATTGGTGGTGGTAGAGATATTGGTGGTGCTGGTATTGGTGGTGGTCGTATTGGTGGTGGTAGTGGTGGAGGAATTGGTGGTGGTGCTATTAGTCATGGTTTTGGTGGTGGTATTGGCGGTGGTAGTGCTGTTGGTAGGGGTGTTGGTGGTATTTTTGGAGTTGGTGGTATTGATAGTGGTGGTATTGGTGGTGGTAGTGGTATTGGAGGTGGTGGTAGTGGTATTGGTGAAGTTAGTGGTGGTGTTGGTGGTATTGGTGGTGGTGGTGGTGTGGTGTTGGTGGTGGTACTGCTATTGGTGGTGGTGGTATGGGTAGTGGTATTATTAATGGTGATGGTATTGGTATTTGTAGTGGTGGTGTTGATGGGGTTGGTTTTGGTGGTGGTGGTGGTATTGGTGATGGTGGTGGTATTGGTGGTGGTGATATTGGTGGTGGCAGTGGTGGTGGTATTGGTAGTGGTGCTATTGGTGGTGGTGGAAGTATTGGTGGCGGTAGTGGTATTGGTGGTGGTATTGCTGGTGGTGGTGGCATTGGTGGTTGTCTTGGTGGTGATGGTAGTATTGGTGGTGGTGGTATTGGTGGAGGTGGAATTGGTGGTGGTATTTGTGGTGGTGGTGGTATTGGTTGAGGTATTGGTGGTGGTGGTATTGGTGGTGGTGGTAGTAGTGGTATTGGTGGTGGAGGTAATATTGGTGGTGGTATTGATAGGATTGGTGGTGGTATTGGTGGGGGTGGTATTGGTGATGGTGGTGGTATTGGTGGAATTGGTTGTGGTAGATGTATAGGTGGTGATATTGAAAGTGGTATTGGTGGTGGTATTGGTGGTGATGATGGTATTGTTGGTGGTGGTATTGGTGGTGGTGGTAGTATTGGTAGTGGAATTGGTGGTGGTATTGTTGGTGGTGGTTGTATTGTGTGTGGTATTGGTGGTGATGGAGGTATTGGTGCTGGTGTTGGTGGTAGAAGTGGTGGTGGTGGTGGTAGTCTTGGTGGTATTGGTGGTGGTGATATTGGTGGTGGCAGTGGTGGTGGTATTGGTAGTGGTGCTATTGGTGGTGGTGGAAGTATTGGTGGCGGTAGTGGTATTGGTGGTGGTTAGGGGTGGGCGGAATTTGCGGAATTAACCTTCGCAAATTATCGCGAGAATGTTTAAAATTATCGCAAACAAGCAGAAATATCGCGAAGATGCGGAAGTTTTTTTCCGGCATGTTCGCGAGATTTTCTGCATGGTTGCGGGTCGCCAACTTACCCATGTGGTTGCTTGCGGGCGCGGCCATCTTGATTTGAGTTGTTCTCGCGGTGCATGATCGCGAGAAGAAAGACGTGATCGCGCGACGCATGACGTCACTGCGGGCGCGAACTGTCGCGAGACAGAGCAAATGGCTAAAAACAATACAACATCTCATGGAGAACGCGACCGGATCAAGAAAACTTGTCGGCGAACGCAGGGATTCAGGTAAGGCGATCGCGCGCGCGCGAGAATGTATTATTTTACAGCGCGAGCAAGAAACAAATTATCGCCAAGCTGCGGAAACCGGAATTTTTGACATTTTCGCGCTCTCCGCGGTACGCAAAAATGTCAAATTATCGCAATTTCCGCGAACGGAACGAAATTTTTGCCCAGGCCTAGTGGTGGTATTGCTGGTGGTGGTGGCATTGGTGGTGGTCTTGGTGGTGATGGTAGTATTGGTGGTGGTATTGGTGGAGGTGGAATTGGTGGTGGTATTTGTGGTGGTGGTGGTATTGGTTGAGGTATTGGTGGTGGTGGTATTGGTGGTGGTGGTAGTAGTGGTATTGGTGGTGGAGGTGGTATTGGTGGTGGTATTGGTAGGATTGGTGGTGGTATTGGTGGGGGTGGTATTGGTGATGGTAATGGTAATGGTATTGGTGGAATTGGTTGTGGTAGATGTATAGGTGGTGATATTGAAAGTGGTATTGGTGGTGATGATGGTATTGTTGGTGGTGGTATTGGTGGTGGTGGTAGTATTGGTAGTGGAATTGGTGGTGGTATTGTTGGTGGTGGTTGTATTGTGTGTGGTATTGGTGGTGATGGAGGTATTGGTGCTGGTGTTGGTGGTGGAAGTGGTGGTGGTTGTCTTGGTGGTATTGGTGGTGGTGGTGGTATTGGTGGTGGTGGTGGTATTGGTGGTATTGTTATTAGTGGTGGTATTGGTGGTGATATTGGTGGTGGGGGTATTGGTATTGGTGGTGTTGGTATTGGTGGTATTAGTGGTGTCATTGGCAGTGGTATTTGTGGTGGTGGTATTGGTGGTGGCTTTGGTGGTGGTGGTGTTGGTGGTGGTGGTAGTATTGGTGGTATTGGTGGTGGTACTGGTATTAGTGGTGTTGGTATTGGTATTGGCAGTGGTATTGGCATTGGTGGTGGTGGTATTGGTGATGGTATAGGTTGAAGTTGTATTGATGGTGGTGGTATTGGTGGTGGTAGTAGTGGTATTGGTGGTGGTATTGGTGGTAATGGTATTGGTTGAAGGGATGGTGGTATTGGTGGTGGTGGTGGTATTGGTATTAGTAGTATTGTTGTTGGTGGTGGTATATGTGGTGGTGGTATGGGTGGTGATAAAGGTTGTGCTATTGATGGTGTTATTAGTGGTGGTGGTATTGGTGGTATTGGTTTTGGTGGTGGTGGTATTGGTGGTGGTATTGGTGGTGGTGGAGTTATTGGAGGGGAGGAGGTCTTGGTGGTAGTGGTGGTGGTATTGGTGGTGGTATTGGTCGGGTTATTGGTGGTATTGGTGGTGGTAGTATTGGTGCTATTGGTGGTGGTATTGGTGATGGTGGTGGTATTAGTGGTAGTGGTATTGGTGATGGTATTGGTGATGGTATTGGCGGTGGTGAAGGTGGTTGTACTGATGGTGGCAGTGGTATTGGTTGTGGCTGTATTGGTGGTGGTATTGATGGTGGTATTGGTGGTGGTGGTATTGGAGGGGTAGTGGTATTGGTGATGGTTTGTGGTATTAGTGGTGGTGCTATTAGTGGTGGTGGTGGTTGTTTTTGTGGCAGTGGTGTTGGTGCTGGTGGTGGTATTGGTGTTGGTATTGGTGGTGTTGGTATTGGTGGTGTTGGTATTCGTGGTGGTGGTGGTGGTATTGGTGGTGATTTTGGTGGTGGTAGTGGTATTGGTGGTGGTATAGGTGGTGGTGAAGGTGGTGGTGCTGATGGTGGTGGTGGTATTGGTGGTGGTAAAGGTTGTGGTATTGATGGTGGTATTGGTGGTGGTGGTATTGGTGGTATTGGTTGTGGTTTTGGTGCTGCTGGTGGTGGTATTGGTGGTGGTAGAGGTATTGGAAGTGGTGGTGGCATTGGTGGTGGAGTTATTGGTGGTGGAGGTGGTCTTGGTGGTGGTGGTATTGGTGGTGGTGGTATTTGTGGTGGTATTGGTGGTAGTAGTATTGGTGGTATTGGTGCTATTGGTGGTGGTATTGGTGATGGTGGTGGTATTAGTGGTATTGGTGATGGTATTGGTGGTGGTGCTGATGGTGGTGGTGGTTGTATTGGTGGTGGTATTGATGGTAGTATTAGTGATAGTGGTATTGGTGGTGGTTTGTGGTATTAGTGGTAGTGGTATTAGTGGTGGTGGTGGTGGTTTTGGTGGCAGTGGTATTGGTGGTGGTGGTGGTATTGGTGTTGGTATTTTTTGGTGTTGGTATTGGTGGTGGTATTGGTGCTGGTTTTGATGGTCGTGGTGGTATTGGTGGTGGTACTGGTGGTGGCATATGTGGTGGTGAAGGTGGTGGTGCTATTGGTGGTGGTGGTTGTAGTGGTATTGGTGGTGGAATTGGTGGTGGTAGAGATATTGGTGGTGCTGGTATTGGTGGTGGTCGTATTGGTGGTGGTAGTGGTGGAGGAATTGGTGGTGGTGCTATTAGTCATGGTTTTGGTGGTGGTATTGGCGTTGGTAGTGCTGTTGGTAGGGGTGTTGGTGGTATTTTTGGAGTTGGTGGTATTGATAGTGGTGGTATTGGTGGTGGTAGTGGTATTGGAGGTGGTGGTAGTGGTATTGGTGAAGTTAGTGGTGGTGTTGGTGGTATTGGTGGTGGTGGTGGTGTGGTGTTGGTGGTGGTACTGCTATTGGTGGTGGTGGTATGGGTAGTGGTATTATTAATGGTGATGGTATTGGTATTTGTAGTGGTGGTGTTGATGGGGTTGGTTTTGGTGGTGGTGGTGGTATTGGTGATGGTGGTGGTATTGGTGGTGGTGATATTGGTGGTGGCAGTGGTGGTGGTATTGGTAGTGGTGCTATTGGTGGTGGTGGAAGTATTGGTGGCGGTAGTGGTATTGGTGGTGGTATTGCTGGTGGTGGTGGCATTGGTGGTTGTCTTGGTGGTGATGGTAGTATTGGTGGTGGTGGTATTGGTGGAGGTGGAATTGGTGGTGGTATTTGTGGTGGTGGTGGTATTGGTTGAGGTATTGGTGGTGGTGGTATTGGTGGTGGTGGTAGTAGTGGTATTGGTGGTGGAGGTAATATTGGTGGTGGTATTGATAGGATTGGTGGTGGTATTGGTGGGGGTGGTATTGGTGATGGTGGTGGTATTGGTGGAATTGGTTGTGGTAGATGTATAGGTGGTGATATTGAAAGTGGTATTGGTGGTGGTATTGGTGGTGATGATGGTATTGTTGGTGGTGGTATTGGTGGTGGTGGTAGTATTGGTAGTGGAATTGGTGGCGGTATTGTTGGTGGTGGTTGTATTGTGTGTGGTATTGGTGGTGATGGAGGTATTGGTGCTGGTGTTGGTGGTAGAAGTGGTGGTGGTGGTGGTAGTCTTGGTGGTATTGGTGGTGGTGATATTGGTGGTGGCAGTGGTGGTGGTATTGGTAGTGGTGCTATTGGTGGTGGTGGAAGTATTGGTGGCGGTAGTGGTATTGGTGGTGGTATTGCTGGTGGTGGTGGCATTGGTGGTGGTCTTGGTGGTGATGGTAGTATTGGTGGTGGTATTGGTGGAGGTGGAATTGGTGGTGGTATTTGTGGTGGTGGTGGTATTGGTTGAGGTATTGGTGGTGGTGGTATTGGTGGTGGTGGTAGTAGTGGTATTGGTGGTGGAGGTGGTATTGGTGGTGGTATTGGTAGGATTGGTGGTGGTATTGGTGGGGGTGGTATTGGTGATGGTAATGGTAATGGTATTGGTGGAATTGGTTGTGGTAGATGTATAGGTGGTGATATTGAAAGTGGTATTGGTGGTGATGATGGTATTGTTGGTGGTGGTATTGGTGGTGGTGGTAGTATTGGTAGTGGAATTGGTGGTGGTATTGTTGGTGGTGGTTGTATTGTGTGTGGTATTGGTGGTGATGGAGGTATTGGTGCTGGTGTTGGTGGTGGAAGTGGTGGTGGTTGTCTTGGTGGTATTGGTGGTGGTGGTGGTATTGGTGGTGGTGGTGGTATTGGTGGTATTGTTATTAGTGGTGGTATTGGTGGTGATATTGGTGGTGGGGGTATTGGTATTGGTGGTGTTGGTATTGGTGGTATTAGTTGTGTCATTGGCAGTGGTATTTGTGGTGGTGGTATTGGTGGTGGCTTTGGTGGTGGTGGTGTTGGTGGTGGTGGTAGTATTGGTGGTGATACTGATATTAGTGGTGTTGGTATTGGTATTGGTGGTGGTATTGGTATGGGCAGTGGTGGTAGTATTGGTGGTGGTGGTATTGGTGGTGGTATTGGTGATGGTGATGGTATTAGTTGTGGTGGTATTGGTGGTGGTGGTATTGGTGGTGGTGGTGGTAGTGGTATTGGTGGTGGTATTGGTGGTGTTTTTTTGTTTGTGGTGGTGTTATTGGTGGTGGTGGTGGTATTGTTAGTGGTAATATTGGTGGTGGTATTGGTGGTGGTGAAAGTAGTGGTGGAGGTGATGGTATTGATGGTTGTGGTGGTATTGGTGGTGGTGGCGTCCGCGCATGTGCATTTGTGAGAAGGATTTGCCGTCAACCAGGAAGAGGGAGCCCCGGGACACCGCACCGCAGGTAAGGCATTTTCTCTTACTTTAAAATTCTTTAAATTATTTTAAAATGAGGGCGGGCGGCGGGTGGCGGGCAGCTCTGCTTCACACTGGCGTGTGCGCAGCGCTGCCTGCTATGCCTACTTCGTAAACCGCGAAGCAGGCAGCGCTACGGACACTCCGTGGGTGGAGCGGAGCACTACGCCCGGACTTACACTTAGGTTAGGTACACTGGGGTAGAACTAGCTAGAAGCATCAGATTAGTATTAACATTTTAGCCTGTGTTATTTATGTATGTATTTTTATAAATATCTGTCATAGCTATAAACCATGCTTTTGCAGTATTATTTTATCTTACTGCTAACGCTGTACATATTTTACTTCGCATTCTATCTTACGATTGTAGAAGTTCATATCTCTTGCACGAGAAATAAGACTGTTCAATAAACCCTTTTTATTGAAACGCCCGTCTATCTATTTCTGTGTAACTCTGTAGAAACGAAGCATGCACAATTGACTGAGTGAAACTGTTATCTATTGTTTTCACGATTCTGAGATTGTTCCGATTCTAAGGAAACAAAGTTGTCATGTTTATTGGTGGTGGTATTGGTGGTGGTGGTAGTAGTGGTATTGGTGGTGGAGGTGGTATTGGTGGTGGTATTGGTAGGATTGGTGGTGGTATTGGTGGGGTGGTATTGGTGATGGTGGTGGTATTGGTGGAATTGGTTGTGGCAGATGTATAGGTGGTGATATTGAAAGTGGTATTGGTGGTGATGATGGTATTGTTGGTGGTGGTATTGGTGGTGGTGGTAGTGTTGTGTGTGGTATTGGTGGTGATGGAGGTATTGGTGCTGGTGTTGGTGGTGGAAGTGGTGGTGGTAGTCTTGGTGGTATTGGTGCTGGTGGTTTTGGTATTGGTGGTGGTGGTATTGGTGGTGGTGGTGGTATTGGTTGTGGTTTTGGTGCTGCTGGTGGTGGTATTGGTGGTGGTAGAGGTATTGGAAGTGGTGGTGGCATTGGTGGTGGAGTTATTGGTGGTAGAGGTGGTCTTGGTGGTATTTGTGGTGGTATTGGTGGTGGTATTGGTGGTAGTAGTATTGGTGGTGGTGGTATTGGTGCTATTGGTGGTGGTATTGGTGATGGTGGTGGTATTAGTGGTATTGGTGATGGTATTGGTGGTGGTGCTGATGGTGGTGGTGGTTGTATTGGTGGTGGTTTTGATGGTAGTATTAGTGGTAGTGGTATTGGTGGTGGTATTGGTGGTGGTTTGTGGTATTAGTGGTGGTGGTATTAGTGGTGGTGGTGGTGGTTTTGGTGTTGGTATTGGTGGTGTTGGTATTGGTGGTGGTGGTGGTATTGGTGGTGGTTTTGATGGTCGTGCTGGTATTGGTGGTGGTACTGGTGGTGGCATATGTGGTGGTGAAGGTGGTGGTGCTGATGGTGGTGGTTGTATTGTTGGTGGTGGTTGTAGTGGTATGGGTGGTGGAATTGGTGGTGGTAGAGATATTCGTGGTGCTGGTATTGGTGGTGGTCGTATTGGTGGTGGTAGTGGTGGAGGAATTGGTGGTGGTGCTATTGGTCATGGTTTTGGTGGTGGTATTGGTGGTGGTAGTGCTGTTGGTAGGGGTGTTGGTGGTATTTTTGGAGTTGGTGGTATTGATAGTGGTGGTATTGGTGGTGGTAGTGGTATTGGAGGTGGTGGTAGTGGTATTGGTGGTGTTAGTGGTGGTGTTGGTGGTATTGGTGGTGGTGGTGGTTTTTGTGGTGGTGGTGTTGGCGGTGGTACTGCTATTGGTGGTGGTGGTATTGGTAGTAGTATTATTAATGGTGATGGTATTGGTATTTGTAGTGGTGGTGTTGATGGTGGTGGTTTTGGTGGTGGTGGTGGTATTGGTGATGGTGGTGGTATTGGTGGTGGTGCTATTGGTGGTGGCAGTGGTTGTGGTATTGGTAGTGGTGCTATTGGTGGTGGTGGAAGTATTGGTGGTGTTAGTGGTATTGGTGGTGGTATTGGTGGTGGTGGCATTGGTGGTGGTCTTGGTGGTGATGGTAGTATTGTTGGTGGTGGTATTGGTGGAGGTGGAATTGGTGGTGGTATTTGTGGTGGTGGTGGTATTGGTTGAGGTATTGGTGGTGGTGGTATTGGTGGTGGTGGTAGTAGTGGTATTGGTGGTGGAGGTGGTATTGGTGGTGGTATTGGTAGGATTGGTGGTGGTATTGGTGGGGTGGTATTGGTGATGGTGGTGGTATTGGTGGAATTGGTTGTGGCAGATGTATAGGTGGTGATATTGAAAGTGGTATTGGTGGTGATGATGGTATTGTTGGTGGTGGTATTGGTGGTGGTGGTAGTATTGTGTGTGGTATTGGTGGTGATGGAGGTATTGGTGCTGGTGTTGGTGGTGGAAGTGGTGGTGGTAGTCTTGGTGGTATTGGTGCTGGTGGTTTTGGTATTGGTGGTGGTGGTATTGGTGGTGGTGGTGGTGGTATTGGTGGTATTGTTATTAGTGGTGGTATTGGTGGTGATATTGGTGGTGGCGGTATTGGTATTGGTGGTGTTGGTATTGATGGTATTAGTGGTTGTTATTGGCAGTGGTATTTGTGGTGGTGGTATTGGTGGTGGCTTTGGTGGTGGTGGTGGTGGTGGTGGTATTGGTGGTGATACTGGTATTAGTGGAGTTGGTATTGGTATTGGCGGTGGTATTGGTATGGGCAGTGGTGGTAGTATTGGTGGTGGTGGTATTGGTGGTGGTATTGGTGATGGTATTAGTTGTGGTGGAATTAGTGGTGGTGGTATTGGTGGTGGTGGTGGTAGTATTGATGGTGGTGCTGTTGGTGGTGGTGGAAGTATTGGTGGTGGTGGTGGTATTGGCAGTGGTATTGGTGGTGTACTGGCGGTGGTGGTGGTATTGGTTGAGGTGGTGGTATTGATGGTGGTGGTATTGGAGGTGGTGGTTGTGGTGGTGGTATTGGTGGTTTTGGTGTTATTGGTGGTGGTTTTGGTGGGAGTGGTGTTGGCAGTGGTGGTGGTATTGGTGGTGGTGGTAGTATTGGTGGTGGTACATGGGAGTGGTGTTGGCAGTGGTGGTGGTATTGGTGGTGGTATTGGTGGTGGTGGTAGTATTGGTGGTATTGGTGGTGGTACTGGTATTAGTGGTGTTGGTATTGGTATTGGCAGTGGTATTGGCATTGGTGGTGGTGGTATTGGTGATGGTATAGGTTGAAGTTGTATTGATGGTGGTGGTATTGGTGGTGGTAGTAGTGGTATTGGTGGTGGTATTGGTGGTAATGGTATTGGTTGAAGGGATGGTGGTATTGGTGGTGGTGGTGGTATTGGTATTGGTAGTATTGTTGTTGGTGGTGGTATATGTGGTGGTGGTATTGGTGGTGATAAAGGTTGTGCTATTGATGGTGTTATTAGTGGTGGTGGTATTGGTGGTATTGGTTTTGGTGGTGGTGGTATTGGTGGTGGTATTGGTGGTGGTGGAGTTATTGGAGGGGAGGAGGTCTTGGTGGTAGTGGTGGTGGTATTGGTGGTGGTATTGGTCGGGTTATTGGTGGTATTGGTGGTGGTAGTATTGGTGCTATTGGTGGTGGTATTGGTGATGGTGGTGGTATTAGTGGTAGTGGTATTGGTGATGGTATTGGTGATGGTATTGGCGGTGGTGAAGGTGGTTGTACTGATGGTGGCAGTGGTATTGGTTGTGGCTGTATTGGTGGTGGTATTGATGGTGGTATTGGTGGTGGTGGTATTGGAGGGGTAGTGGTATTGGTGATGGTTTGTGGTATTAGTGGTGGTGCTATTAGTGGTGGTGGTGGTTGTTTTTGTGGCAGTGGTGTTGGTGCTGGTGGTGGTATTGGTGTTGGTATTGGTGGTGTTGGTATTCGTGGTGGTGGTGGTGGTGGTGGTATTGGTGGTGATTTTGGTGGTGGTAGTGGTGGTGGTGGTAGTATTGGTAGTGGAATTGGTGGTGGTATTGTTGGCGGTGGTTGTATTGTGTGTGGTATTGGTGGTGATGGAGGTATTGGTGCTGGTGTTGGTGGTGGAAGTGGTGGTGGTGGTGGTAGTCTTGGTGGTATTGGTGGTGGTGATATTGGTGGTGGCAGTGGTGGTGGTATTGGTAGTGGTGCTATTGGTGGTGGTGGAAGTATTGGTGGCGTTAGTGGTATTGGTGGTGGTATTGGTGGTGGTGGCATTGGTGGTGGTCTTGGTGGTGATGGTAGTATTGTTGGTGGTGGTATTGGTGGAGGTGGAATTGGTGGTGGTATTTGTGGTGGTGGTGGTATTGGTTGAGGTATTGGTGGTGGTGGTATTGGTGGTGGTGGTAGTAGTGGTATTGGTGGTGGAGGTGGTATTGGTGGTGGTATTGGTAGGATTGGTGGTGGTATTGGTGGGGTGGTATTGGTGATGGTGGTGGTATTGGTGGAATTGGTTGTGGCAGATGTATAGGTGGTGATATTGAAAGTGGTATTGGTGGTGATGATGGTATTGTTGGTGGTGGTATTGGTGGTGGTGGTAGTATTGTGTGTGGTATTGGTGGTGATGGAGGTATTGGTGCTGGTGTTGGTGGTGGAAGTGGTGGTGGTAGTCTTGGTGGTATTGGTGCTAGTGGTTTTGGTATTGGTGGTGGTGGTATTGGTGGTGGTGGTGGTGGTATTGGTGGTATTGTTATTAGTGGTGGTATTGGTGGTGATATTGGTGGTGGCGGTATTGGTATTGGTGGTGTTGGTATTGATGGTATTAGTGGTTGTTATTGGCAGTGGTATTTGTGGTGGTGGTATTGGTGGTGGCTTTGGTGGTGGTGGTGGTGGTGGTGGTATTGGTGGTGATACTGGTATTAGTGGAGTTGGTATTGGCGGTGGTATTGGTATGGGCAGTGGTGGTAGTATTGGTGGTGGTGGTATTGGTGGTGGTATTGGTGATGGTATTAGTTGTGGTGGAATTGGTGGTGGTGGTATTGGTGGTGGTGGTGGTAGTATTGATGGTGGTGCTGTTGGTGGTGGTGGAAGTATTGGTGGTGGTGGTGGTATTGGCAGTGGTATTGGTGGTGTACTGGCGGTGGTGGTGGTATTGGTTGAGGTGGTGGTATTGATGGTGGTGGTATTGGAGGTGGTGGTTGTGGTGGTGGTATTGGTGGTTTTGGTGTTATTGGTGGTGGTTTTGGTGGGAGTCGTGTTGGCAGTGGTGGTGGTATTGGTGGTGGTGGTGGTGGTAGTATTGGTGGTGGTACATGGGAGTGGTGTTGGCAGTGGTGGTGGTATTGGTGGTGGTATTGGTGGTGGTGGTAGTATTGGTGGTATTGGTGGTGGTACTGGTATTAGTGGTGTTGGTATTGGTATTGGCAGTGGTATTGGCATTGGTGGTGGTGGTATTGGTGATGGTATAGGTTGAAGTTGTATTGATGGTGGTGGTATTGGTGGTGGTAGTAGTGGTATTGGTGGTGGTATTGGTGGTAATGGTATTGGTTGAAGGGATGGTGGTATTGGTGGTGGTGGTGGTATTGGTATTAGTAGTATTGTTGTTGGTGGTGGTATATGTGGTGGTGGTATTGGTGGTGATAAAGGTTGTGCTATTGATGGTGTTATTAGTGGTGGTGGTATTGGTGGTATTGGTTTTGGTGGTGGTGGTATTGGTGGTGGTATTGGTGGTGGTGGAGTTATTGGAGGGGAGGAGGTCTTGGTGGTAGTGGTGGTGGTATTGGTGGTGGTATTGGTCGGGTTATTGGTGGTATTGGTGGTGGTAGTATTGGTGCTATTGGTGGTGGTATTGGTGATGGTGGTGGTATTAGTGGTAGTGGTATTGGTGATGGTATTGGTGATGGTATTGGCGGTGGTGAAGGTGGTTGTACTGATGGTGGCAGTGGTATTGGTTGTGGCTGTATTGGTGGTGATATTGATGGTGGTATTGGTGGTGGTGGTATTGGAGGGGTAGTGGTATTGGTGATGGTTTGTGGTATTAGTGGTGGTGCTATTAGTGGTGGTGGTGGTTGTTTTTGTGGCAGTGGTGTTGGTGCTGGTGGTGGTATTGGTGTTGGTATTGGTGGTGTTGGTATTGGTGGTGTTGGTATTCGTGGTGGTGGTGGTGGTATTGGTGGTGATTTTGGTGGTGGTAGTGGTATTGGTGGTGGTATAGGTGGTGGTGAAGGTGGTGGTGCTGATGGTGGTGGTGGTATTGGTGGTGGTAAAGGTTGTGGTATTGATGGTGGTATTGGTGGTGGTGGTATTGGTGGTATTGGTTGTGGTTTTGGTGCTGCTGGTGGTGGTATTGGTGGTGGTAGAGGTATTGGAAGTGGTGGTGGCATTGGTGGTGGAGTTATTGGTGGTGGAGGTGGTCTTGGTGGTGGTGGTATTGGTGGTGGTGGTATTTGTGGTGGTATTGGTGGTAGTAGTATTGGTGGTGGTGGTATTGGTGCTATTGGTGGTGGTATTGGTGATGGTGGTGGTATTAGTGGTATTGGTGATGGTATTGGTGGTGGTGCTGATGGTGGTGGTGGTTGTATTGGTGGTGGTATTGATGGTAGTATTAGTGATAGTGGTATTGGTGGTGGTTTGTGGTATTAGTGGTAGTGGTATTAGTGGTGGTGGTGGTGGTTTTGGTGGCAGTGGTATTGGTGGTGGTGGTGGTATTGGTGTTGGTATTTTTTGGTGTTGGTATTGGTGGTGGTATTGGTGCTGGTTTTGATGGTCGTGGTGGTATTGGTGGTGGTACTGGTGGTGGCATATGTGGTGGTGAAGGTGGTGGTGCTATTGGTGGTGGTGGTTGTAGTGGTATTGGTGGTGGAATTGGTGGTGGTAGAGATATTGGTGGTGCTGGTATTGGTGGTGGTCGTATTGGTGGTGGTAGTGGTGGAGGAATTGGTGGTGGTGCTATTAGTCATGGTTTTGGTGGTGGTATTGGCGGTGGTAGTGCTGTTGGTAGGGGTGTTGGTGGTATTTTTGGAGTTGGTGGTATTGATAGTGGTGGTATTGGTGGTGGTAGTGGTATTGGAGGTGGTGGTAGTGGTATTGGTGAAGTTAGTGGTGGTGTTGGTGGTATTGGTGGTGGTGGTGGTGTGGTGTTGGTGGTGGTACTGCTATTGGTGGTGGTGGTATGGGTAGTGGTATTATTAATGGTGATGGTATTGGTATTTGTAGTGGTGGTGTTGATGGGGTTGGTTTTGGTGGTGGTGGTGGTATTGGTGATGGTGGTGGTATTGGTGGTGGTGATATTGGTGGTGGCAGTGGTGGTGGTATTGGTAGTGGTGCTATTGGTGGTGGTGGAAGTATTGGTGGCGGTAGTGGTATTGGTGGTGGTATTGCTGGTGGTGGTGGCATTGGTGGTTGTCTTGGTGGTGATGGTAGTATTGGTGGTGGTGGTATTGGTGGAGGTGGAATTGGTGGTGGTATTTGTGGTGGTGGTGGTATTGGTTGAGGTATTGGTGGTGGTGGTATTGGTGGTGGTGGTAGTAGTGGTATTGGTGGTGGAGGTAATATTGGTGGTGGTATTGATAGGATTGGTGGTGGTATTGGTGGGGGTGGTATTGGTGATGGTGGTGGTATTGGTGGAATTGGTTGTGGTAGATGTATAGGTGGTGATATTGAAAGTGGTATTGGTGGTGGTATTGGTGGTGATGATGGTATTGTTGGTGGTGGTATTGGTGGTGGTGGTAGTATTGGTAGTGGAATTGGTGGCGGTATTGTTGGTGGTGGTTGTATTGTGTGTGGTATTGGTGGTGATGGAGGTATTGGTGCTGGTGTTGGTGGTAGAAGTGGTGGTGGTGGTGGTAGTCTTGGTGGTATTGGTGGTGGTGATATTGGTGGTGGCAGTGGTGGTGGTATTGGTAGTGGTGCTATTGGTGGTGGTGGAAGTATTGGTGGCGGTAGTGGTATTGGTGGTGGTTAGGGGTGGGCGGAATTTGCGGAATTAACCTTCGCAAATTATCGCGAGAATGTTTAAAATTATCGCAAACAAGCAGAAATATCGCGAAGATGCGGAAGTTTTTTTCCGGCATGTTCGCGAGATTTTCTGCATGGTTGCGGGTCGCCAACTTACCCATGTGGTTGCTTGCGGGCGCGGCCATCTTGATTTGAGTTGTTCTCGCGGTGCATGATCGCGAGAAGAAAGACGTGATCGCGCGACGCATGACGTCACTGCGGGCGCGAACTGTCGCGAGACAGAGCAAATGGCTAAAAACAATACAACATCTCATGGAGAACGCGACCGGATCAAGAAAACTTGTCGGCGAACGCAGGGATTCAGGTAAGGCGATCGCGCGCGCGCGAGAATGTATTATTTTACAGCGCGAGCAAGAAACAAATTATCGCCAAGCTGCGGAAACCGGAATTTTTGACATTTTCGCGCTCTCCGCGGTACGCAAAAATGTCAAATTATCGCAATTTCCGCGAACGGAACGAAATTTTTGCCCAGGCCTAGTGGTGGTATTGCTGGTGGTGGTGGCATTGGTGGTGGTCTTGGTGGTGATGGTAGTATTGGTGGTGGTATTGGTGGAGGTGGAATTGGTGGTGGTATTTGTGGTGGTGGTGGTATTGGTTGAGGTATTGGTGGTGGTGGTATTGGTGGTGGTGGTAGTAGTGGTATTGGTGGTGGAGGTGGTATTGGTGGTGGTATTGGTAGGATTGGTGGTGGTATTGGTGGGGGTGGTATTGGTGATGGTAATGGTAATGGTATTGGTGGAATTGGTTGTGGTAGATGTATAGGTGGTGATATTGAAAGTGGTATTGGTGGTGATGATGGTATTGTTGGTGGTGGTATTGGTGGTGGTGGTAGTATTGGTAGTGGAATTGGTGGTGGTATTGTTGGTGGTGGTTGTATTGTGTGTGGTATTGGTGGTGATGGAGGTATTGGTGCTGGTGTTGGTGGTGGAAGTGGTGGTGGTTGTCTTGGTGGTATTGGTGGTGGTGGTGGTATTGGTGGTGGTGGTGGTATTGGTGGTATTGTTATTAGTGGTGGTATTGGTGGTGATATTGGTGGTGGGGGTATTGGTATTGGTGGTGTTGGTATTGGTGGTATTAGTGGTGTCATTGGCAGTGGTATTTGTGGTGGTGGTATTGGTGGTGGCTTTGGTGGTGGTGGTGTTGGTGGTGGTGGTAGTATTGGTGGTATTGGTGGTGGTACTGGTATTAGTGGTGTTGGTATTGGTATTGGCAGTGGTATTGGCATTGGTGGTGGTGGTATTGGTGATGGTATAGGTTGAAGTTGTATTGATGGTGGTGGTATTGGTGGTGGTAGTAGTGGTATTGGTGGTGGTATTGGTGGTAATGGTATTGGTTGAAGGGATGGTGGTATTGGTGGTGGTGGTGGTATTGGTATTAGTAGTATTGTTGTTGGTGGTGGTATATGTGGTGGTGGTATGGGTGGTGATAAAGGTTGTGCTATTGATGGTGTTATTAGTGGTGGTGGTATTGGTGGTATTGGTTTTGGTGGTGGTGGTATTGGTGGTGGTATTGGTGGTGGTGGAGTTATTGGAGGGGAGGAGGTCTTGGTGGTAGTGGTGGTGGTATTGGTGGTGGTATTGGTCGGGTTATTGGTGGTATTGGTGGTGGTAGTATTGGTGCTATTGGTGGTGGTATTGGTGATGGTGGTGGTATTAGTGGTAGTGGTATTGGTGATGGTATTGGTGATGGTATTGGCGGTGGTGAAGGTGGTTGTACTGATGGTGGCAGTGGTATTGGTTGTGGCTGTATTGGTGGTGGTATTGATGGTGGTATTGGTGGTGGTGGTATTGGAGGGGTAGTGGTATTGGTGATGGTTTGTGGTATTAGTGGTGGTGCTATTAGTGGTGGTGGTGGTTGTTTTTGTGGCAGTGGTGTTGGTGCTGGTGGTGGTATTGGTGTTGGTATTGGTGGTGTTGGTATTGGTGGTGTTGGTATTCGTGGTGGTGGTGGTGGTATTGGTGGTGATTTTGGTGGTGGTAGTGGTATTGGTGGTGGTATAGGTGGTGGTGAAGGTGGTGGTGCTGATGGTGGTGGTGGTATTGGTGGTGGTAAAGGTTGTGGTATTGATGGTGGTATTGGTGGTGGTGGTATTGGTGGTATTGGTTGTGGTTTTGGTGCTGCTGGTGGTGGTATTGGTGGTGGTAGAGGTATTGGAAGTGGTGGTGGCATTGGTGGTGGAGTTATTGGTGGTGGAGGTGGTCTTGGTGGTGGTGGTATTGGTGGTGGTGGTATTTGTGGTGGTATTGGTGGTAGTAGTATTGGTGGTATTGGTGCTATTGGTGGTGGTATTGGTGATGGTGGTGGTATTAGTGGTATTGGTGATGGTATTGGTGGTGGTGCTGATGGTGGTGGTGGTTGTATTGGTGGTGGTATTGATGGTAGTATTAGTGATAGTGGTATTGGTGGTGGTTTGTGGTATTAGTGGTAGTGGTATTAGTGGTGGTGGTGGTGGTTTTGGTGGCAGTGGTATTGGTGGTGGTGGTGGTATTGGTGTTGGTATTTTTTGGTGTTGGTATTGGTGGTGGTATTGGTGCTGGTTTTGATGGTCGTGGTGGTATTGGTGGTGGTACTGGTGGTGGCATATGTGGTGGTGAAGGTGGTGGTGCTATTGGTGGTGGTGGTTGTAGTGGTATTGGTGGTGGAATTGGTGGTGGTAGAGATATTGGTGGTGCTGGTATTGGTGGTGGTCGTATTGGTGGTGGTAGTGGTGGAGGAATTGGTGGTGGTGCTATTAGTCATGGTTTTGGTGGTGGTATTGGCGTTGGTAGTGCTGTTGGTAGGGGTGTTGGTGGTATTTTTGGAGTTGGTGGTATTGATAGTGGTGGTATTGGTGGTGGTAGTGGTATTGGAGGTGGTGGTAGTGGTATTGGTGAAGTTAGTGGTGGTGTTGGTGGTATTGGTGGTGGTGGTGGTGTGGTGTTGGTGGTGGTACTGCTATTGGTGGTGGTGGTATGGGTAGTGGTATTATTAATGGTGATGGTATTGGTATTTGTAGTGGTGGTGTTGATGGGGTTGGTTTTGGTGGTGGTGGTGGTATTGGTGATGGTGGTGGTATTGGTGGTGGTGATATTGGTGGTGGCAGTGGTGGTGGTATTGGTAGTGGTGCTATTGGTGGTGGTGGAAGTATTGGTGGCGGTAGTGGTATTGGTGGTGGTATTGCTGGTGGTGGTGGCATTGGTGGTTGTCTTGGTGGTGATGGTAGTATTGGTGGTGGTGGTATTGGTGGAGGTGGAATTGGTGGTGGTATTTGTGGTGGTGGTGGTATTGGTTGAGGTATTGGTGGTGGTGGTATTGGTGGTGGTGGTAGTAGTGGTATTGGTGGTGGAGGTAATATTGGTGGTGGTATTGATAGGATTGGTGGTGGTATTGGTGGGGGTGGTATTGGTGATGGTGGTGGTATTGGTGGAATTGGTTGTGGTAGATGTATAGGTGGTGATATTGAAAGTGGTATTGGTGGTGGTATTGGTGGTGATGATGGTATTGTTGGTGGTGGTATTGGTGGTGGTGGTAGTATTGGTAGTGGAATTGGTGGCGGTATTGTTGGTGGTGGTTGTATTGTGTGTGGTATTGGTGGTGATGGAGGTATTGGTGCTGGTGTTGGTGGTAGAAGTGGTGGTGGTGGTGGTAGTCTTGGTGGTATTGGTGGTGGTGATATTGGTGGTGGCAGTGGTGGTGGTATTGGTAGTGGTGCTATTGGTGGTGGTGGAAGTATTGGTGGCGGTAGTGGTATTGGTGGTGGTATTGCTGGTGGTGGTGGCATTGGTGGTGGTCTTGGTGGTGATGGTAGTATTGGTGGTGGTATTGGTGGAGGTGGAATTGGTGGTGGTATTTGTGGTGGTGGTGGTATTGGTTGAGGTATTGGTGGTGGTGGTATTGGTGGTGGTGGTAGTAGTGGTATTGGTGGTGGAGGTGGTATTGGTGGTGGTATTGGTAGGATTGGTGGTGGTATTGGTGGGGGTGGTATTGGTGATGGTAATGGTAATGGTATTGGTGGAATTGGTTGTGGTAGATGTATAGGTGGTGATATTGAAAGTGGTATTGGTGGTGATGATGGTATTGTTGGTGGTGGTATTGGTGGTGGTGGTAGTATTGGTAGTGGAATTGGTGGTGGTATTGTTGGTGGTGGTTGTATTGTGTGTGGTATTGGTGGTGATGGAGGTATTGGTGCTGGTGTTGGTGGTGGAAGTGGTGGTGGTTGTCTTGGTGGTATTGGTGGTGGTGGTGGTATTGGTGGTGGTGGTGGTATTGGTGGTATTGTTATTAGTGGTGGTATTGGTGGTGATATTGGTGGTGGGGGTATTGGTATTGGTGGTGTTGGTATTGGTGGTATTAGTTGTGTCATTGGCAGTGGTATTTGTGGTGGTGGTATTGGTGGTGGCTTTGGTGGTGGTGGTGTTGGTGGTGGTGGTAGTATTGGTGGTGATACTGATATTAGTGGTGTTGGTATTGGTATTGGTGGTGGTATTGGTATGGGCAGTGGTGGTAGTATTGGTGGTGGTGGTATTGGTGGTGGTATTGGTGATGGTGATGGTATTAGTTGTGGTGGTATTGGTGGTGGTGGTATTGGTGGTGGTGGTGGTAGTGGTATTGGTGGTGGTATTGGTGGTGTTTTTTTGTTTGTGGTGGTGTTATTGGTGGTGGTGGTGGTATTGTTAGTGGTAATATTGGTGGTGGTATTGGTGGTGGTGAAAGTAGTGGTGGAGGTGATGGTATTGATGGTTGTGGTGGTATTGGTGGTGGTGGCGTCCGCGCATGTGCATTTGTGAGAAGGATTTGCCGTCAACCAGGAAGAGGGAGCCCCGGGACACCGCACCGCAGGTAAGGCATTTTCTCTTACTTTAAAATTCTTTAAATTATTTTAAAATGAGGGCGGGCGGCGGGTGGCGGGCAGCTCTGCTTCACACTGGCGTGTGCGCAGCGCTGCCTGCTATGCCTACTTCGTAAACCGCGAAGCAGGCAGCGCTACGGACACTCCGTGGGTGGAGCGGAGCACTACGCCCGGACTTACACTTAGGTTAGGTACACTGGGGTAGAACTAGCTAGAAGCATCAGATTAGTATTAACATTTTAGCCTGTGTTATTTATGTATGTATTTTTATAAATATCTGTCATAGCTATAAACCATGCTTTTGCAGTATTATTTTATCTTACTGCTAACGCTGTACATATTTTACTTCGCATTCTATCTTACGATTGTAGAAGTTCATATCTCTTGCACGAGAAATAAGACTGTTCAATAAACCCTTTTTATTGAAACGCCCGTCTATCTATTTCTGTGTAACTCTGTAGAAACGAAGCATGCACAATTGACTGAGTGAAACTGTTATCTATTGTTTTCACGATTCTGAGATTGTTCCGATTCTAAGGAAACAAAGTTGTCATGTTTATTGGTGGTGGTATTGGTGGTGGTGGTAGTAGTGGTATTGGTGGTGGAGGTGGTATTGGTGGTGGTATTGGTAGGATTGGTGGTGGTATTGGTGGGGTGGTATTGGTGATGGTGGTGGTATTGGTGGAATTGGTTGTGGCAGATGTATAGGTGGTGATATTGAAAGTGGTATTGGTGGTGATGATGGTATTGTTGGTGGTGGTATTGGTGGTGGTGGTAGTGTTGTGTGTGGTATTGGTGGTGATGGAGGTATTGGTGCTGGTGTTGGTGGTGGAAGTGGTGGTGGTAGTCTTGGTGGTATTGGTGCTGGTGGTTTTGGTATTGGTGGTGGTGGTATTGGTGGTGGTGGTGGTATTGGTGGTATTGTTATTAGTGGTGGTATTGGTGGTGATATTGGTGGTGGCGGTATTGGTATTGGTGGTGTTGGTATTGATGGTATTAGTGGTTGTTATTGGCAGTGGTATTTGTGGTGGTGGTATTGGTGGTGGCTTTGGTGGTGGTGGTGTTGGTGGTGGTGGTGGTATTGGTGGTGATACTGGTATTAGTGGAGTTGGTATTGGTATTGGCGGTGGTATTGGTATGGGCAGTGGTGGCAGTATTGGTGGTGGTGGTATTGCTGGTGGTATTGGTGATGGTGATGGTATTAGTTGTGGTGGAATTGGTGGTGGTGGTATTGGTGGTGGTGGTGGTGGTAGTATTGATGGTGGTGCTGTTGGTGGTGGTGGAAGTATTGGTGGTGGTGGTGGTATTGGCAGTGGTATTGGTGGTGTACTGGCGGTGGTGGTGGTATTGGTTGAGGTGGTGGTATTGATGGTGGTGGTATTGGAGGTGGTGGTTGTGGTGGTGGTATTGGTGGTTTTGGTGTTATTGGTGGTGGTTTTGGTGGGAGTGGTGTTGGCAGTGGTGGTGGTATTGGTGGTGGTGGTAGTATTGGTGGTGGTACATGGGAGTGGTGTTGGCAGTGGTGGTGGTATTGGTGGTGGTATTGGTGGTGGTGGTAGTATTGGTGGTATTGGTGGTGGTACTGGTATTAGTGGTGTTGGTATTGGTATTGGCAGTGGTATTGGCATTGGTGGTGGTGGTATTGGTGATGGTATAGGTTGAAGTTGTATTGATGGTGGTGGTATTGGTGGTGGTAGTAGTGGTATTGGTGGTGGTATTGGTGGTAATGGTATTGGTTGAAGGGATGGTGGTATTGGTGGTGGTGGTGGTATTGGTATTGGTAGTATTGTTGGTGGTGGTGGTATATGTGGTGGTGGTATTGGTGGTGATAAAGGTTGTGCTATTGATGGTGTTATTAGTGGTGGTGGTATTGGTGGTATTGGTTGTGGTTTTGGTGGTGGTGGTATTGGTGGTGGTATTGGTGGTGGTGGAGTTATTGGAGGGGAGGAGGTCTTGGTGGTAGTGGTGGTGGTATTGGTGGTGGTATTGGTCAGGTTATTGGTGGTATTGGTGGTGGTAGTATTGGTGCTATTGGTGGTGGTATTGGTGATGGTGGTGGTATTAGTGGTAGTGGTATTGGTGATGGTATTGGTGATGGTATTGGCGGTGGTGAAGGTGGTTGTACTGATGGTGGCAGTGGTATTGGTTATGGCTGTATTGGTGGTGGTATTGATGGTGGTATTGGTGGTGGTGGTATTGGAGGGGTAGTGGTATTGGTGATGGTTTGTGGTATTAGTGGTGGTGCTATTAGTGGTGGTGGTGGTTGTTTTTGTGGCAGTGGTGTTGGTGCTGGTGGTGGTATTGGTGTTGGTATTGGTGGTGTTGGTATTCGTGGTGTTGGTATTCGTGGTGGTGGTGGTGGTATTGGTGGTGATTTTGGTGGTGGTAGTGGTATTGGTGGTGGTATAGGTGGTGGTGAAGGTGGTGGTGCTGATGGTGGTGGTGGTATTGGTGGTGGTAAAGGTTGTGGTATTGATGGTGGTATTGGTGGTGGTGGTATTGGTGGTATTGGTTGTGGTTTTGGTGCTGCTGGTGGTGGTATTGGTGGTGGTAGAGGTATTGGAAGTGGTGGTGGCATTGGTGGTGGAGTTATTGGTGGTGGAGGTGGTCTTGGTGGTGGTGGTATTGGTGGTGGTGGTATTTGTGGTGGTATTGGTGGTAGTAGTATTGGTGGTGGTGGTATTGGTGCTATTGGTGGTGGTATTGGTGATGGTGGTGGTATTAGTGGTATTGGTGATGGTATTGGTGGTGGTGCTGATGGTGGTGGTGGTTGTATTGGTGGTGGTATTGATGGTAGTATTAGTGATAGTGGTATTGGTGGTGGTTTGTGGTATTAGTGGTAGTGGTATTAGTGGTGGTGGTGGTGGTTTTGGTGGCAGTGGTATTGGTGGTGGTGGTGGTATTGGTGTTGGTATTTTTTGGTGTTGGTATTGGTGATGGTATTGGTGCTGGTTTTGATGGTCGTGGTGGTATTGGTGGGGGTACTGGTGGTGGCATATGTGGTGATGAAGGTGGTGGTGCTATTGGTGGTGGTGGTTGTAGTGGTATTGGTGGTGGAATTGGTGGTGGTAGAGATATTGGTGGTGCTGGTATTGGTGGTGGTCGTATTGGTGGTGGTAGTGGTGGAGGAATTGGTGGTGGTGCTATTAGTCATGGTTTTGGTGGTGGTATTGGCGGTGGTAGTGCTGTTGGTAGGGGTGTTGGTGATATTTTTGGAGTTGGTGGTATTGATAGTGGTGGTATTGGTGGTGGTAGTGGTATTGGAGGTGGTGGTAGTGGTATTGGTGAAGTTAGTGGTGGTGTTGGTGGTATTGGTGGTGGTGGTGGTTTTGGTGGTGGTGGTGTTGGTGGTGGTACTGCTATTGGTGGTGGTGGTATGGGTAGTGGTATTATTAATGGTGATGGTATTGGTATTTGTAGTGGTGGTGTTGATGGGGTTGGTTTTGGTGGTGGTGGTGGTATTGGTGATGGTGGTGGTATTGGTGGTGGTGATATTGGTGGTGGCAGTGGTGGTGGTATTGGCAGTGGTGCTATTGGTGGTGGTGGAAGTATTGGTGGTGATAGTGGTATTGGTGGTGGTATTGCTGGTGGTGGTGGCATTGGTGGTGGTCTTGGTGGTGATGGTAGTATTGGTGGTGGTGGTATTGGTGGAGGTGGAATTGGTGGTGGTATTTGTGGTGGTGGTGGTATTGGTTGAGGTATTGGTGGTGGTGGTATTGGTGGTGGTGGTAGTAGTGGTATTGGTGGTGGAGGTAATATTGGTGGTGGTATTGATAGGATTGGTGGTGGTATTGGTGGGGATGGTATTGGTGATGGTGGTGGTATTGGTGCAATTGGTTGTGGTAGATGTATAGGTGGTGATATTGAAAGTGGTATTGGTGGTGGTATTGGTGGTGATGATGGTATTGTTGGTGGTGGTATTGGTGGTAGTATTGGTAGTGGAATTGGTGGCGGTATTGTTGGTGGTGGTTGTATTGTGTGTGGCATTGGTGGTGATGGAGGTATTGGTGCTGGTGTTGGTGGTGGAAGTGGTGGTGGTGGTGGTAGTCTTGGTGGTATTGGTGGTGGTGATATTGGTGGTGGCAGTGGTGGTGGTATTGGTAGTGGTGCTATTGGTGGTGGTGGAAGTATTGGTGGCGGTAGTGGTATTGGTGGTGGTATTGCTGGTGGTGGTGGCATTGGTGGTGGTCTTGGTGGTGATGGTAGTATTGGTGGTGGTATTGGTGGAGGTGGAATTGGTGGTGGTATTTGTGGTGGTGGTGGTATTGGTTGAGGTATTGGTGGTGGTGGTATTGGTGGTGGTGGTAGTAGTGGTATTGGTGGTGGAGGTGGTATTGGTGGTGGTATTGGTAGGATTGGTAGTGGTATTGGTGGGGGTGGTATTGGTGATGGTAATGGTAATGGTATTGGTGGAATTGGTTGTGGTAGATGTATAGGTGGTGATATTGAAAGTGGTATTGGTGGTGATGATGGTATTGTTGGTGGTGGTATTGGTGGTGGTGGTAGTATTGGTAGTGGAATTGGTGGTGGTATTGTTGGTGGTGGTTGTATTGTGTGTGGTATTGGTGGTGATGGAGGTATTGGTGCTGGTGTTGGTGGTGGAAGTGGTGGTGGTAGTCTTGGTGGTATTGGTGGTGGTGGTGGTATTGGTGGTATTGTTATTAGTGGTGGTATTGGTGGTGATATTGGTGGTGGGGGTATTAGTATTGGTGGTGTTGGTATTGGTGGTATTAGTGGTGTCATTGGCAGTGGTATTTGTGGTGGTGGTATTGGTGGTGGCTTTGGTGGTGGTGGTGTTGGTGGTGGTGGTAGTATTGGTGGTGATACTGGTATTAGTGGTGTTGGTATTGGTATTGGTGGTGGTATTGGTATGGGCAGTGGTGGTAGTATTGGTGGTGGTCGTATTGGTGGTGGTATTGGTGATGGTGATGGTATTAGTTGTGGTGGTATTGGTGGTGGTGGTATTGGTGGTGGTGGTGGTAGTGGTATTGGTGGTGTTTTTTTGTTTGTGGTGGTGCTATTGGTGGTGGTGGTGGTATTGTTAGTGGTAATATTGGTGGTGGTATTGGTGGTGGTGAAAGTAGTGGTGGAGGTGATGGTATTGATGGTTGTGGTGGTATTGGTGGTGGTGGCGTCCGCGCATGTGCATTTGTGAGAAGGATTTGCCGTCAACCAGGAAGAGGGAGCCCCGGGACACCGCACCGCAGGTAAGGCATTTTCTCTTACTTTAAAATTCTTTAAATTATTTTAAAATGAGGGCGGGCGGCGGGTGGCGGGCAGCTCTGCTTCACACTGGCGTGTGCGCAGCGCTGCCTGCTATGCCTACTTCGTAAACCGCGAAGCAGGCAGCGCTACGTACACTCCGTGGGTGGAGCGGAGCACTACGCCCGGACTTACACTTAGGTTAGGTACACTGGGGTAGAACTAGCTAGAAGCATCAGATTAGTATTAACATTTTAGCCTGTGTTATTTATGTATGTATTTTTATAAATATCTGTCATAGCTATAAACCATGCTTTTGCAGTATTATTTTATCTTACTGCTAACGCTGTACATATTTTACTTCGCATTCTATCTTACGATTGTAGAAGTTCATATCTCTTGCACGAGAAATAAGACTGTTCAATAAACCCTTTTTATTGAAACGCCCGTCTATCTATTTCTGTGTAACTCTCTAGAAACGAAGCATGCACAATTGACTGAGTGAAACTGTTATCTATTGTTTTCACGATTCTGAGATTGTTCCGATTCTAAGGAAACAAAGTTGTCATGTTTATGCGGTTGTCAGAATCTAATTCCTTCTTGTTTATTCGAGAAGTTTCTAGTGACCTCTGAGTTAGCTGGCACACACAAGCAATTAAGTTTAATGTACTCGATAGAGACATACTGACGTCAGTCCTATGTTAAAACTATGGTGTATATTATTCCAATGCACAGGGCCTATCAGGAATATAGGAACTACACTACATGGCGCCCAACGGTTTGGTAATGCACTAATTTAACGCTAGATACTGAAGTAACTCAGTCGTGCTTTTTTCAGAGACTCCTACTCATAATACTCCATGAGACGTCTGGAGTGGGTAGGGATAATAACCGCCATAGCTGAGCAGGACAAAAATCCTGTGTATTAGCTGTTTGGTTTGTTCAACGTTGAAGGATACAGTGTTCCAAAATATTGTGCACCTTATCTTTTTTCCCTTGAAAATGGCATTAAACAACTGTCCCTAATTGAGGATAATAACATCGGAACCGGTGGAGTTGTACCAGATGAAATCGCAGCTGTTTGTGATTTTACAGGTTTTGATGAAACCGATGAAAATGCGAAAATCAGCGCTCCAAATTTAAGGAGAGCCATCACTCTAAAACCTATAAAACATGGCCTAACACCAAGAGGTGGTAGAGCAGTTTTTGTGATAGAGGCACATGAATCTCACCATACAGAGGTATTCTATTCATGGATAGTATTCCCAGAATCAAATCCAGTAACTAAAACGTTTCACTTCTACAAAGAAGATGAACCACCTGAGGAATATATTCCTTTCGAGGATATTGAAATTCCACTCACATATCAGGAGCATGAACTCTGGTTTAAAGGCGCCCTAAAACATTACAATCACATTACTAGGCTCGGTCCACTAGGTAGACCAGGAGCAACATGGCCGAATTTTAGCTGGCTACACACCTCATCTGGACATTGAAGAAATGTCAGATGTAGAATTACTTACTCAACTCAAGGAGTTGATCAAAATATATAGACAATTGGTTCAATATGTCATGTGGACTTTCACAGTCCAACCAACAATAGCCATTCCAAGACAAACCTCTCACCAGGGAATGCGCTAAAAATCACACCACAGACTTTATATGCAGTCATGGGTAAAATGCTCACAAAACGTGAACAAATTCTGTTCTGGATATCTCAAAAAATTACTCAAATAGAAGTGGTATTTCCTAATAACAGCCCTTATGAGAAACATAGAATTCTAACAATCTGTTTACTACTGGGGATAACACCACATCTGGAAGACTGCACCACTTGGGGCACAGTCTTTGCTGCTATCTACACTAAAACACATGGTGTTCCATCTATGGCGGTAATACCTGATGTCCTGAAACAAATTCAAAACGAATACGGGGCAGAGCCTGCTCTGAATTTAGGAATGAAGTTACTGAAAAAGTTCGACCAGGTCTCAACAATAATATTATCTAATATTAAAGGAGAAGCAGCATCAGTGGCAATCCACCAGAAATTAAGGGAATTTGATGTAACAGAACAACCACAAGAACTAGCCAGAATAATTGAAAAATCCTATGAAGAATTAGGCCGTGACAGCTTGGGAGGGAAACCAGTTAAACTACAACTGTCTGTAAGTCCTGAAAAGGCCTTTACTAAAAACAATCCTGCCTCTTCTAAAAAGAAGTGGGAAAATAATAGACAACATTCAAAAGAGAAAGATTCTCAATCCTGAGGTTGGTCTCCTCAAAAGGAGCCTTCTGAAAGGAGGTATAACCTCAGGAATAGGGATAATTTGAGAAAACCTGACAGGTATCAAGATACTGATACACGTTCCTCTCGTACCTTTCAGATATCGTCACAGACGAGGATGGTCAGACCAAAAAGAAGAACGCGTGAAGTCCAAAGATGATCAACACGTTCAGAAAAACAAACCAAAACCTCAATTCTCCAAGAAGAAAGTAGCAGGTCTGAAGATAAGACATGCCGAGGATTCTGAGAACACAACTCAAGAACGGAGAATGGGTTCAGACAATGTTGGACAGCGCAGCAGAAGTAACAATAGCTCGCCAGAACCTGAAGGGACATCTGGAGACAGTGGACTTGAATGAGGACATTCAAGTCGAGACTGTAGACACCAGGGTTAGCTCTCCACATAGGTTATATGAAATAACACTCCGGATGGAGGGAGAAATACCAAGAAAAGTGAAAGCACTCCTTTGGAAGCATCTTTCAAGGGGTTATGACATACTTCTTGCAGAATGGGACTGGCCACCAGAATTTGTCAGAGATTGCCCACATGGCGAAGACATCACTATGCCAGCCTTCTCTAACCATGTTCCAGTACATTTAAAATATACTTATGCCAGGAAATGGGCAGTGGCCCAAGCCCCAGCATTATATTAAAATCATGTAGGATGGGATGAGGATTCACCTCACCATAAGATGCAGTTAAAAAATGAACCAACTGCACAAAGGCAGTATCCAATTAAGCAAGAAGCTAAAAAACTGGTCAGGGATATCTTAGATCAACTTGAACACCAAAGGGTGATTGAAACATGCACCTCATCAATGAACAATCCTTTGTTTCCTGTTTCCAAACCAGGCAATATATATTGTCTAGTTTTGGATTACAGACACCTAAACTCTTCTTGTAAAACATTTGCAGTGCAAAATGCACATAGTACTGCATTAATGAATAATATTGGGCGTAAAAAATATAAAACCACATTAGATATTTCTAACGGTTTCTTTTGTCAAAACATAGCACCTGAAAGTAGGTATTTAACAGCTTTCTCAATAATGGGGACCCAGCGTCAATTCTGTAGTCTCCCTCAGGGATTGAAGAATAGTCCAGGGTTATTCTCAGCAAGGGTAACAGAGTTACTACAAATTTATGATGACAAGGCATTGTCATATGTCGATGATATCTATCTGACAGACGATGACCTGAACAGGCACTTGAACAGAGTAAATACAATTATACTGGGCTTCACCTCTGAAGGTTATAAATTCAATTTAAAAAAATCAAGAATTGCTCATCTCAACGTCCTTTTCCTAGGATATGAACTAACAATGAAAAACTTACAATCAATTCTAGGTTTCCTAAATTTTGGATGAACATACATTCTAAACTGCGCAGAAAGGGTTAAACCTCTCTACGAATTAATCAAACCTGATTTTAAAATCATACATTGAACACGGGAACACACAAATATCCTGCGTTCACTTCAAACTGACATGTTAGCAACAAAACACTTACAAACACGCGTAAACATACACAACTTAGTGATCCGAATCATTCCGGGTCAATGCGGATTCACCTACTTAACTTTTAACGAAGGTGAAAAAATACCAATTGCATACAAATCACATTTGTATACGCAAGCAGAAATGAAATTCACATCGACAGAAAAAATTCTGACAGCAGTTCAAACCCAGGGGAAACGCATTATGGTCGTAACCCCTGTACCAGCCTTAGAGGCAGTTACAAAAGTGAGTATTCCAAATGCAAAAGCTTTACATCCAAGATGGATACAATGGGTTAATTCACTTACAGCAACTGATGTTGAATATGCTTTTGATCCTTATTTGAAAACACAAGCATTCCTGCAATACGAACACGAAATTCCTCTGCCTACTGAAATTCTTCCTCTTGACCAGTACGATTTTATAATTTATACTGACGGATCTGCACAACCCGCTACGGATAGTAAGCAAGTTTATAGTGCAGCATGCGTGATCGTTAAAGGTTGTATGCGTGATGGCAAATTCAGACCAATGGTCACAAAAAACGCAATCTCTAGGAGAATGTACAGCTCAGCGAGCTGATCTGCAAGCATTTAAAATGGCACTTGAAAATACGGATCGCGAATTCCCTACACTCATAGTTCAATCATACAATGAATATTTACAGAATTGGCTTCAAAATGGTTTCAAAGATGTAAAAGGTGGCACAATCAAGCATAAAACGCTTTGGGAACAACTAGTTCAGTAAAAAGAGAGAATTCCCTTGATTCTACAATTTGTAGAGCATAAAGTACTATGTCAGAAAAGTCTATGTAAGAATTATTTTATTTAGAAAGATATTTTTCTCACTGTTAAAACAAATAAAATCACAAAACATTTCATAATACTTCAAGTAAAATTATTAAAAAACATCCTACAGTACATATCAATCCAATCTAATTATCGTTGAACAACATCACACAATTATGACCAGCATAATATGGAGACAGACACGAATGTAAGATCCAATTACTCTTCTTTACAAATGCACATCACATTAGACTCAGAATCCCAGCTTCTTATACATTGATAAATCAGTATTTCGTTTGTCTGTATTGGTCCTTTGATTGTGCTTATCCACAGCGTCGACGCGTTTAGATGGCTTTAAACTGATAATACCATCTTTATCAAGACCACATAATTCTGTCTCCCACCATAATTAGTATTATTCCTAAAAGCAAATGGATATAATTATTAATCCAAATAGTGCATATAGTTGCTAATTACAACAATCTCATAGCTAGTATACTGTCCACTGAGTAATAATTATCCTGTTATCTTTCTCCAGTAATTCACCCAAACAGATCTTCCCTCCACACGACAGGGGTAAGGAACAATTGTGCATTAACTCCCCATTTAAAATTTGGGTAGTACGGCCCCTTACATGGTTCCTATATCGTGAAACTAGCTGTTTTAAATCATAGGAATCCCTTGATGGCTATTATTCTAATTTGCCACCTTGTTCCCGTTATTAAATGCTCTAATATTGGCCCTTTCCTCAATTAACTTGTATTTGTTGGGGCAATTTCCAATACACAAGGCAAATGAACCTAGAGTTGCAGTTTTTTGTTTTGTGTCGTTGTTTATTTCATAGTGTTTAGTAATCTATGTAAACCAGAGACCCATCTGTTTTTTTCTCGATTAAAATGCTTTCTCACCTTCGGATGGGGTGATGTTTATGCGTACTCCTGGCTCTCTTATTCGCTTAATAGTACGGCAGGTTATAGCAACCTCACATCCTTCTACCTTCGTTATTTAATTGGTAGCGTATTCCACCTTATCTAAAATGGAGAAAGAGGGGATGTGCATATTAACTAAAGAGTATAACCCCCTGTTATTATTAGTTATATTCGTGACGAAAACTTGTATCGCTGATATCATTCCTGTAGTTACCTTTTAATCGTTACAGGAGACTTATTTTCTCTATTTATCATTCTTCCTTGGATTTGATAAGAAGTTCCCGCACCATGAGGCTTAAGTTCCTCTTCTTTGTTACAGCGGGTCTAATGACAAAAAATGTTCTATATATAAGTATCGTATAGGCAAGAGGATACACTATCCTAGGCTAATATCTATTTAAAAGCCTCTTTTCCCTTACCTTTGTTTCACTGTCTGTCCTCCGTCGTGTGGGTGTTCGGATCAGAGCAAAATCACTGTCCTTTTCCCGAGCTTCCTATTTATCTACTGTCTCTAGCTTTTCTAATTGGTTCACCCTCATCACGTGGTGCGGGTTTTAGTACCATCTTTCTATACTACTCGAGGATTGGTTGCCAGAATCACATGGTCTGGTTTTATTCCTGCACTTTTTTTCTAACTTTATTGTTCCTGCCACATCTTGTAATTCTGTTTCAGGGAGCCTGGATATAATGCATATCTCATTTCCATCTCATATACTCTCTACATCTTGCGTGCACGTGTTGCGCATGTTTCCGTGCGTTCAAATCCACCGTCTTTGCATTATTGACCTAAAGGTTAAATGGGAACCATCAGGAAGCGCTTATGTATGCTACTTCTCAATTCTTCTTCGTGTGTATATTAATTTAATTTGATCCCTCCACAATATTAACAATTATTATCGTTATTACCGTAATGCACATCAGTTTGAGCGCACAATGGGTAATACCCCTAAATCGTTGTTCTCGTGCTATTCTAAGTCTTATCGACGATACCCTATTCTATTATATTAAAAACTTTCTATTTGTTCACCAAAGGGACTGTTACATTGTATCTTCCAGATAGAGTGGATGTTGTTATACCTCTGCTTATTCTGGCAGTATAAGCTTCATCCAGTCTTCTCTGGAATTCAAACCTCTTTCCACTGTATTTAGGTAACATATATACCATTGTTCTCTTTTCTTTCTTATTTGATCAGGATTTCCTCCTCTTCTGTTAATCACAATTTTTTCCAACAGAAACCACTTAGAGTCATTACAGTCATGATTTGTATTCTCAAAATGGTCAACTAAAGGGGCATTTTCCTTTCTAGTTCTAATTGCAGACTTGTGTTCTAAAAGGCGTATGCGGAGTTCTCTGCTCGTTTCCCCTACATAGCCCAACCCACGTGGGCAAATTAGAAGATAAACAATGTTTTTGCTGCGACAATTGTTTAATGTGGTTGCAGTCAGATTCTTCCCAGCAAAAATTTTACTTTTTCCTTCCAGACATTGCACGCAAATCGAGCAAGTCCCTCATTTGTGATTGCCATTGGCTTTCTCGCCTTTCAGTGTACTTTGTTTTTCCACTATTGTTGTATATGTTTTCACAAGTGCATTTCTAATGGTTTTGTTACGTCTAAATGAAAAGAGTGGTTTATTTAACTGAACATCAGTGCCATAACTTAAAATTTTCCAGTTTCTGTTCACTATATTTTTAATGTGGTTACTTATACTTGAAAACTGTGTCACAAATACCACTCTTTCTGTGGATGTGTTCCTTTTTTCTTTTTTCGAATCTAATAAGCAATCCCTGTCGTAAAACCTAGCTCTTTTCAAGGAGTTTTTGATTAGTTTGTTGGGATAACCTCTAGCCTGTAGTTTGGTTTTCATGATCTCCACATGATGATAGAAATCTGCAATACTCGTGCAGTTTCTTCGCAGTCTAAGAAATTCCCCAAAGGGTATATTATCTTTTTGTGAGTGAGGGTGATTACTTGTATATTGTAAGAGAGTATTCTTGTCAGTGGATTCGGTGTAAAGTTCTACCTGTAATTCGTTATTTACATTTTTGATTTTGATATCCAAGAAATCCACACTGACATCCCTATAGTGAGCTGTGAATTTCAAATTGGGTTCCCCCAAATGTATCCAATCCAAAAATTCTGTTAAATCCGAACTGGCACCATTCCATATAACAACTAGTTCAGTTACGAAACGGACTATAAAACACTCACGTGATACACACGCTGAGTCATCAACCTGATGGTGTTCACGATGAAGGAAATTCATTGGCTGATGAAGCCGCAAAAGGGGCTGTGCAAACGGCTTCCGTAGCTGCAATCACTCGTTAAAAAACGAAAATAGACAGTGAAATAATACTGGCTGTCAATGATTCGAGCAAAGGCAGCGGTGCAGCATTACCTAAAAGGTTTCCACTCAAATACTCATATATAATTAATGCGAACAGCGTTCCCGTTTGCTCGAATCCCTGGAGTGGGGGATAGGGTAATAACAAACATGGAACAAAGAGCAGCTTTGATTTACGAAGCACATCTGGGAGAGGGTCTGACACATCAGGGGATCTCTAAAACAATTTTAAAAACTAAAGGAGATGTACTGGTGGCCAGGAATGAATACACTGATTCACACTTTTATCAATGAATGCATTGACTGCAATAGAGATCGCAGTACAGAACGCCACCAGGCACCTGAATACAACGTAGCCAGCCCAGTTCAGACACCATTGTTAGACAGCATTAGACTATCTACATGCAGCCATCCTTGTGGACGATTGCAGTCCTACCAACACTAAATCAAGATTCCTTTGGATGTGGCCTCAGCGCTCGGCTGACGCTCGAACTGTTATAAAAGATTTGTGAGTCTTTATCGGCACATACGCAATTGGCACACTACATTTTGACCAGGGTCCTGCGTTTAGCTCTCGAGCTTACAAAGAAGCCATGGCCAGTTTGGGCGTAGTATTGCGGTATTCTTCTCCATTCCATCCTGAGGGAAATTCTGTTGTGGAAAGAAAAAACGGGACATAAAGCTGTCTATAATAGGTAGGGTATTAGGTTCGGGTGATGGGTGGGTCAAACATCTTCATGGGGTCCAACGCTCATTAAACAATTTGCCAAGAAGTTCTCTAGGGGTATCACCCCATATGAAGTCCTATTTGGAACTAGAATGTTGATTCCGGACCTTGACATGAAAGGCACAGTGGTGGAAAATAAAAAAGTTTGATATCAAAGATATTTTGGCTGTTTTACAGGACTTACATGAACTAAGAGTGAAACAAAGCAACGTGTTCCTGAAGCCTACCACCACTGGGGAAAAAACAACCATCTCAGCAAGGCCTGTCTGGATCCCAAAGCTTGGTAATCTAGTCAGAGAAAAGATTGAGGACAAGAAGGAATTTGGGCCTCCTTACAGACAACCAGTACCTGTCCTAGCAATTCACAGATCAAGAACAGTACTACTGCCGCCCCTTGCTGGTAAAAAGGAGAAAAGATTTGATCATACCACACTATGCGGCCGATACTAAGCAGTAGGCCAAGTGGACTCCAACAATGTAGCAGACGCACTCCGCTGGCTACAATCCAAGAGGTTCAAACTGAGAGACTCATCACCTTTGAAGATTCTACAGTGAGAAATAAAGGACTAAGCATCAAAGCTATGGAACTCGTCCCTCTTGAGACCCAAATAACAGTTCGTCCTGATACACATGTCTACAACGAGATAACAAGTGATCAACTGGTTCCAGCGATTTCAACGAATCCTGATGCAATTCCAACCATTGACAGAACTGCCTCTAGCTATTTCATTAACTTTGACACGTTTTCTGATGATCCCAGCGAACCTGAAACGACGACAGTACAAAGAACTTTCAAAGAACATGCAACAGACTTTTTTCATCTCCTGAAAAGACTTATCTGGTTTCACCATGGATTGAACTATGGATTGTTTTGGGGAATATTCTTCTTTCTACTTTCGTTAGCTCTGGTAATAACGCTGGGTATGCTGATAAATGGAAGATATATTCAAATGGACACAGCAAGTAAAAGAGTGAACTTACTTCTCCAGCCACACAAATCATCCCATCATGAAGCAAGAGAATTGTCAGCAGTGAACATCACAGCCGTTCCTATACCAGAGGGTATAGTTTGGGACAGAACTGAATATGACATTTTTGGCCCGTCGGACCATTTGAAGATTCCACACCTATTTAAAATTTCATTGAGTGACTTTATTACCTCTAGTACCTTTTCTGATGATTGGGACTTCGAGACTGTTAAAAACATGATGTCTGATCTAGAGATGTCTGCAGTATTCACAAATCATCAATATTTAGAGGGTTCATCAGACTATGAACAAATGTATTGTTATAACCACTATGGTCATCATTTCTTGCATAAAACTGCATCACCTAGAAATAAATTTATGTATAACCAATGGGAACATTGTCCTACACCTCCGAGGGGTAGCTCAAAAACTTTTGCAATGAAATTTCCATATTTTTAGGATTTAACTTATCAAATCCAGAAATATTTTATTATAAGAATGTAAATAAGAAAGGAACGAAAAATATGTCAACCAATACAAAACAGATTTATTCTGCAGCCTTTATTGCCCAACTGTCTAGACAGGGTTTCGACTTATTGAGACACAATTTGTCTGGGGTACAAAAGATTGGCAAGTGCAGGGGGTAGAAGCTTTGTTTAGAGCCTGTATCATCTCTGAGCAAATTATGTTTTTGAATGACACTGTCCAACAAACGTCTTGCCTTGGGTTACCTAAAAACAAAAAAAGACATGAACACACCGACCATACCTGTACCTGCAAGTAATAGCACTACACGGGGGAGGTCGACGTACATAATATTTTGCATCACAACAGATCAGATCCAGAATGAAAAAAATGGTTGCTCTGGCCCGCAGACACAAAGAACTGTCAAGATTGATTCCTGAACAAAACACAGGGTTTCACTATCAATAGGACAGATCCACGCTATGTTCAAAGACAGCATCCAGGGGTAGTAACAACATACAGTGTAGAGAAACTCTGCCTTGATTGGCTACAAAAAGCTACCCTGCAGGATGTAAAACAATACTTATCTTTACTTAAAGAAGGCGCAGACCTTAGGGAATTCTTGCTAGGACCTGGAAAACCGCGTCAAAAACGTGTCATATATGCCGGTTTCTACGCTGCTTATAATGAAATATGGAAGATTACCCAAACAGAGACTGCAGAACGAATACGAGAAATTGATCGTATTAATTTAGAGAAATCTCTCTCTGTAGTAGACAATGGGTTAACAACTCTGTCGTTCAGGATATATTCATTGAACAGCATTGTGTCTTCTGCCATAGACGTCATGGAACAAGACTTGGTCATGTTGCAACATGGTCAGTCTCAATTACGTTCTATAATGCTATTAGACTGGACGCTCCAAAACTTGCATTCAGGCTATGTGCCTTGGCGTTTAATCAACTCTACGTCACTGTTTTCAGAATTCAATCTCACTGATAAACAGATCAGACTGGCACAAAGGGGAGCAGACTATATGGTTCTGGGCATTGAAAAACTGGAAAAATTACCATTCGCGGTGGCAGAAAAAACTGCTACTGAGTGGATCATACATGGTAAAATTACTTTGCCTGTTACAACTTTCCATTTTTAATATTGCCTAAAGCATATACCAGCAGGCAAATATGAAAGGTTGGGTAAAGAATACATCAAGAAATCTTGGGATTTACCTTACACACATAAGACTGGAACGCTTCTCTCAGAACACAACTCTATATCTCCAAAACCACAGCTACCTCACATAGCTGCAAACTAACAACCTCGCTCCCTAACTGTTCGTCAAGGGGTGGGATCATGTCTGTGACCATCTACATTAACAACACTGTCCTGATTCAGGCAAACAACGAGAACCAAGAGGCTTTCGACTCCCTCTTCCCCACACTCTGCTCCGCTCTCCCTTACCTGCCGCGATCCTTCCTGACCCAGCTCCCACCAACAGATAACTGGCCCCAATAGGAAAAACGAACGATCCCCACCTCGCCCCACGCCACCTCCACCCGCCTCCCCCGAGTCACCCCCCACTCCAGCGCCTCTACAAAGAGTGTTCTCCAACTCTCAAAGGAACGTCAAACTCGACTTCCTATTTTGACCTACCCACCGCAACTACTTGAACTCGCTCGGCCGCCAATGACCCCTAATCACACTAGTACTCGCCCACATCTCAGAAGGTCGATCTCACGCCATGACCCAACTCACCCCCCTCCCAGGGTCCCAAAAGGGGACAACATGTTCTACACCAGTAGTAATAGGCATCTTATCCTAAACACGACCTACACTACACAGGACGACCCTCCCCAAGATGCCCTCACCCCTGCACACAACACCATGGCGCAGCGTCTCTCTTCACTAGAAAACCAGCTAGAATCAATTTCCCGGGGCTTGAACAAAATCCTCACCAACCTTGACAAGGCCTGAAGGCCCCAACAATCCCCTCACAGGGTGCCCTCTCTATCCAACTCCAACCACCACCAGCGCCCCACTAGGCCCGTAGCCACCCCCGCAACACGGGTACAGAGACCCTCAAGAACGGACACGGAGGCCTTGTCACAAAAAACCCTAAGAAACATAGCCCGTGTCACTAGGGCTCAGAGTCGCTCAAACTCCGACATCGAGCCCTTCTCCTCAAGACCTACTAGGACCGAAGCCGCGATGTCTGACGAAGAAGCAGCTGATCTAGCCTCTTCATACGACGCACCACCCATTGACTCCCCAAAATCCAAGATCCAAGAGATCACGGGTTTCGGAAGAGACCCTCCATGCACAAAACCCCCTAGACCGCCTTTCCTCACCTCCCTTCCAAGGGCGCCCAAGGGAAAGAACCCTAGCAAAAAAGAGCTTTCCACCAACTGCATGCTCATCAACTGCAGATCGACGTCCATGCATGCAACCGAACCAGCAGAAGCCATTCTCTCGCAGGACGTTGACATTGTGTTCATCACGGAGACCTGGCTCAATGATCTCTCCTCACCATGCTTAGACATGCTTGTGCCCCCAGGCTTTTCCATTATTAACAAAAACAGAAAAGACCTACGAGGGGGTGGGGTAGCTATCATTCATAAAGACAACATTGTCATCATGCAAATAGACTCATGCAAGTACAACACCTTTGAATATCTTACCGCCAGCATGAAGACCAAAGATAATGGAACACTACTCTGTCACCTTCTCTATCACCCACCAGGCAACACCTCGGCATTCAGGGAACAATTATCAGGCATGATTTCTCACTGTGCTCTCGGAGATTCCAACAACCTAATTCTTGGTGATCTTAACCTGCGGTGGAATGAAACAAACAACCCGCTAATTCAAATGCTATCCAATCTTCTGTGGGACAATAATTTTACCCAAAACTGCACAGAGGAGATGCATTACCTTGGATGCCATAATCGCCCAACGAGACGCAATTATGATCGAACACATACTCCCCGTGTACTGGTTGGACCACCACATGATCCTATTTCATATCAACCAACAAATTCTCTCTCAACCACCTATGCAAGACCCTCCCAAATGGGTCAGAAACCCCTCCCAGATTCCCATGGAAGTCTTTGAAGAAAGGATAAGCTTGCTCCTTCCCTGCACCAACGACCACCTTTCCACAACCAAACTCACCGTGCGGTACAACTCTAACTTGGTCACTATGCTTGATCAACTCGCTCCTCGAAAGCTGAAAAAAGCAGAGCCATTCCGTTCAGGTCATGGTTCAACACTGACATTAATTCCAAAAGGAAAAAATTAGGAGCCAAAGGAAGAAGCTTGAGGAAGAACCCTACCTCCACCCTCCGTGAACAACTCAAAACAGCTCGCAGGAAATATAACAATCACATCAAAAACAAGAAATCCTAGTTTTCCGCTCTACACTGGACAGCGCAAAAAATAGACCCAAAAAGCTCTACAGCATCATCAGGCAACAAACCTCCAAGTCCGTGACCTCCTCAATACAGGCATCCAAAGAACTCTGTGACAATTTTGCCAACTTCTTTAACGACAAGATTAATAAGATCGAACACTCACTGGACACCATCAACACTCAACCCACTAAGAGCACCATGCTTGCGGTGGACGATACCGCTCCCTGCCCCTCTTCCAAATCTTGGCTAAGCTACCGCCCCATTCAGGAATCTGAGATAATCATGCTGATCTTCACCTCCAAACCCTCGTCTCATGTCCATGACCCCATTCCTCTCCTACTAACCAAAAAGCTGAAGCGCTCCCTAGCACCACTTTGGTGCATGATAATAAACAGCTCCATGAAAAATGGAGACGTTCCAGACTGCCTTAAAGTACGACAAGTCACACCCTTGCTGAAAAAACCCGGCCTAGACCTGTATCTAACCTTCCCCTTCTGTCCAAAGTCCAAAATCCTAGAAAAATGCGTACTCCAACAGCTAACCCAACACCTGGACAAGATCATCCTCCTGGACTCCCACCAATCTGGCTTCAGAAAAGGATGTAGCACAGAAACCGCGATCCTCAACATCATCGACAATATCCACAATTCTCTAGACTCTGACCAATGCTGCCTCCTCATTCTCCTTGACCTATCGGCAGCATTCGATACAGTAGACCACAAACTCCTCATTAGGGCTCTCCAAGAAAGAGCCAGTCTTGGTGAGGCGGTCCTCCAATGGTTTTCCTCCTTGCACAATCGCACTCAAAAAATCAAAATCAAAAACTTTGCTTCTGACACTCACCCTGTCAACAAGGGAGACCCTCAAGGCTCAGTGCTCTCCCCGCAACTATTTAACATTTACATGGAACCTCTCACCAAACTACTCAAAGCAGCCAACATCCGTTTCCATCTTTACGCAGATGAGACTCAGATATATCTGGAAACCACCTCCCTCAGTGACATTCAAAGACTCAATGACGTACTGAGAGATGTCCAACACTGGCTGAATCACCTTAAACTAAACCCCGACAAAACTGAGATACTTCTCATCTCGAACAAGGAGGAGAACCCTCAAATTGCTGAATGGCTAAAGTCTGTTGATGCGCTTAACGGGAATCTCACCCTCGCTGACTCAAATCTCAAATCACTAGGCATCACATTAGACCCGAAACGGAACATGACCAAATACATCAAGAATTCGACCAAGAGCGCTTTCCTTAACCTTAAACTACTGAACAAAATAAAACCTTTCATTACGCCCAACGATCTTAAACAGGCCACTCAAACACTGGTGCTGTCAAGACTGGACTATGGGAATGCAGTCCTCTCAGGAATTGCAAAGTCACACATAGCTCCCATCAAAACAACTCTGAATGCGACAGCCAGAATGGTCACCGGAATCAAGAAATTCAACCACATTTCCCCTGCACTCAGAGAACTTAAGTGGCTCCCAGTCGAAATGCGGATCAGCTTCAGAACAGCCTGCCTCACTCATAAAGCCCTACATACCGGCAAACCCGAGTATCTGGCGGCCAACCTCAAAAAAGACGGTCAGGCCAGGAACCTCAGAAGTTCAAACTCCCTCCTACTCATCCTGCCAAAACCTCGAAAACAAAAAACTGCGGCTCGATCCTTCGCCGGAAGCGCGCCCAAAATCTGGAACTCCTTTCCCCCTCACATCAGAACCATTCCCTCTTTTGTAAAATTCAAAAGCCAACTCAAATTCCTCTTCCTCATCCGCTCCCTAGGCAGTCCATAGGAGCAATCGGAGCGGGGTATCAATCACCTTGCACTGCTCCAACATTATGTTCCCGAGACTACGAAACAGATGTCCCATGACTACGAAGCAGACCCCTCAACCAGAGTCCTGCAATGTTAATGCATTGTTCTTTTGTCTTGTGTGTTGTAAATCTCTGCAATGTAACATCTGTAAAGCGCTCCGATACCCTCGTGTCAGGCCAGCGCTATATAAAACGTCTTAAATAAAAAATAAATGAATAAAATAAAATGTTGGAGTGGGGGGCGTGAAGCGTTTCCTAGAGGTACTAACTGTGAAAACGCACTAAGCGGTTCTCTTCATTGTCAGGGTATTAATTTACACGGGGCCTGCGATGGTTCCACTACAAACTTATCCTGTCACCTGCAAGGCTCACCAGCTACAGTGATTAATCCAATTTTTAGAGTACTTTCAAATGGAAGTTACCTCATGTTGAATGATCACAGCTGCTGTGGCATGTTGCCAGGTATCCCATCTAGTAACGGTTACATCCAGGGTCACTTGCTGTATGCAAGTCTTGTTTCCACAAATACAGACAGTCAGGGAGTCGCCTCTATGGCCTTCACTGAACATCTCTTCTATACAAATTGATACTCTAAGCAGAATGAAAGCCATTCTTTTACAACAAACTGTGCCACTGACCTCGGCCAAAGAAACCTATGATCTACAAGTCGCAAGGACCTCTGCTGAGATAAATGCCCTTTTGAATACAAAATGCCCTATACATTTCTCAGAAATGTTGGAACGTATCTTAAACATGTCTGATACGAGTGGTATTGTACATGTATTTAAGACCGTGTGTTCAGGACTGTTAGCACCTTTTCAAGCAGTCCGTGAAATAATTCCCAACTTCGTGCACTCTGTGTTTGGCGGCTTGCCACTACTTTTTGGACTCGTTGCAGGGATCCTATTTGTGCTCCTTCTGCTCCGATATGGCAAGCCAAATCACCGACGTCACTCCAAGCAGCATAGAGAGAGCTCTATTGGAGATAAGGTGTCGTGAGCGCATTGTCCAAATTTTGGGTTTACCTCGTCTACGAGAATTAAATACCACATGGTTTTTGTCATTCAGACCAATCTGGAAATATTGCATCTCACCTGTTCTACGCTGCCTGCTTTGCGGCGAGGAATGCATGCTAGACATGTGTCTAACACTCCCATCAGTCATGCCTATGGATATCGATACTCTGCTGGACCCGGTAATGGCCCAGGCTGTGTGTTCTCCCCAGCGGCTACCTATCCTGATGACGGCAAGCATTCAGATCTCATAGACGCAAATTGCTACTGCTTAGGTACGAGAGGAAATAACAGGCACGCAGGTAACATCCGATATGAACATTGCTGATGCGACCAATGCTGAAGGCGATGCTTATCATCTATGTGCGGTTAGTCTTCTAAACGAGGTAATCCAACTTTCACCTACAACGGTAGATGACATTTTGTCTATAGGATTAGACGATTTCATGTTTTCTCCATCCTCATACGCTGACTTTTGATTCGGCACACTGTGTCCTGGGATGACTCTGAAATTGGCCTTCATCTTTTCAAAACAATTACCAAAACTTGGAACTTTTTCCAATGATTAAGTTTTTTTTCTCCAAATTTGTATTTTTCTTTTTTGGCACAGTAATCTGCTTCTAGTAGAACTATTCTTAGAGAACAGAACTCTTTGATACACGTTCAGAGACAAACAAAATTGATTTATGTAACTTGACATGAAATGGTTTCGGCTTTTTTTCTTCTGTATTTACGAGCCATTTCATAATGTATATATATATGCTCATTCATTTAGCATTCAATGTAAATATATGCTTAGGATGAAACAATGCTTTGATATGTACAGCACCAGTGCATTTTATGCCTGGCAAGAGTTTTTATGCATTCTACAAATGTATTTTTAGACATGTTCTTAGCCATCCATATGTAGCTAGTTTTAGATATGTTTAGCATATTTAGGATTTAGTAATGTCGTTCATACGAAAGTGTAGTGGGTTTTGTGTGTCAATTTAGATACCGTATATAGGTTTCCCGAGTTATGTCCTTATATAGGCACAATTCGCATTGCCCATATTTAGGCATAGAAATCCTACCCTTATTTAGGCTTTCTCCATGCTAACCAAATACAGACATGGCCACCTACATCCGTTCATCTATGTCACAACGAGTTCTTAGAAAACCAGACTCTTAAGCCTTGCTTGGATATTGATTTCTCCAAGAACTCATTTATTATGCATGAACATCTATTCCTTAAGGGCTCATTCATGACGTTCCTCTGCCCGACTTTTACGTCAATACTGGCATTCCTAAACACCTTCAAGGTATAAATATACCTTCACTTACCATGACAAACCATGGTTCGGCTGTCTACTTGCATGAGGCGGCTCGCCACGGCAAGTTCGGAAGGAAGTCAAGTCCCCGCCTGATGCACTGACCAGACACTGTCATCCTCCTCGCAGAGAATCCAGCTCCAGTGTTTCTGACTCCCCTTGCGGGGTGTTAGAGATCGAGACTCGGAAAGAGATTCCAACCTCACTCATTCTTAAGGTATGGAGCGGACTAGAACCTAGAGGGACTTTTGGCAAATCTTGGTGTTAGACCTGGCACCTTGGCATGAGTCTCCCTTCCACTTTTTGTCGCTGTGCCTCATGTATTTTTATGGTGTTGGCCGCTCAGCGCACTGTGCCACTGCCAACCAGTGCCACCGTGCAAGTGCTCCCTATGTAAAATGTGTATGTTGGTTGGATTCCATGATTGGCTTATTTGGTTTTCTGTCAGACCCCAGTAAAGTGCACCAGGAGTGCCAGGGCGTGTAAATACAAATGCCGTTGGTGGGCTTGCAGCACTGGTTGTGCCACCCACAGAATCGGCCTGGTAAAATGTGTCTAGGTCTGCCATCACAGAACCTGCGTGCAGTCTGGTACTGACATGCTGACTGGCAAGTGCACACACTTGCCAGTCCCTAAACCTTCCCTTAACTTCATGTTAGTCACCCCTATGGTAGGCCCAAGGGCAGGGTGCGTTGTAAGCATAAGGTAGGACAAGCCCTGATGTTGTGGCATGTCCTAATAGTGAATTACAGCCATCTTCGTTTTTCACTATTGTAAGGCTACCCTGTTCTCATAGGCCAGAATGGGCTGTTGAGGTTGTTACATCCTATGATCCTAACATGCCCAGGGAACATGGTAGAAGATCAAGTTTAGTATGCCTGAACTCAGAATAATAAGGTACATCTTTTCGTAAGGTTTATTTTAATATTCTGCGTTTGCAAATGCCACTTTTAGAAAGTTGGCATTTGCTTGCCTAACCATTTCAGCCCGTCTCTGTGTGATGTGTATCTGCTGACGGGCTTGTGTGAGTGACAGGGCTGGGGAAACCCAGATGGGCAGGGCTAGGTAGCCTGGTGGTGAATAGAAAGATTGACAGGTAGATGGGTGAGAGGAGTACACCTGGACTCTGAATAGGACTGTGCTCTGCCACCACAATGCTGGCTCCGCCCATGTGGAGCGTCTGATGACTCTGCCCTGCACTCTGAAAGAAGAAGCCTACGTCGCGTCAACAAAGTGCTCCAGAACTGGACTGAACTAGGCAAGGGCCTCCCTGGCCTGGGAGAACAAAAGAAATGTAGTATAAATGTAGGAGCCCTGCTCCTAAGAAATCAGATCTGCTTTTGAACCAAGAAGAATCTCTGCCTGAGGAGGAGGCGCCAGGAAAGCTGTAAGGAGGAAGACTGTCCCTATCCTGGGGACTGGCCTGCAGTAGTGACCTTGCTGCCAAAGGAGACAAGAGGAACCTTTTACTAGAGACTTTGCTTTATTTTTATTTTCAAGAAACTTGTGCTTTCAAAAACGATCTCCAAGGGCCTGGAAGCGAGCTTGCTCCCTGAACTGAGCCCCAGGACCATTGGGCTCATCCTGACCTTCACTCGCCTACCGCTGGACTGTGGTGTTCGATCCCTCGCCAGGAGCCGTGACCCCCGTGCCCCTCAGCCCCTCCTTGAGCCGTGACCGGACTGCTTAGCCGCCCCTGCCTTGGGAAGAGCCTCGCTCGATCTGAGCCGCTCTCCCTACGCCGTGCTGGGCTGCCCCCGTCACTTCGCTCGCCGGAGGCCCGCTGCGCACCTTCACCCCTCCCGCCGTAATCGGTGCTGTGAGCATCTCCAAACCTCGGACGGCCCGGACGTGGAAAGCGTGCCCGGCTGCCCCGCTTTGCTCACTTGCCAACCTGAAACACCCCGCTCTTGCTGTGAGCCTGAAGGACCAGACCCCCCTCATAAAGCGTGGGAGCCCTGGACGCCGCCTCGCCCTTCTGAAGAGCCGCTGAGTGTCCCGCACCCGCCTTTACTGAAAGAAACAAGGTACTGTACTTACGAACTCGACCGCGAGCTCGCATCGGATCCGGGGTCCTCAAAGTTCTGTTTTCCCTGCCGTCTGATGCGTGCCTCCCGGTTACCGTCTCAGCGCGAAGTGCGCTAAGACCCACAGTTCCCCTTGTTACCTCGCATAAGAAGACATTCCGTATAAGAGAACTTTCCGTATTTATAGAGATCGTGGCCCCACCGTTTCACCGTTACTGGGTCTTGTACTAAATCTGCTGAAAATATAAAAGCCTTATTTTTGTATACAACCTGCCTGGTGTCCGTCTGTGGTGCATGCAAAGTATTTACTGTGTGTATAATTGCAAGTGCTTAACCGTGTACGCCCTGAGGTTTAGCCTTGACTGCTCGCGCCACGCACCTAGAGGGTGAGCAGGGGTTATTCTAAGGAGCCATCCTTCACCCTGACTAGAAGTAAAGGGTCCCTGTTTGTCGCTGGTACTTGCCTGCGCCAACCAGAGCCCCCTCATTTCTAACATTGGTGGCAGCGGTGGGATTTTTGGATTTCCGTTTGTAGTTTGCATACAGTGGATCATTGATCACCACATAGTGAGAGCAGACCAGTAACGCAGCCACAATACTATTGATTTTTTTTGTTTTGCCAAGAATCTCCATTTTTTGAAAACCATGCCTGGTTCACTCCCTGCAGGAAGGGCAGCCTCTATAGTCTCTGGAATGGACGATGTAGATTGGGGAGAAGGCGCACTTGAGAGCTACACAAATGAGGATTTGAAAGGTTTTTGGTCAAAGTTCAGAATTTCCCAAACTGGATTGAAAAACAAGACCCAACTTGAAAAGGCGCTGAGGGCCTGGTATGAGTCAAGGGCATCAGAGAATATGGTGGAAGTGGTTCCACCAGAAAGCGTCCATGAGTTTGCCAGAGGCCTGTCACCAGAAGAGTTGGCAGACAGGGCAGCAACCAGGGCACATGAAGTGAAGATGGCAAAGCTTAATGGGCAGATGGATATGGACAAACAAAGATTAGCCATGGAAGAAAGAAAAATCCAAATGGAACATGAGATGAAGCTGAGGGAGCTGGAGCTGAAAGCGAAAAGTTTGGAGCTTAATCCCTCTGGTGGCAGCACAAAGCCAGTGCCGGCGGAATCAAGGGTATATATTCCTAAAGATGTGGTTAAGGAGTTTTTTAAGAATGATGACATAGGACAGTGGTTCAAAGCCTACGAAGTAGCCATGTCCTCCCACCGGGTCCCTGAGAAGGATTGGGGAGCGGGGTTGTGGGGGCGGTTCTTGAGTGAAGGGCGGGACACACTGCTAGATTTGCCCTCAGATGTGTATAACTCTTACCCCCATATGAAGGATGCTTTAATGGCTAGGTATGGGTTAACTCCTGAAATAGACAGAGGTTCAGGGGTTGCACTAAGATTCCCAATACTACGTATGTGGAGTATGTGACTTTTTTTTGCAGAGCACTGGATGGTTGGGTAAAGGGTAGCAAGGTTGATGATTTTCAAGGGCTTCTTGATTTAATGGCATGGGAGCACTTGTCCAGTAATTGTTTTCCTGAGCTACGCCAGCACCTGATTGATAGTAGGCTGACAAACCCTAGGAAACTTGCTGAGGAGGCGGACCGCTGGGTCAGTACCAGGGTCCACAAGGGTCACGTGGGAGATTCTGCCAAAGGTGGGCAGGGTCCCCAGCAGAAGAGTGGGGGGGACAGGGGTAACCAGAGGGAGTTCCCAAAAAGGCCCCAAAGTAATCCCCAAGGGAACCAAGAGAAAGGTTCTCAGCCTCCCCCACCCCCAAGACCGACCGGGGCCCGACAGGTCCTCCTGTTCAGAAGGGGCCCCTAAAATGTTCCAAGTGTGGTAACATGGGGCCTTTTGCCTCTGATGTAAAGTGTCCTTTGTATGGTAAACCAGCACCCACTGGTGCTCCACCCCAGCAGGTGACTAGTGTAGCCTTGGGGGTGGAGATGGGTGTCCAAGGTGGGTGGGGTCCCACAGAGATGTCCCTTGTCTCATTAGGAGACTGTGAAGTGGTCCCCCAAACCCAGCTGCCTGAGAACACTCAGAAATACAGGCAGTGGGTGACCATCAATGGCCGTAGGGTGGAAGCTCTGAGAGATACAGGAGCCAGTGTGACAGCTGTCAAGTGTCACCTGGTGTCTCAAGAGCAGGTGGTCCCAGGAGCATTCTATCCAGTTGTTGCCGCTGACAAAACAGAGAGTCACTGCAAGGTGGCTCAGGTTCCCTTTGAGTGGGGGGGGGTGTCTCTGGTACTCTTCAGGTAGCTGTGAGGCCCGCCATGAGTGTAGACTGTCTGTTAGGGAATGACTTGTAGAGCTCACCTTGGGCTAAGGTAGAGCGGAGTGCTCACCTGGAGATGTTGGGAATGCCGGATTGGGCGTGTGTCACCACACGGTCCATGGCAGCAAGTAGAGGTACTCAAGAGGTCCTGGAGCCTGAGAGGGCGGCCCAGGAACCGGCCTTAGAGAGAAGGAGCAGGGGGCGCGGGAAGCCGGCCCCTGAAGTTCCCACGGTCCAGGAGGAAGCAGACCTTGAGGGGGATGCCCTGGAGCCTACAGGGGAACAGATTGCTGAACTGGGGGACCTGCCTGAGCTGACCCATTGGCAGCAGGAAGGAGGCCCCTCCAGGGAGGACTTTTGTAAGGCACAGAAAGAATGCCCTTCTCTCGTGGGTATGCGGCAGCAGACTGCAGACCAGGCCGCAGGTGATCAGTCTGGGTCACATTTCATTTACTGGGAGAACGACCTCCTATATACAGAGCCTAATGTTGCTGAGCCTGGGTCAGCCCATGCACTGGTGGTACCCCAGGACTTCAGAGCCTTCCTACTGGGGCTGGCTCACGATGTGCCATTAGCAGGGCAATTGGGGCAGGACAAGACCTTTGAAAGGCTTGTCACCCACTTTTATTGGCCTCAAATGCGTAGGAGTTCAGACACTCACTGCAGGACATGCCAGACTTGCCAGGCAAGTGGAAAGAGTGGAAGGAAGCAGAAGGCTCCACTCCAGCCATTCCCTGTGGTCGGTACCCCATTCCAGCGAGTGGGGATTGACATTTTAGGACCACTGGACCACAGAACAGCCATGGGCAATAGGTTCATCCTGGTCCTGGTGGACAATGCCACCCGGTACCCGGAAGCCATCCCTCTGAGGACAGTGACGGCCCCCGTGGTGGGACGGGCACTGATGGGAATTTTCTCCAGAGTGGGATTCCCTCTAGAGGTGGTGTCTGACCGTGGTACCAATTTCATGTCCAAATACATTAAATCCCTTTGGCAAGAGTGTGGTGTAACCTACAAGTTCACCACACCTTACCACCCCCAAGGAAACGGGTTGGTTGGGAGATTCAACCGCACCCTCAAAGGCATGATAATGGGCCTAGAAGGACCCATGAGGCGTAAGTGGGACGTCCTCTTACCATGCCTTCTCTTTGCTTACCATGAGGTGCCACAGAAGTCTCTAGGGTTCAGCCCCTTTGAGCTCCTGTACGGCCACCCAGTGAGAGGACCTCTAAGTCTGGTCAAGGAAGGCTGGGAGCAATCTCCCAGGAAACCTCCCCAGAATGTATATAGTTACATGCTGGCCTTCAGGAATCAGACTAGGCAATTCAGGCAACTTGCTGAGGCAAATCTGGAAGCCAGCCAGGAGGAGATGAAGCGGTGGTACAACCAGAATGCCACTCTGGTAGAGCTTCAGCCTGGACAAAAGGTATGGGTCTTGGCCCCAGTGGAGCCCTGTGCGCTCCTGGATAAGTGGACCGGTCCCTTTGAGGTGGTGGAGCGCAAGAGTCCTGTGACCTATTTGGTGGACTTGCGGTCTCCAAGGAACCCCTTAAGGGTCCTTCATGTCAACCGCCTCAAGCCCCAATTGGAGAGGTCCCAAGTGGGCATGCTCCTGGCAACCGATGCTGGGATGGAAGAGGAGACCGAGCCTCTTCCAGACCTCCTGTCAGCCCAGGAGCAAGATGGGTCAGTGGATGGTGTCATCCTCTCTTCCGCCCTGACCCCTGAGCAACAGAATGATTGTCGACAATTGCTGGGGTAATTTTCTGATCTGTTTTCCCTGGTTCCCGGAGTCACTGATTGGTGCGTCCATGATGTGGACACTGGGGATAGTCCACCCGTGAGGCACAAGGCCTACAGGGTGACTGACAGGGTGAGGGCATGCATCAAGGAGGAGGTCTCCAAGATGTTTGCACTCGGGGTAATTGAGTCCTCCAGCAGTCCTTGGGCCAGCCCAGTGGTCTTGGTCCCAAAGGCTGCAGCGCCGGGAGCCACACCCGAACTCCGGTTCTGTGTGGACTACAGAGGACTCAATTCGGTCACCAGGACTGACGCACTCCTCATCCCCAGAGCTGATGAGCTCATAGATCGGCTAGGGGCTGCCAACTACCTCAGCACGTTTGATTTAACGTCTGGGTACTGGCAGATCGCCTTGACCGATGGGGCCAAAGAGAGGTCAGCATTTTCCACCCCATATGTGCACTACCAGTTCCGGGTTATGCCCTTTGGGATGAAGAATGCCCCTGCCACCTTCCAGAGGTTGGTCAACCAGGTGTTGGCTGGACAGGATTCGTTCAGTGCTGCCTACCTGGATGACATCGCAGTGTTCAGCTCCACTTGGGAAGAACACCTGCGCCACCTCTGGGTAGTGTTGATGGTGCTGCGGAGGGAAGGCCTCACGATCAAGGCGAGTAAGTGCCAGATCGGGCAGGGTTCCGTGGTGTACTTGGGGCACCAGGTTGGGAGCGGCCAGGTGGCGCCCCTTCAACCCAAGATAGAAACCATCCTGAATTGGGAGTCGCCCAAAACCCAGACAGAGGTGAGAGCCTTCCTAGGTCTCACCGGGTACTACAGGAGGTTTGTCAAGGGGTATGGCAACATTGTTGCCCCCTTGACAGCGCTGACTTCAAGGAAGCAGCTCAGGAAAGTGATTTGGACTGACACCTGTCAGAAAGCTTTTGAGGCCCTGAAAGCTGCTATGTGCACGGCGCCCGTGCTCTTGGCTCCCAACTTCTCCAAAGAGTTTATCGTTCAGACAGATGCTTCAGAGCATGGTGTGGGGGCTGTTCTGTCACAGATTAATGAAGAGGGCCTAGATCAACCTGTAGCCTTCCTTATCAAGAGGTTACTTGCACGGGAACAGAGATGGAGTGCTACTGAGCGTTAGACATTTGCTGTGGTCTGGGCGCTGAAGAAGCTAAGACCCTACCTGTTTGGGTCTCACTTCCGGGTTCAGACAGACCACAGGCCCCTCAGATGGTTGATGCATATGTGGGGTGAGAACCCAAAGCTGTTGAGGTGGTCCATTTCCCTACAGGGTATGAATTTCACGGTGGAACATCGCCCTGGTACAGATCACGCCAATGCTGACGGTCTGTCCAGATTTTTCCGCCTTAGTGATGAGGAACTCCCTGGGGTAGGGTAGTTCTCCCCACCTTTCAGCTGGTGGGGACACGTGTTAGACCTGGCACCTTGCCGTGAGTCTCCCTTCCACTTTTTGTCGCTGTGCCTTGTTAGACCTGGCACCATTGGCGTGGGTCACCCTTCCATTTTTGTCTGTGCCTCAATGTGTTTTTGTGTTGATGTTAGCTGCTCAGGGCACTGTGCCACTGCCATCCAGTGCCACAGTGCAAGTGCTCTCTATGGTAAAACGTATTATGTGAATTGACTTCCACGTTTGGTTTATTTGGTTTACTATCAGTCCCTAGTAGAGTGCACCAGGGGTGCCAAGGGCTTGTATATCCAAATGCTGCTAGTGGGCTTGCAGCACTGGTTGTGCCACCCACCGAAGCAGCGGGGTAAAATGTGTCTAGGGTCTGCCACTGCAGACCCTGCGCGCGGTCTGGTACCGTCGCGCTGACTGAGCAAGTGTCCCCACTTACCAGTCCCTAAACCTTCCCTTAACTACATGTTAGTCACCCCTCTGGTAGGCCTGAGCGCAGGGTGCATTGTAGGTATAAGGTAGGACATGCCCTGATGGTGTGGCATGTCTTAATAGTGAATTACAGCCATTTTCGTTTTTCACTATTGAAGGCTACCTGCTCTCCATAGGCCAGAATGGGCTGCTGGGATCGCCACACGCTGTGACCCCAGTGGACTCAGAGAGCATGGTAGAAAGTCATGTTTAGTATGCCTGAACTCAGGATAATAAAATACGTCTTTTAGTAAAGGTTATTTTAATATCCTGGGTTTGCAAATGCTACTTTTAGAAAGTTAGCCTTTGCGTGCCTAACCATCTCAGTCTGCCTCTGCTGTGTGTGTGTGTTCTGCCTAGCAACGGTACAGGAGCAGGGCTGGGGGATTCCAGGAGGCAGGTTGGCTGCCAGGTGGTGGGTAGGGAGATTACCCCAGGATGGGTGGGAGGAGTGCACCCTGACTCTTGAATAGACCTGTGCTCTGCCACCACAAAGCCGGCGCCGCCCCCTGTGGAGCGGCTGATGTCTCTGCCCTGCTGCTGAAAGGAACAAGCCAAGTCACCACAACAGAGTGCTCCAAAACTGGACTGAGCCAGGCCCAGGCCCCCTGGCGCTAAAGAACAAAAGAATCCCTGTATAAAAGTAGGAGCCTGGCTCCTAAGAAATCAGATCCAGATTGAACCACGAAGGAACTCTGCCCGACTAGAAGGACCTGGAAGAAGCTGAAGGAGGAGTAACTTTCCCTGACCTGAGGGACTGGCCTGCAGTAGGTGCCTTGCTAAGGAAGGAGAGGAAAAAGACTGAAAGAGACTTTTGCACTTTGTTCTTCAACTATCTCCAAGGGCTTGGAAGAAGAGCTTGCCCCCTGAACTGAACCCCAGGACCAGTGGGTTCACCGTGTCTCCGCTCGTCTGAGAATTCGAGCCGTGTGCTTTCTCCCGCCGGAGTGCCCTGCGCCCCTTCGCATCCCTCCTAGGGCCGTGACACCCAGAAGCCTGGCCGCCTCCACTCGCCGAGAGCCCCGCTCTACCTGAGTCGCTCTGGACCCACGAGTCTGGCCGTCCCGCTTCCCTGTCACCTGCCTGCTACTGGAGCGCGCTTGGTGCCCTTTCGCCCTCCCGCCGGATTTCTAGTGGGGAAGTGAAATCCAGCCTCGGACGGCCGCCCGTACGTCGTAACGTATCCGGCCGCCCCGCTTCACCTCCCAGCCTGAGTCTGACCGTGCCGCCCTCCGCAGTGACCTCCCGCACAGTCCGTGTCGGAGGCCCTGGGCCGCACCTGTCTACCGAAAGCCGCCCGCTGAATTCTTGATCCGGAAGACCCACGAGGTGCAGAACCTGCATCTCTCCTGAAGACTCGTCCAAGCACATCGCACGTTCCCAGGTACAGTGAACTCTCTATCGGACTCGGGGTCCGCAACGTTCTGATTTCCCCGTATCACTGTACCCTGGGTGCCCTGCGCATCATCGTGACTGGACCGACTCAACCGAGCCCTGTGAAGCGCTCGTGATCGAATAAGTTACCAAAGACAAGAACAGTGCCTAATTATCATCTTGTGGCTTCCATTTCGTAACCGTTATTGATGGTCTTGTACATGCCTGCGTAACAAAGAATCTTTTATATAAAGCATCCGTATTTTTGATACAACTTACGCCTGGTGTCCGTTTGTGGGGGATCATTGTGGTTTACTGTGTGTGATCATAAATGCTTAACTGACTAGCGCCCTGAAGTTTAGCCCTGACTGCTCGCGCCACACTACCTATAGGGTGAGCAGGGGTTGTTCTGAAGGGGTAATTCCCTCGCCCTGAATAGAAGAAGGGACCGCTGCTTGTCACAAGTACCTACCTGTGCCAACCAGAGGTTCCCCATTCTAACATTGGTGGCAGCGGTGGGATTTCGAATTTGCATTTATGATTTACATACAGTGAATTATTGATCACCACGTAGAGCAGACCTATAACGCAGCCACAGATTGAGTGACAGTGGTTGCTAAAGAAAAATCTCCACCTTAAGAAACCATGCCTAGCTCAGTCAACGGAGGCGGAGCGCCCTCTGTATTCTCTGGAGTAGATGACATCGATTGGGAGCCCGAGGCACTGAGGAAGTGCACAAATGATGTCCTGAAGGGATATCTCTCCAAGTACAGAATCAAGCAAAGTGGACTAAGCAACAAGGATCAGTACGTGACAGCACTGAGAGCCTGGCACGAATCAAAGTTCCCAGAGAATGCCCGGGAGGTGATACCCCCCGAAGGTGTGTTTGAGCCTAGCAGAGGCCTGTCGCCAGAGGAGTTGGCCGACAGGAGTGCCGCCCGAGCACACGAGGTGGAGATGGCAAAACTGCAAATGGAGAGAGAAAGGCAGAAACTGGCCATGGAGCATGAGGTAAAAATGAGGGAGTTGGATCTCAAGGCCAGGAGTTTAGACAACTCACCCTCTGGTGGCAGCAATTCAACAGAGTCAAGGGTGCACATTCCTAAAGATGTAGTCAAAGAATATTATAAGCAGGATGATATTGGGCAGTGGTTTAGGGCCTATGAAGTAGCCATGTCCTCCCACCGGGTCCCTGAGAAGGATTGGGGAGCGGGGTTGTGGGGAAGGTTCCTGAGTGAGGGGCGGGACACACTGCTAGACCTCCCCTCTGATGTCCACACATCCTATCCACACATGAAGGAGGCTCTTATGACAAGGTATGGGTTGACTCCTGAATTGTACAGACAGAGATTTAGGGATTGCACCAAGAAACCTGGTACCACTTATGTAGAATATGTGACCTTTTTTTGCAGAGCGCTGGATGGTTGGGTGAAGGGTAGCAAGGTGGATGATTACCAAGGGCTGTTTGATTTAATCGCATGGGAGCACTTGTCGGATAATTGTTTTCCTGAGCTACGCCAACACCTGATCGATAGCAAGCTGTCCAACCCGAGGAAGCTTGCTGAGGAGGCGGACCGCTGGATCAGCACCAGGGTCCACAAGGGTCCCGTGGGAGGCCCCGCCAAAGGTGTTCAGGGTCCCCAGCAGAAGAGTGGGGGGGACAAGGGTAAACAGAGGGAGTTCTACCAAGGGCCCCAACGTAATTCCCAAGGGAACCAAGGGAAAGGTTCTCAGCCACCCCCACCCCCGAAGCAGACCGGGGCCCCGACAGGTAACCCTGTTCAAAGAGGGCCCCTCAGATGTTACAAGTGTAACAACCTGGGGCACATTTCCGTGGATCCCAAGTGCCCCCTGTATGGTAAACCAGCACCCTCTGGTGCTCCACCCCCCAAGCAGGTGAATAGTGTAGCCTTGGGGAGGGAGATAGACGTCCAAGGGGCGGGGGATCCCGTACAGATGACCCTAGTCTCATTAGGAGACCGTGAGATGGTCGCTGAGGCCCAGCTGCCCCCCAATACTCAAAAGTATGGGCAGTGGGTGACCATAAATGGCAAGAGGGTGGGGGCTCTTAGAGATACTGGAGCCAGTGTGACTGCTGTCAAGCAACACCTGGTGTCTCAAGAGCAGGTTGTCCCGCACGCATTCTGCCGTGTTGTCAACGCTGACAACACAGAGAGTCAGTGTCCAATGGCTCAGGTTCCCTTTGAGTGGGGGGGGGTCTCTGGTACTCTGCAAGTGGCTGTGAGAGAGGCCATGCCTGTTGATTGTCTCCTAGGTAACGATTTGGAGAGCTCCCCTTGGGAAAAGGTGGAGAAGACGACTCACCTGCGGATGGTGGGCTTGCCTGATTGGGCGTGTGTGACCACCCGGTCGATGGCAGCCGGTAGGGGTGTTGAAGGAACCCTGGAGCCTGAGGGAGAGGCCCAGGAACCGGCCTTAGAGAGAGGGCAAGGGAGGCACGGGAATCCGGCTCCTGACGTTCCCACGGCCCAGGAGGAAGCAGACCTTGAGGGGGATGCCCTGGAGCCTACCGGGGAACAGATAGCCGAACTGGGGGACCTGCCTGAGCTGACCCATTGGCAGCAAGAAGGAGGCCCCACCAGGGAGGAATTCTGCAGGGAGCAGAAAGAGTGCCCCTCTCTAGAGGGTATGCGGCAGCAGGCTGCAGCCCAGGCCAATGGTGATCAGTCCGGAACTCACTTGATCTACTGGGAGAACGACCTCCTATACTCCGAGCCTAAGGTTGCTGAACCTGGGTCAGCCCGTGCGCTGGTGGTACCCCAGAGGTTCAGAGCCTTCCTACTGGGGCTGGCTCACGACGTACCGTTAGCAGGACATTTGGGGCAGGACAAGACCTTTGAAAGGCTTGTCACCCACTTTTATTGGCCCCAAATGCGCAGGAGTTCTGACACTCACTGCAGGACATGCCAGACTTGCCAGGCAAGTGGCAAGAGTGGAAGGAAGCTGAGAGCTCCACTCCAACCTTTCCCTGTGGTCAGTACCCCATTCCAGCGGGTGGGGATTGACATTGTGGGGCCACTGGACCCCAAGACAGCCATGGGCAACAGGTTTATCCTGGTCTTGGTGGACCATGCCACCCGGTACCCTGAAGCCATCCCTCTGAGGACAGTGACGGCCCCCGTGGTGGGACGGGCACTGATGGGAATTTTCTCACGAGTAGGATTCCCTCTAGAGGTGGTGTCTGACAGGGGGACCAACTTCATATCGAAATATATGAAGTCCCTTTGGCAAGAGTGTGGTGTAACCTACAAGTTCACCACACCTTACCATCCCCAAGGAAACGGGTTGGTTGAGCGCTTCAACCGAACCCTGAAGGGCATGATTATGGGTCTCGAGGAACCCATGAGGCGTAAGTGGGACGTCCTCTTACCATGCCTTCTCTTTGCGTACCGCGAGGTGCCACAAAAGTCTCTAGGGTTCAGTCCCTTTGAGCTTTTGTATGGCCACTCAGTACGAGGACCTCTTAGTCTGGTCAAGGAAGGCTGGGAGCAATCTCCCAGGAAACCTCCCCAGAATGTATACAGCTACATGCTGGCTTTCCGGAACCAGACTAGGCGTTTCAGGCAACTTGCTGAGGCAAACCTGGAAGCCAGCCAGGAGGAAATGAAGCGGTGGTACGACCAGAATGCCACTCTGGTTGAGCTTCAACCTGGCCAAAAAGTGTGGGTCCTGGCCCCTGTGGAGCCTTGTGCACTCCAGGACAAGTGGACAGGACCCTTTGAGATTGTGGAGCGCAAGAGTTCTGTCACCTACTTGGTGGACTTGCGGTCTCCGAGGAACCCCTTAAGGGTCCTACATGTCAATCGACTGAAGCCCCACTTGGAGAGGTCCGAAGTGGGCATGCTCTTGGCCACCGATGATGGGATGGAAGAGGAGTCCGAGCCTCTTCCTGACCTCTTGGTAGCCTCAGAGCGAGACGGGTCAGTGGATGGAGTTAACCTCTCACCCACCCTGACCCCTGAGCAACAGGGTGACTGCCGCCAGCTGCTGGGGCAGTTTCCCGACCTGTTCTCCCTGGTTCCCGGTATCACAAATTGGTGCGTCCATGACGTGGATACGGGAGACAGCTTACCTGTGAAGCACAAGGCCTACCGGGTAACTGACAGGGTCAGGGCCTGCATCAAAGAGGAGGTCTCGAAGATGCTTGCCCTAGGGGTGGTTGAGTCCTCCAGCAGTCCTTGGGCCAGCCCAGTGGTCTTGGTCCCAAAGGCTGCAGCGCCGGGTGCCACGCCCAAACTCTGGTTCTGTGTGGACTACCGAGGACTCAACTCAGTCACGAGGACTGACGCGCACCCCATCCCCAGAGCTGATGAGCTCATCGATCGGTTAGGGGCTGCACGGTACCTCAGCACGTTTGACTTAGCGTCTGGGTACTGGCAGATCGCCTTGACTGATGGGGCCAAAGAGAGGTCCGCATTCTCTACGCCAGATGGGCATTACCAGTTCCGGGTGATGCCCTTTGGGATGAAGAATGCCCCTGCCACCTTCCAGAGGTTGGTCAACCAGGTGTTGGCTGGGCTGACCGAGTTCAGCGCCGCCTACCTGGACGACATCGCAGTGTTCAGCGGCACATGGGAGGAACACCTGCAACATCTCTGGGAAGTGTTGATGGCGCTGCGCAAAGCAGGCCTCACGATCAAGGCAAGCAAGTGTCAGATCGGGCAGGGGTCAGTGGTGTACTTGGGACACCAAGTGGGGAGCGGCCAGGTGGCGCCCCTCCAACCCAAAGTTGAAACCATCCTGGCTTGGGAGCCCCCAAAGACCCAGACGGAGGTGAGGGCCTTTTTAGGACTCACCGGGTACTACAGGAGGTTTGTCAAGGGGTATGGCAGCATCGTTGCCCCCTTGACAGAGCTGACTTCGAAGAAGCAGCCCAGGAAAGTGATATGGACTGACACCTGTCAGAAAGCCTTCGACACCCTGAAAACTGCCATGTGCACGGCGCCCGTGCTCTTGGCTCCTGACTTCTCCAAAGAGTTCCTGGTGCAGACGGATGCATCAGAGCATGGTGTAGGGGCTGTTCTCTCACAGATCACGGAGGAGGGCTTTGACCAACCCGTAGCCTTTATTAGCAGGAGGCTACTTCCCCGGGAACAAAGGTGGAGTGCGATAGAACGAGAAGCATTTGCTGTGGTCTGGGCGCTGAAGAAGCTAAGACCCTACTTGTTTGGGTCTCACTTCCGGGTTCAGACCGACCACAGGCCCCTCAGATGGTTGATGCAAATGAGGGGTGAGAACCCAAAACTGTTGAGGTGGTCCATCTCCCTACAGGGTATGGACTTTACGGTGGAGCATCGCCCTGGCACAGATCACGCCAATGCTGACGGTCTGTCCAGGTTTTTCCGCCTTAGTGATGCAGAACTCCCTGGGGTAGGGTAGTTCTCCCCACTTTTCAGCTGGAGGGGACACGTGTTAGACCTGGCACCATTGGCGTGGGTCACCCTTCCATTTTTGTCTGTGCCTCAATGTGTTTTTGTGTTGATGTTAGCTGCTCAGGGCACTGTGCCACTGCCATCCAGTGCCACAGTGCAAGTGCTCTCTATGGTAAAACGTATTATGTGAATTGACTTCCACGTTTGGTTTATTTGGTTTACTATCAGTCCCTAGTAGAGTGCACCAGGGGTGCCAAGGGCTTGTATATCCAAATGCTGCTAGTGGGCTTGCAGCACTGGTTGTGCCACCCACCGAAGCAGCGGGGTAAAATGTGTCTAGGGTCTGCCACTGCAGACCCTGCGCGCGGTCTGGTACCGTCGCGCTGACTGAGCAAGTGTCCCCACTTACCAGTCCCTAAACCTTCCCTTAACTACATGTTAGTCACCCCTCTGGTAGGCCTGAGCGCAGGGTGCATTGTAGGTATAAGGTAGGACATGCCCTGATGGTGTGGCATGTCTTAATAGTGAATTACAGCCATTTTCGTTTTTCACTATTGAAGGCTACCTGCTCTCCATAGGCCAGAATGGGCTGCTGGGATCGCCACACGCTGTGACCCCAGTGGACTCAGAGAGCATGGTAGAAAGTCATGTTTAGTATGCCTGAACTCAGGATAATAAAATACGTCTTTTAGTAAAGGTTATTTTAATATCCTGGGTTTGCAAATGCTACTTTTAGAAAGTTAGCCTTTGCGTGCCTAACCATCTCAGTCTGCCTCTGCTGTGTGTGTGTGTTCTGCCTAGCAACGGTACAGGAGCAGGGCTGGGGGATTCCAGGAGGCAGGTTGGCTGCCAGGTGGTGGGTAGGGAGATTACCCCAGGATGGGTGGGAGGAGTGCACCCTGACTCTTGAATAGACCTGTGCTCTGCCACCACAAAGCCGGCGCCGCCCCCTGTGGAGCGGCTGATGTCTCTGCCCTGCTGCTGAAAGGAACAAGCCAAGTCACCACAACAGAGTGCTCCAAAACTGGACTGAGCCAGGCCCAGGCCCCCTGGCGCTAAAGAACAAAAGAATCCCTGTATAAAAGTAGGAGCCTGGCTCCTAAGAAATCAGATCCAGATTGAACCACGAAGGAACTCTGCCCGACTAGAAGGACCTGGAAGAAGCTGAAGGAGGAGTAACTTTCCCTGACCTGAGGGACTGGCCTGCAGTAGGTGCCTTGCTAAGGAAGGAGAGGAAAAAGACTGAAAGAGACTTTTGCACTTTGTTCTTCAACTATCTCCAAGGGCTTGGAAGAAGAGCTTGCCCCCTGAACTGAACCCCAGGACCAGTGGGTTCACCGTGTCTCCGCTCGTCTGAGAATTCGAGCCGTGTGCTTTCTCCCGCCGGAGTGCCCTGCGCCCCTTCGCATCCCTCCTAGGGCCGTGACACCCAGAAGCCTGGCCGCCTCCACTCGCCGAGAGCCCCGCTCTACCTGAGTCGCTCTGGACCCACGAGTCTGGCCGTCCCGCTTCCCTGTCACCTGCCTGCTACTGGAGCGCGCTTGGTGCCCTTTCGCCCTCCCGCCGGATTTCTAGTGGGGAAGTGAAATCCAGCCTCGGACGGCCGCCCGTACGTCGTAACGTATCCGGCCGCCCCGCTTCACCTCCCAGCCTGAGTCTGACCGTGCCGCCCTCCGCAGTGACCTCCCGCACAGTCCGTGTCGGAGGCCCTGGGCCGCACCTGTCTACCGAAAGCCGCCCGCTGAATTCTTGATCCGGAAGACCCACGAGGTGCAGAACCTGCATCTCTCCTGAAGACTCGTCCAAGCACATCGCACGTTCCCAGGTACAGTGAACTCTCTATCGGACTCGGGGTCCGCAACGTTCTGATTTCCCCGTATCACTGTACCCTGGGTGCCCTGCGCATCATCGTGACTGGACTGACTCAACCGAGCCCTGTGAAGCGCTCGTGATCGAATAAGTTACCAAAGACAAGAACAGTGCCTAATTATCATCTTGTGGCTTCCATTTCGTAACCGTTATTGATGGTCTTGTACATGCCTGCGTAACAAAGAATCTTTTATATAAAGCATCCGTATTTTTGATACAACTTACGCCTGGTGTCCGTTTGTGGGGGATCATTGTGGTTTACTGTGTGTGATCATAAATGCTTAACTGACTAGCGCCCTGAAGTTTAGCCCTGACTGCTCGCGCCACACTACCTATAGGGTGAGCAGGGGTTGTTCTGAAGGGGTAATTCCCTCGCCCTGAATAGAAGAAGGGACCGCTGCTTGTCACAAGTACCTACCTGTGCCAACCAGAGGTTCCCCATTCTAACATGCCTCATGTATTTTTATGGTGTTGGCCGCTCAGCGCACTGTGACAAACCACGGTTCGGCTGTCTACTTGCATGAGGCTGCTCGCCACGGCAAGTTCGGAAGGAAGTCAAGTCCCCGCCTGATGCACTGACCAAACGCTGTCATCCTCCTCGCAGAGAATCCAGCTCCAGTGTTTCTGACTCCCCTTGCGGGGTGTTAGAGATCGAGACTCGGAAAGAGATTCCAACCTCACTCATTCTAAAGGTATGGAGCGGACTAGAACCTAGAGGGACTTTTGGCAAATCTTGGTGTTAGACCTGGCACCTTGGCATGAGTCTCCCTTCCACTTTTTGTCGCTGTGCCTCATGTATTTTTATGGTGTTGGCCGCTCAGCGCACTGTGCCACTGCCAACCAGTGCCACCGTGCAAGTGCTCCCTATATAAAATGTGTATGTTGGTTGGATTCCATGATTGGCTTATTTGGTTTACTGTCAGACCCCAGTAAAGTGCACCAGGAGTGCCAGGGCATGTAAATACAAATGCCACTGGTGGGCTTGCAGCACTGGTTGTGCCACCCACAGAAGTGGCCTGGTAAAATGTGTCTAGGTCTGCCATCGCAGAACCTGCGTGCAGTCTGGTACTGACATGCTGACTGGCAAGTGCACACACTTGCCAGTCCCTAAACCTTCCCTTAACTTCATGTTAGTCACCCCTATGGTAGGCCCAAGGGCAGCGTGCGTTGTACGCATAAGGTGGGACAAGCCCTGATGTTGTGGCATGTCCTAATAGTGAATTACAGCCATCTTCGTTTTTCACTATTGTAAGGCTATCCTGTTCTCATAGGCCAGAATGGGCTGCTGAGATTGTTACATCCTATTATCCTAACATGCCCAGGGAACATGGTAGAAGATCAAGTTTAGTATGCCCGAACTCAGAATAATAAGGTACATCTTTCCGTAAGGTTTATTTTAATATTCTGCGTTTGCAAATGCCACTTTTAGAAAGTTGGCATTTGCTTGCCTAACCATTTCAGCCCGTCTCTGTGTGATGTGTATCTGCTGACGGGCTTGTGTGAGTGACAGGGCTGGGGAAACCCAGATGGGCAGGGCTAGATAGCCTGGTGGTGAATAGAAAGATTGACAGGTAGATGGGTGAGAGGAGTACACCTGGACTCTGAATAGGACTGTGCTCTGCCACCACAATGCCGGCTCCGCCCCCTGTGGAGCGTCTGATGACTCTGCCCTGCTCTCTGAAAGAAGAAGCCTACATCGCATCAACAAAGTGCTCCAGAACTGGACTGAACTAGGCAAGGCCCCCCCCGGCCTGGGAGAACAAAAGAAGTGTAGTATAAATGTGGGAGCCCTGCTCCTAAGAAATCAGATCCGCTTTTGAACCAAGAAGAATCTCTGCCTGAGGAGGAGGCGCCAGGAAAGCTGTAAGGAGGAAGACTGTCCTTATCCTGGGGGACTGGCCTGCAGTGGTGACCTTGCTGCCAAAGGAGAGAAGAGGAACCTTTTACTAGAGACTTTGCTTTATTTTTATTTTCAAGAAACTTGTGCTTTCAAAAACGATCTCCAAGGGCCTGGAAGCAAGCTTGCCCCCTGAACTGAGCCCTAGGACCATTGGGCTCATCCTGAACTTCACTCGCCTACCACTGGACTGTGGTGTTCCTTCCCTCGCCGGAGCCGTGACTCCCGTGCCCCTCAGCCCCTCCTTTAGCCGTGACCGGTCTGCTTAGCCGCCCCTGCCTTGGGAAGAGCCTCGTTCGATCTGAGACGCTCTCCCTACACCGTGCTGGACTGCCCCCGTCACCTCGCTCGCCGGAGGCCCGCTGCGCACCTTCACCCCTCCCGCCGGAATCGGCGCTGTGAGCATCTCCAAGCCTCGGACGGCCCGGACGTGGAAAGCGTGCCCGGCTGCCCCACTTTGCTCACTTGCCAACCTGAAACACCCCGCTCTTGCTGTGAGCCTGAAGGACCAGACCCCCTTGTAAAGCTTGGGAGCCCCAGACGCCACCTCGCCCTTCTGAAGAGCCGCTGAGTGTCCCGCACCCGCCTTTACTGAAAGAAACAAGGTACTGTACTTACGAAGTCGACCGCGAGCTCGCATCGGATCCAGGGTCCGCAATGTTCTGTTTTCCCTGCCATCTGACGCGTGCCTCCAGGTTACCGTCTCAGCGCGAAGTGTGCTAAGACCCACAGTTCCCCTTGTTGCCCCGCATAAGAAGACTTTCCGTATAAGAGAACTTTCCGTATTTATAGAGATCGTGGCCCCACTGTTTCACCGTTACTGGGTCTTGTACTAAATCTGCTGAAAATATAAAAGCCTTATTTTTGTATACAACCTGCCTAGTGTCCGTCTGTGGTGCATGCAAAGTATTTACTGTGTGTATAATTGCAAGTGCTTAACCGTGTACGCCCTGAGGTTTAGCCTTGACTGCTCGTGCCACGCACCTAGAGGGTGAGCAGGAGTTATTCTAAGGAGCCTTCCTTCGCCCTGACTAGAAGTAAAGGGTCCCTGCTTGTCGCTGGTACTTTCCTTTGCCAACCAGAGCCCCCTCATTTCTAACACTTGGCAACTATAGCTAAACTAGACTATAGACAAACAGCACCTACTTCTTACCTTGTACTAGACTTAGGTTAGGTACACTGAGGTAGAACTAGATACAAGCATCAGATGAGTATTAACATTTTAGCCTGTGTTATTTATGTATGTATTTTTATAAATATCTGTCATAGCTACAAACCATGCTATTGCAGTATTATTTTATCTTACTGCTAACGCTGTACATATTTTACTTCACATTCTGTCTTACGATTGTAGCAGTTCATATCTCTTGCACGAGAAATAAGACTGTTCAATAAACCCTTTTTATTGAAACGCCTGTCTATCTATTTCTGTGTAACTCTGTAGAAACGAAGCATACATGATTGACTGAGTGAAACTGTTCTCTATTGTTTCCACGATTCTGAGATTGTTCCGATTCTAAGGGAAACAAAGTTGTCATGTTTATGCGGTTGTCAGAAACTAATTCCTTCTTGTTTATTCGAGAAGTTTCTAGTGACCTCTGAGTTAGCTGGCACACACAAGTAATTAAGTTTAATGTACTCGATAGAGACATACTGACCTCAGTCCTATGTCAAAACTATAGTGTATATTATTCCAATGCGCAGGGCCTATCAGGAATATAAGAACTACACTGCAGTAGGTATTGGTGGTGGTAGTAGTAGTATTGGTGGTGGTGGTATTCATAGTGGTATAAGTAATGGTGTTGGTGGTGGTATTGGTGGTGGTATGGGTGGTGGTGGTGGTATTGGTGGAGGTATTGGCAGTGGTGGTATTGGTGGTGGTATTGGTGGTGGTGGTATTGGTAGAGGTGGTGGTATTGATGGTGGTGGTGGTGGTATTGGAGGTGGTAGTAGTGGTATTGGTGGTGGTGGTTGTATTGGTGGGGGTACTGGTATTAGTGGTTTTGGTATTGGCATTGGTATTGGTATTGGCGGTGGTGGTGGTGGTACTGGTGATGGTATTGGTTGAGGTGGTATTGTTAGTGGTGGTGGTATTGGTTATGGTAGTGGTATTGGTGGTGGTGGTATTGGTGGTAGTGGTTTTGGTGGTAGTATTGGTGGTGGTGGAGGTATTGGGAGTGGTGGTGGTATTGGTAGTGGAGGTATCGGTGGTGGTCTTGGTGGTGATGGTATTGGTGGTGGTGGTTGTATTGGTGCTATTGGTGGTGGTGGTATTGGTGGTAGTGGTATTGGTGATGGTATTGTTGGTGGTATTGGGGGTGGTGAAGTGAAGAACCAGGGCCTTATGGGCCTGGCGGTGCAGGGCACGCCTGAATCTCCTGAGTTCACCTGCTTTGTTGAACAGAGACACAGGACATTCTGTTGAGCGTAGAAGATCAGGTTTATTAGCTGCAGCTAAGTACAGTTGTCCCAGTGTTGTAACTTGAAACAGCAATTTGATTAAGCATTTACCAAAGACATTAATGCTTCCCTTCAGATCATGTTTTCTCCGTTATGTTGACCGAAGTTTGGACTCCATTTTGTGTTGTCATGCTGCCACGTGTTCGCCACGAGGAGAGTCCGACCTCTGTGTTAGTTGCCCTTGTAATCTGCCCAGTAACAGTCTATAAATAGCCCTTCTGTCCATCTGGCGCATGCCCAGACTTGACCACATCTGTTATTAGTTAGCCTTGCTTGACCATGTGTTCGCAGACTCAAGGAGTGTGTTGGCTCCGCCCATGTATTGATTCAGTATCGAGAATGACCATAAATGGTAATGTTCTTCGGCCTCATGTTGTATCCACCCACTTATGAGCCCCTCTAATGTGTATAAAAGGGTACCATGTACGCAGGTTCTTTGTGCTACTCTATGCAATACTGAAGAGTGTTGTGTGGATTGTAGGACCACCCTTAAGGGTTAATAAATGCTGTTTTTGTACTTTGCAGTTTCCGTGCCAACTTCCTTATAGATTTCCGTTACAGGAGAGCGAACCCTTGTGTCTTGCGGGCCTAGCTGGGGCTTGAATTCATCAATTGGCGCCCGTCACGTGGGGCTCATCGGCGACTCGGATGCTCGAAGGACTGGTCGCGACGAAGGTGAGGAGTTTGGCCGGGGACGTGATCACTGCCAGCGGCGTCTTAGCCCTGGCATCCCGAGGTTTTTCTTCCTTCCCTTCCGAGCTGACCGTCTGGGTGGCGCCGGTCCTCGACTGAGACCTCTTCTGTCGGTCCTGCCGTGAGAGCCGTTTGGGCGATTGTGGAGCTTGGCAGTTGGAATCTGGACTCTTGATTGGTAAGAACCGTTGTACGGTACTTGCTCCGAGTTTTTGAAGCCTGGTTTGGCTATTTGAGTTTGATTTGTGATGACTAGTCATATTTTGTATTTGTCTTTGTGAAAATATATCCGTTGCAACACATATAGGCAGGTAATGTGGAGAGATTTCTCCGGAACTGTGTAAACTTTGAACGGCGCAACGATTAAGTGCCATTTTCTTTATAATATTGCATATTTTGCATTATTCCTGAGCATGCCTGCTTTCAGCGCACTTCGTAAGTGGTGCTGCTGTTTTGGAAACCGGTTGAACCTCGAGGAATCTGCTCCGGCTCCCCCAGAGGGGACTCCTAATAGGGATATGTACGTGAAGCATGGTCTTTCTTCCATAATGTACAGCACAGTATGGAGGAAATACACAAAGAAGGATCCTGAGTTGCGATGGCCTTTGTATGGATCGTTTGATATACGTAAGATTGAGTATGTGGAACAGTGTATGTGTAAGCGACGTGCTCGTCAGGATATGTTTGAGTGTGTGCGATTATGGGTGAAGGAAGTGCGTGAGCGAGAGAAGCGTGAGAAAGCGCTGTTTGATAAAGAACAGCGGAAGAATGATCATGTGCGAGCGCAGGAAGCGAAGCGTCGGGAGGACAGAGAGCAGACGGACAGACAAGAGAAAGAGCGTAGGCTACAAGTTTCGGGTCAATATGTTGTTCGGCAGCCACTTTATCCTGTCCTTAATAATGCTGATGATGATTTTTATTTGCTAGATCGCTCTCCGCCCCCTTATGTTGGCGCATCTGCTCCGAGGCCGCAAGATTCTGGCCCGGGTCCGGGTAAGGTAGATACGCGGTCCATGCTATCAGCCGACCAAATGGCTGAGCTTCGGCAAATTTCCTTCCGTGCACTTAACGGCAAGATATCTATAGAGGAATTATTTCATACTTGGGGGTCGTGGCAGGAGAGAGAGAAATTGTATTTTCTGGGTCATTTCGCGGATGAAGTGATTGATGCTTTCCGGAAACGTTCTGGTGTTTTTGAGCCCGACGAAGTATCATCGGATGCTAAAGCATTGCGTAATGGTGTTTTCTCTTTTTCTAAGGCTCCAGATACGATTCGGCGGCTGTTCGCCTTGCGGGACGAGGTGCTGGCCTATAAAGAGAAAGCGCGCCAGCGAGCAGGGAAGGAGAAGCAGTCGGATTCGTGCACAGCAGAGGGCCACTCATCCACCTCCCAGTCAGATAAGGATGACGTAGTGCATGTTAAACCAATGCGAGAGGCGGCGCCTTTGTATGTTCCTCCTAAAGGAGCGGGGACTAGCTCGGACATTAACTCCGCCGATGCTAAGGGATATTTCGTGTATAATTGGGTTTATACTCCGTGGCATAGGGCTGATGTTATGGCATTAAAGAATGCATTGCCTGACCCCCGCAAGAATCCAGCGGCCTTCTACGAAGAAGTCGAGGGGGCCCTGAATTCTTGCATCATGACCTTAGCGGATATAGACCTGTTCTTTGGCCTTATCCTACCGCCGGATACGTGGCGATCTGTCCGAAGGGTAGATGATACAGTTGCCTTCAAAGCCCGGTGGTCTGAGCTTGAGGATGAGGACAGGGAGAGGAAGCCCGCACAGAAACCACCCCAGAGTATTTTAGATCTCCCTGCTGCTATTGTGGCTAAGTTGAAAACAATTATCCCCCCTAAAAAGATTGACTGGAATATGTTAACTGCATGTAAACAGACAGCTGACGAGTCAGTTGCAGATTTTTTCACGCGCTTCGAAGAAACGTTTCATGACTTTAGTGGCCAGTCGCTTACTGACGAAACGGGCCGCCACCTTTTCGCGGACAAATATGTGGCCAATCTGCTACCGGCAGTTGCGGCCCGTCTAAAAGCGAGCGAGAGTTCTTGGTCCTCCGCGACCCCGACGGCCCTCCTGACTATCGCTCAGTATTATGAGCGTCAGGAGCACGAAGCGAAGGGCCAGGAGGAGAAGAAATCAAAGGATCTAAAAACCAAGGTGATGTTGGCGCAAGTATATGGCCCGCCCCGACGGGGTAATAATAGAGGAAGGGGAGGATCTTATGGTCCCCCCTCGGGCCGATCTGATTTGAATAGGAACCAGTGTGCGTATTGTAAGCAATCGGGCCATTGGGCCAGGGATTGCCCAGTGTTGCGTGCTTCGCGTCAGGGGCATACTCCGGGTGGCCCGAGAGGTAGAGGGGGTTTCTCGAGTTCTAGAGGGAATTCTAACGATAATGTCCGTTTTGACACTGCTGGGCAGCACCGAGATAGATCAAATGTTTTCGATCGCCAGCATCAGTATCACGTGTCGGAGATTGACCGATCGGGATATCATGATTCTCAGCATGCATAGGAATGCGTTGGATGGGGGTACGAATCAGTTGAGGTGCCGGTCGATCAGACGGGTCCTTATGTATCGGCTGAGGTTTTAGGCTCTACTGATCAGTTCCTAGTGGACACAGGAGCGACACGTAGTGCATTGTCTAGGCACTTGGTTCCGGGGGCTCCCCCATCCGGCTTAATGGTTACATCGGTAGGGTTTGACGGTACACTCTCCCGAAGCCCTCTTTCACAGCCCCTTACATTTAAGGTTGATTCTTTTTCTGCGCCCTGTCCGTTTCTGCTTGCTCCGTATACACCGGATAACATTATGGGGCTTGATATGTTAAAGCATTTTAGGGCTACGATCCGCTGCTCCCCTGAGGGTGTGAGGGTGATCTTAAATGACAACTACCCCCGGTCTGAGCGGATGTGTGCGATATCAGAGGATGCGTTGTTAGCTACCCTCCCTCGCGCTTTATGGGCGACTTCGGACACAGATGTGGGACAAATGGTGATTCCTCCGGTCCACATTAGTGTCCAGGAGGGGGCGGTGTTACCACGCCTCCCGCAGTATCGTATTTCCCAGGAGGGCGAGGAGGCTCTCATACAGATTGTGCAAGATTTGATCGCGGTAGGGGTAGTGGAGGAAGTCCCCTACAATATTTGTAACAGTCCGATTCTTCCCATACTGAAAAAGGATACGGATACCAGAGTTTATCGGTTTATAATTGATTTAAGAGAAGTGAACAAGATCGTGATACCTCAATATCCAGTGGTTTCCGATATCACGACGTTGCTTACCTTGGTCCCGCCAACGGCGACCATGTTCTCAGTGATTGATTTGAAAAATGCCTTCTTTTCCATTCCCATTCACCCTGATAGCCGATATCTTTTTGGGTTTACATTGAATAATAGATCTTATCGTTTCTGTAGGATTCCCCAGGGCTATACAGAAAGCCCTAGCATTTACAGTCAGGCTTTGAAACGACAATTGGATTCCTTTGTTCTGCTCGAGGGGGTCGCCCTCATTCAATATGTCGATGACATCTTGCTGGCGGCTGACACCCTGGAGTTGTGTGAAAAAAGTACGTTATCCTTACTTTCCTTTTTAGCATCCCACAATCATAAGGTATCTAGGAAGAAATTGCAATTCTGTAGACCAAAGGTGACGTATTTGGGTCACCTTTTGTCTAAGGAGGGGCGTGCACTCACACCGGATCGTATTCAAGTAATTTTGGACACACCGAGACCATCCACGCAGAAGGATGTGCGTGCATTTTTGGGTCTTGTTTCTTTTTGTAGACAGTGGATATTGGGGTTTTCTCACATAGCTAAGCCATTGCTAGCTCTCTTGACAAAAGACACGCCTATCCCAATCCCTTGGTCAGATGAGTGTGATGCTGCTTTTCAGCAACTGCGACAGGCCCTTTGTTCAGCACCAGTGTTAGGGACCCCTGATTATGCAAAACCCTTTTCGCTGTATGTGCATGAGAAAGATGGATGTGCATTATCAGTTTTAGTGCAGATGCATGGCGATAAGCAACGCCCTTGTGCATACTTTTCGGCCGTACTTGATCCTGTCGCCCGAGCATTACCAGGGTGTTTTCGCTCGGTTGCGGCGACAGCTGTGTCAATACGCCAAAGTGAAGGAATTGTGTTATCCCATAAGCTGTTGGTGTTAGTTCCCCATGCTGTTGATGCCCTGCTTAATCAAACAAAGACACAGCATTTGACCAGTGCCCGTTTAACGGGATATGAGTTGACGCTCTTGGCTCCTCATATTACGTTGAAAAGGTGCGTAACGTTAAACCCGGCCACATTATTGCCATACCCCGAGACCTAGCCTGAGGCGCGGAAAGCGCATGATTGTATTCTTGTGACTGAGGAACAAACAAAGGGTCGTATTGATCTCCAGGATACGCCCTTTCTAGATGTAGATGGAGAACTGTGGGTAGACGGATCATGCCTGAAGCTACCAGATGGTACGACTTCAGCAGCGTATGCAATTACCACGTTGCAAACGATAGTGGAGACAGCACGCATACCACAGAAGTCAGCTCAAGCAGCGGAACTGATAGCATTAACACGAGCATGTGAGCTCGGTACAGGATTGTGTGTGAATGTTTACACAGATAGCCGCTATGCCTTCGGAGTAGCGCACGACTTCGGCCTACTCTGGAAGGAGAGAGGGTTTTTAACGTCACATGGGGTACAGATAATGCATGGAGAGTTAGTTCACAATCTTTTAACCGCATTGACATACCCAAAGAAAATTGCCATTGTTAAGTGTAGCGCCCATAGGAAAGTGGTTGATAAAGTTGGAGAAGGGAATGCGTTAGCGGATCGAGTAGCACGGGAGACTGCGATGCAGCCCGGTACTACTGCCATGTATGTAGTGAAGTCACAGGTGGAGAGATGGCATGATGCGAAGGAGGAAGTGCGAGAAATGCAAAGGACCGCTTCTGACAAAGAGCGGGAACAATGGGCTAGCGAGGGAGAACTGGATGACGAGGGGTGCTGGAGAAATAAGCAGATGGATAGATGGAAATTACCCACGGCCTTTGTACAACCTATGGTTCAGATGGCACATGGGCTAGCACATGTTGGAGCTTCCGCAATTGTGAAATTGCTTACCCAAGTCTGGGAGCATCCAGAGATTGCTAGCATGGCAAAGAGGGTGGTGCAGACCTGTATGATCTGCCTGAGGTATAACCCAGGAAAGGGTACTCGAACTCCAGCAGGAGGATTTGCGACACCCACTGCACCCTTTGAGGTTCTGCAGATGGATTACATCCAGCTTGAGCGCTGTAACAATTTGAAGTATGTTCTGGTAGTGGTTTGCGCCTTCAGTAAATGGGTTGAGGCGTACCCTACGAAAGACAATACTGCAATGACTACAGCGAAGCTGCTGCTGAAAGAGTTTTTCCCTCGATACGGCGTCTGTAGACTTCTGTGGAGTGATAATGGGCCTCACTTTGTAGCGGATGTTATAAAGTATGTCTTGAAGGGCCTAGGCATCACTCAGAAGTTCCACGCCGTGTTTCACCCTCAGTCTGCAGGACTAGTCGAGAAGTATAATGGTACACTGAAGCTTAAGATCGCTAAAATTCAAGCTTCAACGTCTTTGACTTGGCCAGATGCCCTGCCACTGGCGTTACTGTCAATTAGATCAGTACCGCACTCCCGAACTGGCCTTACGCCATACGAAATCGTATTCGGACGCCCAATGAACATTTGGGGTCCGCCAAGGCCTAAGGCTGTGTATGATGTACCTTGTGTAATGATGAGCGATTATCTGGCACAGTTAACGGATAACTTGGTTTCTATTCATTAACAGGTCCGGGAGGCGCTCCCTGATCGGTCTACCGGCGAAGGACATGGTCTCCGGCCTGGTGACCATGTCATGGTGAAAGTCTTCGACAGAACGAACAGTTTGGAGCCGAGATGGGTGGGCCCTGAGCAGGTCCTCCTCGCGACGAGGACGGCTGTGCGAGTCTCGAACAGGAAGAATTGGATCCATTCCTTGCACTGTCGAAAGGTACCGCCCGGATTGGTGGAGCCTGCCGTGCTGACCGATCAACGAGAAATCCTGGCAGCAGAGACAGGCCGTGCTGCGGAGCCGAACGTCACTGAGGAGCTCTTTCCGGACCACGCGACTCCTGGAGGAAGGCGATATCATCTTCGACCAAGGAAGTGAGTTTTCCAGTACCGGGACATACTGTCAGAACGGCCCTTGGGTTAGTGAAACGGAGAGCCGATGAGGCAAGGGGGGGGGATCAGCCCTGCATTAGTGTAGTGACACCCGTCTTGGCCCGCTGGTGAAGAAATCAACCGCTGCCCAAGGGGAAGAGTTCTGACAGACCTATTAGTTTCAGGAAGATATCAGGGTATTGTTCTTTTTGACATGGAGAAGAAGAAAATCCTTTGTGCATCGGGGTTCATGCTGACAGTAGCTATTGTTGGGATAGCCACATGGTTTGTGGAGGAGGTAACTCCTGCTCGGAAAACACTTGTGTTGACGACTCCAGTGCCTGCGGAGCACTACTTTTATACATTACCATATCAAGAGTTGAAGCATCGACAGTCCTATTTGAATAACACTTTCATTCAGATGCTGCATCATACCCACGTTGCTACGAACGCTACGAACTGTTGGATATGTGGGATGATGCCAGCCCATCAGAAGAAAGGAGGTACGCCATTCATACCACTTCCTTTCTCTCATAATGGCTCTTGTAGAGCATGGTACACTTTGCTTTTTGCTACTCGGAAACCGACAGTGGGACGATTGCTTTTTAGACTCAATAAAGAATGCCATCAAGACAAGAATGGGTATCCACAAGCGAATGGGACAATTTGGGAATGGGAAGAGTACCGACCAGACAATGAATCCATTCCCTACATCTTTACGAACACAAGAGACACTGTGGGAAAAGATAAATTTGTAATTCAAGTAGCACAAGCTCAAGCGGACCTGTGTGTCCAGAGTGTGGGCTTTATCCCTGTTGGTGTCAGTGATTGTATCACTGTCTTGAACATTGATGGATTGAATAATAGTACCTTCCTAGCGTCCCATAATACCTACTTTGTGTGTGGAAATAAAGGTTATTACCGTTTGCCGGCTGGGTGGTCTGGGGTATGCTATGTATCATTCCTATTACCTCCTGTATTCCTAGCACCCGCATCTTATCATAAAGATTTGAAATTGTTGAATAATGTGACTGTAAATAGGTATAAACGTACTCTATCGATTGATGATGTGGATCAGACTGATACCAGCTTGCAGCAGTATATTGATTTTAACTTAGGACTGTTTTTCTTTGTTGGAGCCGCTTTGAATAGCAGGAAGATCCGAAGATTAACAAGAGTGGTAGAAGCTGTAACAAATCAGACTGCTGCTGCTCTTGGGAATCTTACGGAAGAGTTACAAATCACTAGGATTGTTGCATTGCAGAATCGTATGGTATTAGATGTAATGTTAGCTGATCGAGATGGAGCTTGTAAAATTATTGGAAGTAGCTGCTGTGTGTTCATCCCTGATCATACGCCATCAGTTTATAACGCCATTAATAAGCTGCATAAAATAGCAGCTGAAATCCACACAGAAAACGGCACTTGGTCCTTTTCTGGATGGTTTTGGGCATTGGTTACTGCCTGGGGATGGAAGGTCTTAACTGGTCTCTGTATTATTATAGCAGTTCTGTTCCTTCTTTGTATGTGTGTTCAATGTGGACCATTGTTCTGTTCTGTATGCATTTCATTCTGCATCCCAGATAAGAAAGCTATTGCCGAAGTTGCTCACCAGAAGCGTCTAGCTAAAGAGGTTGAAGGAATGATGACCATTGACATATATGATGATTATTCTGGTAAACCGGATGTCTTCAGTAAATGCTGAAAGGGTCGTCTGTTGTAACTTGAAACAGCAATGTGATTAAGCATTTACCAAAGACATTAAGGCTTCCCTTCAGATCATGTTTTCTCCGTTATGTTGACCGAAGTTTGGACTCCATTTTGTGTTGTCATGCTGCCACGTGTTCGCCACGAGGAGAGTCCGACCTCTGTGTTAGTTGCCCTTGTAATATGCCCAGTAACAGTCTATAAATAGCCCTTCTGTCCATCTGGCGCATGCCCAGACTTGACCACATCTGTTATTAGTTAGCCTTGCTTGACCATGTGTTCGCAGACTCAAGGAGTGTGTTGGCTCCGCCCATGTATTGATTCAGTATCGAGAATGACCATAAATGGTAATGTTCTTCGGCCTCATGTTGTATCCACCCACTTATGAGCCCCTCTAATGTGTATAAAAGGGGACCATGTACGCAGGTTCTTTGTGCTACTCTATGCAATACTGAAGAGTGTTGTGTGGATTGTAGGACCACCCTTAAGGGTTAATAAATGCTGTTTTTGTACTTTGCAGTTTCCGTGCCAACTTCCTTATAGATTTCCGTTACAGGAGAGCGAACCCTTGTGTCTTGCGGGCCTAGCTGGGGCTTGAATTCATCACCAGAAGTACACTCAGTATGTTCTTAGGAGACTGCCACTTTACTCCGTGGCGCACAATCTTTTATAGCACATAGATTCACCAAAAACACTCCCAATGCATGCATGGTTATCCAATGAGAAGAGTTTGAAAACAAGATATCAAGTAACCCATATAAACCTCTCTTCCAACTGTTTTTGTCACCCCTCCCCACAAGTTAATCAGTGGTAGTGTCTACAACCCAACTTGCAGGTGGCAGGACATATTTGTATGCTTTGGAGGACAGTTGTGAAATGAGAGAATATAAGTAGAGAATAGTGAAGGCCAGAAGATAAGATAAAGTCAGGAAAGAATGGTGTGAACCGACAGACAGTTGAGACAGGGTTTAGTCAAACCAGACGAGGATTAGTGGACTCAGCCAGTCCCTGACATCAGTCTCGTAAACAGAGGCAGAAGGTTATTTGACACGTCGCAGTAAGATCAGCAGAAAAACTTTGTTCATTGTGCTGCCTGAGTGAGGGCAACACAAAATGGCGGTGGAGCACAAAATGGTGGCTGAATACAAGCGAGATTGAAAATCGAATTTCCTCAGACCCTCCTTTTGCCATAACAGGCAAAACACACAGATTCACGTTAATCTGAATCAATGTCAATAGCCATGAGGTTGTCAAACTGTTGCTGCAACATCATTTTAATGTTCTCTGTTTTCTGTGACTCAGGTCTTGGGACACACAGAGTGGCACAAAGACCGCAGATGGCTTGGCCACGCTGCATACAGAGACAACAGGAAAAAATGATGGCCAAAACCACTCCAAGGAAGGTTAGTACCTTCCATCCCCATTTAGATAGTAATCCCCAAAACCATCCTAATAAAGACCAATCTCCTTCGTCTTGATGAATCGATTCAGAGATCATGTGTAATTTGGAGATGGCTTGGTATACCGTAGGGGCGTCATCAGGTATATAAATACAACAGCTAGATCCGATCAATTTACAGACTCTTGTCCTGCCGTGTCTTTAGAATCAATAATCCCTCTGCCATATTTGTTTCTATGATGGCCTGAAGGAGCAGTGTATGTAGGAGGGAGAAGAAAAGCTATATATCATGTTCCTGAAAAATCCGTTGGTAGCCACGTGTAAGCTCTATCGTGGCAGACAAAATATGTGCCCTGGGATGGTACTAACGGCGGTGAATTCTGAGACGTGTAGATGTATGTATGGGAACAAAAGCTTTTTCTTTGTCCAGTGTCAGTAGTCTGGCCATTCATTTGTAAACAGAAATTACCTTGATGAGGAACAGTTCAAATTGGTGGAGATTTTCCCTGTTTAGTTTTATCTGTAAGGCTAGTAATGTAACGAGTCACGTTCCAATTAGTATATGTTTGTCTCTCGTCAACAGGAACCTTATTCTTCTCCACAATTTTATTTATAGCCACTATTCCCTTTATCAGAGAATTATGACTAAAATCTGGCTTACTACCATAGGAACCAACTGGACGTCTAAATCGGCTCTGATATGCATTTGAAAATATTACAAAATAGGCCCAAGCGGAACCTTCATAAGAAAATGGAAGGACTAAATATGGCATCCCTTTATCTGTGGTATTAGGCATAAGTCCACACACCCACCAGTCGGTTGTGTTGACTACCAATTGGTGTTGGTGCAAAAATTGGATAAATGAATTATTAAAATATTCTGTTCTCCTGATTAGTTCATGTTGGGGAAGTGTATATAATTGATGTGGGGAGATAGTAGAATGAAGAGGCAAGGAGATAGAATTAGGGACAACTTTTTGCTGCACAGCATGAATAACCCAACCTATACAAGCCAATAAGATACACAAAAATATAGAAACACACAATGTTACGCCACATCGACTGTACAATATTTTACAATATTTCTTTCTCATCCCTTCCTTATTATCCTTCTTTCCTAATTTAACATCCATCCTCTAAAATTGTTGCTCACGGCAATCTTCCTTACTCACTTGGCTGTGATTATTAGCCGTCCTATGACACTGCAAGTCCTGGGGGCCTAGCCACTATACAGGTCACAAACCAAGACTCCTGCCGTGACCCTGCAACCTGGACAGATGATAAATGTAGCAGAAGAGATGGAAATCTCAGGTGTCCTTGACCAATCTAGGTCTTAAATTGTATCTAGTTCTTGTTGGTACAGTTTGGTCTTGAAATAGGGTCTGTGGCTCTGTAGTGTTTAATCGGAGATGGGAAGGTACAGCTTCTTGTAGAATGTCGTCATCTTCTTTCTCCGATCGAGTTCCATCCAGGTGTGCACTACTGAAAGTTATGAATCGGGGGACTTTTTCTCATTCAGAATCACCTATACCCTTACGAACCCACTGATCAAAAGGCAAGGGCAAGGGCACTTTCTTGCAGTGCACGCCGTGGAGCCAGTTATTTTATCCTTCGACTTTTACTGCTGTGCGAGTCGTCAGAAGGACTTGTCGAGGCGCCTTCCAGCGAGGTTCCAAATTCTTTGTCCTCTGAAAATTTTTCACACAGACCCAGTCTCCAGGTTGGATAGAATGACCTGGGTCTGTGGAGGCTTCTGGTAAAGCGTTTTGAACCTGTTGGTGAAGAACACGTAATTTAGTGGTGAGGTCATGTAAATAGTCAATCAGCATTGGATACTGTATATCAGAATACTTTCTAGGACGAGGGACTCCCCATACATTAGCTGGGCGCCCGAAAACAATCTCGTATGGGCTGAGTCCCAAACGAGAATGTACAGCTGTTCTAGTGGACAGGAGAGCCAAAGGTAAAGCATCGGGCCAATTAAGACCTGTGCTGGCTTGTACTTTTGCAAGCTTAAGTTTGAGAGTGCCGTTATAGCACTCTACCAAACCCACGGACTGAGGATGATTTGCCGCATGAAACTTTTGCCTTATACCAAGACCGCTACACACCTTTTGCATAATTTGGCCTACAAATTCACTTCCATTGTCAATCCAGACAATGCGCGGCAAACCAAACCTAGGGAAGAACTCTTTTAGAAGAACCTTGGCAGTGGACAAAGCAGTGTTGTCTTTCAGGGGGTAAGCCTCTATCCATCTGGAAAAGGCACATACCACTACCAGAACATATTTAAAGATTGTTACATCAATCCATGTGAATGTAGTCGATTTGCAACACCTCAAAAGGATATGTTGGGGGAGCCAAATGACCTGCCGGAGTTGGGGTTCCCTTTCCCGGATTGTACATCAAGCAAATGATACAATGCTTCACCACATTATCTGCACATTTTGGAATCCCTTCGTTCAGCCACACTGGAGCCAGAAGTTTACATATTCCTTTTGCACTGATGTGGGCTGGACCATGCGCCATAGTAACTACAGGCAGTACGTAGGCATCTGGTAACAGCCAACGCTGGTGTTCTGACAATTCTATCCAACATCCTGTTGCGTCTAACATACCTGTACTCTCTTTCCACTTTCTCAACTCTTTCTCTGTAGCATCTCCCTGAATCGATCTCACACTTTCTATTGTGTTCTCACACATCCCTCTTTCCCTGACCCAATTCGCAGGGCCCACAACATACATGCGACTTGTAGCATCTCTGGCTGTCCTTTTTGCTACCTCATCCGCAAAAGCATTTCCGCGACCAACATCATCAGTAATCTTCTTATGCGCACTACATTTCACAATTGTTATCTGGGTAGACAAAACAAGTGACTCAAGAAGATCAGTTAACAATTGACCATGCTGTATTTTAGTACTGTGGGAGGTAAGGAATCCTCTTTCCTTCCACAAACGACCGAAGCTATGCGCCACACCGAACGCATAATGGCTGTCGGTATACACATTCCCTCTCTTTCCTTTAGATAACACACACGCTCTGGTCAAAGCTATCAGTTCAGCTGCCTGAGCTGAATTATGTCTGATGCGTCCTGTCTCCACAATTGTATACAAGGTGGTAACAGCATAAGCTGAAGTTGTCTCACCATTTGGGAGTTTGAAACAAGACCCATTCACCCATAGGATCCCATCTGGATCCACTAACGGCGTATCTTTCAAATCAATCCTGCCTTTTGTCTCCTCCTCAGTATGGAGAAAACAATCATGTTGTTTCCGAATATCTTTCTCTTCTGGAAGAGGTAACAGTTTAGCTGGATTTAAAATATTACATCGTTTGATGTGCACATGACTAGCCAAGAGCGTCAGCTCATATCCAGACAATCGAGCACTTGTAAGATGTTGTGTTTTCGTCCTATTTAGCAAGGTATCCACTGCATGTGGTACCATAACAATGAGAGTATTATCTAGCACCACTCCAGAAGACTGATGAATAGAAATCGCTGCTGCTGTTGTAGTTTTAAGACAACTAGGCAATGCCTTGTCTACTGGGTCTAACGTAGCTGAAAAATATTATGAAAAAACAATGGTTCTGTTGGGAGTGAACAAACAATTACTTTGTCTTATAAATGGATTAAGAGAAACAGAATCGAAAAAATGAGTAAATCAATCATGAAGGAGAATATTCCCTTATTGGAAGGACCACATGAATTAAGAGATCCAGATCACATAAACAAATGACAAATTACAAATTACAATGAGATCAAATTTGATGGGTGGTATGCTGTTCTTTATATATAAATTGCATCATTTATATTGACACCCATATCCTTTATAGCAACGCACGGTTGCCAAAGTTGTACAACACAAAGTGAATTCGTGAATCAGTGAAAAAGTGACATGTGTGATAAAGTTGTGCATAATACATACAAAGAAATAAATACAAACAGATTTTTATGTACACGATATAAAAGAGGCCAGTTTTAGAGAAAGGTACAATGACAAGGTTTCAACAAATGAATCAAGTTGTGTATGAAACCGAGTCTTGAACTGGTCCTAGCTATTGTCGTCGACGTTTCAACCCAATGCAAGCGATATTAATTCATCATGCGGGTCTTCATCAGGACTATAAAACAAACCATGGCAACCTAGTCGAGAGTCTAGGATGGCCTAACATTCAAATGCTGTAGAGAGGAGTCACTCATCAAATGAGGATTCTAAAAACGCAGCTTGCTTGCTGCAATGCTAAGTTGGTGGGATAAATCTACCAGCGTCTCAGAGCGCAGCTTAATCGCTGCAAAGCTATGTGGATGGAATCCTGTCAAATGAATCCAATCAGATGTCGGAGTCAATGGAAAAAAATCTACCAGCGTTTAGAATGAATTCAAAACTTTGCTGACAAGCGGTATCGAATCACGCTACCCGGCCACCTTTCGTTGTAGTAGCTGAAAAATAGGCACATGGCTGCTGTTTGTCTCCAAATCGTTGTGTTAAGACTGACAACGCACATCCCTCTCTTTCATGGACATAGAGCGTGAAGGGCTTACTGTAATCTGGAGTACCCAACACAGGAGCAGAACACAGAGCAGTACGTAAATCTGAAAAACTCTTCTGACATTCGTCAGTCCAAGGAAGGGGTTGGGGTGTGTCTTTCAAAGTGAGTGCTAACAAAGGTTTGGCCAACAAAGAAAAATTCGGAATCCATTGTCTACAATAAGAAGTGATGCCCAGAAAGGCACGCATCTCTCTTTGTGTAGATGGCACAGACATTTGCGCAATTGCTTGAATTCGTTCTGGGGTTAATCGCCTTCCCTCCTTTGATAAGAGATGACCCAAATAGGTAACCTCTCGATGGACATATTGTAGTTTAGAAGGCGAAACCTTATGATTAAGATCAGACAAGTGACGTAACAGTGCAACAGTCACATTCCTGCAGACACCCTCTGAATCAGCAGCAATCAACAAATCATCCATATATTGAATAAGAGTAGCACCTGGGGGCAAAGGAAAAACATTGAGCTGACATTTCAGAGCTTGACTATAAATGGAGGGGCTTTCACAATAGCCTTGGGGTGCGCGCTTGAACCGGAAACTTCGGCCTCCTAGAGAGAAACCAAAAATATCCCTACTCTCTTTGGCAATGGGAATGCTGAAGAAAGCATTTTTCAAATCAATAACAGAAAACCAAGCCGCTGAGGCAGGTATCATAGTTAACAGGGCAGTGATATCTGGAACAACAGGAAACTGTGGTACAACAATTTTATTGACCTCCCGAAGATCAATCACAAAACGATAAACAGGAGGCTTAGAAGGATCAGTGCGTTTAAGAACAGGAAGACTAGGACTATTACATACCTTGTCATTGTACCTTTCTCTAAAACTGGCCTCTTTTATATCGTGTACATAAAAATCTGTTAGTATTTATTTCTTTGTATGTATTATGCACAACTTTATCACACATGGCACTTGACAGCCTAAGCGAAGCTATGTTCAATGCTCGCTGTGGCGCTCTGTGATTACGAACTATTAGAATTGTCAGAACTTTGCTGAGCTAAATTTTTAAACCTTTTAACCTTTTAACATAATTTTATTTTGTGGGCTCTTACCTGTTTTTACTCGTTTTTACTGGTTTATGTGGGGTGTGGAGTTGATTGCTGCTATCGTATGCACTGCATTTTACTAAACCTGCTCCCGGCCAGAAAAACACCACTTCCGCCGGTTAGCGGTGTAGTGGCTCATGGGGGAGTACTTCAGGAAGTCGCTGTCGCGACCGTGCAGCGGACGCGCGCAGCGGGCGCGCCTAAGGCAAGCCCGTCTGCGCCCGTCCGCGCTCAGGCCGGGCCAAGGGCCAGGACCCCTGGTCACTCTCCACCAGTAGGAAGGCACAGTTACACTAGTAAGGTTCTGCAGCTGCTGAACCACAGTAATAAAGGGTTCCAATGTCACAAGCTTTCCCCTGGCTCTATTCTCGATGTTAATGAGGATGCTGATAGACCGGTTGGGTCCCCAGTATGCAGGGTCTGTTTGGCCCCGCTCCCGACCCTACTTAATCTTCCCATTCAATGCATGAAACCTGGTCACGACATGGACAAAGCTGTAAGTAAGGATAATCATCTTAACTGTGTTTTATTTAACGCAAGATCGCTTGTCAAACACTCAGTAGAATGCGCTCTTTTTTTGGAAAACCACAATGTTAAACTCGCATTTATTACTGAGTCTTGGCTAGATAGCACTTCGGGTCCTGACCTGGTGAAGGCCAACCCCACTGGTTTTTGTTGCTACTCCTTAGATCGAACTCACAAAAGGGGTGGAGGGCTTGCAGTGATTTATCACGATTCATTAACCCCTTATTTCCAACCGGTGTACGATCATGGTTGTGAAGCCCTTTCCTTCAATATCACGTCTGTACATTGTAAACCTCTCAAAGGTATCCTTATATACCGACCTCCTGGAGGCAAGACCGATTTTCTTAACTCCCTTGACACATTACTAGAAGAGGGCCTGACTCAACAATCTTATGTCGTACTGGGTGATTTTAATTTCCATTTGGAAAAACTGGAGGACTCGGATACGGCTAGACTTAATAGCATTATGGCGGTAGGAGGCCTCGAACAGTTGGTCTCCTTCCCCACCCACACAAAGGGACATACCCTAGATGGGATTTTTTCAAATAATTGTGATTTGGGTAACATCTCTGCTCTTCCCATTACTTGGTCGGATCATGTTACAATCACATTTGAACTAAAATATGTTACGAGGGATCATACATATTTAAAAGAGAAAAAGGAAATCACAACTAGAGCTTGGGGAAAAGTAGATGTCATACATCTAGAATCCTCCCTCCTGGAAAAAATGCCTACAGACTCACCCGATCCTGAAGAAGCAAGCCTACGGTATAACAACTGGTTGGACGTGGCGTTTCTTCGTGCAGCCCCCCCCAGAAAATGGATACCGAGAAGGGCCATACCCACGGCTCCTTGGTATTCAGATGAGCTTAGGGAGAAGAAACTTCTTTGTAAACGCGCAGAAAGACTGTGGCGAAAAAATTACGCAACAGCTGACAAAATGGACCTTAAATCAACAATGGCAACTTATAAACAATCACTCTTGGAAGCCAAGAGAGATTACTTTTCACGCCAAATCTCTAATGCCAAATCCGACTCGAAGGAGCTTTTTAAAACTGTTATTAAACTCTCAAACCCTAGGACGCCCAACGGTCCAACTGCACCCAACTTTTGCAATACAGTTGCCGCATTCTTCAAATTTAAAGTGGAATCCATTTTTGCTTCTTTATCAGACATGATCAACAAAAAGCATGAGGCTTTAGATACCAATATTCCTTCTCCCTTGGCCAATACCCTGGACCACTTCACTCCGCTGAACTTAGAGGAAACAAAAAATCTTATGAACAATATTAAATCAGGTGCGCCCAGCGATCCCTGTCCTACCTGGATTATTAAACAGGTTTCAGATACCACTTGCAGGGCTCTCACACCCCTCTTTAATAATATATTTCAAACTGCCACTTTTCCTACTCCCTGGAAAAAGGCCTCAGTACTTCCTCTTTTAAAGAAACAATCCCTGGACCCTAAAGATCCCTCTAACTACCGCCCCATTTCCAGACTTCCCCTACCAGCCAAAATGCTTGAAAGAGCTATGAATAGGCAACTCAGCGATTTTCTTCAGCTGAATGACTCTTTGGATCACTCACAATTCGGTTTTAGACCATATCACAGTACTGAGTTGGCGCTTATTAAATCGACAGAAGAGATCAGAGAAACCATGGACAAAGGAGGAAGTGCTATGCTTGTCCTTTTAGATTTATCCGCGGCCTTTGACACCGTGCATCATAAAATTTTGCTAAATCGGTTGTCAGAGATCGGGGTAACAGGACAAGCTTGGAAGCTCCTTGAGTCCTTCCTTAAAGACAGACTTCAAACAGTTGAATTAAACGACACTACATCCGAAGCCTTCTCTTTGCCCTGTGGGGTGCCGCAAGGCTCCTCTCTTAGCCCCACGCTTTTTAATGTTTATGTAGCCCCCCTGGCCGGTATCATAAGGTCATTTGGTTTCCAGCTTACCTCCTACGCCGACGACACGCAAATTGTGCTGTCAGTCAGGGATGGAGCTGAGAACGAAACAGGCAATCGCTTTTCGAACTGCATGTTAGCCATTTCCAGGTGGATGTCAGCTAATTGTCTTAAGCTGAACTCGGCCAAAACAGAAGTGGTGAAGTTTGGAAACAACCCTCGGATGTGGACCCCTGATTGGTGGCCTGACTCATTAGGGCTTTGCCCCACTCCCTGCAGGAAGGCAAAAAACCTGGGAGTGGTGGTTGACGAAAAACTTAGCATGGGGGACCAGGTGAGTAGGGTCACTTCTGGCTGTTCCCTGGTACTCAGAATGATCAGGAAAATCAGGTCCTATCTTACTGAGGGATGTCTCCGCACTGTAGTGACTGCACTTATACTATCCCGACTCGACTATTGCAACAGTCTTTACATTAATATGCAGTCACAACATCAAAATAGGCTGCAGGTCATCCAAAATGCTGCTGCCAGACTCCTGACTCGGACTCCTAGATGGGTATCAGTTAAAGATGAGTTGAAGAGACTGCACTGGCTTCCTGTCCACCTGAGAGCCAGGTTCAAGGCTTCGTGTATTGTGTTCAGAGCCTTGAACGGGACAGCTCCCGAATTTCTCAAAAAGAAGTTTTCTTGGTACACTCCATGCAGAATGCTTAGATCTTCCGGAGCCAAGCTGGTGAAAATACCTTGCATAAAAAAGTTAAACTGGGGAGGAAGGAGTTTTACCTATGGGGCTGCTAGAGTATGGAATGAACTTCCGTTCACGCTGAGAAATGCATCAGATCTCATCTCCTTCAGGAGGAACCTGAAAACTTGGTTTTTCTCTCAGTTCTAATCCTCCACTACTCCACAGGCTATCAGTGTTTAGCGCCAGGACACCGGAAGGTAATCGTGCGCTCTATAAACTTTAATAACATAACATACATTTCCTCTCGTTTCGTCAATCACACCCTTCTGAACCAAATCATAAATGATATCCAAAAGCGCTCTTTCACCTTCATTGGAAATTCTGTATTGAGGAATGTGTGGCAATTTAGCATTGGGCTTGAGAGTAACAACATAAGGCGTGATCTCAAGACAACCAACATCATTTGGACCCGTAGCCCAGAGCGTTGCAGGAAGAGAGAGCAATTCAGGTGGGAATTGATCTTCAGACAAATACATTGAAGAAGTCAATTTCTGCCCTAAAGTAAGATGCACACCAGAAGGAGAACAATATATCGTTGCATGCATTATTTTCAATAGATCCAAACCCAACAGATTCTCGCCGCAACCAGTCGTTAAAAGAAGAGGAGCTTCCATATCATTAGGGCCAATTGAAATAGGCAAAGGACAGGAGACCGGGTTACAAACTGGGGCGCCAGAAAATCCTTCCGATACATTTGTTAAGCCAGACAAAGGTGCCCCAGGGAGTTTAGAGTGAATGATAGAACTTCTCATCGCACCAGTATCTAAAAGAAATGGCTCTGAAACACCCATTGTAGTGACATTGACATAAGGCCCATCCTGATTTACTGGAATCGATACAACTCCCTCACTTTGTCTATGGCTGTCCTAGTTAGTGTGAAGGCTTTCATTTTCACCTTCAACATGATAATCATCATTGTAATACTTTGTAGACTGAGTATTCTGCTGATCAAAGTAGTTCGTAGAATTTGGAGGGGTAAGGAACGCTGTTCTTGAGGCATCACACCTCGACCTCTACCCCTGTATATTATCTGGAAACCACCACGGCCTCGTGGAGCAGATAGTTCTCCCTTACGTTGCAATAAAACCGGGCAGCTATTCTTAAAATGACCTTCCTCTCTACAATAGGCACATTGGTTAGGACCTAATAAAGGTCGCGGAATAAAGGGCTCAGGCTTTTGATACACCCTCTGAAACTGTGGAGGCTGTTGAAACTGGCGCTGAGTATAACGAGGAGGATAAGCTTGTTGAAGAAGAACCTTCGTTTTTAATTCTTTTGTCTTCTTCTCTTGCTTATCTTTCTCCTCTTTATCCCTGTTCTCATAATATTGAGCAGTAGCCAATATCTGGGCAGAAGAAGAAACAGCCCATGAACTCTCGGAGTCTTTCAACTTATGTGACAGTTCGGGAAGCAAATTAAATACGAATTTATCTACAAATAATCGCTGTCCACCCTCCGTAGTCATATCCTGACCACTGTGATCAATAAAACGTCTCTTCAAAACGAGTGAAGAAATCAGAGACACTCTCATCTTTCTTCTGCTTACACGCAGCTAATTTATCCCAATTAACTTGCAAGGCGGGCATCATCGTTTTCATTAAAGTAATAATCCTACCAGGGAGTTCTGAAATCAAAACATCAGGTTTAGCACCACCCACTTGGGCTGCATCCGCGGCAGTTATAGCAGCCCAATCGCCACCCAATGCTTGGGCGTGATCCTCTCTACGAATCCGAGCCCATAATGCTTGTGGGACTACATTTCCCATCAACATATCAATATCGGCTAAATTCATAATACAGGCATCAACAGTCTGGGACAACTCCTTATAATAGCCAGCAGGGTTTTTACGGGGATCCGGTAGAGACTGTTTAAGAGCCAAAACTTCAGATCTCTTCCAGGGGACATGTACCCATATACGCTGGAAGTGCGCGGGAACAGCTGGATTAGCACCTGCTTGTGCAACCGCTTCTCTCCACACTGGAGGAACCTCTCTCATGGGATAATGTTTGGATGTCAGCCTAACAGCAGGATCGGAATCAAAAAAAGTCTGTGAGGAAAATAAGGACCTAAAAGTGACAAGTGTCCTTACGGCATCCTCAACCTTAGAATCCACAATGAGTCCCTTATCGAAATTAGCCTGAACATCTAACAAACCCTGAGGAAGTTAACCCAAATCCATATCCTCCCATTCTTTAGCGAGAGTGTCACACATAACATTAAATACGTATATCTGCGTGGGCGCTTCCCACTGATGAAAGGTGGTCATGATATCTTTCACACTATACTGGGGACCCTTCTCGATCCATTTGCGAGCGAGAGAGTCCAATACCACCTGGGAGTTGACTACGAGACTGTCTTCGAGAAAAAGCCGGAGACATATTCAAAGTCTCAAAGAAAGGAGACAGAAACCCAGAGACAGTATCTGTGATTCGTTTGCGCACAGTAGGAGAATTAGACATAAGAACAGGGGACAAGGTATTAGGTGAACTAACAGAAGAATTAACAGTTATAAGGGGAGCCGAAGGCAAAGGAGATTGATGTTCAGGAAACGGAGGCAAAGAAGTCGGTGGCGGAAGAGGTGGGGGTGGCACTACCGGAAGGGGCAAATGCGAAAGAACCGGAGCAGGCGGAGGCGCAACTAATGGCTGAACTGGTTGTAACAATGGGGGTGCATTAGCACCTTGTACATAGGGAGGAGGCAATCTCAATAAGTGAGACATCAAAGGGTCTTCCTCCGGATCCTTACTTTTATCAGAAGGGGAAATAGGCAACACCGGATAGCATTTATCTATCGCCATACGATGCTGTCTCTCTGAAATTTCCATTTCATGATTAATCTCATTATCTTTAAACTGCTGGGCAGCCTGTATAATCGTTATACTTTGTGTTTTCTTATCTCGTTTTGCCTGTTTAATTTCTCTCTGTTTGGCTTCCTTACACCAGAGGCGGAAAGAGTCAAAAATTGCCGGCCGGGCTTTTCTTTTAAACAAAATTGCTTCCAAATTATCTAATATGTCAGGCTCAAAGCTACCATTCTGTGGCCACTGTAGAACACCATCGTTCTTCGTGTATCGGATCCATGCCTCATTAGAGGCAATGGGGCCAACACCATGTTTAGAATAAAGCTCATAAAAGGGAGTTCCAACTGGAGGAATTGGACAAAAGTCCTCCAGCCTGGAATCCCTATCACAACCAAAACAACAAAACTTTCTAAACTTACTCAGACCAGGCATCGTTATTTCACTGGACTGTTCACAAACATCAAGGGGATAAATCAAATATAGCACAAACGTACTCACCCCTCGGCTTCGGCTTTTGCAATAGCCGAATCAAAAAACCAATTCAAAACAAAAATAGTGGGAGCTACCCACCAATACTTAACTAAGTGTCTTCTTACGCCAACAGAGGCCCGTCTAACGTCTCGCGATACTATACATCACCAAAAGGGGCCAAAGCAAGGCGGCAGTCAGGACAGCAGTCGTCAGCAGCCGTCAGGAAGGAGAAACCGCGCTGAAAAAGACCTTCGGACCACTTCGACATACAGGGGTCGCTTGACGTGGTTCGCGATTCCTCCAGAATTTTCTTGCGGGGTTCCTCACGACCCTCAGGCAAAATCGCTACCTCTGAAGCCGCCTCACAGAGGGCACCAATTGAAGAACCAGGGCCTTATGGGCCTGGCGGCGCAGGGCACGCCTTAATCTCCTGAGTTCACCTGCTTTGTTGAACAGAGACACAGGACATTCTGTTGAGCGTAGAAGATCAGGTTTATTAGCTGCAGCTAAGTACAGTTGTCCCAGAAGTACACTCAGTATGTTCTTAGGAGACTGCCACTTTACTCCGTGGCGCACAATCTTTTATAGCACATAGATTCACCAAGAACACTCCCAATGCATGCATGGTTATCCAATGAGAAGAGTTTGAAAACAAGATATAACCAATGAGAAAAGTTTGAAAACAAGTTATCAAGTAACCCATATAAACCTCTCTTCCAACTGTTTTTGTCACCCCTCCCCACAAGTTAATCAGTGGTAGTGTCTACAACCCAACTTGCAGGTGGCAGGACATATTTGTATGCTTTGGAGGACAGTTGTGAAATGAGAGAATACAAGTAGAGAATAGCAAAGGCCAGAAGATAAGATAAAGTCAGGAAAGAATGGTGTGAACCGACAGACAGTTGAGACAGGGTTTAGTCAAACCAGACGAGGATTAGTGGACTCAGCCAGTCCCTGACATCAGTGTCATAAACAGTTATTTGACACGTCGCAGTAAGATCAGCAGAAAAACTTTGTTCATTGTGCTGCCTGAGTGAGGGCAACACAAAATGGCGGTGGAACACAAAATGGTGGCTGAATACAAGCGAGATCGAAAATCGAATTTCCTCAGAAGGTGACGGTACTGATGGTGGTGGTGGTATTGGAGGTGGTGGTATTGATGGTGGTATTGGTGGTGGTATTGGTGGTAGTGGTGGTGGAGGTGGTAGTGGTATTGGTGGTGGTATTGGTGGTGGTTTGTGGTATTAGTGGTGCTAGTGGTGGTGGTGATGTTGGTGGCAGTGGTATTGGTGCTGGTGGTGGTATTGGTGGTGGCGGTATTGGTGGTGGTATTGGTGGTGTTGGTATTGGTGGTGGTGGTGGTATTGGTGGTATTGGTGGTGGTGGTGATTTGGTGGTAGTGCTGGTATTGGTGGTGGCACAGGTGGTGGTGAAGGTGGTGGTGCTGATGGTGGTGGTGGTATTGATTGTGGTATTGGTGGTATTGAAGGTGGTGGTTGTAGTGGTATTGCTGGTTGTAGAGGTATTGGTGGTGGAGGTATTGGTGGTGATGGTATTGGTGATGGTAGTGGTGGAGGTATTGGTGATGGTGCTATTGGTGGTGGTATTGGTGGTGGTATTGGCGGTGGTGGTATTGGTAGTGGTATTGGTGGTGGTGGTATTTGTGGAGGTGGCGGTATTTGTGGAGGTGGTGGTATTGGTGGTGGTAGAGGTATTGGAGATGGTGGTAGTGGTATTGGTGGTGTCGGTGGTGGTGTTGGTTGTATTGGTGGTGGTGGTGGTTTTGGTGGTGGTGGGGGTGGTGGTGGTATTGATGGTGGTGATATTATTGGTGATATTGGTGGTGGTGCTGATATTGCTGGTGGAGGTATTGGTAGTGGTATTATTATTGGTGATGGTATTAGTATTGGTATTGGTGGTGGTGGTTTTGGTGGTGGTATTTGTGATGGTGGTGGTATTGGTGGTGGTAGTGGTGGTGGTATTGATGGTGGTGGTATTGGTGGTGGTGGTGGAATTATTGGTGGTGGTATTGGTGGTGGTATTGGTGGTGGTGGTATTAGTGGCAGTGGTGGTATTGGTGGTGGTGGTGGTATTGGAGGTGGTGGTATTGGTGGTGGTATTGGTTTAGTTGGTGGTGGTGGTATTTGTGGTGGTGGTGGATTTGGTGGTGGTCGTGTTGGCGGAGGCGGTGGTATTGGTGGTGGGGGTAGCATTGGTGGTATTGGTTTTATTGTTGTTGGTACTGGTGTTAGTGGTGTTGGTATTGGGGGTGGTATTGGGGGTGGTATTGGTGGTGGTGGTGATATGGTGGTGGTGGTATTGGTGGTGGTATTGGTGATGGTGGTTGTTAGAATGGGGAACCTCTGGTTGGCACAGGTGAGCACTTGTGACAAGCAGTGGTCCCTTCTTCTATTCCGGGCGAGGGAATTACCCCTTCAGAACAACCCCTGCTCACCCTATAGGTAGTGTGGCGCGAGCAGTCAGGGCTAAACTTCAGGGCGCTAGTCAGTTAAGCATTTATGATCACACACAGTAAACCACAATGATCCCCCACAAATGGACACCAGGCGTAAGTTGTATCAACAATACGGATGCTTTATATAAAAGATTCTTTGTTACGCAGGCATGTACAAGACCATCAATAACGGATGCGAAATGGAAGCCACAAGATGATAATTAGGCACTGTTCTTTTCTTTGGTAACTTATTTGATCACGAGCGCTTCACAGGGCTCGGTTGAGTCAATCCAGTCACGATGATGCGCAATGCACCCGGGGTACAGTGATACGGGGAAATCAGAACGTTGCGGACCCGGAGTCCGATAGAGAGTTCACTGTACCTGGGAACGTGCGATGTGCTTGGACGAGTCTTCGGGGGAGATGCAGGTTCTGCACCTCGCGGGTCTTCCGGATCAAGAATTCAGCGGGCGGCTCTCGGTAGACAGGTGCGGCCCAAGGCCTCCGGCACGGACTGTGCGGGGGGTCACTGCGGAGGGCGGCACGGTCAGACTCAGGCTGGGAGGTGAAGCGGGGCGGCCGGATACGTTACGACGTACGGGCGGCCGTCCGAGGCTTGATTTCACTTCCCAATTAGAAATCCGGCGGGAGGGCGAGAGGTCACCAGGCACGCTCCAGTGGCAGGCAGGTGACAGGGAAGCGGGGCGGCCAGCCTCGATGGGTCCAGAGCGACTCAGGTAGAGCGGGGCTCTCGGCGAGGGGAGGCGGCCAGGCTTCTGGGTGTCACGGCCCTAGGAGGGGTGGCAAGGTGCGCAGAGCACTCCGGCGGGAGAAAGCACACGGCTCGAGTTCTCAGACGAGCGGAGACACGGTGAACCCACTGGTCCTGGGGTTCAGTTCAGGGGGCAAGCTCTTCTTCCAAGCCCTTGGAGATAGTTGAAGAACAAAGTGCAAAAGTCTCTTTCAGTCTTTTTCCTCTCCTTCCTCAGCAAGGCACCTACTGCAGGCCAGTCCCTCAGGGCAGGGAAAGTTACTCCTCCTTCAGCTTCTTCCAGGTCCTTCTAGTCGGGCAGAGTTCCTTCGTGGTTCAATCTGGATCTGATTTCTTAGGAGCCAGGCTCCTACTTTTATACAGGGATTCTTTTGTTCTTTAGCGCCAGGGGGCCTGGGCCTGGCTCAGTCCAGTTTTGGAGCACTCTGTTGTGGTGACTCGGCTTGTTCCTTTCAGCAGCAGGGCAGAGACATCAGCCGCTCCACAGGGGGCGGCGCCGGCTTTGTGGTGGCAGAGCACAGGTCTATTCCAGAGTCAGGGTGTACTCCTCCCACCCATCCTGGTGTAATCTCTCTACCCACCACCTGGCAGCCAACCTGTCTCCCGGAATCCCCCAGCCCTGCTCCTGTACTGTTGCTAGGCAGAACACACACCCCCAGCAGAGGCGGACTGAGATGGTCAGGCGCGCAAAGGCTAACTTTCTAAAAGTAGCATTTGCAAACCCAGGATATTAAAATAACCTTTACTAACAGATGTATTTTATTATCCCGAGTTCAGGCATACTAAACATGACTTTCTACCATGCTCTCTGAGTCCACTGGGGTCACAGCATGTAGCGATCCCAGCAGCCCATTCTGGCCTATGGAGAGCAGGTAGCCTTCAATAGTGAAAAACGAAAATGGCTGTAATTCACTATTAAGACATGCCACACACATCAGGGCATGTCCTACCTTATGCCTACAATGCACCCTGCGCTTAGGCCTACCAGAGGGGTGACTAACGTGTAGTTAAGGGAAGGTTTAGGGACTGGCAAGTGGGGACACTTGCTCAGTCAGCGCGACGGTACCCGACCGCGCGCAGGTTCTGCAGTGGCAGACCCTAGACACATTTTACCACGCTGCTTCGGTGGGTGGCACAAGCAGTGCTGCAAGCCCACTAGCAGCATTTGGATATACAAGCCCTTGGCACCCCTGGTGCACTCTACTAGGGACTGATAGTAAACCAAATAAACCAAACGTGGAAGTCAATTCACATAATACATTTTACCATTGGGAGCACTTGCACTGTGGCACTGGATGGCAGTGGCACAGTGCCCTGAGCAGCTAACACCAACACAAAACACATTGAGGCACAGACAAAAATGGAAGGGTGACCCACGCCAATGGTGCCAGGTCTAACAGTGGTGGTATTGGTTGTGGTGGTATTGGTGGTGGTGATATTGGTGGTGTGGTATTGGTGGTGGTATCGGTGGTGGTGGTATTGTTTGTGGTGGTGGTATAGGTGTAGGTAGTATTGGTGGTGGTGGTGGTATAGGTGGTGGTGGTATTGGTGGTAGTGAAGGTAGTGGTGGAGGTGGTGGTATTGATGGCTGTGGTCGTATTGGTGGTAGTGGCATTGGTTTTATTGGTTGTAGTATAGGTGGTGGTGGTATTGGTGGTGGTGGTATTGGTGGAGGTGGTATTGATTGTGGTATTGGTGCTGGTGGTTGTAGTGGTATTGGCGGTGGTAGAGGTATTGGTTGTGGTAGTATTGGTGGTGGTAGCAGTGGAGGTATTGGTGGTAGTGCTATTGGTGGTGGCAGTGGTGGTGGTATTGGCAGTGGTATTAGTAGTGGTATTGGTGGAGGTGGCATTCGTGGAGGTGGTGGTATTGATGGTGGTTGGATTGGTGGTTGTAGTGGTATTGGAGGTGGTGGTAGTGGTATTGGTGGTGTTGGTGGTATTTGTGGTGGTGGTGGTTTGGTGATGGTGGTGGTGTTGGCGGCGGTGGTGGTGGTAGTATTGGTGGTATATGTGGTTGTATTGGTGGTGGTACTGATATTGGTAGTGGGATTATTATTGGTGATGGTATTGGTATTGGTGGTGCTGGTATTGATGGTGGTGGTATTGGTGGTGATGGTGGTATTGGTGGTGGTGGTATTGGTGGTGGTATTGGTGGTGGTGCTATTGGTGAAGATGGTGGTATTGATGGTGGTAGTATTGGTGGTGGTATTGGTGGTGGTGGTGGTATTGGTGGTGTTGGTATTGGTGAAGGTGGTGGTATTGATGGTGGTGATATTGGTGGCGGTGGTGGTATTGGAGGTGGTGGTAGTGATATTGGCGGTGGTATTGGTTTTATTGGTGGTGGTGATGGTGGTATTTGTGGTGGTGGTGGTTTTGATGGTGATGGTGATGGTGGTGGTGGTGGTATTGGTGGTGGTGTTAGTATTGATGGTGGTGGTATTGGTGGTGGTGGTGGTATTGGAGGTGGTGGTTATGGTATTGGCGGTGGTATTGGCTTTGCTGGTGGTGGTATTTGTGGTGGTGGTGATTTTTGTGGTGGTGGTGTTGGCGGTAGCGGTGTTATTGGTGGTGGTGTTAGGATTGGTGGTATTGGTGGTGGTACTGGTATTAGTGGTGTTGGTATTGGTATTGGTGGTGGTGGTGATATTGGAGGTGGTGGTATTGGTGGTGGTGGTGGTAGTGGTATTGGTGGTGATATTGGTGGTTTTGTTTGTGGTGGTGGTGTTGGTGGCAGTGGTATCAGTGGTGGTGGTATAGGTGGTGGTGGTATTGGTGGTTGTGAAGGTAATGGTGGAGGTGGAGGTATTGATGGTTGTTGTGGTATTAGTCGAGGTCATATTGGTTGTGGTATATGTGGTGATGCTGGTGGTATTGGTGGTGGTATTGGTGTTTGCATTGGTGGTGATGGAGATGGTGGTGAAGGTGGTGGTACTGACGGTGGTGGTGGTATTGATGGTGGTATTGGTGGTAGTGATATTGATGGTGGCATTGGTGGTTGTGGTACTGGTGGTGGTGGTAGTGGTATTGGTGGTGGTATTGGTGCTGGTGGAGGTATTGGTGGTGGTGGTATTGGTGATGGTGGTATTGGTGGTGGTAGTGGCGGTGGTATTGGTGGTGGTGCTATTGGTCATGGTTGTATTGGTGGTGGTAATGGCATTGGTGGTGGTATTGGCCGTGGTGAAGGTATTTTTGGAGGTGGTGGTATTGATGGTGGTATTGGTGGCGGTAGTATTGGTGGTGGTGGTATAGGTGGTGGTGGTATTAGTGGGGGTGAAGGTAGTGGTGGAGGTGGTGGTACTAAAGGCCATGGTGGAAATGGTGGTGGTGGTATTGGTGGTATTGGTTGTGATATAGGTGGTGGTGGTGGTGGTGGTATTGGTATTGGTGGTATTGGTGGTGGTGGTATTGATTGTGGTATTGGTGCTGGTGGTTGTAGTGGTATTGGTGGTAGTATTGGTGGTGGTAGAGGTACTGGTGGTAGTGGTATTGGTGGTGGTAGCGGTGGAGGTATTGGTGGTGGTGCTATTGGTGGTGGTAGTGGTGGTGGTATTGACAGTGGTGGTGGTATTGGTAGTGGTATTGGTGGTGGTGGAATTGATGGTGGTGTGCTTGGTGGTTGTAGTGGTATTGGAGGTGGTGGTAGTGGTATTGGTGGTGTTGGTATTGGTGGTGGTTTGATGGTGGTGGTGGTGGTGTTGGCGGTGGTGGTGGTATTGATGGTGGTGGTAGTATTGGTGGTATAGGAGGTTGTATTGGAGGTATTGGTGATATTGGTGGTATAGGGATTATTATTGGTGATGGTATTGGTAGTGCTGGTATTGATGGTGGTGCTTTTGGTGGTGGTGGTGGTATTGGTGATGGTGGTGATATTGGTGGTGGTGGTATTGGCGGTGGTATTGATGGTGGTGCTATTGGTGGTGGTGGAACTATTGGTGGCGGTAGTGGTATTGGTATTGGTGGTGGTGGTGGTATTGGTGGAGGTGGTGGTATTAATGGTGGTGATATTGGTGGTGGTGGTGGCATTGGAGGTGGTGGCAGTGATATTGGTGGTGATATTGGTTTTGTTGTTGTTGATGGTACTTGTGGTGGTGGTGGTTTTGGTGGTGATGGTGTTGGTGGCAGTGGTATTGGTGGTGGTGGTACTGGTGGAGGTGGTACTGGTGGAGGTGGTGGTATTGATGGTGGTGGTATTGGTGGTGGTGGTGGTATTGGAGGTGGTGGTAATGGAATTGGCGGTGATATTGGTTTTGTTGGTGGCAGTGATGGTGGTATTTGTGGTGGTGGTGGTTTTGGTGGTGGTGGTGGTGGTGTTGGCAGTGATATCGGTGGTGGTGTTAATATTGGTGGTGGTACTGGTATTAGTGGTGTTGGTATTAGTATTGGCGTTGGTATTGGGGGTGGTGATGATATTGGAGGTGGTGGTATTGGTGGAGGTGGTAGTGGTATTGATGGTGGTATTGGTGGTTGTGGTGTTGTTTGTGGTGGTGGTATTGGTGGTGGTAGTATTGGTGGTTGTGGTATTGGTGATTTTGGTAGTGGTGATGGTGGTGGTATTGGTTGTGGTGGTATTGGTGGTGGTGGTAGTGATATTGGTGTTTGTATTGGTGGTGGTGGTATTGGTTGTGGTGGTGGTATTGGTGGTGGTAGTATTGGTGGTGGTGGTATAAGTGGTGGTGGTATAGGTGGTGGTGGTATTGGTGGTTGTGAAGGTAATGGTGGAGGTGGAGGTATTGATGGTTGTTGTGGTATTAGTCGAGGTTGTATTGGTTGTGGTATATGTGGTGATGCTGGTGGTATTGGTGGTGGTATTGGTGGTTGCATTGGTGGTGATGGAGATGGTGGTGAAGGTGGTGGTACTGATGGTGGTGGTGGTATTGATGGTGGTATTGGTGGTGGTGATATTGATGGTGGTATTGGTGGTTGTGGTACTGGTGGTGGTGGTAGTGGTATTGGTGGTGGTATTGGTGCTGGTGGAGGTATTGGTGGTGGTGGTATTGGTGGTGGTGGTATTGGTGGTGGTAGTGGCAGTGGTATTGGTGGTGGTGCTATTGGTCATGGTTGTATTGGTGGTGGTAATGGCAGTGGTGGTGTTATTGGTGGTGGTGGTATTTTTGGAGGTGGTGGTATTGATGGTGGTATTGGTGGCGGTAGTATTGGTGGTGGTGGTATAGGTGGTGGTGGTATTAGTGGGGGTGAAGGTAGTGGTGGAGGTGGTGGTACTAATGGCCATGGTGGAAATGGTGGTGGTGGTATTGGTGGTATTGGTTGTGTTATAGGTGGTGGTGGTGGTGGTATTGGTATTGGTGGTATTGGTGGTGGTGGTATTGATTGTGGTATTGGTGCTGGTGGTTGTAGTGGTATTGGTGGTAGTATTGGTGGTGGTAGAGGTACTGGTGTTAGTGGTATTGGTGGTGATAGCGGTGGAGGTATTGGTGGTGGTGCTATTGGTGGTGGTAGTGGTGGTGGTATTGACGGTGGTGGTGGTATTGGTAGTGGTATTGGTGGTGGTGGTATTTGTGGAGGTGGTGGAATTGATGGTGGTGTGATTGGTGGTTGTAGTGGTATTGGAGGTGGTGGTAGTCGTATTGGTGGTGTTGGTGGTATTGGTGGTGGTTTGATGGTGGTGGTGGTGGTGTTGGAGGTGGTGGTGGTATTGATGGTGGTGGTAGTATTGGTGGTATAGGTGGTTGTATTGGAGGGATTGGTGATATTGGTGGTATAGGGATTATTATTGGTTATGGTATTGGTATTGGTAGTGCTGGTATTGATGGTGGTACTTTTGGTGGTGGTGGTGGTGGTATTGGTGATGGTGGTGGTATTGGTGGTGGTGGTATTGGTGGTGGTGGTGCTATTGGTGGTGGTGGAAGTATTGGTGGCGGTAGTGGTATTGGTATTGGTGGTGGTGGTGGTATTGGTGGAGGTGGTGGTATTAATGGTGGTGATATTGGTGGTGGTGGTGGCATTGGAGGTGGTGGCAGTGATATTGGTGGTGATATTGGTTTTGTTGTTGTTGATGGTACTTGTGGTGGTGGTGGTTTTGGTGGTGATGGTGTTGGTGGCAGTGGTATTGGTGGTGGTGGTACTGGTGGAGGTAGTACTGGTGGAGGTGGTGGTATTGATGGTGGTGGTATTGGTGGTGGTATTGGAGGTGGTGGTAATGGAATTGGCGGTGATATTGGTTTTGTTGGTGGCCCTGATGGTGGTATTTGTGGTGGTGGTGGTTTTGGTGGTGGTGGTGTTGGCAGTGATATCGGTGGTGGTGTTAATATTGGTGGTGGTACTGTATTAGTGGTGTTGGTATTGGTATTGGCGTTGGTATTGGGGGTGGTGATGATATTGGAGGTGGTGGTATTGGTGGAGGTTGTAGTGGTATTGATGGTGGTATTGGTGGTTGTGGTGTTGTTTGTGGTGGTGGTATTGGTGGTGGTAGTATTGGTGGTTGTGGTATTGGTGATTTTGGTAGTGGTGATGGTGGTGGTATTGGTTGTGGTGGTATTGGTGGTGGTGGTAGTGATATTGGTGTTTGTATTGGTGGTGGTGGTATTGGTTGTGGTGGTGGTATTGGTGGTGGTAGTATTGGTGGTGGTGGTATAATGGGTGATGGTATAGGTGGTGATGGTATTGGTAGTGGTGAAGGTAGTGGTGGGGGTGGTGATATTGATGGTTGTGATGGTATTGGTGGTGGTGGTATTGGTGGTGGTTGTGGTACTGGTGGTGGTGGTTGTAGTGTAATTGGTGGTAGAGGGGGTATTGGTGGTGGTGGTATTGGTGGTAGCATTGGTGGTGGTGGTGGTGGTATTGGTGATGGTGGTGGTATTGGTTGCGGTGGTGTTGGTGGTGGTGGTATTGGTTGTGGCAGTGGATTTGGTGGTGGTGGTATTGGTTGTGGTAGTATTGGTGGTATTGGTGTATTGGTTGTGGTATTGGTTGTGGTGGTGGTATTGATGGTGGTGGTGTTGGTGGTGGTGGTATTGGGGTGGTAGTGGTGGTGGTATTGGTGGTGGTGCTATTGGTAATGGTGATATTGGTGGTGGTAATGGCGGTGGTGGTAGTATTGGTGGTGGTATTGGCAGTGGTGGCAGTGGTATTGGTAGTGGTATTGGTGGTGGTGGTATTTCTGGAGGTGGCGGGATTGATGGTGGTATTGATGGTGGAAGTAGTATTGGAGGTAATGGTAGTGGTATTGGTGTTGTTGATGGCATTGGTGGTGGTTTTGGTGGTGGTGGTGTTAGTGGTGGTAGTATTGATGGTGGTATTGGTGGTATAGGTGGTGGTACTGATATTGGTGTTGGTGGTGTTGGTAGTGGTATTATTATTGGTGGTGGTATCAGAATTGGTGGTGGTGGTAGTATTGGTGGATGGTGGTGGTATTGGTGGTGGTGGTATTGGAGGTTTTAGTGGTGGTGGGGGTGTTGGTGGTACGGGTATTTGTAGTGGTGTAAGTATTGGTGTTGGCAGTGGTATTGGTGATGGTATTGGCGGTTGTGGTGGTATTCATGGTGGTATTGGCGGTGGTGGTATTGGTGGTGGTATTGGTGGTGGTGGTATTGGTGGAGGTGGTGGTATTGACGGTGGTGGTATTGGTGGTGCTTTTGGTATTGGAGGTGGTGGTAGTGGTATTGGTGGTGTTTTTTGGGTGGTGGTGGTGGTGGTGTTGGTTGTATTGGTGGTGGTGTTGGCAGTTGCAGTGTAAATGGCGGTGGTGTTGGTGGTAGTATTGGTGGTATTGGTATTGGTTGCGGTACTGGTATTAGTCGTGTTGATATTGGTGGTGGTATTGGTGGTGCTGGTTGTGGTATTGGTTGTGGTTGTATTGGTGGTGGTGGTATTGGTGATTGTGGTGGTATTGGTTGTGGTGGTATTCGTGGTGGTGCTATTGGTGGTGGTATTGGTGGTGGTGGTTTTGGTATGGGTGGTGGTATTGGTGGTGGTGGTATTGGTGGTGGTGGCTGTATTGGTGGTATTGGTGTTGTTATTAGTGGTAGTGGTGGTATTGGTGGTATCGGTGAGGATATTGGTGGAGGTATTGGTATTGGTGGTGGTGTTATTGGTGGTAGTATTGGTATTGGTGGTGGTGGTATTGGTGGTGGTAGTATTGGTGGTGGTATTGGTGGTGGTGGTGGTATTGGTGGTGGTGCTAGTGGGATTGGTGGTGTGATTGGTGGTGGTGGTATTGGTAATGGTATTGGCGGTTGTGGTGGTATTCATGGTGATATTGGCGGTGGTGGTATTGGTGGTGGTATTGGTGGTGGTGGTATTGGTGGAGGTGGTGGTATTGACGGTGGTGGTATTGGTGGTGCTTTTGGTATTGGAGGTGGTGGTAGTGGTATTGGTGGTGTTTTTTGGGTGGTGGTGGTGGTGTTGGTTGTATTGGTGTTGGCAGTTGCAGTGTAAATGGCGGTGGTGTTGGTGGTAGTATTGGTGGTATTGGTATTGGTTGCGGTACTGGTATTAGTCTTGTTGATATTGGTGGTGGTATTGGTGGTGCTGGTTGTGGTATTGGTTGTGGTTGTATTGGTGGTGGTGGTATTGGTGATTGTGGTGGTATTGGTTGTGGTGGTATTCGTGGTGGTGCTATTGGTGGTGGTATTGGTGGTGGTGGTTTTGGTATGGGTGGTGGTATTGGTGGTGGTGGTATTGGTGGTGGTGGCTGTATTGGTGGTATTGGTGGTGTTATTAGTGGTAGTGGTGGTATTGGTGGTATCAGTGAGGATATTGGTGGAGGTATTGGTATTGGTGGTGGTGTTATTGGTGGTGGTATTGGTATTGGTGGTGGTGGTATTGGTGGTGGTAGTATTGGTGGTGGGATTGGTGGTGGTGGTGGTATTGGTGGTGGTGCTAGTGGGATTGGTGGTGTGATTGGTGGTGGTGGTATTGGTGATGGTGGTTGCATTGGTGGAATTGGTAGTGGTAGTGGTATTAGAGGTGATATTGAAAGTGGTACAGTTGGTTGAATTGGTGGTGGTATGGGTGGTTGTGGTAGTATTGGTATTGGCAGTGGTATTGGTGGTGCTGGTTGTATTGTTTGTTGTATTGGTGATGATGGTGGTATTGGTGGTGGCATTGGTGGTGGTGGTGATATTGGTGATTGTGGTGGTATTGGTTGTGGTGGTATTTGTGGTAGTGATATTGGTGGTGGTGGTTATGTTATTGGTGGTGGTATTGGTGGTGGTTGTATTGGTTGTGGCAGTGGTTTTGGTGGTGGTTGTATTGGTGGTGATAGTATTGATGGTGGTGGTATAGGTAGTGGTGGTATAGGTGGTGAAGGTAGTGGTGGGAGTGGTGGTTTTGATCGTTATGGTGGTATTGGTGGTGGTGGTATTGGTGTATTGGTTGTGGTATTGTAGTGGTGGTGGTGGTATTGGTGGCGGTTGTATTGGTGGTGGTGGTGGTGTTGGTGGTATGGTCATAGTGGAATTGGTGGTAGATGTGGTATTAGTGGTGGTAGTTGTGGTATTGGTGGTGGTGTGATTGGTGATGGTATTGGTGGTGGTGGTGGTATTGGTGATGGTGGTGGTATTGGTGGAATTGTTAGTGGTAGTGGTATTGGTGGTAATATTGAAAGTGGTACTGGTTGGTGGTATTGGTGGTGATGATGGTATTGGGGGTTGTGGTATGCATGGTTGTGGTAGTATTGGTAAAGGTATTGGTGGAGATATTGGTGGTGATGGTTGTATTGTTTTTGGTATTGGTGGTATTGGTGGTGGGGTTGGTTGTGGAATTGGTGGTGGTGGTAGTATTGGTAGTAATGGTGGTGGTAGTTCTGGTATTGCTGGCAGCGGTATTGGTGGTGGTGCTGTTGGTATTGGTGGTGAGTGCATTGGTGGTGTTATTAGTGGTGGTGATACTGGTGGTGGTATTGGTATTGGTGGTGGTGGTATATGTGGTGGTGGTGGTATTGGCTGTGATTGTATTGGTGGTGGCAGTGGCAGTACTGGTATTAGTTTTGGTGGTATTGGCAGTGGTATTGGTGGTGGTGGTAGTGGTATTGGTGGTGGTGGTGGTATTGGTGGTGGTGTTGGTGGTAGTGGTATTGGTGGTGGTGGTATTGGCTGTGGTGGTGGTAATGGCGGTGGTAGTATTGGTGGTGGTAGAATATGTGGTGGTGGCATTGGTGGTGATGAAGGTTGTGGCGGAGGTGGTGGTATTGATGGTGGTGGTGGTATTGGTGGTGGTATTAGTGGTTTTGGTTGTGGTATTGGTGGTGGAGGTATTGGTGGTGGTAGTATTGGTGGTGGTGGTCATAGTGGTGTTGGTGGTGGTAGTGGTATTGGTGGTGGTGGTAGTATTGATGATGGTGGGATTGGTGGTGGTATTGGTGGTGGTGGTAATGGTGGTTGTGGTGGTATTGGCAGAATTGGTGGTGGTGGTAATATTGAAAGTGGTACTGGTGGTGGTATTGGTAGTGGTATTGGTGGTGATGATGGTATTGGTGGTGGTGGTATGGGTGGTGGGGGTATTGGTTGTGGTATTGGTGGTGGTGGTTGTATTGGTTGTGGTACTGGTGGTGATGGTTGTATTCGTGCTGGTGTTGGTGATGGTATTGGTGGTGGTGGTAGTATTGGTGGTGGTGGTATTGGTGGTGGTGGTATTGGTGGTAGTGGTATTGATGGGGGTGTATTGGTGGTGATGTTATTAGTGGTGGTGGTATTGGTGTTATTGGTGGTGGTATTGGTGGTGCTGGTATTGGTAGTGGTGGTGGTATTGGTGGTGGTGGTATTGGTGGTGGTGGTATTGGTGGTGGTATTGGTGGTGGTGTATTGGTGGTGGTATTGGTGGATTTAGTATTAGTGGTGGTGGTATTGTTGGTGGTGGTATTGGTGGTGGTGGAGGTTGTGCTGGAGATGGAGGTTGTATTAGTGGTATTGGTGGTGTTGGTGGTATTGGCGGTAGCAATATTAGTGGTTTGGTGGTGGAGGTGGTATTGGCGAAGGTGGTGGTATTGGTGGTGGTGGTAGTATTAGTGGTGATGGGATTAGTTTTTGTATTGGTGGTGGTGGTAGTGGTATTGGTGGTATCAGTCGTGGTGGTGGTATTGGTGTCGGTGTTGATATTGGAACTGGTACTGGTTGTGGTCTTAATGGTGGTGGTTTTATTGGTGGTGATGATGGTATTGCTGTTTGGTGGTATTGGTGGTGGTGGTATTACTATTGGTGGTAATGGTGGTGGGTGTATTGGTGGTGGTATTAGTGGTGGTGCTATTAGTGGTGGTGGTGGCGGCATTGGTGGTGATATTGGTGATATTGATGGTGGTGGTATTGGTATTGGTGGTGGTGGTATTGGTGGTGGTGGTATTAGTGGTGGTCGGATTGATGGTGGTATTTGTAGTCATGATATTGGTGGTAGTATTGGTGGTATTGGTATTGGTTGTGGTGGTATTGGTGGTGGTGTTGGCATTGGAGGTATTGGTGGTGGTGGTGGTATTGGTGGTTGTGATGGTGTTGGTACTGGTGGTGGTATTGGTGGTGGTATTGTTGGTAGTATTGGTGGTGGAGGTGGTGGGGAAGGTGGTGTTACTCATGGCGGTGGTATTGGTGGTGGTGGTATTTGTGGTGTGATATTGATGGTGGTATTGGTGGTGGTGGTATTGGTGATGGTGGTAGTGGTGGTGGTGAAGGTATTGGCAGTGGTGGTGGTATTGGTGGTGGTGGTATTGGTGGTCGTGTTAATGGTGGTGATGTTGGTGGTCGTGGTATTGGTATTGGTGTTATTGGTACTGGTATTGGTGGTGGTATTGGTGGTATTAGTGGTTGTATTGGTGGTGGTGAAGGTGGTGGTACTAATGGTGGTGGTATTGGTGGTGGTATTTGTTGTGGTGGTATTGGTTTTTGGGTGGAGGTTGTGGTATTGGTGGTGGAGGAGGTATTGGTGGTGATATTTGTTGTGGTGATGTGGTGGGAATGGTGGTGGTGGTGGCGGTGGTATTCGTGGTTGTATTGGTGGTGTTGTTATTGGTGGTGGCACTGGTGGTGGTGGTGGTATTGGTGGTGTTGGTGGCATTGGTGTTGGTATTGGTGGTGGTGGTGAAGGTGATGGTACTGATGGAGGTGGTGGTATTGATGGTGGTATTGGTGGTGGTAGTGGTAGTGGTATTGGTGGTGGTATTGGTGATGGTGGTATTGATGGTGGTATTGGTGCTGGTGGCGGTGTTAGTGGTATTAGTGGTGGTGGAGGTATTGATGGTGGTATTGGTGGTGGTGGAATTGGTGGTGGTAGTGGTGGCAGTATTGGCGGTGGTATTGTGGTGGTATTGGTGGTGGTGGTTGTATTGGTTGTGGTACTGGCGGTGATGGTGGTATTGGTGGTGGTGATGGTATTTATGGTGGTGGTAGTATTGGTGATGTTATTAGTGTTGGTGGTGGTGGTATTGGTGGTATTGGTGAGGATATTGGTGGTGGTGGTATTGGTAGTGGTAATATTGGTGGTGGTGATATTGGTGGTGTTATTGGCGGTGGTATTGGTAATGGTGGTGGAGGTATTGGTGCTGGTGGTATTGGTTTTGGGGTAGAGATGGTGGTGGTAATGGTGGTGTTATTGGTGGTAGAGGAGGTATTGGTGATATTTGTGGTGGTGATGTGGTGGTAGTGGTGGTATTGGTGGTTGTGGTATTGGTGGTGGTGACATTGGTGGTGGTATTGGTAGTGTTGTTATTGGTGGTGTCCGTGGTAGTGGTATTGGTGGTGGTGGTGGTATTGGTGGTAGTATTGGTGTTGGTATTGGTGGTGGTGGTAAAGGTGGTCGTGTTAATGGTGGTGATATTGGTGGTCGCGGTATTGGTGGTGGTATTGGTGCTATTGGTGGTGGTATTGGTGGTGGTATTGGTGGTATTAGTGGTGGTATTGGTGGTTGTATTGGTGGTGGTGAAGGTGGTGGTGCTGATGGTGGTGGTGATAGTAATTATAGTGATGGTATTGGTGGTGGTATTGGTTGTGGTGGTATTGGTTTTGGGGTGGAGGTGGTTGTGGTGGTGGAGGAGGTATTGGTGGTGATATTTGTTGTGGTGATGTGGTGGTAGTGCTGGTGGTGGCGGTTTTATTGGTGGTTGTGGTATTGTTGGTGGTGGCATTGGTGGTGGTATTGGTGGTGTTGCTATTGGTGGTTGCATTGGTGGTGGTGGTGGTATTGGTGGTGTTGGTGGTATTGGTGTTGGTATTGGTGTTGGTATTGGTATTGGTATTGGTGGTGGTGGTGAAGGTGATGGTACTGATGGAGGTGGTGGTATTGGTGGTGGTGGTGATAGTGGTATTGGTGGTGGTATTGGTGATGGTGGTATTGATGGTGGTATTGGTGCTGGTGGCGGTGTTAGTGGTATTGGTGGTGGTGAAGGTATTGATGGTGGTATTGGTGGTGGTGGAATTGGTGGTGGTAGTAGTGGTGGTATTGGTGGTGGTGCTATTGGTGGTGGTGGTGGTATTGGTAGTGGTGGTGGTATTGGTGGTGGTGGTGGTATTGGTGATAGTATTGGCTTTGGGGTGGTATTGGTGGTGGTGGTATTTGTGGAGGTGGTGGTATTGATGGTGGTGATATTAGTGGTTATAGTGGTATTAGTGGTAGTATTGGTAGTGGTGGAGGTATTGGTGGTGGTGCTATTGGTTGTGGTGGTATTGGTGGTGGTACTGGTGGTGGTGGTATTGCTGGCAGTGGTATTGGTGGTGGTATTGTGGTGGTATTGGTGGTGGTGGTTGTATTGGTTGTGGTATTGGCGGCGATGGTGGTATTGGTGGTGGTGATGGTATTTATGGTGGTGGTAGTATTGGTGGTGTTATTAGTGGTGGTGGTGGTATTGGTGAGGATATTGGTGGTGGTGGTATTGGTGGTGATGATATTGGTGGTGGTGATATTGGTGGTGTTATTGGCGGTGGTATTGGTAATGGTGGTGGAGGTATTGGTGGTGGTGGTATTGGTTTTGGGGGTGGAGGTGGTGGTGGTAATGGTGGTGGTATTGGTGGTGGAGGAGGTATTGGTGATATTTGTGGTGGTAATGTGGTGGTGGTGGCGGTGGTATTGGTGGTTGTGGTATTGGTGGTGGTGGCATTGGTGGTGGTATTGGTGGTGATGGTATTGGTGGTGGTATTGGTGGTGTTGTTATTGGTAGTGGCGGTGGTGGTGGTGGTATTGGTGGTGGTATTGGTGGTAGTATTGGTGTTGGTATTGGTGGTGGTGGTCACGGTGGTAGTACTGATGGAGGTGGTGGTATTAGTGGTGGAATTGATGGTGGTATTGGTGGTGGTAGTGTTATTGGTGGTGGTGGTATTGATGGTGGTATTGGTGGTGGTGGTGGTGGTGTTAGTGGTATTGGTGGTGGTGGAGGTATTGGTGGTGGTGGAATTGGTGGTGGTGGTGGTATTGGTGGTGATATTGGTGGTGGTGGTGGTATTGGTGATAGTATTGGCTTTGGTGGTGGTATTGGTGGTCGTGGTATTTGTGGAGGTGGTGGTATTGATGGTGGTGGTATTAGTGGTTTTAGTGGTATTAGTGGTGGTATTGGTGGTGGTGGAGGTATTGGTGTTGGTGCTATTGGTGGTGGTGGTATTGGTGATGGTACTATTGGTGGTGGTATTGCTGGCGGTAGTATTGGTGGTGGTATTGGTGGTGGCAGTATTGGTGGTGGTATTGTGGTGGTATTGGTGGTGGTGGTGGTATTTATGGTGGTGTTATTAGTGGTGGTGGTGGTATTGGTGAGGATATTGAGGGTGGTGGTATTGGTGGTGGTGATATTGGTGGTGTTATTGGCGATGGTATTGGTATTGGTGGTGGAGGTATTGGTGGTGGTATTGGTGGTGGCGGTATTGGTGGTGGCGGTATTGGTGGTGGGGGTATCGATGGTGGTATTGGTGGTGTTAGTATTGGTGGTGGTGGTATTTGTGGTGGTGGTGGTATTGGTGGTGATGGTAATGGTGGTGGCATTGGTGCTGGTGGTGGTATTGGTGGTGGTGGTTTTGGTGGTGGTATTGGTAGTGGTGAAAGTGGTGGGGAAGGTGGTTGTACTGAAGGTGGTGGTATTTGTGATGGTGGTATTCATGGAGGTATTGGTGGTGGTGGTATTGGTGGTGGTAGTGGTGGTCTTAGTCATATTGGTAGTGGCATTGATTGTGGTAGAGGTGTTGGCAGTGTTATTGGTGGTGGTATTAGTGGATTTAGTGGTATTAGTGGTGGTATTGGTGGTGGTGGAGGTATTGGTGGTGGTGGTGCTATTGGTGGTGGTGGTAGTGGTGGCCATCCCAGCATGTACAGTCTAACATTTGGAGACCCAATAACAGTAAAATATGCGTCCTATAAAGTCAGAGGGGAGGACAACACTGGATCTCAAACGGATTTGACACTTGACCTCAAAAGAATTACCAGGACTCAACCCTCCTGTCCTGTGTGCAATACTACAAAACTCTGACTGTGTTTGAGGTATATTTGACTGTAATAAGTATAAACTCAATAAATAGGTATTAGTCCAATGTAGATTTTATTCTCAGATAACGGAATATTATTTGCTCAGACCAATTCACGGCTGATTATTTGTTCAGGCCAACATTTGTTTCACGACAAACTGTTGCTTCATCAGGGCCATCCAATACAGTTCTTTACAAAATGCTGTTAATAATGCACAGCACAAATAGTATTTTACATCACAGAATGAAAATAATGAAGGAAATGGAAAGATTATTAATCATCAAAAAGAGTGAACAAAGAGAAATCAAATAATAAACAATAGGGAAAATTTGGGATAAGAAAAAATACAAGATATATAATTAGAGAAATAACCATAGTGCAATTACATCAATGACAATGGTCACCTTTTATAGACATATATGGAGAAACAAAACATAAGATAATCATCACATCGAAAACCAAAACTAAATCCCTTAATACAGTTAGAGTGAAAGAGAAGCAAACCACACGTAAATTAAACTACAAGGATACACAAGGAAAAGGTTTTGGCTAAATCTTGATGGATAGACAGAGATATAGCATGTAGCCCTATGCTACAGTGTTAGTGATTAATGGAAAGAGAAAGGGTGAAGAAACTAAAAAACAATGCTGCTGTATGTTCACTGAAACACTTAGATACACGATACTTCATATCAGCTAATGATAAAAGAAGTGACTAAGTCATTGTTGGAATGAGACAGTTTCTCTCACATGATTATAAATCCTAAATCCAATTTAGTAATGTCACACGTGTTGGCCTGAACAAATCATATTCCATGATTAGGCCTGAACAAATATTATCCCGGGATTTGAGAATAAAATCTACATTTGACTAATATCTATTTATTGGGTTTATTTGTATTACAGTTAGATAGACCTCAAAAACAGTCGCAGTTGTGTAGTATAACATGTGCTCACAAATTCCTAGAATGGGGAGTGTTCAGGATGCATTTAAAGACTTGAACTTATCTTTCTTCACTTTTAACCAACATCGAGAAAGGCATTGTCACTGAAACGCAACTATTTGGCCTTTCTTAAATTTCTGTTTAGGAACTTGCTTGAGTGCTCCGGATTATTCTTCCTGAAACTGGTTTAAATTTGCAGTAAGGCCACTCTCATGTCAGATCACCTGCCTAAAGGACTTCAGCATTTCTAGTGAAAACTATTCAAAGATATATCTATCTGTTGGACTTGGCCCTTTTTGCAGGGTCATCCCTGAATTTTTTGCCTTCCTCCTGTATTTTTTCTGAGCTGTTGTTGGCTGTTTTATGACTCTAGCACTTTACCACTGCTGATCAGTGCTAAAGTGCATATGCTCTCTATTGTAAATTGATGTATGGATTAGTTACTCCATGATTGGATTATTTGATTTACTGGTCGGACCCTAGTACAGAGCACCATGGGTGACCAGGGCTTGTAAATCAAATGCTGCTAGTGGGCTTAAAGCACTGGTTGTGCCACCCACCAAAGCAGCCTGTAAAGTGTGTCTCAGGCCTGCCATTGCAGAGCCTATGTGCAGTCTGGTACTGCCATGTTGACTGGCCAAGTGCACCCACTTGCCAGTTCCTAAATCTTCCCTTCTCTTCATATCAGACACCCCTAAGGTAAGCCCAAGGGCAGGGTGCATTGTAAGAAAAAGGTAGGACATGCCCTGATGTGTGTGGCATTCCGCTCCTGGAATTTGGGTAATTGCCCAAAATTCTGCAGTCCACGGCTTCGCAGAATTTTTTGCTTGTTCGCGTTCTCAAAATGCGTGTTCACAAGATATTTCCCCCCCAAGCACGCAAACAGCGTTCGCAAACAGGAAAAAAGCATCGTGAACAAGCAATTCAGCATGTTCATGGAATTTCTGCGTGCTCGCGGAGATTTTTTACCGTTTCACAGAGCTTTGCGTAGCGCGACTACGCAAATTCCGCCCACCCCTAGTCCTAATAGTTTTGCAGTCATTTTCGTTTTTCACTATTGCAAGGCTTACTGTTCCCCATCAGCCAGAATAGGCAGTTTGATTATAACACCTTATAACCCTAACTGACCCAGGAAACATGGTAGAAATTCGAGTTTAGTATGACTGAACTCAGAATGATAAAATACATCTTTTAGTGAAGTTGGTTTTAACATTCTGTGTTTGAAAATACCACTTTTAGAAAGTAGGTATTTTCTTGCTTAACTGTCCAAGCCTGCCTTTGCTAGGCTGTGTATTCCATGTCTGGTTTGTGAGTGACAGGGGCTGGGGGATTCCAGGAGACAGGGTGAGTCAGCACAAGGCTGAGTAGAGAGATCTGCATGTAGAGTAGTGGGAGGAGTTGCACCTGGGACCTGAATAGGGCTGTGCCTACCATCCACAATGCTGGCGCCACCTCCTGTGGTGCGTCTGATGTCCCTGGCCCACACTGTCAAAGGAAAGAAGTAGTCGGGTAAACAAAGTGCTCCAAAACTGACCAGAACTGGTTTGGACTAGGCAAAGGCCTCTCTGCCTTCAGAGAACAAAGAGAATATGAGTATAAATACTGGGACCCAGACCCCAAGACTTTAGATCACTTCTGGGAAACAAGAAGAACCTTTGCCGAGGAGAGGAACCAGAGAGAGAGGGACTGCAGGAGGAGACTATCCCTCTGCTGTGTGCTGTTTGAGGATTGGCCTGCAGTGGTTACCTGATTGACAAAGAAAGGACTTTGTGCTACTTTCATCAACTTGTAAGAAGATCTCCAAGGGCTTGAACTAGAGCTTGCCTCCTGCCTGAAGTCTCAGGGATACAAGACTTCACCAACCAGCTCCCCTGAGTTCCCTTGCTGGGAATCTGAAGTGCCTGCTGTTGAGCTGGGCCTTCTGGGAGACTGCGTGTCGCTGGGAGCTGGAAGCGCGGCTCAAGACGAAGAAGCGTGTCGCTGCCACAGCAGCTGTCGTCGCGTCACTGAGGAAGCGTGCCGCAGCTGCCGCTGTTGCCATCGCATCACCGAAGCACCCTGCATCACTGGAGAAGAGTGTCGCCGTCACAGCAGACACCGTCGCATCACCAGGAAAGCATGTCGCAGGGCCTGTAGCGGCTCAAGTTGTTTCACCGAGTCGCCGCACGGCCATCGGGTGTGCACGCATCACCCCTTCATTTTCGCAACATCAAGAAGACGCCATTTTTGTTCATTGCCCCGGGTCATCATCGCGGTTCGCAGCGTTGCTAGTCGCATCACCACAGAAGACGATGCATCACCTCCCCACACGGTGAAGAACGAACGCATCACCTCCTCTCCGGTAAGGAACCGACGCATCACCGTCTCCTACGCAGCAGTAGGGAACCGACTGCATCACCTCCCCCGAAGCAAGGAACCAACGCATTACCGTTCTTGCATGTAAGGAACCGACGCATCATCTTCCCTGCAACTCTTTTGTTTGTATAGCGTTACGCATCCAAAGGTACATTGAAAGTAAAGTGTCGCATTTACCACCTAAAGAGAAATAAGTTATTTCTACCATTCTAAAGTACAGTATTGTGGATTTTTGTCGTTTGTGGTCTTTTTTTTTTTTGTCCTCATTTATGCGATCTTGATAAATGAAGTGAAATCAGGTCCTCTCACGTTTAGGCGCCCTCGGAGTAGAATTAGAGGCCATGCTTCAATACCACCGATTCCATAGATCAAAGATTTTGATTCCTGCATCTATGAGCCAACGGTTTTGATCGCGGTATTAAATCATTGGACAGCCCTTCCTACCCTACCATCTAAAACTGTCCCATAGACCCCAATGCTCGGTACGTTTGCATACTCCTCTAGATTTATCCAAAGACCTAAATTTGTGTACCGACCCCACCCATTCGTGAATCAGTGGAGGAACAGGAAGTATCCACTTTAAACAAATTTCACGTCTTGCTATCAATATAAGTACAAATAAAAGATGTTTTGATTTTTTGTCAAATTAATTTCACCACAGTCTAGGATACCCAAAATACCAAATATAACAGAGAAAGGTCTTACCTTAAAGGTCAGGTTTAAGCATTTACCAATAAGCTTGCCTACTTCATTCCAGAACTGACCAAGTTGAGGGCAAGAGTAAAACATATGGATGTCATTTGCTTCTTTCTCACTGCATTTTGGACATTTTTTCTTTGTCTGGATACTCATTTTGGAAAGCTTCCCTGGGGTCCAGTACGACCTATGTAGGGTGAACAAATGATTTTTCCTCAATGGTGCAGAAATAGTAGTATACCACAAGTAAGTATAAGATACTTGCCAGGCCTGTTGTAGGTCTTCAGCCGGAAAGATCTTCTTCCATTTATAATCCGGTAAATCGTAATCTGATTTTTTCTTCTCTACCAGGGACCAATACCACTTCGCGACTTCTTTCTTTCCCGGGGCTTTATGAAGATCATCCCCTACAATTATAGAGTCCTCTGGTCCGATGACTTGCGATTTAACCCAGTTAGTCAATTGATAAAACTTGAACCTCGAGATTCCATTCATAGTTAGCATCACCAAATCTTCCCATGGTTTTAGAATACCATTTTCTAAGAGATCCCCCCATACTATTATTCCAGATCTTTTCAAGGGAAGAGCTAAAGAGTCTTGCAAACATTCCAGAGTACCGGGTGAATTCCATATCGGGGCTTGTGAACTATAATATGGGTAGTTCAAAATTTTCCTTATGTCGGACCAAAGTTTGCATGCTGCTCGCAATACCTTTAATTTAATTTTTTTAAAGAATCTAGGATGACCGAATTTGTACAAGCAGTTAGTATGGTTGGTTATTGCTTTCCAATAGAGAGGGTATGAGGCATAATCTAAAAAGAGATGTCTTATGTTTTTAAAGTGGAAGGCCCTATAATACATTAAGAGGTCTGGACTAGCTATCCCACCTCGATATTTTTTTTGGCTCAGGTTTCTCCAGGCTATCCTAGATGTTTTAGATGCCCAAATAAAGGAGTTTAGCTCGCTTTGGACCTTCTTTATTTGAAGTGTGTTGAACTCCAGGGGGATCGCATTGAAAACAAAAGTAAACTTGGGCAAGATAGTCATTTTTATTATATTGACTCTCCCTATGAAGGATAAAGATAAACATGACCATGATTTAAAAAGTCTCCTCATTTCTCTGATTTTTAGTAGCAAGTTCCCTTGAGCAATTTCATCAATATTTTCTCCAATTTGTATCCCTAGATATCGGATTTCCCTCTTAGAATCGTATTGGGAAGGAGGTAGATTCCACTGCATGAGCTCTGTTTTTTGTTTGTTTATTTGGTACCCAGAGATCTCCCCAAATTTTGTCAACATATAGTTCATGATGATAGATGTCTCTGTTAACTTATTTGAATAGACCATCAGGTCATCGGCAAATAGTGCCACTCTCTTCTCCCAATTGTTAAAACTAAAGGAGGAAAGATCGTTAGAGGCTCGAATCATGTTGGCCAGGGGCTCTATATATAAGTTAAAGAGTAAGGGGGAAAGGGGACACCCCTGTCTAGTGCCCCTCCTAATTTGAACACTGTTAGTTGTGGCACCATTTACCAATATCTTCCCAGACGGGGCAGTATAGATGTTTACGATCGCCTTAGCAAAGTGTTGACCTAGATTGTAGTATGTGATAACTTGGTGTAGATACAACCAGTTAACTCGGTCAAAGGCCTTAGCCGCATCATAGGTAAATATTGCTAAAGGTACCTTCTCGTGGGTTGCTATATCAATTGCTCCTATCAGCTGGTGCGTTAGGTCATGTAAGTGTCTCCCTCTAATAAACCCCTTTTGATCTTCATGTATTAATTTGCTAGAGAGGGAACCAAGTCTTTTGGCCAGTATCTGACTGTACACTTTATAGTCAGAGTTCAGAAGCGAGATTGGCCTGTACGACTCACAATAAGTAGGATCTTTTCCTGGTTTTAAGATCAAGCTAATCGTGGCTTCGTTCCAAGATTTAGGAATTGAATACTCCTCGAGAAAGATGGTATTGAATAGATTTGTCAATACAGGGGCTAATAGATCTTTTAAAACGATATAGAATTCATTTGGAAGAGCGTCTGGGCCTGCCGCTTTAATTCTTTTAAGATTATTCAATATATCTAGTACCTCTTTCTGAGTGATCTGATCGTTCAGAGTACAACAGGAAACACTATCAAGTTTGGGGGTTAGAGATTTATTCAGGTAAGCTTCAATTGATATCTGCCGAGGAATCAAGTCCTCCTCATACAGTGACTGAAAAAGGACTCAAAAGCCTCTTCTATGCCTATTTTATCCTCCATCAGCTGAGTGCTATTTTCTTTGCGGATGGCGCTTATCTTATTCCTATTGGAATCAGACTTGAGCTTCCAAGCTAAGAGCCTCCCACAATTCTCTCCCCATTCATAGTTAGCTAGAGAGATAGCTTGCCATCTTTCTCTAATCCTTGTCTCTAAAAAAAGGGACAGTTCTTGTTTCTTTGCCAAACTCTCATTTATTAGTTTTTTTGATCTTCTTCTGATGTTGAGCCGTCTATTTGTATTTTTAGTTCTAATAAGTCTGATTCCAACCTGCTGATTTCAGAGTTCTTAATTTTGTTTTTACCCGCTGCTATGCTGACTATTGTCCCTCTAATAACAGCGTTGTACAAAGAATGAAAATTGGATTGGAGAAACAGTCTGCACAACCCAGTCGTGTAATATTAAGGGTGTTTCAATTATTTTATGTAAATCTCCACATTGCACACTGGTTACGTAGAAGGCAGACACAAAAGGTAGATGGGCCATAGCCAATATTAAATTTCAAGACTGCGCACTTTCTATAGTGGGTTACTATGGCCCTAACACGGACGACCCCGAGCCTTTGTCCTCCTTGTATGTTCAGATGATAATGCTACGCACACCTATTGTTTTGGGAGGAGACTTCAACATCCTTTTAGACCCAAAAATGGATAGACAACCCCCTAGTAAAATGTATAACTTACCTAAGATGCGGCAATGTTTTTCCACTCGTATGGAAGATCTGAGCTTAATCGACATATGGAGAACTAGGGGTAATCAAACAAATAAATATACTTATAAGAACTATAAATATGGACATACCACCAGAATAGATTTTTTTCTGGTCGATAAAGCATTAAGCAACAGAATTAACCTAGTGCAACATAATCCGGCACATCTATCAGATCATTCTTCAGTTCAAATAAACATAGGTTGTGGGCTACTTAAGAGTGAAAAGAGGTGGTCACTAGATCGATCTCTTTTACTTGATCCAAAGGTTATTGACAGCTTGAAAATAACAACTGAAAATTATTTTAAGGATAATAGTGGGGGAGAAGTCTCAGATATAACAGTGTGGGAGGCTTACAAAGTCATTTGTGGTCTTGTGTTAAGTCTATATAAAGATACTTATTTTTATAATACAACCTGTGTGGTGTCCATCTGTAGTGTTGTCACTGTATTACTGTATGTGTTCACAAATGCTTTACACACTGCCTCTGAGATAAGCCTGTCTGCTCGTGCCAAGCTACCAAGGGGGTGAGAAGGGGTTATTTTAGGAGTGTACTCCCTTACCCTGACTAGACACAAGGGCCCCTATTTGGTCAAGGGTACCTACCTCTGCCAACTAAAGACCCCCAAATCTAACACTATCTATATATTTAACTATTTCTATATATCTCTCTCTATATATATCTCTCTATCTATATACATATTCACTGAAAAAAACTAAGGTTAAAGGGACGTTATAGTAAGGGTGACATTTCAGTCATACAAAACCAGAGAAATTGAGCAGTTATAGTTACCTGAGCTAACTATAACTTATGCCACCACAGTGCACTGCTTATGACCTCACATATTACAACACTCATGATATAGTCAGTGACATTACTGATGACATCTAAATACTATGGGGTGATATTGCTTCTAACATTTAGTTATGTGAGTGGCTGTGTGACTGTATGTATCCTTGTGTATAAGGGTGTGTGAGAGGCTGTATGGGTGTATGAGTGGGTATCTGAGTAGCAGTGTGGGTGAGGGGTTTTTTCTGTTAGTGGTTGTATTGTTGAGTGAGTGGGTGTATCAGTGGATGTATCAGTGAGTGAGTGTGTGAGTGGCTATATGGGTGGGTGAGTGGGTTTGTGGTGACTGTATGGGTGAGGGAGTAGGTGTCTGAATGGCTGTATTGGTGAGTGACTGTGTTTAAATGTGGCAGTATGGGTGGGTGAGTGGGTGTTTGTTTAAGTGAGTTGGTGTGTGACTGGCTATGTTGGAGAGTGAGTGTCTGTGTGAATGGCTGTATGGGTGAGTGAGCAGATGTGTGAGTGCTTGTATGGATATGTGAATGGGTAAGTAAGTGGTTCTGTGGGTATGTAAGTGAGTGCAAGAGTACTTGTTTGGGTGCATGAGTGGCTTTGTTGAGAGACTGTATGGGTGAGTCAGTGGGTGCTTGAGTGACTGTAGTTAACTAAGTGGGTGTCTGGGCAGCTAGATGGGGGGTGTGTGGCTATGTGATTGGTTGTACGGATGAGTGACTGGTTGTATGAGTGGCCTAAAGGGTGAGTGAATTGTTGTGTGAGTGGTTGTATGAGTGAGTGAATGGGTGTGTGAGTTCCTCTATGGAGAAGTGAGTGGGTGTGTGAGTACGATATGGGTCTGTGAATGGGTATGTGAGTTATTGTGTAGGTGTATGAGTGGACGTACAAGATGTTGTATGGGGTGTGAGTGGGTATGTGAGTGGTTCTGTGGATAATGTCATCAATGATGTCATTTGAAATGTCATCAGTAATGTCATGAGTTATGTCACTAACCATGTCATCAGTGATGTAATATGTGAGATCATAAGCAGTACATTGCAGAGGCATGAGTTATATAGTCAGGTAACTCAGGTTATATAGTCAGCTTAAGTCAGGTTATTTAGGGCCAGATGTAGGTGGCTAAATACCGGTCGGTAACCCCGAAATTCGGTAAATTTCAGGGTTACCGACCGGTATGTAGCCATTCCTAATGTAGGTGATTATTTGGTAAATACCGAATCTGTATTTACCAAATCTGTATTTACCGAATCGGTATTTACAGATTCGATAAATGCAATGTAGAAAGCACATATAAGAGTGCTTATGTGCTTTAAGAATTTGTTAATTACCACCAACTTAAAGTTGGTGGTAATTAACGAATTCCTTTAAAAATTCACTTTTGAATTTTTTTTTAAGTGCCATGTGGCTCACATCCATGCCCTTAGGGCATGTATGTGTGCCACATGTGCACACAGGCACATGTCAGGGGTGGCACCCTTGAAATACCTCCCAGTATTACCGATTCGGTAATACCAAATCGCTAATACAGAATGGCTTTAGATTCATTCCTATGGGCCTCCAAGCCCATAGGAATGAATGGGTAGGTATTCCTTATTACCGAATCGGTAATACCGATTCGGTAATAAGGAATATTAAGGAATCAGTATTTTTTACCGATTCATTACCTACATAAGAAATACCGATTTCTTAATACCGAATCTGTAAAATTTGGTATTAAGAATTTGGTATTTGTGGATTACCTACATCTGGCCCTTAGTCAGGTCACTATAACTGCTGAATTTCTCTGGTTTGGTACAACTGAAATTTTACCCTAACTATAATGTCCCTGGAACCTTTGTTTTTTCAGTGAATTTCTAAGGTTTTTTAAATTCTATTTCCTAACTGTAATGTCCCTGTAACCTTTGGTTTTTTTCAGTGAATTTCTATGGTTTTTTAAATGTAAATTTTTTCAGTATAACTTTTTTGCATTTTTGCAGGTTTTTTTTACAGTATTTTATGATAACTTTTTTTCACTTTTATGTAATATCTCAGTAGTTGTTTAAAAAATCCTTTAATATTTTTAAAGCAGTTTTTTAACAACTATGTTTTTTTTCTAAATAGTTCTATTGTTTATGGCTTAGTTGTAAAAATATTTAATATCAAGTATAGTTGTTTTATATATTTTTGGGGGTTTATTCTTTTGTTTAAATATATTTTTAAACGCAAGGAGATGATGGACGGAGTGCTGAAACTTTTCAAACACTCACCCCCAGTCACAGATCTGGGATGCATTCATCATCATTTTTAGCTCACTTTGCCACCCCAGTTCAGACACAACTATGTGCAAATCAGTCTTGAACCTGTGCCTCATGTGAATGGTCCAGCCCGAACTGCCAAGCCATGTCTTACCTGGACCAGAATCAATCATCCTGGGACCAGTTTCGGGCTAACAACCTCTTCAGCCAGGCTAGCTTGAATCCAGTGGCACAGTGAGCAAGGAAACCATGTCTGGGCATACCCTACCAACTTAGGGCATAAAAAGCAAACACAAGGAGATGATGACGGAGTGCTGAAACTTTTCAAACACTCACCCCCAGTCACAGATCTGGGATGAATCCCTCATCATTGTTTAGCTCAATTTGCAACCCCAGCTCAGATACAGCTATATGCAAATCAGTCTTGACCCTGTGCCTCATGAGAACAGTCCAGCCCTAACTGCCAAGCCACATCTTCCATGGACCGGAAACAAGCATCCTGGGACTGGTTTTGGGCTAACAGCCCTCACCAGCCAGGCTAGATTGAATCCATGGCAAAGGCAGGAAGGGACCCATGTCTGGGCATACCCTACCAACTTAGGGTGAAAAAAGCAAACCCCAAAACGGGTCCTAGGATGCTTGTTTCCAGTCCAGGGAGGATCTGGCCTGGCAGTTTGGGCTGGACTGTTCCCACTGGGCACAGGGTCAAGACTGATTTGCATATGTCTGGGTTCACACTGGAATGGCATGGTGAGCAAAAAAACGATGGATTTAGGCCCAGATCTCTGTACTGGGGTGACTGTATGACATTGTTCTGCATTCTGTCCATCAATTGTTTTTGCATTTGTCACCCCGAGTGGGACGGGTATGCCCAGACGTCGGTCCCGTGCTCTCCATGCCATTGGAGTCAAGCTATCCTGGCTGAAGAGGGGTGAAACTCCAAAACTGGTCCTAGGATGCTTGTTTCAAGTCCAGGGAGGACCTGGCCCGGCAGTTCGGGCTGGACTGTTCCCATTGGGCACAGGGTCAAGACTGATTTGCATATGAAAAGGTTCAAAGTGGAATGGCATAGTGAACAAAAAAACGATGGATTTAGTCCCAGATCTCTGTACGGGGGTGAATGTATGACATTGTTCTGCATTCAGTCCATCAATTGATTTTGCACTTGTCACCCGAGTGGGTCAGGTATGTCCAGATGTGGGTCCCGTGCTCTCCGTGCCATTGGAGTCAAGCTATCCGGCTAAAGAGGGATGAAACTCTGAAACCGGTCCTAGGATGCTTGTTTCCAGTCCAGGGAGGACCTGGCCTGGCAGTTCGGGCTGGACTGTTCCCACTGGGCAAAGGGTCAAGAATAATTTGCATATGGCTGGGTTCAAACTGGAATGGCATGGTGAGCAAAAAAACGATGGATTTAGGCCCAGATCTCTGTACTGGGGTGAATGTTTGACATTGTTCTACATTCTGTTCATCAACTGTTTTTACATATATTTTAAAACAAACACATTTTATCAAATATTTTATAATAGATTTATCAAATGATTTTTGAAATAAGAACTATTTGCAATTTTTTTTTGGTATTGAAAATATGTTAATATATTTTTAGCTCCGCTTTGCCTCTTCTGGCGAGACACCCTAGTCAGCTAGAAATCTATGGTTTTGTATTCCGATCAAGTGAACTGCAGTACCAAAACAGCAGATTTGCCAAATTTTTATAGAATTAAATTCTTTTTATATACCACACTATTTCAGGTTTTGTTAGTAGGATGACATATTACAGATGCACATTATAAAAGAATATATGTATTTTTAAATAGAACTCAATAGAATTGCTATTTTACGACACCACAAATGTGCGATCCGAAACCGCAGAGCTACCCGTTAGCACAGCGGCACAGCCTGCTTCTTTTGGAACATATGGGGCAGGTTCTTCAAATTGAACTGCTTCTGAAAACCTTGCATTTGCAATAGAGGACACACAAAGGAGGACTTAATCAGCACAATGCTTATTTTTGTGTGTGCTACCAGTGTGCTCTGTCACAATGGCTACAGCATCAACATCTGCTCCTGCATAGGATCGTCTTCTTCTACAAGAGGAGGATGAAGATGCACAAGCAGCACCACAGGGGGAATAAAGTGAGGTTTGACATTTTTTCACCATACCATCTGGCGAGAAAAAAGTAACTGCAAAAATGGTGAAGTACAATAATTGTGGAAAAGAATTTTTAAGAGGGACCAAAAATGAATATGGTCATGGCACATCTTCCTTGTGGAAGCACTTAAAGACCATTCATGACAGAGCCTATAAAGGGATGATAAGAGGGAAGGAAACTGCTGCCTGTTCCTCTAGTTCTTCTGCAAGTGTGTCATCACCTTTAATATCTGTGACGATAACAGTGGCAGCTGTCTCTCCAAATTTCGGCCATATGGCAACTCATTGCTTACTCCGTCATATGCCAGTTGGAATGAACACAACATCTTTTGCAGAGTTTTTGGAAGCCGTTAATAGTAATCCTTACTAACTTCATCATTTGGATTTTAAGATGCAATTTGCTTTGCTGTATTATGGAGCTTGAAAATAAGCTTATTTTGATGCAAGTGTTTTGAAAACAGTTTGGTACCATGTTTTTAGGGCAAATTTTCAACATAAAAAAATACATTATCACCCAATTCCAAAAAAGCTATATTTTTAATTTATCTCTTTACTAAATATATTGGGTACTACGGTGTCTGTGGGTGTGTCAGTGTAAGTTTCAGAGGGTATTGAGGTGTCTGAGTAAGTGAATGTGTTAGTAAATTCGTGACTGTATGCATTGGTGTAGTACTATATGTATTAGTTTTTGACGGGGCATCATATATCAGTAATCTACATTGCTCGTATAAATGGTTCTATATATCTGTAGGGAAAGTGGGAGAACATAAATAATATATATATGTCAATAATAAAGTATCATACATCAAATATATTGTAAATGAAATATGCATTTTATTTACAGATCTAATTTTCCCTATTTTACTGGTCCCAGTTTTCATAATTATACACTGTTAACAATGTAGTGCACGAAGCTTTATCTTTAAACAGCGAGGAAAAAAAAATCCTTTTGATTGTAGAAAAAATAAACAGAATTCAATTGTATGGCTCTACAACTATGCATTGTACTCACTACAGCTAATAGATTCCTTGTATTACTCTGCTATTGAACTTATCTACAGAAATATATCAGAAAAAAATAACATGGAATCACATTGTCAGTAAACCATCACACAAAATACATATAAATAATATTTTAGTTTTGGACAACGTTAACATGGGGAAACATCCATTACAATGCAGTCGATACATCGCACTGCTTTTACAAAGCAGCTCTTACAATGCAATTGCATTTACATCGCATGCCATTACAACACAGGCATTACAATGCATATCACTACAATGCATGCCATTACAACGCATACCATTACAATGCATGCCATTACAACGCATTATAAGGTAAGTAATAAAGATATTTTACTTTTAACGTGGGTATGGGTTTTGGGATAGATGCGAATAGTAATTTTTACCCCTAAACTATCCAACACTTTCCCTTCTGTTGCACTCATTGAAGTGGAAATAGTAATTTTTACCCCTACACTATCCAACACGTACCCTACTGTTGCACTCACTGGAGTGTGGATAGTAATGTTTACCCCTACACTATCTAACACTTACCCCACTGTTGCCCTAAAAGTATTATGCGTTGTAATGGTATGCATTGTAATAGCATGCATTGTAATGGAATGCGTTGTAATGGTAGTTTTAAAAAATGCGTTGTAATGCATGCATTGTAAAATCATGCGATGTAATGGTAGTTGCAATTTAAAAACCGCATTGTAAAAACATGCATTGTAATTGCTCACAGGCCTGGACACTGGAGATTCTTACTTGTGTTTTATTTCCCTGACATTGAGGAGCTGGACATTGTGGAGTTGAAAGGATATCGTTTCTCTGCTGGTGCACTGGGAGCCGTTCGCCTGCTGGGACTGCGAGGTCCAGGGTGCGTTGCTGTGTAATCTGGTGAGCACACCTGGTCACTCTTCCCGGCCCCTCCCTCTCCTCCCTCGCCTACATAACGCCTCGCGGCCCCCGCTTCGCGGGAGCCGCTCGCAGGCCTGGACACTGGAGATTCTTACTTGTGTTTTATTTCCCTGACATTGAGGAGCTGGACATTGTGGAGTTGAAAGGATATAGTTTCTCTGCTGGTGCATTGGGAGCCTGTTCGCCTGCTGGGACTGCGAGGTCCAGGGTGCGTTGCTGTGTAATCTGGTGAGCACACCTGGTCACTCTTCCCGGCCCCTCCCTCTCCTCCCTCGCCTACATAACGCCTCGCGGCCCCCGCTTCGCGGGAGCCGCTCGCAGGCCTGGACACTGGAGATTCTTACTTGTGTTTTATTTCCCTGACATTGAGGAGCTGGACATTGTGGAGTTGAAAGGATATCGTTTCTCTGCTGGTGCACTGGGAGCCTGTTCGCCTGCTGGGACTGCGAGGTCCAGGGTGCGTTGCTGTGTAATCTGGTGAGCACACCTGGTCACTCTTCCCGGCCCCTCCCTCTCCTCCCTCGCCTACATAACGCCTCGCGGCCCCCGCTTCGCGGGAGCCGCTCGCAGGCCTGGACACTGGAGATTCTTACTTGTGTTTTATTTCCCTGACATTGAGGAGCTGTACATTGTGGAGTTGAAAGGATATCGTTTCTCTGCTGGTGCATTGGGAGCCTGTTCGCCTGCTGGGACTGCGAGGTCCAGGGTGCGTTGCTGTGTAATCTGGTGAGCACACCTGGTCACTCTTCCTGGCCCCTCCTCTTTTCCATATATAAATCCACGCCTACTACCGCGTAGTGGGACGCGTGCGGGACGTTGACCGGGGCGAAGCCCGGGCAAAGGGCGGGCCCGTTTAAGCCCGTTCAAGAACGGTCAAGACCGGACCGGGCCCCGTCCCTTTCCTGTATCACTTCACTCTGACTGTACCCGAGGCAACCAGCCATTATGGACACTCGAAGCAAACTACCGAGATCCCAACCGAAAGTATCTGGTACTTTGGACAATTTTATTATTAGGGCTAACTCTGTAATTCAGGGGGAATTGAATATGCTTGAAAGGCGTTTATCTGATGGGATTGCCAGTACGCGTAGGTCGTCTTTGGGCTTAATCGCGTCCGTAGGCTCCCCATCTAATTTTGATGACTCGCAGGTAGCATTAATGGACAGTATTGATCACACAATTGAATCTGTACTACATGATTTAAGATCTAGTTCCCCCTCACGTAGAGACACTCTCCAATCCATTCCCGAGGCTATTGACCAAATCACGCAACCCTCATTGCTGGACTTGATGCCGAATCAAGCCCAGTTTTCTAATGAGGGTGCTCTCCCTAAAAGAAAACGTGTGGGGATTATCAAGAAAGGGAAGAAAGCCAGACTTGATAGACCTTATACTAGTACTGCCAATGTATCTATTTCAACACGTACTAGGTCTACTCAACCCATTAATGGTATTTCTAAATCTCCATCGGAACATACTTCACCGCTACTTAATACTCCCATATCTGCTTCTGACCGTGATCCGGAACACGATGAGGGGGATGGTCGACTCACTGACATTATAAATACTGCCCTCAAGGGACTTCTTACCCCACTGCTTGTCAGGTTTGATGCAATTGATGCAAGGCTCAAGGAAATAGAAAGGGTTGTAACAGCCCCCGTTAATCTTTTAGAAAGCAGAGGCAATTCACATGTTGTATGTGAAGCGTGTAAGGCCGAGTTAGGTGCTACAAACTCTCTTCCCAGGAAGGACATCCCTCAACCTAGAATTCGAGAATCAACTTTAAGAATCCCTGAATTTATACCTAACACTCTACCCAATACCTTGCTTATACCTTCTGCCCTCCCAAATACAACCCCTGTGCCTGCTCAATGCCAATCACAAACCTTAACTAATAATTCTATTGCAATATCTAACTCAAATCATATAGATGCGGGCCAAACTTTTAAGGACCCAGGAGCTCATACTCACCCAAATATGGCCCTAACAAATAGGAGAAATATAATTAATCTTCCACCAGAAGCTTCACCCTATGTTGTTATCTTAACAGGCGTCCCAGAACTTACTAATCCTGAGTCTGAATCCTATGCTTCTTTAAAAAATAAAGTCACTAATTGGCTTAATAAGCATAGGCCTCTCCCCCCAAATATTAGGTCACAGGTTCTAATGGTTAGGAGGGTTCCTTGGTTGGGAAGCACCATGAAGAATATTAAGGGTGACTGTATTTTGGTCAATTTTAGTAATTGTCTAACAGCTCCCTATATTCTCAACTGGATCGGTAGCAACGGTACCTCCCTTATAAACCTTTTACCTCTCTCTTCCATTTATCCCCCAATTCACACTCCCTTCCAGGTTGAGTCGGATGGCAATTGGTCTAAAGTTGGGTGCAATCGGTATAGAGGTAGGCTGAGGCATACCCATATTGACGAGCCTCTACGTCCCGATTATTCAACCTTTAATAGGTATGCCTGTCTTGAAGATGTAGATTGACTCCCTCAGGAGGCTTCCATTTCTGTTTTGCCATCTGTAGTGCACTCACTTTCTAAATTCCAGCCTATTTCCCCAGCCCCTCCCCTTGTTCCTACCACTATTTCTATTCGGTCGAATCTGTGTGATCCACCTGCCTCTAAAATTCCCGCTGTCGCTTCTAACTGTATAGCTAGACAGAAAGTCCTCTCATGGAATATAGCTGGGTTATCCAGCAAACTTGATTGTCCAATATGGGGTTCTTTTATAGATCTACATCAAATATGTTGTTTTCAAGAAACTTGGGCAAGACAGGATTACCGCCGAATAGGCTTTGCTACTTATTCAATTCCGGCTGTTTGGGGTGGTCGTGGCCGCCCCTCAGGCGGTTTAACTACCTGGATTGCTACTTACCTGGGATGTACTGTTACGAACCTTCCAACTGGCTCTGAGGATATTCTATGTCTGTTATTGGACTGGGGCCTAGATACTAAGCTGGTGGTAATTAACGTTTATGCCAGACCCGTGAATTTTTGTGCGGAATCCCGGGTGATCGATGCCCTGTCAAATTTCTTAACTGGAATACCTGAACATATAATGCTCCTTATAGCTGGTGATTTCAATTCTCATTTTGAACCACTTGAGGGTTTGGCGGACCAAATAAATCTAGAAGAGGACGAAATCTGGAACATTCCCCAGGTTGTAGGCCCAATGGCTAGGGCCTGGGCCCCCCTGGCTATCCAGATTACTTCCATGACAATGGTTCACTCAATTAGGGCCTGTAATGGACGAACCATTTCAGATAATCCCCCAAGGCCCACTTTCAATAAACCAGGCAGGGAGGCCAGACTCGATTATATCTTTGTTCAAGCCAAGGAATGGAATAGAGTCCTCGACTTCCAAGTCATCCCAAGGGGGGAGAGCGACCATAACCCTCTTATACTGGATGTTTCCCTATTGGGTTTGAGCCCTTTAGATTTAGCGTCACCAGTTAATATGGAACCATCAGGCGCGGCCATCCTTACAAATAACAAACGGAGAATTAAATGGAACAAACTGGTTTGAAATCACAAAGAATTATCCCGAGTTTATGCTGTAATGGCCTCTGCTTTAAATAATGTAGTAGAGACTCTAGAGCAGTATCCCTTCTCAAATTACTATGAAAAATTGGCTAGTGCTAATCAGGAATTATTTTCCATATTGTCTGGTTTGTTTAATCCAATTGTTCCCTGTAAAAAGAGATTGGTAAACTGGCCTAATTGGTATAACAAGACCTGTAGACTGGCCAAGAGTGATCTGCTCGATGCCATAAAGAAGAAAGTCTCAAAGTCTGATATCCAACACAAGAGACAGACTTACAGATCCCTGATACAACATGCTAAATTGGAGTGGGCTTCAGAAAATTGGGAAAATTTAACATCAGCTTTAAAATCTAGAGATTCTCGGAGATTTTGGTTGATCGTATCTACTGGCACAACCGAACCTCCTGCAATTGTTAAAAACAACATTGCCCCAGAAGTCTGGGAAAATCATTTTAGCACTCTTTATAGGGGGCTAACATCTGCCTCGGCGGCCCCATTAAATGCTGTACCTAGTCAGGCTCAAGTAAATTTTACGTTAAGCGAGATTCAGCTTGCAATTTCTCAGCTTCGTGTAGGCAAAGCACCAGGGCTGGACGGGGTACCAGGAGATTTGTATAAACATGAACCCAGAGTATGGGCACCTTATCTTACACTATTATTCAACGCTATCCTTGATGGTTTGCCTGTCCCTTTCACATGGCTTGGAGCCGAAGTTGTGCCTATTTTTAAAAAACGGTCCCCCCTGCTTCCGGGAAACTACAGGCCTATTAGTTTAATAGATGTTGCCCAGAAGCTTTTCTCGAGGTTGATCTTGGATCGTATCATGGAATGGATTGAGACCTCTGAGATTCTGAGCAACTATCAGGCCGGCTTCCGTAAGAGCCTTTCTACAACTGACCAGATCTTCAGACTGTGTATGCTCTTCTGGAAAACAGTAAAGATAGAGGGGGGCTCCCTCTACACAGTCTTTGTAGATTTGCGTGCGGCTTTTGACTTAGTTCCCCGCACACAACTATGGACTGTGTTACAAGATCTAGGCCTTCCAGGCCGACTTTTGCACATACTAGTTCGCCTCCACACTAACAACTATGCAAGGGTAAGATGTGGTAGAGATGGTAGCCTTTCAGCCAGATTCCCCGTCGATAGAGGGGTAAGGCAGGGTTGTGTCCTGGCACCCACGTTGTTTTGTCTATATGTAAATGGCCTTATCTCCCACCTAAATGACGTACCTAATAGAGATGCTCCACGGCTCGCGGGCTCTGGCATTTCTGCCATCATGTTCGCCGACGACACGTTGCTCCTAGCTAAGACCCCTATGGGGCTTCAACGTGTCTTGGATGGCTTCGTCTCTTTTTGTACTGACCGGGGGCTAGAGATCAACACAGCTAAGACTAAATTTATGATCTTTAATCCCCTAGGTCCCTTCGCCCTAATCCCACCATAAATGGAATTACCCTAGAGAGAGTCCATACTTTCGAGTATTTGGGACTAACTCTGAATGAAAAAATTACTTGGTCCCATCACCAGATAAAATCAAACTTAAAGTTAACTCAAAGAGCAGGTGGAATTCTGAAATTATGGAATCAATCTATGACTCATCCTATTGGTCCGCCGCTGGAAATTTATAAAATGCAGGCACGTGGGGCTCTAATATATGGCGGCGAACTATGGGGCATTGATTGTGCCGCTGAAATTGCAGCCACGGAAAACAAGTTCCTACGGAACTTGGCTGCACTTCCATCTAGTACTCCGTTACTTCCCTTAAGGCTCGATATGGGACTGAGACCAATAAGGGAGGAACTAGGTGTGAAGCCTCTAACTTTTTGGAGGCGCCTTTGGACAACCCCTGAACTCTTGAGTTATAGTTCCGAACTTATGGAACTCTACCTTCATCCAGCTCTAGGCAATATTCCATGGCTTAAGTACGTCAAGTCTGAACTTTTTAGGTTGGGCCTTCCGACCCTTTGGACAAAACCTTTAGAGGCCTGTGCAACTATATCCCGCAAAGAACTCGTTGCACTTTATCATAACTCTAATCTTTCGGCATCTTTTGCAAGCGATACTCTGGGATCAATGACCACTACTTTTTTAACTATGAAGGACCACTATAAATTGGAAACTGTGTTAAATGACATAAATCCCATCGCCCTGAGAAAATTATTTTTACAATGGCGATACAATGTGCTTCCAATTAGAGCCCTCACTAGTAAATGGCACCCGCCTACTTCTAAAAATTGTCCTGCTTGCTCCTGCGAGCTGGAGGACGATATTCATTTAATGTTTTTTTGTCCCTCCTACATTAAATCTAGGAAGAAGTGGATCGTTCCAATTTGCAGGAACTGGGGCTTTAGGCACCACTTAGATGCCTATAGGCTGCTGAAAAGTGATCTATCTCCTCCTACCGTATTTGCTATCTGCAAATATCTAGCAGCAGCATGGTATATTAGAAGAACTCATTTGCTGAAATGAAATGTAAAACTGTTACCATGTGGTTTGGATTATGTTGAAGTATTCCTGTCAATTGCATCTGTATCCATTCTAGATTACAGTTGTCTTATTATTTTAAAATTGCTTTCTCAAGATAATTTGTTTTTTCAAAATTGTATTTGTATGACTTCTTTTATGACTCTTCTGAGTCGAAATAAAGATTTAAGAAGAAGAAGAAGAAGAATTGTTTGCGTTGTAACATCATATATTCCCTGGGACATCCCCCCTGGTTGGCCGAATGATGCCTTAAACAGAAATGATCCATGAAGAACAAACCCTGCATAACATGTTTTCAAGACTAATCCTTTTCAGAACTTTAGTTGAAGAAAGAAGCGGTATGAAATCTGAGGTGTAAATGGCAGTGTTTTCTAATGCAAGCTTACTATTGTTGTGTTCCGTTCATCCACTGATAGTTTTTAAGTACACAGTGTAGTGTTCTAAAGTTATAAGAAGTACTTCATGAAAGATGGCAGCCAGTGTTCTGTATGTTCTTCCAGAAATTGAAACGTGTCTCGCTTTAAAGTATGACATTTCAGTTTCTACACATATCCTAACCAGCAAAAATGTTTCTCTTTTTCAAAAGCCCATCCAAAATCTATTTACTTCTCTTGCAAAGTCACTTCTTAGCCTCATGGACTAACATATTTGGAACAGCCAATAAAATTTATTATTTTAAATTATTCTTACCACCCTCCATTTTCAACTGCCTTTCACTTCAAAACTGCCTCATTTCACTGCAGCCTTCTTCAGCCTTCTCCTGTGTGCTACTGCCCCATCCTTCAACATGGTTAGAGTGTGGATTGTAGGTCATAGCTTTGTGTTCTGGGTGAGAGAGTTTGCTAGAAAGAGTGAGATTGACAGAGACCTGGGCTTGACTAATGTGGACATTAGTTGGTTTTGCCAGAGAGTGTTAAAGTGCTGGCAATTGCTTCCATTGGTTCAAAGCAATATGGATTCCCAACATCCAGACCTCATAATTGTGCACTGTGGTGGCAATGACCTGGGCACACTGACTGGGGTAGGACTGGAAATCCCAATGAAGAATACCTTTGAAAAACTAATGCAACTTTTCCCTCACACTGCCTTGGTGTTATCTAACATATGACAGAGGCAGAAATGAAAGTTATCATCTGAATTTTGTCCACAGATAGAGGGAGGCAGGAAACATGTTAATAAAACTGTTTCAGCATTCCTCGGAGAAAATAACAAGGGCAATGTCTACAGTAATAATCTGTGCTTCAACATGCATGGAATTTATAGAAGTGATGGAGTTCACTTCACGGATGACGGTAACAGAGCATTTCTCAGCAACTTAAAACTGCTTTTTCTTGTATATGTAGTTATCATATACACACAATGAACACAATAGCTCTTCTAAGAGCCACGCTATGCCCCAAAAAGTTGTTATTTTTAACTCTAAATCCTCTTTTAATTAATCTGTTGAATCCATGGATCCATTGCGGATCGACGAACAAAAGCACACATTTAATGCAAAACAGCACATTTCGAGTAGACAGTCGTGAATGGATCTCACAGTGGGTATAACAGAGTCTGCATGGATATGATTTAAGGTGCATAAGTATCTCAATGCATATTTTACTTGTTGTAAAAGTATCTGTATGAGTATACCATTAGGTGTGAGACTCTGTACATCACTGTCAGAGTGTCTGTAAACGTGTCTATATAGGTGTAACTCTGGGTGTAAGAGTGTGCATTTTTTAATGGGTGCAGCATTGTATACAATATTTTGAATGTGTGTAACACTGTCTATATGGCTCTGTGAGTGGCTGAAAAAATATGTATATTTGTGTATTTGTAGATGTGAAAGTCTCTGCATGGGATTGTGAATAAGTGTGTCAGTATCTGCATGGGAATAACACTGGAGGTGGAAGGGTCTGTATGAGCATATGAGTGGGTGTGAAAATCTCTGTATCAATGTAAGTGTGGATGTAAGATTTTCTGTATAGGTTTGTGAAAGGGTGTAACAGTGCCTGCATAGGTGAAAGAGTGGATACAACAGAGTCTCTATAGGTATGTTTCTGGGTGTGTAAGTCTCTTTTTGAATGTATGTATGTATGTATGTGCAGTCTTATATAGCGCTCAAATTACCCTTGGGCATCTCGGCGCTTGCATTGGGAACCCGTCCTGGTTTTTCCCTGTGAGATAACCCGTACTGGGCATCCCCAAGGTGAAAGCCAGGCATCCCGCCGCAGGGGGCCGTTGTGGAGATTAAGCAAGCTTGTTGCCCAGAGCTGCATAGTGTGAACTCGTGCTTAGAGTAGGCACCGAAGCGAGAATTATCGAGTCCGTGGACAATTGGGCTCCAGACCCTGCCGCGTCGGGAATCGAACCCTGGTCCCGGGTCTAACCTCTGCTTCAGGGTATGCCTCCTCTAACCAGTGAGCTACACTTCTCCACAATATAATGTGAATATAATTGTGCACATGAGAGTCTGTGTATGAGTTTGTGAATGGGTGTAACAGTGTCTGTAAGCTATGTAAAATGTTGTGACAGTGTCTGTATGGGTATGTAAGTGGATGTAAAACTGTCTATATAGATGAAGTTGTGGACATGAGAGTTTCTTATGGGTTTGTGAATGAGTGTAACAATGTCTGCAAGGCTGTAAAACTGGGTGTCAGAGGGCCTGTATGTTTATGTGACTAGGTGTGAAAGTGTCTGTATGGATGTAACTGCATGTGACAATCTGTATGGGTTTTTGAATGGATGTAATAGTGTTTATAAGATATTTGAATGGGTGTGGCAGTGAATTTATGGGTGTATGACTGGGTGTAAAAGTGTATATATACATGTAAGACTATGTGCCAGTCTCTGTATGGATTTGTGAATGGCTGTTACAGTGTCTGCATAAGTGTAGGAGTACATGTGACAGGGTTTGTATGGGGATGTGAATGGGTGTTAAAGTATCTGTAAAGATGTAATTGTGGCTGTCAGAGTTTCTGTATGGATCTGTGAATGAGTGTAACAATCATTACATAGCTGTAAGACTGGGTGTGCGAGTGCCTGTGTGGACATGTGAGTGGGTATTAAAGTCTCTGTATGGATGTAAATGCCCATGTGAGTCTCTGTATGGGTTTGTGAATGGCTGTAACAGTGTCTATAAGATATGGGAATGGGTGTGACAGTGTATGTATGGGATATGACTGGGTATAAAAGTGTTTGTAATGTGTGTGAATGTGTGTGATAGTGTATGTATGGGCATCTTAATGGGTGTAAAACTGTCTATATAGATGCAACTCTGGGTGTGAGAATTTCTATATAGGTTTGTAAATGTGTATGAGAGTTTCTTTACAGGTTTTGGAGTTGCTGTGGCAGTGTCTCTATGGATGTAAAACTGGATGTGAGAGTATCCGTATGGGTATGTGAGTAGCTGTGAGAGGAAGAGAAAGTATAAATACTATAGTAGCGCTAAAAACATGGATTCCTATGGAGTTACACAGGGGGCTGCGCTGAGCCCCGCAAGGGATCCATACATTTTGCAAGTAGCAAAAAAACACTCTTTCTCATATTTTACCCCAGGATACATGCTCAGCTCTCTTTTAAAACATGCACAAGTGGTCTGGAAACATCTCACTTGACTCCTGTATTCGATTTGTAAGCACATTTTCAGCCTAGAGACTGTTTCCCTGAAAAACAAAATGGCGGCTGCAATTTTTCTGTGAAGGTGCGGCCAGCCAATCTGCACTTTGCTGTTGCATGTGAATCCGCGGATCCCTCACGGGTGGATCCGTGGAGAATCCGCATCCCCATATGTAGAAATGTGTTTTCTGGTTAAAATCTCTAAAACTACTGAACAGATTTACTCCAAATAAGTGAAAGCATGATCTGCTTAACCAAATCTATCTTTCTGCCAAATTCGGTGTAATTCTGTCAAGCGGTTCGGGCTGTAGGCTTGTTCAAACATCCTATGGGAATTAACATAGGGAAAAAGCATATTGGGACCTTCCCATTTTCTCGGCCCCTACTTCACGGGCCACCTCAAAACTTTCCAGACACAAGCTGATAAGAGTGTCAAACTTATGGGGAACATTTTGTGAAGATTTCCTCAACCGGCGCTAAACACATGGGCAACTGAAAAACAGCTTTTCATTAGAAATCAAGTCCTAACTATAACTACCTACTAGTGACAGCTGGAACATAATATAGACCCTGCTTCACTAATCACCCTGAAAGTTTCCGTCTCCAACAATAATCACGGGCCCATTTTTGGGGGGAAAATTTCGTAAAGATTAGTCAAACGACGCCTAAGTTGTAGGCAAGTCAAAAATGCTTTTCCTATGTAGGGAAACATGGTCCTAACTCTAACCAACTATTGACAATCACCAGTAGGTAATATGTGTGTGTATATATTTATATATATATATATATATATATATATATATATATATATATATATATATATATGTAAACACACATATTACCTACATATATATCTCAAAGCTCCAAGGTTCCCACCTGTGGAGACGCACTCTGACATCCACTGCAGCAACCTTCATGAGGTAAAAGCCGGATCAGCGGGCGGTTCCAGTTTACAGCATGCCTGTCAATTCACGCCTGACACGTTTCGTGCTCATTGCTCTCTTCAGAGGCACGACAGTCATTTTTGCATAGAGGCCACACCTCCCACTTAAAAATATGAGCCCTCAAATGGGCGACTCGAATGAGTCTGCGTTGGTTTGTGGGTCTTGTAGTGTGTGCCTCAGTTGTGTGCCGCTGTCTGAGATGTTTCAAGCCCACCAATGGGCCTCCACTCGCTCATCCGGCTTGTCAATCCTCCATGGATGCCTCCACATTGAGAATCCGTGATTCGAAGCTCCGTGGCCCTAAATTTCTGGGTGGTGCATCTTACGTGGCTAAAAGGCTGCTTAAAAATCAAAGCTCCAAGGTTCCCACCTGTGGAGACGCACTCTGACATCCACTGCAGCAACCTTCATGAGGTAAAAGCCGGATTGGCAGGGGGATCCAGTTTACAGCATGCCTGTCAATTCACGCCTGATGCGTTTGGTGCTCATTGCTCTCTTCAGAGGCGCGACAGTCATTTTTGCATAGAGGCCACACCTCCCACTTAAAAATATGAGCCCTCAAATGGGCGACTCGAATGAGTCCGCGTTGGTTAGTGGGTCTTGTAGTGTGTGCCTCAGTTGTGTGCCGCTGTCTGAGATGTTTCAAGCCCACCAATGGGCCTCCACTCGCTCATCCGGCTTGTCAAGCCTCCATGGATGCCTCCACATTGAGACTCCGTGGCCCCAAAATTCTGGGTGGTGCATCTCCCATGGCTGGGAGGCCGCTTAAAAATCAAAGCTCCAAGGTTCCCACCTGTGGAGACGCACTCTGACATCCACTGCAGCAACCTTCATGAGATAAAAGCCGGATCGGCGGGCAGATCCAGATTACAGCATGCCTGTCGATTCCCACCTGACGCTTTTTGTGCACATTGCTCTCTTCAGAGGCGCGACAGTCATTTGGACATGAAGAACACACCTCCCACTAAAAAATATGAGCCCTCAAATGGGCGACTAAAATGAGTCTGTGTTGGTTTGTGGGTCTTGTAGTGTGTGCCTCAGTTGTGTGCCACTGTCTGAGATGTTTCAAGCCCACCAATGGGCCTCCACTCGCACATCCGGCTTGTCAATCCTCCATGGATGCCTCCACATTGAGACTCCGTGATTCGGAGCTCCGTGGCCCCAAATTTCCGGGTGGTGCATCTCCCGCGGCTGGGAGGCCGCGTAAAAATCAAAGCTCCAAGGTTTCCACCTGTGGAGACGCACTCTGACATCTACTGCAGCAACCTTCATGAGGTAAAAGCCGGATCGGCAGGTGGATCCAGTTTACAGCATGCCTGTCGATTCACGCCTGACGCCTTTCGTGCGCATTGCTCTCTTCAGAGGCTCAACAGTTATTTTGGCATAGAGGCCACACCTCCCACTTAAAAATATGAACCCTCCAATGGGCGACTCGAATGAATCCGCGTTGGTTTGTGGGTCTTGTAGTGTGTGGCTCAGTTGTGTGCCGCTGTCTGAGATGTTTCAAGCCCACCAATGGGCCTCCACTCGCTCATCCGGCTCGTCAATCCTCCATGGATGCCTCCACATTGAGACTCCGTGATTTGAAGCTCCATGGCCACAAATTTCTGGGTGCTGCATCTCCCGTGGCTGGGAGGCCGCTTAAAAATCAAAGCTCCAAGGTTCCCACCTATGGAGACGCACTCTGACATCCACTGCAGCAACCTTCATGAGGTAAAAGCCGGATTGGCAGGGGGATCCAGTTTACAGTATGCCTGTCGATTCACGCCTGACGCGTTTCGTGCTCATTGCTCTCTTCAGAAGCGCAACAGTAATTTTGGCATTGAGGCCACACCTCCCCCTTAAAAATATGAGCCCTCCAATGGGCGACTCGAATGAGTCCGCGTTGGTTTGTGGGTCTTTTGTGTGTGCCTCAGTTGTGTGCCGCTGTCTGAGATGTTTCAAGCCCACCAATGGGCCTCCACTCGCTCATCCGGCTTGTCAATCCTCCATGGATGCCTCCACATTGAGACTCCGTGATTCGAAGCTCCGTGGCCCCAAATTTCTGGGTGGTTTATCTATCGTGGCTGGGAGGCCGCATAAAAATCAAAGCTCCATGGTTCCCACCTGTGGAGACGCACTCTGACATCCACTGCAGCAACCTTCATGAGGTAAAAGCTGGATCGGGGGGCGGATCCAGTTTACAGCATGCCTGTCGATTCACGCCTGACGTGTTTCATGCTCATTACTCTCTTCAGAAGCGCAACAGTCATTTTGGCATTGAGGCCACACCTCCCCCTTAAAAATATGAGCCCTCAAATGGGCGACTCAAATGAGTCTGCGTTGGTTTGTGGGTCTTGTAGTGTGTGCCTCAGTTGTGTGCCACTGTCTGAGACGTTTCAAGCCCACCAATGGGCCTCCACTCGCACATCCAGCTTGTCAATCCTCCATGGATGCCTCCACATTGAGACTCCGTGATTCGGAGCTCCGTGGCCCCAAATTTCTGGGTGGTGTATCTCTTGAGGCTGGGTGTTCGCGTAAAAATCAAAGTTCCAAGGTTCCCACCTGTGGAGACGCACTCTGACATCCACTGCAGCAACCTTCATGAGGTAAAAGCCGGATCGGAAGGCGGATCCAGTTTACAGCATGCCTGTCGATTCACGCCTGCCGCGTTTTGTGCTCATTACTCTCTCCAGAGGCGCAACAGTCATTTTGGCATTGAGGCCACACCTCCCCATTAAAAATATGAGCCCTCCAATGGGCGACTCGAATGAGTCCGCTTTGGTTTATGGGTCTTGTAGTGTGTGCCACATTTGTGTGCCGCTGTCTGAGATGTTTCAAGCCCACCAATGGGCCTCCACTCGCACATCCGGCTTGTCAATCCTCCATGGATGCCTCCACATTGAGACTCCGTGATTCGGAGCTCCGTGGCCCCAAATTTCTGGGTGGTGTATCTCTTGAGGCTGGGTGTTCGCGTACAAATCAAAGCTCCAAGGTTCCCACCTGTGGAGACGCACTCTGACATCCACTGCAGCAACCTTCATGAGGTAAAAGCCGGATCGGCAGGCGGATCCAGTTTACAGCATGACGGTCGATTCACGCCTGACGTGTTTCATGCTCATTACTCTCTTCTGAGGCGCAACAGTCATTTTGGCATTGAGGCCACACCTCCCCTTTAAAAATATGAGCCCTCCAATGGGCGACTCGAATGAGTCCGCTTTGGTTTATGGGTCTTGTAGTGTGTGCCTCATTTGTGTGCCGCTGTCTGAGATGTTTCAAGCCCACCAATGGGCCTCCACTCACACATCCAGCTTGTCAGTCATCCATGGATGCCTCCACATTGAGACTCAGTGATTCGGAGCTCCGTAGCCCCAAATTTCCAGGTGGTGCATCTCCCGCGGCTGGGAGTCCGCATAAAAAACAAAGTTCCAAGGTTCCCACCTGTGGAGACACACTCTAACATCCACTGCAGCAACCTTCATGAGGTAAAAGCCGGATCGGCGGCGGATCCAGTTTACAGCATGCCTGTCGATTCACGCCTGACACGTTTTGTGCTCATTGCTCTCTTCAGAGGTGCAACAGTCATTTTGGCATAGAGGCCACACCTCCCCCTTAAAAATATGAGCCCTCAAATGGGCGACTCAAATGAGTCCACTTTGGTTTGTGGATCTTGTAGTGTGTGCCTCAGTTGTGTGCCGCTATCTGAGATGTTTCAATCCCACCAATGGGCCTCCACTCACACATCCGGCTTGTCAATCCTCCATGGATAGCTCCACATTGAGACTCCGTGATTCGGAGCGCCGTGGCCCCAAATTTCTGGGTGGTGCATCTCCCGCGGCTGGGAGGCCGTGTAAAAATCAAAGCTCCAAGGTTCCCACCTGTGGAGACGCACTCTGACATCCACTGCAGCAACCTTCATGAGGTAAAAGCCGGATCGGCGGGCGGATCCAGTTTACAGCATGCCTGTCGATTCACTCCTGACGTGTTTCGTGCTCATTACTCTCTTCAGAGGCGCAACAGTCATTTTGGCATTGAGGCCACACCTCCCCTTTAAAAATATGAGCCCTCCAATGGGCGACTCGAATGAGTCCGCTTTGGTTTATGGGTCTTGTAGTGTGTGCCTCATTTGTGTGCCGCTGTCTGAGATGTTTCAAGCCCACCAATGGGCCTCCACTCACACATCCAGCTTGTCAGTCATCCATGGATGCCTCCACATTGAGACTCAGTGATTCGGAGCTCCGTAGCCCCAAATTTCCAGGTGGTGCATCTCCCGCTGCTGGGAGTCCGCATAAAAAACAAAGTTCCAAGGTTCCCACCTGTGGAGACACACTCTAACATCCACTGCAGCAACCTTCATGAGGTAAAAGCCGGATCGGCGGCGGATCCAGTTTACAGCATGCCTGTCGATTCACGCCTGACACGTTTTGTGCTCATTGCTCTCTTCAGAGGTGCAACAGTCATTTTGGCATAGAGGCCACACCTCCCCCTTAAAAATATGAGCCCTCAAATGGGCGACTCAAATGAGTCCTCTTTGGTTTGTGGATCTTGTAGTGTGTGCCTCAGTTGTGTGCCGCTATCTGAGATGTTTCAATCCCACCAATGGGCCTCCACTCGCACATCCGGCTTGTCAATCCTTAATGGATAGCTCCACATTGAGACTCCGTGACTCGGAGCGCCGTGGTCCCAAATTTCTGGGTGGTGCATCTCCCGCGGCTGAGAGGCTGTGTAAAAATCAAAGCTCCAAGGTTCCCACCTGTGGAGACGCACTCTGACATCCACTGCAGCAACCTTCATGAGGTAAAAGCCGGATCGGCGGGCGGATCCAGTTTACAGCATGCCTGTCGATTCACTCCTGACGCGTTTGGTGCTCATTGCTCTCTTCAGAGGCGCGACAGTCATTTTGGCATAGAGGCCACACCTCCCACTTAAAAATATGAGCCCTCCAATGGGCGACTCGAATGAGTCCACAATGGTTTGTGGGTCTTGTAGTGTGTGCCTCAGTTGTGTGCTGCTGTCTGAGATGTTTCAAGCCCACCAATGGGCCTCCACTCGCACATCCGGCTTGTCAATCCTCCATGGATGCCTCCACATTGAGAGTCCATGATTCGGAGCTCCGTGGCCCCAAATTTCTGGGTGGTGCATCTCCCGCGGCTGGGAGGCCGCGTAAAAATCAAAGCTCCAAGGTTCCCACCTGTGGAGACGCACTTTGACATCCACTGCAGCAACCATCATGAGGTAAAAGTTGGATCGACGGGCGGATTCAGTTTACAGCATGCCTCTCGATTCACGCCTGACGCTGTTCATGCTCATTGCTCTCTTCAGAGGCGTGACAGTCATTATATCTACATTAGATATATATTATCTACTGGCGGTCGCCAGTAGATAATTATAGTTAGGACCTAGTTTCCATAGAAAAAGCATTTTTTGATGTGATATAACTTTGGTGTCATTTGACGAATCTTTATGACATTTTCCAAAAGATTCCTCTTTTCAGATCAACTCCTATCTTGAAAGTTTGAGGGTGATTCATCAAGGGGGGAAGGAAAAAAAGGAGGTCCCAAAACGTGTTGTCTCCATGCAATTTCCATAGGAAACTTTAGAGTAGGCTACAGGTCGAACTGTTGAACGGAATTACGCCATATTTGGCAGGGCGAAAGGTCTTGGTCCAGAAAGCATTTTTTTTTTAAATGGTGTAAATCCGTTCAGTAGTTTTTAAGATATTTAAAGATTTACAGATATAGATATTTCAAAATTAAGCGATCTGATTGGCTGAGCCCTCCCGAGCACAAGCTTGCCCCTGATTGGCTGCTAGCACTTCAAACCAGGAAGTGTTAGCAGCCATCTTGTGCCTCGCATCGACTCAAAATAAAAGAGAGGTCCCAGGGTAAAAAATAAAAATAAAAAAATATATATATATATATATATATATATATATATATATATATATATATATATATATATATATATTCACTGACAAAACCATAGGATTCAGGGGTGTTATAGTTAGCTGGACTTTTCACTTGTACAAAACCATTGAAATTCCCCCGTTATAGTTAGTTCAGCTAACTATAACTCGCGCGCCCGCAATGCACTGCTGATGACGTCACATATTACATCACTCATGACATGGTCAGTGACATCACTCATGACATCACTGATGACATCTCAAATGACATCACTGATGACATCATCCAGTGAATGTGTGTTTTTCTGAAAATTAAATATGTTTTATATATGTATATCTCAAGGTCGATGGAAGAATAAATGGGTATATAAGTGTCTAAATGGATGATTTGTTTTTGAAAAATTGATTGTGTAACTGACTGATTAAGTGTATCATAGTGAATACATGGCTTAGTGAGTAATGTTTAAATATGTAAATATCTGTATCAGTCTCTCACTTTGTGTATGAGTGGCTGGATGGGTTGGTGAGTAGCTACATGGGTGTCTATATAGGTTATTAGTTGTTTTTTTGAGTATCAGTCTGAGTGTCTGCATGGTTCGGTGGGGGGTATTACGTAGTGCATAGGTGCATGAATGAGTGACTCACTGTTTGTATGTGTTGAAGACAGCATGTGTGCAGGACTGTATGGGTGGATGAGTGTGTGTATGGGTGTGTTAGTGAGTGAATGACTGTCTTAATAGTGTCTTTATGAGTAACTACATATGTTTTAAACTAGTATATGTGACTATTGGTGTATATAAGTGAGTATATGTGAGAGTGAGAGATTGAAAGAGTTCCTGTATGAATAAGTATGTGTTTCTATAAGTGATTGTTTAAAAGACTAAGTATGTGTAAGTTTCCGTAGAAGTAAGTGTGGTGGTGTGTGTATAACTGTATATGCAAGTAAATGTATGTTTGATTCTTTATTAGCATGAGTGACTATGTGTGTGAGTAACTCTATGGATGAGTGGCATTGTGTAACAGGATGTATAGGTGTATGAGTACATATGATGAGTGAGTACATGTATGAGTGACTGTATAGGACTGTTGGTGAATGAGTGGATGTGTATGTGGATCTTAGAATTACTGAAGAGGTTGTTGTAACTGGTATTGGTATGTCCATTGTTTTGAAAACTTTAGTCTCTATTTCTGAATGTGTGTATCAAAGGTTATATTAGGGTGAGAGGAGGTCTGCCACTCTATCACAAGGATGATGTCATCAGTGATGTCATTTGAGATGTCATCAGTGATGTCATGAGTGATGTCACTGACCATGTCATGAGTGATGTAATATGTGACATCATCAGCAGTGCATTGCGGGCGTGCGAGTTATAGTTAGCTGAACTAACTATAACGGGGGAATTTCAATGGTTTTGTACAAGTGAAAAGTCCAGCTAACTATAACACCCCTGAAACCTATGGTTTTTTCAGTGAATTTCTGAGGTTTTTTAAATGCTAATTCCTAACTATAACGTGCCTGAAACCTATGGTTTTTTCTGTGAATTTCAAAGGTTTTTTAAATGCTAATTTCTAACTATGCCTACAGAGATAGGACATGTGAAGAAAGAAGAAAAAATGCACAGAAAGAAAAAAAAGAAGTGCAGACAGAAGCAACAGAAGTCCTCAAAGACGAAGAAAAGTGCAGGAAGAAGGATAACGTGCAGAAAGAACAAAAAGAAGAGCAGAAAGAAGCCTTGTTGTAAAATAATCCTGTACCCTCAACTTTTTCAGACGGATACTGGTGGTAACTGAGTCTGACTAACCAGTCCTAGAGCCAGTGCTATGTTAAAAGACACTTAGAATACAGTGAAAACACCTACATACACTAGGGAACATTATGCGTTGGGGTCCCCCTGTGATTAGCATGACCTCCTCTGTAAGCCCCTAGTCTAAAATAGGGCAGGGGGATTAAAACTACCTCTTAAAACAGGCCACAGGGCGTTTTTGCACACGTTAACTCAGGCCCCGTCCCCTCCCTTCATCACTGTGTAAACACGCCCTGTGTCCATTTTTAGTTGGGAGATTAAGTTCATTTGAATCCTGAGGGTCCCTAGGGTCCAACTAGCCCACTAGGTACCTCCAGTAAGTGCCACAGAGCTGCGTTGCAGAGAGGTGTAAAAAGTGGCACGGCCTGGACCACCTCTCTGCAATGCAGCTCAGTGGCGCTTACTGGAAGCACTTGGTGGGCTAGTTAGCCCCCAGGGGCCCTCAGTATTGAAGGAAAATTATATCCCCAATTTAAAACGTGCCATAGTGCGTGTTTGCACATGTCACCTCAGGCCCCGTCCCCTCCCTTCACCACTGTGTAAACGCGCCCTGTGGCTGTTCTAAGTTGAGAGATTAAGTCCCCTTGAATCCTAAGGGTCCCTAGGGTCAAACTAGACCACTAGGTACCTCCAGTAAGCGCCACAGAGCTGCGTTGCAGAGAGGTGTAAAAAGGGGCTTGGCCTCAGAACACCTGTCTGCAGCGCAGCTCCCTGGCACATACTGGAGATGCCTGTTGGGCTAGTTGGCCCTCAGGTACCCTCAGTATTGAAGAGGAATTAATTCCCCAACTTACAATTCGCCAGGGGGCGCGTTTGCAGAGTGCTGCAAGGAGGGGGCGTGGCCTCCGGCACGATGCCAGTCTTTTATTTATTTTAATTTTTTAAGAAGGGGGGCTGTGTGGTTCCCCTTCTTATTCTAATTTATTGGCCCTGATGACCCCATCCCCCAGGGCCTGTCTCCTAATTATATTTTTTTGACCCCAATCCCCAGGGCCGGCCACTGTTTTTTATTATTTTTAAAAAATATATATTTATAGACACACCTAGGACATGCTGGACAAACCGTACGTACCTATCACCATGACGATTTGCGTGATATTCATTAAAAGGCGACTATGCATACAATGAATCCACGTGGAATGTATTTACACCACTAGTGAAGCTCTGACATGTCTGATGCCCTACCGTGCCTAATCCCGGTAGACACCCTTGTCGTTTATTTATACAAACATGGGTAGCTATTGACGGGCACATTTAATACACATGCACACCAAGTCATTCAAAGGGGTTAATAAAACACACATCCACTGCCTGATGTGTAATACTTTTTATTTTACTCTCTGGAAAGGGGAAGAACATCACTTGAGAGTCACAGCGCGCTCATGGCAGAGCCCAATGCTGTGTTACACCCACCATTGCCTGCTGAGTGCCACACACGTCTGTGTTGTATTCCACGAGCTAGTGCATATGCTATGACACTCTCTAGCCCATGTGCACTGTAACACCACCCCGTGAATATGTCATGCCACACTTGTCTTCGCACGGGTTATATTGCCCCATCTAACGTGCCTTCCTCGATGCCTATGTTATAACGCACAGTGCTATGCCATACATATTACAATCTGGGATCCATATCTTTGTCACAGTGCATATACAACGTTACACTCCCCAGCACATATTTTATATTACAACTTTAGAGACTAGTTTGGTTACACAACACTGCCCTGTGCATATTACACTCCAAGGTGCATATCGCATAGCACGCGCTAGTGCCTGTGCTATCTCACGCTCTCCAATGAATCTGTCATTGCGCACAATGTATTGCATATTATATTTCACGCCCGGTTCATCTTATATCACACTTTTTGGTTCATAGTTTATACCATACACTATATCTAGTTTTCATTTTCAATTGTGCTCTCTGGACTATGTTCTATATAACACTGTGTTCACCTACCCTTTTCACGGGCATTACATTTTGCGATAGGGGGTAGCGGGTCAGGGGGTGTTTCTGCCAAGTGAGCCCGGAGTCACAGTCACAAACGTCCTCTTGTTCCTGAATAAAAGTGAGATTATGCTGCATACTTGTTCATATTTTAAGTAGTTCGCACAGACACACGTTTTAACCCCTTCAGCGCGGCGCGGATTTCCGCGCCACGCTGAAGGTTCTGAGCGCGGGCGGGGCCATGACGGAACGGTTCCGTCATAAGCACAGCCCAACCGACGTGCATGACGGAACCGTTCCTTCATCGGCGTCGAAGGGGTTAAAAACAATAAAGTTCCTAATACCCGCCTTCTCTGAACAGTTAGCTTGCTGCCCCATCCCCCTCCTCCCTATCCTCTGTTGTGTGAATCCATGACTAGCCTCCTCCCTCCTGCCATGCATGGTCTGATGTGCTGCCACTGCCCTCAATTTAGTATGATGTACCAGTCCACTCCTCCTGCCCTCCATTGCCCAATTCTATGCCCCATCATTGACCTCCTGCTTAAACTCTGTGCTTAGCTTGCTGCCCCTATTCTCCTTCCCCCTGCCCTCCGATGTCTTTGTGCATGCCCCTGCTCCATCCTTTTTGCCCACCATGTTCCATGGACCTGCCACTCCTATCTACTCTGAGTGTTCTGTTGAGCTGCCACTCCCCTCCCACCTGCCTAGCATTGTCAGATGACTGTAATCTGTCCCTGCCACCTCCACCCTGCCTGTCCACATGCCATGCCCCTATCCTCTTCCTCCTGTCCTACATGGTCCATTGTACTGTCACACCCTTCTGCCCTCCCTGGTCTGTTGTGCTGCAACTGCTCCTCCTGCCTGCCCCGTGTGGTCTGTTGTGAGGCCCCTTCTGCTGAACTTTCTTGTCTGTGCACAGGTCCTGACCCTCCCTTCTATCCTTCATCGTCCTTTGTGCATGCCCCTGCACCCTCCTTCTTGCCCATCATAGCCATTGTGCTGCCACTAACCCTCCCACTTGCCATGCATGGTCTTCTGTGCTGCCATGGCCCCTCCCACCTTCCCTGTGTGGTCAGTTAGCTGCCCCTGAACCCCTCCCACCTTCCCTCCATGGTCTGTGTGTATGCCATCACAGTCTCACTGTTGCTCTTCATGGTGTGTCTGGCTTCTAGTGCCCATTCTGCCTGACCTCCATGGCTATCTTGCTGCTCCTGCCCTGCCCCCTTGCCCCCAGCCCTCTGTTTACATGTGCAGACCCCTACTCCCTCCTTCCTGGCTTGTCTGTTCCATTGTAATGCCCCTGATCCGTCCCTCCTGCCCTTTATGGTCTGTTATGCTGCAGCTTTCTCTCCTGTCTGTCCATTATGGTCAGCTAGCTACCATTGCCTCTTGCCCCTCTGTTCTCTGTTGTCCATGTGCATGGTCCTGTCCCCTCCCTCTTGCTTTCTATGGATTGTTGTGCTGCACTCCCGTCCCGCATGCCCTGTGTGGTGTATTGTGCTGCTGCAAACCCTGATGCCTGCCCTGCAGGGTCAGTTTGGTGCACCTCTCCATGTCCCTCCTGTCCTCTGTTATCCAAGTCCATGTCCCTACCCCATTTCCTTCCATGATCCAATGTACCATACTTGCGAACATTTTGAACTTGGTAAGAGGGAGATTTTGAAAAAAAACTGGGGTATTGATTTTCCCCTTTGAGTTACATTGAAAAAGAGGAGATTGTAGACAGGAGACAGATCAAATAAAGCCCATTTGAGCTTAAAAACATTGGACGTTTCCTGGCTGAATCGGGTCTGTTGGCATGTATGGTTGTACTACCATTGCCTCTTCCTTCTGCCCACAATGGTCTATTGCATTGCCACAGCCTCTCTTGCAAGTCCTGTATTGTTGGTTTGTTGCCCCTGCCCCCCTTTCCACTGCCCTCCATAGTCTGTTGTGCTGCCACGGCCCTTCTTGCCTGCTCAGTATGGTTAAATTGTTGCCTTTGCACCCTCCTACCTGCCTTCAATTTTCAGAGTCTGTGCCCCTGGCCTCTGCCTCTCAACAGTATCCTAATGAACAACTAGATTGCTAACATTCTATATTTATTACAAAAGTGTGGAACGCCTGACGTCATCTTGATGTAATCAAAACTGTAATACCTAGAGCATTTCCTTTAGAAATTACATATATGAGAGGGTCTTATTGGCATCAAAATTATGGTTAGTGCTCTAAAAGACTAAAATAAGGACATATTTTCTGAGTTTTCAAATAGCGACAAAGCACTTTTAAATCATTTGTTACCTTTATGTTTTTTTATCCAGTTGACCACTTGATTAAATGTTGCACTGAGGGGAGAGGATGTGGTGTTACTTCCAGAACTGCAGACTTTGCAACTGGGGAACCAGGTTGGAGTTTCTGCTTCAGCTCGACATTCTGTGATTCTGGTCAAATCACTTAGTCTCCCCATGTCTACAACCAAAATGAATTTGTTCTTGTGTGATGTAACCAATGCTCATGTAAAGCACTCCAATACCTGACAAGTCTGCACTATATAACACTGAAAAAACACAAAATAATAAGTGTTTTGCACACTTCTGTCATTGGGCTATATTTGGGCTACATCTGGGTGATTTTGGGCTACATTTGGGCTCTTTTGTCTCCGGTGGCCATCTTGGGAGATTTATTTGTTATGAAGTTTCCTAATTTCCTCATGTACTGCAGTCTCCTCAGTAGGAAATGCTTTCAGTTTTTTACTTTGATTCCATCATGAAGGTATTCAGATATGTCACACATTTGCCATAAATTCTGAATGTTAGCACTCTAGTTGCTCATTAGATCACTGTAGTAAAACTACTGTTCACCATGGAAGTCTGCTCCTGGTATTAAAAGTGCATGTTTCAGTCTGCATGTCAGAATCTTTTAATGAAATAGAAGAGGATTTGAGAAGTCGCTCAAAATGTGCCCTCATTTTCTTTCTTCAGCATTAATCATAATTTCTATGGCAAAATGAACCCCCTCATTGTGTTCCTTTTTAAATTAAATGTTTTAAGTGTTACCAGTTTATTCCAATCAAGATGGCTTCAGGTGTGCCATACTTTTGTCATAATGAAGACAGTAAGCGCTCTGGTTGTTTTTAAGAACACTCTGGGACATTCTGTCATTGGGCTATACTTGGGCTTCATCTGGGTGATATTTGGGCTACATTTGGGCTCTTTTGTCTCTGGTGGCCATCTTGGGAGACTTATTTGTTATGAAGTTTCCTAATTTCCTCATTTACTGCAGTCTCCTCAGTAGGAAATACTTTCAGTTTTTTACTTTGATTCCATCAAGAAGGCCGATGTGTCACACATTTGCCATAAATTCAGAATGTTAGCACTCTTTTTGCTCATTAGATCACTGTAGTAAAGCTACTGCTCACCAGGAAAAACTGCCGCTGGTATTGAAAATTCTGAATGTTAGCACTCTAGTTGCTCATTAGATCACTGTAGTAAAACTACTGTTCACCATGGAAGTCTGCTCCTGGTATTGAAAGTGCATGTTTCAGTCTGCATGTCAGAATGTTTTAATGAAATAGAAGAGGATTTGAGAAGTCACTCAAAATGTGCCCTAATTTTTCTTTCTGCAGCACTAATCATACTTTTTATGGAAAAATGAACCCCCTCATTTTGTTCCTTTTTAAATTAAATGTTTTAAGAGTTACCACTTTAATCCAAGCAAGATGGCTTCAGGTGTGCCATACGTTTATCATAAGTAGGACTGTTAGCGCTCTAGTTGTTCTTTGGAACACTCTGGGAAGTTGCAGTAAGGAATCAACTGACAGTCTCTGCCCTTGTTGGATGTACATATTTTACTGAGAATGTCAGACTTCATTCTGACATGACTGAGAAAGATAATGTGAATTTACAGAAAATAAGCTCTCAGTTTAGCTTATAGATCACCTTCCAAACCTCTGTGGGAAAAGCCTGAGAAAATATTTTTCTCTCAATCATGATATCCCAGCAGAAGGCTTTTTCACATGGTGAAATCACCTTAGAACATACCACAATTCCTAAAATGAGTATGGTACCATCAACAAATGATTTATAATGTAACTAGAGTCTTAAAACCTTCTATTAACTGCAATGCTTTTTAATGAGGTGCTATCATGTATATTGGTCCCAAGATGGCTGCCAACACTTCTTGGATGAAGTGCTGACAGCCAATCAGATCTCAGGATGGGATGTGTGGTTAGGCTCCGCCCACATATATATATGATTTTACTTTTGATTTTCTCAGGAACTACTGAACAGATTGACACCAGACCTGCAAAAGGCACATCCCTGACCTGAGGACTACCTCTCTGCCAAATTTCAAGTATTTCTGTTCAGCCGTTCGGGCAGTACCTTGGACTAAAGGTCCCTATGGAAAATTGCATTTTGAAAATTTTGCGAGGATTCGTCAACCGGCGCCAAAGTTATTCCAAATAGAATGTTACGGATTTCCTATGGAAACACGGTCCTAACTATAACTATATGTATATATATATATATATAAGAAAACCAATCCTACTCCAAACGAAGAGGCACGTACTCAAAGTGTGCAAAGATAAGACTTCTTTATTGTTGTTCAGGTCTCCCACGACCCACGCATAAAAAGAGACGCGTTTATATATAGAGAGAGAGAGAGAGATGAAAGTGTTTGTTCACACATTTCAGCTAACAATGTAGAATAAAAACACCCCCAAAAAATAAGACCTAATAGGCAGTCTCACACTTGCACCTCGTAGACTTCAGCTCCTAATCGCCGTGAGTATGCGTCTTGCAGTCTTTCCTTCTAGACTGCTACTTCTGGCGAGGTCACAAGCAGTGCGAAAGCGGCTGTGTTTTCAGGGCTCAAACAGGGTCCGAGAGAAGGTGAAACACTTCTGCCGAGCCCACAAGCAGTGGAGAGTGGCTGTGTTTTCAGTGCTCAAACAGGGCCCGAGAGGAGATGAAACTCGAGCTGCTCACAAATCATCCTTCAAACTGAGGCGGCGACACCAAGAAAAGCAAACTAAAAAACATAACCATCTGCCACTATTCCTTCGGCAGAACCCAACACCAAAGAGGACCAGGTGAGGTAGCCCACCACTCCCTTCCCAGCTCCAAAAATAAGCCCCAGCACCACAGCTGCCAGCCCGCAGCCACCATTAATAATGGACTCAGTATAATAGCAGTCAGTGATAGCCTCCGTCCGACGATTAGGGCACCCTGTTCCGCTGCTTGAGTGTTTGTTGGCTGTCCACCCTCCTGGAAAGTGCCACTTTCAGAGTGTAGCAGCACTATGGATATTGCCCGCTTTGCTCCAATGGAAGTGCAGCAGCCCTGCTCAGAAGCAGTAGCAAAGGAGCAGTGCTCAGAAGTCCTGGCTCAGTCACATTCACAGTATGGCCTCTCTGCTGAGCAGCGCCACCACAGCCGCCGGCCCGCAGCCACCATTAATAATAGATCCAGTATAACAGCAGTCAGTGCTGGCCTCTGTCCGAGGATTAGGGCAGCCTATTCCGCTGCTTCAGTGTTCGTTGGCTGCCCACAGCAGCCCTGCTCAGAAGCGGTAGCAAAGGAGCACTGCTTGGATGTCCTGGTTCTGTCCCATTCACAGTATGGCCTCTATGCTTAGCAGCGCCACCACAGACGCCGGCCCGCAGCCACCGTTAATAATAGACCCAGTATAACGGCAGTCAGTGCTCATCTCCGTCCGAGGAGTAGGGCAGCCTATTCCACTGCTTCAGTGTTTGTTGGCTGCCCACAGCAGCCCTGCTCAGAAGCGGCAGCAAAGGAGCAGTGCTCAGAAGTCCTGGCTTAGTCCAGTCACAGTATGGCCTCTCTGCTGAGCAGTGCCACCACAGCCGCCAGCCCACAGCCACCATTAATAATAAACCCAGTATAACTGCAGGATTAGGGCAGCCTATTCCGCTGCTTCAGTGTTTGTTGGCTGCTCACCCTCCTGGGAAGTGCCAGTTTCAGAGTGTATTAGCACGGTGGTTAGTGCCCGGTTTGCTCCAATGGATGTTCATCAGCCCTGCTCAGAAGCAGTAGCAAAGGAACAGTGCTCGGAAGTCCTGGCTCAGTCCCATTATTTACCAAACAGGGGTGAAGCTTGAAAGGCACAGTACTTGGGCACCATTTGTTGTTCCACCGGAGGTAGGGGAGGCGGGGGAAAGCTATTGGACCAAAGGGTACTGTGTGTGCTATAGAGTACTACGTACAGCCTACGTGTAGCAAATGTTCCAAAGGCACATTAATTACACATCATAAGAAGTAAAAATAATGCATGGAGTTTTTATGTCATGTACTAATGTAAAAGGAAGCATCGGTCTGGATAGGGAAAGGGATGTGGCCTAATGGCTACAGCAGCCAACCTTGAAGCTGGGGAACAGGGTTCCAGTCTCGGCAGGGTTCCAGTCTCAGCAGGGACGTTCAACATCCTGTCATTTTGGCCAAATCACCAAATAATGTCCCTGTCCCTAAAAACAAATTTGCCTTTCTGTAACGTAACTGGTGCTCATATAAAATGATCTCATAGCTTTAGGTCTAGTTGCACTATATAAAACTCCCCCCCCCAAAAAAATCTCGATTCCAAAACACATGTCCACGCCCTGTACGTCTTACAAAGATGTGTATGGCCTAAGCCAATAGCACTTGCTAACAATGTAAATAGAAGCTGCACTCACTCTCAAAAAGGTTTTATATACTCTAACAGGTATTGTGGTGTTATGTTTTTCCAAGAAGAACGGCTCCGAGGGGCCTTTTAAAGGTGCCATAAATGATCGCATGTGTGGCTGCAGGGTGGCTGCTGCACCCAGATGCAGCAGGAGTCCTAAAGTTAGGAGTCCTAACTATACTACTACTAAACTGAGAAAAATCCTAATTTTAAGACTTTCGGTATTCACAGAAGGTATTTAGGAGTCCTAAAGTTAGGACTCCTAACTTCTGTGAATACCGAAGTAAGTGTCTTCTGTGAATACCAAAATGAGTAAGTGCCTTCTGTGAATACGAAAATGGTAGTAAGTTTAGGATTTTTTCTTAAGTTAGTTCTGTGAATCGGGCCCATGGAGTGTTGTACTAAATAGGGGAAAATATAGTAAGTGGGTACAGAAAACGGGGTTCACAAATACACATTGGCAGCTTTGGAGACTTTCCGGGTGTCTGATCACACAAGGAATTCGTGGTGTTTGAAGACACAGCTCTGTTGTGGTTGCTCAATGCAGTCGCGAGCCTGTTGCTGCTGCTCAATGCAGTCGCGAGCCCGCATAAAAGCGCACAATCTTTTTTTCTTATCACTGCAGGCTAGGTTCAGGGTCAGGTTGGGGGAGTGGCTAATTCATTCATCCTTTACCTTAGCTGTGGGTGACCGGGTCAAACGGGCTAAAATACAGTGTGCTCAATAATGCATATATCACACCACCTCTTACTCATCCCAAGACTCCTCCTACTGCTATAAGCCCCAAAACATCCCTCAACTATCCTTTTCAATCCAAATACCAGACTAATATGTCCCCCTCTCAAGTTAATTTCATATTTCACTATACTAATTCACCACTAATCCTTTCTGGGTTCCGGAGTAGCATGCTATTCAACGAAAAAGCACTTCAACACCTCATCAGAGTAGCAAGCGCTATATATATGCAAAACGTTTTCCCTCTTCTATCCCTCCACTACCTTTCTCAATCCTTCTCAGTATTACAATCCCAGCATAATGATATAATTTAGAACAAAGACCCGGTCATCCTCCAAAGCACAATTAAAAGGTATGCTCTCCTTTCACAGGTGCATCCTAAGTCTGAAACAATTTAAGTCATTTATTTGTTTCTGATCGGCAGCACAGAAGCATGTCCCCTGCCCACTCCCAGCAGAAAGAGAGAGTGGGAAACAGGGCAGTGGGGTGCAAGGTGGAGGAACTGCCATAGTTTGTAATAGCATGTAAACTTATTTTCTATAAATATGCCTATATATATTTTTTCACTGAAAGAAACATAGGATTTACAAAAGTTATAGTTAGAAATCAGTATTTAAAAAACCATAGAAATTAACTGAAAAAAACATAGGTTTCAGGGACATTATAGTTAGAAATTAGCATTTAAAAAACCATAGAAATTCACTGAAAAAACCATAGGTTTCAGGGACGTTATAGTTTGAAATTAGCATTTAAAAAACCTTTGGAATTCACTGAAAAAACAATAGGTTTCAGGGACGTTATAGTTAGAAATTAGCATTTAAAAAACCATTGAAATTTACTGAAAACCATAGGTTTCAGGCACATTATAGTTAGAAATTAGCAATTAAAAAACCATAGAAATTCACTGAAAAAACCATAGGTTTCAGGAATGTTATAGTTAGTTGGACATTTCACTCATACAAAACCATAGAAAATCTGGCGTTATAGTTAGTTCAGCTAACTATAACTCGCGACCCCGCAATGCACTGCTGATGACGTCACATATTACATCATTCATGACATGGTCAGTGACATCACTGATGACATCACTGATGACATCTCAAATGACATCACTGTTGACATCACAGATGACATTATCCACGTGAAACTCTGATGCACCTCCTCACACCCTAATATAAACCTTGATACACCCACTCTAAAATACAGACTATCATTTTCAAAACCATAGACACACCAATACCAGTTAGTACATACCCACTAACTAATTCCTAGGTCTACACACACATCCACTCATTCACCCATACAGTCACTCATACATGCAGTCAGCCATCAATACGGCATTATCATATGCACTCACATATTATCTATACAGACACTCACACACAGCCACTCATCCATAGAGTTACTCACACACCTAGTCAGTCATGCAAATAATCCATCACATTCCCATTTACTCACGTGTACAGTTATACACACACACCACCTCACTTATTCAAACACATACTAACACATATTTACACTCTTATACAATAACTAATACAAGCACACACTGATCCATATAGCCACTCTCACAATCACTCACTCTCACAAATAGTAATTTATACACTTCAACGTTCACATATACTGTCTTTCACATATGCAATTACTTACAAATGTACCACTCAGGTATCCATTCACTCACCAACACACCCATACACACACTCACCTACACATACAGCCCTTCACAGATGCACTCTTGAACCCATATACCCCGTGAATCATCAACCCACACATCTATGCAGAGTTACACCACCCACCCACCCACACAGACACTCAGGCACCCATACAGATACTCAGACAACCAATCAATAACCCATATAGATCCTCATTTAGCTACTCATCAACCCATGCAACCGCTTGCACACCAACTGACAAACTAAACTGTGTGAATGTCTGTATCAGTCACTAACACATGCATTCAGTAAGACACATTTAATCCCTCACTTATACAGTCAGTCACGCACCTACTAAATCATCCATCCAGACACTTACACACCCATTCATTCTTCAATACACCTTAGCATATATATAAAACATATTTAAACTTTATAGAAACACACAGTCACTGGATGATGTCATCAGTGATGTCATCAGTGATGTCATTTGAGATGTCATCAGTGATGTTACTGACCATGTCATGAATTATGTAATATGTGACGTCATCAGCAGTGCGAGTTATAGTTACCTGAACTAACTATAATGCCGGAATTTCTATGGTTTTGTACAAGTGAAATGTCCAACTATCTATAACGTTCCTGAAACCTATGGTTTTTTCAGTGAAAATACATATATATATATATATATATTCCAAAACACCATGCCCTCAGGTGAGGCAGTACATTCAGGGAATTAACACTTGCTATGTATCCCACAATGCAGCGTTTCAAACTCATTTGAGTTTTATTTGAATAAATAGTGGGAGTGTTAAGTGCCAAGGACAGTCGAGCCTCTGATGACGAGCGAACGGCTCAGAAACGCGCCAGGCGAAGAACGACTGACAAGCTCACACCGGCATTCTGATGTGTCTTCTACCCACTGGATTGCGGTGCTGCTCGTGTGCTGCCTCGCCTGAGGGCATGGTGTTTTGGAATTGATACGCGGCGGCCCTGCCGTGGAGGCATGCACCACCCCGATTTTATGGGGGTCACGGACTTGAAATCATTAAAGTCTGAGGTGAAGCAGCATCAAGGGATTAATGGACACACAGTATTCTGGGGCCCATTCGGGGCTTTTCATTCTTCAGCTGTGGCGCTCCCATTCAGGGAATTAACACTTACTATGTATCCCACAATGCAGCGTTTCAAACTCATTTGAGTTTTATTTGAATAAATAGTGGGAGTGTTAAGCGCCAAGGACAGTCGAGCCTCTGATGACGAGCGAACGGCTCAGAAACGCGTCAGGCGAAGAACGACTGACAAGCTCACACCGGCATGCTGATGTGTCTTCTACCCGCTGGATTGCGGTGCTGCTCGTGTGCTGCCTCGCCTGAGGGCATGGTGTTTTGGAATTGATACGCGGCGGCCCTGCCGTGGAGGCATGCACCACCCCAATTTTATGGGGGTCACGGACTTGAAATCACTAAAGTCTGAGGTGAAGCAGCATCAAGGGATTAATGGACACACAGTATTCTGGGGCCCATTCGGGGCTTTTCATTTTTCAGCTGTGGCGCTCCCATTCAGGGAATTAACACTTACTATGTATCCCACAATGCAGCGTTTCAAACTCATTTGAGTTTTATTTGAATAAATAGTGGGAGTGTTAAGCGCCAAGGACAGTCGAGCCTCTGATGACGAGCGAACGGCTCAGAAACGCGTCAGGCGAAGAACGACTGACAAGCTCACACCGGCATGAGGGCATGGTGTTTTGGAATATATATATATATATATATATATATATATATATATATATATATATATATATATATATATATCCAACAAACAGCCTCCGAGCATGGAGCCTCCGACCCTACAGAGCGGCCTCTCACAACGGGCACGGAGCAGCCCGTCAAATAATCCATTAAACACCACACAGAGGCCCAATACTGGATTTGCAGGCACTTTATTCACAGGCACAGCAGCGCAAAAGGTTCCCCATGTCCTTACGCGTTTCGGCGTCGTTCTGCCTTGTTCACAGGTGGGGGTCATTAATTGCAAGTGCGTTTGTGCGCGCCTTTTAAGCTTTAAGAAATCACATGACTTGACATTAAAATACAGTTCCCAGGGTGCAGTTCACTGGTAATGAGAATGTATTTCCCAGAGTCTTAGTGAATCCGAGTTCTTTTACGATAAATTCGTTTTCCTCGTTCAGTTCAAGCACCCAAAATTCAAGTGGCTAAAGTTTACTCACGCCGTCATGTTGTAATGCTGATTGATGGCCTGTGCTCAGATTTCATAGCTGCCTCGTGGAAAAAGCTCCAGCTCCAGCACGATCAGAGTGAAAGGTCATCCCACTCTGAATCTCTTCCTCAGCCAACTCCTTTTCACTATAGTAGCGCTCCTGCTTAGGCTTGGAATGGCGAGTGGGTCATGCTCCAAATAGAATTCAACAAACAGCCTCCGAGCATGGAGCCTCCGACCCTACAGAGCGGCCTCCCACAACGTGCACGGAGCAGCCCGTCAAATAATCCATTAAACACCACACAGAGGCCCAATACTGGATTTGCAGGCACTTTATTCACAGGCACAGCAGCACAAAAGGTTCCCCATGTCCTTACGCGTTTCGGTGTCGTTCTGCCTTGTTCACAGGTGGGGGTCATTAATTGCAAGTGCGTTTGTGCGCGCATTTTAAGCTTTAAGAAATCACATGACTTGACATTAAAATACAGTTCCCAGGGTGCAGTTCACTGGTAATGAGAATGTATTTCCCAGAGTCTTAGTGAATCTGAGTTCTTTTACGATAAATTCGTTTTCCTCGTTCAGTTCAAGCACCCAAAATTCAAGTGGCTAAAGTTTACTCACGCCGTCATGTTGTAATGCTGATTGATGGCCTGTGCTCAGATTTCATAGCTGCCTCGTGGAAAAAGCCCCAGCTCCAGCACGATCAGAGTGAAAGGTCATCCCACTCTGAATCTCTTCCTCAGCCAACTCCTTTTCACTATAGTAGCACTCCTGCTTAGGCTTGGAATGGCGAGTGGGTCATGCTCCAAATAGAATTCAACAAACAGCCTCCGAGCATGGAGCCTCCGACCCTACAGAGCGGCCTCTCACAACGGGCACGGAGCAGCCCGTCAAATAATCCATTAAACACCACACAGAGGCCCAATACTGGATTTGCAGGCACTTTATTCACAGGCACAGCAGCGCAAAATGTTCCCCATGTCCTTACGCGTTTCGGCGTCGTTCTGCCTTGTTCACAGGTGGGGGTCATTAATTGCAAGTGCGTTTGTGCGCGCCTTTTAAGCTTTAAGAAATCACATGACTTGACATTAAAATACAGTTCCCAGGGTGCAGTTCACTGGTAATGAGAATGTATTTCCCAGAGTCTTAGTGAATCCGAGTTCTTTTACGATAAATTCGCTTTCCTCGTTCAGTTCAAGCACCCAAAATTCAAGTGGCTAAAGTTTACTCACGCCGTCATGTTGTAATGCTGATTGATGGCCTGTGCTCAGATTTCATAGCTGCCTCGTGGAAAAAGCCCCAGCTCCAGCACGATCAGAGTGAAAGGTCATCCCACTCTGAATCTCTTCCTCAGCCAACTCCTTTTCACTATAGTAGCGCTCCTGCTTAGGCTTGGAATGGCGAGTGGGTCATGCTCCAAATAGAATTCAACAAACAGCCTCCGAGCATGGAGCCTCCGACCCTACAGAGCGGCCTCTCACAACGGGCACGGAGCAGCCCGTCAAATAATCCATTAAACACCACACAGAGGCCCAATACTGGATTTGCAGGCACTTTATTCACAGGCACAGCAGCGCAAAAGGTTCCCCATGTCCTTACGCGTTTCGGCGTCGTTCTGCCTTGTTCACAGGTGGGGGTCATTAATTGCAAGTGCGTTTGTGCGCGCCTTTTAAGCTTTAAGAAATCACATGACTTGACATTAAAATACAGTTCCCAGGGTGCAGTTCACTGGTAATGAGAATGTATTTCCCAGAGTCTTAGTGAATCCGAGTTCTTTTACGATAAATTCGTTTTCCTCGTTCAGTTCAAGCACCCAAAATTCAAGTGGCTAAAGTTTACTCACGCCGTCATGTTGTAATGCTGATTGATGGCCTGTGCTCAGATTTCATAGCTGCCTCGTGGAAAAAGCCCCAGCTCCAGCACGATCAGAGTGAAAGGTCATCCCACTCTGAATCTCTTCCTCAGCCAACTCCTTTTCACTATAGTAGCGCTCCTGCTTAGGCTTGGAATGGCGAGTGGGTCATGCTCCAAATAGAATTCAACAAACAGCCTCCGAGGCAGCTATGAAATCTGAGCACAGGCCATCAATCAGCATTACAACATGACGGTGTGAGTAAACTTTAGCCACTTGAATTTTGGGTGCTTGAACTGAACGAGGAAAACGAATTTATCGTAAAAGAACTCGGATTCACTAAGACTCTGGGAAATACATTCTCATTACCAGTGAACTGCACCCTGGGAACTGTATTTTAATGTCAAGTCATGTGATTTCTTAAAGCTTAAAAGGCGCGCACAAACGCACTTGCAATTAATGACCCCCACCTGTGAACAAGGCAGAACGACGCCGAAACGCGTAAGGACATGGGGAACCTTTTGCGCTGCTGTGCCTGTGAATAAAGTGCCTGCAAATCCAGTATTGGGCCTCTGTGTGGTGTTTAATGGATTATTTGACGGGCTGCTCCGTGCCCGTTGTGAGAGGCCGCTCTGTAGGGTCGGAGGCTCCATGCTCGGAGGCTGTTTGTTGAATTCTATTTGGAGCATGACCCACTCGCCATTCCAAGCCTAAGCAGGAGCGCTACTATAGTGAAAAGGAGTTGGCTGAGGAAGAGATTCAGAGTGGGATGACCTTTCACTCTGATCGTGCTGGAGCTGGGGCTTTTTCCACGAGGCAGCTATGAAATCTGAGCACAGGCCATCAATCAGCATTACAACATGACGGCGTGAGTAAACTTTAGCCACTTGAATTTTGGGTGCTTGAACTGAACGAGGAAAGCGAATTTATCGTAAAAGAACTCGGATTCACTAAGACTCTGGGAAATACATTCTCATTACCAGTGAACTGCACCCTGGGAACTGTATTTTAATGTCAAGTCATGTGATTTCTTAAAGCTTAAAAGGCGCGCACAAACGCACTTGCAATTAATGACCCCCACCTGTGAACAAGGCAGAACGACGCCGAAACGCGTAAGGACATGGGGAACCTTTTGCGCTGCTGTGCCTGTGAATAAAGTGCCTGCAAATCCAGTATTGGGCCTCTGTGTGGTGTTTAATGGATTATTTGACGGGCTGCTCCGTGCCCATTGTGAGAGGCCGCTCTGTAGGGTCGGAGGCTCCATGCTCGGAGGCTGTTTGTTGAATTCTATTTGGAGCATGACCCACTCGCCATTCCAAGCCTAAGCAGGAGCGCTACTATAGTGAAAAGGAGTTGGCTGAGGAAGAGATTCAGAGTGGGATGACCTTTCACTCTGATCGTGCTGGAGCTGGGGCTTTTTCCACGAGGCAGCTATGAAATCTGAGCACAGGCCATCAATCAGCATTACAACATGACGGCGTGAGTAAACTTTAGCCACTTGAATTTTGGGTGCTTGAACTGAACGAGGAAAACAAATTTATCGTAAAAGAACTCGGATTCACTAAGACTCTGGGAAATACATTCTCATTACCAGTGAACTGCACCCTGGGAACTGTATTTTAATGTCAAGTCATGTGATTTCTTAAAGCTTAAAAGGCGCGCACAAACGCACTTGCAATTAATGACCCCCACCTGTGAACAAGGCAGAACGACGCCGAAACGCGTAAGGACATGGGGAACCTTTTGCGCTGCTGTGCCTGTGAATAAAGTGCCTGCAAATCCAGTATTGGGCCTCTGTGTGGTGTTTAATGGATTATTTGACGGGCTGCTCCGTGCCCGTTGTGAGAGGCCGCTCTGTAGGGTCGGAGGCTCCATGCTCGGAGGCTGTTTGTTGAATTCTATTTGGAGCATGACCCACTCGCCATTCCAAGCCTAAGCAGGAGCGCTACTATAGTGAAAAAGAGTTGGCTGAGGAAGAGATTCAGAGTGGGATGACCTTTCACTCTGATCGTGCTGGAGCTGGGGCTTTTTCCACGAGGCAGCTATGAAATCTGAGCACAGGCCATCAATCAGCATTACAACATGACGGCGTGAGTAAACTTTAGCCACTTGAATTTTGGGTGCTTGAACTGAACGAGGAAAACGAATTTATCGTAAAAGAACTCGGATTCACTAAGACTCTGGGAAATACATTTTCATTACCAGTGAACTGCACCCTGGGAACTGTATTTTAATGTCAAGTCATGTGATTTCTTAAAGCTTAAAAGGCGCGCACAAACGCACTTGCAATTAATGACCCCCACCTGTGAACAAGGCAGAACGACGCCGAAACGGGTAAGGACATGGGGAACCTTTTGCGCTGCTGTGCCTGTGAATAAAGTGCCTGCAAATCCAGTATTGGGCCTCTGTGTGGTGTTTAATATATATATATATATATATATATATATATATATATATATATATATATATATATATATATTACCGACTGGCGGTCGCCAGTAGGTAGTTATAGTTAGGACCTATTATCCATAGGAAAATCGTAACATTCTATTCCCAATAACCTTGCCGCCGGTTGACGAATCTTCGCAAAATTTTCAAAACTAATGGACTGTTCCGGGCAGCTCCTATGCTGAAAGTTTGGGGGTGATTCATTAAGCGGGGTCCGAGAAAAAAGGAGTGTCCCAAAATGCATTTTCCCCATGTTATTTCCCCTTGGAAATTTTAGACACGGCTACAGCCTGAACTGCTGAATGGAATTACACCAAATTTTGCAAAAAGGTAGCCATTGGTTCAGAAAGCGCCCTTTTTTAGGTCTCGCCCATGCAGCGCGCATGCGCCTCATAGGAAAGAGACCTGTAGACATCGATTGCCTTTTTCAGACAAAACGTGCACGCGTTCCATTGCCTTTAATGGCAACGCGTGCACGTCTGGAGATTTACTTGCGGGAGTGAGCGGCGCCATGTGTTAGTAATTATCACAAACACATGGTGCCCCTGGCTCGCTCTGGCAAGGGAAACGCTTTGGTTGCTCTGGGTGTTTAACAGGATTGCTCATAATTGTTTCAGCGGGGTGTCTGCCTTTTCAGTGACACCACAGCTCTTTGATGTAGTACCAAATTTTACTACAAGCTTGCCTTAATGAGTCATTAACGATGCTCAACTTGCACAATGCTCAGCGGTGCGTGTTTGCTGCTTTAATGAAATAAGTAACATATGATTTGTGTTGTGTGCACAACTGTTTATTTCGTACACCGCTCACCACGCTAAAGTGTAGCTGCTTTCTTAGCGACACATTTTTGTTAGTTGGTTTAGAACAATACCAGCGGTGTAACTCCCATGCACATTTATCGATTTTATCCATGATATTTTACATTTCTTTCCACTGAATTGTTAATTGTGTTGTGTTCTTTCTGTGCTCATGTATGTAGACGTTTGGCCGGGCAAACAGCACACTCACCGTGTCTGTTGTCCTTTTGCCTCTTGTGCGGCACGCACTGCTACCCTTGGGTGAAATACTTTGAATGAGAGAGCATCACTGACACTTCACAGAAGGAAACGGAAGTATGGTAGAGGGTGTGACGCTGTGACCAGAGCTGTCGACTTTGGAACGGGAGCCAGGTTCGAATTCGGAAAAAAAGTTACCTTGTCTTATGTAACTGATGCTCATGTAAAGTGCCCCGATACCTGCGGGTCGAGCTAGCGCTATATGAACCTGCAAAAAACGTAAATGGGTGCACCTCTGTTTATTTTTATGTCGGGTTACAACCATGGGAGCCAGGTTCACAAATGTATTGGTACGGCGCAAAATACATTTCCCTATTTTGAATATAACTTGGTAAGACCTATAGAGAGTACTGGAATACACCAGGCTTAACCACTTCTGAAATGTGTTAATTGTGATAGATTTTAAGATCATTTCATGACATTATTTTCATTGCCATATCTCTGCCTTGTCTTTCACCCACACACTCGCTCCATCCTGCTCCCTTTCCTCTTCTGCTCACCCTGTGCCTCATCTGCTGCATGCCATCGCTGTACACTCATTCCCCCCTCTTCCATTTCTGTTCACAAATGTCCCCCGTTCATACACTACTGCCTCTTCCCTGCCCCATCTGAAGACTCACTGCTGTCTACACTCGCAGCCACTTCTGCTCATATACTGCCCTCACAGCTCCCTGTACATTTTCCTCACACACTACCCCTTCTCCTGTGCTCCTTTTTGTATATGATCAATCACTGCCCTCGCTGCTTCTTGCCCCTTTAATTCACACACTGCCCTGCCCCTCGCTTCCTTAGCTCCAGGCTATATTTCAAAAACATTACAACCCGCATGGCATTAAGCTGTGGGAAAATTATTTTCCATTTATAAATATCACACCATAATTCATAGAACCCGGATTTGTGGGATTTTCCAATAGCAAAGTGCACTTAAATGGAAATTCAGCAAGGGTGACATATTTTCCAAAGTTGTGAATATTAGGTATAGCCTGAGTTTGTATAATTTTAGCATGAGCTACCTACCCCATACAAATAGATGAATACTCACAAACATAGGCTTGTATATATTTAGATTTCTTCAGCAGGTGGGCTTGCGCCCAGGAAATGAAGTCGGTGTTAGTCTAGTGAGATTTACAAGTGACTTTCTTGGGTGGATGTGAATGGGAGACGCTTATCTCTAACAGAGGCGTATGTGAAGCACTTTTCCCTGGGGAACCATATTTTCCCTATAGAAAAAACAATTGTTACATTTACAATTTCACATGATATACTATTGTTTTCCAGCTACTGGAAAGTCTGCATGAGTGAGTTGTGCAGGTTGGAGCATTGAGAAAATCTATGATGGATTGAATGGAGCGGATCTATGGAATTTGTGTGGGAGAAATAATCCACCAATTTGCCATATGGGTGAAAGCTGACCATTTTTCAAATCACTGACATGCAAAGCAAAATTGAGGTATAAAAAATGCCTAAATTAACTGCAAGTAAACCTTGAGAAGCAGGCGGATTTCAGGTGTTTTGGGCAGCTCATGTATTTTATTGTGGGTCTCCCTGGCAGCAAGCTCATGGAGACTCACGCAAACAGCACATATTTTACAAACTGCCCACAGAATAGGCACTTATTTGCTGTCTCAAACCTTAATTTGCACCTATGGCAGGCAGAAACATATCAGCACGTTGTGATCCAATTTTTTTTTAGCAGGCCTTATCCACTTTTTCCTATTCTTTGTATACTGTCAATAAATCTTGCTGTGCTCCTAGCCTTGCTGTTCATGCCTTGCCTGTTACTGAAGCTCGTTGAAACATTTTCAGTATACTAAAGTCATATGCCTGATAGGAATGAAATAATGTACTTCAGTGAAACAGATGAACAAGGTTTTAATTTAGTATTACATTGGATAAATTGGTAATGGATTGGACCACTTTGTAAAATGTAAACAAGCATTGGCATAGCCATTAGGTCTCGCCTTTGGGACCTTATAAGTGTTGAACCATGCAACAGTTGGTGTTCTTGCACCAATGATATTGTGCTGCATAACTAAATACTTATAAGGCCCTGAAGGCGAGACCTATTGGCTATGCCAATGCTTGTTTTAAATGGTGTAAATCCATTCAGTAGTTCCTGAGAAATTCAAAAAATAGTGGTGAAAAAATCATTTTCCCATAGGAAACTTTAGACACTGTTATAGCAAAAACTGCTGAACGGAATTACACCAAATTTGGCAAAAAGGTACTGCTTGGCTCAGAAAGCGACCGTTTTAAAAATAGTGTAAATCCATTCAGTAGTTTGTGAGAAATTAAGAAATAAAGATAGTGATATCTAGAGGCACAGTGGATCCGCGCACCCTGCACGAACCCTGCGCGCATCCTCCCGATCACAAGCTTCATGTTAATTGGCTGTCAACACTCCAAACCAGGAAGTGTTGGCAGACATTTTGTGCCTCTGTAGAACAGAGGCAGAAGAAAACCGAAAAACAAATGTGGAAATCAGGAAAAGGGGGCAGGGTAGAAACACCCTGACCCCCTAGGTGTGCTTAGGGGGTCCCACAAGGGCCCCCAGGGCAAAAGAAAGCATTTTTTAAAAAAAAAATCGGCCAAAAACGCACCTGGTGCGTGGATACAGCTGCGAAAATGAAAAAACGAAGCGTGGACTCCCGTGCGCAAGTCCCGGGAGCATATGTAAATAGTATTTGCGGGGGCCCAGGGGGACTCCCGCAGCTCCGGGCTTCTTTCTGCTGCAGTACCAATTCAACACCACAATACTACCACTACTACTACCAGTAACACCACTAACAATGCTACCACTACCAAACCATCAAGAATGAATCCACAAATACCATTAATACCATCATCATTAACAATATAAGTACTAACACCACCACCAACAATGTTACCATGACCAATACTGCCAATGTTGCCATTACCAATATCGTCAACCCTATCACTACCAAGCAAAGTTCAAGTCAATAGGTTTCCATTTAATGTGCTATCCTATGAAAATATATTTTTTGAATACTTGTGTTTGCATGCATTATATGACATGATTTTGACAATGCTTGCTCTGTTTTTAATAACAAATTTTATTGGGTTTTAGTAATATATCTCGGCCATATCGGCCTACAAATAGCTATGGAAAATCAAAGGGTATATTCCCATAAACAACAAAAACACAAGACTTTCGCAGTCAATCCCCGAACACTACCCCACACCCCATATGTCACCAATAAAGCCTTCAGTTAAGTACATCATTGGACTTCATCTCATTTCCTCATGTCTTGGCAAGCTTAATGTTAAATTGCAGTTTCCAGCTGGGACTCCATAGTGTGAACAAGGGTCAAAACTATACTTCTATAGTCGGCACATCCCTGCCATATCTTAGGGTGTTTTTGCAGGCATCACTTAGCCTGAAACACAGCGACCTCCAGCCCCATACAATGATCCATCCCTCTTTTCCAGGTCCCTATTGTTGGCAAGGCATCAACTTTCCACAATCTAGCAATATTTTGTTTCGCAAGTGCGAAACCTAAGAACAGCAAGTGTCTTTAATACAGATTGCTTCCTATTCCCTCTGTGCTATGAAGCAAGCTCAGTTTAGGGTCTAGTGGGATCTCCTGGGAGAGGACCTCCCCAAGAGAGGATAACACCCCCCGTCAGAAGCATGTTAATACCATGCAACTCCTCACCGTGTGTGGGAAGGTGCCCACCACTACCCCACATGAAGACACAGGGAGGAGCTAATTACACCCATAACTGGATGAGGTGAAGACAGGATGAAGTTACTGCCCCACGCAGGCCTCAAGGGCCTCTGTCCAGTCATTGCCATCTATTGTATCTATATCCCCCTGCCATGCTGCTCTAAGGGCTGGTAGTGTGGTGGAACTATTTGTGATCAACAATTGTCATATTTGTATTAACATGTGAGTGTTCAAGTTGTCAATCATCAGTTTGCCCTCTAACAGGTTAAATTCTGGCATGTCTTGTAGGTCTCGCATAAAGGGGGATATGACATGGTGTAGCTGCAGGTATCCGTAAAACTGGCTATGGTTTAACTGGCAATCACTCTCTAGCTCCTGAAATGATTTTAGCACCATGCCCTTCATGACACCTCCCAATTTTGAGATCCCTATGTCATCCCACCTTTGGAACCCTCTCAATAAGGCCACTTGTCGAAGGAGGCTACCCTCCCTCAAGGGGGTTCTCTCTGTCAGTCTTCCCCACTAGCCCATCCATCAGCGGGACCACCTCCACGATAACCTGATTCATCAGGGGCAGGGGAACCAGCCCTCTCCCACTGTACAGGAGGTTCAGCAAAGATATGTCGCCCATCGTATCATAATGATAACTCCTTGGGATCGGCACAGAGCTCAGAATGGACCACCTCTTGATAGCTTCAAGTCTGAAAACTATAATAGTACATCCGTTTGAAGGGATTAGGTGAGGGAAGGAAAGGGAGGGAAAGCAGGAAAGGAGACCTAGAAAGAAACAAAACAATATATAATCACATATTCTTGTTATGGAACTATACAAATGTGTAATAATTTAGTAAATTACAGATCTACCTGTGAACAAACGAAAGTACACCTAGATCCAATATTTCCGGTCTTGGGAGTCCTACTTCAAACATATGAGGGTTGTAACTCAGATCCATAATATGATGTGCTAAAAAAGAGAGAACAAGAACAACAAAGTTAACTATTTCTTGTATCCAGAACGAAAAAGAGATATTCAATGTAAACTGGGAATATGCTATTTGCTTAAATTTAAAAAACCTGCCCATGCATACCACCCACGTAGCGTCACAACTTTACGCTCATTCTGGGTAAAGACAAGGCAGCAAAAACCCATGGAGTAAACACTATCACACAGTACACTACGCCGCACCACCCAACGCAGAGAATAACATGGCAAACAGGTGCTATGGAATCCAGAGACAACCGGGATGCTGAGATAGAACCATCCAGATCAGAATTAGTGGTGGCTAGTCAGGGGTCTCATACCACTCTTGAGCACAAGATTGAAGTGGTCTCCATTGACGTCAAACTCCTTAGAGCGGATTTGTGAAAGGTAGCAGACAAAGTGAAATTGGCAGAGGGCAACATAACTGAGCAACTGGGAAAAGTTTCATGGTCTTTCTGGATCGGAGGGTCAAGGACGCAGAGAGCCGCTCCCGATGGTGTAATATACAGTCCTAGTGTTCCCAGAGAGAGCGAATGGGACGGCAGCTGAGCGATTTCTTGAGAACTGGATATGGATGGAGCTTAAACCAAATGGCCTGTTTGATCTGTTCATGGTGGAATGGGCTCATAGACTCTGGCTCTGCCTCCACATCCTGGTGAGCCCCCACTAGCCAACATTGCCAAGATTTTAATGATCGGGACAGAGACTGCATCTTCCAAGTAAAGTCCTGCATCAGGTAAAAGACCAGAAGATTTTTAGGAATGGCTCAAAATCAAAGGCGAACCTGTAGACTCCTTGTCGGGAGCCTGCTTTTCTTGGTCCTGGGGAACACGTTCCTGCAGATTCTCACAGCGGCATCAAGGGAGGGCGATGAGCCCCAGCTCACATTCTCTGGGCCCTCAGAAACTAACATTCAGTGAAAACGGTACCATGCAGATAAGCACAGTGGACATGCCTGCCACTGAAAAGTGCTCGGAATGCCTCTACCTCCTGCCAGAGCTGAGACAGGGGCCTCTAACCTGTTGACGGACTTTGTGCCTAAAACCATGATTGCTCAGAGGTTGAGCCTGAAACTGTTTGAACAATGGGTTTCGAGGTGTATGGGTGTGTGGAATGATGGTTGGTGATGTCCTGAGTGCTTGCTCATTGCATAAATGCTGGTAATGGTCTCTAATATTCACCTTTGTGGTTGTGCATGACTTCATGGTTTGGCAATAGATGTGGATTGTGTCATAAAACCCGTTTTTAAAAAGGGGAACCGTGCGGATCCAGTGTGCTTCCGTCCGATCTCTCTGATAGAGGTAGAAGTAAAGGTGTTGGGTAGGGTTTTATTGAGGCACTTATTAGATTAGGCTACTAATAACAATACACTATCTGATGTACAGTATGGATTCAGGCTGGGACGTGGCACGATTGAACAGAATTTGAATCTATATTTGATAGCAAGTATATGGTGGCTAAAAAGGAAAGTATGCACTTAGCCTTCATGGACCTCAGCACAGCATTTGACATGGTGGTAAGATCTAAGCTATGGGCTGTGCTGAGGGACATGGGGATGGATGAAGCTATAGTTGCACTTTTGCACAATCTACATATGGGGCTCGAGGCAAGGGTAAGATTTGGCCCATCAGGAGAATGCACCAAGCACTTTAAGCTGGGGAGAGGGGTGCGTCAGGGTTGTATTTTAGCTCCTTTTCTTTTCATTGTATATATAAATGAATTAGATCAGTTTTTAAGAGATACCTGTAAAAATGTCCCAAGGATAGGACGCAGAACGGTACCCGCCTTCATTGCCGGACAGCTAATTGCTTGCAATCTTTACTGAACCATTTTTATGACTTTATGGAAAATGTGGGTCTAAAAATTAATTTTCCCAAATCATATACTATGACTTTAGACCCTAGAGGCACCAAGACTAGAAAATTAGTGATAAAGGATAACAAAATAGGTAAGGTGGATAGGTTTAGCTGTCTAGGAATACTGCTGGATGCGAGACTGTCCTGGGCGCCCTTATTGAAATTACACACTCAATCCTTCAATGGGGTGGCTCACAGCATTGATACCTTCTCTAGGCATTTAGGTCACTGTCACATAAAGTCCATACTACACATTTACAACGCTAAAGTGTGTCCTGGCTGTAACCTACATGGCAGAAATCTGGGGTTATAAATCTCCTATATTAAAACAAGCAGCAGAAAATAAATACCTAAGGAAATGTCCCATCAGAAATAGTTAATGAAGAGTTAGGGGCAGGCCACATAGCTGAATGTATACGCTTGTGCCCGATACTATTATGGTGCTCTATCCGGACTACAAAATTATTGGATTTTAATATCCTAATAGTAAGAGATTGTTTGAACTTGTACTTTAGTGATCGTATACCATAGCTGAGCTATATAAAAACTACCCTGTCTAATTTGGGCTTACTGCATGTCATTAACTCACCTGAGAAAATAACTAAATCAGTTACTGCAGAAGTTAAGAAGGTATTTTTAGAGCATACTCCAGAATTTAGACTGCAAGACTCACAGCGCAAACGCTGTTGCATACATCATACAATAATCAAAAGTAGTGAATGAATGGAACTCTAACACTAGACATGCCGGTGAACATTAGAAGACTTTTAACATATTTTAGACTGAATATGTTTCCACAGATTGTGGTAGGATGGCATAGGCAACAAGACCTTCCTGTATGTTCTTGTGATGAGTCTTCTGCACTAGAAATTTTACACATTGTACTAATGTGCCCTAAATGGGCCAATTTGTGTCAAAAGTATATAGTCCCTTTATTTGCACACTTGAGTTTTAAACAAGCGATACCTTCCCTTTTATATTTACAATTTTGGGAAAATTCTACTGTCTGCTGGTATGAGGCGAAATTTTTAATAGCAGTGTATTGTGCTTATGCTTGAAATTTAAATGGAGTGTATTTACTTAATGACATTATTTGCTGCTTGTACTATTTTTGCATGATTGTTTTATTGTACTTTTAGGATTGTCAAATACAATCGAATAAAGTAATTATTAAATTGATTTGAATAGGATTGATACAGGGAACTCTCATTCCTCAAATGCCACAAAATGGACTTTGCATGCCTGCAGGAGATCCACCTAGACCATACTGCTGCCACAAGATTAGCCAAGAAATGGCGGGCCAGGTGTATCATTCCTCTTTCTTTACATACGCTAGAGGCCCTTTCATATGGGTGGTTCCCTCTGTGTTCCTTTTTCTATCACATATGCTGATGCTGATATGGGGTTGCTGATATGTCCTGCTTTAAGATGGACGTGATCTTGCACTATTAAACACAGATGCCCCCAACATTGATGATCCTGCTTTCTTTCCCACTGTGTCAGCACTGATTACCCAAGTGCATCACTCGCCCTTTTTGTGGCTGAGGGATGTTAATTGTATTTTGGATCCTACTCTTGACATGATCCCTGCCTGGGAGGGCATGAAACCTAACATGACGACTACTCTTTGGGAGTTATGTCTAACATAGTACTAGTAGACATATGGCGCCTTCAGCACCCCTCGATCGCGGAGTATATAAACCTGCTCCTATGCAAAACACAACACTCATAGTAGATTAGACAGGGTACTGGTGGCTGGATTCCCTAGGCTAGAGGACATACATAAACTCACTTGCAGCGTTTTTTATCCAAACTCGCACCCGTCAGTTGTACATTGATGATCGGGGTCACAGGGCTTAGTTTGAGGTCTTGGAAGATCCCCGCAGATATCCTGGAGGACCCAGTAGGGTGGGAGGCATTATCGCTTTACCTGTCAGGCAAAATGTTTGGGATTAACCCTGCTGAGAGGACTAAGTCCAACATGACCCCTCTCCAGCTTAAAGCCAGGGGAAACAAATCAATTCCTTGATGGGATTTCTCTGTTAAGACGATAGAACATGGACCCTGGCTCTCTTCTGCTGAGGCCTGGGTCAGTTCTATGCCCCTCTGAATTCAGGTGAATCTCTTTGTCGACACTCTCCTGAGCCATTGAACTGGCCCACGGGGAACCCTTCTCATCACCTGTGGACTCCAACTGTGCCACATCTGACCTTAATTTGCTCATAGATGCATCCAAGTAGGAAGACAGTACCATCATAGGCAACAAAGTGATGTGGTCCATTCTATCCCTTGGAGCTAACATCTGTCCCCCAACCCAAGAAAAGGACTGCAGGCAACAGATGCCACTGTCAGCAGTTAGTGTCAACATCCAGACCCCAGGCCATCCAAGGGCCTCTGCCCTCTGTGGTTTCTCAGAGTGGGGGGGAGCAATAGCCCAGGTGTTATGCACCCTTTTTCCACTCTCCTTCCCATCAGTCCAGGGGTGTTAGCCTGAGACGGTCACTCGGCCCAGGATTTGTACAGTGAGGATGGGCAGGAGTCAGGGGTCTTTCACCTCCTGTTCTTCCATCTGGGCCTCTTTACCCTCCATTTGAGTGTGTTACGCCCAGATGCCAGAGCCTTCAGGGCACCTTAGGAGGCCACCTCTCCTAGATCTTCTATCACCGCTGGCAACTCGTTCCCCACAATACAGTCAATGGGCATCTGGGGACTAACTATGACCCTTCTCTGAGTCTCTTCTCTTTCCCACCCTACTCCAGGGAACCAGAGCCGCAGGGCAGACAAAGACGTGCCCCTGGTTATGGTTTACCTAACAACCCTGACCGGAGTACTGCTCTGGGGAAACTAGGCTTTCCAATACCATGGTCTGGCTATCCCGGTGTCGCTCAGAGCAGTGATAGGGACTCCATTCACCTTGATATGGTGGAAGTGATGACTCCCTCTTCATGGATCACCAGTCTACACTCTGAGTTCACTAGAGCATGATCTATCACCTGTACCCGGAGGATACCTACCCTTAGTGCCAAATTGGCCACCCCTGTAGAGTTCCCACCAGTGGCTTCTGTGGACAAACAGAGTATTCTTTGGGGCACTCCCAGGTACCTTTTTAAATACTCTGATGCTGACTCAGAGGTCTGCCTCCTCAACAAACTTCCTGGGATCAGTAAGCTGACTATCCACTAGCTGTTGGCAAATATTGAACATGTGCTCCCTCTAGATTAGGTGGTACAGCCCAGTAAAATCATTCACTTTGCTTCTCCTTGCCCAGCCCTTCAGTGCCTTGCTTGCATAATCTAATTCATCCAGGACTGATTTGGGAGCTTGTGGATGTCCCCGAACCTCTGATGGTTCTGGCAGCTGTTAGTGTCAACATCCAGACACCAGGCCATCCAAGGGCCTCTGCCCGCTGTGGTTTCTCGGAGTGGGTGGGGGGGTCAATAGCCCCATGAGTTATGCACCCTTTTCCACACTCCCTGAACCTCTGTTGGTTCTTCTCTAGGGTCAGTTGAAACCTAGCAGCAAGTACTATCTTCATGGTAGCATACCTGGTCTGATCCTTTGCCTCTCGTGTCAGACGTGTGTCCCTCTCCACTGTGGGCCTGTGTTTCCACAGACTACACCCTTGTACCTCTCTGGGATGTTATGTACCCTCAGTGCAACTTAATAAGCAGAAAACCACCTATCTATAGTATCATCTCCCACCACATAGTTAGGCAGCTATTGGGTTATGCGGACCCTCACCTCTCCAGATATAGTTGGTACACTGCCAGCATCACTGTTGGGTACTTAGGTTGCCTTGTCTTTAGCTTTAGCTACCTCATGCTCTAACAGTAATTGTATCTCAGCCAAGGCACTCTCAGCCTTCTCCTTTGACAAGGCTTCTCAGCCTTGCTAAGGCCCTCTCAGCTTCAGCCCTTTTCTCCTCCTTTTACAACCTTAAATTGGCCAGCTTGAGCTTCCTTGCTACCCTCCTGTTCTCCAACTCCTCTGGGGTCATGCCCGTGGAAGACATACTGCTCCCTGCACTGGTAGAGATTTCCAATCCTAGGAATAGGTTACCCTTCCTCAACAGGATGCATTCCAAGACCCTCCTGCCTCATTTCCCTTCCTAAATATACTCTCCCTCCTCATCATCTGTTGGTGACTGGTGTATCTCTTCCCGTGCCATTAGGGCCTTCTAGAGCTCTGCATTCCTGGTGCTTCATTTGGTGGCAGCCCCTCTCTCTTAGCAAAACTCCTTGAGCTCAGCCACAGTGGAGCTCTCCAGATTGGCAAGCTCAAACTCCATCTTTACATGTGTGACCACAGACACAGACACCCAGGTAGAGTAGAAATGAATTGAAGAAAAGGTCAACTAGGGATAATTTAAAACTCAAATTGGTCTTAGGTATGAGATGGGAGTGTCCACCAAATCATTGTATGGCATTGCACAAGAACAAGTCCTATCATCTTAGCTGATGACCAATGTTAGAAATTGGGTTACTGGTTGACTGGTGTGTGAGCCCTACTCAAACAGCATCCACATTCCTAGTCAGGGTAAGGCACAAGCAAACACCAAATTAACCTGTGCTCTACCCTTTAGTATCTTGGCACAGAGCAGCCAGGCTTAACTTAGAGGCAATGTGTAAGGTATTTGTCCAACACTTCAGACAGTAAAGCAGTCAAAACACCGAACAAACAGATCCCACACCAGGTTGGGGAAATAGAGATGAATTTAATAAATAGAACAAGTCCAAAACAAAAATATTTCAATCGTTAAAACCGGAGTGATGAATTTTTAAAGAACAAACTGTAAAATAGCACCTAAAAGAGGCCAACCGTGGCTATCTGGTCACGCTAGACTGGGTCAAAGTCAAAAGTTCAGGCCTCCCGCGATGGAGAATGGGACAGATCCAGTCCTAGTTTAGTCCCACTTGAGTTATACCTTCACAAGTTTTGTGCCAAGCTTCCTGTTGCCATTGGAAGGGTTACTGTGAGCAATTAGAGCGTCGCAGGCAGTAGTCAGTGTGGTGCGAAGAGGAGGCCAGGTGTCATGGACAGGCAGGCTGAAACTGCGTGTTGGTAGTCTTATGTGGCTGATCGATGCTTGCTGTGTGAAAAGTTGGGTGGGTGGCAACTCACACTGACTTTCGGTGCGAGCGGCATGATCTAGGTGCAAACAGGCTCATTCGCAGTTGTGAACAGCCCAAAAGCTTGATTTTCAGAACCAATGACTTGAGGGGCAACACTTGCTGGTCAGGAACTCGCTACAGCTGTCCCTAAGGCTCAGATGAGGGGACCAGAAGACTAGCTCTTGGAGTCACTCTGGGGTCCTGGGCTCAAGAGGAAGTTGCGGGTCCAGTTCTTCTTTCAAAGGAAAGAGAGCAGCAAGCAGCATTTCAGCACAGCAGGGCAGCTGTTCCTGTAGAACAGCAGTCCAGCAGTATGTCAGTCCTTGTAGCAGTAGAGCATTCCTGCCTGGCATCAGGGCCGGCTCCTTCATTATGGAGGAGCGGCGCCCTACTACTTTCTCACAGTGTGAGAAACAGAAACATAAAATTGTATTTTAAATACCATTTTATGTTTCTGCTTCTCGAGCTGCGAGTAAGCAGAATGATATGTCTGGTTTGGGGGGCAGTTGAGCGGGTCAGGGAGAAGTGGCTTGCCCAATGCTATGGGCTCTGACTGTTTGATAGGCCCTCTGGGGCCGACCAAACTAGTCATGCGCACTCTGCATTTTCTCTATTTAGGCTGCATGCAGCCTACATAGAGAAAATGGCCTCGCTACAGGCGTGTGCCTGTGCGCCGTCCGCACCAATCACAACACTGCCATTGCAGCGTTGTAATTGGCTTAGGGGAGGGGAGGGTGGATGCCTGCTTCCTGTTCCTGCCGGAGGAAGGAGAGCAGGAAAGCAGTAGGAAAAACCCAACCAGGAGGGGCGGCAGTGCGGGACCCAGTAAGGTAAGTTTTTTTTAAATCCCTTGCATGAACCCCCGTGCAACCCCCCCACACGCCCCCAAACCCGCTAGTCATGCGAGCCACAACTGCATGGCACAGTATCCACAGGTTCAGAAGTTTACTGAAGACTTGGTGTCTGAAGTCCTTCTTTTATACCCTGGTGCCCTGTTCTGGAAGGTGGGAGAAGCTTCTAGAGCAAATTGGGCAAACGGAGGTGCACTGAACACAATACAGGAAGTCCAATTATATTTTCTTTACTCTTGTCTTTCATTTCAAAATCGACAATAGTTCATAAAAACAGCCAGCGCTTTTAGTTCCCCAAAACCAGAAGTTTTTGAAACTTCATCAGGGCTGTAACAAATAACATAAAACATATGTAAGACACTAATAATGATGGACATAACTCATATTTATATAACAAGAGTTTTGACTTGTACATAAACTCATTAGTAAAATGAACCAAAAATTAAACACTAACAAAATAATTACAGGCACAGAACTAACATATTACATACATTCACATACATGATACACAATTAAAAACATACATTTCAGCTTTATTAGAGAAAACAGTATTAATTTAATCTAAGTTCAAATTCATTCTATATCTAAAATATTTACAATTTAAAACGTGAGATCAGAAAAGAGTGCACTTGAAGGATAGACGACATAGATGAACTATAAACAGACACTTATTTTGGAGGGAAAAAGGTAGAAAAAGTAAATAAGAAATAGGAAAAGAGATTTACTCATACTCAATGTCAATATTATTCCCGTATTGAGAATTTGTCAACATCAATATAAGGTGAGGGCATGCGATATTGGGGATATTATTGACATTGGGTATGAGTAAATCTCTTTTCCTCTTTCTTATTTACTTTTTCTACCTTTTTCCAACTAAGATTTAAATGAGCAAGCGGTGAGGCCGCGAGTGGTGCACGCGCGCGTGCCACAGCGAACCATGTGGTTTCAATTATTGCGCTTGTGTCTGGGCAGACAAACGCATAGGCCAATAGCGTGGGCCAAAAGGAAAAGCACACGCACAGCTTGTTGTGCTTGCTGTGCTGTGTGTATGTTGCCTTGTGATTGCCTGTTGTGCATCCCTGATGTCATGCTATATTTGCTATGTGATTGTTCTGCCTGTGCATGTGTTGTTTGTTTGCTGTGGCTGTGTTGTTCTGTGATGGTGCACTTCTTGTGCGTGTTGTGGAATGTTGTCTGTGCATTGTTCCTGAGTGATGAGGTTGTGCACTCCTGTTGTGTCTGTGCTCCCATTGCCTTTCCCCAGTTTAGTTGCACAGGGCATGTCTGTTGTTGTGGCTCAGTGTGTGTTTCAGTTGGGTTATGTGTTTGTCTGTTATATTTGTTTCCACATTTGTGGTGGCATCCCTGTGTGTGTGATGTTTGTGGCTAAGCCCAGGGTGTGTGGTTGTTTGTGTGTGTATTGCCTGTCAAGTATTGGCAGCCTTCAGTGTGTTTGGCACTGGTGTTGTGTGCTGCTGGTGTGAGGGGGTATGTGTGTAGATTCTTACTGGTGTTTGTCAGTCCTGAGGTTTGTAGATGGTCCCTGTGTGTAGTGCTGCTTGTGTACTCCTGTGAAGTAGTTGTATGTATGTGTGGCTGGCCCCACAAACATGGTCTGTTGAAAGTGTCAAAGACCGACTTGTAGTTTACTTATTGTAGGAGATCAAAGATGGCAGAATTGGAGTGCCAAAACAGAGCAGTGAAAATGTACTCAAGATTTTGGAAATATTTCAGTTTTTCATATTACAAATGTCCCAAATCTGGGTGAGATGTGCTGGGAGTATTCTCCCTTGATGTGCAAAATTGATATAATTTCCTTTTGTGTAATAGCGTGAAATTCTAGAGAATGTATGCAAACAAAAGTATAGATTTGGCCGAACTGCAGATGACATCTCAGAGTAGCCACGCCGCAGAGACGCCAAGGGAGCTGACACAACAGAGCCTAGTTGCACTGGAGCACTGTAGCATTGGAGTTGCAGGGGGCCAGAGGGAGCCAGGGTATAGGGGACGGACAGTGAGATGCAGCAATCCGAGGCTCCTAAACGAGCTTACCCTGTCTCAACCTGCTCCATGCTCCCTGTGTACAATTCTCAACGACTTTTAAGGGCATTCAATATGCTTGGAACTTTAAGAATAGGAAACTGGCTGGAGACTCTGGCTGAAATACTAATAAAACAAAAAAAGCTGTTTCTTTGCCTTAGCCTACCAATTCCGAAATGATAACCTGAGGGAAATGTCTTATAAGCACACTGGTTAACACTTTCACTAGTAAATGCCCGCTCTAGTGACAAAAATGCCCAACACGTGTATGATCTACTCATTCTTGAGTATAATTTGGGGGCACATTCAGAAAAATGACCCCAGATGATTGCTCAACTGTATACAGTGGCCAAGGCTACAGCAACAAGCATTTGCAATGCAATAGGTCTCGCATTTACGCAAGTTTGAACTTTTGAAAATGCAAATAACAATGCCTTTTATTTATTTTTTCGTTTTAAAAACATACATAAAAGGCATTGTCATTGTTAGAAATGGGGGTCTCTAGTTGGCACAGGTATACACTTGTGAGAAGCAGGGACTCTCAAGTCTAAGTCAGGATAAGGGGATCACCCTTTCAAATAACCCCTGCTCACCCTTTAGGTAGTGTGGCGCAAGCAGTCAAGACTATTCTCAGGGCGCTATAGGTTAAGCATTTGTGAACACATACAGTAATGCAATGACACACCACAAATGGACACCAGTCAAGGTTATATCAAAAATAGGTTTCTTTATGTAAGGCTTAGCACAAGACCAGAATAACGTTTTGAAATGACCACAGTATTATTTCAAGGTTCAATGTTCTTGCAAAAAGGCTTAAAATGCAAAAATAGGCTTCTTTTACTCAATTCTGCTTTTTTTCAGGCTTTGTACGGTTCGTACCTGGGTGTACGACTCGTCCGCATTAAAAACAAAGAAAGTACGAGTCAAACAATCGGTACGGACTCCGGGATCCGGGAACGGGCACACGGCGGTGCGAACTGAACAAAGTACCTTTAGTTCGTGGGGTCCGCGACGGACAGTGCGGGACAAGTTGATGGGTCCGGGTCGTAGTTCGGCAGCGTACTCGGTCTGGTCTGGTCGCGGCGTCGGGACGCGGCGTTGCTATGGGACCGTCAGGGGTACGGGCGGATGAGCCAGATCAGCTTGCAGAGTCCGTGGCATCGGCGTTCGGGCCGTACCTTCGGTGCGGATCAGCGGCGACACTTCTCGGCGCCGTACAGCGTACGGGGAGGATCAGCGTACAGCGGCTTTTCGGCTCTGAGTACGGCACGGTGCAGTACGTTGGCAGCGTGCGGACCGTACCTGCGGGACAGCGAAGCTTGAGTCCGGCGTACAGGGTTCGGCAGCCAGGGATGTACGTCTCGAATCGGCGGGAAAGGTTAGGTGCAATGCAGCCGGGAGGGATACGGTGCGTACTAACGCTTTTTGGTTCAGCGTAGACACACGGTGCCGGGCGGCAGAGACACGGCTTCGCGGCGGATGTAGTACGAGGCGTACTGGGGCCAAATCCAGCGGGAAACAAGCAAGAATTGTCCAGGCAACTCAGTTTTTGAAGGCAGATGAGTCCAATGGTCCTGGGACTCAGTTCAGGGGCAAGCTCTCTTCCAAGCCCTTGGAGATAGATGAAAAACAAAGTACAAAGTCTCTTTCAGTCTTTTCCTCTCCTTTCTCAGCAAGGCACCAACTGCAGGCCAATCCCCCAGGTCAGGGAAAGTAACTCCTCCTTCAGCTTCTTCCAGGTCCTTCTAGTCAGGCAGAGTTCCTTCGTGGTTCAATCAGGATCTGATTTCTTAGGAGCAAGGCTCCTACATTTATACCAAGTTTCTTTTGTCTTTACAGGCCAGGGGGGCCTTTGCATAATCCCAGTCCAGTTCTTTTCAGTGAGGAGCACTTTGTGTTTGAGACTCTGGCTTCTTCTTTCAGCAGGCAGGGCAGAGACATCAGATGCTCCCCAGGGGGTGGAGCCAGCATTGTGGAGGCAGAGCACTGTCCTATTCAGAGTCAAGGTGCACTCCTCCCACCCATCCTGGTGTAATCTTTCTATTTACCACCTGGCAGCCCCAGCCTGTCTCCTGGAACTTCCCAGCCCTGTCACTCAAGCTACACACAAAGAAGATAGCCCTCCCCTCCAGAGGCGGACTGAAATGGTTAAGCAAGCACATGCTAACTTTCTAAAAGTAGCATTTGCAAACACAGGATATTAAAATAAACTTTACTAAAAGAAATATTTTATTATTCTGAGCTCAGGCATACTAAACACGAATTTCTACCATGCATCCTGAGCCTGCTAGGATTATAGAGTGTTATAATCTAGCAGCCCATTCTGGCCTATGGAGAGCAGGTAGCCTTACAATAGTGAAAAACGAAAATGGCTGTAATTCACTATTAGGACATGCCACACACCTCAGGGCATGTCCTACCTTATCCTTACAATGCACCCTGCCCTAGGGCCTACCATAGGGGTGACTAATATGAAGGTAAGGGAAGGTTTAGGGACTGGCAAGTGGGGACACTTGCCCAGTCAGCATGACAGTACCAGACTGCATGCAGGTTCTGCAATGGCAGACCTTAGACACATTTTACCCCGCTGCTTCTGTGGGTGGCACAAGCAGTGCTGCACGCCCACTAGCAGCATTTGGAAATACAAGCCGGGACACCGGTAAGAACACGGCAGACGTCCATTAAGCCGAATGGGGCCGGTAAGATGGGGAAAGCGCCAAATGTACAGAAGGAGGGGGGAGAGACACAGACAGAGTCTCAGCTGACTTCTTCTTCACAAATCCCCGCAATGTTTAAGGCTAAACAGAAAGTGGGTATCCCTGTAGCCCCTGAGCTTACTGAGTCCACTGAGTTTACTGAGGAGGGACAGCACGGAACTCAGCAGCAGCAGCAATCGAGTTTGAATCCGGATCAGAATCAAAGCTCTTTGGACAGAGGGACTCTGGGAGATGTAGTCCAAGAAGGGCTAGGTCAAATTCAGAGCGCTGAAATGCGTCAGGCGCTATATCAGGCGCAGCAACTGCATAGTCAGAAGGGGAAGGAGAAAACCTCAGCAATATCATCCGTGGAGAGTGCAAACATAGCAAAGTCATTAAGAGCTAACCTTCTTGAGCCACCAGCGGGCATAGGGGAAGCACCGGATAAAGTATCCACTACAGAGGATTTTTTCTCCTTGTCCGATAGATCCTCAGTGGATAGCGCGGTCCAAGAGTGGCTGGAAGGGGCCAGTTTGGGGGGGGAGGAGGAGGTTGGAGGAGACCCTGCAGAGCCCCTGAGGAGCAGCGAGGAGATTAACAGTGGAGGGGTCTTGAGAGTATCTGAGGCTTCATTCATGTGGGATGATCAGAGCTCTCTGAGTTCTATTTTGTCATGTCTTCCTGGTAACCCAGTTGTGCCCTCACAAGGACAACAAAGGATGGAGGAGTCAACCCCTGGAGAGATTACCTTAGCGACTATTTATGATTTAATTATGACTCATGGGGCTGAGACTCAGACCGGTTTGCTACGCACTCAGAGTGCGTGTAAAAAGCTGCAAAATGCTGTAAGACGAATCGCAAAGACATGTGTGGATGTATCTACAAGGGTGACTGAGGCAGAGGCAAGGATCTCTACACTCGAGGATGAACTATCAGCCCAGAAAGAACTAACGCAGTCTCTTAAGGCACAGCGAGAGGACGTACGCTGGAAGATCTCTGACCTTGAAAATAGGTCTAGGCGTAATAATCTGAGGGTGCTGGGGATACCGGAGGGAAAGGAGGGTTCAGACACACTAAAGTTTATGGTGGGGTTATTAACAGAGGCTTTCCCGGAGCTGGGGCACTGGGAGTGGCAAAAAGAGGTTCAAAGGGCTCATAGATTTCCTTTTGTCCAGAAGAAGGGTCAGGTAGAATTCCCTAGGGCTATCTTGATATGTCTGAATAATTTCAGGGCGAGAGAGGAGTTATATGATCTGGCCCGCCCGAATAAGAGAAGAAATGCTGGGGGGTGTGAGTTTTTTGTTCAGCCAGATTATTGTCACGACACGGTGGAGCGTCGCTGGAGGTTAAGGCAGCTGATACCGGGTTTTCAAGCAAAGGGGGCCCAGGCGTTTTTACAGAACCCAGCTAAACTTAAAGTCATAAAGGGTGGTCATAGTCAGTTTTTTACGTCAGAAGTTAAGGCAAATGAATATCTTCAGTCAATGTGATGAGATGGGCAACTTGAGGATTATTGGTATAGCGATGTAGTATGAAGCGAGGTAGGCATGCAGTTAAAGGTATGTGTCTAACTATGCCAAATGCCTATGTATAGTCTGCCTTATTATTCTTCTTTGTTATTTGAGTACGGGGGGGGGGTGAAAGAGGTGGGGTCAAGCATGGGCTTACCATCAACAGGGACTTGTTCCCAACGCCTGTTGCGGGAGGTTCTGGGTGGGGGGGTGGGTGCTGGTGGTGGGGGGTGTGGTAAGGGGGGTAGGGGCTGGGTGGAAATCAATTCAGTGGGGCTGGAGGTAAAAAACAGCACAATGTCTTTGGAAAATGGTGATAGTATCAAATACAAGCAGAGCAAGCTATCTGATATAAGTGTGTCTTTTTTTTTCTTTCGTAAGAATTTTTTCTTTTGTTTGAATGATGAAATTAACTTGCTGCTCATTAAATATCTGTGGTCTAAATGATGTTAAGAAAAGACGAGTATTGGCCAGAATAGTCTATAAAAGCTCATGGGATCTGCTCTTTTTACAGGAAACACATATAGCATGGTCTAATAGGGCCTGGCTTGGCTCTTTGGGGCTCGAAGTGTTGGCATGCACATCGCAGGCAGTTAACCAAAAGGGGGTCGCAATTTTGGCCAAAAGGGGATTGTTGGAGGTTAAAAAATGTAAAGCGGATAAATTTGGGAGGTGGGTGCTAATGGAGGTAGTAATTTCACGGCAAGTAATGACGTTGTGTTCAATATACGCACCAAATGAAGACGACCCAGACTTTTTTCAGATAATTAATACAGAGCTGTCTAGCTATCCTCAGCCCATGCTGGTTTGTGGGGATTTAAATATACATATGTATCCACAATTGAATATAAGGACAACCAAAGCCTATAAGGGCAGGAAGCATAGAGCCTTTAAGAGCCTGCAGGCTCTGGTTCAAGATCAAGGTTTATATGATGTTTGGGAGGAACTAAAAACAGGGCAAGATGGGTTTACGTATTTTTCTGCCCCACACAAGATGATGGCAAGACTTGATTTATTTTTGGTTTCAGATGTTATATTATTGAGTGCGTCTATAAATGTTCCCCCCAAGATAATCTCAGATCATAGCCCCGTGGTAATGGAGTTTGAATGTGGCGGGTTAAAAGCCAAAGGAAGGAAATGGACTTTTGATAGGAAGTTATTGATGAATCATGATTATTGTAGCTGGATGGAACAGTGGATCCCGGATTTTATTCAGCTGAATACTGGATCTGCTAGGCCCGAGATTCTGTGGGATGCTTTTAAAGCGGGTATAAGAGGCGAGACAATAAGATTTGCATCAAGGAAGCGGAAGGAGGACCGTGTGAAATGTTTAAATGACCTGGCGGTCCTTTCGCTGCTGGAGCAGAAACTAGTTGCTGAGATAAAACTAGCTGGGAGAGTAACCGAGGCTCAAGCGGAAGTAGCTGCGTTTCGCTCAATTGTATATCAAGGATATGCTGATGAGGCAGCTGCCAAATATCAAGTTCACAGAAGGGAGTTTTATGAATATGGGGAAAAGGTCGGGAGTGTCTTGGCCAAAAGGCTTAGACAAAAGGAGGTCTATTCCAGGATATTAAAGATTAAGGATAGAGACGGGAACGTGCTAGAGACTCCCTCCCTAATTCTTGAGTCGTTTAAAAAGTATTATGAGAACTTATATACAGCAGAACTGGTTAGAGGAATTCAGCAATATTTGGAGGAAATGAGCCCCCTTGAGTTAGAACAGGGGGATAAAGAGGAATTGGTAGATGGGATATCCTGGGAGGAGATTGAGATCGCTATGCTTTCATTAGCCTCAGGGAAGGCGATGGGGTCGGATTCAATCCCGTTGGAGTTTTATACTAAGTTCAGGAAGAGGTTAGCTGGGTTATTTACTGTGGTGGTTGAGGCTGCATTTAGGGGGTTCCCCCCAGCCTCATGGTCAGAAACAGTAATAATAGTTTTTAAGAAGAAGGGAAAGGATCCTTGTGAGCACTCTTCATATCGTCCAATTTCCCTCATAAATGCCGACAATAAAATATACTCTAAATGCCTAGCAAGAAGACTGGGGTCGGTTATTACCCCCTTAGTTTCATTGCGTCAACATGGTTTTATTGCTGGGAGGGGTACTACGGACCACATTAGGCGGCTTATCTCGGTTTTCGATTGGGCACAGGCAACGGGGGCTCCTGTGGGGGCGGCCCTGTTGGATGCCGAAAAGGCATTCGACAGGGTCTCCTGGGAGTTTCTGTGGGCAGTGATGAGGTGGAAGTCCTTTCCCGAGAATTTTATAAGAGCAATACAGTCTATGTATTGTATGCCGAATGCGATAGTACGATTAGAGGGAGAAGAGTCTCAGAGGTTTGTGGTTAGCAGGGGCACGAGGCAGGGGTGCCCCTGCTCTCCACTTCTGTTTGCTCTATATATAGATCCTCTCATAAACAGATTGGAGGCTGATTCTGAAATCTGTCCGGTTAAAGCACATTTGTATTCAGTGAAAGTGTTGGCCTATGCAGATGATTTGGCGGTATTGTCTGCGGATATGGGGAAGGCCATGGAAAGAATTGTGGTAGTTACCAGAGATTTCGGTGCAGTATCAGGCTATAAACTGAACCTGGATAAGACACAGGTGTTACACACGGAGGTTGGGTTACCATTAGGGATCGATATATCCAAGGAGGCAATGTATTTAGGGGTGCTTATTTCTGTTAAGATCCAAGAGATACCAAGGATCAATGTTGATCCACTGATCACATCAGTCACTAATACCTTGGAGCGCATAAATAGGCTCCATTTATCTATATATGGAAGTGGGAATGTATTAAAGATGTCAATCTTCCCGAAGTTTCTATATCTGTTTCGGGCGATCCCAATTATGTTTCCTAACATTTTTTTTAAGAGAATGGAGCGTATGTGCTCACGGTTCGTTTGGGGGTATAGGCGCTCCAGAAGAGCGATGAAATGGCTATATTTGCCGGTAGAGCGGGGAGGTCTCGCTATTCCTAATTTTTATGCTTATTATTGTGCTTCATTGTTTCAATATATGGGGGTTATGTTATGTGGAAATACCGAGGTATTGGAGGCTGCCTTTTCTCCCTCAATATATGAATGGTGTCTTGGCGAATCGGCTCGAGGATTGTTGGTTAAAGTACTAGAGCCTAGTTACTATAAAAAGACTAGGTTTAAGATTTTACAGGCAGCATATGCAGTATGGAGGAGGGTCAGGAAGCAATTGGATATGCCCACTATTTTATGGTGTACACCTTTTGATTCGTATGTGTTGTCTTCCACTATATGTCATGATTCAGTTATGAGGAGGTGGTCACAGCAAGGTATAAGAGTAATAGGGGATCTTTTTGAAACTGGCAATATTCTTACTTTCTTATCGTTACAAGAGAAATTTGGGGTTGGCAGGGTGGATTTTTTAAAATATTTGCAACTTAGAAGCTATCTTCAAGCTGAAATTGCGAGGAAGAATTGTCAAGTGTCCCAGATTCGGATTTTGGAGTTGATAAAGTTTAAATCTAAAATCGGACAAATATATGAAGAATTTATGCTGAAGGAGCCTGATGATATCCACAAATTTGAGGTAATGTGGGAGGGGAAACTAACCTTGACTAATATTGATATTCAGTTGGCTTGGAGGACCGCTAATGCTATTTTGCTTTCTGGCAGTCTAAGAAGCCAAGCATATATGGCCGCGTTTAATCTATATTATACGCCGGCAAAGATTACAAAGTGGAAGGCGGGTAGGGGGACGAGCTGTGCTAGATGTGGGTTACATGCTGCAGACTCAATACATATGTTCTTTTCCTGTCCATCGCTTTCCCAACTTTTAATGGATATTGAACGTTTTATCTCAGGATCTTTGGGTATTTCGATTATGGTGACTGCACATTTGGTTCTGTTTGGAATAGAACACGGTGCGGAGGCGGGGAGTAAAACGGTTTCATACAGAGGATTTAAGTTCATATGTATGTCGGTGTTGAGGTTATGTATAACATCTCAGTGGTTAGATTCAGAACCCCCCTCATTTGATATTTGGAGGGCTAAGCTTATTTCATTGTATAACTTGGAAATGGCCCTGTATAAATTAAAAGGTAGGGTAAGAAGGAAGCTCGGGGTAGCAATATGGGAGCCGATCGCAAATTGGCTATAGAAAGGTATTTTTGACGATCAGCTTTGGGTCTGTTTGTAAAGTCAAGGATTATTTTTGTTGTATCTGATTGTATGTTTGTATACGTGCTTAATTTAAGGCTGTTTTTTCTGTATATTATGAAATCTATGTAACATTCTTGCCTCACTGAATTGAATAAAAAATCTTTAAAAAAAAAAAAAAAAAAAAAAAAAATGGAAATACAAGCCCTTGGCACCCCTGGTGCACTCTACTAGGGACTGATAGTAAACCAAATAAGCCAAACATGGAAGTCAATTCACATAATACATTTTACCATAGGGAGCACTTGCACTGTGGCACTGGATGGCAGTGGCACAGTGCCCTGAGCAGCTAACACCAGCACAAAAATACATTGAGGCACACACAAAAATGGAAGGGTGACCCACGCCAACGGTGCCAGGTCTAACAGTCATTTACAATGTCAATAGCTTAAACTTGCGTAACTGCGAGACCTATTGCATTGCAAATGCTTGTTGTAACCTGTATACCTGCAAAATTCTCATTTTCATTTTCTAAAACGACTGATTCTTCATGCAAGGCACAATACCTTGCCATTTTTTACCAAATCCTTGCCAGCCTTATGGGCCTGGCACTTTACAACTGCTACTTCTTTTGGTTTCTGAATTGCATTTATTTAATCCAATATATACATGATGTTTTTTATTGGAGCACCTGAGGCCGTCATAAATCCTCTCTGGAAAATTCTCTCTGGCATGATTTCTGACAAACCATAGCTGCCAGTAATCATGCACAACACCAAAACCATAATGGCTATCTGTATAATCATTATTTCCAAATTTTCTTACAAGCAGCAAGTTCTGGTTAAAGCAATTAATTCTTCTACTTATGCTGAGGTTATATCTGTTAAGGAGGATGCTTTTAATGTTTCTATGATAAAGCACACTGTATAGGCAGCTCTCAATCCTTCATATTGATCTCTCAAACAAGAATCATCAACAAACAATGTCAATTTTGATGATTTTAATGGAATTTTGTTAATGCCCAGTCTTGGTTTTGTACATAATTCATTCATCTCAATGCAGTCATGCTCCATTTCGATGTCAAGTCCACTAGTCATATCTTCACATTTGTCTGAAATCGGAAGCAGTCTTGCTGGATTCACAACATTGCATCTTCGAATAGATATATTCTCTGCTCTGGTAATCACGTACTCATCATGTTAACCTGCTATTTGTCATATGTTGTGTTTTTACTTGTGTCAAAACAATTAGTATTGAAAGCTGGATATAGACAATTAGAGTATAGCCCATTACAATTCCTTCACTTTGCTCAATTGCCAGACAAACTGCTGCAAGCAATTTGAACATCTTGGAAGATTTCCAGAAACTAGATTCAGCACATCTGAAAATTATGCCAATGGGTGCATGAATCATCCATGTATCTGTGTAATAATTGAAAGTGAACATCCGTCTTTCTCATCGGAAAACAAGTAGAACAACATATTGTAATCAGGCATCCCAAATGTGGGCGTATAACACAAACTCAATTTCTTAAATGCTTTGAGGCACTCTGTTAGAATTGGGAACCTCTGGTTGGCACAGGTATGCACTTGTGACAAGCAGGGACTCTTACTTCTAAGTCAGAGTAAGGGGATCACCCTTTCAAATAACCCCTGCTCACCCTTTAGGTAGTGTGGCGCAAGCAGTCAAGACTATTCTCAGGGCGCTATAGGTTAAGCATTTGTGAACACATACAGTAATACAAGGACACACCACAAATGGACACCAGTCAAGGTTATATCAAAAATCGGTTTCTTTATGTAAGGCTTAGCACAAGACCAGAATAACGATTAAAATGACCACAGTATTATTTTAAAGTTCAATGTTCTTGCAAAAAGGCTTAAAATGCAAAAATAGGCTTCTTTTACTCAATTCTGCTTCTTTTCAGGCTTTGTACGGTTTGGACCTGGGTGTACGACTCGTCAGCATTAAAACAAAGAAAGTACGAGTCAAACAATCGGTGCGGACTCCGGGGTCCGGGAGGTGCACATTGCGGTGCGAACTGAACAAAGTACCTTTAGTTCGTGGGGTCCGCGACGGACAGTGCGGGACAAGTTGATGGGTCCGGGTCGTAGTTCGTCAGCGTACTCAGTCTGGTCCGGTCGCGGCGTCGGGACGCGGCGTTGGTACGGGACCTTCAGGGGTACGGGCGGATGAGCCGGATCAGCTTGCAGAGTACGTGGCGTCGGCGTTCGGGCCGTACCTTCGGTGCGGATCAGCGGCGACACTTCTCGGCGCCGTACATACAGCGTACGGGGAGGATCAGCGTACCGCGGCTTTTCAGCTCTGAGTACGGCACGGTGCAGTACGTTGGCAGCGTACGGACCATACCTGCGGGACAGCGAAGCTTGAGTCCGGCGTACAGGGTTCGGCAGCCAGGGATGTACGTCTCGAATCGGCGGGGAAGGTTAGGTGCAATGCAGCCGGGAGGGATACGGTGCGTACTAACGCTTTTTGGTTCAGCGTAGACACACGGTGCCGGGCGGCAAAGACACGGCTTCGCGGCGGATGTAGTACGAGGCATACTGGGGTCAAATCCAGCGGGAAACAAGCAAGAATTGTCGAGGCAACTCAGAATTTGAAGGCAGATGAGTCCAATGGTCCTGGGACTCAGTTCAGGGGGCAAGCTCTCTTCCAAGCCCTTGGAGATAGATGAAAAACAAAGTGCAAAGTCTCTTTCAGTCTTTTCCTCTCCTTTCTCAGCCAGGCACCAACTGCAGGCCGATCCCCCAGGTCAGGGAAAGTTACTCCTCCTTCAGCTTCTTCCAGGTCCTTCTAGTCAGGCAGAGTTCCTTCGTGGTTCAATCAGGATCTGATTTCTTAGGAGCAGGGCTCCTACATTTATACCAAGTTTCTTTTGTCTTTACAGGCCAGGGGGGCCTTTGCATAACTCCAGTCCAGTTCTTTTCAGTGAGGAGCACTTTGTTGTTGGGACTCTGGCTTCCTCTTTCAGCAGGCAGGGCAGAGACATCAGACGCTCCCCAGGGGGTGGAGCCAGCATTGTGGTGGCAGAGCACTGCCCTATTCAGAGTCAAGGTGCACTCCTCCCACCCATCCTGGTGTAATCTTTCTATTCACCACCTGGCAGCCCCAGCCTGTCTCCTGGAACTTCCCAGCCCTGTCACTCAAGCTACACATAAAGAAGATAGCCCTCCCCTCCAGAGGCGGACTGAGATGGTTAGGCACGCAAAGGCTAACTTTCTAAAAGTAGCATTTGCAAACCCAGGATCTTAAAATAACCTTTACTAAAAGATGTATTTTATTATTCTGAGTTCAGGTATACTAAACATGAATTTCTACCATGCTTCCTGAGCCTGCTAGGATTATAAGGTGTTATAATCTAGCAGCCCATTATGGCCTATGGAGAGCAGGTAGCCTTGCAATAGTGAAAAACGAAAATGGCTGTAATTCACTATTAGGACATGCCACACACTTCAGGGCATGTCCTACCTTATCCTTACAATGCACCCTGCCCTAGGGCCTACCATAGGGGTAACTAACATGAAGGTAAGGGAAGGTTTAGGGACTGGCAAGTGGGGACACTTGCCCAGTCGGCATGACAGTACCAGACTGCATGCAGGTTCTGCAATGGCAGACCTTAGATATATTTTACCAGGCTGCTTCTGTGGGTGGCACAAGCAGTGCTGCAAGCCCACTAGCAGCATTTGGATATACAAGCCCTTGGCACCCCTGGTGCACTCTACTAGGGACTGATAGTAAACCAAATAAGCCAAACATGGAAGTCAATTCACATAATACATTTTACCATAGGGAGAGCATATGCACCTTAGCACTGATCAGCAGTGGTAAGGTGCCCAGAGTCATAAAACAGCCAACACCAGATCAGAAAAAATACAGGAGGAAGGCAAAAAGTTTAGGGATGACCGTGCAAAAAGGGCCAAGTCCAACACAACCCCCTTCCAGCCAAAATGCAGGGTAGACCAATCACCGCCGTGATGGTCTTCCCTGCTTGGGGCGATAGAACAAGGACCTCGCCCGCAACTGCAGGGGCAGACTCCAGTTCTATGCCAATCTGAACCTATTGGAATCCCTCTGTCCATACTCTCAGGGCCCACCAAGCCAATCCCTGGGGAACCCTTCTCCTCACCTGTGGACACCACCTGTGCAGCACCTTACCTTAACTGGCCCACAGGTGTGTCCCAACAGACAGACAGAAAAATGCTACAGTGGCCACTGACAGTAGTCAGGGATGAGACCCAGGCCGTATGCCTCTCAGGGCTCTCAAACCTCTGTGGTGCCAGGGAGCGGGGGGCAGTAGCCCCAGGTGCTTGGTACCCTTTGCCCATTCTCCCCCTTGTCAGGTCAGGTATGACATCCTGGCACTGACCCACCAGCCCCAGGACTGTACCCGGTGGCTGGACTAAAGACTGGGGTGGCCTCTCCCACACCCGGACCTCCCTCTTGGGGCTCTGTACCCTCCCAACTGGAGTGGTACCCCCTTCCATAATTGCCAGGGCACCTGGCGCAGGTGTCCTGCGCAATTCGCCCACCAGTTCAGGGGTTCTATCCTGCAACTGGGCGTCCAGGTCAGGGGGGACACCCTGAACCTGGCCCTCCAACCTAGGGCCTAAACCCTTCAGTTGAGCCGGGGTCAGAGGCGAGGACTCCCTCCCTCTGCACCCCCTTCCAGAGTACTGCCCACTCCCAACTGGCGTGGTACCTCTAGAAGCAACATGGGTCAGGACACTGATTACAGTTGTCCCACCCTCCAGGTCAGCCTGAACCTGGCTTCCCAACCCTGGGACCAACCCATGCGGTTGAACGTTTGCCTGGCGCACCAGGACTTCCCGGGGAGCACGCATGCCCCCCCTGAGGGTGACACATAACTCATGTGTCGTGTGACAGTCTGCCTGGCGCTGATCTCCCGACCCCTATCCATCTGACAGTGCCTGAAGATCCCCCAGGACAGAAGTGGTGTCACCATGGTCATTCACTGGTGACGCAGCCCTTCTGGCTGGCCCCTGACCCACTGGTTCTCCCACTGGGGACTCTTTCCCCCTCTCACCCCTCACTCTGGACTTCTGCACCCTCCCAACTGGAGCGGTACTGCCAGACACCAGAACCGAGGGAGGCCTGCTTACAGACACTCCCCATCCACTAGACACTAGGGAATCCCCCTCAACGGGCGGACCATCAGGACAGCCTAGGCTCTCCACCTGGTGTTCCCTTAAAGAACCATCCAGGCTCTGAGACTGGGTTTCGGGCACCTGGGGGCACGCAGCCCCACACTCACTCCTTCTCCACTGAGACAGGACGTGAGCCCCTACACCCCTCCCACTACCAGGGGACCTAGCTGGGCTACTCTGCACCACTTCCCTCACTCTGGGTTGGAAGATACCTGAGCCACTCCCCACGGGGTCACTCCCCAATGCCTCTCCACGCCCTCTGGAATCCACCAAAAGGTCTGCCTCCAATGTGGGCTCTCTGCGGTCAGAGAACTCACACTCTCACAGGTGTAGGCATAGCTCTGGAAAACAGGGACTTACAATATGCTCTCCCACAATTGGATCACACAGCCTCCTAGCAGGGTTAACCAAACTATCCTTCACCTTACCATCCAGAGCCTCACACACGTACTCCACACCACTCTCCTGAGACTGGGAAGACAGTATCTGACTGTCTCTGTCACACAACCCACACTATTCTGGGCGGTCTTCACACTCACCCACCAGGACTTCAATTTTGGGGGAACCCCTCTCCCTGCACCTCTCAGCTAGAGTCAGTAGAGTGTCCCTCTCGCTACTAGGACCATAAACCCCTGCGCCAGTTACCCTATTCCCTTCAGGGATACTGCGCACTACTGGAGCTACCTCATGCCCTTGAACCTCCTGGTGTATGTTAACCCCCTCCTTCAAGTCAGGCGCCACATCTCTGGGTGTGCGTACTACTCTCTCAGCACTAGAAAATTCAATATTGCTGCCACCAGAGGGAGAGTTGTCTAAACTCTTGCCTCGAAATCCAACTCCCTCATTTTTACCTCATGTTCCATGGCCAGCCTTTGTCTTTCCATTTCCATTCACAGTTTTGCCATCTCCACTTCATGTACTCTTGCAGCCCTCCTGTCGGCCATCTCCTCTGGCAACAGGCCTCTGCCAGGCTTAGAAGCACCTTCTGGGGGTGTCACCTCCATTGCATTCTCTGGGAACTTGGATTCGTACCAGGCCCTCAGTGCCTTTGTATACTGCTCCTTGTTTTTCAATCCAGTTTGGTTAATTCTGTACTTGGAGAGGTATCCTTTCAAGACTTTATTTGTGCACTTCAGTAGTGCCCTCTCCTCCCAATCTATGTCATCAACCTTAGAGAATATAGAGGACGCCCCGCCTCCATTGACTGAGCTAGGCATGGTTTCTTAAAGTGGAGATTCTTCAGCAAAACAAAAATCAATACTGTGTGGCTGCGTTATCGGTCTGAACTCACTACGTGGCGTTCACTCAATCACTGTACATGAATCACAAATGCAAATTCAAATCCTCACCGCTGACCACCAATGTTAGAATTGGGAATCTCTGGTTGGCACAGGTATGCACTTGTGACAAGCAGGGACTCTTACTTCTAAGTCAGAGTAAGGGGATCACCCTTTCAAATAACCCCTGCTCACCCTTTAGGTAGTGTGGCGCAAGCAGTCAAGACTATTCTCAGAGCGCTATAGGTTAAGCATTTGTGAACACATACAGTAATACAAGGACACACCACAAATGGACACCAGTCAAGGTTATATCAAAAATAGGTTTCTTTATGTAAGGCTTAGCACAAGACCAGAATAACGATTAAAATGACCACAGTATTATTTTAAAGTTCAATATTCTTGCAAAAAGGCTTAAAATGCAAAAATAGGCTTCTTTTACTCAATTCTGCTTCTTTTCAGGCGTTGTACGGTTTGGACCTGGGTGTACGACTCGTCAGCATTAAAACAAAGAAAGTACGAGTCAAACAATCGGTGCGGACTCCGGGGTCCGGGAGGTGCACACTGCGGTGCGAACTGAACAAAGTACCTTTAGTTCGTGGGGTCCGCGACGAACAGTGCGGGACAAGTTGATGGGTCCGGGTCGTAGTTCGGCAGCGTACTCGGTCTGGTCCGGTCGCGGCGTCGGGACGCGGCGTTGGTACGGGACCTTCAGGGGTACGGGTGGATGAGCCGAATCAGCTTGCAGAGTCCGTGGCGTCGGCGTTCGGGCCGTACCTTCGGTGCAGATCAGCGGCGACACTTCTCGGCGCCATGCAGCGTACGGGGAGCATCAGCGTACTGTGGCTTTTCGGCTCTGAGTACGGCACGGTGCAGTACGTTGGCAGTGTACGGACCGTACCTGCGGGACAGCGAAGCTTGAGTCCGGCGTACAGGGTTCGGCAGCCAGGGATGTACGTCTCGAATCGGCGGGTAAGGTTAGGTGCAATGCAGCCGGGAGGGATACGGTGCGTACTAACGCTTTTTGGTTCAGCGTAGACACACGGTGCCGGGCGGCAAAGACATGGCTTCGCGGTGGATGTAGTACGAGGCGTACTGGGGCCAAATCCAGCGGGAAACAAGCAAGAATTGTCCAGGCAACTCAGTTTTTGAAGGCAGATGAGTCCAATGGTCCTGGGACTCAGTTCAGGGGGCAAGCTCTCTTCCAAACCCTTGGAGATAGATGAAAAACAAAGTGCAAAGTCTCTTTCAGTCTTTTCCTCTCCTTTCTCAGCAAGGCACCAACTGCAGGCCAATCCCCCAGGTCAGGGAAAGTTACTCCTCCTTCAGCTTCTTCCAGGTCCTTCTAATCAGGCAGAGTTCCTTCGTGGTTCAATCAGGATCTGATTTCTTAGGAGCAGGGCTCCTACATTTATACCAAGTTTCTTTTGTCTTTACAGGCCAGGGGGGCCTTTGCATAACTCCAGTCCAGTTCTTTTCAGTGAGGAGCACTTTGTTGTTGGGACTCTGGCTTCCTCTTTCAGCAGGCAGGGCAGAGACATCAGACGCTCCCCAGGGGGTGGAGCCAGCATTGTGGTGGCAGAGCACTGCCCTATTCAGAGTCAAGGAGCACTCCTCCCACCCATCCTGGTGTAATCTTTCTATTCACCACCTGGCAGCCCCAGCCTGTCTCCTGGAACTTCCCAGCCCTGTCACTCAAGTTACACATAAAGAAGATAACCCTCCCCTCCAGAGGCGGACTGAGATGGTTAGGCACGCAAAGGCTAACTTTCTAAAAGTAGCATTTGCAAACCCAGGATCTTAAAATAACCTTTACTAAAAGATGTATTTTATTATTCTGAGTTCAGGCATACTAAACATGAATTTCTACCATGCTTCCTGAGCCTGCTAGGATTATAAGGTGTTTTAATCTAGCAGCCCATTCTGGCCTATGGAGAGCAGGTAGCCTTGCAATAGTGAAAAACGAAAATGGCTGTAATTCACTATTAGGACATGCCACACACTTCAGGGCATGTCCTACCTTATCCTTACAATACACCCTGCCCTAGGGCCTACCATAGGGGCGACTAACATGAAGGTAAGGGAAGGTTTAGGGACTGGCAAGTGGGGACACGTGCCCAGTCGACATGACAGTACCAGACTGCATGCAGGTTCTGCAATGGCAGACCTTAGATACATTTTACCAGGCTGCTTCTGTGGGTGGCACAACCAGTGCTGCAAGCCCACTAGCAGCATTTGGATATACAAGCCCTTGGCACCCCTGGTGCACTCTACTAGGGACTGATAGTAAACCAAATAAGCCAAACATGGAAGTCAATTCACATAATACAATTTACCATAGGGAGAGCATATGCACCTTAGCACTGATCAGCAGTGGTAAGGTGCCCAGAGTCATAAAACAGCCAACACCAGGTCAGAAAAAATACAGGAGGAAGGCAAAAAGTTTAGGGATGACCCTGCAAAAAGGGCCAAGTCCAACACACTCGTAATCAGATGGTACCCGATCTTGTATATCATTACAGGTTAGCCTTAGTAAAGGCTTGGCAATCAAGGAAACGTTTGGGACAATAATCAACCTTGAAACATCCAAAGCTCAGTCTGGGTGTTGGGTGACTCAATTTGAAAATTGCAGAAATACATTCCTTTGACACTTTTTGCATACCTTTTTCAACATGGTGTCCAAGCTAAAAAGCTTCCTTTTCACAATACTGCATTTTTGGTAGGGAGACCTTATGTCCATTTTCACCCAAATGGTTCAACAATGCAATGGTATCATGCTTACAATTCTCCTTTGTCCTAGATGCTATCGATACATTGTCTATATACTGGACCAGAGTTGAGTTACATGGAAATGTTAGACTCTCTAAATCTTTCTTGAGAATGTGTAAGAAAATTGATGGGCTCTCCATATAACCATGTGGGATTCTACACAAAAATGAGAACTTTATTCGAAACCTGAAATGCAGTCCTGCCAAGTACCATGCATCAGACGTTGGACTAATGCATTTTAATGAGGTTGTCCGCACCACTGCATTAAATTGCATTATCAATAATTTTTAGCACCTTTTTTCTGCCTGTGCATGTTGAGCCTGGTAAAGTAATCATGTAGTGACCATGACCAGCCTGTACAGACTGTACAGCAGCGTGACATCTGAGAGACTGTACTCAATGTCAGGGTAGAGCTGGGGCAGCCGGCTCTGAGTCCTACGCGGCCATGAGGGTGGGACAGGACAGCACATGATGTGCAGTGTGCATTGAGCAGGGCCCTGAGCCCAGAAGGTCAGACTTGGACTTTAAATTGCTGATCTCACAGAGGGCGCTTCAAGCCTTAAGTATGTTAATTTCTCCTGGCACTGCCTGCTCCACCCACCCTGTCGCACTGACTGCAGTACAGCTGCACCCTGTGACTGACTGTGTACAGTTCTCACACTGTCATTGTCACTGCTGGTGCTGTGATGTGCTCAGCTGTGTGTGCTGTTGAATGTAGGTGTGCAGATCGGCGTTTTAAAGTCAATAATTTTAGCAGCTGAGCTCAGCTACAGCCCACCTCACCACTGCTTGCCAAAAAAAACCTCTGCTGACTGCCAGTGTTTGTTTGAAGATGGTGCTGCAACAAACACTGTGTGCTTGTGGATGAGCGCAGCCGTGCTGGAGGTAACAGGACCGCGCCCTAACCGGAACATGCAATCGCTTTGAAAGGGTATATCATAGCCCTCGTCATATACAACCATTAATACAAAAAGCTGGACCAACAAGACAACATATAAAAGACTTTTGGGAAGGAGGTTAAGACGGTGCACCAAAAACAAAATTTTTGGGAAACAAAAGGGGCGCTTGAATTCGTTTTTTAACGCTTGCAGACTGTCTATTCCCCGACGTATACATCCATTTTCCAGTCGGAAGAAAGTATGCACCGTCTGGAATTCTGCAGTTACAAGCATTTAGGAATAAAATGTAATCGTTTGCCGCCTTTACTCAACACCTGAGAACCCCCGGTTACAAGATAAAATAAAAATATACTTTAAACAAGCCTTGAAAAAGTTACTCAAAGTAACGAAACACGTGTCGGCTGCTTCGATTCTCCACTACTTAGAAGGTTTCAGAAATAGGACCGTGCTATTTGACAACTGCACCTATGTCATGTTGTTCAAAATCATTGTTATAAGTGCACAAGATTCCCATGTACTCTTTATTGCTTGATTATGTGCTGCTTTGTTTAATCAACTATATGCTTCTTTGAAAATTTTGGATTAAAAATACAAAGCCATATAATATCTATGATTATTTGACCTATTTTTCCCTGTGAGTTAATACTTAGAACTATTGGAAAAATTGTGATTTCTATAATTAGCAATACTAATGAAGTTAAAAGAACAGACTGTATACAATAACTATTAGAGTGCCGAGGTACAATTGTCTAACAAAAGATTACAATAACGAGCTTCTCACGAAAACTCGTTAATTTCACATCCCTGGTAGTGGGATGTTTTCAGTACTTTGAGGGGCACCGCAATTTTGAAGATAACTGTGATAGACATATACTATTGAGAGACTGATGTGCGATTAGTTAAACCACCTCTACCGTGTTGGGATATTGTAAAGTTTATGTGGCACAGGATGCCTTTTGTGTGTGCTGTCCTTGCTCTTGGGCCCCAGAACCCCCTCACCTCAGATATTTCTCATTGTCAGCCCAAAAGTATTTATAAATTAAGTTGTTGTCAACAACTTTCGAGTAAGCATGCCCTCAGCTTGCACAATGTACAATGGGTCTAGGCTAGTATATGTGCACACTAACAAGTACAGGGCAGCGCATGTCTGCCAGTAGGGCTAAAACCTTTTCAATAGGAAAAAACACTTTGCATCTGTTGCTGTTTGAATAGTCTGCAAAGGTCTGTTCATGATACTAAATAGGACTGTAAACAAAATCATATGTTTTCCTTTGCAACATGACTTTCCACTTTTTCTTCACTTAAATTATTAGCTGCGGATCACTACTCGGTTCTATGCAGTTCTATGCAGAGGCGCAACTAGAGCCAAATTTCGGGGGGGGTGGCTACCAAAAATTTCGGGGGCGGGGGCTGAGTCTTCCAGCAATATGCAGAGTGGAGATGCAGGGGCTCTAAGAAGGGGTGAAAACAAAACAAAGCCTCTTAGCAAGTAAATGGTATTTTAAAGACCTGTGAAGTACTTGGGTGCGACTGTGTGTGTGCCCGGGAAGCTGTGTCAGCCGGGCTGACACACAACGGGGGTGGGGGGGCTGAAGCTCTTTGAGCTCAATGGGCGTTGCGGGCCTAATTCTTTGACACATTTAAAAGTGCTTTCTATTTACAGCTGCTTTGAAGTATTTATAGCTAAAGGCTCAAAATACCGACCTTAGGTGATTTTGTGAATGTTTGCACCAACCAGGATTTTAAAATACTGGTGGCACCGCTAAAAACCGGCAAGGTGGCCACTGTATCTGCCAGTGACTGCATTACACAGATGGACAACATTGATGTGCAGCTGCCATCAGTAAGCCCTGGAGTGGCCACAGAGCTGAGCTGAAGTGAAGGTGCAGCAACCAGGAAAGAAAGTGTAAAGCTGGGCCTTAGTCAGCAGCAGGCATCTCCCTTACAACAGCTCAGCTTACTGCAGCATTGCCACAGTGAGCTCACTTGCCCCCTTGCAGAACACAAGACAAAGACACTCTCTGGCTCGTCCTGGCAGAGAAGAGGATTTACATGTTGTCAGGACGCAGGTGAGTGCAGCACCATAGAGCAATGGGAGCGATTCGCTTAACCACACAACATTTTCTGTAACCCTTTTGTTGGTCTTTCATTTTCAGTTACCTTCATAAAAAATAGAAAATAAATAACCTGATGCAATTTTGAGTTCTTGTTAGAACTTATTGTTGCTCTAAAGAGTATAATTTCTGATGTCTTTCCATGCACTTCATTGTTGGTTTTATTTACACAGACGTGTCACTCGAAATGTCACACATTTATTCTTGAATGTTACTTATAATTACACTGAGCCCATGAAAATTCACACATAAGCGGTTTGAAAACTCGGCAGCTAAGGAACTGAGAATCCTCATCCATTCAAATTGAAAAGAACGCAAGGCACAACTCATGACTGTGTACCATGCTGCCTCTGCTGGAATCTAGGAACATATTACTGCTGGATTCAGTACCTGTTGAAAATTGAGTTACTGGTTGACTGGGTGGAAACCCTGGTCAAGCAGCAACCATAATCCCAGTCAGGTTAAGGCACAAGCAAACCCCAAATTAACCTGTGCTCAGCCCTCTGGTAGCTGGGCACAAAGCCGTCAGATTTAACTTAGAGGCAATGTGTAAAGTATTTGTGCATATACCAAAACAAAGAGAGAGAAAGGGAACTTCTTTGTCTCCACTCTTATTCCCCAGAAGTATGCATATAAACAACAAAAGAGTGAAGCCAGTATGTCAAGGGCTAGGGATAGGAATCACTCATGTTTTTTAAAAGGGTCCTCACTCACCAAGCTAGTTGGTGACATGCTTCATCATTGGACCCCCACCAGAGAGGACGAGTGCCTCTCCGGTGTGCTTCAACGCCTGATTACAGTGGAGCAGGATTTTTTGAGTGTTGTGTGCAAGTGATGGAGCAGTAAGTGGTGTTAAAATAGTCTTTACCAATCCTAAAAAAAAATGTCATGGTAGGGTAGTACGACTAGTTCAAAAAGTGTATGGTGGACGCTGCGAAAGATTAGATTGATCAGCCACATCCAGAATTAAAACATTAGGGCGACATGTTTCAGCCTCTGTTTGCCAGTTGCGAGGCTTTTCTCAGGACCAGAGACCATGGTGGTATGCACTCGCTAAGGTGCACCCTAACCTATGGCCAACTAAGGAACCGGATTAATCATGCTTTGAAAAATCACGCCTTCAGCACTTCTGAATGCATAGTAAATGTTTCAAAATTAAGCGGTATTACAGCATGGGTCCTGGCAGGGGGTGGTGACTGCAAGTCACATGTGCTTTTTAGCCAGCCGCCCGCGTTGCCTAGGTCGTGCCCGTCTACAGGACCTGAAGTATTTGTGCAACATTTCAAGCAGTAAAACAGTGAAAACACCAGACAAAAAAATCCCACACCAAGTTAGAAAAACAGAGCAACATTTAATAAATAAAACAAGACCAAAACTACAAAACTCTAATTGGTAGAACTGAAGTTATATATTTTTCAAGAATAAACTAGAATATAGCGCGTCAAAGCAGAAAGCGGCAATCTGGTCATGCTGGACTGGGTCAAAGTCAAATGTTCAGGCTTCTGGAACGCAGGTTGAATTCAGCCTCAGTTTAGTCCTGCTGAAGGTTTACCGTCTCAAGTTTTGTGCCAAGAGTCCCATTCACTTTCGGAGAGGGTCTCATGGGGCATCGTGGGCAGTGGTCGGTGTGACGCAAAGAGCAGGACAGGCATCTCAGACAGGTGGGCTAGAGCTTCGCATTGGCAGTGTGAGGATGTGGGCTGATTTTCAGAGTGGTGCGGTTCCAGTGCAAGTGGGCCAGTTTGTAGTCATGAAGAGCCCAAAAGCTTGATTTTAAGAGCTCGAGAGCCACACCAAGAGTCCAGCATCTGAGAGGCACCAATTGGGTATCATGAATTTGCTGAAAATGAGTACAGGAACTGATGGAGAGCCTTTTAGGTCCCTGAGGCTCAGATCACAAGGCCAGCACTTTCAGTCACACTTGGGTCCTCGGTCAAAATCAAGTTGCAGGTCCAGTACTTCTTCCCCAAGCAAGAGAGCAGCAGGTCAGCACAGCAGGGCTGCTGTTTCAATATTGTTTTTAAGAGAAGAGTATATGTCTTGGTAATCTCTCCCAATTGTTGTTAATTAAATTGTGGGTATTCTTCTCCCTGGAGAATAGGTCAACGCGTTTCAAACCCTCAGAGATTTACGGGGTTCTCCTCAGGACCAGTACTTGATCAATATCTATGAAAGGTAATGTGGGCTGTGTATTAGCTTTACACTGTCCCACATTACCTTTCACAGATATTGAGCAAGTCAATTTTGATCAACAATTTTGAGACAGCCACTCCCGGTAGATTACACCGGCAGGATAGAGTGTGTAGACAAACAAAAATGTAACATTTTGCCAGGTGTCACTATGGGGAAACAAACTTTACAATGCAGTCATTACACCTCAATACCTTTACAACGCAGTCGTTACAACGACCCCGTTGTTAGTACGCGATGCATTTACATTGCAAGTCTTTACAACAAATTCCACTAGGGGGGCGCTGAGGTATTGAAAATGAATTCCAACACCTTCCCCACTGTTGCACAAACTGGAGTAGGAATAGTAAATAATACTATTCCTGAGTCCAGCGCGCCCCCTAGTGGAAGTCGTTGTAAAGACTTGCGATGTAAATGCATCGAGTACTAACAACGCGGTCGTTGTAACGACCTCGTTGTAATAGCATGAGATATAATACATCGCGTAGTAAAGTGCTATATTCATCACTATGTCAGATGAAGGACTGGTCTGAATTAGCCAACATTTAGATTGTAGTTTTTGATTTTGATGGGATAACCACATTGTTCTCACTGTAATGGTTTTGTTTTTTTGTGATGTTTGTATTTGTTGCAATGTCAAATGTATTTTGAAGAGCACATATGATTTAGTTTTTTTCAAAAAATGTTTACCCTTTTCAAAAGACAATCAAGATGAAGCATGTGCATTTTTTGCATCTAATATAAAAAAAAAGTAAATGAAATACTAGGGCTAATAAAATAGGATTATTGGTCCTTTTGTTTGGTAAATGCAATCAATATTTGGCGACTAGATAATTTGTCAGTTCATAAAGTTTAAGGAGGCCCAATCTAGTTTGCGGCTAAGGGCCGAACCCCTTTCCACTACTGATAAAAAAACTTTCTAAAAGTGGTACCTTCAGAATTGGAATTTTAAATCTGTCTTCACCATAAGATATGATTTTAAATTATGATTCTAGAGACACCAACATGAAGCAGTTATCTCTTCCCATTTGGACAATACACTCATAAAATGTAGCAAGGCAACCACAAAAGTATCCTAAGGAAGAGATAGCAGTAGTGAAAAGTGAATTTAAGAGTATTTTACTACAAGGACATGTAGATCTTGAGATGACATGTCCTTCTTTTTAAATACTTTTCACCCCGCCCTCAGGGCAGTCCTAGGGCTATCTTATATATATATTATCTACTGGCGGTCGCCAGTAGATAGTTATAGTTAGGACCGTGTTTCCATAGGAAATCCGCAACATTCTATTTGGAATAACTTTGGCGCCGGTTGACGAATCCTCGCAAAATTTTCAAAATAGGTGGGGCGCTCCGCTCCTACCCTGAAAGTCTCAGGGGGATTCGTCAAGCGGGGGCTGAGAAAAAGGGGGGTCCCAAAATGCGTTTTCCCCATGCAATTTTCCATAGGGACCTTTAGTCCAAGGTACAGCCCGAACGGCTGAACAGAATTACTTGAAATTTGGCAGAGAGGTAGTCCTCAGGTCAGGGAAGTGCCCTTTGCAGGTCTGGTGTCAATCTGTTCAGTAGTTCCTGAGAAAATCAAAAGTAAATTCATATATATATGTGGGCGGAGCCTAACCACACATCTCATCCTGAGATCTGATTGGCTGTCAGCACTTCATCCCAGAAGTGTTGGCAGCCATCTTGGGACCAATATACATGATAGCACCTCATTAAAAAGTATTGCAGTTAATAGAAGGTTTTAAGACTTTAGTTACATTATAAATCATTTGTTGATGGTACCATACTCATTTTAGGAATTGTGGTATGTTCTAAGGTGATTTCACCATGTGAAAAAGCCTTTTGCTGGGATATCATGATTGAGAGAAAAATATTTTCTCAGGCTTTTCCCACAGAGGTTTGGAAGGTGATCTATAAGCTAAACTGAGAGCTTATTTTCTGTAAATTCACATTATCTTTCTCAGTCATGTGAGAATGAAGTCTGACATTCTCAGTAAAACATGTACATCCAACAAGGGCAGAGACTGTCAGTTGATTCCTTTGTGTTCTACTGCAGCTTCCCAGAGTGTTCCAAAGAACAACTAGAGCGCTAACAGTCCTACTTATGATAAACATATGGCACACCTGAAGCCATCTTGCTTGGATTAAAGTGGTAACTCTTAAAACATTTAATTTAAAAAGGAACAAAATGAGGGGGTTCATTTTTCCATAAAAAGTATGATTAGTGCTGCAGAAAGAAAAATTAGGGCACATTTTGAGTGACTTCTCAAATCCTCTGCTATTTCATTAAAAAATTCTGACATGCAGACTGAAACATGCACTTTCAATACCAGCAGCAGTTTTCCCTGGTGAACAGTAGTTTTACTACAGTGATCTAATGAGCAACTAGAGTGCTAACATTCAGAACGTATGGCAAATGTGTGACATATCTGAATACTTTCATGATGGAATCACAGTAAAAAACTGAAAGCATTTCCTACTGAGGAGACTGCAGTACATGAGGAAATTAGGACACTTCATAACAAATAAATCTCCCAAGATGGCCACTGGAGACAAAAGAGCCCAAATGTAGCCCAAAATCACCCAGATGTAGCCCAAATATAGCCCAATGACAGAAGTGAGCAAAACACTTATTATTTTGTGTTTTTGCAGTGTTATATAGTGCAGACTTGTCAGGTATTGGAGTGCTTTACATGAGCATTGGCTACATCACACAAGAACAAATTCATTTTGGTTGTAGACATGGGGAGACTAAGTGATTTGACCAGAATCACAGAATGTCGAGCTGAAGCAGAAACTCCAACCTGGTTCCCCAGTTGCAAAGTCTGCAGTTCTGGAAGTAACACCACATCCTCTCCCCTAAGTGCAATATTTAATCAAGTGGTCAACTGGATAAAAAAACATAAAGATAACAAATAATTTAAAAGTGCTTTGTCGCTATTTGAAAACTCAGAAAATATGTCCTTATTTTAGTCTTTTAGAGCACTAACCATAATTTTGATGCTAATAAGACCCTCTCATGTATGTAATTTCTAAAGGAAATGCTCTAGGTATTACAGTTTTGATTACATCAAGATGACGTCAGGCGTTCCACACTTTTGTACTAAATATAGAATGTTAGCAATCTAGTTGTTCATTAGGATACTGTTGAGAGGCAGAGGCCAGGGGCACGGACTCTAAAAATTGAAGGCAGGTAGGAGGGTGCAAAGGCAACAATTTAACCACACTGAGCAGGCAGGAAGGGCCGTGGCAGCACAACAGACTATGGAGGGCAGTGGAAAGGGGGGCAGGGGCAACAAACCAACAATACAGGACTTGCAAGAGAGGCTGTGGCAATGCAATAGACCATTGTGGGCAGAAGGAAGAGGCAATGGTAGTACAACCATACATGCCAACAGACCCGATTCAGCCAGGAAACGTCCAATGTTTTTAAGCTCAAATGGGCTTTATTTGATCTTTCTCCTGTCTACAATCTCCTCTTTTTCAATGTAACTCAAAGGGGAAAATCAATACCCCAGTTTTTTTCAAAATCTCCCTCTTACCAAGTTCAAAATGTTCGCAAGTATGGTACATTGGATCATGGAAGGAAATGGGGTAGGGACATGGACTTGGATAACAGAGGACAGGAGGGACATGGAGAGGTGCACCAAACTGACCCTGCAGGGCAGGCATCAGGGTTTGCAGCAGCACAATACACCACACAGGGCATGCGGGACGGGAGTGCAGCACAACAATCCATAGAAAGCAAGAGGGAGGGGACAGGACCATGCACAACAGAGAACAGAGGGGCAAGAGGCAATGGTAGCTAGCTGACCATAATGGACAGACAGGAGAGAAAGCTGCAGCATAACAGACCATAAAGGGCAGGAGGGACGGATCAGGGGCATTACAATGGAACAGACAAGCCAGGAGGGAGGGAGTAGGGGTCTGCACATGTAAACAGAGGGCTGGGGGCAAGGGGGCAGGGCAGGAGCAGCAAGATAGCCATGGAGGTCAGGCAGGATGGGCACTAAAAGCAAGACACACCATAAAGAGCAACACTGAGACTGTGATGGCATACACACAGACCATGGAGGGAAGGTGGGAGTGGGTCAGGGGCAGCTAACTGACCACACAGGGAAGGTGGGAGGGGCCATGGCAGCACAGAAGACCATGCATGGCAAGTGGGAGGGTTAGTGGCAGCACAATGGCTATGATGGGCAAGAAGGAGGGTGCAGGGGCATGCACAAAGGACGATGGAGGGTAGAAGGGAGGGTCAGGACCTGTGCACAGACAAGAAAGTTCAGGGGCAGGGGCCTCACAACAGACCGCACGGGGCAGGCAGGAGGAGCAGTTGCAGCACAACAGACCAGGGAGGGCAGAAGGGTGTGGCAGTACAATGGACCATGTAGGACAGGAGGAAGAGGATAGGGGAATGGCATGTGGACAGGCAGGGTGGAGGTGGCAGGGACAGGTTACAGTCATCTGACAATGCTAGGCAGGTGGGAGGGGAGTGGCAGCTCAACAGAACACTCAGAATAGATAGGAGTGGCAGGTCCATGGAACATGGTGGGCAAAAAGGATGGAGCAGGGCCATGTACAAAGACATCGGAGGGCAGGGGGAAGAAGAATAGGGGCAGGAAGCTAAGCACAGAGTTTAAGCAGGAGGTCAATGATAGGGCATAGAATTGGGCAATCGAGGGCAGGAGGAGTGGACTGGTACATCATACTAAATTGAGGGCAGTGGCAGCACATCAGACCATGCATGGCAGGAGGGAGGAGGCTAGTCCATTGATTCACACAACAGAGGATAGGGAGGAGGGGGATGGGGCAGCAAGCTAACTGTTCAGAAAAGGTGGGTATTAGGAACTTTATTGTTTTTAAAACGTGTGTCTGTGCGAACTACTTAAAATATGAACAAGTATGCAGCATAATCTCACTTTTATTCAGGAAGAAGAGGACGTTTGTGACTGTGACTCCGGGCTCACTTGGCAGAAACACCCCCTCACCCTCCACCCCCTATCGCAAAATGTAATGCCCGTGAAAAGGGTAGGTGAACACAGTGTTATATAGAACATAGTCCTGAGAGCACGATTGAAAATGAAAACTAGATATAGTGTATGGTATAAACTATGCACCAAAAAGTGTGATATAAGATGAACCGGGCGTGAAATATAATATGCAATACATTGTGCGCAATTACAGATTCATTGGAGAGCGCGAGATAGCACAGGCACTAGCGCGTGCTATGTGATATGCGCCTTGGAGTGTAATATGCACAGGGCAGTGTTGTGTAACCGAACTAGTCTCTAAAGTTGTAATATAAAATATGTGCTGGGGAGTGTAACGTTGCATATGCACTGTGACAAAGATATGGATCCCAGATTGTAATATGTATGGCATAGCACTGTGCGTTATAACATAGGCATCGAGGAAGGCACGTTAGATGGGGCAATATAACCCGTGCGAAGACAAGTGTGGCATGACATATTCACGGGGTGGTGTTACAGTGCACATGGGCTAGAGAGTGTCATAGCATATGCACTAGCTAGTGGAATACAACACAGAGGTGTGTGGCACTCAGCAGGCAATGGTGGGTGTAACACAGCATTGGGCTCTGCCAGGAGCGCGCTGTGACTCTCAAGTGATGTTCGTCCCCTTTCCAGAGAGTAAAATAAAAAGTATTACACATCCGGCAGTGGATGTGTGTTTTATTAACCGTGAGGGGGGTTTCTTGCATAGTTTTGGTCGAATTTCTGTCGAATCCCCTTTGAATGGCTTGGTGTGCATGTGTATTAAATGTGCCCGTCAATAGCTACCCTTGTTTGTATAAATAAACGACAAGGGTGTCTACCGGGATTAGGCACGGTAGGGCATCAGACATGTCAGAGCTTCACTAGTGGTGTAAATACATTCCACGTGGATTCATTGTATGCATAGTCGCCTTTTAATGAATATCACGCAAATCATCATGGTGATAGGTACGTACGGTTTGTCCAGCATGTCCTAGGTGTGTCTATAAATATATATTTTTTTAAAATAATAAAAAACAGTGGCCGGCCCTGGGGATTGGGGTCAAAAATATATAATTAGGAGACAGGCCCTGGGGGATGGGGTCATCAGGGCCAATAAATTAGAATAAGAAGGGGAACCACACAGCCCCCCTTCTTAAAAAATTAAAATAAATAAAAGACTGGCATCGTGCCGGAGGCCACGCCCCCTCCTTGCAGCACTCTGCAAACGCGCCCCCTGGCGAATTGTAAGTTGGGGAATTAATTCCTCTTCAATACTGAGGGTCCCTGAGGGCCAACTAGCCCAACAGGCATCTCCAGTATGCGCCAGGGAGCTGCGCTGCAGACAGGTGTTCTGAGGCCAAGCCCCTTTTTACACCTCTCTGCAACGCAGCTCTGTGGCGCTTACTGGAGGTACCTAGTGGTCTAGTTTGACCCTAGGGACCCTTAGGATTCAAGGGGACTTAATCTCTCAACTTAGAACAGCCACAGGGCGCGTTTACACAGTGGTGAAGGGAGGGGACGGGGCCTGAGGTGACGTGTGCAAACACGCACTATGGCACGTTTTAAATTGGGGATATAAATTCCCTTCAATACTGAGGGCCCCTGGGGGCTAACTAGCCCACCAAGTGCTTCCAGTAAGCGCCACTGAGCTGCATTGCAGAGAGGTGGTCCAGGCCGTGCCACTTTTTACACCTCTCTGCTACGCAGCTCTGTGGCACTTACTGGAGGTACCTAGTGGACTAGTTGGACCCTAGGGACCCTCAGGATTCAAATGAACTTAATCTCCCAACTAAAAACGGACACAGGGCGTGTTTACACAGTGGTGAAGGGAGGGGACGGGGCCTGAGTTAACATGTGCAAAAACGCCCTGTGGCCTGTTTTAAGAGGTAGTTTTAATCCCCCTGCCCTATTATATACTAGGGGCTTACAGAGGAGGTCATGCTAATCACAGGGGGACCCCAACGCATAATGTTCCCTAGTGTATGTAGGTGTTTTCACTGTATTCTGAGTGTCTTTTAACATAGCCATGGCTCTAGGACTGGTTAGTCAGACTCAGTTACCACCAGTATCCGTCTGAAAAAGTTGAGGGTACAGGATGATTTTGCAACAAGGCTTCTTTCTGCTCTTCTTTTTGTTCTTTCTGCACGTTATCCTTCTTCCTGCACTTTTCTTCGTCTTTGAGGACTTCTGTTGCTTCTTTCTGCACTTCTTTTTTTTCTTTCTGTGCATTTTTTCTTCTTTCTTCACATGTCCTATCTCTGTAGGCATAGTTAGAAATTAGCATTTAAAAAACCTTTGAAATTCACAGAAAAAACCATAGGTTTCAGGCACGTTATAGCTAGGAATTAGCATTTAAAAAACCTCAGAAATTCACTGAAAAAACCATAGGTTTCAGGGGTGTTAGCTGAACTAACTATAACGGGGGAATTTCAATGGTTTTGTACAAGTGAAAAAGTCCAGCTAACTATAACACCCATGAAACCTATGGTTTTTTCAGTGAATTTCTGAGGTTTTTTAAATGCTAATTCCTAACTATAACGTGCCTGAAACCTATGTTTTTTCTGTGAATATATATATATATATATATCATCCAATTCTGCTTCCCAGACGCGGCTGCCTCCTCGTGGCACCTGCCCCAGATAATACAGACACGGACCGTATTCTTTGTGCGAAAATTTATTAGCTTATCCGCATATTAGTCGCCATAACGTTTCGGCTCCACTTGAGCCTTGTTCACATGACAACATACAAATTCAAAACACTTCCTTAAATAGGAAAACAGATACTCTGCACGTGATACCATAGGGTTCAGCATAGACATAGAAGGCAGACTTATAGAAAATGGAAACCCATATACAAGACATCGTTTTGTGTAAATATGCCTTGTAAATTTGCGATGTTAGACTCATATTAACATTCAAAATTGGGCAGATATTATCATACAATACATACAGGAGTTTGTGCATGGAAAAACTAATATAAGCACTCTATGCAATAATGGCCATCCAAAGTTACTGCATCCTAAAAATGGTGCGTCGTAAACATTAGAATATTCAAGTTCCTATTAAAATTTCGATTGGGTACTTGTATGGCCAAATGGTTCCTGTAAATGTATAGAACCATCTAAAGTCTGTCCAGCTTTCAAATAACCGGATGAATCCCAATAAAATCCATGTCTAGCCACTCATAACCTATTTTAAGCTGCAGATCCCTGCAGCTATACACAAATGCGAGGGAGTCTACTAAAGTGCAAATAGTGCCAATAAATAATCATATCACCCAATAATTTAGTAATCATTCAATTTCCACAAATAACAATTCTTATAAAAAATATATATATGTAAACAGCATTGATAATATTCAAGTGTGAAAGTGCAAGAAATGTGCAAAGTTAGTGGAGATCAGCTGACTAATCCCAGTCACAAATATCTATTGCGATTTTCATAGACAGGCCTGACATGAGTAATCGCTAAAGCATCTAATAAGTTACTACCAACATTTTACTTGACGTTAATATACCTGAAGAGAGAACACAAAATAAAGGCTTGTACTGACACTGGTTTCCAAAATGTAAGAAATCTTTCACGGGGGTTTTTTTTTAGCTTAATTCAGTGCAAATATCTATGGGGTAACATAATATTTTAGGCTTTCTTGTATCACCACTCAGTACTGATGTAATTTAAATGTATGATATCTAGCTCAACTTTAAAATCATCCAAATAACAAAATACACAGTTTGACTGATAAAATATATTGATAGTAAAACAATAAATAGAATACAAATTGGTTAAAATTAATATCCCACAATAATAAAAACCATTAGTAAAATCCATTGTATAATAGGCTAGATTTGATAAATATACCCATAATTGATATATTGAACAGATTTTCTCACGTACTGACCTCCATAGAATATACAAATAATGAGAAGTGTGCTCCTAATGCAAAGTAGTATGTAAATCCTCAGTGACGTTAAGCCCACCCGGGGATTTGGAGTCAAGTCGGAGTATATATTTTGTTTCCAACTGTCTTAACATGGCTTCCCTATTCCCACCGCGTCTGCTAGCTGGTACTGAATCAATAACAAAGAAAGTCAATTCCTTGCTATTGCTACGATGTATATCCTTAAAATGGCGAGCCACTGGGTAGGTATTGTCCTGGTTTACAATTGCCCTTAAGTGCTGTAGGATTCGTTTATGTACCTCTAATTTAGTACTGCCTACATATCTTAGTGCACATGGACATTGGAGCACATAAACTGCATATTCCGTTTTGCAAGTTAAGATCTTCCCAATTTTGTGTTTTCTATCGCTAAAACCACCTTTATAGTGTTTGGTGTTGACCCCATGTGTACATGCTTTGCATGTTTTACATTTGAAAAAACCGCCATTCATTTGGAGCCAACTCGTCTTCTCCATAATTTCCGGATTAGTATCTACTATATGATCTTTCATGGAGAGTGCTCGACTGAACGTTACAGTTGCTCTACGAGGGAGGGTTGGGCCTAAAATAGGGTCACTCAATAGAATGGGCCAATTGCGGTTAAATATACGATAAAGTTCACGGTGTTGTTTGTTGAACCCAGTTATAATTCTAAATTCATTCAGTGGTTTAGAAATTGTTTGGGTTACTGTATTACTATTAATCGTATTGTCATATTTATTGAGTAACTCCTGTCTGGTTTTAGTTCGGGATTTACTCAAAGCTCTATCAATAATCTCTTCTGAGTAACCCCGTTGCAGAAATCTAATTTTGCTGGCTGCTTGGGCCACATCTAATTACATCTCATTACTGCACACTCGGCGCAGCCGTAGCATCTCACCATATGGAATACTGGTGATTAGATGCTGTGGATGGGCACTGGCCGCGTGTAAAATAGTATTTCCAGCCGTTTCTTTTCTAAATAGTTTTGTTTCAATAGCACCATTGGAGATATATACCTCCGTGTCCAAAAATGTAACATTGGACTGGCTCATAGTGACTGTAAAACTGAGATTGAAGTTATTGATATTGATGGACCTAACAAATTCCTCAGCAGCCTCCTTACTACCCCCCATACTACAAAAAGATCGTCAATGTAACGATACCACACAATTACATGCAAATCCATTATGTCACTATATTCAGTTCTGAGGACCAGTTCCTCCCAAGCTCCCATGTGCATATATATTTATTTATTTAACAGGAATGATTGACACTTGCAAAAGGTTTATTTTACCAGGTCGACATGGCAGGTTAAAACCTCACACACAGGCTCTGCAATGGCAGGTATGAGACATGTTTAAAAGACTACTTAAGTTGGTGGCATAATCAGTGCTGCATACCCACTAGTACCATTTAATTTAAATTTGCTAATTGCGTATTAGCCAATGTTTCCATGCATTGAGCAGAAGCATTTTTGCACTGGGTAGCAGTGGTAAAGTGAGCAGAGTTCTAAGGCAAACAAAATAAAGTCAGCAAAAACAGGAGGCCTGAAGGCAGAAAGTGGGGGGAAACTATCCCAAGGATGCCAGGTGTAACACTAGCCCCCCCCCCCCCATCTGAAAGTAGGGAGAACTACCCAACCCCTTGGGAATTCTTCAAACTAAGGTGGAAGAACATGGAGAGATCATCAGCATTGGCGAGGTAAATTCCAGAATGGTATTCCAGTGTAAAGTCCATTGTCTGTAGGGAGATGGGCCACCTCAACAGTTTGTGATTCTCCCTCCTCATCTGCATTAACCATCTGATGGGTCTGTTGTCTGTCTGAACCCGGAAGTGAGCGCCAAACAAGTATGATCTCAGCTACTTCAGGGCATAGACCACTGCAAAGGCTCCCCTCTCTATTGCACTCCACCTCCACCTGTGCAAATGAAGTAATCTCTTACTTGGGAGTGCAGAGACTCTGGGCCCTATGGTTATGATTGTATGTGGGATGTATGTGTTTTCCCCGAAACAAGTTGGTATTACCAGCAAAGTTTTGATAGTAGGATGAGGATGATGTGCCTTTTCTTGATCTGACCCACATTTCATGCCCTGATATTATGATGCATGTTGTTTTATGCCTTGCATTGTCAGGATAACTAATACTATTTCAGGAGTTGCACAGTATGCACAATATTTATGATTTATGTCATTTTTTGTCTATGTTTTATATACATTATAGTCTATTTTTATATAATACTGTGTGGAGTCTTGTTTGTGGTGTATTTATTGTGTTGCTGGTGTGTTGCATAAACACTTTACACATTGCCTCTGGGATAAGCCTTACTGCTCTTGCCAAGCTACCAAGAGTGTAAGCATGGGTTATCTTTGGTGTGTAACTTACTTGCCCTGACTAGAGTGGTGGGCTGTGCCTGGCATAACTTAGCCAACCAGAAACCCAATTTCTAACAGAGAAGCTGATACCCCTCAATGACCCATCCTGCTCCATGGAAGAAAGGAGGTTGAGGAGAGGTTTACTCTCCTCTTCCACCCTATTATCTGTGACTAGGAGCATAGCTTATTCAAACCTCTCAAAGAGGGGGCTTGAGGCGATTGACATGTAGGACCCCTTAAGGGTTCTTGGGAGTCTTGAGGTCCACCATGTAGGTGACATCACTCATACACTCCTTCACCTCATAAGGCTTAGACCAGTGGTCTTGCAGGGCCCGGGTCTCGCAGGCTCCATAAACCACAATTTTAGGCCATGCTGAAACTTGACGAAAGTGGCATTCTGGTCACAATGCCATTTTATGTCCTTCTGGCTGGCTTCTACATTTTCCTGTGCTTGCTTCCAGAAGTGCTTCATCTGGTTACAGTGTGCCAGTGTGTGGCTTACCATACCCTGGAGGCCTTCCTGGGAGCTTTCTCCAAGCCCTCCTTAACCAGACTGAGAGATCCTCTCACATGGTGCCTGTACAGAAGTTTAAAGGGGCTGAACACAACCCACTTCTAGGGTACCTCCCCGTAGGCAAATAAAAGGCATGGCAGGATGATGTTCCATTGACATCTTTTGGGATCCAACAGGCCATTTATCATACAGTTTACGGTTCCTTTTGAGCCTTCGAACAAGCCCATTGGTTTCAGGGTGGTAATAAGTGGAGAACTTGTTATCCTATACTCCTTCCACATGGCTTCCATGTACCCTGACATGAAATTAGTACCACTGTCTGACACTACCTCCTTGGGGAATTACACATGGGTAAGGATCCCCATCAGTACCCTGGACACTGCAGGTGCAGCCAATGTTCTCAGAGGGGTCGCCTTCATGTACCAAGTGGCATGGTCCACAAATTCCAGAATTAACCTGTTGCCCATGGCTGTCTTCGGGTCCAGAGGCCCAATAATGGCAATGCCCACCCTTTCAAAGAGGGTGTCAATGACAGGAAAAGCTTGCAGTGGAGCCTTGCGCTTCCCCACAACTTGCCCCGGGCCTGGAAATTAAGACATGACTTACAGAACACATTAGAGACTCTCCTCATTTTAGGTCAGTAAATGTGGGGGAAAAGTCTGTCAAAGGTTTTGTTCTGTCCAAAATGACCTGCCATGGGTACATCATGAGCCAGCTCCAGTAGGAAGTTCTTGTAGGACTCGGGGACCACCAACACAAGTTGCACCAGGCTCAGGAACCTTAAGCTCACTTTACAGGAGACCATCCTCCCAGTACATCAGGGGATCACTGGGCTAGTGGCGAGACCGAAGAGACTTGAAGGCTGTTCGTGAGCATGCCCAAGATTTTCTGACGCTGGTGAGCGTGAATGGCCACGCCCACACCTTGAGAAGATTCTCTACTCAAGAAGCAGCTAAATCTACTGTTTTTGATTTATTATTCTACTCCAGCGGATCATGCAAGTTGTTTTTTTGTGCAAGAAACCTATTTTTTCTTTTTTTTTAAAAAGAAGTACCTAAGAGATTCCAACTTTGTGTTCCTGTACAATAGCCTCCTCCCAGTGCTTTGGCCATCTCCTGGAAGGACTGCTGTTTGTCTGCTGCATGCATATCATTGGATTTAAGGACTTTATTTTTGTGATATCACAAGTAACTGTGGTATAAGGGCGGTGTTTGTTTGATAGAGAACATGCACCAGAATGTATTTGTACTTGTATTCCATTTTTAAAAGTTATTGTGGTGGGTGGTCTGCAATTTCAAAAGGGGCTTAGTTATTTCTGGCATTTAAATGGTATTTTTTGTAAAGGAAAAATTTGACCAGTTAAGTACATTTTCTCAATGTTTGTTAAGTTTACAGTGTTCATTTATTTTACTATGTGGCCTGACCTGCCAATGGGCAATCTAGCCAGTAGGCCTAGTACTAAACATGGACACATGAAACAATTATTTTTGTGGTATCTGCTGGTTTAAAACATAATTTTGGGCAGGGTGGCATTGGATGAAATTAAAAATGGGGGGGTTCTTTTTGTATTTCACATTTGGTCTTCAAAGAAGTATATAGGTGGGGTAATATTTGGTGCCTTGGGAGGATGTGTGTTGTTGTAAAATGTTTATAGCTCACTTAATCTTAGTTTTTGGCATTGCTGAATTAATAGTAGTGTTTTCTTCAGTGTTACCATGCCTCCTTTTATCTGGCCAGTGTGTATGTGTGAGTGTGTTTGACATAGGCCACCATTTGTCTTTGTTCTCCATGCTATGTGGCCAGGGTCCATTTCGGGTAGTCAGTGTCTATAGGCCTGCATGTGCTATTTGTTTTCCATGCCTTCTTGCTTGTTGTTTGTTATCGGTGACCATTTTGTGTAGCCATTAGACTTCGGCAGTGAACTTTGCTCCATTCGAGGAGTTTGTGGAGTTTTCTGCACTCCGCGGAGCTCGCAGAGTGCAGAAAACTCCACTTCACGATGTGTAGCGGAGTTTTTTTCCGCTAGCGATCGCGAATGGTAAGTTCGAGATCGCGAATGGTAAGTTCGCAAATGCAAGCTGCCGTTCGGATAGAATTTCTACCCGAGCGGCAGGAATACCAGCACAAACTGCAGTTCGCACTGCACTCCGCCACTCACGGAACTTTGCAGAGTTTTTTGTAACTTTGCGGAGCTCTGTGTAGCAAAACTCCGTGAACCACGCCCAGGCCTGGTAGCAATCAAATGTGCCTGCACGTGTTCTTTGTTTCAGCCATGCCTCCTTGCTTGCAGTTGTTGTTTGACCATGTGGCCAGCAGCCATTTTGTGTAGCCAGCCAATGTGCTTTTGCCATAGGCCTGCATGTGTCCTTCTTGTGGCCATGCCTTCTTGCTTGCTGTTGTTGGTTGACAATGTGGCAGGTGGCCATTCTGAGCAGGCAGTCAGTGTGCTTTTGTCATAGGCCTTCATGTGTTCTTTGTTGTGGCCATTCCTCCTTGCTTGCTGTTGTTGGTTGAACATGTGGTCAGCAGTCATTTTGTGCATCCACCCTTCTTTTTTTACTGTATTCACAGCCATTTTCTAGGTAGAATAATAGGAGAGGCCTATGCCTTTTTTGTGTTTATTTTTTTACTTTTCCCTGACGTCAGTTTAATAATATGCTTGATTTATTTTATTTTACATGTATTTTTCACCTGCATCTCCTTGCCTCTCAATGGGTTTCTCATAGTCTCCTAGTACACCAGCAATACTTTGATTATTTTATTTAATTTGTATTAATAAATTGTTATTTATATTTTATTTTTAAATGTTATTATATATTTTTTTGTTTACATATTTCCACCATCCTTCCACCCCTGGCCTGCCATAGGTGCACAGCCACACAACAGCATTAAGTTTTTAAGGATTATTCCATCTCTATGCTGTTATCCTGATTATGTTATGGTGGTGTGGCATGACTTTGGAATGGATAAACTGTTTGGTTGTTAATTATTTAGGATCATAACCTAAGTAACCACACTCAATATAATTGTCTTTACCAATTCAAAGTGCAACAATGCCACAAGTCACTAAATGTTTTTCTTGCTTGCTTTTAGGTGCCAAGAGACATCACCCACAGTGCTGTCAGACAGAAGCCCTGTACAAATGAAGGTGACCACACAACATGTGACGCGTCCTTCAATCTCTTCTGCATGTGCAGCTAAGTGCCACTGCCAACTGACAGCTTTAAGATGGCCCCAAAAAAGATGCTGCCAAGAAATTGGCTAGTGAAAAGAAGCAGCTTTCCACCACTGATGTGTCAAACAGAACCTTTTTCCAGAAACTTGTGCCTGCGGCACCAGCCTCTGGGGGAGCCAGCTGAGAGCAGAACTCCTGCATTAACGACAGCACCCCAACCTAAGCCCAAACCCATATCTGGCAGCCACTGCAATCATGGAAATGCCAACTAGCAGTGACATTGAATTGGATTGCTCTCCTTCACAAAGTAGAACCCAATCGTTTCAGGAAGCTGAGCAAAGTGGACAACAGTCACAACAAGCAATAGTAGATCTTCCTGCAGTAGGAGCAGAAAGAGGTTGAGTTTCCTGCTGAGCAAGAAGCTTCCTCTTTTAGAGCCATAGGCTTCCAGATCTCCAGCAAGAAAAATGAAGCCCACCTTATCCAAGTCCCCCTTCTGATGATCTTGACATGGATTGGACCCCAGCTGAGCCTGAAACACACAAGGAGAGGCAAGGGAAAAGCAAAGTTCCTGAAAGCCCTACAACCATGGACGGGGATGAGGATGACAAGCCAGTTATTGTCATGAAAGCTGGCCCAGAGAAGACTGTCAAAAACCCTCCTATACAAACTGCTCCGAGGGATGTGGCACTGATACCACCACCTGTTATTATCATTACAAAAAGGATCTAGAGGGATTAGGAAAGCCACAGGTTGTATCACTCCCTAATATTATAACTAAATCACACCTTGTACACCTTGCTATGGATAAAACAGGAAAAACTATATAGTAGTATTGATCTACATGTCATGAAAGTAGTCAAAGCGAAAAAAGAGAGGGGGAGAAATCCTTTCAGGATGAGAACCCTCACTCACCGGTGACATGCTTCATCATATGGGTTCCCTCCTCACACCTGGATGTAGAGGTCCAAGGTGCGGCTGCGACTCCCCAAACAGGGAGGAGCTGAGGTGTTTTCTCAAAGATGAGCAGTGAAGATAGGTGGTGAGGGGCAGAGTGCAAAAAAAGTTAAATGTAGTGGTGAATAAAATATCTCCAAAGGTCCACTCAAACTTTATTTGGTGGCCTTTAGGATTGGTTTAAAAAGAGGACTGGGTCCTCTTTTTAAACCTATCCTGAAGGCCACCAAATAAAGTTAGGGGAGTCGCAGCCTGCACCTGGGACCTCTACATCCAGATGTGAGGAGGGAACCCATATGAGGAGTTTGGTGGCCTTTAGGATAGGTTTAAAAAGAGGACTGGGTCCTCTTTTTAAACCTATCCTGAAGGCCAACAAATAAAGTTAGGGGAGTTACAGCCTGCACCTTGGACCTCTACATCCAGATGTGAGGAGGTAACCCATATGATGAAGCATGTCACCTCACGGTGGCAGTAAATATAGTTAAGGCCATGGCAGATGATAAATATTTCAAGGTCCTGTGTATACATTGCATCAACATCATTGTAAAGTGCTTTCTCAAAAACGAAGAACTCGTCAACAACTTACTAACCAACCACCTGCATTAGAATCAGCACTCATTTCAGCCATTCTTATAAAGCCCGGAAGCAGTGGAGGATCATTCAGCAAGCTAATAAAGTACCAATCAAAGCCCTCATACAGGAGGTGCCAACACCTTGGAACTCGACCTATTGCATGTTGCAATGTCTGTTTGAGCAGTACAACCGATCAATGAGTATGTCATGCAAAGAGGGGATGCAACTGGGAAAAGCTTGGTCACTGAGAAAAAGAAATGGGGCCAAGTCAAATGCCTGGCAGAGATGCTACTTCCTTTTGAGGTTTTTATAAGTAAGTCAACAAGGAGGACAGTACAATGGGCCACGCTATCCTTTTTTGCATCTGCTACAGCACCAGTTAAAAAAAGTATATGAAAGGTTTGCACTCACAGGTGTGAACAAAAATTAAGATGCACATTAGTTGGTTGAGGGCTTAATCCTTTGCTTAGCTGATAATCCAAGGTTGAAAAGAGACATTGTGTCATCCAAAGAGCAACTCTGTGCCACAATACATGATTCTTGGTACATAAATACTGACCACTTTTATTCCTATTTCAGAAGGGGATATTTCACAATAAAGACATACATTGTTGAGCAAGCGTGAGACCTGGAAGAAGTATGGCTGTAAGTTAGAAGTTCTGGGGTGCTGCCTTAAACTTCCAGAGAGGGCAGTCCTGTTGTTTCACTCTCACAGCAGCAAACTCCAGCAACAAGAACACCGGTGGCAACAACAACAGGAACAGAAGAATTGGCCCTAACATTGATGTATTGGTATGGGAAGATGCACGAATGACCACCAGGCTTGGAATAAAATATCTGACTTTTTTGGTACCAGTGTGTCTGCTGAGCATGTTTTCAGTACAACTGGTGCAGTTGTCACAGAGAAGGACCAGTCTCTCGCCTCAAAACATGGAGAGATTGACTACGATCAAAATGAACCAACACTTCATACCACAAAATTAAACCATTCCTCAAATACCACAGGATGAGGATGAGGGTGATTGGTCAGACTCAAGTATGTTAGCTGACCAACTTCTGGGCAAACCACCTGAGTTTGAGGATGAGCTCTACTTCTTTGACTGAGAGTAGGTCACCTTAGAACTTTTTAATTATTATTTACAGTTAACCTGCTTTGCAAACAAAAAAATGATATAGCCAGGGAAACATTATATATTTTATTTGTTTGTGTCTGACTGGCTTATTGAGCCCCACCTTTTTAGGCACATGTATGGCCAATTGGAGTTTGACCAGTGTGCAGTGAAGAATGCCGATTCTCATAGATTGATTGCATAGAGAATCGTGATTTTATTAAAGACAAGGAGGCTATCATTATGCATAAACACCTTTATTCGCCACCTCTGCAGCACTTCAAAGAACTCAGAATAGAACCAAACGTAAAAACACTAGAACAGAACACTAAAGTCCCATAAGATCCTGCTGTCCGCCATCTTCTTCCTCTTTTGTTTCATTCTTCTTCTCTCCACTCATTTTTCCCTCCATAAATAACTCTTAACCTCCAAATAAACATAATAATCCCAAACATCTTCAGTTATCTGCAAAGAAAACAATATCAAACATTCTTATAAATATATCTCAAACCTTTTTTTTTTTTTAATTCACAATCCAATCTTTATCATATAACAAACAACATACATCATAAATCTTTTAATCTTTAATTCCACACCCTCTACTTTGGGAGGGAGGGAGGGATAATGATAGCCTCCTTGTCTTTAATTAAATCACGATTCTCTATGCAATCAATCTATGAGAATCGGCATTTTATGGCAAGACAGGAGGCTATCATTATGCATGTTCAAAGCTTATTTAAAACTGTATTTGCAACATGCTCAATTGGCTTAAAATAAAATCTCCTAAAAACATCTGCGTTAGACCAATCTGCAGCCTTCAAGATATCACTCAGATTTCCTCCATTCACAAGAACCTTACTAGCCATAGCACCCCTTACCGAATGCGCTGTAAAACAACTCAAATTCACACCAGCTTCTTTCATGACTGCTCTAACCCACCTGGCTATAGTAGCTGTAGATACAGCTTTAAATGGCTTTACATACGAAATCAACAACTGATCCACTCCATCTGCTCTAAATTCCGCCATCCTACTCTCATATTCCTTAAGGCACCAGACAATACAAATTTTTGGAAACTCATCCAACCATGGATAAAAAACAGAACTAGACATAGTCTTAGTTCTCCTCCAAATTTCAAACATAACTCCCTGAGGTTGATAAAACCTACAACTCACGTCCAAGGCCTTTACATCTGAAATTCTTCTTATATAAACCAAACACAGCAAACACGCTAACTTCCAAGACAGTTCTCTCAAACCCAAAAACCTATTCCCTGGCCACTCTTCAAACAGTTTGAAAATCAAATTCACATCCCAAACTGAACCATACTTCGACTTCGGAGGCCTCCTCAACCTGATCCCCTTCATAATCCTGCAAACTACTGGACTCCTGCCTACTGAACAGCCCTGAATCAAAACATGCCCAGCTGAGATCGCTGAACGATAACAATTAATAGTCCTGTAAGATAGACCCTTCTCGAACAATTCCGCTAAAAAATTCGCAACCTTCATCTCATCAGCCTCCAAGGGATCCAAATCCCTTTCCAAGCACCAACGTGACTAAACTGACCACACTCCCCTATACTTCTTCCTCGTGCCTGGTGCCCACGACTCTCTGAGTAAATCTGAAGCTGTTCCCGAAAGATCTGCGAATCCATCGGATCCCCTGATATCTTCCAAACTAGAAGGTTCAGCGAACCCTCTTGAACCAAAGGATGATCTTCTCCTCCTTGTCCCATTAACATCCCACTGTATGCTTGAATCAAAAAAGGTCTTTCTACCGTCATCTCCAGAACTGAAGGGAACCAAACTTGACTTATCCAAAAAGGAGTCACCAAGACAATTTGTACAACCTGTCTCCTCACCTCCAGCAACACCCTTTGAATCATAGAAAAAGGAGGAAAAGCATAACACCTTCTCCCTTTCCAAATCTGTTTGAACGCATCCACAGCTAGAGCTCCCGGATCCGGCCTCCAGCTGAAATACTCCTCCAACTGGAAAGTTAGTCTGGAGGCAAACAGATCTAGATCCAGTGGACCAAACTGTACTTGTATTTCCTGAAACGCCTCCCTGTCCAACATCCAGTCGCTGAAATCTATCAGATTCCTTGAATACCAATCCGCCTCTAAATTTTCCTGACCCGGAAGATATTGTGCTTGTAGATTTATTTTTTGCTCCAAACAATACTCCCATATCTCTTTTGCAATCTCTGATAACTTCTTTGATCTGCTTCCCCCTAGCTTGTTTATATATGTTACTGCGGTAACATTGTCCATCTTCAATAATACAGAATTTCCACGGAACATACTCCTGAAACTTCGCAATGCAAATTGCCCTGCCTTCATTTCTAAATAATTTATATGTTCCTTCCTCTCTGCCGAATTCCAAACTCCACCAGTCACCTGATTCATGCATGCAGCCCCCCAACCAAGTTGACCTGCGTCCGTCTCCAATACAAAGTCTGCCCTCATACCAAAGATCGCGCAGTCAAATTCTCCATCCACCAACTCAACTCTATCCTTGCTTCTTCCGACATTCTTACTCGTTCCCCATACCATAAACCAGCAGCAAGATTTGATGTCTTCATACGTTGTAATGCCCTGTAATGTAAAGGTCCCGGAAACACTGCCTGAATTGATGAGGACAAAAGACCAATTATCCTTGCAATCTCTCTTAAACTCTCTCCTCAATAAATTCCTCACCTCGTGAATTATCTTTATCTTTTTCTCTGGTAACAACAAAAAACCTCTCACAGTATCCACAACAAAACCCAGAAACTCCAAAGACTGAGACGGCTCCAACACTGATTTTTCTACATTTATTATGAACCCCAGGGATTGCAAGAGATCTATCACCATTTCCAATTGCTTCCTCAAATCTGACACATCCTGATTCATTATCAACAGATCGTCTAAATAAACAATCATTCGTACTCCCCTTTCTCTTAAAAAAACAATCACTGACCTCATAACCTTTGTAAAACACCAAGGGGCAGAAGAGAGACCGAAAGGTAAACATACAAATTGATAAATTTTTCCTTTCCACCTGAATTGCAGATACCTCTGGCTCTTTTCGTCCATCGGAATTGTAAAAGACGCATCCTTGAGGTCTAGCTTCACCAACCAATCCTTGTCCTGTAAAATATCCCTTAAAAGATGTATTCCTTCCATCTTGAAGTGCCTGTAAACCACGTAAAAATTCAAATACCTCAAATTGATAACTGGTCTCCAGCCCTTTTCCTTCTTTTCCACTAGAAATAAATTGCTCACAAAACCTACCTCCTTCTCTCCTACTTCCACTATTGCCCCTTTTTTCAACATGTTTTCTACCTCCTCCCAGACAATTTTTTCCTGACTCTCTTTGAAAACCAATTCCCTTGGCTCTTTTTCCTGATAAGGAACTTCTGCAAACTCTATCTCGAAACCAGTTACTGTTTTCAACACCCACATATCTTTTGTTATCTCCTTCCATTTTTCCACATAATTCCTCAATCTTCCCCCTACTTTTTCCTGGATAAAACCAATATAAATCTTCGTATTTCAACTTACCTGCACCATGACCTGAGGACTGACCTCTTCCTCTCGTTCCTCTTGAACGAACCCCTCTTCCTCTTTGAGGGTAGAAATTGAACTGATTTTGCGACCCTCTTCCAAAACCCCTCGAGTAATTACTTTGGGACCTATAGAAACCTCGGCCGGAAGGTTGCCCTCTCCTTCTGGCCCTTCCATAAAAACTTCCAGAAGCTCCTCCACTAAAAACCTTCTTCATATTCGTCTGGACCCTGTCCAGAGAAGTGAAAGTATTCACATACTTTCCCAATTCCTTCACTGCTCCTTCGCCGAAAAGTAAACCATTTGGATTTTCGCAAGTATCTTTTCTTGCAAAATCTCCCAATTTTGGGTTTATTCTAAACAAAACTGCTTTCTTCCTTTCCTCTATTAGACCCGCATTTGCGTTCCCGAGGAAACATATTGCCCTTTGGCACCATCCTCTTAATAATACAATGTCCAAGTCTGTCCCTTTTAAAAAGGCTTCCTCCACCAAATCGAACATCCTAGCAAGCGGGCCTAACACATCCAATACTTTATCCTCGCATTTTTTCAATGCTTTTTCTAGACCCTTTCTCGGGTCTCTTCCCATTTTGAACATATAAGTAATCATCTCCGGATCTAAATTTGGAGTTAACGTGTCCTTTTCCCCAATTACTGGGCGAGAACATTCCGCTCTCATTATGTTCCTTTCGCTCCCTTCTAATCCAATGCTTTATATAATCTGATACGTGGCCCATCGGCCACCATTCAGAACCTCTTGGATGCCTCACATCCTTTGGGTCAAATCATTTCTTTCCAAAAGGGTCAACCACCTTTTTATCCGTATTCTTTTTTGAACATTCACTCGTGTTCTCATCTTCCAAATCATTTTTGTAATCTAAATCTAATATGTATTCATCTACATCACTTGAATTTGCAGAGATATCCTGCCCATCGTGTGAGTTGCTTTGAACTCTCTTTCTTTTTGAGCCGCTTTGGACTCCTTTTCCTCCTGCACCATTTTCCAGATGCCTCCTCTTTTCTTTACACTTTCCGCCAACCTCTCTTTCATTACTTCTTTCATTCTCTTCCAAAGAAAAATATTCTTCCTCCTCATGTATAACCGGCCTCCTCACGTCAGCTAAAGCAGCACCAACTGCATCTTTTACCATCTTCCTTATTTCCTCACTCAAAACACTCCCTGAATCCCCCGCACTCTCCACTGTTGTCATCTTTCCTTTTATTTATTTTCTACTACTCCGTTTAACAAACTGACACCCCGTCTCTAACCGAAGATTTCTCTCTCCTTCCGTTATTTACCTATGCTCTGCGTTGCCAAGCAACGCTACACACACGAAACTCTCCAAACCAAGAAACAACCTCAAGCGCCTTTAAAAAACACTCCAATTCCTCTGCTTCTCCTCTATTGCACATGCGCATTCTTTATCACACTGTGCATTCAATTACAAACTCGTCCGTATTTTGACTCTGCTCACGCTTTTCTCTCGTCCATGAAATGGCCGCCCTAGAAGACGACCTCACGCCCCAAATGCATCCTCGCGCACAACGGTAAGAGTCTCTTCTCATTTTCTCCTCTTTCCTTCTACTTTTCACATTTTCGCCAACCAAACCCTTCCTTTAAAAACGTAATTCATCTTCTTTTCCCTCTTACCTTAATTAGATTCCTCGCCTAATTTTTCTCTTAAAAATATTAAACCTTCCTTAAACCTACTCACTACAACCACCCGTAACCAAAGTCAGTCCATAATTTGGACTTGTCCCACTTATTAAATATACATCTCTAAGCTAAATTACAAATCATACATTTAGCCTATTATAAAAACATAGTACTTATCTGCTCCAGAAGCAGCAAACAAAAGAGGAAGAAGATGGCGGATGGCAGGATCTTATGGGACTTGAGTGTTCTGTTCTAGTGTTTTTACGTTTGGTTCTATTCTGAGTTCTTTGAAGTGCTGCAGAGGTGGCGAATAAAGGTGTTTATGCATAATGATAGCCTCCTGTCTTGCCATAAAATCCTCCCCATTCCCTTCAAGGACATCAGAGACAATGCCTGCCTCCAACCCATGCCTATCCTTGTTCATCCCATAGCAGGATTGGTCCAGATCATTTGTTTTACAAACTGTCCAATGTGTAGTTCTTGCATCAAAGAGGAATTGAATTGTGTACCACCATGCTTGGATTGAAAAAGGTAAATATTGCACCAATGAGTGATATATTATTGAGTGATTGTGAGTGATGATCAATGGTTCATGTGGTAACAGACAGTGAGGGAGGGTGTTCATCCAATTTGTAAACTTGATTTTGATGATTTGCAATGTTTGGGGCCTGATGGGTGATCCCTTTTCTTGAAGGTGATTGGCCTTTTCACACTTAGCGAGATTTACTTGCCAGGCCCACTCCTTTTTTCTGGTTCTCAATCTTCAGTGACCAGCCCAGTCAGTTTAGTTAACAAACACAAATCTATACGAAAAAATTACTCAAATAATGTTTTTCTTCTTGTTTATCAACAGCAGTGCACTAGAGGTCGATCTCTCTCATTTGGGTCAGGATTGAGTTGGACTGATATGCTTCTCAGAGTCGGGATGATGGAAGGACTCAGGGCAGGACTACCTCAACATCCAGAAGAAGGAAGTTATTGACTTCAGGGAAACTAACATGATGATGACTCCGAGAGGCCTGCTCAGCTCAGTGTACTGGAGATAGGTTTGCTGAGTTGAGAAATGCTGCTGAGTGTGTGTGCTGGCTCAAATGTGAACCTCCTCTATTATGTGGTTATGGTCGGTGGAAGGCCTGTTGTAACTGGAGACAGATATGTAATGCAACATCATCACATGATGCACGCATTCGGCTAAATGTTATGATGACACCCCGGTACATTTATCAAGTACTTGTTCATTGATCGGTTGTAAAATTGCTCTCATTTCTCAGTTAATTAATTACTCCTGAGTCATGAATTGAGAGATTGCAGCACCTTTTGCTCTTTCTCAGTCTCTTAGTCTTGGTACACATGAAGTTTACCTTCTGTCCTTCTCCTTGATTCTACAATATCGTTTCTGTTTTAAAATCCAAAAACCTTAGTCTTCTCCTGCACGAAAGGCGAAATCTCTATAACACTCCTGCTTACCTTACTGGACGGTTCAGCCAGGTACACAGGTACACAAGAGTGATGAGCATTCAGAGAAGAATGAAGATACATCGCCTAGTATGGCAACACAGTGTAATTTTTCTTTTAACAATCATAATTTTTAGAACTGTGGGTTCACTTCACTTTTCCATAATTTGCATTTATTATTTTTCAAACACAGATGATACAATATTTAGATATATAATATCTTGATTCTCAGGGGCTGAAGGACTGTTTGCAGCGCATTTAACTGAACGGTGTCATACTCATTACTTCATTTGCTTTCACAACAGATTGAAGATGATGTGCTGCTCATAGCCGTGATAAATATTTTCCTTGTGTAGTGTTTGTCTTTGTCACACTTTTCCCCAAATCCCCTTTCCCATCCATTCATCAAACCCTTAACACTCTTCCCCTGGCTGTGTGATTTATTGAGATGTGACTTAATTTACACCATAAATAGATCACACACATTGTGGGGTAGATGTGGTGAAAGTGACACCAACTCACTGCGGGATCTTCTATTACCTGACCAATAACCCACAACAACCCCACTTACCTATCCATGAATAAAAGGGGTCCGTATTTCTGATATACAAAACATATTTAATCAACATCATCATTCAGGCCTTGTGTTGTGTAAATATTTAACCTCCTGACTCTGAGGCACCTTCTCCTGACTCAAGGGTTTTGTAAGTTTAATTTTAATTAAATACTAACTGAATGTTAGTTTATTTTATAATATCAGATCTTCTTTGTTGTGACATGGTGGTAGTCTGGTCTTAGTCTTTCCAAAGTTATGATATAAATAAAATAAAACCCACTAACTCTGTGTTTGTTTCAATCTAGTTTGCCTGTAATAGATAATCCTTTAAATGATCCTATAGTTGGAGTTTACCTAGGTTGGATTGGGACCTCGCTTCTAATGCGTTCCCTGTTAGCGCACTAGCCTGCTACTACTACCACCACCATTGAGAAGGCACCTTGAGAAACCCTGCAGAAGATTGAGAGAAGTAGCAGCCATCAGATCATCTATTGAGGTAAGAGAACTATGGAGTGAAGTAAACTAGTTTAGTTAGTAACTACATTGTTGTAGGGAAAATAGTCAATTGCAATCTCCCCTAGTAGTCAATATAGTTACAGAGTAGGGTAGTTGGACAAGAGTATAACTAACTTCTATATACTTTTTTAATCAGATTTTAAAAACAGGCTGTGCTAAAAAAGCAGCAGAGTAAAGTAAAACGGTGAACACCCTAAATACCGATTCCAAAATATCGACTGCCCAGTATATCGAAGTTAAAATATAGAGTGGACAGAATATCGAATTATCAAAATATAGATAGGTCACAATATTGAAATTGGGGTACGAAATATCGATTTCCATAATATAGAATTTAAAAATATAGAATTCCATAATATCGAATTTTAAAATATAGATTACCATAATATCGAATTTAGAAATATAGATATCTATAATATCGATTTTTTTTAGTGTTATGTTTGGTAGTATATGTGTTAAAATTATGTATTATTTTTGTAATGTATGCTAAATTTAATTAAACTAATGAATGTTATGTAATTTAATTTTTGCGTAATTTAATTAGGTAGCGGGTTGTGGGTTTATAGGGGAATAGGGTGGGAAGTAATTTAATTATGGTTAATTAAATATTAATTATATTTATATGTTTTGATAATTAATTGATTGATAATTAATTATTAATTGGTAATTAATTTTTATTAATTGGCAATTAATTTATATTAATTGATGAATTGATAATTATGTTAATTGTATTTTTTATTATTAGGAGCGGGTTGAGGGTTTGTAGGGGAATTGGGTGGGAAGTAAATTAATTGTAATAAAGTAAATAATAATTTTTTTATTTATGTGTATTGACAATTGATTATTAATTATTAATTGGTAATTAATTTGTATTAATTGGTAATTAATTTTTATTAATTGCTAATTATTATTTTTCAATGGTACATAATTGTTATTAATTGGTAATTATTTTTAATTAACTTTTTATTGGTATTGATAATTAATGTAATCTTATTTTAAATTTAAATCATTACTTTCCCTACTTTTGCACTCTCAGGAGTGGGAATAGTATTTTTTACCCTCCGCTATCCAACTCTTTCCCTACTGTTGCACTCACTGGAGTGGGAATAGTAATTTTTACCCTCCTGCTATCCAACGCTTTCCCTACTGTTACACTCTTTGGAGTGGGAATAGTAATTTTTACCCCTACACTATCCAGCGTTTTCCCTACTGTTGCATTCACTGGAGTGGGAATAGTAATTTGTACCCCTACACTATCCAACGCTTTCCCTACTGTTGCACCCACTGGAGTGGGAATAGTAATTTTTCCCTTCCCGCTATCCAACGCTTTCCCTACTGTTGCACTCTCTGGAGTGGGAATAGTACATTTTATCCTCCCGATATTCAACGCTTTCCCTACTGTTGCACTCACTGGAGTGGGAATAGTAATTTTTACCCCTACGCTACCCAACGCTTTTCCTACTGTTGCCCTCATTGGAGTGGGAATAGTAATTTTTCTCTTCCTGCTATCCAATGCTTTCTGTACTGTTGCACTCTCTGGAGTGGGAATAGTAATTTTTAACCCTACGCTATCCAATGCTTTCCCTACTGTTGGAGTCACTGGAGTGGGAATAGTAATTTTTCCCTTCCCGCTATCCAACTATTTCCCTACTGTTGCACTCTCTGGAGTGGGAATAGTAATTTTAACTCTCCCGCTATCCAATGATTTCCCTACTGTTGCATTCTTTGGAGAGGGAATAGTAATTTGTACCCCTACACTATCCCGCGTTTTCCCTACTGTTGCATTCACTGGAGTGGGAATAGTAATTTGTACCCCTACGCTATCCAACGCTTTCCCTACTGTTGCACTCACTGGAGTGGGAATAGTAATTTTTCCCTTCCCGCTATCCAACGCTTTCCCTACTGTTGCACTCTCTGGAGTGGGAATAGTAAATTTTATCCTCCCGATATCCAACGCTTTCCCTACTGTTGCACTCTCTGGAGTGGGAATAGTAATTTTTACCCCTACGCTACCCAACGCTTTCCCTACTGTTGCACTCTTTGGAGTGGGAATAGTAATTTTTACCCCTACGCTATGCAACGTTTTCCCTACTGTTGCACTCACTGGAGTGGGAATAGTAATTTTTACCCCTACGCTTATCAACGCTTTCCCTACTGTTGCCCTCATTGGAGTGGGAATAGTAATTTTTCTCTTCCTGCTATCCAATGCTTTCTGTACTGTTGCACTCTCTGGAGTGGGAATAGTAATTTTTACCCCTACGCTATCCAATGCTTTCCCTACTGTTGGAGTCACTGGAGTGGGAATAGTAATTTTTCCCTTCCCGCTATCCAACTATTTCCCTACTGTTGCACTCTCTGGAGTGCGAATAGTAATTTTAACTCTCCCGCTATCCAATGCTTTCCCTACTGTTGCATTCTTTGGAGTGGGAATAGCATGTTTTACCCCTACTCTATCCAACGCTTTCCCTACTGTTGCACTCACTGGAGTGGGAATAGTAATTTTTACCCCTACGCTATCCAACGCTTTCCCTACTGTTGCACTCACTGGAGTGGGAATAGTAATTTTTCCCTTCCCGCTATCCAACGCTTTCCCTACTGTTGCACTCTCTGGAGTGGGAATAGTAATTTTTACCCTCCCGCTAGCCAACACTTTCCCTACTGTTGCACTCTCTGGAGTGGGAATAGCAATTTTTACCCCTACGCTATCCAACGCTTTCCCTACTGTTGCACTCACTGGAGTGGGAATAGTAATTTTTACCCCTACGCTATCCAACGCTTTCCCTACTGTTACACTCACTGGAGTGGGAATAGTAATTTTTCCATTCCCGCTATCCAACGCTTTCCCTACTGTTGCACTCTCTGGAGTGGGAATAGTAATTTTTAACCTCCGGCTAGCCAACGCTTTCCCTACTGTTGCACTCTCTGGAGTGGGAATAGTAATGTTTACCCCTACGCTATCCAACGCTTTCCCTACTGTTGCACTCACTGGAGTGGGAATTGTAATTTTTACGCCTATGCTATCCAGTGTTTTCCCTACTGTTGCACTCACTGGAGTGGGAATAGTAATTTTTACTCTCTCACTATCCAACAAAAGCTCTACTTTTTTTACATTACTTTTATTATGTTTACATTTTAAGCTTTTTATATTATATTATGTATGTTTTATTTAATTGTTTTTAATATTTAATTACTTTTATATTATTTGTAATACATTTAAAAAATTCGATATTTTAGCTAACTATATTTTAACATTCTATATTTTGGAATCGATATTTTAGTACTTACCTGTTTGTAGATAGGGAGTCGATATTCTGTCCATCTATATTTTGGCGTCGATATTTTGGGCATTCTATATCATGTCCTTCGATATTTAGTCACTGAACCAAGTAAAACACCCAAAAATGTGTTGAGGCATATAGTAAAATAAACATTTCCCTCTAAAAAATATTTTAACATTAAAAGTATAATCCCTCCCTCTCCACCCACAACAGACCCACCCCTCTATCCAAACATTACCTCATTCCCAGCCAATGCCAAAACGAATCTCCAAAAGTCCAACTTTCCCTTCCCAATTCCTCCCCCTCCACCCACAACAAAAGTATCTCCCGCCAATGCAAAAAAAATTAAAAATGGGAATTAGAGGGCATTACTTTTGGAGCTAAGGTTTGCCATCTCCTGGCAAAGCTGTGCCAGCTCATGGACCACGTGGGGTAGGAAGCTGTATGGGTAGGCAGCAGTAGTGGGCTGGGACGAGGATCCCAGCTGCACTGGTGAGGTTGTGGACAGGATGGAGGCGCTGGTGGCTGGCTGGAGGAACTGGGGCCTAGGGCAGTGATGGCAGATGCATCATCCTCCTCCTCCAGAGCCAACAGCCAGCGATTTTCAGCATGCATCCACTCCTGCCACAGCCAAACTGCTAGCCCCTGCCAAGATGGTGGACCAGCAGGTGTAGCTATACGAAGAAAGAAAAAGACAAATATTATGTAGTGGTTATGGGCACAGTAGCAGTACATTGCTGGTCCCCTAGGGCAATTGGAATTTTTGATGTGATTAGTCACAGGGCAAACTTTTCACCATACATACACTGATTCCAAGGAATTTAGCCAGAATGTTATACCACCAGATTAAAAAATTAATTCTTTCCTTTTACAGGATTTTCTAGTAAATAAACTAAACTAACACTTTGGGGTCGATTCCGATCCTGGTTTTTTTATCCCCGTACGACTCGTATCCGTATTTTTTTACGTACGAATCGTACAAGTCCCGTACAAACGGCGAAGTACGATTCGTATGTGGAAAATACATACGAATTGCCTCGGGAAAAGTCTACGAGATGTCACCGGACAGTTTTACTTACAAATCGTAAAACTGAAGTCCGAGCGCGCAAGTACGATCCGTACCGCCCGTCCGAAAACACAAGCGCATGGAAAAGGCTTCGTACGGAGCGAACTTTGTATGAGCCCTACCCCGAGTACACTTGTGCCCGGGGTACGAGTCGTACGGCCCCCCCAGCCTCCCACCCATCCTGCGTACGTCCGCACCGTACCCCCCACCCCCCGTATGTACGGTGCGTACCCCCCACCCCCGTATGTACGGCGCGTACCCCCACCCGCGTATGTATGGCGTGTACCCCCCACCCCCGTATGTATGGCGCGTACCCCCCACCCCCGTATGTATGGTGCGTACCACCCACCTGCGTATGTCCGCACTGTACCCCAGGCGTACCCCCCACCCGTGTATGTTCGCACAGTACCCTAGGCGTACCCCCTACCCGCGTATGTTCGCACCGTACCCCATGCGTACCCCCACCCGCGTATGTTCGCACTGTACCCCAGGCGTTCCCCCACCCGCGTATGTCCACACCGTACCCCAGGCGTACCCCAATCCTTGCGTATGTACGGACCGTAGATATGCGAAGATTGGGGTACGCATGTGGTACGGTGCAAACATACGCAGGTGGGGGGTATGCATGGGTACGGTGCAGACATACGCGGGTGGGGGGTACGCCTGGGGTACAGTGTGAACATACGCGGGTGGGGGTATGCCTGGGGTACGGTGCGAACATACGCGGGTGGGGCGTACGCCTGGGGTACGGTGCGAACATACGGGGGTGGGAGTTACGCCTGGGGTACGGTGCGGACATACGTGGGTGGGGGGTACACGCCGTACATATGGGGGTACAAGCCGTACATATGGGGGTACGCACCGTACATACGAGGGTGGGGGGTACGTGCCATACATATGGGGGGTGGAGGGTATGCGCCATACATACAGGGGTGGGGGTACGCGCCGTACATACGGTGGGTGGGGGGTACACGCGGTACATACGGGGGGTACACGTCGTACATACAGGGGGTGGGGGGTACGCGCCATATGTACGGGGGTGGGGGGTACGCGCCGTACATACGGGGGGTGGGGAGTACAGACCATACACATGCCATGTTGGGGTACGCACCGTACATGATGACACGTACGATGTGGGTGGTGGCGTGTACGTCTCGTAGCGGGCCCCCTTTTCCTCGTCCATCGCAGCGTACTTCGCTTTTCTGGCACTTTTTGGCTCCCGTAAAAATATAGCCGTGCGGAGTGCTGTAGGTAAGAATCGTACTTGCTGGTCCGTAAAACGCTGTCTGACTCCGTGCGGACGTTGCGTACGCGCTGTCCAGGATCGGAATTGTATGTATTTTTTAGCCATACGGTGTTTTTTACGATTCGTACGGAAATGGTATTTCTGTACGAATCGTACTTGCTGGTTTGTGGAATTCCCGGGTACGAGTCGTACGGAGTCGTACGGAGAAAACGCTCCGTACGACCATTTGTACCCAGGTTTTACAGGATCGGAATCGGCACCTTTGTGTGTAAAAAAAACTAAAAAGAAAAACAATTTACCTCTCATTATTGATTAAGACATTGTGCACAATGAAACACAAGTATTCTTCTTGTTGTGCTAAATTAATAGAGGCATGTTAGCACATCGGGCACTTTGCTACTCTCTGCAGTCTGTAGCTGAGGCAGCTGTAATGGACAATTGATTAGCTTACTTTAATTCCAGGGGCCTTGCTCTTCTCTGACTACCCTTCAATTCCCTGACTCCAAAGAGGCTGATGAATAACAATAATACATCACACACGTCAGATATAAAACGTGGATATAAAAAAAGCTAAATCAAGGGTGGATAAGTGGGATCAGGCCCTGCACCATGCTGAGAACAGAAAGCATGTCAAATAAAATGGCTGTGCCCATGCAAACCACGTGAGGCTGGTTGCACTTAGTTTTAAGCGCAGAAACATGCATCATACTGCTGAAATGTAAAAAAAACAGTGCGGAAGGGCACTTCTGCCAGCTCACAGAGGTCTGCGGAATCTAGTGATCACCAGAGGTGTCGCCAGCTGCCTGGGCCCCGGCCTGCTGCCATAATCCCAGAAGAGGAGGGCATTCCCTCACCCCTTGAATAACTCCTCTCTGATGGGATCCCCTTCCTTCTGCCAGATGGCCAGCCCACGCAGGTTTCCCAGGGTGGTGTCATTCTCCCTAATGGCTTCGGGGCATCCCCCTCAGGTTTAGCCTCCTCCCGGACCATGAGAGTTTCACCAGAAGGGTTCCTGCACCCCTTGCCTTTCCTCTTTTTGTCAGGCACCGGAGCCATTCTTCCATGCTCCAGGTTCTCCTGGCTACACCCTCGGGCGGCCGTAGACTGTGTGGTCAGGCGCACTCACTCAGCCTACCCTAACATCTCTAAGTGCAACCTGAGCTCCACCTTCTTCCAGAAGGAGGGCTCCAGGTTATTATCAAGCAGACAGTCCAAAGGCATGGATGGACTCACAGCTACCCTCAAGGAACCTGAGACCCCCAGTATAAGATAACCAGAGCCACTGAATAGTGACTCTCATGGTTGTCAGGTGCAATAACTTGGAGGAATGCATTAGGGACTACCTCCCACTGAAGGCACCAGGTGACACCTGACAGTTGGCGTGTTGGCTCCAGTGTCACTCACAGCCTCTACCATATGCCCATTGATGGTGACCATGTACGATTTATTAGTATAATTCCTAAGTAAAGACAAAGATTGACTAAATTGTAAATTGTCTTTTAAATCTCGTTGGTGGTGCCTCTTATAATGGAGAAAAGTATTCCTAACAGTCTCCTTAGTGTATAGGATGATATATATTTTTATTTCATGTTTGATTGTCAAGTCTAGAAAATTGATGGTCTCCTTACTCTATTGAGCGGTGAATTTAATGTGGTTGTACAATTATTCAACCATTCATATCAAGAAGATGTCATCAATGAAGCGCTTCCAGGTCATGATGTTGTTCTGGAAGAGGTTGTTGTTATATACACATCTGTCTTCATTTTGAGCCATAAACATCACTGCTAGCTCTCGGGCAAAGGGACATACCATTGTGGTCCTTTTAACCTGCAGATAGAATGTTCTGTTAAAACTGAAATAATTCCGTCATAGACAAATCTGTGCTAGTTCAAGGATGAACCACGTGGGCACACAATGGGGTCTTTGTCCTTTTTCTAGAAAATTTTCCACTGCTTCCTGAAGAATATTCCTATATAAGCTTGTAATATTACAAGTCGATAATATGTCTCAGGATCAAGTGTTGTGTGATCTAGTTTGTTTATTACATCAGTAGTGTCTTTTAAATAGCCTGGAATATCAGGGATTAAAGGCTTTAAAAAGGCATCTACATATTTAGCCAATGGTTCCAAGATAGAGTTTACTCCAGAAATTATGGGACATCCTGGGGGCTAAATGAATTTTTATGTATTTTTGGGAGAATATACAAAACCGGAAGACACCGATTCCTGTTTCTTAAATAAAGTTTTTCTTTCTCAGTGATCCATCCACCATTCAACCCCTTTTTTCGATGGATCTGCTTATTCAATCTTTGATGAATACCAAGGGGTCCCCCTCAAGTACCCTATAGGTGTCATGGCCTGATAATTGCCGAAGTACTTCACTCTCATATTTTTCTCTATCCATTATCACAATGGCCCCACCCTTGTCCACAGGTTTGAAAATAATTTCATGGTCATGTTCAATCAGGTTAATGCTTCACTTTCTTCTTTTGGGATATTATGTTGAACATATCTCCTCTTTAATTCTACAATTCTAATTCCCCTAAAGCTGTCTCGTGAGAAAAGAGATAACTTCGAGTGGTATTGAACTGTCAGTAGGAAAAAAGGTGGACCAGTTTCTCAATACTGATAACCCACTACTAAAAACATTGTCCTTATCAGAAAAAAAGCTTTTAGCCTTAAACTCCTGAAAAACTGCATAATCTCTAATCTTTTTTGTTAAAAATCAGGTTTAACCGTAGGAAAAAACAAAAAGCCCCTCATTAAAACCATTTGTTCCTTCTCACCTAAATCTCTTTTTGATAAGTTGTAAATGGGGATTAGTTCTCGTTGCCCCATCTGTAAACCTGTCGTCTCGTCTGAATTTCTCCTGATCCCTGTCTGGACTAACAGGCAGGGTAGGAAAACTATTGGAGTGAGTTATCTTGGATCTATTGGACACAATTCCAGTTTGCTCAGTAGCTAATGAACCTTTGAATTATTTTTATGTGTTGTACTACATTGTATTGTGATTTGTTTTGTTTATTGTTGGTGCACTTCTTCTTAAATAGTGTTCTGATTGTACCAGATGGATATCATTTGCATGAAATTGACAACCACTAAAATGAATATATGCAAAATGAGATAAAGACTTAAACACATTAGATTACTGTGTACATAGTGTTTTTGGAATTATTGATTGATTAATGGCGGTGTGGGGTTCTTTGATATTTCTTATGTCCTAGTGTTACTAGGCATGTATGTTTTCTCCACCTTCTCTCTGTCACCAAGAGACACTAGAGTACCTTCTACAAACTGTCCTCCCCACTAACTGGTATAGTCTCCTCCCCAAGTGCTACACTAGTGAACCCTAGTGGCTTGTCACCATGAGGGGCTGTGCCCACTTGGTACACTTAGCATCCTCCTTGAACAACCATTCCTATAGGCACTCATAGCATTTGGGGATGCCTTCCCTGAAGACTTGCTGTCAGGGAACCAACTCTTCTTTTTCTCAGTTGAGGGATGGGAGTCCTGACCCATGGAACTGATTTGGGGCCCTGTGGAGAACTCCATGGTTTATGTTTGTTTTCCCTCCTTCTTCTGATGGGGACTCTACCCACCCTTGTGGTGATCACCCTCCACATATGTTCTTTGGGACGCAGTTGCTGAGCCAGCAGTCCACAACCTCAGCAAGCTTCCTGGGGTCAGTAAACTTACAATAAATAAAGTGTTGGCACAGCTCTGGAAAACAATTACTGAACATGTGCTCTCTTGTAAACAGATCATACAGCCCTTTGTGATTATGTACCTCACTTCTCCTCACCCAACCATCCAGTGCCTTTCAAATAAAAAACCATTTAACCCACCCAGGACTGCTGGGTCAGCGTCTGGCTGTCCCTGGATGTATGCCTGTACTTCTCTGGGGTGATGCCATATTTCTTGACAAGGACTCCCGTCATGGAGGATACCTCATTCTGTCCTCCTTCTCTAGGGCCAGTAGTGTGTCCCTCCTCCTATTAGGGATATGCCTCCACAGACTCACCTCAGGGATCGTGCACATCTGTAAGGCAATCTCGTAAGCCTCAAACCACTTGACCATATCCTCTCCCACAACAGTCAGGCACCAGGCCTTTAGGAATATGTCCTGTCTCCAGACCAGAGGGCACTGAAGATGATGTCCAGCTCCTTAAGGCTCCTCTTATGAGTCAAATGCTCCAAAGTAATTCTCTCCTCCATGGCCAGTTTCTTTGCCTCCTACTCCAGCTTTATTCTGGCCAGCTCTAGCTTGAGCTTCTTTCCTCCCTCCTTTATTCCCTCCTGTCCTCCATCTTCTCTGGGGTCAGTCCTTTGGAAGACACACTGCTATCTGCATGGGGAGGAATTTTGGAAGTAGGTAACCCCCTTCTCAACAGGCTGCATTCCACAACCCTCCTATGGCTCCTGCTGTGATTCTTCCTCATCCTCCCCTTCTTCCTGGTCATTTGTTGGGACTGGTAGCTGGTGGGCCTACGCCCATGCTCACAAGGTATTTTGGACCTCCACCTTCTTGATGCGCCTTTTAGAGGGCATCCCCCTCTCCAGTAAAAACCACAGTGTAGCTCGCCAGGTTGCAGGTCAGGTCACAGACACAATCGATCAGGTTGAGTAGGAATTATTTTAAAACAAAAAGGCCAATCAGGAGAATTAAAACTCAAATTGGTCTTAGATATAGAATGGTAGTGTACACCAAATTACTGTATGGCACTGCAAAAAGACAGGTCCAGTCCTCGCCACTGAACACCAATGTTGGAAATTAAGTTACTGGTTGACTAGGGTGTGAATCCTGGTCAAGCAGCACCACAAACCCCCAATTAACCAGTCCTAAACCCCCTGGTAGCTTAAAACAGTAAAAACAGCACACACAAAAGGTCCCACACTAGGTTAGTGCAATTGCAAACTACTTTTTAAATTTGGCGCAACATTTTGTATAGAGCATTTGGAGGAATTGCATAACCTTGTATTGAGTACCATTGTGAATATCTTTTTGACCTTGGCATTACTGAATATGCATTTTCTGGCATTTGCCTGATACGGTGACTCCTTCCATATCTAAGCATTGAGCACATCATTTTGTGTATGGCTGTTAGAGGGACGAAGTGTCCTCCCATTGAGTACTATTTAAAAATGATTTTAACGTTAACTTAGCAGAATATGCGATTATATTTTGACACTGGGCATTGGCCTACACAATAAATGTGTCCATGTGATGTTTGAGATAGATGCTATCATTTTGTCTCCTGTATGAGGGGCTTCTCTATACCTTAGCCCACAGGTTCACTTGATACAGTTTCCTTGCAACAGGTTCCTTATTGACCATATTCTCCCACTTACACTCACTAGTTTCTGACGCATAAGTATTTAATTTTCAGGCTAGATACATTGATCTCATATTGGATTATGGCTGGACCCTTACTTAAATGGTATGAAATCCTTAATTTCTTGGATCAGTTGAACAGAGGATCAATCAACTACTATTGGAGTTGGTACCCAGCATTCCTTCATCCTTGTTTTTATAATATATTCCCATCAGCTCTTACTTATGATAGTTTTTCCACTCACAGATCAGTTTTTATTCATTTAAGTCCTTCCTGATGTTTTTTCTTGGATTAACCTGATGCCCTGTCAGCAGATTGTCTTCTACACAGCATGAGTTTGCATGAAATCTGTTCACACACACAAATAATTTGCGCCCTCACAACTCACTAGTCAAATGTATGGCACATCCTACTCATGCCACTTATACAGACCTTGACCTAATCTGCTTACAATGAACAATTTGCATGTCCCCCGGGTCTCTGCATGCTCCTGATATTGTCACGAACTGATATTATTTCAAGACGATTTATCTTTATTGAGTTTCTCTTTTTTTCCCTTTTCTTCCTCCTTACCTTACAGGTGTTAAATTCATTACTGGACTATTAGGTCGTGTTTCAGGCTAATTATTAACTGTCCTGATGAAGATCCCATATTAAAAGGGATCAAAACACTGTCAACCCACACTCTTACCAGTTAGATTTTGTATAAACTTCCTTTTTGGGTGCAGAAGTGCTTTGCTCTCTAAATAAGTGACCCTAATTTTGCATATGCTTGTTGATCATACCTGGTTCTTTCCCTGTATGTTTTATGTTTTTTAGTTTTGTCTTTCTAACACGTGTGGGGGGTACATTCCTTAATGTGTCTTTTATTCTCACACTAAATACATTTTTGGTTTTAATTATTGGAACAAATTCCTTGGAACTAATATTTTTCACTGCCATTGTGTTCATATTTAATGCTCAGGGACCATTATTCCTTTAACAACTTTCTAAAAGTGGAATTTTCAGCATTGTAATTGAATCTCCGACTTCACCATAATTACGATTTTAGAGACACCAAAAATGAACCAGTTATCTCTTTCCATTTAGGCATTACATTTATAAAATGTAATAAGGCTACTCCAATGTTATCCTATGATAGAGATAGGTCTTGCAGCAGGGAAAAAAGATTTTTCTGAGCTTTTTCTGGATTCTGTCTACATTACCTCTTTCACTGCTAGATCTGGCTACAAATATGACACGCTCTACTCTTTTTCAACATTTCCATTCATCCCATTTATTTTACCTCCTTGTATCACTTGATTGATTTCATTTATACCATTTGACACACAATTCATATTTGAACCCATTTGATTACTCGATCTTGTTAGACCTGGCAGCATTGGCGTGGTTTTCCCCTGTCTTTTTGCCTCTGCCTCCTGTATGTTTTCTGTATGCTGGATTTCGTTTTTGCTGGTCTAGATGCTTTTGGCACTTTCCCACTGCTGATCAGTGTCAAAGTGCAAGTGCTCCCTTTGTAAATTGTGAATATGGATTGGTGGGTTAATGATTTACTTGTTTGACTTACTATTAAGTCCTTAGTACAGTGCACTGTGTGTACCCAGGGCCTGCGAGTCAAATGCTGCTAGTGGGCCTGCAGCAATGATTATGCCACCCACATAAGCAGCCTCTCAAAGGGGTCTCAGACCTACCACTGCAGTGTCTGCCTGCACCAACGTGCCAGGCCCTAACCTTCCCTTTTATTATATGTGAGTCAACCCTAGGGGAGGCCCAAGGCACCCTGGTGGGCAGGGTGCAGTGTATGTGAAAGGTAGGACATGTACTGATGTATGTGACATGTCCTGATTGTGAAATACAGTGTATTTTGTTTTTCACTATTGTACGGCTATCTGTCCCTAGGATCGAATCGGATATAACATCTTATAAGTATAACTTCCCTTTGGGACAAGATATAAAGATGGAGTTTAGTATGCCTGAACAAAGAACATAAAAAGGCATTTTTTTTAAAGTAAAGATGATTTTTATGTTGTGTGTTTAAAAATACCTCTTTCAGAAAGTTGGTATTTTCTTGCTTTTCCATCAGTTGTGCCTCTGCCGGTTTGTGGATTGACTGTCTGACTTTGGAGTGACAGGGGCTGGGGATGTGCATTCACTGTAGACAGCCACCAGGGGGTTGAGGTGTGTCCTATCTTTCCTGGATAAGTCAGGGCTGGGCTGCAAAGGCCTGGGCTGCATTTAGAGTAGTGGGAGGAGATTTACTTGCACCTAAATGGGCCCGGTCTGCCTTACACAATGCTGTCTCCACCTCCTGCCGGGAAGCTTGTCCAAAGAGGACAGAACTGGTCTTGACTGAGCAATGAGCCTCACTGCCACAAGAGAACAAAGAGAAATGATGTATCAATATTGGGTCCAAGACCCCAGAACTTTAGAATACTTCTAGACTCAAGAGGAACCTCTGCTACGGAGAAGAGCTGGGAAAACTGAAGGAGAGGTACTGCCCCTTTTCTGTGTGCTGTATGAGGTTGGCCTGCAGTGGCTGTTTCTGCTAATCAATTTATAGTCATTTGTAGAGCATGCAGCTACCTCAACAGAGATGTCCAGGTGCTAAGAGCAGACTAAAGAGGAAGACCAGCCAATAGTACTACTACTGCCTAAAGAGCTAAGTTTTTAAAGCCTTCCTAAACTCATGTTCTGTTTCTATGTAGTGCAAGTGGCTTGGCAGTGCGTTCCACAGTTTAGCTGTCCTTACCGAGAAGGACCTGCCACCTTGTCGAGTCTTGGCATAACGTGGGAGGCAGAGGAGTTGCAAGTGATTGGATCTCAGTTCCTGCTCCTGTCGATAATGGCTGAGCCTCTACCTAAGGTACGCTGGGCCACTGCCGCTCGCAGGTCGAAATGGCTAGGTCAGCTCTTTAAACGCTATCTTCCAGGCCACTGGAAGCCAGTGTAGCTGTCTCAGGTGCGGGGAGATATGACGAAAGGGTACCCATAAAAATTAACCTGGCTGCTGCATTCTGGACCATCTGCAGTCTGTAAATCAGGAAGGCTGGCAACTCCAGGTAAATGCGGTTGGCATATTCCAGCTGAGAGGTCCCAAACGCATGATCCGTGATCTTATTGCTCTCCTCGAGCAGAAATTGTAGGAATTTCCTGATAGTTCTCAATTTTCCAAAAAGAAGCTGAAGAGATGTGCAGGACTTGCACCATAAAAGAGAGAACCGTTTCCCACCGGAATCTAAGATTTCTTGCTGAGTACGTAGGAACAGTTGGGGATCCCAGCTCTGCGGGCCACCAGAGACACAAAGGAGGGGGAGGTGCTTGACTAAAAAAAAGACCTTTGTCTTATCTGCATTTAATTTCAGACAATTTCCGTTCATACAGACTGAAATATCTTTCAGGCACTCCTTGAATTTAAGGAAGGCTGCAGCGTATTGGTATTTAAAGGAGAACACCAATTGAGTGTCATCTGCATAGGAAACCACCTTCACCCCCCATGAGGCAATAAAAGAAGCCAAAGTAGCAAGGTAGCTATTAAAAATCAGCGGGCTCAAGGCAGAACCTTGAAGCAATCCACTCAATAGTGGTTTTAATGAGGAAGAGAAAGGATGAAGAAAAACCCGTTGGGAGGGGTCTTCAAGATAGGACCGAATACAGGTGAGTACCACCCCCAAACACCAAGATGCCTTAATCTTTCCACCAGGATTGGATGTGCGACCATATCGAACGCTGCTGATGGGTCCCGCAGAACTATCGTGGCAGATGCGCCACTGTAAAGTCACTCTCACTGAATCGGCCACTTCTACCAAAACTGTCTCAGTGCTGTAACGAGACTGAAAGCCTGATTGAGAGTCATGTAGGATGACATTAGGTTCAACAAAGTCAGCTAGTTGTCGCTGAGCCAGTTGCTCTAAGAGTTTTGTGGTGCAGACAGCAGGGAGATTGGTCAAAAATTGCTGAGCACTTCAAGGCCAGCATTTGTTTTCTTCACCAATGGTAATAAAAACACCTGTTTCCAAATGGCTGGAAAATTTACAGTTTTAAGCGAGGAGTTCCAGATGTGGTTCAATACAGGATTTTGCCAGGGGGCCATTGATCTAAAAAACTGAGAAGGGCAAGGGTCCCCAGGCAAGCCCATCTTGCATTTCAGAAGTTCGGCCAATGACTCCTGAGCTGTTATTGGAAGAAATTGCGAGAAGGAAGTAAAGGTGTTGGAGGGGTCTAGATGATGATTATTGGCAGCGGCCTCTGTCAAAGCCAGAAGCGAGAACCACAATTTTTATATTTTTTCTTCAAAGAAATCCATCAGACTCATGCACAGGGTATCAGAGGGATGGATAATACTATCCATCACAGCCGGTATTTTAAAAATGTCCTTAGCGGAGTTTTCAGAACTCTCTATGCATCTAATGAAGTGTTCCCTCCTCTTAAACCGCAACAGTTTGTGGAACTTCTTATATGCACTTTTATCTGTGGGCTTGTAGGACTTTCTCCAGTAGCCCTCTAACCTCTTGCAGCTGCTCTTTTCCACTCTAAATTCGGCTGAGAACCAGGGGACTGAAGTTGTAGCTCTGGAAGTAGTCACTGACTTTAAAGGTACGACTATATTTAAAGCAGTCATGATCCATGAGTTAACACTGGAAGAGTCACTGTCGGGTTTGCCTGACAGTCGTGACACTGCAGCTTGCAGGGTTGACTCCAGGTTATCTTTAGTGACCTTTCTCCAGTTCCTTGCTACTTCTGTTAATTTTTCACTTATAGGTTGCTTAGCCTCAAAACTGAAAGTGAAAGGGACAAGGAAGTAGTCTGTCCATAGCATGCAGAGAGGATCCTCTGCTCTCAGATCTTGGATGTTTGAGAAGATTAAATCTAGCATGTGGCCAGCTCTATGGGTAGGTGAGGTAACAAACTGAGTGAGGTTAAAACCTTTTAGAGTAGATATTAAATGGGAAGCCTGGGGACAGCTAGGATCATCTACATGTAAATTAAAATCTCCCAAGACTAAAATTAGCATAGTGTAGGGTCAACTGGGTAATGACATCGCACAATTCCGGCGTATGGCTATACGGGCAGTCTGGTGGCCTGTAGAGCAGCAGCCCGGCAAAGGAGAATGACGGTGAGATTTTGATACAGAAGATCAGACCCTGAATGTTGCCTAATTTGCTCAACTTGGAGCAAGAGACCTCCCAAGTATCTTTCATAATAATGGCCATGCCTTCTCCCACCCTATCTCCACCCCAGTTGGCACACACAATTCGTAAACTGGGGAAAACAGCAAGGTCCAGGTCTGGTTTAGATCCCTCCCTCATCCAAGTTTCTGTTAGAAATTCAGGTCCTGTGCATTGTCCATCAGAGAAAGCCAAATGTCATCTGTGTGTTTAGGCAAAGACCTGCAATTAATAAGGCAGGCTCTAATGTTATTGCATTTTACCTTAGGGGAGTCAGTTGTCACTACCTTTTCCCCATCTGACTCTGAAAGCGCATTGAATTTAAAATTATAGGCCTTGCAGCAGTACTCAGTGCATCCTTCCCCCAGGTCACTGCAGGGGTTATCTGAGCTTAAGTCACCTTTTAAGGCCATAAGAAAACCTATAGTACATTTAGTAGCCTTACCGCTTACAATTTGAGCAACATGGCTGGAGCTGGCCGCATTCCGAATGCGAACAGGTGCGGACGGGCTCGCCTTCGGCGCGCCAGCCATGCGTCAGCGTCGCTGCTTGCATTAAGTAGATGCTGGGAAGCAGGTCAAGAACTAGACTGCTCACCCCACAAAATGACATCTACTAATGGCCCCACCGATTGGAGGAAAGATGGCACTCCGCTCCGGTCCAAGAAGTGAAAAATGCCTAGCACTCAAGCCCTCACAACTGAGGTACATGAGAAAATTCAGGCAATAAATGTAGATGTTAAAAAAGTAGTGCCAATCAGCTGTAGCAACAGTTAAAACAATTTGCAATCCCTCAGATGCCCCTTCACAGCACACCCTGCAACATGTAGAGGTGCACTCCAGCAATAACCCCGCCAAGGAGAGGACAAAGACTTTGCTGTGTGCTGTGAATTCTGCTTGAAGAAGATCTCTAAGGGCTTGAAGTAGAGCTTGCCTCCTGTTCTGAAATCTAAGGGACACAAGGACTTTATCCCCTCTGTCTTCCTGCACCTGGAGCTGCTGCTTCAGCTGCCACAGGGGGAAATTGCAACCTGCAATGAAGCCGTAGGCACCGCTTGTGAAGTGCATAATTAACTGCCCCCAATTGCACAACAGCCCCACCACCGGCTGCCGGCGCACCGCATCGACTCCGAAGCTGTCACCAAGGCCGCTGCCTGCACTGGAGCTGAGGGACCGCTCATGATGCTCACGATACACAGCCCTGACTCTCACCGCAGCCCTGACTTCACCAACACTGGTGCTTTATCATTGCGGGCCTGAAATCTGACGTGGGTGACCTTCTGAATCCATCCACACCGCACCATTGTAAGGAACCGCCGCCTCGCCGCCAGAACAACATCACTTCCCCGGCAACAGTAAGGGGCCGATGCCTTACCTCCTAGACAACAGTAAGGAACCGACGCAGTGCACTATCTTTGCTTTCATCGTTTGCCAAGGTACTGATCTTTGGGTGTCTGTGTGACTCCATGCCTGACGCAATGCACCTTGCTGTTGGCGCCGTACTTTGGATTTTTGTCTGTCACGACGTCTTAATAGCTCCAAGTGGAGTTATTTGTTGCTGCAAGCTTTCATTGTGTAAATAAGCTATTCTTGAGGATATCTTGGTAGATATATTGTGGATTTTTTTCATTTTGGTCTTGTTTGGTTTAGATAAATATTACTTCTTTTTCTAAACTGGTGTGGTGTCCATTTGTAGTATTTTCAATGTATTTCTGTGCAAGCTATCAAGGAGGTGAGCAGGGGTTGTCTAAGGATGTAGCTCCCTTACCCTGACTAGAAGCAAGGGTCCCTACTGGGACAAAGGTGCACACCATTGCCAACTAGAGACCTCCATTTCTAACAGATCCTTTTTCAAATCGTTATGTTTTATGGAATTGTCAGCTTTTCCTTCAATGTCTTTTGTATTTGTTTCTCAAGGTAGCCACTACTATTCTTTGCCAATTAAAAATTCTCAGCGATGCCCTTTGTCAACCAGCCTAACTCGATCTGTTGAATATGATTACATATTTCTGATCTTAGTCCATTCATGAAAGCAGACAGCTTCTTGACTCTGCTATTATTTAAAAACCTGCATCAATCTCTCATATAAGAATGCACTTGTCTTCTTGTGTTGTTCTCAAAATCTTTTACCAGTTCATATCCCTTTCTGGGATTCTCTTTTTCAAGTACTCTACTGCTGCCTTGTATTTATCAGCTACATCTAAAGATGACGCATTCTTAGAACCAAATCTAGCCGGTTCTTGCACTGGCTATCCAACAACCTCGTTACACTCTAGCCACAAATCTCCAAGAACAACAACCTCAAATAATGTATTCAAACCAGTCTGCAACATTGAAAAAAGGTGTGTCTGATTATGAATTTCATCATACCACCTTGCTGGAGTTTCTGTTGACTTTAGAAAATTATGTGTAAACACATACAAATCTGTCCTTGTCCAAGAAACATGCACCAAATTCCCTCCATGTACCTCTCCCAAAGAATACTCAGCACCAAGACTTGTTCCCACTTCTAAATCAATTGCTATACTACTTGTCCCTTTGCTCTCATTGCCCTTCATTTTCCTCCCACTCACAGTTCCTTTCCTGCATTTTTCTTGACATTTCTTCAAATCTCCCTTATCCCTAGTCTTCTCAATAAAATATTTTGTATGAGTTCTCAACATATTGAGACCCATCTCTTTAATTTTATCATGTGTTAGATCCATTTTGTGAATTTGTTTTACATTTTTTGTTTGGCTAATATCAACTTCTAATTCATCAGTTAAATCTTCTAATCTATCATGAGCTTCATTAGAACATCTGGCTACTTCTTTAATCAAATTCCTAATTTCTTCAATAATCTGCTTAAAACAACATTTCCCTGCAAAATCTCCCCAAATTCTATATTTAGGATTCCAATGCAAATGTCTTTAAGTGTTGGCTTACCACCACTATCCATTCAGAAATAACCTGTGTCTGACCCTCTTGTGTCCTAGTCCCACTCGTACTATGCATTGTCATCAGTTCTGATACGTCTGATGGGGCACTTGGTGTAGCTCCCTTAAGAGCTTGTCCTGCTGCAGCTCCCCGCCACCCCTGCCAACCCCGACGGTAGTAAGAGTCGGTTCCATCTGTCTTTCTGTTTACGAAGGTGGTCTCAAAATCAACAGTTCACTTACAAATTTATCATAATCTTCTGATTCTTCATTCTCTCTCTTGTTTTTAGTTTTATACTGTTCTGTTTCCTTAACTACAGCTGGAAAGGTCTTAACATACTCCACATATCTCCCCTCCAACACGTTTCTTCCTGATCTAATTTACTTTCTATCCAACCCCTAAATGGTTTTGTATGGTTTTATCTTTGTTGTCCCTCTCTTTCTCAGTCGCCATATGATCCCATATTGGGTGCCTCAAACTGTAAGATCCTCTGCATTGGTTTCATATTGTATAATGTTTGTTTCACAAAGATCTAATTTCTTAATTTTGAAGGAACCCTCTGTTGCAACTGTAATTATGCTTTGTATAATCACTCCATTCAGGAATTCAGACACACATATAACACCGGACCTCTTCCATCATCACATGTGCTGGTGTGCCTTCAATTGGCCTTTTCAGCTTTTCTCTAAGTCCCTCTTCCTTCTTAGGCTTACGTTTTGTAAGTACACCACCCATATTTCACTAAGCAAATTCAAAATCAACCTAATAACTCAGAAAAAAGTAAAAAGAATCATAAGCACACACTTATATACAATCAACAATAGCAGTGTGGCTCTGTCAAAGGTCAGCCTATCACAGCATGACTAGGCCAACAAACTACCAATCAGAGCACATTTAGCAATCACGTCGCACAAACACCAGCACAGCTCCTTGACTGAGCAACCAATCACAATACAATTTCTTCATGAACATGGAAAGCAAATGTGAAATCACATTAAATCACAATAAATTAATAAACCTTAGTCTGTGCACCCTAAAAAGGAAAATTAAATTCAGGTTTTTTTGTTAAAACAACTCAATAGCAACTCTAAAAATCTAAGTTTGAGCAATAGGAGAAAGAGCCTCCACAACCTACTAAAACGTTCGCTAGGCAATCTCTGACTAGCAGAAATCCAACTTCAAGGTATCGCGCCTTACCCTGTGCACTCAGGGTAGGCCCAACAACCCAAGTTAGATTTACAAACCTGGATGAGACAATATATTAATTCAGAATTCCTACTGATGTGTAAGCAGTGCCTCGCTCTACACACCACAGTACTGACAAATAAGCAATGTCTCAAGATCATAGATTTTGAACAAAATACTTTAACCAGCTAAATTCTATTTAAATCACAGAATAACAAATGGGTTTACAAATATGAATAATACGTCATCACAATGGTGATCAATCCACCAATTGAACACACTATCATCATCACGTATCCAAACGGCTCAACACAGAAACAGAACTCTATCATCACAATTCATCTCAGCACTCATTCACAAAGTCAAATTTCCTCTGTTCATACGTACACTCCCACTTTATTCAGAACCGCACAGCCACACAGCTTGCAGGAGGATCCGGCACCAGGAAGGTGAGCACATTTTCAAAAAAGTCTTTCTCCTTTGATCAGGGGCAAAACTATTCCAAAAAATTATAAATATAAACCTGGGGACCCCTTAAAGAGGAGGCACACTAATGCAAACCATCCTCGGCTACCCAAAATGTGGTAGCCGTACCCCAATAATCATCTGAACAGCAATATTTTGAACATGTCATTTCTTACCAAATAATTCAGCTACTAGATCTAGTGGTTAGCGACTGCTCCCCTCATGAAAACACATACAGTGTGGAAGAGTAAAACAGTTCAAATGAGGGGAACACTAATAAGTGAGTTCTAGATCAAAAATAAGGTAAAAATAGATTATTACAGAAAATTTAGTAAATGCTGTACAGAGAAAAACACATGATAATGCTCAGTTCAAATTTTAACAAAGTTTAAGCAAAACTTAAAAAGTCAAACTCATAATGCATATACAACAACCCAAAAATGGTGGTCAAATTGGCAAAGTCTCAGAAAATAGACCCAGATGGGTGCATCATTAAACACACCAAGCAAGAAAAAAGAAATGCCCTCGGGAAACAGAATGAGCCCCATACTAAATTAACATAATAAACCCACTAATGCAAAGACCTTAGAGCTTTCTACACAAAATCAAATTTTTATTAATAGATTCTGCAAATTCAGCATGGTATTATCATACTTAGGGTCATATTGGTAAATCAGAAAAAGCAGCATAAAAATGAAACTATGTAATTATTTATCATTCACCCATTTCTTAAGGTAAGAGAAATCTTCCACCTACTCTCTCAGTAACTGCTCTCCATAGAGGATCAGCACAAAATTAAACATTTCCCGACATTGGCTCATAGAAATGACACCAACATATCTTCAGCAGAACTTCCAGCGAAAGTCCTTGAATATGATACTTTGGGTACACAATGGAAGCTCCATTCACAATACACACTTCCTAACACAATAGATAATTTCATAATAATGCCATCATTCACTTGATGATCCTCAGAAACGAGATGGTTTGTAGCAGGACACTGATTGAGCGGGAGAAAGAGCAGAAGCAAGATGAGCATAACACCCTGCACTTCATCCATATTAAAATGAATGATGTTGCATATGAAAATATGGCATAACTATTTCACAGTGCTAATTACATTTCTAGGTGACTCAGTAAAATCATTCCAAGTGTACCATCATTAACTAATCGGTTACAACTTTATACACCATGAAAACCTCAAAATTTCAGAAATAATTTTTAGTCAACATTACTTATTTTTAAAAGAACGCTGCTACAACAGTAACCAACATGATCCAATTACTGCTTATTATTTTTCTTTCAATAATCTAGCCCCTATGCAACCATCCTTTGCACCACCTTGGTTGCATAATGATTCCACTGCCTCAGGGTACTTACAGGGCAAGGAACAATAGGTGAAATCCAGCATTTCTCCAGAAAGGCACCACCACTTTACCCTGCGGTCAAAAATTGTGTCCTATTTTGCAGATGCCAAGGTGACAAAGCATCCCTCCATGCTGATCAGTGTGCATCCTCACACTGTTAACTTGCACTCAGGCAGGGGCAGAATAAGGACAAACACTTGAACTTAGAGGGCAGGGCAATTCGACCACAAGGTCTAGGTACCTCCAGGAGTAAAATCAAAATGTATCACCCAGCTATGCACCCTATGTGAAACGTTTCTCTTCGAGGGTGTTTGTGCACAGAAGGTTTTTCCAATTCTTTCCTGGGACCTCATTCTGAAATGTCCCTCATTCGTCTTGAAACGCGCAAATTCAAACTGGATGTTGTTTTGGACACATCCGGCTCTGCAGTCACTCCAAGTGGAGTAACTGGCCAATGTGATTGGCTGAATGCCTTGTCATGTGCTCAGCATCAGCAGGGCATGGATGCTGGGCATAAGGCTTGGCTGAAAGTCAATGTCATGTGCTCACCAAAATCTGGGCATTCCAAAAAGCTAAATCCTCCTAGTACTGTCGTGGGGGCACAGAGCATCGCTGCAAGTCCTCTACTCATGGGCACTGTACATGCAGTCATATCCCGCGAGTACTCCCGACACAGTGACTGGGCACAGTCACAGAGGCATTCTGGGATGTAGTACCACTGCCAGAGCAGGCACACTATGAAAAACTGTATTACAAAAAAAAACCTGCCTGCAAGATTGTATGCCCTAAAGTGTGATCACAAGATTCTGAAACAAACATTTAACGGCCTGTGTGTGTCGCCCTCAGGCCTGCCTAGGTTTCCTGCCGACCTCTCAAGTGGGCGGTTGCTGCGAAGCTGATTTCAGATGTGGGAGGCTTGGTACCTATTAGATCCAGAAGTCAACTAAAGAAAGGAAAACTAACGCATCACAAAAGAATGTCAAGTCAAGGATTATTTTTAAATACAAGTGTGCATTTAAACTTCAGCTATGGGGCGATCACAGGGACTCAGTGCAATTACTAGTTGTAATATACAGTACATGTGTTTTTACTTTTGTCTACTGTACTGAGAGCAGCTCAGCTGAATGTCTGTGGGTGCAATCCAAAACTGACTGCGCCAGGTGCATAGTTCTTGCAGAAAGTAGTGCATGAGTGTCGTACTTCTTTACTTTGTTACACGATGCATTTTCCTAGTCTGAGAAACGCACGCAGACGTCCTCAGTGCTGCTTCACATTAGGGACTCTGTAGGGCATGTGATACCCGCAGGCCCAGGCCCAGGCGGGTGATGATCCGCATGTGAGCTAGCATTTGGTTTGGCTGCTGACTCTGCAAACAAACAGATATTAGAAATGCGTGATTAATACATTCCAGAACTCGTCAAATAAGAACTTTGTGACGCTCGTGATGGCATGACTTTAAATGATTACTGTGCAAATGCCTCACAACTTAAACACAGACATCTAAATATGCCACAGTCACTTTAAGAAAGGTTCATTCGCCTTTAATACATGTACTGCATTAAAATGTTTTATTGAAATTTAAGAAATCAAATATTAAACGTAAACAGACTGACAATATACAATTACATAGTTTACTTGCAGCCCAACAAAGACAGCTCGAACTTAGGGGCCTATTAGGATGGTGGACGGACTCAGGTCCACCTGCCATCCTAGCGGGAACGGAACTGCCCGCCTGCCGTGCGCTGCCGCACCCCTTATTATGATGCGAACGCCACAGCAGCGGTTGTATCTGGCATTTTAACATTTTCACATTGCGGCAGGTGCTGCTGGCTGCAGCACCCGCCGCAATGGTAAAATGGCATGTTGTGCATTTCCGCAATGGTAAAAGGCCATGTTGTGCATGGACATGTAGGGGGATACCATAGGTACCCCCCAAGTGCACCCCTCTGGGCTCCCGCAACAGTCTTGCAATGCAAATCCCTGACAGCCTTTCCATGGCGGCAGCGCCATGGAAAGGCCTTAAAATCTCTACATCCTCATATGGCTGGCGGAGCCTGCTAGGCACCGGCACCATATTTGAGCCCCTGCTCCGCCCTGCCGGCAATCGTAACAATTGCCGACCAGTGGAAAAGCAGCTGACGGACTTTCCGTCCACCGCGATACCCACCGCCATCGTGATATGGTGGTGGGTAATTCACGTTACAATGGCGTAACGGTCACACGCCATCATAATGGGCCCCTTAATGTTGCAATTCTGATTTTGCAGTTTGGCTGTTTATCCTTTTCGGATTGACACTCACCCGGACACGTACACTTCATTCTAACATCAGGAAAGATTTCAATCAGAAATATAGGTGACAATGCGATAACAGATCACTGCGCTTGTCCTGTTTTTTTGTTGAGAATGGAAGGAAGAGAACATTTGTGCAAAAAATGATTTTTGGCAGTGTTGGTCGTTTGTCCATCCCTACTGTATTTGTTTATTCATTTTCTTTACTTTAAGGTATGCACGTTAAAGTGTCAGCACCACACAGGAGGACAATGCTGTGAAAGAGCTACCATATTAGCAGTTACAGTCGCAAGCACAGTAGTGATATACTTGGCTTATCTTTCGGATTTGTGATTGAATCATTGCAAAGTATAAACATGACAAAATGTATTTTTCTTAAAATGAGTTCCTCGTGAACAATTGTTGTAAGCTAAATAGCTGACACCCAGTTCCCATGGACATATGGGTTGCTCTCGTGTTTTTGAAATACAGTAGTGATATCAGCAGTGACCAGAGTGGTAATGGCTACAGGTAACACAGGAGTGGGCAACTCTGCCATCTCAGCAAGAACCAGAGCAGCGAAGACATCTGTGCACACAGATGAGACTACCACTTCAACCTCAGCTGTCACCATGACACCAACAACAACAACAGAGACATTAGCTTCAATGATAGATGCACTACAGCTAGATCAAGAGGAGCCACAACAGCTGTGACCACAGACACTACCACAGTAGCAACAACAGCTACTGCAATAGTTGCAAACACAGCATGGACTGCAGCAGTCATAACAGTTTTCACCACAGCAGTTACTGCAGTTCGCACCACAACAGGGATATCAGTAGCAATCACATAAAAAAAGTAAATACAGCAAGGACCACAGCTATTACAAAGGCAGGGACAGCAGCAACAACACCAGCACGGTCCAAAGTAGCAACCACATTTGTTACAACTGTGGGGACTGCAGCAGTAACCACATTTACCATAACAGAAAAGAACAAAAGAGCTAAAACAGCTGTCATGGTAGCCGTGACAGTGTTTCACAGCAAGGACCATAACAACAACCACACCAAGGACAACAGCACCAACTATAACCCCTGTCATGGGCTCTTTGTTTGGGATAATGTGGTAATATTTAAAACATGTTTTATGCAAGAGTGTATTATTATAAGTCAAATTTTAATTGGCAAAGTGCATTGTAAGGAATTTAAAAACATCTATAATAAAATGTGGTTGTCTTTTGTAGTAAATTGGCACTATACAGTAGGTTTAACAAAACGTATATGAAGACGGAAAACAAGGTGAAATCTGGGACAGTGTAACTGTTTTGCTCACAGGGTTCTTGGTTTACAATGTTTATTTTCACATAATGGGGGGGATTCATTGAAAGATGCATGTATGAAGGATGCGCCTGCAAGGGTTTGCTTATCAGGTGTACTGATTAATGCTCTAAGAGTAGCACAGTCATTGGGAAGCTGTTTTGTTACTGAAAAAAGAAGAAAAGATGTGTTAACCAGCTACTTAACTTTTTAGCTACATATACTAAAAATTAACTCAGTATTGTGAATTGAATTATGTGGGGAATTATTCACAGTGAAGAACTTTTTCCTGTGAAATACAAGCCTTGAAATCACTGGCAAACACTAGATGTGAAGGTTTACTATATATATAGCTATTTTAGGGCATGAGTGATAGTTACTTGAGACAACTATAACTGGTGAATTTCAGTGGTTTTGTACATTTAAAAGGTATGTTTTAACTGACATTTTCACATATCAATAATGTCCATTTAAACTTTTTTGTTGTTGTAAATTTCTAATTATCTACTGGGGGTCGCCAGTAGATAGTTATAGTTAGGACCGTGTTTCCATAGGAAATGTGCAACATTCTATTTGGAATAACTTTGGCGCCGGTTGACGAATCCTCGCAATATTTTCAAAATAGGTGGGGCGCTCCGCTCCGCTCCTACCCTGAAAGTCTCAGGGGGATTCGTCAAGCGGGGGCTGAGAAAAAAGGGGGGTCCCAAAACGTGTTTTCCCCATGCAATTTTCCATAGGGACCTTTAGTCCAAGGTACAGCCCGAACGGCTGAACAGAATTACTTGAAATTTGGCAGAGAGGTAGTCCTCAGCTCAGGGATGTGCCTTTTGCATACATGGAGTCAATCTGTTCAGTAGTTCCTGAGAAAATTGCAGTTAAAAGCACATACATATCTATAGCCGCGCACCGTGCGCGCACCGTGCGAGCACCCTAACGTGCGCGAGCATAATTCTGATTGGTGGTTACATGTTAGTCAACGTTCGAATCGGTCAAAATCAGGAAGTGCCGGCCGTCATTTTGTTTGTTTTCAGTGCGAGAGTGAAAAAGAAAGGTGGCGAACGTGAAAAGGGGGCAGGGTAGAGAGTTCCTGACCCCCTAGCCTTTGTCAGGGGGTCCCTGAAGGACCCCGAAGGCAGAAAAAAACATTTTAATTTTTTTTTTTTTTAAATCTCGGGGGTGCGTGCACTATGCGCGCACGGTGAAAATCCCCCCCCCCAAAAAAAAAATATTTTTTAAATATGTAGTTTATTGTAAAATAAATATATAAAAAAATAATAATACATACATAACTTAGCATTTAAAAAACCATACAAATTCACTGAAAAAAACATAGGTTTCACACACGTTATAGTTAGGAATTAGCATTTAAAAAACCTTGCAAATTCACTTAAAGAACCATAGGTTTCACACATGTTATAGTTAGGTGGATATTTCACTTGTAAAAAACCAATGAAATTCCCCCGTTATAGTTAATTCAGATAACTATAACTTGCGCGGCCGCCACTCTATCACAAGGATGATGTCATCAGTGATGTCATGATTGATGCCACTGACCATGTCATGAGTGATGTAATATGTGACGTCATCAGCAGTGGATTGCGGGCGCGCGAGTTATAGTTATCTGAACTAACTATAACGGGGGAATTTCATTGGTTTTTTACGAGTGAAATATCCACCTAACTATAACATGTGTGAAACCCATGGTTTTTTAAGTGAATATATATATGTATATATATATATCTATATGGGTGTATATATATATATATATATATAGACTGAAAAAACAAAGTCTAGAGAGACATTATAGTTAGGCCCACATTTCACTCATACAAAATGAGAGAAATTCAGCAGTTATAGTTACCTGAACTAACTATAATTTACGCCCCTGCAATGCACTGCGTATGACGTCACATATTACATCACTCATGATATAGTCTGTGACATCACTGATGACGATATGTGAGCAAGGTCACTGAGTTGACCGAAATGCGTTATGGCGAATGTGGTGTAATAAACTTTTCAACTGAACATTCCAGAGTCTGAACCTGGTCCTTTGGATTAAAGGAGTATGGGGGTGAAGAATATATATTTATATATTATATATGTAAAAGGGTTTCTACTTAACTTTGAAATATTTAAATTTTCACTGTAAAGATATGCATGGTACAGGTATATGTGTGGTAAATAATTAACAGGCAAGCATAAGCCCTATATAGAAACCCTATGCAGAATCTCTCACGCACCCACTCACACCCCATATAAGCTTTGAAACACCCGATCCAACTACCACACTACTTTCTAAAAACCATTCACACACACACATACGTACACAGCCACTCGCTGACTCATAGATCAAGACACACATCCACTCACTCACCCATACAGCCAATCCTACACCCACTCACTCACTAATATAGCCACTGACATAATCACTCATACACTCTTATAGCCACTTACACACTGAGTCAGTCACCCATAGAGCAACTCACACACCTACTCTCTCACCCATACAGTCAATCACACAGCCACTTACTCATCCATACAGTTACACACACACTCACACACTTACTCATACTCACTCACCTATACAGTCACTGACACAAGTACACCTTACCCATACAACCACTCTCACATTCACTCACTCATTCAGTCACTTATATACCCCATCACTCAGCTATACTGCCTTTCACATACTCACTTACTCACCTATATACCACTGACACATGCACTCACTTACTGACAGCCATACACACACTCACTCACCCATACAGCTAACACACATGCACTCACTAACCCATACAGCCCTGACTTACACACTCACGTATCACCCACCCACACAGACACTGAGACACCCATAGAGGTACTTGGACAAACAATCCCTCACCCATACAGAAACTCGCATACCCATTCATACACCCATACAGCCACTTAGATACCAAATGACAGACAGATACAGACATTCACACAACCACTCACTCACCCATACATTCACTGAGAACCTAATCACTCACTTATACAGTTAGTCATGCACCCACTGAATAATCCAATCAGGCACTCATAGACCCACTGATTCATCAATATACAATGGTATATAAATAAACACAAATCTTTTATAAACACTCACAGTCACCAGATGATGTCATCAGTTATGTAATTTGAGATTTCATCAGTGATGTCATCAGTGATGTCACTGACCATGTCATGAATGAAATAATATGTGAGGTCATAAGCAGTGCATTGTGGGAATATGAGCGAATTTCTCTGGTTTTGTACAAGTGAAACCTGAGCCTAACTATAATGTCTCCGTAACCTTTGTTTTTTCCAGTGAATCTATACATACACACACACACACACATATATATATATATATATATATATATATATATATATATATATATATATATATATATATATATTCACTGAAAAAAACATAGGTTTCAGGGGTGTTATAGTTAGCTGGACATTTCCCTTGTACAAAACCCTAGAAATTACCCCGTTATAGTTAGTTCAGCTAACTATAACTCGCGCGCCCCCGCAATGCACTGCTGATGACATCACATATTACATCACTCATGAAATGGTCAGCGACATCACTGATGATTTGCAAATTTATATAGGGGCCTAGGGGCGGCTGAGAGGAAATTGCTGAGAGAATTTACTTATATGCCGATACACGGCTTTATGTGCTTAGAGGCGTTGCCTACCCAATGGTATATTTTAAAAATTCAATGTTGGTCTAAAGGATATCATGTCATATAGACTAAAGTATGGTAGACTCAACGATTTTGTATATATTTATATATGAAATGTACCGTTACAAAATGGCACCCATACTATGAATTGCAAAGTTGGTCCCTTCTTGATTTCCATGCTCCACGATTACGTTTTTAAACATCCCCCTTCTGATGTGTTATTGACACCGAAGAAGGCTAACGCCGAAACGCGTCTGTTTTGTTTGCTGTAAGCCGTTAATAAAGAACGACTTCAATGTCCCCCGTGAGTGCGGTAATTTCTTCGAAAAGAAAGAGAAATTGGAGCGACAATATAATAGCGGTTTCCACTACCGCAAACCGCACCCGCCCGAGAGTGCTTCGTATGGAACAGTGGAAACTGAGCGAGGATTATTCACGAGAGCACCGTCGCAACTGCTGGGCACAACGCATTCTGGACGTGGACTGAATGGAATCTAGGATTTCGATCGGCAACGGAAGAATGCAACGAATGGTGAGCTGTGCAACTTTATTTATCGTTTAACGGCAGTGCAAGGCGGCAGGGCGTAGTGGGGGACATTGAGTAACATAAAACACGGAATACAGTGACTTTTTCAGAAGGCGGCATGTTTTGCGAGTCAACACGCCGCGAAGCGGCCAAAGACATTTTCAGAAAACATGGGGGAGCAGGAGGAGCCAAATCATCGGATCCCGACAAACCCAGAGACAAACTCAGTGAAATATTGTGGAAGTTAGAACGATTATATGAACGAGAAACCCGCAAGTGGTGGGAAGCGACTAGCCTCCAAAGCTACATAGATGAGAAGAGAGTACCGCGGGGGCTAAGAGTCTACACGGTTCCATCGTATGAGAACCCGGACCCGCAACTTCTCACTGACTGGGCAGAGCATACAGCACATTACTGTCAAGGAACCCTGGAACTCCTGGTGAAATACGCTTGGAGCGACAGGGATAAGGCTCTGGGTGAAATAAAGCTGTTGGAGGAAGACTTGGCTAAAGAAGATGAGAAAGAGAAAATAGAAGAACAAAGAGCGCAAATGAAGACAAGACTGTTAAAGTATGAGCAAAAAATTAAAACAAGAAAGCAAGAGAAATTTATCCGTGATGAGAACGATTATATCCAAGGAAGAATCCTAACCTTTGCCCGGAAATTTGACGGTCCGAGAAAGGAATTAAGTTTACGATCCAAACAACCGACATCTCAAAGAGTGAAGACCTCAGAATCAGACCTTACAGGTAATGAGTCGAGTGATGAGCCATCGGGAAGAACAACAGAAGGGAGGAAGACCACTACCCCTTTTCACGACAAATTCCAAATTATCCGGCAATCATGGCTAAGGGGTGGCAAGAACAAACCACCGGAAGGAAACGAAGAAGAACGCGACGAGCGCAGGGGGGCAGCAAGAGGCAAGCCAGCAGCGTGGAGAGGTCGCAACAAGAAAACGGGCAAACGGCAATAGATGCCACGAATCTGACAGTGGTAAATCTAACTGACAAATCTCTCACGGACAATGAAAAGAAAGTACTGAGTCTGGGTTTAACTTTCTGTCCAAGCAATCATCTTGAATATACTCAGACTAGAATTGATCTTTTTTGCTTTATACGCAAACTTAAGCTACACAAATATTTCAAAATAAGACCCAACATTAGAGACTCAAAAATTGGGTCAAGAATAACAGTCACGGATATACTCACAGGGAAAGATCTACCAGCCATTGAATTATTGGAAAACTTGAGATCAGAAGGGAATGCTAACCCTGAAATCATGACAAGTATGGTAGAGAGAACAAGGAGGGTTGGCATAGAACAAGAGAGAGAAGAGAGCCCGTTCAAACCTACCTCGATGTTCAATCCCCAAATGCCATTTGACGCCATTGATGTTTTCTCAGACACCATGGTTAAAGACCTTCTAAAATTCAGATCGAGCAAAAATTTGCACCAGAAAGGGAGGAACATAACGGTTGCAGAACAAGCGGCATTACAAGATCTAATGAAAGACATGTCAACAATAATCAAACCTTCGGATAAAGGTGGGAACGTAGTATTACAGACCAGGGAAAGGTACTGTAAAGAAGCACTACGACAACTCTCGGATGGAAAATATTATGAGAAAACAACTAATGAGGCATACACTCAGAGCATCAGGAGATATGATGAATTAATTCAAAAGTGGTATGCGAAATCGATGCTGGGAACAGAAGAGCACATGTTTCTCTGGAGTAACAATCCAATGATACCCACCTTTTATCACATCCCGAAATTGCATAAGGACAATTTGGATCCGCCAGGCAGACCTATAGTGTCCTCTTTGAATAGTTTGACAGAACATTTATCTATGTTCATTAACCATTTTTTGTTCTTTCATGTAATGCAACTCCAGTCATACATCAAAGACACTAAGGATTTTTTGAACAAAATAACTATGATGGAGTGGGACTCAACCTATCTGTTAATGGTTTTGGACATAACTAGTCTGTACACATGCATAGAGCATGAACATGGCATCAGGGCTGCGAAAACTTACCTAGAAAAGCGTCAACTACGATATGTGGAACATAACGAAATGTTGATAGAGTGTTTGGAGTTCTGTCTGGAGAATAATTTTTTCCTTTTTGAAAATCAACATTACAGACAAAGATCGGGTACGGCGATGGGCACCTGCTTCGCACCCAGCTATGCAAATTTATTTGTGGGCTGGTGGGAGGAGCAGGTGCCCAGAACCTCTACCGGACAAAATGGCGGTAAAGTGGTGGAATGGTATAGGTATATCGATGATTTATTTATTGTGTGGCAGGGGACAATGGAATCAGCATACAGCTACATTGATATCCTGAATGACAACAATCTCAATCTGCACTTCTCAGGCACAGTGAGTCCGGTGGCAGCGGACTATCTGGACCTCCGAGTGTTCATTGATGGAGGAAGAATACACACTGCACTATACCGTAAAACCACTGCAGGCAATTCAACCCTGTTTGCTACCAGTAACCATCCACCAAATCTTATTCAAAGTATCCCATATGGGGAACTACTTAGACTAAAAAGGAACAGCACTAGGGAAAGTGATTTCGAGGCGGCTGCCTCGGATTGCGTAGCCAGATTTGCGGTGAGAGGGTATAAACCTCAGACCCTCGAGAAAACCTTGCAGAAGGTAAGAAAGATCCCCAGAGATAAACTTCTGATGGAGAAACCCATACAGGGTGATAATGCTGGCAAGGGGAAATTCCGGATGGTTACCCCCTACTCCTCAGAGGCAAACCATCTAAAACGTATGCTGAGAAAAAACTGGCATATCTTAAAAACCGACAGTGTCATTGGTGAGGATATTCCAGCTTATCCTCTGGTGACCTTTAAGAAGGCTAGGTCACTACGAGATATGCTGGTAAAGAGCCACCTAGAAAAAATCCCAGAACGAAGGAGTACTTTAAAAGAAATGAAGGGGTTCTTTCCCTGTAACCGATGCAAAGCATGCTCAAATAGCAGAAGAATTCTGTCATACAATATACCTGATATAGAAAGATCACGGAATATAACTAAATTCCTAACCTGTACCACTCCCTTTGCTGTATACTGTCTGGTGTGTCCCTTTGGGTTGCGCTATATAGGCAGTACTATACATCAACTTAAAATCAGGATCCTAGAACATCTGAGAGCCATTGACAAAAAAGATGCTGCATACCCTGTGGCACGTCATTTTGCTGAATGTCACCAAAGTGACAGGAATCAATTACAGTATTTTGGGCTTGATCAGGTTCCTGTAAACATTAGGGGTGGCAACAGAATACGCAGATTAAGGAGATTAGAGTCACGGTATATTATAGACCTAGGGACGAAGTACCCGAAAGGATTGAACAGTGGGGAGGAACTGGTAGTCCACATAGGCCTATAGATGACAATAGCTTCATGCAGATAACTTTGGGCTACACTCGAAATCTGAATATGTATTATCTTCCCGCAACCTGTTGATTTCTGAAATGTGTAATCATGTGATCATATTTGATTGAAACAAATGGGTCATTGACATTAGTGTAACGTGAAGGGACGTAAGCCGATATTCGGCGTGATTTGCAAATGTATATAGGGGCCTAGGGGCGGCTGAGAGGAAATTGCTTCTTAAGTATTTACTTATATGCCGATACACGGCTTTATGTGCTTAGAGGCGTTGCCTACCCAATGGTATATTTTAAAAATTCAATGTTGGTCTTAAGGATATCATGTCATATAGACTAAAGTATGGTAGACTCAACGATTTTGTATATATTTATATATGAAATGTACCGTTACAAAATGGCACCCATACTATGAATTGCAAAGTTGGTCCCTTCTTGATTTCCATGCTCCACGATTACGTTTTTAAACATGCCCCTTCTGATGTGTTATTGACACCGAAGAAGGCTAACGCCGAAACGCGTCTGTTTTGTTTGCTGTAAGCCGTTAATAAAGAACGACTTCAATGTCCCCCGTGAGTGCGGTAATTTCTTCGAAAAGAAAGAGAAATTGGAGCGACAATATAATAGCGGTTTCCACTACCGCAAACCGCACCCGCCCGAGAGTGCTTCGTATGGAACAGTGGAAACTGAGTGAGGATATATATATATATATATATATATATATATATATATATATATTCACTGAAAAAAACATAGGTTTCAGGGGTGTTATAGTTAGCTGGACATTTCCCTTGTACAAAACCCTAGAAATTACCCCGTTATAGTTAGTTCAGCTAACTATAACTCGCGCGCCCCCGCAATGCACTGCTGATGACATCACATATTACATCACTCATGAAATGGTCAGCGACATCACTGATGACATCACTGATGACATCTCAAATGACATCACTGATGACATCACTGATGATGTCATCCATGTAATAAATTAGTGCATCTTCTCACACCCTAATATAACCTTTGATACACCGACTCAAAATTTCAGACGGCCATTCTCAAAACCATAGATACTCCAATACCAATAACTACATACCCACTCATTGACTCTTAGGTCTACACACACCTCCACTCACTCACCTGTAGAGTCACTCATACTTACAGTCACTCAGTACAGGACTATCATATGCATTTATACACCTATATAGACACTCAGACACCGCCAATCATCCATAGACATACTCACACACCTAGTCAATCATGCAAATAATTAATCACACTCCAATTTACTCACCTATACAGTTATACACACACAAGTTCACTTACTCATAAAAATACTACCACATTCTTACGCTCTTATACAATTACTGATACAAGCACACACTCATCCATACAGCCACTCTCACAATCACACACTCTCACATATACCCAGTTATATACTCTTACATACATATACCCTGCCTTTCACATATGTAGTTACTCACACATGTACCACTGAGATATACATTCAATCACTAACACACCCATACATACACTCACCCAACCATACAGTCCATCACAGATGCACTCTTAAAACCATGCACCCATAGAATCACCCACTCACACATCTATGCACAGAGTCACACACACCCTACCCACACTAACACTCAGGCACCCATACAGATACTCAGACAACCAATCAATAACCCATATAGACACTCATATAGCTATTCACAAAACCATGCAGCCACTTATACACCAACAGACAGACAGATACAGACATTCACACAGTTTAGTTAGTAGTCTGCAGTAAGATACATTTAATGACACTTATACACCCACTCATTCTTCCATAGATCTTTCCCTATATATAATAAACATATTAAAACTTTAAGGAACACAGACTCACTGGATGACGTCATCAGTGATGTCATCGATGATGTCATTTGAGATGTCATCAGTGATGTCATCAGTGATGTCACTGACCATGTCATGAGTGATGTAATTTGTGACGTCATCAGCAGTGCATTGCGGGGGCACGTGAGTTATAGTTAGCCGAACTAACTATAACAGGGGAATTTCTAGGGTTTTGTATGAGGGAAATGTCCAGCTAACTATAACACCCCTGAAACATATGTTTTTTTCAGTGAATTTCTAAGGTTTTTTAAATGCCAATTCCTAACTATAACGTGCATGAAACCTATGGTTTTTTCAGTGAATTTCAAAGGTTTTTTAAATGCTAATTTCTATCTATAATTTATATCTAAAGCTATGATGTTTAATGATTTTCATTGAATTTCTAAATTTTGCAATTTCAGTGTGTCAATTCCTTTAATTATGTTTTTTTAAAATACTTTTTTATCACCTTTTTTTAACTTATTTTTTCAATTAATTCTTTTAAAAATTAAAAAATATTATTTGTTTTTATTGGATTTAAAAAAAAAATTGTTAATGTTTTAAAATATATTTTGAAAATATTTTTTAACCTATATTTTCAAAACTTTCTTTTTTTCTCCATTTTTTGTGCACCGTTCTCAACCCCTACGCGTAAGCATCCACGTACGGTAAGCGTTGGGTACGTGTTTGGTGCGCGATTGCAATGCGACCGGTACACGACTCCAAGCCTATACGCGACACGCACGATGCTCATTATGTGACGCTTGCACGCTTCTGCGATGCATCATGTGCATGCAAGACGTGGAGGGTGCGCAAATCACGCAAAATATTTAACATTTAAAAAAACATATATATATGTATTTTATGTGAATATTATTGAAGGAAAACTGTAAACTACTCATAAAAGTAATATATTTTTACATCTAATCCTATATTCTTTTTAAATTCAATTTCGCGGATGCGCGCTGGGTGCGTGCTGCGTAAGCGCACCGTGCGCGGATCCCATGTGACCTGAAAAAAAGCGATTTGATTGGTCCATTACACTTCCTGTTCTAACTATTGAAAGACCCCACCCATTTCAATCATTCTTCTTTGACCTTCTTTGGAGGAGGATCTCTTTGCAGAGAAGAAGCTTTTTTGACTAGGTTTTCACTTAGCTCAAACTTTTTTCTTAACAAACAATGGCTTCAGGGCAGCAGGCATCTCCTGGATCTCCTCATTCATCTGAGGATGATTTTTTGGAAGAGCCACCACGCACACCACGTTTTTCATCTGTGGTGTGGAAATTTTTCACGTATCCTGAGGGGCAAACAAAGACCAATGCCACCTTGGTGACCTGCAAGATCTGCCAGAGAGTGCTGTCCCATGGAGATCCAAACAAAAAATATTCATGCAGAACTGCAAGCATGATGAAACATCAAAGGACCCTTCATCCGGTAAACCTTGCTCGGGAGGAATGTCGAAGAATGAGAGTCGTTCCTGCTCCTGCTCCTTCGGATTCATCGCAGCCAAGCACTTCAAGAGTGCATACTTCTGCACAAAATTTGGGCATCCGTCCACAGTTCCAATACTTGAAAGTGCTCTGCATAAAATGCAATGCTACTTTATGCTACGGGGAGCTGTCTATTGATCTAATCTGCCGCAAGCAAGAGAGTCACCATTGTTTCCTGAAGTTCATTGTTTTGTTCCTCCAGCTCTGTTTTTTGCTTTTTTTTTCAAGAAAATCCCCAAAAATAAAAAATTGTTCAAAAAACCAAAAACAATATGTAAAAGAAATGAGAAGAAAAAAAAAAGTTCTTGTAAAAACTAACTTTCCTGGTTTAAAAAAAGAGCTATATATTTGTTTGTTGGTGTGCGAAAGTTTAGATGAATGTATGTGTAGAACGTAATTGACTGAATGAATGCATTAATAGCGTATGGTGAATGTATAAGTGCAGGAAGTCTCATGCGTTGGCTGACAACAGTCAACGTCCCTCTGGGCGCGCCGTGAAATACTTCGCTGAACGCGAATGAAGTATTTGTTGAAGATTGATGAGACGTGGAAGTTAATCTTCAATTTTCAAGTTTTAATTCATGAAACATCAAGTTGATTCATATAATCATGAATAGGAAATCATTACAAAGAGTGACATCACTGTATCAGGATGTTAGCTTCATTGTTAAATATGGTCCCAATGCATTTCGGGCCCCTCTGGCCCTTCATCAGGGGAATCTAAGTAACAAAAAGATATATGTATATCAGTGGGTTATACTAATGAGGAATCAACCATTACAACAAAAAGAGGATAGGACTTCGCCTAACAAAGGTTGTTGTACGCTAAACGAACGTGCTGTATCCATGTTTATATATGTCATCAATGATTTAAATAGAGGGTCGTGTCAGAAGGTGACGTGAAAAAGTGTTGGCCACTATGTTTAAAAGTGAAGGGAAATATACCCCTGAGCGTGTGCCGTGGTTGGTTAAAGAAAGAAAACGGAACGTGTATCAGTCGTGCCCAAACATAATCCTCAACGCATCAGTGAGGCGTGTCACAAAAAAACGCTCGATTCCAGCATTTAACTGAGGGTGCAAATAGTAATCCAAGTTCGAATTAAAAACACGAAGTGCACGGGTTAGAAAAGGTGCGTGAAAGTGAACGAAAGGCTCACGGTTGAAGCGAAGCTCCATACCTGATGTGTTCAAATGTGCCGGTCAGTCTCGCATCGGGTTAGCTGGTGCATTGTGGGGCGTGCTCTTAAGAAACGGAACGGAACACCGGAAGTGACCTAACCAGTGGTAAAATCACGGGAGTGTGTTTAAGATTGTGTAGTTGAATATGGGCGCCATCTTGTAGGGGGAAATAATGCAACTGCAAGGCAGGTTGCTCTAGTTGTAAAGAGGTGTATGCTGGTGGAAAAAAATATGGTAAGCGAAACATTAATGACAAACATGCTGACAAACATGGATCAAAGTTAACACGCAAATTCCAAGCGGTCGTTGAGACCCTTCGGCTTCATGGACTCCAGCTTGTAAATCCAGTGATTCTCGCGCTGTAACAAAAAGGTGTTGTTGTCTCTGCCTTCTCTTTTTGTCACAGCCTCTAAAACCAGAAATTTGAGTTGGGCAATGTTGTGCTGATTTTCTGAAAAATGCACCGCTATGGTGGATTTGGGGTTGCTGGTACGGATATTGCTCTTGTGTTCATGGATGCGGGTTTTGATCTTTCTTTCGGTTTTGCCCACATATACCAGGCCGCACGGGCATTTTAGTAAGTATATTACATTGGTGGTGTCGCATGTAGCATTCACATGGAGTTTGATCGGAGTGCCCCTCATTGGGTGTGTGATCTTATGGCCCTTAATGATGTTATTGCAGTTGCTGCAGTTAAGGCAGGGGACTGTCCCACGGAATGTCGTGATAGGAATCTCAATTTTAGGTCGAATCAGTTCCTGTATGTTTTTGCTTCTGGTGTGTGCAAACATTGGTGGATCGCTGAAAATGCCATTGAAATAATTTTCAAGGGCTAGGACTGGCCAGTGTCTTTTGATGGATCGCTTGAATCTGTGACTCATGGTTGAAAAACGGGAGACCACCACCATACGATGTTGTTCTTTGCGTGTGGCGGGTTGCAACAAAGTTTCACGGGATGCGTTGGCCACTTTAATGGCAGCACCTTGCAGAGTCGCTTGAGGATAGCCACGAGAGACAAATCGTTGTATCATTGACTGTGTTTGAGTTTGCAATTCGGAATGATCTGACACTATTCTTTTTACCCTAAGCAGTTGTGAAAATGGTAGGTGGTTCTTCAATGACGGTTGATGAAAACTTGTGTAATGCAGAAGGTTATTGCGGTCAGTTGATTTCCTAAATATAGATGTGGTGATTTGTTTATTCCAGATTTTCAACAAAACGTCCAGGTAGGTGATGGAGGTGTCGTGGAAGTTGAAGGTAAATTGAATACGATCGTTGATCAGGTTCAAATTGTTCAAAGCTGTCTGGAGAGAGTCCAGAGTGCCAAACCATAAAACGAAAATGTCATCTATATAACGCAAAAAGAGACGTGCGTGTTTTTTCCAAATGTCCAAACTTAGAATAAATTTGTTTTCAAATGCATGCATGAACAGGTTGGCATAGGTCGGTGCGGCACAATTGCCCATTGAAGTGCCGGTTAACTGCAAATAATAAGTGTCATTCCATCTGAAGTAACTCTGATAAAGGGTAAAAGAAAGAAGTTCCATCAAAAAAATTTGAAAATCATGATCTAGTTCGGAATTGAGTAAAGTTTCTTCAATTGCTTCAATGCCCAAATCGTGGGGTATCGAAGTATAAAGTGACTTGACGTCAATCGTACACAACCACACTTCTTCATCCTTGGGAAGTATAATCTGATTGATTTTGTTCAAAAAATCGGTTGTATCTTTGACGTATGTCCCCATTTGTTGAACAAATGCTTGTAAGTGGCTATCCAGAAATTTGCCCACGGGCTCGTGTATGCTGCCTCTTGTGGAAACTATTGGGCGCATGGGTGGATGTCTTAAATCCTTGTGGATTTTGGGTAGCATGTGTAGTGTGGGCGTTCTAGGGTGTGAAGAGGTCAAAAACGTTTTAGTTTTATCGTCAATGATGCCGTTCGCCGCGGCTTTGTCTGTCAGCTCTTGAAGCAAAGTTTGGAAAGTGGCAGTGGGATCCTGTAGTAAAACCATGTAGGTATCTTTGTCATTCACATGTAGATTGACTTGGGCTTGATAGAAAGTCATGTCCATTATGACCAGGGCACCTCCCTTGTCTGCTTTTTGGCAAATGATGTCAGGGTTGCCGGCCAATTTGTCTAGTATAGCTCTCTCCTTGTTGGTTAAATTCTGGAGTTTGGATCTTTTCTTGAAGTTGAAAGACTGTATGTCCTTTTTCACCAGGTTCTCAAAGGAATCAAGTGTTTTATGTGAGGTGGGTGCCTGGTAAGTACTCTTGACGCGAAGATGTTTTAAAAGATGAGATTCATTAGACTTGGGAGTTTGTATCACATTCTCAAAGAAATGTCTCAGTCGAAGGTTGCGCATGAGTTTGAATAGGCTGATGTCCAGTTCCAATTTGTTTGTGTGAAAGGTAGGTACAAACGAAGTACCCTTTTGTAGTGTGTGAATTTCCATTTTAGTCATTCGATAGTTGGAAATATTGATGACTAGCTGTTCAGAATCTAGGATTTCTTCCCTTTGTTCCGTCGGCCCATCGAAGGTTGTGCTTTTGGACTGGGCATGGGTGGAGCGTCTTTTACCCCTCCTGGGTCTAGTTGATCTTTTTGGCCCACCTCTAAAAAAGGCACACTAGTGTCAGATTGAGTTGGAATGGTGCTCACGGATGGTGGGGTGCTTGCTGGTTGTGTGGTTGTGGTAGGATGAACTGTGGAACGTCTTTCACCTTCAGAGGATGAGGTGTCAGTTTCCGTAGTGGGGTTGAACGGTCTGTTTTGCCGTCGTCTCGCATAGACCTCGGCCCAAGAGTAAACTTCACCCATCTTATAGTCCATAGTGTCACGTTTATATTTCCGGATTTTTCTTTCGCTGATCTCTTCTGTGTATCTGTCAAGTTGTATGTTAAGATCCTCCAGAATTTTACCCCAGTCATCCGACGCCGTCAGATCCTGGAGTTCCGTTTTGGTTTGTGCAATGTCTTTATTGAGCTCTTCCAGTACTCTCGACAATTCCTCAATAATTAATAGAATGAGGTCTAGGGAGCATTTGTTCAATATGGCATACCAGCGTTCCACGAATTTGGGACTGTTTCTGCATAGGAGGGGTTTTAATGGTACTCGAAGACCCCTTGGGATCCGCTGTGCCCGATGATATCTAATCAACGTGCTGGCGTGAAGTCTTTGGTTGATCTCACGTTTGCTGAGATATAACAATTGGCGTAGGGTGTTTTCTTTGTTTCTTTTGTTGGTCGATGGTATGCTTTCCTCATTGATGAGTGCATAAATCTTGGAGGCGTCGTCATCCCCAAAGGCAAATGTGTCGGCCCGCAAGTCAGTTAAGCGTGCTATGTCGTCGTAAGCCATGCTGATCAGTTTAAGCGGAGGTCGTGCTACGAGCCGGTGGGTTGAAGGAAGTATGATACAGTTATTTGGATCGTGCACAGACCAAGATTAGATAGATTGCAATTTTGTCAGGTGCCACAGAGGTATCACTCTCATAAACCCAAGGAGTGTGAAAGTCAAGGAAGTCTCATGCGTTGGCTGACAACAGTCAACGTCCCTCTGGGCGCGCCGTGAAATACTTAGCTGAACGCGAATGAAGTGTTTGTTGAAGATTGATGAGACGTGGAAGTTAATCTTCAATTTTCAAGTTTTAATTCATGAAACATCAAGTTGATTCATATAATCATGAATAGGAAATCATTACAAAGAGTGACATCACTGTATCAGGATGTTAGCTTCATTGTTAAATACGGTCCCAATGTATTTCGGGCCCCTCTGGCCCTTCATCAGGGGAATCTAAGTAACAAAAAGATATATGTATATCAGTGGGTTATCCTAATGAGGAATCAACCACTACAACAAAAAGAGGATAGGACTTCGCCTAACAAAGGTTGGTGTACGCTAAACGAACGTGCTATATCCATGTTTATATATGTCATCAATGATTTAAATAGAGGGTCGTGTCAGAAGGTGACGTGAAAAAGTGTTGGCCACTATGTTTAAAAGTGAAGGGAAATATACCCCTGAGCGTGTGCCGTGGTTGGTTAAAGAAAGAAAACGGAACGTGTACCAGTCGTGCCCAAACATAATCCTCAACGCATCAGTGAGGCGTGCACTGCTGATGACATCACATATTACATCACTCATGAAATGGTCAGTGACATCACTGATGACATCACTGATGACATCTCAAATGACATCACTGATGACATCACTGATGACGTCATCCATGTAATAAATTAGTGCATCTTCTCACACTCTAATCTAACCTTTGATACACCGACTCAAAATTTCAGACGGCCATTCTCAAAACCATAGATACTCCAATACCAATAACTACATACCCACTCATTGACTCTTAGGTCTACACACACCTCCACTCACTCACCTGTAGAGTCACTCATACTTACAGTCACTCAGTACAGGACTATCATATGCATTTATACACCTATATAGACACTCAGACATATGTAGTTACTCACACATGTACCACTGAGATATACATTCAATCACTAACACACCCATACATACACTCACCCAACCATACAGTCCATCACAGATGCACTCTTAAAACCATGCACCCATAGAATCACCCACTCACACATCTATGCACAGAGTCACACACACCCTACCCACACTAACACTCAGGCACCCATACAGATACTCAGACAACCAATTAATAACCCATAGAGACACTCATATAGCTATTCACAAAACCATGCAGCCACTTATACACCAACAGACAGACAGATACAGACATTCACACAGTTTAGTTAGTAGTCTGCAGTAAGATACATTTAATGACACTTATACACCCACTCATTCTTCCATAGATCTTTCCCTATATATAATAAACATATTAAAACTTTAAGGAACACAGACTCACTGGATGACATCATCAGTGATGTCATCGATGATGTCATTTGAGATGTCATCAGTGATGTCATCAGTGATGTCACTGACCATGTCATGAGTGATGTAATATGTGACGTCATCAGCAGTGCATTGCGGGGGCGCGTGAGTTATAGTTAGCCGAACTAACTATAACAGGGGAATTTCTAGGGTTTTGTATGAGGGAAATGTCCAGCTAACTATAACACCCCTGAAACATATGTTTTTTTCAGTGAATTTCTAAGATTTTTTAAATGCCAATTCCTAACTATAACGTGCATGAAACCTATGGTTTTTTCAGTGAATTTCAAAGGTTTTTTAAATGCTAATTTCTATCTATAATTTATATCTAAAGCTATGATGTTTAATGATTTTCATTGAATTTCTAAATTTTGCAATTTCAGTGTGTCAATTCCTTTAATTATGTTTTTTTAAAATACTTTTTTATCACCTTTTTTTAACTTATTTTTTCAATTAATTCTTTTAAATTAAAAATTAAAAATTGTTCAAAAAACCCAAAAAAATATGTAAAAGAAAAGAGAAGAAAAAAAAAAGTTCTTGTAAAAACTAACTTTCCTGGTTTAAAAAAAGAGCTATATATTTGTTTGTTGGTGTGTGAAAGTTTAGATGAATGTATGTGTAGAACGTAATTGACTGAATGAATGCATTAATAGCGTATTGTGAATGTATAAGTGCAGAACTATGAGGAAGTGCTGCAGCATCACACAGTAACCTCTTTAACTGCAGTGTGCTGTAGTTCTTCCGAAGCACAGGGATGCAACATATGTACATACATTTGTTGCACATCTATGCTTCTCTCTGCACGGCTGCTAAAATTACAGTCATGTGGTGACACAGGCACCCTTGCACCATAGTGAAAGGATATCTGTATCATGTGCTGTTTATTTTTGTGCAGAAAGACACACCTTCCTGCACAAAAACAATCAGTAAACACATTTTTCTCCTTCAATGTATGCTGAACATTTTAGCATGCATTGAAGATTTAAAAATGAGAAGAAAAGAAAACAATTCTCCTTGTTGTGCTTTTGTAAACCAATTAGAAAATGGTGCAGCATTTACACACATATTGAGATTTATGATTTCTGATAAATCTGGAGATGTGTCTTGTTCTATGAGTATTCAGTGCAATCATGCACAACAACACTTATAGAACAACCTTTCAAAGCAAAGTGGTGTGTATGATGAGGTTGTATTTACATGGAGTAGAAAAAGTACACAGAGCTCCTTTTCCTCTCTTTGTAAATATGAAAGAGTGTCTTGTGCAATAACTATGTTAAAAAAGTGACATATTTCAGTTTTAAAATTGCTTCCGAAATATAGAAGGTAAGCACAGAGTTGTGTCTGCAAAGATGCTCAAACAAGAATGATTGAAATGATTGCGGTCCTTCAATAGGTACAATGGGAAATTTTATGAACCACTCAAATCTGTTTTTTTGGAGGTCACATAATATCCGGTAACGGAGAGATTTCAAAACTACATCGGTATAAACAGAGTGTTTTTAAAAACGTGTTCAATCTTTGTAGGTTCTTGCAGATCTGCCCATTCTGCATATTAATACTTAGTTAAACTTACCTTCACAGTAATAGAAATTAAAAATGGTATACATTTTTTTCAGATTTTTTTTTGCAATGTAGATTGATGTAAACTGCTTATTTTAGAATTAGGATCTGTAAAGAAAAGAAAAAAATAGTTATACCATGTAATAATACATTTTTTACAACACAGCATCATTTGTTTGCCTTTTTTGCTGTTCTCAGAATATATTGAATATCACTAGAAATAGTGATTTCAATCATACTCATCACTTAACAGCGGGCAAAAAAAAACCAATCAAAAAGATTGTTTAAAAAAAACCCAACATGCTATTCTCAGTAAAATACCACAAGATACAAATCACACATATATGAAATGCTTATGGCTAACAAAATTTTATAAGTTTAACTTACAAAAACTATAAATGTTGTCGCTTGAAAATATTCACCGAGTCAATGAGCACAAAAAAGTCCATAATTCAAACATATACCTTTCTACGAGGTCAAATGGTATTTTTGCACTCCTTTTTATGTAAATTGTCCAATGGTAGTCCTAATAAATTATAATAATAAATTCCTCAGAGAATAAATTATCTTCCTAAAACTTTGACTTTAAAAATATTAGGTAGGAATTAGGTAATTCCCTAGGCAAACGTTGTTTGAAAACCAACTGGGAATCATTACAAAGTGTCCAGCCTTTGTCACATTTTAGATAGGCAGTGTAATGTCCAGATGTGGTGGAAGGACCATAATGGGAAATAATTGCAATTGCTACAAAAGTCCTTCCTGATATTGATAGTTGTTTTGCTACAAACTGCTTTATTTAAAGTATCCAATTTTCTTCTATCAGCTGTCCATGTTGCATCATTAAAATTATGTATTATCCATATTTTGTTAAAACCAATGTGGATAACATTTCTGATTTATATTGGCTACAGTCCATGTTTTGATTTGCACCTTTAACTAATTTATTGAAAGACACTGATTTACGGTCTGGTAATGTTAAATACAGAAATCTTTCAGTGTCTACATTAGTGGTACATGTATACATGCAATTTTCACAACGATGTTCTCATTTGTAAGAAAGGCCAAAAATATTTTCTATTTCTACACCTTCATTTTCAAAAATGGTAAGCATATACATTAAAAATTCCTGAGCATCTTGTTGGATATTTTATGTAAATTGTGTAGAACCAGAACACACATCCAAAAGATTACGAACATCTGAAACAGATTGTATTTTACTTGTATCTGTTGTCAATTTTTCATAAACAGAATGCAACAGAGAACAAAATCTTTTTTGCCGATTCTGCATAATTTGTTCTTGCAAACCTTCAAGATAAAAAACAACATTGACCACTACATTAGCATAGCAGTTGACACCTGAACTATTTTCAAACTGATAACCAACAACCTCTTCAACAGTGTCCAATTTCTTTTTACTTGCAATCACAACATTATCTTGTTCTTTTCCCTTCTCGACACCTTCAGACCAGATATTCTCAAACCTTCTTTTTCGACCAATAACACACTTTTCAAATACAGGATATTGACCTAAATTTGGAGCATACACCCTTCTTAACCTATTATACTCTTTTACACAGTTTGCATCTGCAGTAACCTTTGTCTCATCAAAATCGATCAAAAACAAACCAGATAATGTTCTGACTCGCGACAAAGCAACATATGCCATACCCTCTTTAAATACAGTAGATCCAATGTTCACCAATGCACTGTCTACACTTAATCCTTGAGATTTATGAATAGTCACTGCATATGCCAGAGAAAATGGAAATTGTTTCCTACGGACATATAAATCTTTAACAAGCAAAAAACAAACTGAACAACGACCAATTTCTTTAACTTCTTCAATCTGATCAAATTTAATTTTTAAAAATTCAATTCCTTCTTTTTTCTGATAATTAACAAAATCCACCACTTTACCCATTGCGCCAATAACTAACCCTTTTTCTACATCCAAATTACGCCTTAAAATTACCCGACAGTTTACACACGCATATAGTGTCTTTTCTAAACCAGCTGTTTTAGCTATTTTTTGTTTTCTAAAGAATCCAGTTTTGTTTACAACTTTCCCGTCAAAATAATAGTGATTCCTTCATGCTCTATTTTATCGATGGCTTCCATTTTTATAATTTCTTCATTTTCCAGTTTCAATAGTTCTTTGTTGAATATGGAACACTCGCGCAGTGTTGGCATTAAACAGATCACTGATTTATTTTCAGCAATTTTCATGTACACTTTTGCAGGAACTAAATTTTCATTTGGAAAGACATTGCAAAGTAATCGACTTTCCAAAGCTTGTTTCCCATGTTTTGTAAGAATTCCAATTCTTATATCTTGAAGAATACTTCCATATTCAGCATCATTTGCCTGTCGCATATTTGTTGTTAGTTCTTTGTATTCAAAATTAGTGCAAATGTTCACATTACCAACACTACCAAGAGACTTTCTGGTATCTTCATGTGCAAGTGTTTTAAATACCGGTTGTCCTTTTACCGGAGTCAGTTGCAATAGATCTCCAAAAACTATGACGTATTTTCCTCCAAAAAACACGTCATACTCTGTTTTGAGAATTTGCTGCATTCTTAAATGCACAAAGGCAAGCATCAAGTTTGAGACCATGCTCACCTCATCAATAATGAGAAGTTTCATTTTCTTCAAGACTCTTGAAACTTCACAACAAGCTTCTCCAGATAGCTTGTGGTATTCCAATTTGTTCTCATGCTCTACTGGTAGCATTAGTAAACAATGTAAAGTAATTCCTTTAATGTTATGTGCTGCCAATCCAGTTGGAGCAGTGACAACACAAGGCAAATGCGACTCAGTTGTTTTTTGCAGATAACTTGTAATTACTTTAATTAAGAAACTTTTTCTTGTTCCAGCTTGACCACTCACATACATTCGGATAGGTTGAAATGATGTACATGAGCACCCTTTCTTTTCATTAAGTAATCCATGGTCAATCTGCTCTTTCACTTGTTGATATATTTGTTTCTGTTCAACATTTTGTTGTTCTTCCAAGTTTCCTAACTGTATTACATCTTCTTGAGCTTGATACATTGCAGTTTCCACCTCATTCATGGCAGTTGCTACTTCATTTTCCACAATTGGTTGTCCATGTGGATCTTGACTCAGTGCAGCAGAACTTTGACTGTCTTGAGAACTGTCTCTAGCAATCTCAGCTGCAATTATAGCTTCTTGATCAATTTCATCATTCAACATTTTCACATCATTTGCAAAAGCACTGCATTGTATGCTATCTTTACATGCATTAAATGAATCTTCTTAGCTCTGAATATCTCCAAGTAATTCCAGTTCTGAACGCCATGGTTTGAATATTAGCAAAAAGGCTAAATAGTAAAATTCCCTTTTATTAGCAGTGTCGCAACTCAGTTTCCTGTGATTAATTAAATTTCCTTTCCTTTGTTTCACCAGACATCCTTCGGAACCAATCACTGCATATTTTCCATCATTGATGTTCTCTGTAGTATTCCGTTTAAAAGTGTAGTTTTGCAGCACTTCATAGAGACACATGTTCTCAAGATGATGACTTCTGTTTGGGTAATATGTGTCCAACATATTCGTTTTCAAAATATCTGTACTTTCTGGTTCTTTTTCTGCTAAATATTCAATTTCTTGAACAGATTTCAGTACCTGATTTCACATTCATGCAAGACCTAGACTCACCCAAATGATTCTTCTACTTTTGGAATATAGACTTGCAGATGATCACCGATCTGAACATTCATATGCTCCAATTTCACGATGCGATAACATCTTCAAACTGAAACTGTATAATTTCTTACTTAGAGTCTTTTCTGATTTAGTAATGTAGGGCGTTACATATCGAGCAACAGCAAAATAATTGTCCGCAACATAATGAATATCCGTGTTAGCGTTCCATATGGATAAAATAACTGGATTGTAGTCATTTATATATTTTGATTCTTCACTTCTTCTTGTTGTAGGTATTTTTCGGAGATTTTCTTGTGATGGTATGTCGCATAGCTGACATAAAACTGTTCGCTCTTCCTTTGGATAATACAGGACGTGGAAATCCAAAACAACATTTGGTATAGAACTTATCCTTTGACTTGTACTTTCGTTGACAGTATTTTCCACATCGATGGCTTTGGAATCGTAAGACTTGTTGTTTTAAGTTTTTATGTTCTCTGCTATTGGGTACAGCACATGTGGCATAATCTTCAATGAAAGACAAAACTGTTTCATCTGAATCTGTTCCAAATTTGGGGGCGTCCTTGATCCATAACAACATATGAATATGAGGAGCACCTCTTGCTTGATACTCCTTTCTCCAAAAGAAATCTACAACTTCTCCAAAAGGAGGATTCTTTTTATTGCAGATAAAAGACATCATAGCGTCAAATCTATGATTGAAATATCTGCATACATTAACAGGATCCAAAGAGCACAACTCTCCAGGTGTCTTGTATTCAATATTTTTTATTGGAATTTGCCTCTCGAAGAAATACAAGTAAATCATCCCAAGCATACTCAGCACAGCTTAGTGTAACAAACCATGTAGGAGTTCCCGAGTTCCGTAGCATGCATTTCAGTACTCCATGACGACGGTACCAATATTCATTAGTCCCACGCTGACATGCCATCAGATTAATCAACTGAGATTCTAAATGATCATCTCTCTGATGCACTTTATCCATAAAATCCTTTGCAGTTACATTTTGCAGATGCATTCCAGTTTTTAAAATGTGATTTACTGCATATGAAAGTACAGACAAATCACTTTCAAACAGAAGATGAAACATATAAGGGATACATTGTCGAAATCTTGGATCTTCTGCATATAATCTTGTTGTCCGATATTCAGATGCAGGAATCTGCACAGGAAGTTTATCATATCATCCACCTTTTCCTGTTGGAAACAACTGCGGGAAACAACGAGCTTCCAAGCTCTCTTCCCATACACTCATGGGACTTCCTGATGCTTTTTTTCATTTGGAACAACTCAATCGTATTCCCCATCACCTCTTTGGAATGAAGGGGATGTACACTGTAATGTTCATAGATTTCTTCACATCTGGACATGTCCACTTTTTCTATTTGTCCACTTAATGTTTCAGTATCTTCTGCTAAATCTATTTCTTTTTCTCCTACAAACACATTTCTATAGTACTCATTATTTTTTAACAGATACAATGATGCCTTTTGGGCTTTTCTAACATCCACTAACTCTTGCCAGATGTTCTTATTCTTAGTAGGAACACCATTAACTAGAATGACTAGTGGCTCATTTTCTGCATGGTCTACACCAATAGTTTCAATATTTTTCCTTAAATCTAACAGTAAATACACAACTCTTCCTTTCAATCCTCTTTGCAACTCTGATGGAGGTAATTTACCTGTTTTAGGCTCCATACGAACAATAGCCTGAAACGGGTGAACACATTGAATGAGAATAGACTCATACGTATTTAAATCTATCAGCTCTGGAGGAATAGCAACCAACTCTAGATTATTATGAACAGCTCTAGCAGGCATTTTATTCTCATCCAATTTATTATAACAATATTTGCAAATACGCTGCTCAGATCCCAAATCAAAACAATCCTCTACCAACAAATAAGTTACAAATTCCATCCACTTATCATTATCTTCTATTTCACTTTTGAAATACAGATTGACACCCCTAGTCTGATTTTTATAGTGAGTTCACTGACAACAAATACAAGAAACATTTGGTCTTTCACCTGAAATTACCTTAAACTTTGTGATTTCATCCTCAAAATTTTTTGTAATTACGGGTTCTACATTGTCTTCAACATTTTGTTCTACTAATGTGTCAGTTTCTGCACTCTCTTGCTGAGGACCAAAGTAACAAAACTCAATATCATCAAAAGCCTTCTTCACATCTGATACTGAGCCATGCAAAAGAGCACTGTTCAACTCATTTAGCTTTAGTGCTGGACTTTTCGCATAATACAATCTTCTCACTAACTTCCGCATTTGAGTATGATGTACTGCCAGCATCCTGAAATCGTGAAAAACACTTTGACAAACTTTCCTAGAAAGACAAGCCATAGAATGACCTTGCAAACCAGTATTTTTTTTCACTCTGCAAGGGTCTAGTCCTTGCAACACCTTAATCTTTTCTTTAACACTTTTTTTACTATATGCTGGTAAAAAACTACATAATTTATCAATAGATTCCTGTCGTACACTACAAATACTACTGCAATCCCAAGTGTACACAGGGTGTTTAGGACGTCTCCCTAGAACTTCATCAGCTATTACTTCTTCTGCATTTCTTTCAACCATTTTCTCTTTCTCCATCTCTAACCTCATAACCTCTACCACTGGTGTCAACTGCATACAGTCATTTTTTGCTCTGTAAATAACTCTCTTCATTAAAGAAAGGCTCTGAACTGGAACTGTGTTTCCATTCTCCCAAAAAAATCACAAAAATGTTTTCTATTAATTACTCTTTTCCTTCTACTTTTGGCCTTCATTAAATGGATTGGTTTATCTAGTGATCGAAATCTGTTTAATACTAAAATGAATAGTTTCCTTTTTACTTCAAAAGCCTTTTCAACAATGTTTTCAATATGCTTCTTCTTTTTATAAAATAGAGCTCTCTTTTTATATTTCTTTACATCTTTCAGCAAATTATGCACTACTCTCTTGTAAAATATTTTTGTGTGTAATTCCTTATACTGATTTTGCCTTCTTTTAGCATACTTTGTCTCCTTTGACTGAACATTTGCTTTTTTGCTTTTCCTCTTATTTAGATTTTTTTTTCTAGTTGAAACATTCTCAGTGGTTTCAGCATTCTGTACATTCTGTTTGCTCCTACAAACATTTTTAATAAATTGCTTTGTGATCTTACCAGAAGATTTTTTCTTTTTAGCCACATTATCTTGTACATTCAATACTTGTGGTTGATGTTTCTTCAAGTAATTCTCCTGTCTCTGTTCTTTTCTTTTTCTTTTTTTTCTGGCATGATTTCTCTATTTTAACGTTGAAAAACAGTATCTGTAAAAAAGAATCACAAATAAAAGTATATTAATAACTTTCAAATTTATACTATTCTATTACTGTAGAAACACATTTTATATAAAAAGTGACTAAGAAACTATAGCCCTAAAGCACAAGTGTGACGATGGTTAAAACACTACATGTAGTGCATACTACTTTGAAGCAGCTCATGCCCTAAGCCTACCTCACTAAAATACTACATGCTAACTGACTGAATGATTACAATACTATAAGGAGACACACTGGGTGAGTGACAGGGTGTTTCCTAGAAGTGTATGAATACTGACATGGATTCTGATGGTGTGAAAGACAAGTGTGTAGGTGATTAGAGACCTACATGCATAGTGGACACATGCTTGAATCCATCCATATGTTAAGTTCTGTCTCAGTCCAATAGTACTTGGACACTGACTGAATGATTAGAGTACTGCAAGGAGAGTGCCTGGGTGAATTTATAAGTGTTTGGGATTTGGCACAGTGAATGGAATAGTCCATGGTGCTGAATGGGTCACTAGAGGACTGCAAGGGGAGTGACAGGCTGTTTGCTAGAAGTGTATGAATACTGACTAGGGAATTGAAGGTGTGAAAGACAAGTGTGTAGGTGGTTAGAGGACTGCATGCATAGTGGATAGGCATTTGAAGCAATTCATGTGCTAAGGCCTGGCTCACTGCATGAGTACTTGGGTACTGACTGAATGATTAGAGTACTGCAAGGAGAGAGCCTGGGTGAATTTATAAATGGTTGGCTTTCGGTGCAGTGAATGGATTAGTACATGGTGCTGAATGGGTCCCTGGAGGAGTGCAAGGGGAGTGATAGGGTGTTTGCTGCAGTGTATGTATACTGACTGGGGAGTTGAAGGTGTGAAAGACAAGTGTGTAGGTGGTTAGAGGATTGCATGCATACTGGATAGGTGTTTGAAGCAATTCATGTGCTAAGGCCTGGCTCACTGCATGAGTACTTGGGTACTGACTAAATGATTAGAGTACTGCAAGGAGAGTACCTGGGTGAATTTATAAGTGGTTGGCTTTTGGCGCAGTGAATGGATTAGTAAATGGTGCTGAATGGGTCACTGGAGAAGTATAAGGAGACTGACAGAGTGTTTGCGGGAACTGTATGAATACTGTCTGGGATATTGAAGGTGTGAAAGACAAGTATGTAGGTGGCTAGAGACCTACATCCATAGTGGATAGACGTTTGAAACAGTCCATAGAGTAACACTTGGATCACTGCAAAACTACCTGAGTACTGACTGAATCATTAGAGTACTACAAAAAGAGTGACTTGGTGAATCTTTTTAAGATTTTGGATTCTAGTGCAGTGAATAGATTAGTACTTACTGCCAAATGAGTCAGTGGAGGTGTGCAATTAACCCCTTTGCTGCTAGGCCTGTTCCCCTCCTGTGCTAAGCCTTTTTTGGGCTATTTGGAGTAGTGCGCGCTTAGGCCCTTGTAACTTTTTGACCACATTAGGTATCCATGCCAAATATGCGTCCTTTTCTTCCAACATCATGCGGATTCTAAAGGTACCCAGGGTTTGTGGATTCTCCTAGAGGGTTCCCAGAAATTAGTCAAAATACAGCAAAAATGTGAAAAATGGGGAAAAGTGGCTGCAAATGAAAGCGTCTGGGTTTTTCTCTGCAAATGATATCAAAAAAGGGTTTGTGGGTACTTGGGCCTCCCACACAAGTGAGGCACCATTTTTACCGGGAGACCTGGGGGAAAGCTGGGAGGTGGTAAATTTGTGTGAACCCGGTGATGCCACAACTTTCCCACACCAAAATGTGTGAAAAAAGTGATTTTTTCAGCAAAAATTGAGGGTTGCAGGGGATTCTGGGTAAGGAAACTTTGGGGGATCCACGCAAGCCATACCTCCCTGGAAGCCGCCGGGTGTCTAGTTTTCAGAAATGCATGGGTTTGGTAGGTTTCCCTAGATGGCTGCCAAGCACCGGGCCAAAAACCCAAGTGACCCCCCTTGCAAAACCAGGTGGTTTTGCGATAGGCCATTTTGATGTCGCCTCACTACGTTTTGGGCCTTTGCCTGCCGCGGGTACTTGGGCCTCCCACACAAGTGAGGCACAATTTTTACCGGGAGACCTGGGGGAACGGTGGGTGGTGGTAAATTTGTGTGAGCCCGGTGATGCCACAACTTTCCCACACCAAAATGTGTGAAAAAAGTGATTTTTTCAGCAAAAATTGTGGTTTGCAGGGGATTCTGGGTAAGGAAACGTTGGGGGATCCACACAAGCCATACCTCCCTGGAAGCCGCCGGGTGTCTAGTTTTCAGAAATGCGTGGGTTTGGTAGGTTTCCCTAGATGGCCGCCGAGCACCGAGCCAAAAACCCAAGTGACCCCCCTTGCAAAACCAGGTGGTTTTGCGATAGGCCATTTTGATGTCGCCTCACTACGTTTTGGGCCCTTGCCTGCCACGGGTACTTGGACCTCCCACACAAGTGAGGCACCATTTTTACCGGGAGACCTGGGGGAACGCTGGGTGGTGGTAAATTTGTGTGAGCCCGGTGATGCCAAAACTTTCCCACACCAAAATGTGTGAAAAAAGTGATTTTTTCAGCTAAAATTGAGGTTTGCAGGGGATTCTGGGTAAGGAAACGTTGGGGGATCCACGCAAGTCATACCTCCCTGGAAGCCGCCGGGTGTCTAGTTTTCAGAAATGCATGGGTTTGGTAGGTTTCCCTAGATGGCCGCCGAGCACCGGGCCAAAAACCCAAGTGACGCCCCTTGCACAACCAGGTGGTTTTGCGATAAGCCATTTTGATGTCGCCTCACTACGTTTTGGGCCCTTGCCTGCCGCGGGTACTTGGGCCTCCCACACAAGTGAGGCACCATTTTTACCGGGAGACCTGGGGGAACGCTGGGTGGTGGTAAATTTGTGTGAGCCTGGTGATGCACTGACAACAAATACAAGAAACATTTGGTCTTTCACCTGAAATTACCTTAAACTTTGTGATTTCATCCTCAAAATTTTTTGTAATTACGGGTTCTACATTGTCTTCAACATTTTGTTCTACTAATGTGTCAGTTTCTGCACTCTCTTGCTGAGGACCAAAGTAACAAAACTCAATATCATCAAAAACCTTCTTCACATCTGATACTGAGCCATGCAAAAGAGCACTGTTCAACTCATTTAGCTTTAGTGCTGGACTTTTCGCATAATACAATCTTCTCACTAACTTCCGCATTTGAGTATGATGTACTGCCAGCATCCTGAAATCGTGAAAAACACTTTGACAAACTTTCCTAGAAAGACAAGCCATAGAATGACCTTGCAAACCAGTATTTTTTCTCACTCTGCAAGGGTCTAGTCCTTGCAACACCTTAATCTTTTCTTTAGCACTTTTTTTACTATATGCTGGTAAAAAACTACATAATTTATCAATAGATTCCTGTCGTACACAACAAATACTACTGCAATCCCAAGTGTACACAGGGTGTTTAGGACGTCTCCCTAGAACTTCATCAGCTATCACTTCTTCTGCATTTCTTTCAACCATTTTCTCTTTCTCCATCTCTAACCTCATAACCTCTACTGCTGGTGTCAACTGCATACAGTCATTTTTTGCTCTGTAAATAACTCTCTTCATTAAAGAAAGGCTCTGAACTGGAACTGTGTTTCCATTCTCCCAAAAAAATCACAAAAATGTTTTCTATTAATTACTCTTTTTCTCCTACTTTTGGCCTTCATTAAATGGATTGGTTTATCTAGTGATCGAAATCTGTTTAATACTAAAATGAATAGTTCCCTTTTTACTTCAAAAGCCTTTTCAACAATGTTTTCAATATGCTTCTTCTTTTTATAAAATAGAGCTCTCTTTTTATATTTCTTTACATCTTTCAGCAAATTATGCACTACTCTCTTGTAAAATATTTTTTTGTGTAATTCCTTATACTGATTTTGCCTTCTTTTAGCATACTTTGTCTCCTTTAACTGAACATTTGCTTTTTTGCTTTTCCTCTTATTTAGATTTTTTTTTCTAGTTGAAACATTCTCAGTGGTTTCAGCATTCTGTACATTCTGTTTGCTCCTACAAACATTTTTAATAAATTGCTTTGTGATCTTACCAGAAGATTTTTTCTTTTTAGCCACATTATCTTGTACATTCAATACTTGTGGTTGATGTTTCTTCAAGTAATTCTCCTGTCTCTGTTCTTTTCATTTTCTTTTTTTTCTGGCATGATTTCTCTATTTTAACGTTGAAAAACAGTATCTGCAAAAAAGAATCACAAATAAAAGTATATTAATAACTTTCAAATTTATACTATTCTATTACTGTAGAAACACATTTTATATAAAAAGTGACTAAGAAACTATAGCCCTAAAGCACAAGTGTGACGATGGTTAAAACACTACATGCATAGTGCATACTACTTTGAAGCAGTTCATGCCCTAAGCCTACCTCACTAAAATACTACATGCTAACTGACTGAATGATTACAATACTATAAGGAGACACACTGGGTGAGTGACAGGGTGTTTCCTAGAAGTGTATGAATACTGACATGGATACTGATGGTGTGAAAGACAAGTGTGTAGGTGATTAGAGACCTACATGCATAGTGGACACATGCTTGAATCCATCCATATGTTAAGTTCTGTCTCAGTCCAATCGTACTTGGACACTGACTGAATGATTAGAGTACTGCAAGGAGAGTGCCTGGGTGAATTTATAAGTGTTTGGGATTTGGCACAGTGAATGGAATAGTCCATGGTGCTGAATGCGTCCCTGGAGGAGTGCAAGGGGAGTGATAGGGTGTTTGCTGCAGTGTATGTATACTGACTGGGGAATTGAAGGTGTGAAAGACAAGTGTGTAGGTGGTTAGAGGATTGCATGCATACTGGATAGGTGTTTGAAGCAATTCATGTGCTAAGGCCTGGCTCACTGCATGAGTACTTGGGTACTGACTAAATGATTAGAGTAGTGCAAGGAGAGTACCTGGGTGAATTTATAAGTGGTTGGCTTTTGGCGCAGTGAATGGATTAGTACATGGTGCTGAATGGGTCACTGGAGAAGTATAAGGAGACTGACAGAGTGTTTGCGGGAACTGTATGAATACTGTCTGGGATATTGAAGGTGTGAAAGACAAGTATGAAGGTGGCTAGAGACCTACATCCATAGTGGATAGACGTTTGAAACAGTCCATAGAGTAACACTTGGATCACTGCAAAACTACCTGAGTACTGACTGAATCATTAGAGTACTACAAAAAGAGTGACTTGGTGAATCTTTTTAAGATTTTGGATTCTAGTGCAGTGAATAGATTAGTACTTACTGCCAAATGAGTCAGTGGAGGTGTGCAATTAACCCCTTCGCTGCTAGGCCTTTTCCCCTCCTGTGCTAAGCCTTTTTTGGGCTATTTGGGGTAGTGCGCGCTTAGGCCCTTGTAACTTTTTGACCACATTAGGTATCCACGCCAAATTTTCTTCCAACATCATGCGGATTCTAAAGGTACCCAGGGTTTGTGGATTCTCCTAGAGGGTTCCCAGAAATTAGTCAAAATACAGCAAAAATGTGAAAAATGGGGAAAAGTGGCTGCAAATGAAAGCGTCTGGGTTTTTCTCTGCAAATGATATCAAAAAAGGGTTTGTGGGTACTTGGGCCTCCCACACAAGTGAGGCACCATTTTTACCGGGAGACCTGGGGGAACGCTGGGAGGTGGTAAATTTGTGTGAGCCCGGTGATGCCACAACTTTCACACACCAAAATGTGTGAAAAAAGTGATTTTTTCAGCAAAAATTGAGGTTTGCAGGGGATTCTGGGTAAGGAAACGTTGGGGGATCCACGCAAGCCATACCTCCCTGGAAGCCGCCGGGTGTCTAGTTTTCAGAAATGCGTGGGTTTGGTAGGTTTCCCTAGATGGCCGCCGAGCACCGGGCCAAAAACCCAAGTGACGCCCCTTGCAAATCCAGGTGGTTTTGCGATAAGCCATTTTGATGTCGCCTCACTACGTTTTGGGCCCTTGCCTGCCGCGGGTACATGTGCCTCCCACACAAGTGAGGCACCATTTTTACTGGGAGACCTGGGGGAACGCTGGGTGGTGGTAAATTTGTGTGAGCCTGGTGATGCCACAACTTTCCCACACCAAAATGTGTGAAAAAAGTTATTTTTTCAGCTAAAATTGAGGTTTGCAGGGGATTCTGGGTAAGGAAATGTTGGGGGATCCATGCAAGCCATACCTCCCTGGAAGCCGCCGGGTGTCTAGTTTTCAGAAATGTGTGGGTTTGGTAGGTTTCCCTAGATGGCCACCGAGCACCGGGCCAAAAACCAAAGTGACCCCCTTGCAAAACCAGATTGTTTAAACATAACTATTGCTTTGTTCCTACAGCGTGAGAATTTTGGAACAATATTGCAATGAAAATGTGGCAGACATTTTGAGGTTTGCAGGACATTGGGGATAAAAAAACTTTTTGAATTCACAAGAGAAACATCACCATGAACTCCCATGGGTTTTCGGCAATATCTCCAGTTGGTGGGTTATTCTTACATGAAAAGTACACCTTGGCAGAGAAACTAAAGACAAAGATTCCTGCACAACCATCTATTCCTCAAACACACACACATACTGGTTGGATTTGGCACGAGGGCGAGTCATGGTTCAGTGTATTAAATTTTATTAACAAGAGATTTCACAAAAATGAAATGCACTGTCAATAATTAAATTCACAAAAAACCAAACCAATGACTCGCAGCTCGTGAGCTGTAAAGCCATGTCAAGGCACCAACCACTTTACAGGCCATTCACACACCTTTCATACGTGATACAAACAAGACCATTCGCACCACCAGGCAAAAAAGCAACACATTACAAAATTCACAAAAAGGGACAAGGTACACCCTGCTTCAGAAAGACAAATATTACTGCACAGCCATCTAATCCTCAAGCACACACACATACTGGTTGGATTTGGCACGAGGGTGAGTGATGGTTCAGTAGATACAATTGTATTAGCAAGTGATTTCACAAAAATGAAATGCACTGTTAATAATTGAAAGGGCGAGAAACTGAACCATTGACTCACAGCTCGTGAGCTGTAAAGCCACGACAAGGCACCAACCTCTTCACAGGCCATTCATACACCTTTCATACGTGTGAGACATACAAAACCATTCACACCGCCAGCCGCGGGCCCATCACATAACAAAACTCACACCAGCACACAGCGCCATTCAAGGGCCCATCACTTTCACACGCCCACAATCCTGACACAGCAACTACACAGGCTGATGGATTGCGTGGAGTGGCACTCAGCCAGCAGTGTGTGTAGTGACCAGCAGAAAGTCACTACTCACACACAGCCAGCCGAGCGCCAGTCCACACACACCGCTAGCAGAGCGCCAGTCCACGCACACCGCTAGCCAAACACCAGTCCACGCACACCGCTAGCCAAGCGCCAGTCCAGGCACACAGCCAGCCAATTGCCAGTCCAGGCACACCGGCAGCCAATCGCCAATCCACGCACACCGCCAGCCAAGCTCCAATCCACGGACACCACCAGCCAAGCACCAGTCCACACACACCACCAGTTCACGCACACCGCCAGCCAAGTACCAGTCCACGCACACCGCCAGCCAAGCACCATTCCACGCACACCGCCAGCCAAGCTCCAGTTCACGCACACCACCAGCCAAGCACCAGTCCACGCACACCGCCAGTCCATGCACACCGCCAGTCCACGCACACCGCCAGCCAAGCACCATTCCACGCACACCACCAACCAAGTGCCAGTCCACACACACCAACAGCCAAGCGCCAGCCTACACACACCGCCATCACATTTAGGATTTTTTTAGAAAAAAATAAAAACACAAACAAATCGCAAATAGATACAAATCTTCAAACACAAAATCAGCAACTAAATACATTGCACTAACACCAACCTTGAAACAGAATCAAATTTTCCAAAGAATACAGACCAGGCAGTTCTCTTTACCACTCATGAATGCTCCCAAAAATTCTTTTGCGTATGGTACGCTCTAAAACAAGCAGGGACACACAGTCCAGGTTGAGAAGGACAGTCGGAGCAGTACATACGACTCTCCTTCCGCGTACCTCTTCGCCAACAGACTCTACATCTCCTACTGGGAAAATCTTTTGAGGGTGTGGGAGGAATGTGATCAGGAAAGTGGCGATCTTTCAATCTAGCAACATCCTCCACCACTCCAACTCTAGGAACACTTGCCTGTTCCACTACAACAAGGCTGCCTATTACAGACTCCTGAAACTTAGCAAAAGTCATCTTTGACTCAGGGCAATACTCCTGGAACACAACAAAAGCATTAAACATTGCCAAGTGGAAAAGATGGATAGCCAACTTCTTGTACCAAATGTAAGCCTTACGAAGAGCAGTGTAAGGTTCCAACCTCTGATCTACTCTGTCAACACCACCCATGTGCCTATTATAGTCTAAAATGCACACAGGTTTGCGCGCTTCAGCGACCTGACCCCAAACAGTCACAGGTGCAGTGCTTTCATCATGGATGGTAGTCAGCATGTAGACATCTCTCCTGTCTGAAAACTTTACAGCAAGAAGCTCCTCGCAACGCAACGCACTGCACTGTCCCCGCACAAGCTTTTGACTAACAAGTTATTTTGGGAAACCTTTACGGTTAGAGTGGATTGTGCCACAAGCAACAGTGTCCACTTTGGCCAATTCCCTGAACAACCACACACCAGTGTAGAAGTTATCTACATATAAATGGTGGCCTTTGTTAAAAAATCCTCTACCAAGTTCTCAAACAATTTTCTCAGTCATTCTAATAGTGGACGGACAACCAGGGGGGTTAATCCTGGATTCCTTACCGGTGTACACCCTGAAATTAGAGACATATCCAGTCCTACTGTCACACAGCATATACAGCTTTATTCCATAGCGTGCCCTCTTACTAGGAATGTATTGCCTAAAAACCAAGCGGCCCTTGAACAACACCAAAGACTCACCCACTGCAATTTGTTTCCCAGGAGCATAAATCTCAGAAAATCGATCAACAGAGTGATTCCACTGCGTGATTCGTGTTTTTTAGGCTGAATGCTGTAGTTGCTCGTGGAATATATTTTAATAACACTCCGGCTCCCTCCCCTCTCCTAATACGAGGGAAGGTGTTTGCCGGTGTACTTGCTCACATTAGGGCATTTTATATGAAGTTTACTGTGTGTTTTAAAAATTGTTGTAATTCAACCTGTATGCTTTCACTTACTCGCACATTATAACTTTATTCATTTCTCGCTACTTAGTGAGTTTCCGGGGTCTTTTGAGGAATTGTGCCTTCACAGGGCGCCGTTTTGGTCAGCGCTCTAGCGTGTGGACCGTGGGGGCTTTAAGGGCAGATCCATGCTAGCGCGCAGCGCACGCGCCCAGCGGGTGCGCCGCTGGCGTGCCAGAGGCAAGCCCGTCTGCGCCCGTCCGCGCCAGGATGCCGCCAGCTGCCAGGCTCCGTGATATTCTGCAGCCAGTGATAAGATCTTTACACAATTCTGCGCGGACATAACTCTTGAGGGTCCCTTCTCATGTCCGGTCTGTAATTTTCAAAGCATGAAATGCTGCTGTTCAGGTCTACTTACTGTATCGCCATCCGACTGTACATGTTTACCTGATTCTCTTAGATCAAAGCCTCCCATTTATTCGGCTCCTACTGTACAGCATCAAGAATGGAGTTGCATCTTAGCGAATGTTAGATCATTGGTTAAGCATGCTACTGACACATAGGATGTTTTAACTGATCTGAAGCCGGATATAGGTTTCATTACTGAGACCTGGCTTAAACCTACCTCCACCCCGGCTATTGCCTTAGCTATACCTGAGGGCTATCGGGTTCTCAGGCGGGATAGAATAGGCAAAAAGGGTGGGGGTATAGCTTTAATTTACAAAGAGGAATTGACCGCCACTATCCTTGACCAGATGGGGACTGAAGCATTTGAATGTATTGTTTTCAGGTTGGACCTCTCCGCTCGCTGTAGCTGGAAAGGCGCTTTAGTTTATAGACCGCCTGGGTCAACAACAAATTTTACGAGTCAACTGCTCGAGTTCATCTCTCCCTATGTAATTGCTTCACGTAAATGTCTCCTGCTCGGAGACTTTAATATCCATAGCGAAGATGTTTCCAATCAAGACACAAGATTATGTTTGCAAGACCTAGCAGCTGGTGGTTTAGCTATTATCAACACTGCTCCCACTCATATTGCAGGTCATACTTTGGACCTCATCCTCGCTAATTCTCTGGACATTGAATGTGGTGAGACTTATCCGCTTACATGGTCTGACCACTTTATGATAAATTTTCAACTGTTGGGCCCCATTGACCATGTACCTGCGGTAAATAATAATCCTGCTACCCGACAGTACAGACCCTGGCACAAACTAACATCTAATCATCACTCCCTACTTTTTGCCGGGTGGGACTGGGATAGTATGCAAGGGGATGTAAATCAGCAACTTGATTCTTTTGATTTGAGGGTTAGTAATCTACTCGATAAAGTAGTTCCTCTCAAACCTCTTAGGCATTCACCCAAAAGTTCCGCCACTGGCTGGTATACGCCTTCCTTGCGAGAGGAGAAAAGTGCTTGTAAAAAACTAGAGCGTGTTTGGCGATGCTCACACAATGAGCTATCCAAAACTAACTATAAAGCAGATATGATAATTTATCATAATAATGTCAAACGGGCCCGCAACACGCACATTGCCCAGACTTTGGAGCATGCAGGTAACAACTCTAGAAGGCTCTTTCAAATTGTGCATGATTTCACGAATCCCAAATCTTGCCAAACCAGGGATATTTCTTCTCAGACACTATGCGATAATATCTCCTCCTTTTTTGTACAAAAAATTGAAAAGATTTATCAAAATATCACCCTTTCCAATATTATAGTCCCTGTCCCTGCTGTGACTACATTCCATCCCATTAGTGTAAGCCCTCATTTGTCCTCATTTCCTAATATCACCATCACTGAAGTACAAACACTTCTGGAATGCTCCAGATCTGGATCCCCCCTGGATATTATTCCAGCTAAAATCTCTTCTAGATTTGCGGCTCAGTTGGCGTCTCCACTCTGCTCTATCATTAATAACTCTTTGAAATCTGCTAGTCTTCCGCAAAGGTGGAAACATGCCCAAATTATTCCCATTCGTAAAAACTTAAACATCTCCCCTGAGGAACTGTCTAATTATCGCCCGATTTCTCTGCTCCCACTACAGAGTAAGATCACTGAAAAACATATCAATAAGCACTTATCGGCTTTTCTTGAGTCCTCTAGTGCTCTTGATGTTTCTCAGTCAGGCTTTCGTGCTAAACATAGCACTGAGACTGCCTTAGTGGAGGTAACGGACAATATTAGAATGGCTCTGCATCAAGGTCAAGCGGCACTTTTGGTGCTGCTTGACCTTTCAGCAGCAGTCTAAACCATCTCTCACCAAGTTCTCTTGCATAGATTACAAGAGCTTGGTATTAACGGATCTGCATTGAGCTGGCTATCAGATTTTTTGTCCAACCGTACTCAGGCAGTGTCATTGGGTTCCTTTTCTTCTGCTCCCTCACAGGTTACCAAGGGTGTCCTTCAGGGCTCATGTTTGAGCCCTACTTTGTTTAACATCTATGTGACACCCCTGGCTAAACTGATGAGGGATTTGGGGTTTAATCCTATCTCTTACGCAGACGACACCCAACTCCTCCTCACCTTCGACAAAACTAGATCAGACACACAAACCATTTTTTCTCAGGGTATGATGGCAATTGCCTCCTGGATGAAATCTAACTATCTACAGTTAAACTCTGAGAATTCTGAGATTTTGTTGTTTGGGGGTGCTGACATCTGTTGGTCACCCAGCTGGTGGCCTGAGGAGTTGGGTAAAGCTCCTGCTCCCAAAGAGGTAGTTAAAAATCTGGGCATTAAGCTCGATAAGAAACTTAGCTTTCAGACACATGTTAACACAATTGGTGGTTCCTGCTACCATATTTTAAGTTTACTTAGACGAGTTTTTCCGTTGCTCCCTCTTTCCACCAGGAAGACTTTAATTCAGGCATTGCTCATGAGCAAGATTGATTATTGTAATGCTCTTCTTCTTTCTGCTCATGTAGCTTCATTGGATAAATTGCAGGTTATCCAAAATACGGCTGCCCGTTTGGTAACTGATTCACCTGCGAGGACTCCCTCATTGCCTTTGTTGCATGAACTACATTGGTTGCCAATCAAAAAAAGAATGCAATTTAAAACAGGCTGCATGATTTTTAAGGCTCTAAACAAGCTTAGCCCTCTATATCTTGCTAGGAAATTGAAAGCATATATTCCTATATGCTCACTTAGATCAGGATCTAAAAAACTCCTTTCTGTTCCTAGAATAAACAAAGCCCGCACTGGTGGCAGGGCCTTTTCGTATCTGGCTCCTATGTTTTGGAACAGTCTTCCCCAATATCTTCGTACGGAAATGCCCCTACTCCAGTTCAGAAAACTGATGAAAACACATCTTTTTTAGTGTCAAGATAGTCTTCTGTTGCAAGCGCAGAGATACCCCTTGGAGTGATTCAGCGCTATATAAAATCATAAAATCAAATCAAAATCAAATCAAGGACAGGCCTAATCTTAAAAAGACGGTCACACTCAGGGTGATGTCGTGGCAACGCTAAACCATTATCAACAAAATGCATCATCCGAACTAGAAGCAAATACCTGTCACGACTCATGACTGCCGGAAAAATAGACGTTGCCATCAAGGGACTGCTAGACCAATATGAAGACATTGATGGCTTCCTTAGCAAGCCCATCAAAAAAGTTAAACCCAAGAACTTCTTCATCTCTTCAAGATTTGTGGGAGTCCATCGGGTAGCTCTAGAGTGTGGCTTAAGACTGGCACTGTTGTCCCTCAAAAAGTGTTCAGCATACAAATTAGTCTGCTCAACAATCTCTGCCAAAAACACATCGTCCATAAACAACTGAAAAAAAATTATCGGCAAAAAGTTTTCAGTATTCACTCTACAGCCTGGAACACCAGTAAACTCTGGCAATGCCGGCTGCACCATGCCAGGGGCAACCCAGAGGTCATCACTTTCCAAGGGAAGCCTTGCAGCCCCAGCCTGCAGCCCAGATGCCTCTTGCCGCACTACACCAACGGGAAGCCTTGCAGCCGCAGGCTGCAGCCCAGAAGCCTCTTGCCGCACTACACCAACGGGAAGCCTTGCAGCCCCAGGCTGCAGCCCAGATGCCTCTTGCCGCACTATCGGCACATCAGTCTCCTCCTCTAACACAGGCACTTCATCCGCACTAAGAGTATCTTCATCATACGATGACTCCATATGGAGAGAAAACTCACTGCCAGAATCGTCCCCTGCCTCCTCTCCCTCAGATGCAGAGTCAGTCTCTGAACCATGGTCAGAGGAAGACTCAAACTGCAAACCAACAACCTTCTGAGCAGTAATCCTGCGGCTAGCCATTATACTTACTAAGATAGAAGACTGCACAAACAAGTCAACAACAGCCAACAATGTGCAAGCCAATTAAGTAAAGAAATGTGTACCTTTATCACAAAGATCAATGTATGCAAAAACTATACAATTCAATTACAAGAGACAGCTGCACTCACCAGAACCTACTCTGCAGTGACACAGCAAAAACCAACGATATCCAACTAGAAAGAAGAAAAAAAAAACAAATTACTCACAAGACACCAAAATACACATCGAGCACCAATGCAAAAAGTTTTTGACACTCAAAAACGAAACATACTGCTATTATTACACCATTTGCAAAAAAACAATTCATGCAGAGAAATCAAACACATTTACATTGTAAAAAAAAAAGGCTAATCTGTCCTGGGCGGGGGGTCCAAATACATCATATAAATAATTGCCCGCTGGAAGCAACCCTTTCCCAAGGGGTCACTTCCATTTTTATTTAAACTAATTCCCTGGTATCTAGTGGGCACAAGACCGATCTGCCCCCAGGGGGGGCAGAAAAGTCTTGATAAATAATTGGGCCCCCAGGAAGCGACCCCTGCCCAAGGGATTGCTTCCTTTACTCAAAAAATAACATCCCTGGTGTCTAGTGGGCTTTCCTGCCCCCCCTGGGAGCAGAAACGGCTACATAATCAACCGATCTGTCCCCAGGGGGGCAGAAAAGTCTTAATACCATTTTTGGCCCCCAGGAAGCGATCCTTGCCCAAGGGGTCGCTTCCTAAAACTAGAAAAGACATCCCTGGTGTTTAGTGGGCTTTTCTGCCCCCCCCTGGGAGCAGAAACGGCTAAATAAAAAAACGATCTGCCCCCAGTGGGGGCAGAAAAGTCTTATTAAATTGTTTTCCCCCAGGAAGCGACCCTTGCCCAAGGAGTCGCTTCCTAATACTAAAAAAGATATCCCTGGTGTCTAGTGGGCTTTTCTGCCCCCCCCCCTGGGATCAGAAACGGCTAATTATAAGACCGATCTGCCCCCAGGGGGGGGCAGAAAAGTCTTAACAACTATAATCACCCCCAGGAAGCGGCCCTTGCCTAAGGGGTCGCTTCCTAACACACAAAAACACATCCCTGGTGTCTAGTGGGGCATCCCTGCTCCACGATCGCGACGCTTTGCGCGATCGTGGAGCAGGAATGCCCAGCATTGAGACATCAGGGGAGAGGAAATACTCTTTCCTCTCCCCCGATGCCTCAAGGCATCCCAATTCCTCCCCCCCCACCCCCCACCACACCGGACCGAAAAACCTAGCTGCTCCGTTGGACGCGCTGGAAGAAATGAATTCCAGCGCGTCCAACGCTTCCTGACGACATCGGCGCGCGCTGTGCGCGCTGATGTCATGGGGAAGCGTGGGGGGGCTCGGGGGTGGCAGCGGAAACTCTTCCGCTGCCATCCCCCTCTGTGGGGGCAGGATCGATGCTCCAGGGGGGGAGTGCCAGCGCTTCCCCCAGGGGCTGTGCTCATGACGGAGCAGTTCCGTCATAAGCACAGCCCAACCGATGCTCATGACGGAACCACTCCGTCATGAGCATCGAAGGGGCTAAAGTGACAGAGTCTTTATTGGAGTTTATAGATACTGACAGAGAAATTAAAGGTCTGAAAGGCAATTGTGTTGATAGTTAGAGGCCTCCATGGATACTGGAAACACGTTTGAATCAATCCATGTGCTAAGGCCTGCCTCACTCCATTAGTACTTAGGTACTGACTGAATGATTAGACTATTGCAAGAAGCGTACCTGGGTGAATTTACAAGTGTTTCAGTTTTGGCGCAGTGAATGCATTACTACATGGTGCTGAATAAGCCACTGGAACACTGCAAGGGGAGTGACAGGATGTTTGCTGAAAGTACATGGATACTGACTGGGGATTGAAGCTCTTAAAGACAAGTGTATAGTATGTTAGAAGACTGCATGCATACTGCATAGACATTTGAAGCCCTCTATGTGGTAATGCATGGTTCACTACATGAGTACCTGGAAACTGATTGAATCATTAGACTACTGCTAGGAGAGTGCCTGGGTAAAACTTTTAAGTTTGTCAGTTTTGGCGCAGTGAAAAGATTAGTACATGGTACTGGATCAGTCACTGGATGAGTGCAAGATGAGTGACAGGATGTTTATTGAAGTATATAGATACTGACTAGATAATTAAAGAAGTGAAAGACAAGTGTGTAGGTGACTAGAGGCCTGTATGCATACTGGATAGGGGTTTGAAGCAGTCCATGTTGTAAGGCCTGGCTCGCTGCATGAGTACTTGGATACTGACTGAATGATTAGAGTACTGCAAAGAGAATGCCTGAGTGAATTTATAAGTCTTTGGGTTTTGGCTAAGTGAATGGTTTAGTTTATGCTGCTGAATGGGTCACTAGAGGAGTACATGGGGAGTGACAGGGTGTTTGCTTGAAGTGTATGGATACTGACTGTGGAATTAAAGGTGTGAAAGAGAACTGTGTAGATGGTTAGAAAACTTCATGCATAGTGGATAAGCATTTGAATCAATGTATGTGCTAAGGCCTGCCTCACTACGTTACTACTTGAATATTAACTGAATGTTTACAGTATTGCAAGGACAGTTCCTGGGTGAATACATAAGCAATGACTGCCTTCTAATTCTACCAAAACTTGAGAACAGGAACGTTTTTAAGCAGTTATGCTTATTCAAAGATATGAAGTACCCACATGCTTCTCTCACAGTGGTTCCCAAATGCACAAAGACTCACAGTGTGATTCTAGACAAGCAACACTATCCCTAGGAGTTTATCAAAACTCATTCACTACTGTGGAAGGGGTAAGGGGACTGCACACAATCAACATATTTCAGTACTGCACTTTACTGTCAATGTCTGACTCATTTTAACAATGCATAAGCAATGACTGGCTTCTAATGCTACTAAAACTTGACAACATGACAGGTTTTAAAACAGTTATCTGTCAGCAAATACATGATGTTACCAAATGCTTCTCTCACAGTGGTTCCCAAATGCACCCAGACTCACAGTGTGATTCTAGACAAGCAACACTATTTCTAGGAGTTTACCAAAACTCATAACTACTGTGGAAGGGGTAAGGGGACTGCACACAATCTACATATTAAAGTACTGCACTTTAGTGTGAAACCTGACTCATTTTATCAATGCATAAGCAAAGACTGGCTTTTAATGCTACTAAAACCTGACAACATGACAGGTTTTAAAACAGTTATCTGTCAGCAAATACACAATGTTACCAAATGCTTCTCTCACAATCCTTACCCGTTAGGAACACAGACTCACAGTGTGATTTTAGACAAGCAACACTATCCTAGGAGTTTACCAAAACTCATTCATTAGTCTGGAAGGGGTAAGGGTACTGCACACAATCTACATATTAAAGTACTGCACTTTAGTGTGAAACCTGACTCATTTTATCAATGCATAAGCAAAGACTGGCTTTTAATGCTACTAAAACTTGACAACATGACAGGTTTTACAACAGTTATCTGTCAGCAAATACATGATGTTACCAAATGCTTCTCTCACAGTGGTTCCCAAATGCACACAGACTCACAGTGTGATTCTAGACAAGCAGCACTATCACTAGGAGTTTACCAAAACTCATTCACTACTGTGGAAGGGGTAAGGGGCCTGCACACAATCTACATATTTAAGTACTGCACTTTAGTGTCAAAGCCTAACTCATTTTGTCAATGCATAATCAAAGACTGGCTTCTAATGCTACTAAAACTTGACAACATGGCAGGTTTTAAAACAGTTATCTGTCAGCAAATACATGATGTTACCAAATACTTCTCTCACAGTGGTTCCAAAATGCACACAGACTCACAGTGTGATTCTAGACAAGCAACACTATCACTAGGAGTTCATCAAAACTCATTCACTACTGTGGAAGGGGTAAGGGGACTGCACACAATCTGCATATTCAAGTACTGCACTTTACTGTCAATGCCTGACTCATTTTATCAATGCATAAGCAATGAGTGGCTTCTAATGCTACTAAAACTTGACAACATGACAGGTTTTAAAACAGTTATCTGTCAGCAAATACCTGATGTTACCAAATGCTTCTCTCACAGTGGTTCCCAAATGCACACAGACTCACAGTGTGATTCCAGACAAGCAACACTATCCCTAGGAGTTACCAAAACTCATTCACTACTGTAGAAAAGGTAAGGGGACTGCACACAATCTACATATTTAAGTACTGCACTTTAGTGTCAAAGCCTAACTCATTTTATCAATGCATAAGCAAAGACTGGCTTCTAATGCTACTAAAACTTGACAACATGGCAGGTTTTAAAACAGTTATCCGTCAGCAAATACATGATGTTACCAAATGCTTCTCTCACAGTGGTTCCAAAATGTACACAGACTCACAGTGTGATTCTAGACAAGCAACACTATCACTAGGAGTTCATCAAAACTCATTCACTACTGTGGAAGGGGTAAGGGGACTGCACACAATCTGCATATTTCAGTACTGCACTTTACTGTCAATGCCTGACTCATTGTATCAATGTATAAGCAATGAGTGGCTTCTAATGCTACTAAAACTTGACAACATGACAGGTTTTAAAACAGTTATCTGTCAGCAAATACCTGATGTTACCAAATGCTTCTCTCACAGGGGTTCCCAAATGCACACAGACTCACCGTGTGATTCTAGACAAGCAACACTATCCCTAGGAGTTTACCAAAACTCATTCACTAGTCTGGAAGGGGTAAGGGTACTGCACACAATCTACATATTAAAGTACTGCACTTTAGTGTGAAACCTGACTCATTTTATCAATGCATAAGCAAAGACAGGCTTTTAATGCTACTAAAACTTGACAACATGACAGGTTTTAAAACAGTTATCTGTCAGCAAATACACAATGTTACCAAATGCTTCTCTCACAATCCTTACCCGAAAGGAACACAGACTCACAGTGTGCTTTTAGACAAGCAACACTATTCTAGGAGTTTACCAAAACTCATTCACTAGTCTGGAAGGGGTAAGGGTACTGCACACAATCTACATGTTAAAGTACTGCACTTTAGTGTGAAACCTGACTCATTTTATCAATGCATAAGCAAATAATGGCTTTTAATGCTACTAAAACTTGACAACATGACAGGTTTTAAAACAGTTATCTGTCAGCAAATACATGATGTTGTAGTAAGGACTCCCTTAATACGTACATACATTGTTAAGTTAGCATAACCACGTTAGAAGTTGGAAAGCCATCTTGCTGCTTTTGCACACGACACTGCATTTACATGTTATTGCTTAAACGAACTGCTGACTCGAGTTTTGCCTCACACGAGAGCAATCTGTTGTTACCATCCCGAGCTCTGCGAAGCGACCTTGGTCTGCACACTATGTGACAAACAGTCTGAGTCGTTAGACAATGCATGTTTTCCACTCTAGGTTGATCGACCCACTATTTAGCCATAACACACGAGCAGCTGCACATACCTGAAAGTTGGTGCTTTTAATATCACGGACATCATGTTTATTATTCAGACCGAAGACGAGCCTTCCTGCGAGAAGTCTCCTGATGCTCCTGTGATGTGATTTCACTAAGCTGATCTTTGAGGTATGGGGTCCCCTATTCAAGCCTGAGAGACCTTCTGTTAGTCTAATAACAATATTAGCCTCCTAGTAAAGGGAAAGTGGTAGTATCCACTGTCATTATAACATGATCACCCCTTTTATATTCTATGGTATTGTAACTATGTTGATGGTTTTGATTTTAATCATTTGTCTGCTTGTATTAGCCAAAGTACTGCATATTAGGACACGTGGTCTATAAAAATAAACTCTTTTTATTTTCACCGTGTCTCTGTTGATTCTTGTTGTGGACTGATGTGAGAATAATATACGAACAGGTATTTCCGATTCCCACCATTCCTGAGTATGTACTGAGTCGCGTGTTCTGGGTTGTCTTTTCATTGGGACCTCCGAGCTAAATCTCGGATAACGAATGGGACACTTATGCTAGCCGGATACTGGGTTCTGGGTTCTGAGGTGAGTTTCTGGTACACCACAACTCACTGAGGTCCTGGGGTTCTACGAATAGTTCCGTGTATAAGCAGAATCCCTGCAACATGGCGCACCTAACGTTTGGTCTATGAGTTGAAACGCCTTAGTAGTGCTCGCGTTTGTCCACAACTCCCTCATTCTTGTTTCCAGATAACAAGTCTGACGGATTTCAACCTACCTAGGTCTATTGATATAGGTTCTTTCAAGCTTGATAATTAAAAAGGTTAGTGAACCCTTGTGCTTCTGATAGTTTCACGTGTGTTGTCCTAATGTCGGTGGATATTGCGGCGCATAGCCGTGCGGCTCTAAAACGTCATTTGACGCAGTATGGGGTGCCGGACACTGGTATGAACGTCATCTTTGTGGTAGGAGCCGATGCGGCTCATCCCTATGAGTTGTTCTACTCTTGGGTGACGATTCCAGCAGTGGGGGATGATGACACCTTTCATTCTTATACTGCCGCTGCAGTGCCGGCGAACTATACGCCGTATAGGACACAGGAAATACCAATATCTGCTTGGCAGCATCTTATTTGGTTTAATGGCGCCCTTCCCCATGTGGTTATACCGCCGAGAATGGGCCCTTTATCAATTGCAGGGGCCACTTGGCCGGTGCTAGCCGGATTTACGCCTCATCCCCGTTACCTCACGGTGACGGTGGCTGAGCTGCGTGTACTACACACTGCCCTCATTACGGTATATAGGGCGTTGGTGCAGTATGTGTCGCGCAATATGCAGGCGGGGGCGCCTGCTGTTGCGGGACAGCCTACTGATCATCACGCGGTGGTCATTAGTCCTGTTATGGTCAATTCTGTTATGGGCAAGCGCCCCCTTACTAGGGATGATTTCCCCTTTTGGCTTGCTGAGAAATTTGACCAAATAGAAGCGGTTTACCCGAATACTTCACCTGTGGAGAAACACAGGATCCTCACCATTAGTTTGCCTAAGGACTTGGTCCCACACATTGACGATTGTACAAATTGGGGCAAGGTCTTTGCAGCGACGTACGCGCAGTGCTATGGCACTCCGTCTATGTTGCAGCTGCCCTCCGTAATCAAAAGAGTTCAAGAGAACCATGGTGCGGAGTCTGCGATAGAGTTGGGGATGCGGCTCCTCAGGCAGTTTGACCTGGTGGCTACCATGATAATTGGTAACCTGAAGGGTGATGCTTTGCATTTCCAGGTTCGTAATGAACTGAAACGAGTTCCTGAGGAGGACAAACCGCAGGACTTTGCGAAAATAATCGCAGAGGCATATCGGGATTTGGGTCGTAGCTTTTTAGGAGTTAAGCCTGTCATAAAGAATCCCGATCTAAAGCAGCAGGGTAAGGCAGAAACGTCTGGTAAGGACGACCGGCCCTTTTTTCCTAAACAAAAATGGCAGGTTAAACAACAGGGGAAGCAGCAGCAGCAGAAACAGGGCTCTCGGCCTGCCTCTCCCGTACAGTCTAGTAGTGAACGCACTTATGATCTGCGCGATCGTGCTGCTATCAAGTCTCCTGATAGATTTCAGGTTTCTGAACAGCGCTCTCCTCGTTCTTCACAGGAAACATCGGCTACACAGTCCGGTGGCGGAGGCGGTGGCAAAGGTCGGGGTGCTCCACAACAGCGTGACCAGCCCCGACAGACTGAGGGTAAAGGCAAGCAGGACGAATTTGCATGACAAAGACCCCCGTTTCAGAAGAAGAAAGTGGCGGCTCTGACGGCAAGGTATGCCTCAGATAGTGCGGACGCGGCTTCGGAACCGGACATGGGCGCTGACGCTCCTGGACTGCGCTGCGGAAATTACCATAGTCCGTCAAGCTCTGCGTCCATTTCTGGCGGTGACAGCAACTGATATATCGGTTACTGTGGAAACAGCTGACACCAGAGTGGCTCCCCCTGATAGACTTTATGAAATAGTCTTATTAATTGAGGGTGACATACAACGTACAATAAAAGGGATTTTTTGGGATAATCTGACCACCACCTATGATATCCTCCTAGCGGAGGCAGATTGGCCCCCAGCTTTCATTTTAGAGGCTCCTAGAGGGGAGGAAGTAATCCTCCCGTCCTTTGCGCACACAGTGCCTAAGGACCAAGCTGAAGTGTATGCTGGGGAGTGGGCGCTTGCGCTTGCGCCGGCGGTGTATCGCACTCAGGTGGGATGGGACAGATTGTCCCCCTGCCATGAGATTCCATTGCGGTCTATGCCCCAGCCTCAACCCCAATATCCTATGCGTCGTGAAGCGAGACCTCACGTCGCGGCAATCCTTGAACAATTGGAATATCAGGGTGTTATTGAAACATGTGTGTCCCCTATGAATAACCCTTTATTCACTGTAACGAAGCCTGACGGCTCGTACCGTTTAGTTTTGGATTACCGGCACCTAAACTCCCACTGCCGGACCTGCGCGGTACAAAATACACATAGTTCGGCTTTGGTCGACAGTCTCGTGCGTAAAAGATTTAAAACGACACTTGACATTTCCAATGGCTTTTTTAGCCATAACCTGTCCACACTGAGTAGCCAGTGGACAGCGTTTGCTTCGGGTGGAAAACAAAAACAGTTTACCAGATTAGCCATGGGGTACAAAAATAGCCCTGGCGTCTTTTCTGCTCGCGTGGTTTCTCTTTTAGAAAGAATAGACCCCGAAGCATACTCATATGTTGACGATATCTATCTTACGGATGATGAGCTGATGCCACATCTGTCTCGCGTTGACAATATTATCGTGAGTTTTGCAGACTATGGCTACAAATTCAATTTTGCGAAGTCTCACATCGCAGAATATACAGTGTTGTTTTTGGGTTACGAGCTCAACAATGAAGGTAAGGGGTTAGCCCCCCACTTTCTGGAAAAGTGTGCACGCTTGAGTGCTCCTACGACACTGAAGAAATTACAATCTCTGCTGGGTTTTCTGAATTTCGGCCGTACGTATATTCCTGATTATGCCCAGCGTATCAAGCCGCTTTACGCCTTGGTACAGCCTTCATTTTCGAAGTCTAGCTGGCAGCTAGAACACTCTGCTATTTTACAGTCTTTACAGGCTGACCTTCTTGCTTCACAATACTTGCTGACACGTGATAACCGCACTAACCTGGTGATCAGAATAGTACCAGGCGCCGTGGGGTTCACGTATTTGACGTTTAATGAGGGCGACACAGTCCCCATTGCGTACAAATCCCACTTGTACACCTCTGCTGAATTACGTTTTTCCACGGTCGAAAAAGTTCTGACTGCTGTGCAGATGGCGATCCTCAAGGAACGCGCACTGTCGCATGGGAAACAGATTCTGGTTGTAACACCATATCCTGCTTTAGAGGCAGTGACGAAAGCAAGTGTACCAAATTCTAAAGCTTTGCATCCACGGTGGATACAATGGGCTACAACACTGACGTCGCCAGACGTCACTTACATCTTTGATGCCTCATTACAGACTCAAGAGTACTTGCAGTATGAATTCGTTCATCCGGCACCTCTGTCTTTGCGCCCGCTCGAAGAATACCATTGTGTCGTATACACTGACGGGTCTGCGCAACCCGCAATTGGATCGAAGCACGCTTATTCAGCGGCTTGCGCAATTGTCGTAGGTACATTCGTAAATGGTGAATTCCAATCTGATGCAGTGCATACGCAGTCATTGGGTGATTGTACCGCGCAATTGGCGGAGCTCCGGGCTCTAGTGCTTGCACTGGAGTTTGCTGATCCCCGAGTCACTACTCTTATAGTGAGTGACTCCTTCTACTGTGTCCAGTCCTACAATGACAATTTACACTTCTGGTCTCAGAATGATTACCGTGACACTAAAGGTAGCACAATTAAGCATAAAACGCTTTGGGTTCGAGTGGCAGACTTTAAAGACCGTCTCCCACTCGTAAGTGTTATACACACTCTTGGTCACCAGCGGCTTGGTGTCCATGCTGTCGGCAACAGCTTAGCTGACGAGGCAGCGAAAACAGCAGTGGCTACATACTTAGTGGCAGCAGTTACAAGATCCTAAAGTAAGATTGATGATGACATCTTGGCAGCTATTGCTGCTACAGAGAAGGGAGGAGATTACCCGAAGGGTTTTCCCTCTCGGTATATTTACCATTTAAGTCCTGATAACGTCCCGTTAGTGAGGATTAACGACGTTGGTGATAGAATAATTCCCAACGCGGACTGCAGACCAGCACTGATCTTGGCTGCACATGAGGGGTTGGCGTCTGCCCACGCCGGTGTGTCAGCTACAATATCTCTGCTACAACAACGTTACTGGTGGTTTGGTTTATATAAACAAGCGCGCGCTTATGTTCTTGATTGTGACATTTGCCAACAGATTAAACCTTCTACTGTTGCGCGCCCACCACAGACACAGCTGTACATCTCTAATAAGCCATTTGGTTGTGTTTATTTAGATCACTGCGGTCCTTTTTCTTCTGATACTGCGTACAAGTACATCTTGGTTGCAGTGGATTCGTGCACACGTTTTCTATGGGTGTGGCCACAAAGGAGTGCTGACTCGCGGACTGTCATCAGGGATTTGCGTGTCTTTGTGGGAACTTTTGCGTGTGGTACCTTCCATTCTGACCAGGGCCCTGCGTTCGCCTCTAAGGCTTACAAGGAGGCTATGAAAAATTTGGGGGTCCTTGTCAAATTTTCGTCTCCCTACCGACCTGAGGGTAATAGTGTGGTGGAGCGAATGAACCGTGACTTAAAGCAATCATTGACAGCACGTGTTTTAGGCACAGGCCGGAACTGGCTAGCCCATTTGTATAACGTTCAACGTGCACTAAATAATCTCCCTAGAAGGTCTCTGGGTGGGCGGACCCCGTACATGATGCTCTTCGGAATCAGAATGTTTGTTCCAGACCTTGATGGTCTAGACATTGCGGCGTCGACCGCACCCTTTGACGTAGATGATCACTGTGCTGTTTTGCAGACTCTACAAGAAGCCATAGACTCTCTTTCGAAAGAACATTTGCCCTCCACGTCTGAAGCTGAGGTTCAGATTCCGGTAGTCGGCTGGCTACCCCGAGTTGGTGATCTGGTCCGTGAGAAGGTGGAGAACAAGAAGGAGTTCGGCCCCTCTTATCGTGCACCAGTTCCAGTGCTTGGAGTGCAGGGTACAAGAACAGTCATTTTACCTCCACTTCCTGGTCGCAAAGAAAACAGGTACATCTCTATTGACAATGTCAAACTTCAGCGAGTGGCCGATACTTCTTAGTATGACTCCGGCAGTTTCATGCCGGACAATGCAAAGAAATTCAATGATGGTTCCTGCTTCTACCACCTTGTCTGATGTTGCAATCGAGATGCATTCAGTTACTGATCCCTTGCTGATACCACCGGCTGGTGGTTTGTCCGTTGAGACTGAGTATGCTTATCCTACACGTGGACCTTCGCCTGTTTTACAATCTACAGCACTTGGCCAGTCCCGTTTTTCCTTTGACACTGACTCTTTGCCCTCACCTCCCCCATCAAACATTGTTGTTTTTGTGAGCTGGTTTAAGAAGCATTTTTTGATAGCTCCTTGGACATACATCTGGTTGATGCTTTTTGGTATTTTTTTGTTCATGTCCATTGGATTTGTTGTAGTGTTCTTCCGTTTGGTGGATGGACATTATCTCAAAGAGAGATCGACAATTGGACTTATCAATGGAACTTTGGCCCCCCACTCCTCATCCCGCATCATGAAAAGGGACCAGACTTTTGTGAATATTACTGCCTGGCCCGTCATGGATGGAATCGCATGGGATGCTGTTAAATTTCAAATTCATGGGCCTACAGAGGTCATTAATGTGCCTACTGTATTTCGTGTTTCTATGGGTGATGTAGTTAAACAGAACATACGTTCTGATGATTGGGATGTACACGCCATTGAAGCACTGTTTTCAGATTTGAAATATTATGCCGCCTTTGATGCTGAGGATTTGTATGAAAATGCGGCTAATTATGCGGAACAGTATTGTTTTCAACATTATGGCAATCACTTCTTGCATAAATCAAATTCGTTTAGGAATTTTGTAAATTTTACCCAGTGGGAACATTGTCCCACCCCCTCGTTTGGCAGTTCACACACATTAGTTGATAAGTTTACTTATTTTACTGATTTCAGTGTTTCAGCCCCGGCTTCCTTTTATTTTAAAGTTAAGCCTGAGTCTACCTCCAAGGTTAGACTGACACACACCAAATTGCTATATTCTAAGTCCTTTATGGATGAGTTGTCAATCAAAGGTTATGATCTATGGAAGGCTACTATTGATCTTGAGTCGGTTTGGGGTTCCAAACCGTGGCAGGTTCAGGGAACTGAAGCTTTACACCGTGCCTGTCTAGTACCAAATCATATGTTGTTTTTAAATGCAACCATCTTCCAAACCACCTGTTTCGGATTGGCCACTTCTAAAAAACTAAATTCGCCTTCTGTGCCAGCTCTGGGTGCTTACCCAAATTGGGATAATCACACAGATCTGTCCCTTCCTGCTTTGCAGTTATTGGTTTCCAATTCGCCCTTCAACATTTCGAAATTTAATAGTGAGGGATGGTTAATTTGGCAAAGCAGTTCTGATACCTGTCAACGTCGTTTTCTAGGACTGAAACCGGGGTATACTCAAGATCGAGTGGACCCCCGGTTTGAGTCGTCACATACAGTAACTACATACTCTGTAGGGAAATTATGTCAGTCCTGGCTGCGACATTCCACCTTGGCATCTGTCAAAGTTCATTTATCAAAGTTACATGACAAAATAGATTTGAATGATTTTGTTAAAGGTCCTGTGGGTGGCAGATCCAAGAGATGGGCGTATGCTATTTACAACGAAGTATGGAAACTGTCGCAAATTGAGGCAGCTTCAAGATTGAGAGCTATTGATCAGGCTAATATGGAAAAAGTATTAGCAGTTATTGATAACAGCATTAACACTCTTTCTTCTCGCATTTATACATTAGATAATATTGTATCTTCAATTGTTGATATTGTGCAGGATGATATGTCTGTGTTGTATCATGGTCAAAACCAGTTGCGTTCTGTTATGCAGTTTGCTTGGACATTACAAACGTTGAGGGCAGGGAAGGTCCCTTGGGACTATCTGAATACAACATCGTTATTTCTTCCTTTTAACCTTACTGACAAACAGCAGTTCATGTCCATGAAAGATGCTACATATTCCCTGCTCCATATTGAGAAATTGGAGCCGTTACCTTTTTCTGTTGCGGAAGTCGATTCCGCTGTGTGGCTCTTACACGGATTGATAAGTCTACCGTTTGCGCTTTTTAAGTTTACCTCTTGTATGAAACACTATGCTCTGGGTAGATATGAACGGCTGGGTACCGCTTTCATACATGAAGTCTGGTCCCTCCCCTTTATGTATAGATTTACAAGGGACGGTACTGAGGTTTACTTGAAGGGTGAAGAATGTACAACGTCACCTGATCATTCTGTTGTGTGTAGGCACATTCAATTGCACGGTGCTTGTAATGTACACGCTCCGAACTTGGCCTGCGTCCTCAAAGGTATCCCGGTACCAGTGATTACGCCATCTTTCACGCTGCTTGCAAACGGTAGTTATTTAATTTTGAATAATGCAGCTTGCTGCGGGATGTTAGTAGGGATCCCGTATATAGTAACTGTAACACAGAGGGTTGTCTGCTGCAATAACGTCCTGTTTCCACCCCCGCATGGGAGGCTGGATGCTTCTATCTGGCCTTCAATTCCAACCTTGCAAGCAGAGTTCGACAAAATGAGCAGAATAAGAGCGCTATTGTCCCAAAAGGAGGTGCCATTGACTTCCTCCCGGGAAACATTTGTCCTTCACGTAGCAAATACGCGCACCGAGGTACAGGCGCTTTTGAATACTGACCTCCCCCTGCATTTTGGTGCTTTGATCCAAACAATTTTCAATGCCTTGTCTACGACTGGCCTGGCTCATTTTTTTAAACTTGTGGGCTCGGGCCTCGTGACCTCTTTCCAAACTATTTTTGGTGTGATTCCGGCATTTTTTCATTCTATTTTCTCCAGCGTCTTTGGAGGTGTCCCATTAATTCTGGCTCTAGTGGCAGGTGTGCTACTTTTACTTTTCATCTTGCGGAATGGCTGCTCTTTCTGTGCCACACGTCAGCCTGTCCCGTCTGCAGCTTCTTCGTGACAGGATGCTTGATTACTATGGCGTCCTGCCGTTGGCGACTTTGAGCCTGGCATATGGATTATCCTTCCGGTATTCCTACTTCACCTGTGTGCAACCTGTCTTCCACTGCCTAGATTGTCCCTTTGAATGGCCTATGGATTTGTGTTTAACCAACATGGTGTCTCCGGACCCGGATTTTGATCGGCTGATGAGGCCCTTAGTGTCTCACGAGTCTGCCTGTTCTGGAGTTCGGATTATGGCCTGCGGTGCGGCACATGGTATCCTGGGTAATTGGGACATCGTGAGAGCGGCATATGACTTCTTGAATATGAGTTACTTGGAAGTACACGCTGGTTGCCCTCTGATGGTGCTAGAGGCTCCGCTGATAGAAGAACACGTATGTTCCTTTTCTTTACTTAACTGGATGGCTGAAACCTTCAGTGGCCGTGCCAATGATTTTCTGCTGGAAGCAGTGGCCACATATGCTGCATATACTTTTATGGATTAAGTGAACTTGGTCCACAGTGTTTTCCTCACTTGTCTTGAACTGGCCCTGTACGTCTACATTCTGCCCGGTGAGGCGTTTTTTCATTTTTTCACCTCCCCGATTCCAGTTTGAATTTTTTTGTTTTTGTTTTTCCTCTCTCTTTTTGAGGTTTTTTCCTGTTCGAACTTTGCCTGAACTGACCAGTTCCTTTCTCAATTGGATACGCCTTGTTCTGCTCTGTCGCGCTTGAACTCTGCGTTCTCTCTCTTTTCTTGCATACTAAGTAGTGCTTCGATCAAGGGGGCATGTAGTAAGGACTCCCTTAATACGTACATACATTGTTAAGTTAGCATAACCACGTTAGAAGTTGGAAAGCCATCTTGCTGCTTTTGCACACGACACTGCATTTACATGTTATTGCTTAAACGAACTGCTGACTCGAGTTTTGCCTCACACGAGAGCAATCTGTTGTTACCATCCCGAGCTCTGCGAAGCGACCTTGGTCTGCACACGATGTGACAAACAGTCTGAGTCGTTAGACAATGCATGTTTTCCACTCTAGGTTGATCGACCCACTATTTAGCCATAACACACGAGCAGCTGCACATACCTGAAAGTTGGTACTTTTAATATCACGGACATCATGTTTATTATTCAGACCGAAGACGAGCCTTCCTGCGAGAAGTCTCCTGATGCTCCTGTGATGTGATTTCACTAAGCTGATCTTTGAGGTATGGGGTCCCCTATTCAAGCCTGAGAGACCTTCTGTTAGTCTAATAACAATATTAGCCTCCTAGTAAAGGGAAAGTGGTAGTATCCACTGTCATTATAACATGATCACCCCTTTTATATTCTATGGTATTGTAACTATGTTGATGGTTTTGATTTTAATCATTTGTCTGCTTGTATTAGCCAAAGTACTGCATATTAGGACACGTGGTCTATAAAAATAAACTCTTTTTATTTTCACCGTGTCTCTGTTGATTCTTGTTGTGGACTGATGTGAGAATAATATACGAACAGGTATTTCCGATTCCCACCATTCCTGAGTATGTACTGAGTCGCGTGTTCTGGGTTGTCTTTTCATTGGGACCTCCGAGCTAAATCTCGGATAACGAATGGGACACTTATGCTAGCCAGATACTGGGTTCTGGGTTCTGAGGTGAGTTTCTGGTACACCACAACTCACTGAGGTCCTGGGGTTCTACGCATAGTTCTGTGTATAAGCAGAATCCCTGCAACAATGTTACCAAATGCTTCTCTCACAGAGGTTCCCAAATGCACACTGACTCACAGTGTGATTCTAGACAAGCAACACTATCACTAGGAGTTTACCAAAACTCATTCACTACTATGGAAGGGGTAAGGGGCCTGCACACAATCTACATATTTAAGTACTGCACTTTAGTGTCAAAGCCTAACTCATTTTGTCAATGCATAAGCAAAGACTGGCTTCTAATGCTACTAAAACTTGACAACATGGCATGTTTTAAAACAGTTATCTGTCAGCAAATACATGATGTTACCAAATGCTTCTCTCACAGTGGTTCCCAAATGCACACAAACTCACAGTGTGATTCTAGACAAGCAACACTATCACTAGGAGTTTACCAAAACTCATTCACTACTATGGAAGGGGTAAGGGGACTGCACACAATCTAAATATTTAAGTACTGCACTTTAGTGTCAAAACCTAACTCATTTTATCAATGCATAAGCAAAGACTGGCTTCTAATGCTTCTAAAACTTGACAACATGGCAGGTTTTAAAACAGTTATCTGTCAGCAAATACATGATGTTACCAAATGCTTCTCTCACAGTGGCTCCCAAATGCACACAGACTCACAGTGTGATTCTAGACAAGCAACACTATCACTAGGAGTTTACCAAAACTCATTCACTACTATGGAAGGGTCAAGGGGACTGCACACAATCTACATATTTAAGTACTGCACTTTAGTGTCAAAGCCTAACTCATTTTGTCAATGCACAAGCAAAGACTGGCTTCTAATGCTACTAAAACTTGACAACATGGCAGGTTTTAAAACAGTTATCTGTCAGCACATACATGATGTTACCAAATGCTTTTCTCACAGTGGTTCCAAAATGCACACAGACTCACAGTGTGATTCTAGACAAGCAACACTATCACTAGGAGTTCATCAAAACTCATTCACTACTGTGGAAGGGGTAAGGGGACTACACACAATCTGCATATTTCAGTACTGCACTTTACTGTCAATGCCTGACTCATTTTATCAATGCATAAGCAATGAGTGGCTTCTAATGCTACTAAAACTTGACAACATGACAGGTTTTAAAACAGTTATCTGTCAGCAAATACCTGATGTTACGAAATGCTTCTCTCACAGTGGTTCCCAAATGCACACAGACTCACAGTGTGATTCTAGACAAGCAACACTATCCCTAGGAGTTTACCAAAACTCATTCACTAGTCTGGAAGGGGTAAGGGGACTGCACACAATCTACATATTAAAGTACTGCACTTTAGTGTGAAACCTGACTCATTTTATCAATGCATAAGCAAAGACTGGCTTTTAATGCTACTAAAACTTGACAACATGACAGGTTTTAAAACAGTTATCTGTCAGCAAATACACAATGTTACCAAATGTTTCTCTCACAATCCTTACCCGAAAGGAACACAGACTCACAGTGTGATTTTAGACAAGCAACACTATCCTAGGAGTTTACCAAAACTCATTACCTAGTCTGGAAGGGGTAAGGGTACTGCACACAATCTACATATTAAAGTACTGCACTTTAGTGTGAAACCTGACTCATTTTATCAATGCATAAGCAAATACTGGCTTTTAATGCTACTAAAACTTGACAACATGACAGGTTTAAAAACAGTTATCTGTCAGCAAATACATGATGTTACCAAATACTTCTCTCACAGAGGTTCCCAAATGCACACAGACTCACAGTGTGATTCTAGACAAGCAACACTATCACTAGGAGTTTGCCAAAACTCATTCACTACTATGGAAGGGGTAAGGGGCCTGCACACAATCTACATATTTAAGTACTGCACTTTAGTGTCAAAGCCTAACGCATGTTGTCAATGCATAAGCAAAGACTGGCTTCTAATGCTACTAAAACTTGACAACATGGCATGTTTTAAAATAGTTATCTGTCAGCAAATACATGATGCTTCTCTCACAATGATTCCAAAATGCACACAGACTCACAGTGTGATTCTAGACAAGCAACACTATCACTAGGAGTTCATCAAAACTCATTCACTACTGTGGAAGGGGTAAGGGGACTGCACACAATCTGCATATTTCAGTACTGCACTTTACTGTCAATGCCTGACTCATTTTATCAATGCATGAGCAATGACTGTCTTCTAATGCTACTAAAACTTGACAACATGACAGGTTTTAAAACAGTTATCTGTCAGCAAATACCTGATGTTACCAAATGCTTCTCTCACAGTGGTTCCCAAATGCACACAGACTCACAGTGTGATTCTAGAAAAGCAACACTATCCCTAGGAGTTTACCAAAACTCATTCACTACTGTAGAAAAGGTAAGGGGACTGCACACAATTTACATATTTAAGTACTGCACTTTAGTGTCAAAGCCTAACTCATTTTATCAATGCATAAGCAAAGACTGGCTTCTAATGCTTCTAAAACTTGACAACATGGCAGGTTTTAAAACAGTTATCTGTCAGCAAATACATGATGTTACCAAATGCTTCTCTCACAGTGGCTCCCAAATGCACACAGACTCACAGTGTGATTCTAGACAAGCAACACTATCACTAGGAGTTTACCAAAACTCATTCACTACCATGGAAGGGTCAAGGGGACTGCACACAATCTACATATTTAAGTACTGCACTTTAGTGTCAAAGCCTAACTCATTTTGTCAATGCACAAGCAAAGACTGGCTTCTAATGCTACTAAAACTTGACAACATGGCAGGTTTTAAAACAGTTATCTGTCAGCACATACATGATGTTACCAAATGCTTTTCTCACAGTGGTTCCAAAATGCACACAGACTCACAGTGTGATTCTAGACAAGCAACACTATCACTAGGAGTTCATCAAAACTCATTCACTACTGTGGAAGGGGTAAGGGGACTACACACAATCTGCATATTTCAGTACTGCACTTTACTGTCAATGCCTGACTCATTTTATCAATGCATAAGCAATGAGTGGCTTCTAATGCTACTAAAACTTGACATCATGACAGGTTTTAAAACAGTTATCTGTCAGCAAATACCTGATGTTACGAAATGCTTCTCTCACAGTGGTTCCCAAATGCACACAGACTCACAGTGTGATTCTAGACAAGCAACACTATCCCTAGGAGTTTACCAAAACTCATTCACTAGTCTGGAAGGGGTAAGGGGACTGCACACAATCTACATATTAAAGTACTGCACTTTAGTGTGAAACCTGACTCATTTTATCAATGCATAAGCAAAGACTGGCTTTTAATGCTACTAAAACTTGACAACATGACAGGTTTTAAAACAGTTATCTGTCAGCAAATACACAATGTTACCAAATGTTTCTCTCACAATCCTTACCCGAAAGGAACACAGACTCACAGTGTGATTTTAGACAAGCAACACTATCCTAGGAGTTTACCAAAACTCATTACCTAGTCTGGAAGGGGTAAGGGTACTGCACACAATCTACATATTAAAGTACTGCACTTTAGTGTGAAACCTGACTCATTTTATCAATGCATAAGCAAATACTGGCTTTTAATGCTACTAAAACTTGACAACATGACAGGTTTAAAAACAGTTATCTGTCAGCAAATACATGATGTTACCAAATACTTCTCTCACAGAGGTTCCCAAATGCACACAGACTCACAGTGTGATTCTAGACAAGCAACACTATCACTAGGAGTTTACCAAAACTCCTTCACTACTATGGAAGGGGTAAGGGGCCTGCACACAATCTACATATTTAAGTACTGCACTTTAGTGTCAAAGCCTAACGCATGTTGTCAATGCATAAGCAAAGACTGGCTTCTAATGCTACTAAAACTTGACAACATGGCATGTTTTAAAATAGTTATCTGTCAGCAAATACATGATGCTTCTCTCACAATGATTCCAAAATGCACACAGACTCACAGTGTGATTCTAGACAAGCAACACTATCACTAGGAGTTCATCAAAACTCATTCACTACTGTGGAAGGGGTAAGGGGACTGCACACAATCTGCATATTTCAGTACTGCACTTTACTGTCAATGCCTGACTCATTTTATCAATGCATGAGCAATGACTGTCTTCTAATGCTACTAAAACTTGACAACATGACAGGTTTTAAAACAGTTATCTGTCAGCAAATACCTGATGTTACCAAATGCTTCTCTCACAGTGGTTCCCAAATGCACACAGACTCACAGTGTGATTCTAGAAAAGCAACACTATCCCTAGGAGTTTACCAAAACTCATTCACTACTGTAGAAAAGGTAAGGGGACTGCACACAATTTACATATTTAAGTACTGCACTTTAGTGTCAAAGCCTAACTCATTTTATCAATGCATAAGCAAAGACTGGCTTTTAATGCTACTAAAACTTGACAACATGGCAGGTTTTAAAACAGTTATCCGTCAGCAAATACATGATGTTACCAAATGCTTCTCTCACAGTGGTTCCCAAATGCACACAGACTCACAGTGTGATTCTAGACAAGCAACACTATCCCTAGGAGTTTACCAAAACTCATTCACTAGTCTGGAAGGGGTAAGGGTACTGCACACAATCTACATATTAAAGTACTGCACTTTAGTGTGAAACCTGACTCATTTTATCAATGCATAAGCAAAGACTGGCTTTTAATGCTACTAAAACTTGACAACATGACAGGTTTTAAAACAGTTATCTGTCAGCAAATACACAATGTTACCAAATGCTTCTCTCACAATCCTTACCCGAAAGGAACACAGACTCACAGTGTGATTTTAGACAAGCAACACTATTCTAGGAGTTTACCAAAACTCATTCACTAGTCTGGAAGGGGTAAGGGTACTGCACACAATCTACATATTAAAGTACTGCACTTTAGTGTGAAACCTGACTCATTTTATCAATGCATAAGCAAATAACGGCTTTTAATGCTACTAAAACTTGACAACATGACAGGTTTTAAAACAGTTATCTGTCAGCAAATACATGATGTTACCAAATGCTTCTCTCACAGAGGTTCCCAAATGCACACAGACTCACAGTGTGATTCTAGACAAGCAACACTATCACTAGGAGTTTACCAAAACTCATTCACTACTATGGAAGGGGTAAGGGGCCTGCACACAATCTACATATTTAAGTACTGCACTTTAGTGTCAAAGCCTAACTCATTTTGTCAATGCATAAGCAAAGACTGGCTTCTAATGCTACTAAAACTTGACAACATGGCATGTTTTAAAACAGTTATCTGTCAGCAAATACATGATGTTACCAAATGCTTCTCTCACAGTGGTTCCCAAATGCACACAAACTCACAGTGTGATTCTAGACAAGCAACACTATCACTAGGAGCTTACCAAAACTCATTCACTACTATGGAAGGGGTAAGGGGACTGCACACAATCTAAATATTTAAGTACTGCACTTTAGTGTCAAAACCTAACTCATTTTATCAATGCATAAGCAAAGACTGGCTTCTAATGCTTCTAAAACTTGACAACATGGCAGGTTTTAAAACAGTTATCTGTCAGCAAATACATGATGTTACCAAATGCTTCTCTCACAGTGGCTCCCAAATGCATACAGACTCACAGTGTGATTCTAGACAAGCAACACTATCACTAGGAGTTTACCAAAACTCATTCACTACTATGGAAGGGTCAAGGGGACTGCACACAATCTACATATTTAAGTACTGCACTTTAGTGTCAAAGCCTAACTCATTTTGTCAATGCACAAGCAAAGACTGGCTTCTAATGCTACTAAAACTTGACAACATGGCAGGTTTTAAAACAGTTATCTGTCAGCACATACATGATGTTACCCAGTGGTTCCCAAATGCACACACACTCAAAGTGTGATTCTAGACAAGCAACACTATCACTAAGAGTTTACCAAAACTCATTCACTAATATGGAAGGGGTAAGGGGACTGCACACAATCTACATATTTAAGTACTGCACTTTAGTGTCAAAGCCTGACTCATTTTATCAATGCACATGCAAGTACTGCACTTTAGTGTCAAAGCCTGACTCATTTTATCACTGCACAAGCAAAGACTGGCTTTTAATGCTACTAAAACTTGACAACCTGACAGGTTTTAAAACAGTTGTCTGTCAGCAAATACACGCTGTTACCAAATGCTTCTCTCACAATCCTTACCCGAAAGGAACACAGACTCACAGTGTGATTTTAAACAAGCAACACTATCCTAGGAGTTTACCAAAACTCAGTCACTAGTCTGGAAGGTGTAAGGGTGCTGCACACAATCTACATATTAAAGTACTGCACTTTAGTGTGAAACCTGACTCATTTTATCAATGCATAAGCAAACACTGGCCTCTAATGCTACTAAAACTTGACAAAATGAGAGGTTTTAAAACAGTTATCTGTCAGCAAATACATGATGTTACCAAATGCTTCTCTCACAGTGGTTCCCAAATGCACACAGACTCACAGTGTGATTCTAGACAACCAACACTATCACTAGGAGTTTACCAAAACTCATTCACTACTATGGAAGGGGTAAGGAGACTGCACACAATCTACATATTTGAGTACTGCACTTTAGTGTCAAAGCCTAACTCATTTTATCAATGCATGAGCAATGACTGTCTTCTAATGCTACTAAAACTTGACAACATGACAGGTTTTAAAACAGTTATCTGTCAGCAAATACCTGATGTTACCAAATGCTTCTCTCACAGTGGTTCCCAAATGCACACAGACTCACAGTGTGATTCTAGAAAAGCAACACTATCCCTAGGAGTTTACCAAAACTCATTCACTACTGTAGAAAAGGTAAGGGGACTGCACACAATTTACATATTTAAGTACTGCACTTTAGTGTCAAAGCCTAACTCATTTTATCAATGCATAAGCAAAGACTGGCTTTTAATGCTACTAAAACTTGACAACATGGCAGGTTTTAAAACAGTTATCCGTCAGCAAATACATGATGTTACCAAATGCTTCTCTCACAGTGGTTCCCAAATGCACACAGACTCACAGTGTGATTCTAGACAAGCAACACTATCCCTAGGAGTTTACCAAAACTCATTCACTAGTCTGGAAGGGGTAAGGGTACTGCACACAATCTACATATTAAAGTACTGCACTTTAGTGTGAAACCTGACTCATTTTATCAATGCATAAGCAAAGACTGGCTTTTAATGCTACTAAAACTTGACAACATGACAGGTTTTAAAACAGTTATCTGTCAGCAAATACACAATGTTACCAAATGCTTCTCTCACAATCCTTACCCGAAAGGAACACAGACTCACAGTGTGATTTTAGACAAGCAACACTATTCTAGGAGTTTACCAAAACTCATTCACTAGTCTGGAAGGGGTAAGGGTACTGCACACAATCTACATATTAAAGTACTGCACTTTAGTGTGAAACCTGACTCATTTTATCAATGCATAAGCAAATAATGGCTTTTAATGCTACTAAAACTTGACAACATGACAGGTTTTAAAACAGTTATCTGTCAGCAAATACATGATGTTACCAAATGCTTCTCTCACAGAGGTTCCCAAATGCACACAGACTCACAGTGTGATTCTAGACAAGCAACACTATCACTAGGAGTTTACCAAAACTCATTCACTACTATGGAAGGGGTAAGGGGCCTGCACACAATCTACATATTTAAGTACTGCACTTTAGTGTCAAAGCCTAACTCATTTTGTCAATGCATAAGCAAAGACTGGCTTCTAATGCTACTAAAACTTGACAACATGGCATGTTTTAAAACAGTTATCTGTCAGCAAATACATGATGTTACCAAATGCTTCTCTCACAGTGGTTCCCAAATGCACACAAACTCACAGTGTGATTCTAGACAAGCAACACTATCACTAGGAGTTTACCAAAACTCATTCACTACTATGGAAGGGGTAAGGGGACTGCACACAATCTAAATATTTAAGTACTGCACTTTAGTGTCAAAACCTAACTCATTTTATCAATGCATAAGCAAAGACTGGCTTCTAATGCTTCTAAAACTTGACAACATGGCAGGTTTTAAAACAGTTATCTGTCAGCAAATACATGATGTTACCAAATGCTTCTCTCACAGTGGCTCCCAAATGCACACAGACTCACAGTGTGATTCTAGACAAGCAACACTATCACTAGGAGTTTACCAAAACTCATTCACTACTATGGAAGGGTCAAGGGGACTGCACACAATCTACATATTTAAGTACTGCACTTTAGTGTCAAAGCCTAACTCATTTTGTCAATGCACAAGCAAAGACTGGCTTCTAATGCTACTAAAACTTGACAACATGGCAGGTTTTAAAACAGTTATCTGTCAGCACATACATGATGTTACCCAGTGGTTCCCAAATGCACACACACTCAAAGTGTGATTCTAGACAAGCAACACTATCACTAAGAGTTTACCAAAACTCATTCACTACTATGGAAGGGGTAAGGGGACTGCACACAATCTACATATTTAAGTACTGCACTTTAGTGTCAAAGCCTGACTCATTTTATCAATGCACATGCAAGTACTGCACTTTAGTGTCAAAGCCTGACTCATTTTATCACTGCACAAGCAAAGACTGGCTTTTAATGCTACTAAAACTTGACAACCTGACAGGTTTTAAAACAGTTGTCTGTCAGCAAATACACGCTGTTACCAAATGCTTCTCTCACAATCCTTACCCGAAAGGAACACAGACTCACAGTGTGATTTTAAACAAGCAACACTATCCTAGGAGTTTACCAAAACTCAGTCACTAGTCTGGAAGGGGTAAGGGTGCTGCACACAATCTACATATTAAAGTACTGCACTTTAGTGTGAAACCTGACTCATTTTATCAATGCATAAGCAAACACTGGCCTCTAATGCTACTAAAACTTGACAAAATGAGAGGTTTTAAAACAGTTATCTGTCAGCAAATACATGATGTTACCAAATGCTTCTCTCACAGTGGTTCCCAAATGCACACAGACTCACAGTGTGATTCTAGACAACCAACACTATCACTAGGAGTTTACCAAAACTCATTCACTACTATGGAAGGGGTAAGGAGACTGCACACAATCTACATATTTGAGTACTGCACTTTAGTGTCAAAGCCTAACTCATTTTGTCAATGCATAAGCAAAGACTGGCTTCTAATGCTACTAAAACTTGACAACATGGCAGGTTTTAAAACAGTTATCTCTGAGCAAATACATGATGTTACCAAATGCTTCTCTCACAGTGGTTCCCAAATGCACACAAACTCACAGTGTGATTCTAGACAAGCAACACTATCACTAGGAGCTTACCAAAACTCATTCACTACTATGGAAGGGGTAAGGGGACTGCACACAATCTAAATATTTAAGTACTGCACTTTAGTGTCAAAACCTAACTCATTTTATCAATGCATAAGCAAAGACTGGCTTCTAATGCTTCTAAAACTTGACAACATGGCAGGTTTTAAAACAGTTATCTGTCAGCAAATACATGATGTTACCAAATGCTTCTCTCACAGTGGCTCCCAAATGCATACAGACTCACAGTGTGATTCTAGACAAGCAACACTATCACTAGGAGTTTACCAAAACTCATTCACTACTATGGAAGGGTCAAGGGGACTGCACACAATCTACATATTTAAGTACTGCACTTTAGTGTCAAAGCCTAACTCATTTTGTCAATGCACAAGCAAAGACTGGCTTCTAATGCTACTAAAACTTGACAACATGGCAGGTTTTAAAACAGTTATCTGTCAGCACATACATGATGTTACCCAGTGGTTCCCAAATGCACACACACTCAAAGTGTGATTCTAGACAAGCAACACTATCACTAAGAGTTTACCAAAACTCATTCACTAATATGGAAGGGGTAAGGGGACTGCACACAATCTACATATTTAAGTACTGCACTTTAGTGTCAAAGCCTGACTCATTTTATCAATGCACATGCAAGTACTGCACTTTAGTGTCAAAGCCTGACTCATTTTATCACTGCACAAGCAAAGACTGGCTTTTAATGCTACTAAAACTTGACAACCTGACAGGTTTTAAAACAGTTGTCTGTCAGCAAATACACGCTGTTACCAAATGCTTCTCTCACAATCCTTACCCGAAAGGAACACAGACTCACAGTGTGATTTTAAACAAGCAACACTATCCTAGGAGTTTACCAAAACTCAGTCACTAGTCTGGAAGGTGTAAGGGTGCTGCACACAATCTACATATTAAAGTACTGCACTTTAGTGTGAAACCTGACTCATTTTATCAATGCATAAGCAAACACTGGCCTCTAATGCTACTAAAACTTGACAAAATGAGAGGTTTTAAAACAGTTATCTGTCAGCAAATACATGATGTTACCAAATGCTTCTCTCACAGTGGTTCCCAAATGCACACAGACTCACAGTGTGATTCTAGACAACCAACACTATCACTAGGAGTTTACCAAAACTCATTCACTACTATGGAAGGGGTAAGGAGACTGCACACAATCTACATATTTGAGTACTGCACTTTAGTGTCAAAGCCTAACTCATTTTATCAATGCATGAGCAATGACTGTCTTCTAATGCTACTAAAACTTGACAACATGACAGGTTTTAAAACAGTTATCTGTCAGCAAATACCTGATGTTACCAAATGCTTCTCTCACAGTGGTTCCCAAATGCACACAGACTCACAGTGTGATTCTAGAAAAGCAACACTATCCCTAGGAGTTTACCAAAACTCATTCACTACTGTAGAAAAGGTAAGGGGACTGCACACAATTTACATATTTAAGTACTGCACTTTAGTGTCAAAGCCTAACTCATTTTATCAATGCATAAGCAAAGACTGGCTTTTAATGCTACTAAAACTTGACAACATGGCAGGTTTTAAAACAGTTATCCGTCAGCAAATACATGATGTTACCAAATGCTTCTCTCACAGTGGTTCCCAAATGCACACAGACTCACAGTGTGATTCTAGACAAGCAACACTATCCCTAGGAGTTTACCAAAACTCATTCACTAGTCTGGAAGGGGTAAGGGTACTGCACACAATCTACATATTAAAGTACTGCACTTTAGTGTGAAACCTGACTCATTTTATCAATGCATAAGCAAAGACTGGCTTTTAATGCTACTAAAACTTGACAACATGACAGGTTTTAAAACAGTTATCTGTCAGCAAATACACAATGTTACCAAATGCTTCTCTCACAATCCTTACCCGAAAGGAACACAGACTCACAGTGTGATTTTAGACAAGCAACACTATTCTAGGAGTTTACCAAAACTCATTCACTAGTCTGGAAGGGGTAAGGGTACTGCACACAATCTACATATTAAAGTACTGCACTTTAGTGTGAAACCTGACTCATTTTATCAATGCATAAGCAAATAATGGCTTTTAATGCTACTAAAACTTGACAACATGACAGGTTTTAAAACAGTTATCTGTCAGCAAATACATGATGTTACCAAATGCTTCTCTCACAGAGGTTCCCAAATGCACACAGACTCACAGTGTGATTCTAGACAAGCAACACTATCACTAGGAGTTTACCAAAACTCATTCACTACTATGGAAGGGGTAAGGGGCCTGCACACAATCTACATATTTAAGTACTGCACTTTAGTGTCAAAGCCTAACTCATTTTGTCAATGCATAAGCAAAGACTGGCTTCTAATGCTACTAAAACTTGACAACATGGCATGTTTTAAAACAGTTATCTGTCAGCAAATACATGATGTTACCAAATGCTTCTCTCACAGTGGTTCCCAAATGCACACAAACTCACAGTGTGATTCTAGACAAGCAACACTATCACTAGGAGTTTACCAAAACTCATTCACTACTATGGAAGGGGTAAGGGGACTGCACACAATCTAAATATTTAAGTACTGCACTTTAGTGTCAAAACCTAACTCATTTTATCAATGCATAAGCAAAGACTGGCTTCTAATGCTTCTAAAACTTGACAACATGGCAGGTTTTAAAACAGTTATCTGTCAGCAAATACATGATGTTACCAAATGCTTCTCTCACAGTGGCTCCCAAATGCACACAGACTCACAGTGTGATTCTAGACAAGCAACACTATCACTAGGAGTTTACCAAAACTCATTCACTACTATGGAAGGGTCAAGGGGACTGCACACAATCTACATATTTAAGTACTGCACTTTAGTGTCAAAGCCTAACTCATTTTGTCAATGCACAAGCAAAGACTGGCTTCTAATGCTACTAAAACTTGACAACATGGCAGGTTTTAAAACAGTTATCTGTCAGCACATACATGATGTTACCCAGTGGTTCCCAAATGCACACACACTCAAAGTGTGATTCTAGACAAGCAACACTATCACTAAGAGTTTACCAAAACTCATTCACTACTATGGAAGGGGTAAGGGGACTGCACACAATCTACATATTTAAGTACTGCACTTTAGTGTCAAAGCCTGACTCATTTTATCAATGCACATGCAAGTACTGCACTTTAGTGTCAAAGCCTGACTCATTTTATCACTGCACAAGCAAAGACTGGCTTTTAATGCTACTAAAACTTGACAACCTGACAGGTTTTAAAACAGTTGTCTGTCAGCAAATACACGCTGTTACCAAATGCTTCTCTCACAATCCTTACCCGAAAGGAACACAGACTCACAGTGTGATTTTAAACAAGCAACACTATCCTAGGAGTTTACCAAAACTCAGTCACTAGTCTGGAAGGGGTAAGGGTGCTGCACACAATCTACATATTAAAGTACTGCACTTTAGTGTGAAACCTGACTCATTTTATCAATGCATAAGCAAACACTGGCCTCTAATGCTACTAAAACTTGACAAAATGAGAGGTTTTAAAACAGTTATCTGTCAGCAAATACATGATGTTACCAAATGCTTCTCTCACAGTGGTTCCCAAATGCACACAGACTCACAGTGTGATTCTAGACAACCAACACTATCACTAGGAGTTTACCAAAACTCATTCACTACTATGGAAGGGGTAAGGAGACTGCACACAATCTACATATTTGAGTACTGCACTTTAGTGTCAAAGCCTAACTCATTTTGTCAATGCATAAGCAAAGACTGGCTTCTAATGCTACTAAAACTTGACAACATGGCAGGTTTTAAAACAGTTATCTCTGAGCAAATACATGATGTTACCAAATGCTTCTCTCACAGTGGTTCCCAAATGCACACACACTCAAAGTGTGATTCTAGACAAGCAACACTATCACTAGGAGTTTACCAAAACTCATTCACTACTATGGAAGGGTTAAGGGGACTGCACACAATCTACATATTTAAGTACTGCACTTTAGTGTCAAAGCCTGACTCATTTTATCAATGCACAAGCAAGTACTGCACTTTAGTGTCAAAGCCTGACTCATTTTATCAATGCACAAGCAAAGACTGGCTTTTAATGCTACTAAAACGTGACAACATGACAGGTTTTAAAACAATTATCTGTCAGCAAATACATTATTTTACCAAATGCTTCTCTCACAATGCTTACCCAAATACACACAGACTCACAGTGTGATTGTAGACAGACAACTATCCCTTGTACAAAACACATTTACTAGTCTACAAGATCTAAGGTGACTGCACACATTGCAGAAAATCTACCACTACAGATTAGTACCAAAATGTTTCTCTCAAAATGATTCCTAAATGCACATAGACTCCCTGTGTGATCCTAGACAAACAACACTATCCCTTGCACTATACCAAAACACATTTCTTAATCTACGAATACTACATTTTAGTGTCGAAACATGACTCATTTTGCAAATTTATAAACAATGACTGATTTCTAATTGTGCGTGTAACAAGAGGGAGAGAGAGGACTAGTTAGCTAGTCCGAGTCCCCGAGGGTTTATATGTGATTAAACAAAGAGGACTAGCTTAAGTTGACCAAAGTGTTACAGTACTCAAATTAGTTCTGTCACGGGCACCTTGTTGGTGTATTCATGAAGCCCTCACCCACCAACCTAGTTGGTGGCATGCTTCATCATCGGGCCCACCCAGTGACACCTAGTATTTCCCGGGTGTGCTACGACGCCTGATTACAGCGGAGCTGGTATATTGCTGAGAGTGCTGTGAGGTTGGGTGAGTTGTGATTTAAAACGGCTTGGTGGTGGTCCCAGTACCCGAGGGTAAATTAAATTTTAATAACTGGGCCGTCACCAGCGGTTAAAAGTAAGGCTACAGGACACGTGAGGGTGGCGAGTTACTGCCCCCTGCGTCCTTCAGATGGTCGACATGTTTCAGCCAGTGCCTTAGAGTGTTCTGGCTTTCCTCAGGACCGTTTTTTTAAAAAAGGTGTGGTGAAATAAAACAGACTTAGTGTTGTGGTACAGACTATGTGATACACTCACTAAGGCGTTTTTCTATATGTGAGAGGGGGATTCCCTTCTCATGCATATGCTTTGGGTTATTAGCCAAGGCTTCCTGGAGGGAAGCGGTAAGGGGATGACCAGTCTTTCTGGTCAGTGCCTGCCTTGTACCTGTTGTCCCGCCGTCGTCCTCCGGTAGATTTCTAATTGTACCAAAATATAAAACCAGCACAGTTATCTTTCTGCAAACACATGAAAAACACAAATGCTTATCACAGAATGATTTCTACATGCACACACACTGTCAATAAGATTGTAGGCAAAAAAAAGTACTCCCTGCACTTTACCAGGAGAAGTGCATTAGTCTGATTAAAATCAAAATACAACACATACATCCCCTCACAATTAAATAACTTACCTTTCAGGTTGTTTTGTAGATTAAGAAGTATATCAGTCCCACACCAGATTTTCTTATACAGAATCTCCGCACTGTGCACCTGTCAGCAAAAACAAAGAATGGCAAAGTTTCCCTCTCATTTTCCACACATATACATGTAAACATCAAATCACATTCCTTCCCACATAAATTCAAAAGCAAACACACATTTCTATTGGTTAAACATTTCAACCCTTTCCAAATGACATAAATTTGAGCCCTACCCCGAATCTGCCTTCTGCCTGTTACCATAGAGACAGGTCATGGAACACTGAACTGATCACACAGGTCACAAGTTCAGCACACAAGGTTGCTAATCAAAACAGCAAGTGTGCTTGACTTTTCAACATATCAGCTTATCATATATAATGTTCCTTACAATCAGTTTTTGTTAACCAATAAGAATCAAGCGTTTAAAAAACAGAAATATACACCCTACCTTTCAGTGTAGAAGCTTGTCAAACAACCAATGATTTCTTGTCTTTTTTCAAAATTGCATCTTAGCCACCATTTTATGGTTTAAATGTTTTTATTGAATTAGCCCACCATTTTAGAAACATCTTACTTTCCAAACTGCCATTTCATTTACAGAGACCATCTGAGTGCATCCAGACCTCCCTTCAAGATGCTTAGAGTGTAAATTGTGGGACACAGCTTTATTTTCTGGAGCCAAAGGTATGCAGAAAACAAAGGCATTCACAAAGACCTAGGTTTGCCAAATGTAGACATTAAATGGATTGGACACAGAGGGTTAAAGTGGCACTAATTGATGCCTTTGGTAAAATCCTTTATGCATATCCAACACCCTGACCTCATAATAGTGCCCTGTGGTGGCAATGACTTAGGCACTTTGACTGGGGTAGGTCTGGAAATGCTTATGAAGGACACCTTTGCAGAATTGATTTCACTTTTTCCCAAAACTGCCTTTGTGTATTCTAACATATGCCAAAGGCAGAAATGGAACTGATCCAATCATTTTTGTCCAAAAATTGAGAAAAATAGTAAACATGTGAATAAATCTGTTTCTGCTTTTCTCCGAGACTATAGAATGGGGTCCATTTACAATAACAATCTGCGCTTTCATATGCAAGAGATGTATAGGAGAGATGGAGTACACTTTACTGATGAAGGAAACAGAGTCTTCCTCAACAACTTTACACTCTGTATAGGTACTTACTTATAAGTACCAAAAACTCTCAATGAACACAACGGCTCTTTTTAGAACCACTCAAGAACAAAACACTTAAGCTTGATGTGTATCTCCCAAAAATTTCAGTTTTTTTCCCACGCGCACCCAACGGGTTAGGAACTGCGCACCCAACGCAAGAGAATCAGTGCACCCACTAATTTTTATTATCCCCGGGGACCCCATCCCCAAGGGCTTATAAAAAAACATTGGAGACCATGGGGGGAGCCGCAACGCCCCCACGGTCCCAGCCAGCTCCCCGCGTCCTTCGGGAGCCGGCATTGCTTTTCCACATGGGTAGCTGCTGACATGCAGCTCCCCGTGTGGAAAAGCAATATCGTTTAGATTTTGAAAGAGAGAGCAGGTTTTCCTGCTCTCTCTTTCAAAATCCTAACGAAGTTTGCTATGGGAGGGCGGGAGACTCCCGCCCACTCATAGTAAACAACAGTGTCCTGGGGGTGGGCACCCCAGGACACTGTAGGAGCCGGCCCTGGGGGGTGGTGGTCCCCAGGGCCCTCGAGTGCTGCAGGGGGGGGGCACGCAGCCCCCCTCCCCCTATTAATTTACAAACATTTTGCCCCTGGGGTTTTGCCCACCCGGGGGTTAATTATTAACGAAGCGCAGTTTGTTTTCCGTCCGGATCCTCGCACCCTGCGCGCATTTCACCAATTTAAAAAAGAAAAAAAAAGGGGGCCCCAGGGGGTCCTTCTCGGACCCCCTAGGCAAAACTAGAGGGTCAGAGTATTTCTACCCTGCCCCCTTTATATGCTTTAAACACTTATTTCCCTTACTACTTCAGCCTCGCTTCTACCGAGGCACAAAAAGGCTGCCAACAGTTCTTGGTTTTGAATGTAGACAGACACTTGACAGCCAATTAGCATTCAGCGTTTGATCGGGAGGGTGCGCGCTCGGTTCGGGGAGGGTGCGCATAGGGTGCGCTTAGGGTGCGCGGATCCTCCGAGGCCATAGATATATCTATCTTTTTTAGTCTAATTTTCTCAGGAACTACTGAACAGATTTACAGCATTTATGCAAAAGGCACGAGTCTGAACTGAGGACTACCTCTTTGCCAAATTTGGTGTAATTCCGTTCAGGAGTTCGGGCTGTAGCTGCGTCAACAGGTCCTACCGGAAATTGCATGGGGAAAGTGTGTTTTGGGACCCCCCTTTTTTCTCGGCCCCGCTTGACGAATCACCACAAAACTTTCAGGATAGGAGTGGACCGGAGCTGACCAAAAGTTTGGAAAGTTTCGCAAAGATTCATCAACCGGCGCCAGACTTATTGGGAATAGAATGTTGCGGATTTCCTATGGAAAATAGGTTCTAACTATAACTACCTACTGGCGACCGCCAGTAGGTAATATATATATATCCGAACCCTTACTCCTCATAAGAAGAAGGCACGCACTCGAAGACTGCAGGTTTGAGGCTAGGTTTACTAATTAAAAGGACCTCCTTCGACCCAACGACCGAAGAGAGGCGTTTCGGCTGCGCCAGCAGCCTTTGTCAATATATATATATATATATATATATATATATATATATATATATATATATATATATATAACTTACAATTTTGTCACTCTGATCCACGGATCCCACGGGAAATATATTTAAAAAATTCATTTTTTGGCCTAGGGTCCCAATGGGTCCCCTCTAGAGGCCTAGGGGTCAGGGTGTTTCTACCCTGCCCCCTTTTCTATTTTGATTAAAAGCAAATTGTGGAACTCAGTTTAACCGAGTCCCAAGATGGCTGCCAACCCTTTCTGATTGAAGTGTTTGTAGCCAATCAAATTTCAGTAGGGTTTCAGTAGGCTGTTGGGCTACCAGATATCTATATTTTTTTAAACTTAAATATCTCTGAAACTATTGAACAGATATACACCAAATCACAAAAAGCATGCTTTCTGGGACTGCATCTAACTAACTGCCAAATTTGGTGCAATTCTGTTCAGCAGCTGGGGCTGTCGTCGTGTTCAAAAAAGGAAAAATCCCCATAGATAGATCATGGGGAAAACGCGTTTTGGGATACCCTTTTTTTCTCAGCTCCCTGCTTGACGGATCACCCTGAAACTTTCAGCAAAGCAGCTGAACCAAAAAGGGGAAGATTTGTAGAAATGTCATAAGGATTCGTCAAGCAACATCAAAAGATATTGGCAAAAAAACAAAACTTTTCCTATTGAGACTTTGATCCTAACTATAACTTCCTACTGGTGAATGCCAGTAGGTAATATATATGACACTTGTCCAGCTGGGAGGGGGCGCAACAGAAGTGAGCAGTGAGAGGGCTATGCTGGAGTCTTTGGAACTGGAATTAGACAGCACCATCACTACCCCCTTTAGACCCAAATCCACCTGCAATCCTAACACCCTGCGTGACATGATTGATACTTTTCATGAGGTGGTCATCAGAGATATGCTGAAAATATGGCACAAGACCAGGGTTTCACCTGCTTCCAACATTAACAATAGCCAGAGGAAAGCTCTTAAGAAACTACAGGAAGATCAAAACATTGTCATAAAGCCATCGGACAAGGATGTGAATGTGGTCCTTTAGGATGTTGACAGGTATAATCAGGAGGCATTCAGACAACTAGACCAAAGTGGGGACTACGAGCGAACTACTTTACAGAGCTACAGAAACAGTATTGAAACGTATCTATCTCAACTTCCTAAATGGAGGGAGCTTGGACTACTGTCGACAGAGGAATTTATTTTCCTCAATGTCAAGCATCCGGTAGCTCCCTGCTTTTATATTCTGCCTAACGTCCACAACGTGGAGAAATGCGCAAGCGCGGGCGTCCGCAAATGCGCATTTGTGAGAAGAAGTTGTCATCAACCAGGAAGAGGGAGCCCCGGGACGCCGCAGGTAAGGCATTTTCTATTACTTTAAAATTCTTTAAATTATTTTAAAACGAGGGCGGGCGAGCGGCGCGTACTGGGGCTACGTGGAGTGCGCGAGTGTGCGTAGATTTGGCCACACTACGCGATGCTCCACGTAGCCCCACTACACCCACTACGCCCAGGGTTACGATTTTCATTCAAAAACTACAGACAAGTGTTGTCAGAAAAAGAAGACCCATACACTCACTTATTTATTGGTAAAAAAATAACTTTTATTAAAACAACACAAATAAATGGAAACGTAACTTTATTCGAACAACAGTAAAACATGAAAGAAGTGGGCGGGACTCCTCCAGAAGCAGCGTACAAAACCTGCAAGAGAAAAAAGAAACATTAGTATGTGTGCCATGTCCAAGAGAACAAGCATTTGCAATGCAATAGGTCTCGCATTAACGCGAGTTTAAGCTATTGACATTGTAAATGACAATGCCTTTTATTGATTTTTTAAAAACAAAAACAAAAATAAAAGGCATTGTTATTTGCATTGTCAATAGCTCAAACTCGCTTAAATGCGAGACCTATTGCATTGCAAATGCTTGTTAATTGCTGGCAGGTCTACGACCAGGAGGAACCCGGCCCACTTAAAGCCCTGCGCACTGTACGTTTCAAGCAAGCGCCCTCTGCACGAGACTAAAGGCTCCTTGCCCTTTGACCCAAGGCACCTTGCCGAGTGACACTGGCTCCTGCTCACAGTATGAGGTTCCTATCCCTAAAACTCACCACCATTGGCTCACCGCATGAGACCAGAGGCAGTCTTAAGCCGCGCTCATGAGCTGGCATCAGAAAATAGGCAATACCAGCACGCGCCCTGAAGTTCTCATAAGGCGCCACTTAGGCGCTCTAAAAATGTCAAAATAAATACAATGAAATACCAAGCCCGGGAGTTGTGTGCGCGTGCACGCTAAAAGAAAATTTTAAAAAGCACGCGAGTAGTGCTCAGAGGCGCTTGAGTGAGTGCGCTGGCGATGAGCGGGCGCATGATCGCGCATCCTGCTCTTTTTCAAAGGACACACTCGTGCTTGTGGCACGTGGCTGCGCACTCCCGCAAGCCGTATGCCGCCACAAGCACGAGTATGTGCTTTGTAAGAAGAGCTGCACGACGACTAAAGGTCTCTTATTTAGATTTTTTTTTCTAGTTGAAACATTCTCAGTGGTTTCAGCATTCTGTACATTCTGTTTGCTCCTACAAACATTTTTAATAAATTGCTTTGTGATCTTACCAGAAGATTTTTTCTTTTTAGCCACATTATCTTGTACATTCAATACTTGTGGTTGATGTTTCTTCAAGTAATTCTCCTGTCTCTATTCTTTTCTTTTTCTTTTTTTTCTGGCATGATTTCTCTATTTTAACGTTGAAAAACAGTATCTGTAAAAAAGAATCACAAATAAAAGTATATTAATAACTTTCAAATTTATACTATTCTATTACTGTAGAAACACATTTTATATAAAAAGTGACTAAGAAACTATAGCCCTAAAGCACAAGTGTGACAATGGTTAAAACACTACATGCATAGTGCATACTACTTTGAAGCAGTTCATGCCCTAAGCCTACCTCACTAAAATACTACATGCTAACTGACTGAATGATTACAATACTATAAGGAGACACACTGGGTGAGTGACAGGGTGTTTCCTAGAAGTGTATGAATACTGACATGGATACTGATGGTGTGAAAGACAAGTGTGTAGGTCATTAGAGACCTACATGCATAGTGGACACATGCTTGAATCCATCCATATGTTAAGTTCTGTCTCAGTCCAATAGTACTTGGACACTGACTGAATGATTAGAGTACTGCAAGGAGAGTGCCTGGGTGAATTTATAAGTGTTTGGGATTTGGCACAGTGAATGGAATAGTCCATGGTGCTGAATGGGTCACTAGAGGACTGCAAGGGGAGTGACAGGCTGTTTGCTAGAAGTGTATGAATACTGACTAGGGAATTGAAGGTGTGAAAGACAAGTGTGTAGGTGGTTAGAGGACTGCATGCATAGTGGATAGGCATTTGAAGCAATTCATGTGCTAAGGCCTGGCTCACTGCATGAGTACTTGGGTACTGACTAAATGATTAGAGTACTGCAAGGAGAGTACCTGGGTGAATTTATAAGTGGTTGGCTTTTGGTGCAGTGAATGGATTAGTACATGGTGCTGAATGGGTCACTGGAGGAGTGCAAGGGGAGTGATAGGGTGTTTGCTGCAGTGTATGTATACTGACTGGGGAATTGAAGGTGTGAAAGACAAGTGTGTAGGTGGTTAGAGGATTGCATGCATACTGGATAGGTGTTTGAAGCAATTCATGTGCTAAGGCCTGGCTCACTGCATGAGTACTTGGGTACTGACTAAATGATTAGAGTACTGCAAGGAGAGTACCTGGGTGAATTTATAAGTGGTTGGCTTTTGGCGCAGTGAATGGATTAGTACATGGTGCTGAATGGGTCACTGGAGAAGTATAAGGAGACTGACAGAGTGTTTGCGGGAACTGTATGAATACTGTCTGGGATATTGAAGGTGTGAAAGACAAGTATGAAGGTGGCTAGAGACCTACATCCATAGTGGATAGACGTTTGAAACAGTCCATAGAGTAACACTTGGATCACTGCAAAACTACCTGAGTACTGACTGAATCATTAGAGTACTACAAAAAGAGTGACTTGGTGAATCTTTTTAAGATTTTGGATTCTAGTGCAGTGAATAGATTAGTACTTACTGCCAAATGAGTCAGTGGAGGTGTGCAATTAACCCCTTCGCTGCTAGGCCTGTTCCCCTCCTGTGCTAAGCCTTTTTTGGGCTATTTGGAGTAGTGCGCGCTTAGGCCCTTGTAACTTTTTGACCACATTAGGTATCCATGCCAAATATGCGTCCTTTTCTTCCAACATCATGCGGATTCTAAAGGTACCCAGGGTTTGTGGATTCTCCTAGAGGGTTCCCAGAAATTAGTCAAAATACAGCAAAAATGTGAAAAATGGGGAAAAGTGGCTGCAAATGAAAGCGTCTGGGTTTTTCTCTGCAAATGATATCAAAAAAGGGTTTGTGGGTACTTGGGCCTCCCACACAAGTGAGGCACCATTTTTACCGGGAGACCTGGGGGAACGCTGGGAGGTGGTAAATTTGTGTGAGCCCGGTGATGCCACAACTTTCCCACACCAAAATGTGTGAAAAAAGTGATTTTTTCAGCAAAAATTGAGGTTTGCAGGGGATTCTGGGTAAGGAAACGTTGGGGGATCCACGCAAGCCATACCTCCCTGGAAGCCGCCGGGTGTCTAGTTTTCAGAAATGCATGGGTTTGGTAGGTTTCCCTAGATGGCTGCCAAGCACCGGGCCAAAAACCCAAGTGACCCCCCTTGCAAAACCAGGTGGTTTTGCGATAGGCCATTTTGATGTCGCCTCACTACGTTTTGGGCCTTTGCCTGCCGCGGGTACTTGGGCCTCCCACACAAGTGAGGCACAATTTTTACCGGGAGACCTGGGGGAACGGTGGGTGGTGGTAAATTTGTGTGAGCCCAGTGATGCCACAACTTTCCCACACCAAAATGTGTGAAAAAAAGTGATTTTTTCAGCAAAAATTGTGGTTTGCAGGGGATTCTGGGTAAGGAAACGTTGGGGGATCCACACAAGCCATACCTCCCTGGAAGCCGCCGGGTGTCTAGTTTTCAGAAATGCGTGGGTTTGGTAGGTTTCCCTAGATGGCCGCCGAGCACCGGGCCAAAAACCCAAGTGACGCCCCTTGCAAAACCAGGTGGTTTTGCGATAAGCCATTTTGATGTCGCCTCACTATGTTTTGGGCCCTTGCCTGCCGCGGGTACTTGGGCCTCCCACACAAGTGAGGCACCATTTTTACCGGGAGACCTGGGGGAACGCTAGGTGGTGGTAAATTTGTGTGAGCCTGGTGATGCACTGACAACAAATACAAGAAACATTTGGTCTTTCACCTGAAATTACCTTAAACTTTGTGATTTCATCCTCAAATTTTTTTGTAATTACGGGTTCTACATTGTCTTCAACATTTTGTTCTACTAATGTGTCAGTTTCTGCACTCTCTTGCTGAGGACCAAAGTAACAAAACTCAATATCATCAAAAACCTTCTTCACTTCTGATACTGAGCCATGCAAAAGAGCACTGTTCAACTCATTTAGCTTTAGTGCTGGACTTTTCGCATAATACAATCTTCTCACTAACTTCCGCATTTGAGTATGATGTACTGCCAGCATCCTGAAATCGTGAAAAACACTTTGACAAACTTTCCTAGAAAGACAAGCCATAGAATGACCTTGCAAACCAGTATTTTTTCTCACTCTGCAAGGGTCTAGTCCTTGCAACACCTTAATCTTTTCTTTAACACTTTTTTTACTATATGCTGGTAAAAAACGACATAATTTATCAATAGATTCCTGTCGTACACTACAAATACTACTGCAATCCCAAGTGTACACAGGGTGTTTAGGACGTCTCCCTAGAACTTCATCAGCTATCACTTCTTCTGCATTTCTTTCAACCATTTTCTCTTTCTCCATCTCTAACCTAATAACCTCTACCACTGGTGTCAACTGCATACAGTCATTTTTTGCTCTGTAAATAACTCTCTTCATTAAAGAAAGGCTCTGAACTGGAACTGTGTTTCCATTCTCCCAAAAAAATCACAAAAATGTTTTCTATTAATTACTCTTTTCCTCCTACTTTTGGCCTTCATTAAATGGATTGGTTTATCTAGTGATCGAAATCTGTTTAATACTAAAATGAATAGTTTCCTTTTTACTTCAAAAGCCTTTTCAACAATGTTTTCAATATGCTTCTTCTTTTTATAAAATAGAGCTCTCTTTTTATATTTCTTTACATCTTTCAGCAAATTATGCACTACTCTCTTGTAAAATATTTTTTTGTGTAATTCCTTATACTGATTTTGCCTTCTTTTAGCATACTTTGTCTCCTTTGACTGAACATTTGCTTTTTTGCTTTTCCTCTTATTTAGATTTTTTTTTCTAGTTGAAACATTCTCAGTGGTTTCAGCATTCTGTACATTCTGTTTGCTCCTACAAACATTTTTAATAAATTGCTTTGTGATCTTACCAGAAGATTTTTTCTTTTTAGCCACATTATCTTGTACATTCAATACTTGTGGTTGATGTTTCTTCAAGTAATTCTCCTGTCTCTGTTCTTTTCTTTTTCTTTTTTTTCTGGCATGATTTCTCTATTTTAACGTTGAAAAACAGTATCTGTAAAAAAGAATCACAAATAAAAGTATATTAATAACTTTCAAATTTATACTATTCTATTACTGTAGAAACAAATTTTATATAAAAAGTGACTAAGAAACTATAGCCCTAAAGCACAAGTGTGACGATGGTTAAAACACTACATGCATAGTGCATACTACTTTGAAGCAGTTCATGCCCTAAGCCTACCTCACTAAAATGCTACATGCTAACTGACTGAATGATTACAATACTATAAGGAGACACACTGGGTGAGTGACAGGGTGTTTCCTAAAAGTGTATGAATACTGACATGGATACTGATGGTGTGAAAGACAAGTGTGTAGGTGATTAGAGACCTACATGCATAGTGGACACATGCTTGAATCCATCCATATGTTAAGTTCTGTCTCAGTTCAATAGTACTTGGACACTGACTGAATGATTAGAGTACTGCAAGGAGAGTGCCTGGGTGAATTTATAAGTGTTTGGGATTTGGCACAGTGAATGGAATAGTCCATGGTGCTGAATGGGTCACTAGAGGACTGCAAGGGGAGTGACAGGCTGTTTGCTAGAAGTGTATGAATACTGACTAGGGAATTGAAGGTGTGAAAGACAAGTGTGTAGGTGGTTAGAGGACTGCATGCATAGTGGATAGGCATTTGAAGCAATTCATGTGCTAAGGCCTGGCTCACTGCATGAGTACTTGGGTACTGACTGAATGATTAGAGTACTGCAAGGAGAGAGCCTGGGTGAATTTATAAATGGTTGGCTTTCGGCGCAGTGAATGGATTAGTACATGGTGCTGAATGGGTCCTTAGAGGAGTGCAATGGGAGTGATAGGGTGTTTGCTGCAGTGTATGTATACTGACTGGGGAATTGAAGGTGTGAAAGACAAGTGTGTAGGTGGTTAGAGGATTGCATGCATACTGGATAGGTGTTTGAAGCAATTCATGTGCTAAGGCCTAGCTCACTGCATGAGTACTTGGGTACTGACTAAATGATTAGAGTACTGCAAGGAGAGTACCTGGGTGAATTTATAAGTGGTTGGCTTTTGGCGCAGTGAATGGATTAGTACATGGTGCTGAATGGGTCACTGGAGAAGTATAAGGAGACTGACAGAGTGTTTGCGGGAACTGTATGAATACTGTCTGGGATATTGAAGGTGTGAAAGACAAGTATGAAGGTGGCTAGAGACCTACATCCATAGTGGATAGACGTTTGAAACAGTCCATAGAGTAACACTTGGATCACTGCAAAACTACCTGAGTACTGACTGAATCATTAGAGTACTACAAAAAGAGTGACTTGGTGAATCTTTTTAAGATTTTGGATTCTAGTGCAGTGAATAGATTAGTACTTACTGCCAAATGAGTCAGTGGAGGTGTGCAATTAACCCCTTCGCTGCTAGGCCTTTTCCCCTCCTGTGCTAAGCCTTTTTTGGGCTATTTGGGGTAGTGCGCGCTTAGGCCCTTGTAACTTTTTGACCACATTAGGTATCCATGCCAAATTTGCGTCCTTTTCTTCCAACATCATGCGGATTCTAAAGGTACCCAGGGTTTGTGGATTCTCCTAGAGGGTTCCCAGAAATTAGTCAAAATACAGCAAAAATGTGAAAAATGGGGAAAAGTGGCTGCAAATGAAAGCGTCTGGGTTTTTCTCTGCAAATGATATCAAAAAAGGGTTTGTGGGTACTTGGGCCTCCCACACAAGTGAGGCACCATTTTTACCGGGAGACCTGGGGGAACGCTGGGAGGTGGTAAATTTGTGTGAGCCCGGTGATGCCACAACTTTCCCACACCAAAATGTGTGAAAAAAGTGATTTTTTCAGCAAAAATTGAGGTTTGCAGGGGATTCTGGGTAAGGAAACGTTGGGGGATCCACGCAAGTCATACCTCCCTGGAAGCCGCCGGGTGTCTAGTTTTCAGAAATGCATGGGTTTGGTAGGTTTCCCTAGATGGCTGCCAAGCACCGGGCCAAAAACCCAAGTGACCCCCCTTGCAAAACCAGGTGGTTTTGCGATAGGCCATTTTGATGTCGCCTCACTAGGTTTTGGGCCCTTGCCTGCCACGGGTACTTGGACCTCCCACACAAGTGAGGCACCATTTTTACCGGGAGACCTGGGGGAACGCTGGGTGGTGGTAAATTTGTGTGAGCCCGGTGATGCCAAAACTTTCCCACACCAAAATGTGTGAAAAAAGTGATTTTTTTCAGCTAAAATTGAGGTTTGCAGGGGATTCTGGGTAAGGAAACGTTGGGGGATCCACGCAAGTCATACCTCCCTGGAAGCCGCCGGGTGTCTAGTTTTCAGAAATGCGTGGGTTTGGTAGGTTTCCCTAGATGGCCGCCGAGCACCGGGCCAAAAACCCAAGTGACGCCCCTTGCAAAACCAGGTGGTTTTGCGATAAGCCATTTTGATGTCGCCTCACTACGTTTTGGGCCCTTGCCTGCCGCGGGTACATGTGCCTCCCACACAAGTGAGGCACCATTTTTACTGGGAGACCTGGGGGAACGCTGGGTGGTGGTAAATTTGTGTGAGCCTGGTGATGCCACAACTTTCCCACACCAAAATGTGTGAAAAAAGTGATTTTTTCAGCTAAAATTGAGGTTTGCAGGGAATTCTGGGTAAGGAAATGTTGGGGGATCCATGCAAGCCATACCTCCCTGGAAGCCGCCCGGTGTCTAGTTTTCAGAAATGTGTTGGTTTGGTAGGTTTCCCTAGATGGCCACCGAGCACCGGGCCAAAAACCAAAGTGACCCCCTTGCAAAACCAGATTGTTTAAACATAACTATTGCTTTGTTCCTACAGCGTGAGAATTTTGGAACAATATTGCAATGAAAATGTGGCAGACATTTTGAGGTTTGCAGGACATTGGGGATAAAAAAACTTTTTGAATTCACAAGAGAAACATCACCATGAACTCCCATGGGTTTTCGACAATATCTACAGTTGGTGGGTGATTCTTACATGAAAAGTACACCTTGGCAGAGAAACTAAAGACAAAGATTCCTGCACAACCATCTATTCCTCAAACACACACACATACTGGTTGGATTTGGCACGAGGGCGAGTCATGGTTCAGTGTATTAAATTTTATTAACAAGAGATTTCACAAAAATGAAATGCACTGTCAATAATTAAATTCACAAAAAACCAAACCAATGACTCGCAGCTCGTGAGCTGTAAAGCCATGTCAAGGCACCAACCACTTTACAGGCCATTCACACACCTTTCATACGTGATACAAACAAGACCATTCGCACCACCAGGCACAAAAGCAACACATTACAAAATTCACAAAAAGGGACAAGGTACACCCTGCTTCAGAAAGACAAATATTACTGCACAGCCATCTAATCCTCAAGCAAGCACACATACTGGTTGGATTTGGCACGAGGGTGAGTGATGGTTCAGTAGATACAATTGTATTAGCAAGTGATTTCACAAAAATGAAATGCACTGTTAATAATTGATAGGGCGAGAAACTGAACCATTGACTCACAGCTCGTGAGCTGTAAAGCCACGACAAGGCACCAACCTCTTCACAGGCCATTCATACACCTTTCATACGTGTGAGACATACAAAACCATTCACACCGCCAGCCGCGGGCCCATCACATAACAAAACTCACACCAGTACACAGCGCCATTCAAGGGCCCATCACTTTCACACGCCCACAATCCTGACACAGCAACTACACAGGCTGATGGATTGCGTGGAGTGGCACTCAGCTAGCAGTGTGTGTAGTGACCAGCAGAAAGTCACTACTCATACTCGAGCGCCAGTCCACACACACCGCTAGCAGAGTGCCAGTCCACGCACACCGCTAGCCAAACACCAGTCCACGCACACCGCTAGCCAAGCGCCAGTCCAGGCACACAGCCAGCCAATCGCCAGTCCAGGCACACCGGCAGCCAATCGCCAATCCACGCACACCGCCAGCCAAGCTCCAATCCACGGACACCACCAGCCAAGCACCAGTCCACACACACCACCAGTCCACGCACACCGCCAGCCAAGTACCAGTCCACGCACACCGCCAGCCAAGCACCATTCCACGCACACCGCCAGCCAAGCTCCAGTTCACGCACACCACCAGCCAAGCACCAGTCCACGCACACCGCCAGTCCATGCACACCGCCAGTCCATGCACACCGCCAGCCAAGCACCATTCCACGCACACCACCAACCAAGTGCCAGTCCACACACACCAACAGCCAAGCGCCAGCCTACACACACCGCCATCACATTTAGGATTTTTTTAGAAAAAAATAAAAACACAAACAAATCGCAAATAGATACAAATCTTCAAACACAAAATCAGCAACTAAATACATTGCACTAACACCAACCTTGAAACAGAATCAAATTTTCCAAAGAATACAGACCAGGCAGTTCACTTTACCACTCATGAATGCTCCCAAAAATTCTTTTGCGTATGGTACGCTCTAAAACAAGCAGGGACACACAGTCCAGGTTGAGAAGGACAGTCGGAGCAGTACATACGACTCTCCTTCCGCGTACCTCTTCGCCAACAGACTCTACATCTCCTACTGGGAAAATCTTTTGAGGGTGTGGGAGGAATGTGATCAGGAAAGTGGCGATCTTTCAATCTAGCAACATCCTCCACCACTCCAACTCTAGGAACACTTGCCTGTTCCACTACAACAAGGCTGCCTATTACAGACTCCTGAAACTTAGCAAAAGTCATCTTTGACTCAGGGCAAGACTCCTGGAACACAACAAAAGCATTAAACATTGCCAAGTGGAAAAGATGGATAGCCAACTTCTTGTACCAAATGTAAGCCTTAAAAAGAGCAGTGTAAGGTTCCAACCTCTGATCTACTCTGTCAACACCACCCATGTGCCTATTATAGTCTAAAATGCACACAGGTTTGCGCGCTTCAGCGACCTGACCCCAAACAGTCACAGGTGCAGTGCTTTCATCATGGATGGTAGTCAGCATGTAGACATCTCTCCTGTCTGAAAACTTTACAGCAAGAAGCTCCTCGCAACGCAACGCACTGCACTGTCCCCGCACAAGCTTTTGACAAACAAGTTCTTTTGGGAAACCTTTACGGTTAGAGTGGATTGTGCCACAAGCAACAGTGTCCACTTTGGCCAATTCCCTGAACAACCACACACCAGTGTAGAAGTTATCTACATATAAATGGTGGCCTTTGTTAAAAAATCCTCTACCAAGTTCTCAAACAATTTTCTCAGTCATTCTAATAGTGGACGGACAACCAGGGGGGTTAATCCTGGATTCCTTACCGGTGTACACCCTGAAATTAGAGACATATCCAGTCCTACTGTCACACAGCATATACAGCTTTATTCCATAGCGTGCCCTCTTACTAGGAATGTATTGCCTAAAAACCAAGCGGCCCTTGAACAACACCAAAGACTCATCCACTGCAATTTCTTTCCCAGGAGCATAAATCTCAGAAAATCGATCAACAGAGTGATTCCACTGCGTGATTCGTGTTTTTTAGGCTGAATGCTGTAGTTGCTCGTGGAATATATTTTAATAACACTCTGGCTCCCTCTCCTCTCCTAATACGAGGGAAGGTGTTTGCCGGTGTACTTGCTCGCATTAGGGCATTTTATGTGAAGTTTACTGTGTGTTTTAAAAATTGTTGTAATTCAACCTGTATGCTTTCACTTACTCGCACATTAAAACTTTATTCATTTCTCGCTACTTAGTGAGTTTCCGGGGTCTTTTGAGGAATTGTGCCTTCACAGGGCGCAATTTTGGTCAGCGCTCTAGCGTGTGGACCGTGGGGGCTTTAAGGGCAGATCCATGCTAGCGCGCAGCGCACGCGCCCAGCGGGTGCACCGCTGGCGTGCCAGAGGCAAGCCCGTCTGCGCCCGTCCGCGCCAGGATGCCGCCAGCTGCCAGGCTCCCTGATATTCTGCAGCCAGTGATAAGATCTTTACACAATTCTGCGGGGACATAACTCTTGAGGGTCCCTTCTCATGTCCGGTCTGTAATTTTCAAAGCATGAAATGCTGCTGTTCAGGTCTACTTACTGTATCGCCATCCGACTGTACATGTTTACCTGATTCTCTTAGATCAAAGCCTCCCATTTATTCGGCTCCTACTGTACAGCATCAAGAATGGAGTTGCATCTTAGCGAATGTTAGATCATTGGTTAAGCATGCTACTGACACATAGGATGTTTTAACTGATCTGAAGCCGGATATAGGTTTCATTACTGAGACCTGGCTTAAACCTACCTCCACCCCGGCTATTGCCTTAGCTATACCTGAGGGCTATCGGGTTCTCAGGCGGGATAGAATAGGCAAAAAGGGTGGGGGTATAGCTTTAATTTACAAAGAGGAATTGACCGCCACTATCCTTGACCAGATGGGGACTGAAGCATTTGAATGTATTGTTTTCAGGTTGGACCTCTCCGCTCGCTGTAGCTGGAAAGGCGCTTTAGTTTATAGACCGCCTGGGTCAACAACAAATTTTACGAGTCAACTGCTCGAGTTCATCTCTCCCTATGTAATTGCTTCACGTAAATGTCTCCTGCTCGGAGACTTTAATATCCATAGCGAAGATGTTTCCAATCAAGACGCAAGATTATGTTTGCAAGACCTAGCAGCTGGTGGTTTAGCTATTATCAACACTGCTCCCACTCATATTGCAGGTCATACTTTGGACCTCATCCTCGCTAATTCTCTGGACATTGAATGTGGTGAGACTTATCCGCTTACATGGTCTGACCACTTTATGATAAATTTTCAACTGTTGGGCCCCATTGACCATGTACCTGCGGTAAATAATAATCCTGCTACCCGACAGTACAGACCCTGGCACAAACTAACATCTAATCATCACTCCCTACTTTTTGCCGGGTGGGACTGGGATAGTATGCAAGGGGATGTAAATCAGCAACTTGATTCTTTTGATTTGAGGGTTAGTAATCTACTCGATAAAGTAGTTCCTCTCAAACCTCTTAGGCATTCACCCAAAAGTTCCGCCACTGGCTGGTATACGCCTGCCTTGCGAGAGGAGAAAAGTGGCGGTAAAAAACTAGAGCGTGTTTGGCGATGCTCACACAATGAGCTATCCAAAACTAACTATAAAGCAGCTATGATAATTTATCATAATAATGTCAAACGTGCCCGCAACACGCACATTGCAGAGACTTTGGAGCATGCAGGTAACAACTCTAGAAGGCTCTTTCAAATTGTGCATGATTTCACGAATCCCAAATCTTGCCAAACCAGGGATATTTCTTCTCAGACACTATGCGATAATATCTCCTCCTTTTTTGTACAAAAAATTGAAAAGATTTATCAAAATATCACCCTTTCCAATATTATAGTCCCTGTCCCTGCTGTGACTACATTCCATCCCATTAGTGTAAGCCCTCATTTGTCCTCATTTCCTAATATCACCATCACTGAAGTACAAACACTTCTGGAATGCTCCAGATCTGGATCCCCCCTGGATATTATTCCAGCTAAAATCTCTTCTAGATTTGCGGCTCAGTTGGCGTCTCCACTCTGCTCTATCATTAATAACTCTTTGAAATCTGCTTCCGCAAAGGTGGAAACATGCCCAAATTATTCCCATTCGTAAAAACTTAAACATCTCCCCTGAGGAACTGTCTAATTATCGCCCGATTTCTCTGCACCCACTACAGAGTAAGATCACTGAGAAACATATCAATAAGCACTTATCGGCTTTTCTTGAGTCCTCTAGTGCTCTTGATGTTTCTCAGTCAGGCTTTCGTGCTAAACATAGCACTGAGACTGCCTTAGTGGAGGTAACGGACAATATTAGAATGGCTCTGGATCAAGGTCAAGCAGCACTTTTGGTGCTGCTTGACCTTTCAGCAGCAGTCGATACCATCTCTCACCAAGTTCTCTTGCATAGATTACAAGAGCTTGGTATTAACGGATCTGCATTGAGCTGGCTATCAGATTTTTTGTCCAACCGTACTCAGGCAGTGTCATTGGGTTCCTTTTCTTCTGCTCCCTCACAGGTTACCAAGGGTGTCCTTCAGGGCTCATGTTTGAGCCCTACTTTGTTTAACATCTATGTGACACCCCTGGCTAAACTGATGAGGGATTTGGGGTTTAATCCTATCTCTTACGCAGATGACACCCAACTCCTCCTCACCTTCGACAAAACTAGATCAGACACACAAACCATTTTTTCTCAGGGTATGATGGCAATTGCCTCCTGGATGAAATCTAACTATCTACAGTTAAACTCTGAGAAATCTGAGATTTTGTTGTTTGGGGGTGCTGACATCTGTTGGTCACCCAGCTGGTGGCCTGAGGAGTTGGGTAAAGCTCCTGCTCCCAAAGAGGTAGTTAACAATCTGGGCATTAAGCTCGATAAGAAACTTAGCTTTCAGACACATGTAAACACAATTGGTGGTTCCTGCTACCATATTTTAAGTTTACTTAGATGAGTTTTTCCGTTGCTCCCTCTTTCCACCAGGAAGACTTTAATTCAGGCATTGCTCATGAGCAAGATTGATTATTGTAATGCTCTTCTTCTTTCTGCTCATGTAGCTTCATTGGATAAATTGCAGGTTATCCAAAATACGGCTGCCCGTTTGGTAACTGATTCACCTGCGAGGACTCCGTCATTGCCTTTGTTGCATGAACTACATTGGTTGCCAATCAAAAAAAGAATGCAATTTAAAACAGGCTGCATGATTTTTAAGGCTCTAAACAAGCTTAGCCCTCTATATCTTGCTAGGAAATTGAAAGCATATATTCCTATATGCTCACTTAGATCAGGATCTAAAAACTCCTTTCTGTTCCTAGATAAACAAAGCCCGCACTGGTGGCAGGGCCTTTTCGTATCTGGCTCCTATGTTTTGGAACAGTCTTCCCCAATATCTTCGTACGGAAATGCCCCTACTCCAGTTCAGAAAACTGATGAAAACACATCTTTTTTAGTGTCAAGATAGTCTTCTGTTGCAAGCGCAGAGATACCCCTTGGGGTGATTCAGCGCTATATAAAATCATAAAATCAAATCAAAATCAAATCAAGGACAGGCCTAATCTTAAAAAGACGGTCACACTCAGGGTGATCTCGTGGCAACGCTAAACCATTATCAACAAAATGCATCATCCGAAGCAGAAGCAAATACCTGTCACGACTCATGACTGCCGGAAAAATAGACGTTGCCATCAAGGGACTGCTAGACCAATATGAAGACATTGATGGCTTCCTTAGCAAGCCCATCAAAAAAGTTAAACCCAAGAACTTCTTCATCTCTTCAAGATTTGTGGGAGTCCATCGGGTAGCTCTAGAGTGTGGCTTAAGACTGGCACTGTTGTCCCTCAAAAAGTGTTCGGCATACAAATTAGTCTGCTCAACAATCTCTGCCAAAAACACATCGTCCATAAACAACTGAAAAAAATTTATCGGCAAAAAGTTTTCAGTATTCACTCTACAGCCTGGAACACCAGTAAACTCTGGCAATGCCGGCTGCACCATGCCAGGGGCAACCCAGAGGTCATCACTTTCAAAGGGAAGCCTTGCAGCCCCAGCCTGCAGCCCAGATGCCTCTTGCGGCACTACACCAATGGGAAGCCTTGCAGCCCCAGGCTGCAGCCCAGATGCCTCTTGCCGCACTATCGGCACATCAGTCTCCTCCTCTAACACAGGCACTTCATCCGCACTAAGAGTATCTTCATCATACGATGACTCCATATGGAGAGAAAACTCACTGCCAGAATCGTCCCCTGCCTCCTCTCCCTCAGATGCAGAGTCAGTCTCTGAACCATGGTCAGAGAAAGACTCAAACAGCAAACCAACAACCTGCTGAGCAGTAATCCTGCGGCTAGCCATTATACTTACTAAGATAGAAGACTGCACAAACAAGTCAACAACAACCAACAATGTGCAAGCCAATTAAGTAAAGAAATGTGTACCTTTATCACAGAGATCAATGTATTCAAAAACTATACAATTCAATTACAAGAGACAGCTGCACTCACCAGAACCTACTCTGCAGTGACACAGCAAAAACCAACGATATCCAACTAGAAAGAAGAAAAAAAAACAAATTACTCTAGTGGGCATTTGTGCCTCCCCTGGGACCAGAAACGGCTACACACAAGACCGATCTGCCCCCAGGGGGGGCAGAAAAGTCTTGATAAATAATTGGGCCCCCAGGAAGCGACCCCTGCCCAAGGGATCGCTTCCTTTACTCAAAAAATAACATCCCTGGTGTCTAGTGGGCTTTCCTGCCCCCCCTGGGAGCAGAAACGGCTACATAATCAACCGATCTGTCCCCAGGGGGGCAGAAAAGTCTTAATACCATTTTTGGCCCCCAGGAAGCGATCCTTGCCCAAGGGGTTGCTTCCTAAAACTAGAAAAGACATCCCTGGTGTTTAGTGGGCTTTTCTGCCCCCCCTGGGAGCAGAAACGGCTAAATAAAAAAACGATCTGCGCCAAGTGGGGGCAGAAAAGTCTTATTAAATTGTTTTCCCCCAGGAAGCGACCCTTGCCCAAGGAGTCGCTTCCTAATACTAAAAAAGATATCCCTGGTGTCTAGTGGGCTTTTCTGCCCCCCCCCCTGGGATCAGAAACGGCTAATTATAAGACCGATCTGCCCCCAGGGGGGGCAGAAAAGTCTTAACAACTATAATCACCCCCAGGAAGCGACCCTTGCCTAAGGGGTCGCTTCCTAACACACAAAAACACATCCCTGGTGTCTAGTGGGGCATCCCTGCTCCACGATCGCGACGCTGTGCGCGATCGTGGAGCAGGAATGCCCAGCATTGAGACATCAGGGGAGAGGAAATACTCTTTCCTCTTCCCCGATGCCTCAAGGCATCCCAATTCTTCCCCCACCCCCCCCCCCCCCCCCACCACACCGGACCGAAAAACCTAGCTGCTCCGTTGGACGCGCTGGAAGAAATGAATTCCAGCGCATCCAACGCTTCCTGACGACATCGGCGCGCGCTGTGCGCGCTGATGTCATGGGGAAGCGTGGGGGGGCTCGGGGGTGGCAGCGGAAACTCTTCCGCTGCCATCCCCCTCTGTGGGGGCAGGATCGATGCTCCAGGGGGGGATTGCCAGCGCTTTCCCCAGGGGCTGTGCTCATGACGGAGCGGTTCCGTCATAAGCACAGCCCAACCGATGCTCATGACGGAACCGCTCCGTCATGAGCATCGAAGGGGCTAAAGTGACAGAGTCTTTATTGGAGTTTATAGATACTGACAGAGAAATTAAAGGTCTGAAAGGCAATTGTGTTGATAGTTAGAGGCCTCCATGGATACTGGAAACACGTTTGAATCAATCCATGTGCTAAGGCCTGCCTCACTCCATTAGTACTTAGGTACTGACTGAATGATTAGACTATTGCAAGAAGCGTACCTGGGTGAATTTACAAGTGTTTCAGTTTTGGCGCAGTGAATGCATTACTACATGGTGCTGAATAAGCCACTGGAACACTGCAAGGGGAGTGACAGGATGTTTGCTGAAAGTACATGGATACTGACTGGGGATTGAAGCTCTTAAAGACAAGTGTATAGTATGTTAGAAGACTGCATGCATACTGCATAGACATTTGAAGCCCTCTATGTGGTAATGCATGGTTCACTACATGAGTACCTGGAAACTGATTGAATCATTAGACTACTGCTAGGAGAGTGCCTGGGTAAAACTTTTAAGTTTGTCAGTTTTGGCGCAGTGAAAAGATTAGTACATGGTACTGGATCAGTCACTGGATGAGTGCAAGATGAGTGACAGGATGTTTATTGAAGTATATAGATACTGACTAGATAATTAAAGAAGTGAAAGACAAGTGTGTAGGTGACTAGAGGCCTGTATGCATACTGGATAGGGGTTTGAAGCAGTCCATGTTGTAAGGCCTGGCTCGCTGCATGAGTCCTTGGATACTGACTGAATGATTAGAGTACTGCAAAGAGAATGCCTGAGTGAATTTATAAGTCTTTGGGTTTTGGCGAAGTGAATGGTTTAGTTTATGCTGCTGAATGGGTCACTAGAGGAGTACATGGGGAGTGACAGGGTGTTTGCTTGAAGTGTATGGATACTGACTGTGGAATTAAAGGTGTGAAAGAGAACTGTGTAGATGGTTAGAAAACTTCATGCATAGTGGATAAGCATTTGAATCAATGTATGTGCTAAGGCCTGCCTCACTACGTTACTACTTGAATATTAACTGAATGTTTACAGTATTGCAAGGACAGTTCCTGGGTGAATACATAAGCAATGACTGCCTTCTAATTCTACCAAAACTTGAGAACAGGAACGTTTTTAAGCAGTTATGCTTATTCAAAGATATGAAGTACCCACATGCTTCTCTCACAGTGGTTCCCAAATGCACAAAGACTCACAGTGTGATTCTAGACAAGCAACACTATCCCTAGGAGTTTATCAAAACTCATTCACTACTGTGGAAGGGGTAAGGGGACTGCACACTATCTACATATTTCAGTACTGTACTTTACTGTCAATGTCTGACTCATTTTAACAATGCATAAGCAATGACTGGCTTCTAATGCTACTAAAACTTGACAACATGACAGGTTTTAAAACAGTTATCTGTCAGCAAATACATGATGTTACCAAATGCTTCTCTCACAGTGGTTCCCAAATGCACACAGACTCACAGTGTGATTCTAGACAAGCAACAGTATTTCTAGGAGTTTACCAAAACTCATTCACTACTGTGGAAGGGGTAAGGGGACTGCACACAATCTACATATTAAAGTACTGCACTTTAGTGTGAAACCTGACTCATTTTATCAATGCATAAGCAAAGACTGGCTTTTAATGCTACTAAAACCTGACAACATGACAGGTTTTAAAACAGTTATCTGTCAGCAAATACACAATGTTACCAAATGCTTCTCTCACAATCCTTACCCGTTAGGAACACAGACTCACAGTGTGATTTTAGACAAGCAACACTATCCTAGGAGTTTACCAAAACTCATTCATTAGTCTGGAAGGGGTAAGGGTACTGCACACAATCTACATATTAAAGTACTGCACTTTAGTGTGAAACCTGACTCATTTTATCAATGCATAAGCAAATAATGGCTTTTAATGCTACTAAAACTTGACAACATGACAGGTTTTAAAACAGTTATCTGTCAGCAAATACATGATGTTACCAAATGCTTCTCTCACAGTGGTTCCCAAATGCACACAGACTCACAGTGTGATTCTAGACAAGCAGCACTATCACTAGGAGTTTACCAAAACTCATTCACTACTGTGGAAGGGATAAGGGGCCTGCACACAATCTACATATTTAAGTACTGCACTTTAGTGTCAAAGCCTAACTCATTTTGTCAATGCATAATCAAAGACTGGCTTCTAATGCTACTAAAACTTGACAACATGGCAGGTTTTAAAACAGTTATCTGTCAGCAAATACATGATGTTACCAAATACTTCTCTCACAGTGGTTCCAAAATGCACACAGACTCACAGTGTGATTCTAGACAAGCAACACTATCACTAGGAGTTCATCAAAACGCATTCACTACTGTGGAAGGGGTAAGGGGACTGCACACAATCTGCATATTCAAGTCCTGCACTTTACTGTCAATGCCTGACTCATTTTATCAATGCATAAGCAATGACTGGCTTCTAATGCTACTAAAACTTGACAACGTGACAGATTTTAAAACAGTTATCTGTCAGCAAATACCTGATGTTACCAAATGCTTCTCTCACAGTGGTTCCCAAATGCACACAGACTCACAGTGTGATTCTAGACAAGCAACACTATCCCTAGGAGTTACCAAAACTCATTCACTACTGCAGAAAAGGTAAGGGGACTGCACACAATCTACATATTTAAGTACTGCACTTTAGTGTCAAAGCCTAACTCATTTTATCAATGCATAAGCAAAGACTGGCTTCTAATGCTACTAAAACTTGACAACATGGCAGGTTTTAAAACAGTTATCTGTCAGCAAATACATGATGTTACCAAATGCTTTTCTCACAGTGGTTCCAAAATGCACACAGACTCACAGTGTGATTCTAGACAAGCAACACTATCACTAGGAGTTCATCAAAACTCATTCACTACTGTGGAAGGGGTAAGGGGACTACACACAATCTGCATATTTCAGTACTGCACTTTACTGTCAATGCCTGACTCATTTTATCAATGCATAAGCAATGAGTGGCTTCTAATGCTACTAAAACTTGACAACATGACAGGTTTTAAAACAGTTATCTGTCAGCAAATACCTGATGTTACGAAATGCTTCTCTCACAGTGGTTCCCAAATGCACACAGACTCACAGTGTGATTCTAGACAAGCAACACTATCCCTAGGAGTTTACCAAAACTCATTCACTAGTCTGGAAGGGGTAAGGGGACTGCACACAATCTACATATTAAAGTACTGCACTTTAGTGTGAAACCTGACTCATTTTATCAATGCATAAGCAAAGACTGGCTTTTAATGCTACTAAAACTTGACAACATGACAGGTTTTAAAACAGTTATCTGTCAGCAAATACACAATGTTACCAAATGTTTCTCTCACAATCCTTACCCGAAAGGAACACAGACTCACAGTGTGATTTTAGACAAGCAACACTATCCTAGGAGTTTACCAAAACTCATTACCTAGTCTGGAAGGGGTAAGGGTACTGCACACAATCTACATATTAAAGTACTGCACTTTAGTGTGAAACCTGACTCATTTTATCAATGCATAAGCAAATACTGGCTTTTAATGCTACTAAAACTTGACAACATGACAGGTGTAAAAACAGTTATCTGTCAGCAAATACATGATGTTACCAAATGCTTCTCTCACAGAGGCTCCCAAATGCACACAGACTCACAGTGTGATTCTAGACAAGCAACACTATCACTAGGAGTTTACCAAAACTCTTTTCACTACTATGGAAGGGGTAAGGGGCCTGCACACAATCTACATATTTAAGTACTGCACTTTAGTGTCAAAGCCTAACTCATGTTGTCAATGCATAAGCAAAGACTGGCTTCTAATGCTACTAAAACTTGACAACATGGCATGTTTTAAAACAGTTATCTGTCAGCAAATACATGATGCTTCTCTCACAGTGATTCCAAAATGCACACAGACTCACAGTGTGATTCTAGACAAGCAACACTATCACTAGGAGTTCATCAAAACTCATTCACTACTGTGGAAGGGGTAAGGGGACTGCACACAATCTGCATATTTCAGTACTGCACTTTACTGTCAATGCCTGACTCATTTTATCAATGCATAAGCAATGACTGGCTTCTAATGCTACTAAAACTTGACAAAATGACAGGTTTTAAAACAGTTTTCTGTCAGCAAATACCTGATGTTACCAAATGCTTCTCTCACAGTGGTTCCCAAATGCACACAGGATCACAGTGTGATTCTAGAAAAGCAACACTATCCCTAGGAGTTTACCAAAACTCATTCACTACTGTAGAAAAGGTAAGGGGACTGCACACAATCTACATATTTAAGTACTGCACTTTAGTGTCAAAGCCTAACTCATTTTATCAATGCATAAGCAAAGACTGGCTTCTAATGCTACTAAAACTTGACAACATGGCAGGTTTTAAAACAGTTATCCGTCAGCAAATACATGATGTTACCAAATGCTTCTCTCACAGTGGTTCCAAAATGCACACAGACTCACAGTGTGATTCTAGACAAGCAACACTATCACTAGGAGTTCTTCAAAACTCATTCACTACTGTGGAAGGGGTAAGGGGACTGCACACAATCTGCATATTTCAGTACTGCACTTTACTGTCAATGCCTGACTCATTGTATCAATGTATAAGCAATGAGTGGCTTCTAATGCTACTAAAACTTGACAACATGACAGGTTTTAAAACAGTTATCTGTCAGCAAATACCTGATGTTACCAAATGCTTCTCTCACAGTGGTTCCCAAATGCACACAGACTCACAGTGTGATTCTAGACAAGCAACACTATCCCTAGGAGTTTACCAAAACTCATTCACTAGTCTGGAAGGGGTAAGGGTACTGCACACAATCTACATATTAAAGTACTGCACTTTAGTGTGAAACCTGACTCATTTTATCAATGCATAAGCAAAGACTGGCTTTTAATGCTACTAAAACTTGACAACATGACAGGTTTTAAAACAGTTATCTGTCAGCAAATACACAATGTTACCAAATGCTTCTCTCACAATCCTTACCCGAAAGGAACACAGACTCACAGTGTGATTTTAGACAAGCAATACTATTCTAGGAGTTTACCAAAACTCATTCACTAGTCTGGAAGGGGTAAGGGTACTGCACACAATCTACATATTAAAGTACTGCACTTTAGTATGAAACCTGACTCATTTTATCAATGCATAAGCAAATAATGGCTTTTAATGCTACTAAAACTTGACAACATGACAGGTTTTAAAACAGTTATCTGTCAGCAAATACATGATGTTACCAAATGCTTCTCTCACAGAGGTTCCCAAATGCACACAGACTCACAGTGTGATTCTAGACAAGCAACACTATCACTAGGAGTTTACCAAAACTCATTCACTACTATGGAATGGGTAAGGGAACTGCACACAAACTAAATATTTAAGTACTGCACTTTAGTGTCAAAACCTAACTCATTTTGTCAATGAATAAGCAAAGACTGGCTTCTAATGCTTCTAAAACTTGACAACATGGCAGGTTTTAAAACAGTTATCTGTCAGCAAATACATGATGTTACCAAATCCTTCTCTCACAGTGGCTCCCAAATGCACACAGACTCACAGTGTGATTCTAGACAAGCAACACTATCACTAGGAGTTTACCAAAACTCATTCACTACTATGGAAGGGTTAAGGGGACTGCACACAATATCCTTATTTAAGTACTGCACTTTAGTGTCAAAGCCTAACTCATTTTGTCAATGCACAAGCAAAGACTGGCTTCTAATGCTACGAAAACTTGACAACATGGCAGGTTTTAAAACAGTTATCTGTCAGCAAATACATGATGTTACCCAGTGGTTCCCAAATGCACACACACTCAAAGTGTGATTCTAGACAAGCAACACTATCACTAAGAGTTTACCAAAACTCATTCACTACTATGGAAGGGGTAAGGGGACTGCACACAATCTACATATTTAAGTACTGCACTTTAGTGTCAAAGCCTGACTCATTTTATCAATGCACATGCAAGTACTGCACTTTAGTGTCAAAGCCTGACTCATTTTATCACTGCACAAGCAAAGACTGGCTTTTAATGCTACTAAAACTTGACAACCTGACAGGTTTTAAAACAGTTGTCTGTCAGCAAATACACGCTGTTACCAAATGCTTCTCTCACAATCCTTACCCGAAAGGAACACAGACTCACAGTGTGATTTTAGACAAGCAACACTATCCTAGGAGTTTACCAAAACTCAGTCACTAGTCTGGAAGGGGTAAGGGTGCTGCACACAATCTACATATTAAAGTACTGCACTTTAGTGTGAAACCTGACTCATTTTATCAATGCATAAGCAAACACTGGCCTCTAATGCTACTAAAACTTGACAAAATGAGAGGTTTTAAAACAGTTATCTGTCAGCAAATACATGATGTTACCAAATGCTTCTCTCACAGTGGTTCCCAAATGCACACAGACTCACAGTGTGATTCTAGACAAGCAACACTATCACTAGGAGTTTACCAAAACTCATTCACTACTATGGAAGGGGTAAGGAGACTGCACACAATCTACATATTTGAGTACTGCACTTTAGTGTCAAAGCCTAACTCATTTTGTCAATGCATAAGCAAAGACTGGCTTCTAATGCTACTAAAACTTGACAACATGGCAGGTTTTAAAACAGTTATCTGTGAGCAAATACATGATGTTACCAAATGCTTCTCTCACAGTGGTTCCCAAATGCGCACAGACTCACAGTGTGATTCTAGACAAGCAACACAATCCCTAGGAGTTTACCAAAACTCATTCACTACTATGGAAGGGTTAAGGGGACTGCACATAATCTACATATTTAAGTACTGCACTTTAGTGTCAAAGCCTAACTCATTTTGTCAATGCACAAGCAAAGACTGGCTTTTAATGCTACTAAAACTTGACAACATGGCAGGTTTTAAAACAGTTATCTGTCAGCAAATACATGATGTTACCAAATGCTTCTCTCACAGTGGTTCCCAAATGCACACACACTCAAAGTGTGATTCTAGACAAGCAACACTATCACTAGGAGTTTACCAAAACTCATTCACTACTATGGAAGGGTTAAGGGGACTGCACACAATCTACATATTTAAGTACTGCACTTTAGTGTCAAAGCCTGACTCATTTTATCAATGCACAAGCAAGTACTGCACTTTAGTGTCAAAGCCTGACTCATTTTATCAATGCACAAGCAAAGACTGGCTTTTAATGCTACTAAAACTTGACAACATGACAGGTTTTAAAACAATTATCTGTCAGCAAATACATAATTTTACCAAATGCTTCTCTCACAATGCTTACCCAAATACACACAGACTCACAGTGTGATTGTAGACAGACAACTATCCCTTGTACAAAACACATTTACTAGTCTACAAGATCTAAGGTGACTGCACACATTGCAGAAAATCTACCACTACAGATTAGTACCAAAATGTTTCTCTCAAAATGATTCCTAAATGCACACAGACTCACTGTGTGATCCTAGACAAACAACACTATCCCTTGCACTATACCAAAACACATTTCTTAATCTACGAATACTACATTTTAGTGTCGAAACATGACTCATTTTGCAAATTTATAAACAATGACTGATTTCTAATTGTGCGTGTAACAAGAGGGAGAGAGAGGACTAGTTAGCTAGTCCGAGTCCCCGAGGGTTTATATGTGATTAAACAAAGAGGACTAGCTTAAGTTGACCAAAGTGTTACAGTACTCAAATTAGTTCTGTCACGGGCACCTTGTTGGTGTATTCATGAAGCCCTCACCCACCAACCTAGTTGGTGGCATGCTTCATCATCGGGCCCACCCAGTGACACCTAGTATGTCCCGGGTGTGCTACGACGCCTGATTACAGCGGAGCTGGTATATTGCTGAGAGTGCTGTGAGGTTGGGTGAGTTGTGATTTAAAACGGCTTGGTGGTGGTCCCAGTACCCGAGGGTAAATTAAATTTTAATAACTGGGCCGTCACCAGGGGTTAAAAGTAAGGCTACAGGACGCGTGAGGGTGGCGAGTTACTGCCCCCTGCGTCCTTCAGATGGTCGACATGTTTCAGCCAGTGCCTTAGAGTGTTCTGGCTTTCCTCAGGACCGTTTTTTTAAAAAAGGTGTGGTGAAATAAAACAGACTTAGTGTTGTGGTACAGACTATGTGATACACTCACTAAGGCGTTTTTCTATATGTGAGAGGGGGATTCCCTTCTCATGCATATGCTTTGGGTTATTAGCCAAGGCTTCCTGGAGGGAAGCGGTAAGGGGATGACCAGTCTTTCTGGTCAGTGCCTGCCTTGTACCTGTTGTCCCGCCGTCGTCCTCCGGTAGATTTATAATTGTACCAAAATATAAAACCAGCACAGTTATATTTCTGCAAACACATGAAAAACACAAATGCTTATCACAGAATGATTTCTACATGCACACACACTGTCAATAAGATTGTAGGCAAAAAAAAGTACTCCCTGCACTTTACCAGGAGAAGTGCATTAGTCTGATTAAAATCAAAATACAACACATACATCCCCTCACAATTAAATAACTTACCTTTCAGGTTGTTTTGTAGATTAAGAAGTATATCAGTCCCACACCAGATTTTCTTATACAGAATCTCCGCACTGTGCACCTGTCAGCAAAAACAAAGAATGGCAAAGTTTCCCTCTCATTTTCCACACTTATACATGTAAACATCAAATCACATTCCTTCCCACATAAATTCAAAAGCAAACACACATTTCTATTGGTTAAACATTTCAACCCTTTCCAAATGACATAAATTTGAGCCCTACCCCCAATCTGCCTGTTACCATAGAGACAGGTCATGGAACACTGAACTGATCACACAGGTCACAAGTTCAGCACACAAGGTTGCTAATCAAAACAGCAAGTGTGCTTGACTTTTCAACATATCAGCTTATCATATATAATGTTCCTTACAATCAGTTTTTGTTAACCAATAAGAATCAAGCGTTTAAAAAACAGAAATATACACCCTACCTTTCAGTGTAGAAGCTTGTCAAACAACCAATGATTTCTTGTCTTTTTTCAAAATTGCATCTTAGCCACCATTTTATGGTTTAAATGTTTTTATTGAATTAGCCCACCATTTTAGAAACATCTTACTTTCCAAACTGCCATTTCATTTACAGAGACCATCTGAGTGCATCCAGACCTCCCTTCAAGATGCTTAGAGTGTGGATTGTGGGACACAGCTTTATTTTCTGGAGCCAAAGGTATGCAGAAAACAAAGGCATTCACAAAGACCTAGGTTTGCCAAATGTAGACATTAAATGGATTGGACACAGAGGGTTAAAGTGGCACTAATTGATGCCTTTGGTAAAATCCTTTATGCATATCCAACACCCTGACCTCATAATAGTGCCCTGTGGTGGCAATGACTTAGGCACTTTGACTGGGGTAGGTCTGGAAATGCTTATGAAGGACACCTTTGCAGAATTGATTTCACTTTTTCCCAAAACTGCCTTTGTGTATTCTAACATATGCCAAAGGCAGAAATGGAACTGATCCAATCATTTTTGTCCAAAAATTGAGAAAGCTAGTAAACATGTGCATAAATCTGTTTCTGCTTTTCTCCGAGACTATAGAATGGGGTCCATTTACAATAACAATCTGTGCTTTCATATGCAAGAGATGTATAGGAGAGATGGAGTACACTTTACTGATGAAGGAAACAGAGTCTTCCTCAACAACTTTACACTCTGTATAGGTACTTACTTATAAGTACCAAAAACTCTCAATGAACACAACGGCTCTTTTTAGAACCACTCAAGAACAAAACACTTAAGCTTGATGTGTATCTCCCAAAAATTTCAGTTATTTTCCCACGCGCACCCAACGCATTAGGAACCGCGCACCCAACGCAAGAGAATCAGTGCACCCACTAATTTTTATTATCCCCGGGGACCCCATCCCCAAGGGCTTATAGAAAAACATTGGAGACCATGGGGGGAGCCGCAACGCCCCCACGGTCCCAGCCAGCTCCCCGCGTCCTTCGGGAGCCGGCATTGCTTTTCCACATGGGTAGCTGCTGACATGCAGCTCCCCGTGTGGAAAAGCAATATCGTTTAGATTTTGAAAGAGAGAGCAGGTTTTCCTGCTCTCTCTTTCAAAATCCTAACGAAGTTTGCTATGGGAGGGCGGGAGACTCCTGCCCACTCATAGTAAACAACAGTGTCCTGGGGGTGGGCACCCCAGGACACTGTAGGAGCTGGCCCTGGGGGGTGGTGGTCCCCTGGGCCCTCGAGTGCTCCAGGGGGGGGGCACGCAGCCCCCCTCCCCCTATTAATTTACAAACATTTTGCCCCTGGGGTTTTGCCCACCCGGGGGCTAATTATTAACGAAGCGCAGTTTTTTTTTCCGTCCGGATCCTCGCACCCTGCGCGCATTTCACCAATTTAAAAAAGAAAAAAAAGGGGGCTCCAGGGGGTCCTTCTGGGACCCCCTAGGCAACACTAGAGGGTCAGAGTATTTCTACCCTGCCCCCTTTATATGCTTTAAACACTTATTCCCCTTACTACTTCAGCCTCGCTTCTACCGAGGCACAAAAAGGCTGCCAACAGTTCCTGGTTTTGAATGTAGACAGACACTTGACAGCCAATTAGCATTCAGCGTGTGATCGGGAGGGTGCGCGCTCGGTTCGGGGAGGGTGCACATAGGGTGCGCTTAGGGTGCGCGGATCCTCCGAGGCCATAGATATATCTATCTTTTTTAGTCTAATTTTCTCAGTAACTACTGAACAGATTGACACCATTTATGCAAAAGGCACGAGTCTGAACTGAGGACTACCTCTTTGCCAAATTTGGTGTAATTCCGTTCAGGAGTTCGGGCTGTAGCTGCGTCAACAGGTCCTACCGGAAATTGCATGGGGAAAACGTGTTTTGGGAACCCCCTTTTTTCTCGGCCCCGCTTGACGAATCACCACAAAACTTTCAGGATAGGAGTGGACCGGAGCTGACCAAAAGTTTGGAAAATTTCGCAAAGATTCATCAACCGGCGCCAGACTTATTGGGAATAGAATGTTGCGGATTTCCTATGGAAAATAGGTTCTAACTATAACTACCTACTGGCGACCGCCAGTAGGTAATATATATATCCGAACCCTTACTCCTCATAAGAAGAAGGCACGCACTCGAAGACTGCAGGTTTGAGGCTAGGTTTACTAATTAAAAGGACCTCCTTCGACCCAACGACCGAAGAGACGCGTTTCGGCTGCGCCAGCAGCCTTTGTCAATCATATATATATATATATATATATATATATATATATATATATAAATAACTTACAATAAAGCCCTGCGGAGTTGGAAGTCCATTGGGGAGAGGTTGCATTATTATTTTATGAAGCCCTGGGGAGGTGGTGGTCCAGGGGCATATTAAGCCCCAGGAGGGGGGCCCATGCACCCCTTACTCTGTTATTAAAACAATGCCCCCAGTATCGGCCCCCCGGGGATGGATAATGAAAGAAGCACGGAGCGCGTGCCTTGTTTTTTTTTTTTGTCACTCCGATCCACGGATCCCACGAGAAATATATTTAAAAAATTCATTTTTTGGCCTAGGGTCCCAATGGGTCCCCTCTAGAGGCCTAGGGGTCAGGGTGTTTCTACCCTGCCCCCTTTTCTATTTTGATTAAAAGCAAATTGTGGAACTCAGTTTAACCGAGTCCCAAGATGGCTGCCAACCCTTTCTGATTGAAGTGTTTGTAGCCAATCAAATTTCAGTAGGGTTTCAGTAGGCTGTTGGGCTACCAGATGTCTATATTTTTTTTAACTTAAATATCTCTGAAACTATTGAACAGATATACACCAAATCACAAATAGCATGCTTTCTGGGACTGCATCTAACTAACTGCCAAATTTGGTGCAATTCTGTTCAGCAGCTGGGGCTGTCGTCGTGTTCAAAAAAGGAAAAATCCCCATAGATAGATCATGGGGAAAACGCGTTTTGGGATACCCTTTTTTTCTCAGCTCCCTGCTTGACGGATCACCCTGAAACTTTCAGCAAAGCAGCTGAACCAAAAAGGGGAAGATTTGTAGAAATGTCATAAGGATTCGTCAAGCAACGCCAAAAGATATTGGCAAAAAAACAAAACTTTTCCTATTGAGACTTTGATCCTAACTATAACTTCCTACTTGTGAATGCCAGTAGGTAATATATATGACACTTGTCCAGCTGGGAGGGGGCGCAACAGAAGTGAGCAGTGAGAGGGCTATGCTGGAGTCTTTGGAACTGGAATTAGACAGCACCATCACTACCCCCTTTAGACCCAAATCCACCTGCCATCCTAACACCCTGCGTGACATGATTGATACTTTTCATGAGGTGGTCATCAGAGATATGCTGAAAATATGGCACAAGACCAGGGTTTCACCTGCTTCCAACATTAACAATAGCCAGAGGAAAGCTCTTAAGAAACTACAGGAAGATCAAAACATTGTCATAAAGCCATCGGACAAGGATGTGAATGTGGTCCTTTAGGATGTTGACAGGTATAATCAGGAGGCATTCAGACAACTAGACCAAAGTGGGGACTACGAGCGAACTACTTTACAGAGCTACAGAAACAGTATTGAAACGTATCTATCTCAACTTCCTAAATGGAGGGAGCTTGGACTACTGTCGACAGAGGAATTTATTTTCCTCAATGTCAAGCATCCGGTAGCTCCCTGCTTTTATATTCTGCCTAACGTCCACAACGTGGAGAAATGCGCATGCGCGGGCGTCCGCACATGCGCATTTGTGAGAAGAAGTTGGCATCAACCAGGAAGAGGGAGCCCCGGGACGCCGCACCGCAGGTAAGGCATTTTTTATTACTTTAAAATTCTTTAAATTATTTTAAAACGAGGGCGGGCGAGCGGCGCGTACTGGGGCTACGTGGAGTGCGCGAGTGTGCGTAGATTTGGCCACACTACGCGATGCTCCACATAGCCCCACTACACCCACTACGCCCAGGGTTACGATTTTCATTCAAAAACTACAGACAAGTGTTGTCAGAAAAAGAAGACCCATACACTCACTTATTTATTGGTAAAAAAATAACTTTTATTAAAACAACACAAATAAATGGAAACGTAACTTTATTCGAACAACAGTAAAACATGAAAGAAGTGGGCGGGACTCCTCCAGAAGCAGCGTACAAAACCTGCAAGAGAAAAAAGAAACATTAGTATGTGTGCCATGTCCAAGAGAACAAGCATTTGCAATGCAATAGGTCTCGCATTAACGCGAGTTTAAGCTATTGGCATTGTAAATGACAATGCCTTTTATTGATGTTTTAAAAACAAAAACAAAAATAAAAGGCATTGTTATTTGCATTGTCAATAGCTCAAACTCGCGTAAATGCGAGACCTATTGCATTGCAAATGCTTGTTAATTGCTGGCAGGTCTACGACCAGGAGGAACCCGGCCCACTTAAAGCCCTGCGCACTGTACGTTTCAAGCAAGCGCCCTCTGCACGAGACTAAAGGCTCCTTGCCCTTTGACCCAAGGCACCCTGCCGAGTGACACTGGCTCCTGCTCACAGTATGAGGTTCCTATCCCTAAAACTCACCACCATTGGCTCACCGCATGAGACCAGAGGCAGTCTTAAGCCGCGCTCATGAGCTGGCATCAGAAAATAGGCAATACCAGCACGCGCCCTGAAGTTCTCATAAGGTGCCACTTAGGCGCTCTATAAATGTCAAAATAAATACAATGAAATAACACGCCCGGGAGTTGTGTGCGCGTGCACGCTAAAAGAAAATTTTAAAAAGCACGCGAGTAGTGCTCAGAGGCGCTTGAGTGAGTGCGGTGGCGATGAGCGGGCGCATGATCGCGCATCCTGCTCTTTTTCAAAGGACACACTCATGCTTGTGGCACGTGGCTGCGCACTCCCGCAAGCCGTATGCCGCCACAACACGAGTATGTGCTTTGTAAGAAGAGCTGCACGACGACTAAAGGTCTCCTATGCAGTGCATGCGCACTGCGTAGGCGAGACATAAAAAGAAAGGTAGTCAGAATGAAAGGAGGAAAGTGAGAATGGGACAGAGAGCGAGTGGGTGGAAGGGAGAAGGGGAGGGAGAGTCAAAAGAACAGAGGGAGGAGGAGATAGAGTGTCGGCCTACTGCACCCAGCCCTCACTGTTCACCTCCCGTCACCCGTGTGTCTGGGACGCTGGGGTCCGCGAGAAAGAGTGCAGTCCAGCAAGTCTTTCAAATGAAACAGAGATATGAATGAGGCCAGAGATTATATTATTATCTATGGCAACATCGCTTGTCCGCACCTGTGCACCCAGGCTGCTGTACCCCAGCCCCTTCCCCCGCATTGTGCTCAATTACAGCTCCTGCACACCAAGGCTTCACTGTTCACCTGCCTCAACCGGTGTGTCCAACGACTTGCCGGTGCGAGCTTCAACTCCGGGGTGCCACTCTCAGGGTGGCACAGCAGGTCTCCGGTCGGGGTCGGTGTCTTGATACCACGATGGAAGGCATCAAAAAGGCCAGAGCATCAGCACCGGTTGAGCACCTGCTGCGTGCTTTTTCGTGCAACTAACTCAGTGTCTGAAAAGGGAGAAATAATATAATGGTGGAAACGTCATAAGGTAATTGAAGGTTTATTTCAAGCTTAAGAGAGAACACCAGTTGAGTGCTTCCTTCCTTCTTGAAGTACGATCTACCAACTGTTAGTGGTAATCGTGGTTCAAAGAGGAGTTGGAGTGCATGAGTATACACAAAGGTAAATAATAATATATTATGCGAACGTTCACATACAAAGGACCAGAGCGCATGCTAGAAAGATAATGTGCGCGTGCAATGCAGTTGGGCAAGCCTGTGTGCATGTACGCTCACTACAGTGCCCCAAAAGCCAACACCACCTGTCTGTAGGGCAGCGCTGCCCGCTGGCTCAGGCCTACAGTACGGTCCAGCAGGTCCTTGAAATGAGAGAGAGATGTGACTGAATGAGGTCAGAGATCACATCATTACGCACTGCAACATAGCTTGTTTTCACCTGTGCACCCAGGTTGATGCACCCCATCGCTTCCGCCGCACCGTGCTCAATTGCAGCCCCTGTCCACGCAGGCCCCACTGCTCACCTGCTGTCATTGGTTTGTGTCCAAACACGACGGCCAGCAGGGTTCACAATTCAGATGTAGTTTTGATTGCCAGGATGATGTACACCTCATGGATCCCTTTTTTTTATTGCGCATTGTGATATGCGAGGTGGATGCGGCCATATCACCTGAAGCAGTGTAGAAGAACTGGGACATGTGGCATCGTCGTTATCCTATTTATACGTACGCAAAGTGGGCTGGGCTTGCGTACGCCAGGCCAACGTAGGGGTGTGAATAATTATTCCGGGGACCTGGGCGTTGTTCAGTTCCTGCCTGGGCAGGAAGTGTACTTATGTGTGTGTCCCTGTTACAGTTTTGACGTTGCACAATCCGCAATTTACATTAATGTAGCATGTACCGGGAGGGCAGCAACTATCGCTAATGAGATGCTGTCTGAAAACATCACATGTCATTATCAAGCTTGTGGATATGCGCAGACACGCATGTCAATGGTGTGCAGTATTATTTAAAGTGTTGCTATCGCGAATCATACACATGTGAATGTGCTCGGATGGAGGGAGGATCAGCAGTGAGGCTACGTCATACACAGTGATAACGCTCATTACAGTCAAGCAATGCATGTCAAACGTGAATCTGAAAGTCTCACATATGACACACTATTATACTGGTAAAGCCTGACAAGAGAGCATACTGCAACACAAATCTACACATTACTCTTTACTGTTTGTCACATGTGATCTAGGATGTGCACTCTGCCCGTGGCTGATGATACCCCTTCGAGCCACTAATACCCAGGCCAAAAGACAGCACAATAATGCGCGCACACACACACCAGGGGCATCATGTAACACACATTTGTTTTTTGATGTAACGTTTCAGATGCATGGCTATCACACGTGGAAGGCTACTGTTCAGAGCATGATTATTGATCAAGATGATCATTGCATGTTGTGTGTCCTATAAGATATGTGTACACAGCAAAAAGGTTTTCAAAAAAGCTCTGTAAGCAGAGGAGGTGTCTCTCATCAAACGGTGTAGAGAGAATGACTAAAATGGGTGGGGTCCTCCAACTGTTACAATGGGAAATGTTATGAACCAATCAAAAGTTTTTTTTTAAAGTCACATGGCAAGCGCGCACCGAGCGCGCAAGAAGACCGCACCCAACGTGATTTTGAGAAAATATATTGACCATAATATAAGTTTATTACAGTTAGAAATATATAAATGTGGAAAATATTTTAGATTATCGCTTGCTCTCATATACACTTTAAACTTATTTAGATATAGTTTTGAGACATAAAAAATAAATGAGGGAATGGCGTACCCGGCATGATACCATTCGTCTATGACATAATACAGGGCCTGGCAGCGTGCACTCATCGCATACGGAACGCGCAGCCGGTGCGACCATATATGTAGATGACATAAAGCGCATATTGGTACCGCACAGCCGTCGCATACCAAACTAGGAACTGGCGCGACCTTATACGTATATGATGTTAGGCAGGACACGGTGCTACAAAGCCGTCGGATACGAAATGCGCATCCTTAACGAGTTTCACAATATCATGGATAGGAATTGTGTGGTGATGGAGCTTGGTACACTACCGGTATGGGAATCTAGTTTAAAAAACTATATATATATTATCTACTGGCGGTCGCCAGTAGATAGTTATAGTTAGGACCGTGTTTCCATAGGAAATCTGAAAATTCTATTATGAATAACTTTGGCGCCGGTTGACGAATCCTCGCAAATTTTTCAAAATAGGTGGGGCGCTCCGCTCCGCTCCTACCCTGAAAGTCTCGGGGTGATTAGTCAAGTGGGGGCCGAGAAAAAAGGGGGTCCCAAAACCCGTTTTCCCCATGCATTTTTCCATAGGGACATTTAGTCCAAGGTACAGCCCGAACTGCTGAACAGAATTACTTGAAATTTGGCAGAGAGGTAGTCCTCAGGTCAGGCATGTGCCTTTTGCATATATGGTGTCAATCTGTTCAGTAGTTCCTGAGAAAATTGCATTTAAAAGTACATAAATATCTATAAGCGCGCACCGTGCGCGCACCGTGCGCTCACACTAACGTGCGCAAGCGCAATTCTGATTGGTGGTTACATGCCAGTCAACATTCGAATTGGTCAAAATCAGGAAGTGTCGGCCGCCATTTTGTGTGTTTGGTGTGTGACAGTGAAAAAGAAAGGTGAAGAACGTGAAAAGGGGGCAGGGTAGAGAGTTCCTGACCCCCTAGCCGTTGTCAGAGGGTCCCTGAAGGACCCCGAAGGGTGAAAAAAACATTTATTTATTTTTCAAAAATTCGCGTGGTGCGCGCACCGTGCGCACATGTTGAAAAACCTTAACAAAAAAAAAACATTTTAAACGAGCCATTCCATATTACAGGATACAGTCAATCATAACTATATACATAGGTAGTTTATTGTAAAATAAATATATAAAACATATAATAATACATACATAACTTAGCATTTAAAAAACCTTACAAATTCACTTAAAAAACCATAGGTTTCACACACGTTATAGTTAGGAATTAGCATTTAAAAAACCTTGCAAATTCACTTAAAAAACCATAGGTTTCACACATGTTATAGTTAGCTGGACATTTCACTCGTTAAAAACCAATGAAATTCCCCCGTTATAGTTAGTTCAGATAACTATAACTCGAGCGACCGCCACTCTATCACAAGGATGATATCATCAGTGATGTCATGAGTGATGCCACTGACCATGTCATGAGTGATGTAATATGTGACGTCATGAGCAGTGGATTGCGGGTGCGCGAGTTATAGTTATCTGAACTAACTATAACGGGGGAATTTCATTGGTTTTTTACGAGTGAAATGTCCAGCTAACTATAACATGTGTGAAACCTATGGTTTTTTAAGTGAATATATATATATATATTCACTGAAAAAACCATAGGTTTCACACATGTTATAGTTAGCGGAAATTTTACTGATAAAAAACCAATGAAATTCCCCCGTTATAGTTAGTGCAGGCAACTATAACTCACGCGACCGCAATCCTCTGCTGATGCTAATACTGTATTTAGACACTTATTTGCCCATGTCTTCTTCCATACATTTTTAGCTATACATATATTACAAATATTTTTTTTTCATAAAGACACATATGTCATCAGCAGAAGATTGCGGTCGCGTGAGTTATAGTTGCCTGCACTAACTATAACGGGGGAATTTCATTGGTTTTTTATCAGTAAAATTTCCGCTAACTATAACATGTGTGAAACCTATGGTTTTTTCAGTGAATTTGCAAGGTTTTTTAAATGCTAATTCCTAACTATAACGTGTGTGAAACCTATGGTTTTTTCAGTGAATTTGTACGGTTTTTTAAATGCTAAGTTACTTTACGCCATTCGTGGCGTGCGCGCCCACTTAACGCAGTTCGTTCCGTGCGCGCATGGTGCGCTTCGCGCACCGTGCGCGCACAGTGAGCACGCGGTGCGCTTCGCGCACCGCGCGCCCACTTTACGCAGTTAGTGCCGTGCACGCACGGTGGGCACGCGGTGCGATGACAAAGCAAGAAAGCACGTCAACAAATCTGTTTCTGCTTTCCTCCGTGACTATGGTATGGGTGCCATTTACCACAACAACTTGCGTTATGACATGCAAGACATTTATAGAGGAGATGGTGTGCACTTCAATGATGAAGGGAACAGAGTCTTCCTCTTGAACCTTAGACTCTGCATCGGTACTTACTTGTAGGTACCACTAAAAAATCATTTCATAAACACAACGGCTCTTTTTAGAGCCCCCTAATATCTAAACACTTAAATCTGATTTTCATTTTTTTTTTTTTTTTTTTTCTACCGTACGCTTACCGTAAGCTTACCGTACAAATGTTAGGGGGTCTGGCTCTTTTTAGAGCCCCCTAATATCTAAACACTTAGATCTGATTTTCATTTTTTTTTTTTTTTTTTTCTACCGTACGCTTACCGTAAGCTTACCGTACGCGTACCCCGTGATTTTTTTTAAAATCAATAAATGTTTTTTTTGTACTTTTCTGTCCTTCTTTGACCCCCTTACAAATGTTAGGGGGTCTGTAACTCTCCTCATTGCCCCCTTTCCTTGTTTTCACTCTTTTTTTTCAGAGTGAAATACACAAAATGGCGGCCGCCGCTTCCTGGTTTCGGCCGATTCGAATGTTTACTAAGATCTAAGAGCCAATCAGAATCGCGCTCGCGCACGCCACCGTACGCTTACCGTAAGCGTACGGTAAGCGTACCGTAAGCGGGCTCAGATATATATATTGATTTAAAGGCTATTTTCTCAGAATCTACTGAACAGATTTACACCAAACCTACAAAAGGCACTTCCTTGACCTAGGGACTACCTCTCTGCCAAATTTTGAGTAATTCTGTTCAGCCGTTCGGGCTGTAGCTCGTTCTAAAGGTCCTATGGAAAAATGCATGGGAAAAACGCGTTTTGGGACCCCCCTTTTATCTCAGCCCCCGCTTGACGGATCCCCCCGAGACTTTCAGGGTAGGAGCGGAGCGTAGCGCCCCACCTATTTTGAGAAATTCGCGAGGATTCGTCGACCGGCGCCAAAGTTATTCAAAATAGAATGTTGAGGTTTTCCTATGGAAACGTGGTCCTAACTATAACTACCTACTGGCGACCGCCAGTAGGTAATATATATATATATATATATATTATATATATAATCTATATATATATAATCTATTACCTACTGGCAGTCGCAAGTATGTAGTTATAGTTAGGACCTATTTTCCATAGGAAATCCGCAATATTCTATTTGGAATAACGTTGGCGGCGATTGATGAATCTTCGCGAATGTTTCCAAACTTTTGGCCAGCTCCGGTCCGCTCCTATCCCGAAAATTTCATGGTGATTCGTAAAGCGGGGGCCGAGAAAAAAGGGGGTCCCAAAACACGTTTTCCCCATGCATTTTCCCATAGGACCTGTTGACGCAGCTACAGCCCGAAGTGCTGAACTGAATTACACCAAATTTGGCAAAGAGGTAGTCCTCAGTTCAGACTCATGCCTTTTGCTTAAATGGTGTAAATACGTTCAGTAGTTCCTGAGAAAATGAAAAGTAAAATCACATATATATCTGGGTGGGGCCTAACCACACATCTCATCGTGAGATCTGATTGGCTGTCAGCACTTCATCCAAGAAGTGTTGGCAGCCATCTTGGGACCAATATACATAATAGCACCTCATTAAAAAGCATGGCAGTTAATAGAAGGTTTTAAGACTTTAGTTACATTATAAATCATTTGTTGATGGTACCATACTCATTTTAGGAATTATGGTGTGTTCTAAGGTGATTTTACCATGTGAAAAAGCCTTCTGCTGTGATATCATGAATCATGTTTGAGAGAAAACTATTTTCTCATGCTTTTCCCACAGAGATTTGGAAGGTGATCTATAAGCTAAACTGAGAGCATATTTTCTGTAAATTCACATTATCTTTCTCAGTCATGTGAGAATGAAGTCTGACATTCTCAGTAAAACATGTACATCCAACAAGGGCAGAGACTGTCAGTTGATTCCCTTGTGTTCTACTGCAGCTTCCCAGAGTGTTCTAAAGAACAACTAGAGCGCTAACAGTCCTACTTATGACAAACGTATGGCACACCTGAAGCCATCTTGGTTGGAATAAAGTGGCAACTCTTAAAACATTTAATTTAAAAAAGAACAAAATGAGGGGGTTCATTTTGCCAAAGAAAGTATGATTAGTGCTGCAGAAAGAAAAATTAGAGCACATTTTGAGTGACTTCTCAAATCCTCTTCTATTTCATTAAAAAATTCTGACATGCAGACTGAAACATGCACTTTCAATACCAGCAGCAGAATTCCCTGGTGAGCAGCAGCTTTACTTCAGTGATCTAATAAGCAACTAGAGTGCTAACATTCTGAATTTGTGGCAAATGTGTGACACATCTGAATGCCTTCTTGATGGAATCAAAGTAAAAAACTGAAAGTATTTCCTACTGAGGAGACTGTAGTAAATGAGGAAATTAGGAAACATCATAACAAATAAGTCTCCTAAAATGGTCACCAGAGACAAAAGAGCCCAAATGTAGCCCAAATATCACCCAGATGTATCCCAAGTATAGCCCAATGACAGAATGTCTCAGAGTGTTCTAACGAACAACTAGAGCGCTAACGGTCTTACTTATGACAAAAGTATGGCACAACTGAAGCCATCTTGATTGGAATAAAGTGGTAACACTTAAAACATTTAATTTACAAAGGAACAAAATGAGGGGGTTCATTTTGCCATAGAAATTATGATTAGTGCTGCAGAAAGAAAAATTAGGGCACAGTTTGACTTTTCAAATCCTCTTCTATTTCATAAAAAAATTCTGACATGCAGTCTGAAACATGCACTTTGAATACCAGCAGCAGACTTCCCTGGTGAGCAGTAGCTTTACTACAGTGATCTAATGAGCAACTAGAGTGCTAACATTCAGAATTTATGGCAAATGTGTGACACATCTGAATGCCTTCTTGATGGAACCAAAGTAAAAAACTGAAAGTATTTCCTACTGAGGAGACTGCAGTAAATGAGGAAATTAGGAAACTTCATAACAAATAAATCTCCCAAGATGCCACATGAGACAAAAGAACCCAAATGCAGCACAAATATCACCCAGATGTAGCCCACATGTAGCCCAATGACAGAAGTGTGCAAAACACTTATTTTTTGTGTATTTGCAGTTTTATATAGTGCAGACTTGTCAGGTATTGGAGTGCTTTACATGAGCATTGGTTACATCACACAAGATCAAATTCATTTTGGTTGTAGACATGGGGATATTAAGTGATTTGACCAGAATCACAGAATGTTGAGCTGAAGCAGAAACTCCAACCTGGTTTCCCAGTTGCAAAGTCTGCAGCTCTGGAAGTAACACCACATCCTCTCCCCTAGGTGCAACATTTAATCAAGTGGTCAACTGGATAAAAAAAACATAAAGATTACACATAATTTAAAAGTTCTTTGTCGCTATTTGAAAACTCAGCAAATATGTCCTCATTTTAGTTTTTTAGAGCACTAACCATAATTTTGATGCAAATAAGACCCTCTCATATATGTAATTTCTAAAGGAAATACTCTAGGTATTACAGTTTTGATTACATCAAGATGACGTCAGGCGTTCCACACTTTTGTAATAAATATAGAATGTTAGCAATCTAGTTGTTCATTGGGATACTGTTGAGAGGCAGAGGCCAGGGGCACGGACTCTGAAAATTGAAGGCAGGTAGGAGAGTGCAGAGGCAACAATTTAACAACACTGGGCAGGCATGAAGGGCAGTTGCAGTACAACAGACTATGGAGGGCAGTGGAAAGGGGGGCAGGGGCAACAAACCAACAATATAGGACTGGCAAGAGAGGCAGTGACAATATAATAGACCATTGTGGGCAGAAGGAAGAGGCAGTGGTAGTACAACCATACATGCCAACAGACCCGTTTCAGCCAGGAAACGTCCAATGTTTTTAAGCTCAAATGGGATTTATTTGATCTGTCTCCTGTCTACAATCTCTTCTTTTTCAATGTAACTCAAAGGGGAAAATCAATACCCCAGTTTTTTTCAAAATCTCCCTCTTACCAAGTTCAAAATGTTCGCAAGTATGGTACATTGGATCATGGTAGGCAGGAGGAATTGGGGTAGGGACTTGGACTCGGATAACATAGGACAGGAGGGACATGGAGAGGTGCACCAAACTGACCCTACAGGGCAGGCATCAGGGTTTGCAGCAGCACAATACACCACACAGTGCATGCTGGACGGGAGTGCAGCACAACAATCCATAGAAAGCAATAGGGAGGGGACAGGACCATGCACATGGACAACAGAGAACAGAGGGGAAAGAGGCAATGGTAGCTAGCTGACCAAAATGGACAGACAGAAGAGAAAGCTGCTGCATAACAGACCATAAAGGGCAGGAGGGATGGATCAGGGGCATTACAACGGAACAGACAAGCCAGGAGGGAGGGAATAGGGGTCTGCACATGGAAACAGAGGGCTGGGGGCAAGGGGGCGGGGCAGGAGCAGCAAAATGACCATGGAGGTCAGGCAGGATGGGCACTAGAAACAAGACACACCATGGAGAGCAACAATGAGACTATGATGGCATACATACAGACCTTGGAGGGAAGGTGGGAGGGGGTCAGGGGCAGCTAGCTGACCACACAGGGAAGGTGGGAGGGGCCATGGCAGCACAGAAGACCATGCATGGCAAGCGGGAGGGTTAGTGGCAGCACAATGGCTATGATGGGCAAGAAGGAGGGTGCAGGGGCATGCACAAAAGACCATGGAGGATAGAAGGGAGGGTCAGGACCTGGGCACAGACAAGAGAGTTCAGGGGAAGGGGCCTCACAACAGACCGCGCGGGGCAGGCAGGAGGAGCAGTTGCAGCACAACAGACCAGGGAGGGCAGAAGGGTCTGGCAGTAAAATGGACCATGGAGGACAGGAGGAAGGGGATATGGGCATGGCATGTGGACAGGCAGGGTGGAGGGGGCAGGGACAGGTTACAGTCATCTGACAATGCTAGGCAGGTGGGAGGGGAGTGGCAGCTCAACAGAACACTCAGAGTAGATAGGAGTGGCAAAAAGGATGGAGCAGGGGCATGCACAAAGACATCGGAGGGCAGGGGGAAGGACAATAGGGGCAGCAAGCTAAGCACAGAGGCTAAGCAGGAGATCAATGATGGGCCATAGAATTGGGCAATGGAGGGCAGGAGGAGTTGACTGGTACATCATGCTAAATGGAGGGCAGTGGCAACACATCAGACCATGCATGGCAGGAGGGAGGAGGCTAGTCCATGGATTCAGACAACAGAGGATAGGGAGGAGATGGATGGGGCAGTAAGCTAACTGTTCAGAGAAGGTGGGTATTAGGAACTTTATTGTTTTTAAAATGTGTGTCTTTGCGAACTACTTAAAATATGAACAAGTATGCAGCATAATCTCACTTTTATTCAGGAAGAAGAGGACGTTTGTGACTGTGACTCCGGGCTCACTTGGCAGAAACAACCCCTGACCCTCAACCCCCCATCGCAAAATGTAATGCCCGTGAAAAGGGTAGGTGGACGCAGTGTTATATAGAACATAGTCCTGAGAGCACGATTGAAAATGAAAACTAGATATAGTATATGGTATAAACTATGCACCAAAAAGTGTGATATAAGATGAACCGGGGCGTGAAATATAATATGCAATACATTGTGCGCAATGACAGATTCATTGGAGAGCGCGAGATAGCACAGGCACTAGCGCGTGCTATGCGATATGCGCCTTGGAGTGTAATATGCACAGGGCAGTGTTGTGTAACCTAACTAGTCTCTAAAGTTGTAATATAAGATATGTGCCGGGGTGTGTAACGTTGCATATGTGACAAAGATATGGATCCCAGATTGTAATATGTATGGCATAGCGCTGTGCGTTATAACATAGGCATCGAGGAAGGCACGTTAGATGGGGCAATATAACCCGTGTGAAGGCAAGTGTGGCATGACATATTCACGGGGTGGTGTTACAGTGCACATGGGCTAGAGAGTGTCATAGCATACGCACTAGCTGGTGGAATACAACACAGAGGTGTGAGGCACTCGGCGGGCACTGGTGGGTGTAACACAGCATTGGGCTCAGCCAGGAGCACGCTGTGACTCTCAAGTAGGGGTGGGCGGAATTTGCGGAATTAACTTCCGCAAATTATCGCGAAAATGCAGAAAATCTCCGCAAACACGCCGGAAATATCGCGAAGACGCGGAAGTTTTTTGCCGCCTGTTCAAGGTATTTTTTGCGTGATCGCGGGTCGCCAACTTACCCATGCGGTTGCTCACGGGCGCGGCCATCTTGTTTTCACTTGTCCCGCCCTCTCGCGATGTTTACTTCCTGTTCCGGGTCGCGCAATGCATGTTCGCGGTCGATATTTCCTGTTCGCGACCGCTTTTACTTGATCGCGTTGCTTTTTGCTTGCTCGGGGAGAAAATATCGCGTGAACTTGCGCACGTGGTCGCAATGGGCGCGGCCATCTTGTTTTCCACTCTATTGCATGATTCTGGGGCCTGATTTTCAATCCTCCCTAAATCTTTTCAATCCTTTGTTTATAGCCACTTTTTTTGGATCTTTATTACTTATTATTTCTCTAACTATTTTCCTGCTTCTATATTTTTGGTTTTTGTCTACTTTTTTTTTGTTTTTTAGCTACTTTTTCTCTTTGTATTGCCAGCTATTTATTTCCTTTACTCCTTTATTTATTTTACCTTTTCTTTCCCGCCCCGTCCCCAGAACCATGTCCAAGGGCAGGGCTGTTCGCCGGCGCAGCCAGAGCCGCGACCGCCTTCCTTGCGGAAGGCGGCGCCCACAAGGGGTGCAGGCACGGGCCTTATTTGGGGAGGCGGAGTTGGCTGCACTAATTTTCTTTGTGCAGCGCCACCTCCCCTCAACCCTGGCACCAGGTGGCAGGCCTGGGTCCGGGTACGGCCTCCGGGAGCATCGGCAGCGGTGGGGGAAGGTGCGCCGGGCAGTGTCGCGCATCTCTGGGGTCCGGCGCACCCAGGCACAGCTGACGCACCGGTGGTCCGACATCCTGGACCGTGAGCAGGACCTGCTGGACCTGCTAGGAGTGGAGGTCCCGGGGCTTGGTGAGTACCTATTTAATTATTACAACTTTGTGTCTGTTCTTCTGCTCTATGTTATATATTGCGAATATCTTTTTTTCTTTCCAACCAGCTAGAATGTTGCTGCTTACAATACATTCCAGGTTAATAACGTTTAAAAGTCTTCTGTGATTATGAAACAGGTGCTCTTCTGCGCTACTACTAATCTTACTTGTTTGCAGCTTTGCGTTTGCGCTTGCTTAGCGTGATTCTTTACGAGTTTATTTTAGAGAAATTAAGTTACATAATGCTACAGTGACTCACGTCCACCCCTTACTTTGTCCTGTCACTAATAGATAGGGGCGGATTGATACTTAGGTTTAGGTACTTTGTATGAGCTTCTAATTGGTTAGTGGTATGCGTGATGCCCCCCCTCACTCAGTTACGTGACGTGCTGCTAGTACGGCAGTCTTTAGAACCTTTTCTAGTTTGTTCAATGAGTGGAGGTAGGCTTTGCAGTTACTTAGCAGATCAGCATCAATCAAACCAAAATTTGGTGTATACAAAAAATGTAGTCATGTTCATGTGTCCTCCATGATTGGACCATACACATTGTTGAGGAATACAGTGGAAATGCATACTTAATGTACAATTGGCATGCCTGGAATAGGTGGGCTAGGTTGGGTGGTACGTTGTACTAATACTTAGGCTTACTTGTAACTTAGTTTTCTGGAATCAGAATGGAAGAATGGATTACTGTTGATAAATAGTAACTTAAGTAGTCGAACTGCGAATCCCACGATATTACATGTTGACCAGATGAGATCGGTCAATGTAGTTATTGCAATTGTTGTTTACATAAGTGTTTTTTGACCGTTGTTGAAAAATATTGTATTTGTTTGACACCATCCATCAATGTTTGTCTCTTTCTTAATTCTTATATCTCTCCTGTCCATCAGCACCCAGGGGCAGACCGACAGGGACTGGACAGTCAGCGGGACAGGAACACCACCAGGAGGACACCGCTGAGGGCTCCTCTGCTGGCCCCAGTAAGTCTTCTTGTTTTTAATAATATTTCTTATTCCATAACTTTTACTGCCCCATTTCTCCCGAACTATAGTGTGTTTCCAAATGCTATTTTTTTACCACCAATTATCCTTCGATCTGTACGGTTTCAAAAAGCTTATCCCTGCCTCCGCTATGATGACTGAGTACTACTACATACTATCAGTCTGTCTGTACTGTAGTAGCTAGTCTTGCCCAGTTGGCCAGTGCCACTCTTTGTGAAAGGTTGTAATATAAAACTCATATTTACCAGTAGCTCGTACAATCCGTTGGGTCGTTGTCTTGTACTACTTTTACTCTTATTGATGTTGAGGCTTTAAAAATTCACAGCAACAACAGCCCTACCAGATTTCTTAATATTTTGATATGATACCCTATAGGACATACCACTGTTGTAGGGATCTTGCACATACATTTGCACCAGAAAATAGGATGTTGGTGATGGTAGGTTGGACCTTCCTTGCACACCTCAATCAGAAATTCCGCACCCACCACAATTCCACTGCTTGACTATAGCACTGTCTTGTCATACCTATTAGGTCTCGGAACCCTCCCCCCAAGATAACCAACAAGTAGACAACCCAGAACATAACACACCCAACCTCTGTCGTGGAAGCAATTCACATGCACACCCTTACTTTAATTTGCTCACTCGTGTAAGTTAGTCCACTCCACACCAAATACCACGAAGTCTATGGAAGTTTAAAATGTTTATTTCAATTTGAGAAGGTCTGTACACTGTTTTCTTAGCAGCACCAACCGGCAAATCAATAAAATTAAAACAATATACATTGTTACACTTATACAGTTGGGAATTAAATCATGATAACTGAACAGTGGTGGAAGGCAGCACCACCATCCCATAGCAATTTAGTTTATATACATTTATAAATGAAGATGTGAGTGAAGGGACCCCTCACCTCAGAAGAACCTAGTTCTGGTAGTTGGTGCATCGTTCAGAAGCTCTGGTTCGTAGAAGGGAATCTTGCGTCTGTAATGCGAAAAAAGAAATGGTGTGCGTTAGTATATTGCAACTTGCAAGCATTTCTCAGCCGTGCCAAAAAGTGTAGCATCTATGGATAAGCAATATGGACTAACAGTAACAGTAGTACACCAGTTCTTCCTAAAAAAGTGGCTTGTTAATGTTTGTTGACCGCTTGTACGCAGCGCGTAGACTAGACAGTAGCAGTGTGAGGCAGGTCATGTGGGCTCAAAGGTGTCTTAAGAAGCTGCAAGGTAAAGGTAACGTCACATGTGCATGGCTAGGGCTAATCAAGCAAATGCTACAATGATCATATAACTTAGTGTCTACTCTACTACTACCTGATTTGTACTAGTGATGTATATTAGTATTAACTCATTTTTCAACCTTGCTACTGATCAATAGGGGGGAGGTGTATATGTCGCCTAATAAATGTGTAATGTTTTCTAGGCGCACTACCGACCACCATTGCTGGGGCCAGCGAAGGCGACGCCGAGGGCGAGGATGCGGCAGTTGCAGATAGCAACGGAGGGGGGAGTGGCAGCACCAGTGGCAGGCGGTGGTAAGTTAGATTCATAATCTTTAACTATTGTTGAACTTGACAGCACACTCACTGCAAAGGTGTACTGTATGTATATGTATACTGTACAGTTGTGAATTAGGGCCCCATTAGGATGGTGGGCGTATTGCCCCCGCCGGTCCGGCTGGAATTCACTGCCGTCACCGCAGGGGCAAACCTCCTGCCATCCCTGTAGAAAATATTCAGACATGTCCAGGCGGAAAAGGGTTCAATATGGCGGTGGTGTCTCTCTCACCACACCGGCAGCCATATAATCTGCATTTTGGAATGCCTTTGCGTGGCGGCATTGCCGTCCGCCACGGAAAGGCATGCACACATTGCAGAGTATGCTTGGGGGCCCCCATGGAGGGTACCTACCGATGCTATGGTACCCCCCCGACTTTCAAAGCAAAACGTGACAGGCTCCGTGCGAGGCCCGTCATGTTGTGCTTGGAAAAGCAGCACAACATTTTAGCATTGCTTTCAGCAAAGCCAACCAGAATTTAAATTAAAAAAAACAGGGTGCGCCCACCACTGTGCCGGGCGCATCATCCTAATTATTTGTCCCCACGGGACCCCCACCCTTTTTAGCAGTCGGATGGCGGGCGGACAAAGTCCGCCCGCTATCCGATGTCGTAAGTAAGTATGAGTTCTTGGGGACGTTTGAAGAGTGAACTAGAAGACTAGAATTCCCTTTAATTGGTTTAGGACTAGGAGCCGGAGTATTGAGTAACCAATGTCCTCATCTATCTGATTTCAACTCCGCTTTGAAAGTTTTATGGAGAAGAGCACCTGGTGCACTGTTCAACTAAAAAGTGTAAGACAGGTGGAAGGAAGAAGGACGGGCGACATTTAAAATGTTATGTACTACTGTGCTTTATTTTATAGTGCTACTCTACCATGCCACTATGTGTATAAATAATTACCTTGTCCTACTGTTTTATTAAGACTATATTTTACAATTGTCTTGTTTTTTTCTTTTTGATACACAGCAACTCCGAAACTCAACCGTAAGGAGTTGGCCGCCAAGGCACGGCGCCGGAAGCTGGAGGCAATCCAGCAGGAATACCAGCGGCTTGTGGTCCTAGCCGAGGAGGAGGAGGAGACTGCTGCAGCTATTGAACCCTCCTCCAGTGCCCCGGGCCCCAGCCACCGCCCTCCAGCGGTACGGCGCCACCGCCTGGCGGCTGCCCGCCGCCACCGTGTCATCTCCGGTGCCCCCCCCCCACTGTGGCTGCAACTGCCGCGGCCTTAGACGCCGCGTCGCCCATTTAGAGGACCAGATGCGTGTCCTCCTCCAGTCCCGCCCCACCAGTTAGTCCCTGTCACTGCCCCTTTTTTAATTCCTGTTCATTCTTCACTCGTTTGGGCGTTCTCTACTTCTATGGACAGTCGTTGGGGTTAGGGAGGTGGGTGGGTCAGCTTTTGTGGGTTTAGTTTATTTGTTAGGGTCAATTAAATATATTTTTCTATGTTACATGCAATGTTGTTAATGTTTTGTAGGTGGGGTAACTGTTTTACATCACACTGTTTCCTTGCTGGTGCATGGCCGCCCATAGCGTGTGTTTGATTTCAATAATTTGCTGACTATATAAGACACAAACAGATAGATGCGACACACCTCACTCATTGACTGGTCCTACTATGCATTCTTTGGAGTAGTGTTTGAAACTGAAATCATTGACAACATGTCCATTATTAATTCTGCCTCCCCCAAACTTCTCTCTTACCGGTGCTTGATGTTTATGTCCAACTGTGGCACAGCACTGGCTGCATGGTGAAGATGGTTTCCTTTTTCATACATGCCATGATTGGGGTGGTGGTGGTGGTAGTATAGTAGTAGTAGTATACACTGGCAGGGTGGCAGCATTTCCAATAAAAGAAAAGGAGATAGTCAATCGCCTTTGAGAGACTGTTAGAGGAGTAGTTGAATGAAGTACATCACAGAATTTACCGAGCAACAATTATATGCTCAAATATTTGACAAAAAAACTGAATGCTGGTTATTATGAGGATAGCCTACTAGACAAAGTTACAAACTATAGTTTTGTCGACTTGACTATGCCTACAGTCTAACAGTTAGTGCTGTATATGAGGAATGACAACAAACAAATCCAATCAATGCCGGCAATTCATGCTGAGGTATATGTTCCTTTGGTAAATAAAATAACCTCTGAAATATCCTACTCATGGGTGGGCAAGCAGAAGAAGATCATCGCTCTGCATTGAAATTGAAGTAGTGTTGCTTTCACCACATCCGCCCCAGCAAGTGTGTGATTAAGTATTGGTGTACATTTAATTTAGTTACACCTCGACAATAAGTCACACAGCCCGGGGGAAGAGGGTTAGGGTCCGTTGATTGGATGGGAAGGGGGATTTTGGGAAAGGTTTGACATAGAAAAACAGTATGCATACATAGACAAACAAACGACAATCATTGAAGACTACCATTCCATATGTTAAGGGAGAAAAAGGCAATGCATGCATGATGATGAGACCCGGATTACATACACTTCTATTTCTTGTTCTGTTCCGGCCTTAATACTTTAACAGATAGCAAATAGAAATTTTAAATATTGGTAGTGAAGAATCGTAAACACAGAGCAAACGTAATGATGATTGATAATAACAACTCCAAGAACACACTGTTGTAAAGAATGTATACAAGATATTAATCAAATTATTTAAAAGAAGTGAAAAGTGGATACTGTTACTGTCTTATCCTGGTCAAAAATGTGGACTGGTTTTTTGCATCTCGGCATTCCTCTTGCTCCTCTCGTCCATCAATCTTGGGTGTGTCGCCTCACCACTCGCCACTGCCCGGCTGGAATAAAAAGGTGATTGATTGGTAAGGTAATTAATATGCATTGTAATGTTTTACAAAGTTTTGGACAAGGCCCGGCCTGTAATTTTAGATTGAAAACCAAAGGGGATATTCAGAAAGAAAGTGAAAACAAATGCACAAGTGATGGTGTAGGGCAACAAGAACACTTTCCGAGGTGGCATGTATGCACATGCATCATCTCTACTGTAGTCTGTTTCCAGCATAGACCTTCAACAGTAACAGGAGAGATCAGGCCCACAGTGCTTACCATTAGCACATCCTACGTTAACACTTTAGAGTCCTTTTTTTTCTCTCAAAGAGTTGGACAAACGCAAAGCACATTATCCATTCCAAACATAGCATTTTACAGTTAAAGTTAGTAAAATCAATGCACTGCAGTCATCCCACCGCTACACTCTATTCAACTTCTACACAGACATTTGGGTGTGCTGTGGTTGTTGTTGACGTGTTTACCTTTAGGCTTTTCCGTTTTATGCCACTCATGAAACATCCTCCTGACTTCATCATCAGCTCTGATACTTCTACTGACTGACTGGAGATCGGCCTGCAGTACAAGTGTAATTTTTATAACACAACAAGAGTAGAAATATAAATATTACTGACTTGAGTCATTCTTTATTGTGTACAGAAAGATAGTTTACCACTAGTACACTTTGACATCACTTTGTGCACAACAAACAACGCAAACACAAAGACCAATAGCTCAGAGTCAGGTGTCCAATGCATGCCATTAATTGTCATCATTCATTACCTGTTCCTTCTCATCTTAAGTTAACGGGCCGTCTCTTTCGCCATCATCATGATGGACGGTGCTGTTAAGTCACAGTCATTTGCATTGCGCAGATTGAGTGAGTCCCCTTCCTGTATTGAATTAAAAGCAATGTATCACCAAGATGCAGGAGAAGTACACATTTTTTGTTTGCCAGAAGGGGAAAATTAGTAATTACTAGTGTGTTCTGTAGAAAGTTGATTAGTGGCAGTGCACAATTACATCAATTCATGCGCAACACACACCACAAAATCTACATCATTCAGTCTGCCATTCTGCGGCCAATGCATGGCATCAATCATTACCTGTTGCATCTCATCTCGTTAACGCTGCAGGCCGTCTCTTTCGCCATCATCATGATGGACGGTGCTGTTAAGTCACAGTCATTTCCATTGCGCAGATTGAGTGAGTCCCCTTCCTGTATTGAATTAAAAGCAATGTATCACCAAGATGCAGGAGAAGTACACATTTCTTGTTTGCCAGAAGGGGAAAATTAGTAATTACTAGTGTGTTCTGTAGAAAGTTGATTAGTGGCAGTGCACAATTACATCAATTCATGCGCAACACACACCACAAAATCTACATCATTCAGTCTGCCATTCTGCGGCCAATGCATGGCATCAATCATTACCTGTTGCATCTCATCTCGTTAACGCTGCAGGCCGTCTCTTTTGCCATCATCATGATGGACGGTGCTGTTAAGTCACAGTCATTTGCATTGCGCAGATTGAGTGAGTCCCCTTCCTGTATTGAATTAAAAGCAATGTATCACCAAGATGCAGGAGAAGTACACATTTCTTGTTTGCCAGAAGGGGAAAATTAGTAATTACTAGTGTGTTCTGTAGAAAGTTGATTAGTGGCAGTGCACAATTACATCAATTCATGCGCAACACACACCACAAAATCTACATCATTCAGTCTGCCATTCTGCGGCCAATGCATGGCATCAATCATTACCTGATGCATCTCATCTCGTTAACGCTGCAGGCCGTCTCTTTCGCCATCATCATGATGGACGGTGCTGTTAAGTCACAGTCATTTGCATTGCGCAGATTGAGTGAGTCCCCTTCCTGTATTGAATTAAAAGCAATGTATCACCAAGATGCAGGAGAAGTACACATTTCTTGTTTGCAAGAAGGGGAAAATTAGTGTGTTCTGTAGAATGTTGATTAGTGGCAGTGCACAATTACATCAATTCATTCATGCGCAACACACACACCAAAATCTACATCATTCAGTCTGCTATTCTGCGGCCAATGCATGGCATCAATCATTACCTGTTGCATCTTATTTTCAGTTAATGGCCAGTCTCTCTCGGCTCTGAAGGAGGATAGCTATAGAAGTCATCAGATTCATGGTCCACTTGTTTTGGAAGGACGAGGAAAGTTTGAATTTGTTGTTACCATCATCCAATCATCATTCATGAGGGAAATGGAATTGAGCAGGAGATGCAGTATGATCGAGCGGAGGAGCTGGATTCTGAGGACTGTAGTGTCCAATGGCAGACACCTGAAACTTGTATCTTAAATTAGAAGAGTAGAAGACGGTGATAATGCATTTGTTGCGATTCACAAGTTCATAACCGGAACGACAGACACAAACAAAGGGGGAAAAAAGGGAGGAAGACAGTAAGTGCGAGCCTAATTGTCAGGGAAGTATAGCTCGTCCTCAAACTCTGGGGGATCTTCCAGTAGTAGGTAATCATCTGACACAATACTTCCGTCACCTGAGCCGCTGTCCTCATCTTCCTCTGTTGATTCATGCATTGTGTAATTCGGTGGTATGAAGTGCTGATTCATTTTGATCATTGTTAACCTCTCCACATTTTTGGGAGATAGACTGGTCCTTCTCAAGGTTACAATGGAACCAGCAGCACTGAAAACACGTTCGGAAGAGACACTTGCGACAGGGCAAGCCAGATAGCTTATCGCCAGCCTGCTGAGCTGTGTCCATTCAGACCTTTTCCTATACCAATACTGCACTGGGTTTTGATCAACGTACACCTCTGTTGGGTCGTCCAGATAGGCCTGGACCATCCGCTCAATGTTCAGGGTTGCTGCTGGTAAGCTTTTGTGCTGTTTTTTCTGTGCATCAGCACTGTGCTTAAGGCCCATCTTTACATACCAATCTGATAATGATTGTACTCGGCCGAATGATCCAGTTATTGTTTTTGCAGTCGATGGTGATGGTGAGTGTTGCGATTGTGAGCCAACCGCACTGCCCTCAGCCGACGAAGTTGCACTTGATTCTGCATGGCCTGCTTCAGTAGCAGTACTTGTTGTGGGTTGATGTGGCGGGCTTTTAATTAGCAGCCCTTCGTTTTCAAACTTGATGGCTGCTTCAGCTATACAACTTTTGTAGCGGGCAACATCATTGTCGGAAAAAGAAAGGAATAGTCCTAATTTTGCACGTGGATCCAGAATTGTGGCACAAATGTAATGTTCTTGTGACAAAATTTTATTTTGTATCCTTACATTTTCTGATAAGCGCCTGGATAAGCTCTCCACCAAGTCATGGGCTTGCCTTCTGTCCTCTACACCTTTGTAGGATTCAGACACATTATTCAGCTCATGCTCTAGCATTTGCAACAATGGGATAGCTTGGCCCATTGTACAGTCCTCCTTGCTGACTTCACGTGTGAAGACCTCAAAAGGAGACAGCATCTCAGTCAGGCATTGAATTAGGGTCCATTGCTCCCTCTGAAGGGTCATGCCTTTAACACTAGCATCACTGCTTCTGTACCAGACATAATCATTGAGTGACCTGTGCTGTTCGTACAGACGATCAAGCATGTAATACGTTGAGTTCCAACGTGTTGCCACCTCCTGGATGAGTCTTTGTAGTAGTGAGTCAAATACCCTCTCTCTTATAATGAACCATATTCAGGCTTTTGGTAGAAACAGAAAGTTCTTTTTATTCGTGAGTTCAATGAACATGAATAATCAAATGAACATGGACAGCCAACACGTGTTTCGCCCCCTAGGCTCAGTTGAGGCCGGGGCTTTCTCAAGGCTGGGAATGTGCCCTGGATGAGTGCCTTGACTGGCATCCTACGGTCACGTTGGATGATCCTCAGCTGCTTCCGAGCTTTAAAAGAATGGCTGAAATGAGTGCATATTCTTCGGCAGATGGCCAGTAAATTGCTTACTATGGGTTCTTTTTTCAGAAAGTCTTGCACTATAATGTTTATGCAGTGTGCCAAACACGGAACCCTGAAATAGGAACCAAGTTCCATGGCCTTAAGTACATTACTGCCATTGTCTGTGGCAACAAAACCAATACCAAGCCCTCTGGGCCGCAGCCATTCCAAAACCTTGGTGCGAAACTCTTCTAAAATGTTTTCAGCCGTATGAGATTTCTCCATGTCGAACATGGCTACAGTTGCATGTTTCCGAGTACCTTCAAAAATCGCAGCTGTGTCAACAACACCTTGTGCAGATAGTTGATCTCTAACCCCCACAAAAGAGATCCAGTGTGCAGTGATGCACATGTAATCTGTGGCTTGGCAACTGGTCCACATGTCTGTTGTCAGGTGGATATTGTGCACAGCACTCTGCTGCAAACCGTGACCAACCAATTCCAGCACATCATGATGTAGTGCCGGAACAGCAATTCTTGCGAAATAAGACCGGCTGGGAACTTTCCATTTCGGGCAGATGGCAGACACAAATTCAAGGAAACCCACCCCTTCCACAAATGAAAAAGGAAGAAGGTCCAGCGCTAACATTTTAGCCAGCTTCGCATTGTACAATCGTGCCGTTGGGCTGTTGCGTTGGAACTGCCCTTCCAACCTAAACATGCTGTCAATGGTAGGCTGGCTTACTTTCCTTAGTGGTGCTGTTTTCATTAACCCACTAAGGCTCAACGACACAGATTGTCTCATTGAGGTACTCGCCGGTCGCCTTGGTGTCTCACCCACACTCTGAGTATGGCTCTTACTGCGGTGCCACTCTGATGTTACTGAGGAGGATGTGGGCGTTACCACTGCAGTGACTGCACTACTGGAGACAGGGCTAGAAATGCCTCCCTGTTCTTCACCTGCCACCACAATAATATCGCTCCCTGATTCCTGACCAACTTCAAAGGGTTTAGTTTTCCTACTTTCTTTTAACTTACGTAGGTGATCCTCCCACACGATATTGTGGTGTATTTTTAGATGACTTGCTTGTCCTCCGGTACCATAGTTTGTACCAAGCTTACCACGCCGAACACCTTGCCGACAAATTGCGCATATAGCAACGTTCTCCTCCTTGGCGCTAACAGAAAAGAAGTCCCAAACTGGGGAGGAGAACTTTCTGGCACTGCTGGATGTGCCACTTTCAACACCAGATGAACTTGAGGGGGTGCTTGAAAATATGTGACCCTGTCCACCTACACTGTGACTTTTACTACCACTTCCTACTAGATGGTTGAGCTGGATGTAGGTCCCTGCCGGGCCTTGCAGAATATGGCAGCTGGAGGTAGTGGTGGTGTAACCTGTGTTGGTGAGATCCGTGCTAGATCCCGCTCAGTAGCAGCCTTTCTGGATAGGGTGAGAATGTCGGTCTCCAATCCCTTTGGGGCGGGAGTAATGTGCGTGATGACTGGCTCGTCTTCATCAACATCATCACCCCCCTCTTCTACATCTACCTCTATAACTCTAAGTTTTTCTGGGACCTTCCTTTTCAGAAGCAATGTTTTGTGGCGTACTTCACTCTCAGACCGAGCTGGTGGGGCCCAAGTGTCATCACAATCATCAGAAGCGGGGCTTGAAGAAGAAGATGATGGACTAAGCCTCCTTTTCCTTGCTGGTGGTCTGGAAGACAATTGATCTTCTGAAACAGTGGTTTGACTTCGCTCCACTTTGTCTGCAGGAAGCTCGATTTCCTGAAATGCCCCTACGTCAGGAGCAACAACTACTATGGTGGGCTGTTGCGGCGGCTGCTGCTGTTCTGGTTGCGGCGGCTGCTGCTGTTCTCGTTGCGGTGGCTGCTGCTGTTCTGGTTGCGGCGGCTGCTGCTGTTCTGGTTGCGGCGGCTGCTGCTGTTCTGGTTGCGGCGGCTGCTGCTGTTCTGGTTGCGGCGGCTTGACACTGATCTGCTGAGTTTGCGCCTGCATTGAACTTGATTGTGTACTACTTTGCGGTAATGACATTTCTTCAACATCGCTGCCCGTTAGTAGACTGGCTACCTCTGCGACAGTAAAGCCCTTGGGCCTAGGTTGGTGGGGTTGCTGGACCGCTGTGCTGCTCCCAGCTTGGTTCCCGGACAACGCTTTGGTGCCAAAAAAAACCTTGGCCGGCACACCACCAGTCGTGGTTAATGGCACTTCCTTTTTCTGTTCCTTCTTCTCACCAGCAACTTTCTTGGTACTGGACCTGGTACCTTTCTTTGGGGCCATCTTCTTCCGATGTCAGGCAGGAGGCAGATGCACAACAAGTTCTGGTCACACATGGGCGTGATGCGCAGCAGGACTTCTGTCTGGCTGGCAGTACAACGGGTAGCCAGGTGATGCCGATGACACCTCCTACTCTGTCTTTTGTGCACCTAAAAGCAAAGAAGACAGGAGAAGAACATCAGTGAAATGTTGCATTTGTTTTTGTGGTTCAGTTACTTAGTACTGTACTAGTGCAAACAAAAGATAGTCTAGCCATTTATGACTTTTTTTTAAACTAGAGCTATGTTATACTACTAGTACTGTGTACAGCCACACACTACACTCTCAGGAAGGTGATGTCTAAAAATTCAACAGATCACATAGAAAACACTTGATCAATAAAGCTGTGGCTACCTGCTCTGATCCTAGGGGATGAAAAAGCAGGCCTGTTGGCAGACAAGGCCAGGCAAGCTTGTAGGCCTAGTCCTCAAAATGGCCACCAGCCACATGGCCAGGCCCAACAACATCAGCAAGGCCACCCCAAAAAACACACTTCCCCAACTCAATCCAATGCCATCCATGCCCTAAATGATGTCTAAATTCAACAGAGCAAACAGAAAACAGTAGATTACTAAAGCTGTGGCTACCTGCTCTGGTAGCAGTGGATGAAAGCAGGCCTGTTGGCAGACAAGGCCAGGCAAGCTTGCAGGCCTAGGCCTCAAAATGGCCACCAGCCACATGGCCAGGCCCAACAACATCAGCAAGGCCACCCCAAAAAACACACTTCCCCAACTCAATCCAATGCCATCCATGCCCTAAATGATGTCTAAATTCAACAGAGCAAACAGAAAACAGTAGATTACTAAAGCTGTGGCTACCTGCTCTGGTAGCAGTAGATGAAAGCAGGCCTGTTGGCAGACAAGGCCAGGCAAGCTTGCAGGCCTAGGCCTCAAAGTGGCCACCAGCCACATGGCCAGGCCCAACAACATCAGCAAGGCCACCCCAAAAAACACACTTCCCCAACTCAATCCAATGCCATCCATGCCCTAAATGATGTCTAAATTCAACAGAGCACACAGAAAACAGTAGATTACTAAAGCTGTGGCTACCTGCTCTGGTAGCAGTGGATGAAAGCAGGCCTGTTGGCAGACAAGGCCAGGCAAGCTTGCAGGCCTAGGCCTAAAAATGGCCACCAGCCACATGGCCAGGCCCAACAACATCAGCAAGGCCACCCCAAAAAACACACTTCCCCAACTCAATCCAATGCCATCCATGCCCTAAATGATGTCTAAATTCAACAGAGCAAACAGAAAACAGTAGATTACTAAAGCTGTGGCTACCTGCTCTGGTAGCAGTGGATGAAAGCAGGCCTGTTGGCAGACAAGGCCAGGCAAGCTTGCAGGCCTAGGCCTCAAAATGGCCACCAGCCACATGGCCAGGCCCAACAACATCAGCAAGGCCACCCCAAAAAACACACTTCCCCAACTCAATCCAATGCCATCCATGCCCTAAATGATGTCTAAATTCAACAGAGCAAACAGAAAACAGTAGATTACTAAAGCTGTGGCTACCTGCTCTGGTAGCAGTGGATGAAAGCAGGCCTGTTGGCAGACAAGGCCAGGCAAGCTTGCAGGCCTAGGCCTCAAAATGGCCACCAGCCACATGGCCAGGCCCAACAACATCAGCAAGGCCACCCCAAAAAACACACTTCCCCAACTCAATCCAATGCCATCCATGCCCTAAATGATGTCTAAATTCAACAGAGCACACAGAAAACAGTAGATTACTAAAGCTGTGGCTACCTGCTCTGGTAGCAGTGGATGAAAGCAGGCCTGTTGGCAGATAAGGCCAGGCAAGCTTGCAGGCCTAGGCCTCAAAATGGCCACCAGCCACATGGCCAGGCCCAACAACATCAGCAAGGCCACCCCAAAACACACACTTCCCCAACTCAATCCAATGCCATCCATGCCCTAAATGATGTCTAAATTCAACAGAGCAAACAGAAAACAGTTGATTACTAAAGCTGTGGCTACCTGCTCTGGTAGCAGTGGATGAAAGCAGGCCTGTTGGCAGACAAGGCCAGGCAAGCTTGCAGGCCTAGGCCTCAAAATGGCCACCAGCCACATGGCCAGGCCCAACAACATCAGCAAGGCCACCCAAAAAAACACACTTCTCCAACTCAATCCAATGCCATCCATGCCCTAAATGATGTCTAAATTCAACAGAGCAAACAGAAAACAGTAGATTACTAAAGCTGTGGCTACCTGCTCTGGTAGCAGTGGATGAAAGCAGGCCTGTTGGCAGACAAGGCCAGGCAAGCTTGCAGGCCTAGGCCTCAAAATGGCCACCAGCCACATGGCCAGGCCCAACAACATCAGCAAGGCCACCCCAAAAAACACACTTCCCCAACTCAATCCAATGCCATCCATGCCCTAAATGATGTCTAAATTCAACAGAGCAAACAGAAAACAGTAGATTACTAAAGCTGTGGCTACCTGCTCTGGTAGCAGTGGATGAACGCAGGCCTGTTGGCAGACAAGGCCAGGCAAGCTTGCAGGCCTAGGCCTCAAAATGGCCACCAGCCACATGGCCAGGCCCAACAACATCAGCAAGGCCACCCCAAAAAACACACTTCCCCAACTCAATCCAATGCCATCCATGCCCTAAATGTGCTTGAAAATGAAATATATTCAAAAAACAAAAGGAACAGTTGCTTCATCATGCACACACACACCCATGAGGCCATGCCCATGGCTAGCTCGGGCCTACTACTACAACCCACAAAATTTAAAAAAAAAAATTAAAAAAGGAATGATGATAATTAATTAATTATCAAAAATAAATTGTAGTTACACAACAACTGCAATGCCCACAATCAAACACAACAACCACTTACTTGTAAAATATCCTATTCCAAAAATCCTGAAATCCAATTGCAATGATGCAGCAGACAAAAAGAGTGATCTTTCCAGCTCCAAATCCAAAGGCAGAATGAGCAGGAGATGGACAAAGCACTGGGAGGAGCCTGCTGGACAGGAACAGGAAGTTGGAGATTCTGTGTCACTTCCTCCCTCTCTCCACCTTGTAAAAAAATGACTCCTTGCACAAAAAAGGAAAGCCAAATGTGAATGTAAGGAGTTCTTTTCATCCAAAATCAGTATTTGCAGATGGTTTCATGCTGCTAGAGCCGATATTCCTCTCCAATTTGTAAATTTTACGTTGTTGAGTTCTCGAGCTTCACATTACTTCCGCCGGCGTGTCCAAAACGATATGATTGCGTTCTCTTCTTTGTCCCTGTCGCGTTGGATATGACGTGTTCGCGGTCTCTTTCTCCTGTTCGCGTTCGATTTCACGTGCCCGCGTCCTCATCCTCTGGCTCGCGATGTAGAATGACATGTTCGAGATCTCAATCTTCTCATACTCGCGCGGTGCATGATCGCGAGAAGAAAGACGTGATCGCGCGACAAATGACGTGATCGCGTGAAAAATGACTTTAATGCGGCCGCGAACTCTCACGAGACAGCGCAAAATGGCTACCAAAATCCAACATCTCGTGGAGAACGCGACCGGGTCAAGAAAACTTGTCGGAGAACGCAGGGATTCAGGTAAGGCGATCGCGCGCGCGCGAGAATGTATTGTTTTACAGCGCGAGCAAGAAAAAAATTATCGCTAAGCTGCGGAATGCGGAAATTTTGACATTTTCGCGCTTTCCGCGGAACGCGAAAATGCCAAAATATCGCATATTCCGCGAACGGAACGGAATTTTGGCCCAGGCCTACTCTCAAGTGAGGTTCGTCTCCTTTCCAGAGAGTAAAATAAAAAGTATTACACATCCGGCGGTGGATGTGTATTTTATTAACTGTGAGGGGGTTTCTTGCATAGTTTGGTCGAATTTTTGTCGAATCCCCTTTGAATGGCTTGGTGTGCGTGTATATTAAATGTGCCCGTCAATAGCTACCCATGTTTGTATAAATAAACGACAAGGGTGTCTACTTGGCGAGTACCCACCGGCGGGGGTGCCGGGATTAGGCACGGTAGGGCGTCAGACACGTCAGAGCTTCACTAGCCGTGTAAATACATTCCATGTGGATTCATTCTATGCATAGTCGCCTTTTAATGAATATCACGCAAATCGTCATGGTGATAGGTACGTATGGTTTGTCCAGCATGTCCTAGGTGTTTCTATAAATATATATTTTTTTTAAATAATAAAAAACAAAGGCCGGCCCCAGGGGATGGGGTCCCTGGGGCCATAAGTGGCCTGAGGAGGGGGGCAACGCAGCCCCCTCCTAAAGAATAAAAAAAAAAAGGCCATGACCCGGGGGTTGGGGTCCCCGGGGCCAAATAAGGCCTTAGGAGGGCCAAATTAATTTTTTTCAACAAAAAAAATTAGGGTGCAGGCCCTGGGGAATGGGGTCCCCAGGGCCAGTAAATTAGAAAACGAAGGGGGGCCACACAGCCCTCCTTCTTAAAAAAATAAAAAAAATAAAAGACCGGCATCGCGCCGGAGGCCACGCCCCCTCCTTGCAGCACTCTGCAAATGCACCCCCTGGCCAGTTGTAAGTTGGGAATTAATTCCCCTTCAATACTGAGGGTCCCTGAGGGCCAACTAGCCTAACAGGTATCTCCAGTATGCGGCAGGGAGCTGCGTTGCAGACAGGTGTTTTGAGGCCACGCCCCTTTTTACACCTCTATGCAACGCAGCTCTGTGGCGCTTACTGGAGGTACCTAGTGGGCTAGTTTGACCCTAGAGACCCTTAGGATTCAAGGGGACTTAATCTCTCAACTTAGAACGGCCACAGGGCGCGTTTACACAGTGGTGAAGGGAGGGGACAGGGCCTGAGGTGACGTGTGCAACACGCCCTGTGGCACGTTTTAAGTTGGGGAAATAATTCGCTTTCAATCCTGAGGGACCCTGGGGGCCAACTAGCCCACCAGGTGCTTCCAGTAAGCGCCACTGCTCTGCGTTGCAGAGAGGTGGTGCAGGCCATGCCCCTTTTTACACCTGTCTGCAATGGCGCTTACTGGACCTACCTAGTGGGCTATTTTGCCCCTAGGGATCCTCAGGATTCAAGGGGACTTAATCTCCCAACTTAAAAAACGGCCACAGGGCGTGTTTACACAGTGGGGAAGGGAGGGGACGGGGCCTGAGGTGACGTGTGCAAACACGCCCTATGGCACGATTTTAGTTGGGGAAATAATTCCGCTTCAATCCTGAGGGCCCCTGGGGGCTAACTAGCCCACCAGGTGCTTCCGGTAAGCGCCACTGCGCTGCGTTGCAGAGAGGTGGTCGAGGCCGTGCCACTTTTTACACCTCTCTGCAACGCAGTTCTGTGGCGCTTACTGGAGGTACCTAGTGGGCTAGTTGGACCCTAGGGACCCTCAGGATTCAAATTAACTTAATCTCCCAACTAAAAACGGCCACAGGGCGTGTTTACACAGTGGTGAAGGCAGGGGACGGGGCCTGAGTTAACGTGTGCAAACAAGCCCTGTGGCGCGTCTTAAGTTGGGGAAATAATTCCCCTTCAATCCTGAGGGACCCTGGGGCCCAACTAGCCCACCAGATGCTTCCAGTAAGCGCCACTGCGCTGCGTTGCAGAGGTGGTCTAGGCCGTGCCCCTTTTTACATCTCTATGCAATGCAGCTCTGTGGCGCTTACTGGAGGTACCTAGTGGTCCACTTGGACCCTAGGGACCCTCAGGATTCAAAGGGACTTAATCTCCCAACTTAAAACGGCCACAGGGCTTGTTTACACAGTGGGGAAGTGAGGGGACGGGGCCTGAGGTGACGTGTACAAACACTCCCTGTGGCGCGTTTTAAGAGGTAGTTTTAATCCCCTGCCCTATTATATACTAGGGGTTTACAGAGGAGGTCATGCTGATCACAGGGGGACCACAATGCATAGTGTTCCCTAGTGTATGTAGGTGTTTTCACTGTATTCTGAGTGTCTTTTAACATAGCACTGGCTCTAGGACTGGTTAGTCAAACAAAGTTACCACCAGTATCCGTATGAAAAAGTTGAGGGTACAGGATGATTTTGCAACAAGGCTTCTTTCTGCTCTTCTGTTTGTTCTTTCTGCACGTTATCCTTATTCCTGCACTTTTCTTCCTCTTTGAGGACTTCTGTTGCTTCTTTCTGCATTTCTTTTTTTTCTTTCTGTGCATTTTTTCTTCTTTCTTCACATGTCCTATCTCTGTAGGCATAGTTAGAAATTAGCATTTAAAAAACCTTTGAAATTCACTGAAAAAACCATAGGTTTCAGGCATGTTATAGTTAGGAATTAGTATTTAAAAAACCTTAGAAATTCACTGAAAATACCATAGGTTTCAGGGGCGTTATAGTTAGCTCGACTTTTCACTCGTACAAAACCATTGAAAATCCCCCATTATAGTTAGTTCAGCTAACTATAACTTGCGCGCCCGCAATGCACTGCTGATGACGTCACATATTACATCACTCATGACATGGTCAGTGACATCACTCATTACATCACTGATGACATCTCAAATGACATCACTGAAGACATCATCCTTTTGATAGAGTGGCAGACCTCCTCTCCCCCTAATATAAACTTTGATACACACATTCATAAATAGAAACTAAAATTTTCAAAATAATGGACATACCAATATCAGTTACAACAGCCTATTCAGTAATTCTAAGATCCACATACACATCCACTCATTCACCAACAGTCCTATACAGTCACTCATACATGTACTCACTCATCATATGTACTCATACACCTATACATCCTGTTACACAACGCTACTCATCCATAGAGTTACTCACACACATAGTCACTCATGCTAATAAAGAATCAAACATCCATTTACTTGCATACACAGTTATACACACACCACCACATTTACTTCTACAGAAACTTACACATACTTAGTCTTTTAAACAATCACGTATAGAAACACATACTTATTCATACAGGAACTCTTTCAATCTCTCACTCTCACATATACTCACTTATATACACCAATAGTCACATATACTAGTTTAAAACATGTAGTTACTCATAAAGACACTATTAAGACAGTCATTCACTCACTAACACACCCATGCACACACTCATCCACCCATACAGTCCTGCACACATGCTGTCTTCAACACATACAAACAGTGAGTCACTCATTCATGCACCTATGCACTACGTAATACCCCCCACCGAACCATACAGACACTCAGACACTCATACTGATACTCAAAAAACCAACTAATAACCTATATAGACACTCATGTAGCTACTCACCAACCCATGCAGCCACTTATACACAAAGTGAGAGACTGATACAGATATTTACATATTTAAACATTACTCACTAAGCCATGTATTCACTAAGATACACTTAATCAGTCAGTTATACAATCAATTTTTCAAAAACAAATCATCCATTTAGACACTTATCTACCCATTTATTCTTCCATCGACCTTGAGATATACATATATAAAACATATGTAATTTTCAGAAAAACACATATTCACTGGATGATGTCATCAGTGATGTCATCAGTGATGTCATTTGAGATGTCATCAGTGATGTCATGAGTGATGTCACTGACCATGTCACGAGTGATGTAATATGTGACGTCATCAGCAGTGCATTGCGGGCGCGTGAGTTATAGTTAGCTGAACTAACTATAACGGGGGAATTTCAATGGTTTTGTACGAGTGAAAAGTCTAGCTAACTATATCGCCACTGAAACCTATGGTTTTTTCAGTGAATTTCTAAGGTTTTTTAAATGCTAATTCCTAACTATAACGTGCCTGAAACCTATGGTTTTTCTAGTGAATATATAGATAAATAATCCTCTTTTTCCAATATTGAAACCAGACGGTTGATATTGAATCGTTTTAGACTACAGACATTTGAAAAGTCATGTTCATACCTTTGCAGTTCAGAACACATTAGTACACAACATTGTTCGCAAAAAATATAAAACAACTTTGGATATTTCCAAAGGCTTTTTCAGCCATTCTCTGGCAACGGCAAGCTGTGGTTTGATTGCATTCAGTGCGTTAGGCAATCAGAGACGCTACACGAGTTTGCCTATGGGATATAGGAATAGCTCTGGCGTATTTGCGGCATGCATTATATTGATTTCACATGAGATTGACCGTAATGCCTTTTATTACGTTGATGACATTAATTTCAATGATGAGGAAATGGATCATCATCTGATGTGCGTTGATCGCATTGTCACTCATTTTGCCCAGTTAGGCTACAAATGTAATTTTGTGAAATCGCACATTGCCTTTGTTTATGAACTCAATAACAAAGGTAGGGGGATGGCGATTTGGAGAAATGTGCGCAATTGCAGCCTCCCCTTAAAAAATTGCAGTCTTTGCTGGGTTGTTTTTAATTTTGGCAGAACTTACATTCCTTAGGTTTCACTTAATTGACTTTCAATGAAGGGGACAATGTCCCCATTGCTTATAAAGTGCATTTGTATACTCCAGCTGAGATGCGTTTCTCTTCTACAGAAAAAACTTTGACAGCAGTCCAGATGGCAATTCTGAAAGAATGCTCTTTGTCTCAGGATAAATGCCTTTTCATGGTCTCGCCCATACCTGCTTTAGAAGCAGTCACAAAAGCTAGTGTCCCAAATTCCAAAGCCTTACATTCTTGTTGAATACAATGGGCTAGTTTGTTAACATTGGCGGATGTCAACTTCTTTGCAAACACAGAAGTTTATACAATATGAACATGTTCATCCTCCTCCTTTATCATTACTCCCTCTTGATCAGTACAAATGCATTATTTACACTGATGGGTCTGCACAGCCAGCCATCGGTTCTAAACATGTCTAATCTGTAGCCTGTGCGATTGTGGCAGGTACGATTGTGATGGGGATGTTAAATCCTCATTGGTGCACACACAGTCTCTTGGAGATTGCACGGCTCAATTGGCAGAGTTATGTGCTTTGGTTTTGGCTCTTGAATTTGCTGATCCAGATGTTCATGCACTTGTAGTGTGCGATTCGTTTAACTGCTCCCAATCCTTCAATGACAACTTGTTCTTCTGGACACAGAATAATTTTTGTGATTCTAAATGTGGCACAATTAAGCATAAAATGCTTTGAGTCTAAGTGGCCGCTCTTAAGGAACATTTGCCTCTTACACATGTTATTCATGCTTTAGGCCCTCAACGTGGGGGAGCACACACTGTTGATAATTCACTGGCTGATGAGGCAGCCAAATTTGCAGTAGCCACTTGTTCAGTAGAAGCAATCACTAGATCTATGACTAAAATTGATGATGATATTCTAGCAGCTAGTGCTGCGGCAAAAGAGAGAACAGTTTCCCCAAGGTTTCCCTTCAAGATATACATACCACTTGTCGTCTGAACAAATTCCATTTGCAACTATTCCATCTATTGGTGATCTGCTGATTCCCAACGAGGGCCGCAGACTTTCTTTGATCATAGCCGCACATGAAGGAGCTGCTTCTGCATATGCCGGGGTGGCAGCTACTATTTTCCATTTACAGCAATGTTTTTGGTGGTGTTATTTAAACCAACAGGCATGTAAATATGTTCTTTCCTGTTACATTTGTCAACAGATTAAGCCTTCAACTGTTTCACGTCCACCCCACATTCAACTGTACATTTCAAAACAATCATTTGGATGAATCTATCTTGATCACTGTGGTCCTTTACCATCTGATAATGCTTTTAAATATATCTTGGTTGCAGTGGATTAGTGCACTAGATTCCTTTGGGTTTGGCTGCAATTTAGAGCTGACGCTTGAACTGTTATAACAGTTTTGCGTGTCTTTGTAGGGACATTTGCCTGTGGCACCTTCCATTCTGACCAATGTCCTGCTTTTGCCTATAAGGCTTATCGGGATGCGATGAAGTCTCTGGGGATGCAGGTGCAATTCTCTTAGCTATATCGGCCTGAGGGCAACTCTGTTGTGGAGCGGATGAACCGTGACTTAAAGCAATCTTTAGCAGCAAGAGTATTAGTTACTGGTCGGGGCTGGTTGACTCATCTAAATGGAGTTTGACGTGCACTTATTAATCTCCCTAGAAGATCTCTGGGTGTGCAGACCCCATACGAAATGCTCTTTGGCTTTAAAATGTTTGAGCCAGACCTTGATGGTCTAGACGTTGTGGGGAAGGCTGCAAAGTTTGATGTAGATAACCATTGTGCTAAGGTACAGGATCTAAAAAAAAAAGCTTGTGATTCACAAGCGAAAGCCCATTTGCCCTCTTCCACGGACACAGCTGTGCTGATTCTGGTTTCTGGCTGGCTTCCTAAAGTTGGAGATCTGGTCTGAGAAAAGGTGGAGAACAAAAATAATTTTGTCCATCATACCGTGCACCGCTCAGAGTCCTTGGTTTACAAGGCACCCGTACAGTGATTCTGCCTCCACTGCAAAACCAAAGGGGATGATGGACGGAGTGTTGAACATTGCAAGCACTCACCCCCAGTCAACGGATCTGGATTTAATCCACCATCATTCTTTAGCTCACTCCGCCACTCAGACATGGCCATATGCAAATCAGTCTGACCCTGTGCTTCATGGGAACAGTCCAGCCCGAACTGCCAAGCCATGTCATTTGAGATGTCATCAGGGATGTCATCAGTGATGTCACTGACCATGTCATGAATGATGTAATATTTGACGTCATCAGCAGTGCATTGCGGGTGCGCGAGTTATGGTCAGCTGAACTAACTATAACAGGGGAATTTCTATGGTTTTGTACGTGTGAAATGTGCAACCAACTATAACATGTCTGAAACCTACGTTTTCTTCAGTGAATTTCTAAGGTTTTTTAAATGCTAATTTCTAACTGTAACGTGTCTGAAACCTATGGTTTTTTCAGTGAATTTCAAAGTTTTTTTAAATGCCATGACCTGCCACACATGCAGAGGCTCATGAAGGGCATGCTGTGGATGGAGGCATTAAGGATGGCACCCACCGCTGAACATGAAAAGTAGCTGGGATCTACCATGCCCTTCATATCCTCCTCATGGCATTGCTGCCACAAGGCATGGCGCAGATGAATGCTGCTGCACCCACGCCCTTCACATCTCTGCCCCCTGGTGTGTTAGTGTCTCAAAGTGTGGCAGGCATATCCACTGCGCCCCCTGAAGTATCAGTGGCACACAGTGTGGAAGACAGTCCATCACCGTCCACTGATGTGTCAGTGGCACACAGTGCGGAAAACAATCCACCTTTGTCCACTCATGTGTCAGTGGCACACAGTCCCACAGCTGGTACAGAAAAACCCACAGGTGGAGCAGCGCACACATACAAGGACGAGGACAGGGATGGGTTTGAGATCAGAAGTAGGCACTACCATTCATTTCCGCCACCTGGCCTGTTCATCCTTGGTGACACACATGGCCCCACGACCTTGCATTGTCTCACGTTACACTCTGATGCACTCACCTTGGTCTGTGACATGGTCTGCTATATCCTCTCCAATGATCAATGACACGGCAATCTCACTGGGGACTGTACCCTTCCAGTTCCGCAGTACCTGTCATCCCCGGATGGACTCTGGTTCGCCCTCCACGAGCCCGTATTGTGAAGAGTGCTTGTCCTGTCCCTCTACCGCTCCAGCTGCTAAACTCTGCTGGATGTGCAATAAACATCTAGTGATGCACTTCTGTGTTATGTCTTACCTAATTTATGTATGAATATGTGGAAGAATGTAGAGACAGTGAGTCACCTTACGTCAATGATGCTCATCTAATGGGATGCCAGTCACAGTATACTACATAGCCTATTGTGTTTCTGGTGCCGTAAAGACTACAATGGGGACACACGAATTAGTCACTTTCTTATCCAGACATGTACTGAACCACGCCCAGAGCCCCAGAGTCATTGTTGCTATCCCTGCCCTGTTCCGTCCTACGCCATGCCACGCCACTCCAATTACGTTCCGACGTTGGCCCCACATAGCTGCCTGTCGCTGTTGGTGTGCAGGTCAGTGGTCTAGTTGTCAACATGTCACAGCCACTCCCTGACGGCAGGTTTGCACACACACCACACCCATCCGGCACATGTGTCACAGGCCATGTGACCATGCAAATATAATGGATCCACAATGTCACATCCTTTACTGCTGGTGGTGACTGGATGGTGGACGCTCCATGGGTCTGAATCATAAAGAGTCCATGAAAAGTTGCACAGAGGGTTAGTCGCACCCTGAGATGTATGGCCGTCACGGGCCTACCACCACGTAGCGCGGACTTGAGTTGCACAGGGTTAGTACCACCCAAAGATGATGTGGCCATCAGGGGCCTACTACCACGTGGTACAGACTTGAGTTGCACAGGGTTAGTGCCTCCCGAAGCTGATGTGGCCATCAGGGGCCTACCACCACGTAGCGCGGAATTGAGTTGCACAGGGTTGGTCGCACCCTAAGTTGTATGGCCGTCAGCCGCCTACCACCACGTTGCGCTGACTTGCGTTGCACAGGGTTAGCAGCACCAGAAGTTGATGTGGTCTCCGCCATTGACGACTCAGGACTCAGCCACATGTGTGGGATCTGCAGGGCCGTGGAGCGGGTCCACATAATGTGCACCAAGCCATGATGGCGGGACCAGGCCCTGGAGCTTTTACGGGCTAGTGGAGTGCCCACTGGTAGACACTTAGGTGGCAGCAAGTAATTATTTGGTAATGGATGCGCAGAGGCGGTGGTGTCTCTCTCTCTCTCTCTCTCTCTCTCACTCTCTTCCTTCCTTTCCTTCTATCTCTCTCAGTCTCTCTCCCTTCTCCCTTTCTCACTCCCTCCCTTTTGTTCCCTCTCTTTTGCTCTCTGACTTTCTTTTCCTTCTCTCTTTCTCTGTGTCTCACTCCTTTGATATGCGCATTACACACGTCCTTATTTTGTGCTTTATTTTCCAGGCCGTGTCGTCAACATTGATGGACACGACAGGAGTCTTCCGCCTTGTTGTTTTGTGTTGAGTTTGTTAAATTTCAATAAAGTTTTTGGTTGTTACTTAAGTGCTGTGTGACTCTTTCTCTTTCTTATTACTGTTATTTGCCGGTGTCCACCATGGTGTTAAATTTTGGGGCAGTTATCATGGAAATACTGGTGATGTCTGCAGTTTGCACCAGCTTCTGAATAGTGTGTTAGATTTATCTCAACTTTAGTTGCATTAAAGTGCTGATAATGAGATGCAGAGTGTGTGTTCGCGTGCAAAAACACACGAGGTGCACCTTCGCGATTTATTCTAAATACTAAAATCCTGTATTTAATTGCACTGTGGTAGTGGGTGCATTTACAGTGTACACACAAAATCAAATGAAGAAATCTCATTGTATTTATATTGATTGGGAATAGTGGGTCAGGTGCTGGATCTTGATGGGCTACACTGCCCAGTTCGTTTATTTTTCTGTACACGAAAAAACCACTTCACAACAAAAGGTAAAAACTGCGATGTGAAACAAATTACGGCGATAAGCCGTGTTAACATCAGGGATTTTACACCTGCTTTCTGCTGGTGTTAAGCAGGACGACTACCTGCAGCATGAAAGGAAACACAGCCAAGAGCTACAACGGAACACCCACAGGTGCCATAGAGTCAATGAGCATGATACACGGATACCCATGAGGTCCACAACACTCATCGCAACAACCCCAGGACCGCAAACCCCCCCACGAACCCACATCTGAGCAAGTGTGCCCGTGTGGTCATTGTGTTAGCATGATGGGCATGGGTCCTGCAACATCACAGTGTGCTGTCTTCAGCAGATGTTGCCATGTCACCTCAGCGATGGCAGTGAGCCTGGACATGTAGCTACGCACGCATTCTCCTGCATGCACAAGCGGCGTGTGCTGGTCCGGCGTACACAGGTCAGCGCAGGGGTGTGCCTATTCGGGGTGTCTCAGACATGTCCGTGTGCAGGAAGTGCAGTAAGTGTGTCTCTGTGTTCTGGTGTGGCCGCCACAAGGGCTGCAGCAGTTGATGTTGTAAAGTGGCATGCACCACCTCGAAAGGGAAGTGTCAGAGTGTGGTTGGAATGCCGCAGGACATACGCGAATAGGCATTACAATGGTGTGTCGTAGGAGTGCACGGGATACAACAGCGCAGCAAACAAAAGTGTGGGGGCTCGTGGGAGGGAGGAGCAGCTGTTTGGCAATGTAACACACAGTGAACCCACCCATGTGCCACATGCTGGGCATCTCATCCATGATGACCAGTGTTGCAGACATCCCACAACATCCACGACCAGCCTCTGTACACATCCTGTATGAATACAGCTGGAGAAGTTACTGTAGGGATGAAAGGTTCTTTGGCTGAGCTATCTTGCGCTAGCACATCTGCTTCTCCGAGTAGGAACTTGCAAGTGGCCAGCTCCCCCTGACAGATACAATAATATATGCATCCATCTCCCACACTACGCACTACCCGATTTGAGAGCAAGAAGTACATATCCCACACTCAAAAGTCCTTTGTCGTAGTTAGCGTGCGTGAAATGACCTTCACACGTACTCCCACCACACCCCTGCCCTGCACCCATTGCATACAGACCCAGCTCATTGCACCAAGCTGTGCCATTTCATCCATAAGACTGGCACACGGCAAGCCAGTGCAGCTACAAGCAGAGCCACGGACGCAGTGGCAGGGCATCCCAAACACATGATCGACTCCATTCACGTCCACCTATACCTTGCACGTCTGCTGCATGTACTGGGTGCACTGCCATTGGCAGTGCTGCGGTCACTTACCGGCTGAGCTTCAACATTGCGGACGTCACCTGCGTTCAACCTGTGTTCCAATGTCGCATGTGCCTATCCGAGTTGTGCATGGATGTGTGCCTCTCCAACGTGTGGGTAGCTGACATGGATTACAACGGAGTGTGCGCCCCCTGTTGGCCCACGACCATGAGTGTCCTGCTGATACCTGTTTATGGTATGCATGGATGTTTGGCATGCATGTTGGGAACTGGGCCTGGGAGATTGCACATGTCGTAGTATGCAGTGAGCAAATTGACCCACTCCCCGATTCTGCTTTGGTGCACATTGGGTACAGTGGTTGGAGTCAGCACATCTGTCCTGGTCAGCTGATGGATTACAAACAAAAATCCGATTGGCCGCACTCTGCTCGTCCTACCAGCGTGTTACCCCAAAGCATTGTGGTCCATGAAGTAGCGTCGGCGGGTACGCCTATGCCAAAAGTTTAAAATGAAAATGAGTGTCACGTTAGCCATCCCTGGAGATGTGTTTCGAGGTAGTTGCCTCTCGTCAGCAGGGAGTAGGTTTGTGTGTAGGGTTGCTACGTAGGCTGCCAAAAAATATTCTTAGGTAAAGTACCACTCAAGGCGCGCAGGTGCGTAGCCATGGGCTCGTCAGCCCCACCGGCTCAAGGGAGCCTGAATATAAAAAAAATTCGATTGGCCGCACTCTGCTCGTCCTACCAGCGTGTTACCCCAAAGCATTGTGGTCCATGAAGTAGCGTCGGCGGGTACGCCTATGCCAAAAGTTTAAAATGAAAATGAGTGTCGCGTTAGCCATCCCTGGACACGTGTTTCGTGGTAGTTGCCTCTCGTCAGCAGGGAGTAGGTGTGTGTGTAGGGTTGCTGTGTAGGCTGCCAAAAAATATTCTCAGGTAAAGTACCACTCAAGGCGCGCAGGTGTGTAGCCATGGGCTCGTCAGCCCCACCGGCTCAAGGGAGCCTGAATATAAACAAAAATCCAATTGGCCGCACTCTGCTCGTCCTACCAGCGTGTTACCCCAAAGCATTGTGGTCCATGAAGTAGCGTCGGGGGGAATGCCTATGCCAAAAGTTTAAAATGAAAATGAGTGTCACGTTAGCCATCCCTGGACTCGTGTTTCGAGGTAGTTGGCTCTCGTCAGCAGGGAGTAGGTGTGTGTGTAGGGTTGCTGCGTAGGCTGCCAAAAAATATTCTCAGGTAAAGTGATGGATTACGTCGATGACATGTCAAATATTGTGGCCAACCCTCACTCATTAGAGATAGTGGCTTACGCAGCTGCACTCGCGTTTATGGACGAGTGACAAGTTACCTGCAATCACGACTCGATGTGTCATATTGCACGTGTCCCGCCGCATCATTGCACATTGTGCATCTGGTCACATGTCCCAAGACGACAGTGGACATGGCTGCATTGGCGTTGACTCATGTCTGAGGCGCGGACAACCAACGCTGCTTGACACTGACGTGTGTTGGTGATGGACTACCCCGAGGTGAACATGGACGTTTTCTTACGTTCCTTATTCAGGCATGCTGCTGCATTTGTCTGCATATCGTGGCACTACTCTTGGCCATACGGACACGCACTTTTTTTGATAAAGTTTCCACATTTTCAGTTGTCTCCAAATGTGTTGAGTCTTCATTTGTATGCCAATGTGTGTGTCACGGACTCTCTGGCTGCCTGCCATGCGTGAATTGCTACCCCATCCGGACTGTGGGTTTGTACTTATGCGTTCTTATGTGCCTGTTTCGTACTGACACTTTTGGACGTTTATCCGCCACAGGCGAGTGCATTTTTGTCCTGTGTTCGATTGTGCAAATGTTTGTGTTTGGACAACATTGTGTTGGATGTGGGTGTGCTCTGCTTCCTATGTGTGTGTGCTGCACTGTGTGTGAGATGTCCCTTCATATGAGGTTTTGTTCACCCTTCTCCCGTTCAGGCACTTTGGTTTTCACTTCTGTGCTTGTTCAGTGGTGTGATGTTGGCGGGTTGTGTGGCTTGTGCTCCTTGTTGGTGTGTTTCATTTTGCCCATGGTTTGTCTGTAGTTGTGCTGTACTTAATTGTGCATGTGTGCCATTGTGCCCATCTCCCCGTCCCACCACTCCCTGCTTGTTCCTCTTCCTGGTGATGTTGTGTCTGTAATTTTGTTGCACCACACATAAATACATGTAAAGAACAAATTAGAATAGTTCCTTGATTCTTTTAGATTGCAAAATTTCTCTCTAGTGGTTATTTTTGAATTTTCCATATAAACAGTTTTTTTAATATTCAAGGACACATCAGGTCAGAAGTGCAACGTATTCTATCAACACATTTTCTAGAACATTCTACAACACGTGCAGGTTAAAAGTTCATCAATTTTTTTAAACCTAATGATATTTTTTTGCAACATTTTCTTGAACATTTAACGGCACGTGCAGTTTAAAGGTTCACAATTATTTTAAGTTCGAACTGTACCTTCCAAATGCAAGTAGCAGGTGTGGTTGAGTTGAGCAAATTGTATCCTATGATATGTACTCCACGTTTAAACTGCTTTTTCTTAACCAATCACAAAGATGCTTTTCCACAAAACAAATGTGTACCCTACTTTTAAAAAACAATGCTTTTCATCTTCCAATCAGTTATCGTTTTGTATGTGAAAAAAAAGTAGTTCTCCAACTTTAAACATATCTCTTATTCTACGAACTGACTGCGTGAGCTACAGACATCTATCCATACCTCCCAGCCATACCTTCAAAATGCTAGTGTGGATCGTAGGACATAGCTATGTTTTCTGGTGCAAGAAGTATGCACCAGAGACGTATTGACTTAGACATAGGTTTACAAAATGTGGACATTAAATGGTTTGCACAGAGAGGATTGAAGTGGCACCAATTGTTGCCTTTGATTAAAACCTGTTTGCATCTCCAACACCCTGACCTCATGATTGTGCACTGTGGTTGAAACGACCTAGGCACATTAACTGGCATAGGTTTGGAAATGCCTATGAAGGACACCTTTAGAAAACTGATGTTGCTTTTCCCTCAAACTGTCTTTGTATATTCCAATATATGCCAAAGACAGAAGTGGAAATGGTCAAACCAATTTTGTCCTCAGATTGAAAAATCTAGGAAGAATGTTAACAAAGCTGTGTCTGCATACCTCAGAGACCATAGAATGGGGTCCATCTACAACAACAACATACGTTTTGATATGGCTGATATCTACAGAAGTGATGGAGTAGACTTCACAGATCACGGAAATTGAGTTTTTCTGAATAACCTGAAGCTGTGCATCCGCACTTATATGTAGCTCCAACTAATAAACACAAGGACTCTTTTTAGAGCCGCCTTATAATCCCAATATCGGTTCGCAGACTGACAGCTGTGATCCAGCTTCAACAGGGAGACCTGCGGGCCATCGGGCAGGCTCGCAGAGGGAGAGCTGCGGCCGGTGGATTCGCCTTGCACAAGGAGAGCTACGGGCCATCTGCTCGCAAACCCACAGCAGCGTGCTGGCTCGGAGACGGAGAGCTCGGGTCTCACTCGCAAAGGGACAGCAATGGACCAACTGCTCTTCTAGCAGAGACACACCTATGACCTAACAGACTGGCTCGCACATGTACAGCTGCGGACCCGATGGCTCGCTGACGCACAGCTGGGAGCTGACGGACTGGTACTGTTTTATGGTTTACAGTACTACAGTGGTGTTTGTGTACTGTAGTGGATTGTGCTGCGGGTAGTGTTATAGGATTTAGAGTAGTGCAGTGTGTTTGTGTAGTGTTTGAAGGTTCGTGCTGGAAATAGTGTTTTATGATTTAGGGTAGTGCAGTGGTGTTTCAGTAGTGTAGCGGATCATGTCAACAGACTGACTCACAGAGCTCCGAACCAACGCACTGGCTTGTAAAGGCATAGCCACGACCTGCTTATGTAGGGAGAGGCAGTGTGAAAAGGATATCTCACACACACACAGATACCAGTGTTGCCTCGCAGAGGTAAAACTACGAACCCGATGGCTTCTACATGGACAGATGCGAGCTGACGGACTGAATCACAAAATGGCTGCCAACACTTCCTTGTTTCAACAGTTCACGGCCAATCAGCTGCAAGCTCGTGCTCGTAAATCCTCAGCCAATCAGATGTCAGAATTCTCAAATATCAATATCTGTAAAATGTGATATTTCTACTGAACGGATTTACACCATTTAAACAAAAGCGTGCTTTCTGAATCATCACCTTTCTCCCTGCTAAATTTAGCGTAATTCCGTTCAGCAGTTTCACCTGTAGTGTTCTCTAAAGTTTTGTATGGAAATTGTATGGAGAAAACACGTTTTGCAACCCCCCCTAGACCAATAACCCCCAAACTTTCAATATAGGAGCTGATCAAAAAAGAGAAACTTTTTGGATAATTTCGTAAACTTTCGTCAAAGGACACCAAGGTTATAAGCACATGCAGGATTCCATGAGGGGGGCCACGCAACACCCCTCCCAACATGACTGAAGCCCTGTAGCTGTGGGGACCAAAGTGGGCCCCTGCAGCCCTAGCAAGCCCCGCTATTATTTTTTACCAAATTTCCCCGGGACCTTCCCACCCGGGCACCTCATTAAAATAAAATGCAGGAACCCGCTACCCCTGCGCCAATTGCGCCGAATGTTTTTCAATTGAAAATGCTTTTTTTGGCCCTGGTGGTCCTTTTGGGACCCCCTCAGCACACCTAGGGGGTCAGGGTGTTTCTACACTGCCCCCTTCTCTTGTTTTATACCTTTGTTTCTCTGTTTTCTGGAGACTCGCTTCTACCGAGTCACAAGATGGCTGCCAACACTTCCTGGTTTGGAGTGTTGGCACCCAATCACAGTGAAGCTCGTGCACGACACTTAGGCTCCGCCCAGATATCGAAACTTTTATTTTTCTAATTGCTCTGCAACTACTGAACGGATTTACATTTTAAAAAAAAGGTCGCTTTCTGACCCACGCACTACCTTTGTGCCAAATTTGGGGTAATTGCGTCCAGTAGTCTCAGCTTTAGCCTTGCACAAAGTTTCCTATGAGAAATTGATTTTTTGACTCTTACTTTTTGAATTTCTCAAAAACTACTGAACAGATTTACACCATTTAAAAAAAGGTCGCTTTCTGAACCAAGCTCTGCCTTTCTGCCAAATTTGGGTAATTCCATTTAGCATTTCGGGCTGTAGCTCTTTGCAAAATTTCCTATGGAAGTTAACATGGGGGAAATGCGTTTTGGGACCCCCTTTTTTCTCAGCTCCCGCTTGACGAATCACCCCCAAACGTTCAGGATAGGAGCTGACCGGGATAGACTTCTTTGGGGAGAATTTCACAAAGATTTGACAAACTACGCCAAAGTTATTAGCAAATCAAAAAATCCTTTTCCTAGGGAAACTAGGTTCTAACTATAACTACATACTGGTGACCGCCAGTAGGTTTTATATATATATATAAATTCACTTAAAAAACCATAGGTTTCACACATGTTATGCTGGACATTTCACTCGTAAAAAACCATTGAAATTCCCCCGTTATAGTTAGTTCAGATAACTATAACTCGCGCGCCTGCAATCCACTGCTGATGACGTCATATATTACATCACTCATGACATGGTCAGTGGCATCACTTGTGACATCACTCATGATATCATCCTTGTGATAGAGTGGCAGTCACGCGAGTTATAGTTATCTGAACTAACTATAACGGGGGAATTTCAATGGTTTTTTACGAGTGAAATGTCCAGCTAACTATAACATGTGTGAAACCTATGATTTTTTAAGTGAATTTGCAAGGTTTTTTAAATGCTAATTCCTAACTATAACGTGTGTGAAACCTATGTTTTTTTAAGTGAATTTGTAAGGTTTTTTAAATGCTAAGTTATTTATGTTTTATTATATTTTTTATATATTTATTTTACAATAAGCTACCTATGTATATAGTTATAGATTGACTGTATCCTGTAATATGGAATGGCTCGTTTAAAATGTTATTTTTTTTTGTTAAGGATTTTCAACGTGCGCGCATGGTGCTCGCACCGTGCGCGCACCCCGCGATTTTTTGAAAAAAAAAAAATGTTTTTTTCACCCTTCAGGGTCCTTCAGGGACCCCCTGACAAAGGCTAGGGGGTCAGGAACTCTCTACCCTGCCCCCTTTTCACATTCTCCACCTTTCTTTTTCACTGTCACACACAAAACACACAAAATGGCGGCTGACACTTCCTGATTTCGACCGATTCGAATCTTGACTGACATGAATCCACCAATCAGAATTACGCTCGCGCACGTTAAGGTGCGCGCACGGTGCGCGCACGGTGCGCGCTTATAGATATTTATGTGCTTTTAACTGCAATTTTCTCAGGAACTACTGAACAGATTGACAACATATATGCAAAAGGCACATGCCTGACCTGAGGACTACCCCTTTGCCAAATTTCAAGTAATTCTGTTCAGCCGTTCGGGCTGTACCTTCGACTAAAGGTCCTATGGGAAAATGCATGGGGAAAACGCGTTTTGGGACCCCCTTTTTTCTCCGCCCCCGCTTGACGAATCACCCCGAGACTTTCAGGGTAGGAGCTGAGCGGAGTGCCCCATTAGTTTTGAAAATTTCGCGAGGATTCGTCAACCGGTGCCAAAGTTATTCAAAATAGAATTTTCAGATTTCCTATAGAAACACGGTCCTAACTATAACTATCTACTGGCGACCGCCAGTAGATAATATATATATATATATATATATATATATAGTAATTCAAATGAATAGTTATTACATGTATGTACTGTAATGAACCCATACAACTGATAAAATGCCATCAAATGGTTCACATACTACATAGTCCACAATGCACCATTATCGGCTCACGTGGCGTTTTGGTATAAAATGACGAAATTGAAAAAAGACTTGTAAAACTACTGTGACCAAGATTTGTGTTCAGCTTGAAACACGTAGGCGGAGAGCAATGGAGTCAATAAACATCAACTGACTATACCGGAGCGAGTGCAGTGTTTCTTTTCAATTTGCTTCAAGATATATATATATATATATATATATATATATATATATATATATATATATATATATATATATATATATATATATATATATATATATATATTCACTTAAAAAACCATAGGTTTCACACATGTTATAGTTAGCTATACATTTCACTCGTAAAAAACCAATGAAATTCCACGTTATAGTTAGATCAGGTAACTATAACTTGCGCGCCCACAATAAACTGCTGATGACGTCACATAGTACATCACTCATGACATGGTCAGTGACATCACTCATGACATCAATGATGACATCTGAAATTACACATTGTGGATTGCGGTCGCGCAAGTTATAGTTACCTGATCTAACTATAACGTGGAATTTCATTGGTTTTTTACGAGTGAAATGTACAGCTAACTATAACATGTGTGAAACCTATGGTTTTTTAAGTGAATTTGCAAGGTTTTGTAAATGATAATTCCTAACTATAACGTGTGTGAAACCTATGGTTTTTTCAGTGAATTTGTACGTTTTTTTAAATGCTAAGTTATGTATTTTTTTTTTTTTTTTTTTTCTGTTTTTTCACTATGTGCACACCCTGCGCGCAGGGTGCACTTCGTGCACCGAGCGCCCATGTTGCGCTGTCCATGCCGTGCGCGCCTCGCCTTTTTTTACGCAGTAACATTTGTTTTTTTCTCCCTTGTGGGTCCTTTAATTTATTTAATAAATGTGATTGTTACTTCTTTCTTTCTTTTTTTTTTTTTTTTTGCCGTGCGCGTACGGTAAGCTTACCGTACGCGTACCCCGCGATTTTTAAAAAAAATTATTAAATTTATTTTTCGTACTTTTGGGTCCTTCTTGGACCCCCTGACAAACACTAGGGGGTCTGCAACTCTCTTCGTTGCCCCCGTTTCACGTTCCCCACCTTTGTTTCTCAGTGCGAGAGACAGAAAATGGCGGCCGACACTTCCTGATTTCGACCGATTCGAATGTTTACAGTCATGTAACCACCAATCAGAATTGAGCTCGTGCACGGCACCGTATGCGTACGGTAAGCTTACGGTAAGCGCACGGAGTGCGCTTACAGATATATATATTGATTTAAATGCTATTTTCTCAGGACCTACGGAACAGATTTACACCAGACCTACAAAAGGCACATCCTTGACCTGAGGACTACCTCTCTGCCAAATTTCAAGTAATTCTGTTCAGCCGTTCGGGCTGCAGCTGTGTCTAAAGGTCCTATGGAAAAATGCATGGGGAAAACACGTTTGGGACCCCCCTTTTTTCTCAGCCCCCGCTTGACGAATCCCCCCGAGACTTTCAGGGTAGGAGCGGAGAGTAGCGCCCCATTAGTTTTGAAAATTTCGCGAGGATTCGTCGACCGGCGCCAAAGTTATTCCAAATAGAATGTTGCGGATTTCCTATGGAAACACGGTCCTAACTATAACTATCTACTGGCGACCACCAGTAGATAATATATATATAAGAACAGATCGTATGCAATTGAATACCATTAAACCAACTCTGGGGGAGGAACTTGATTATATGAGAAGGAGTAGACGTGAAACATTAAGACCTCGCAGTCAACCGGCAAAAAACGACGAACAATATCCAGAAGGCAAAGGAGAAAAGCAAGGCAACGCCGCCTACAACAAGCATCCAAACAGGGGGAGAGGACGGCGAGGAACATGGAGGAACAGGCAGTAAATAATTCCCCTCCTACCTCATCAACAGCCAAAACTATAATCAATCTGGCAGATATCAACTTAACCCAGGCAGAAAAACAGTTACTATCCCTAGGGTTATCTTATTGTCCGCAATCTGATTTTGATTACCCGACGACTCGCGTGGATGTGTATAAATTCATTCGGAAGTTGAAACTTAAAAAATTCCATGAACTCAAATCCCGGTCCAGAACGGAAACCACAGATGTGACATTCGACACTAACGAAACTTGTGGACTCTTGGTCGCAGACTTGGAGACCCTTGAAAATCTGAGGGATTTGGCAAAGGAATCGAACATATCTGCGGGCACATCAAGCCAAAGTATTTCGGCTGAACACTACGAAATGGATCGATCATTGGAAACCGACACAAATTTAAAACCTACTACTCCTTTCAAAGTAAAGTCAAAATTCATGCCCATTATGTCTCGTGATTCCATTGACGTCTTTAATGAACAAGTCGTGGCTCAAATCAAGAAACTGAACATTGACATCAATAAGCAAAAAAGGAAAATGACCAACCATGAACGGCAATACAACAAACTTATGACAAAACTAAAAAAAGAAAATAAAATAGTTATCAGAAACTCCGATAAAGGGGGAAATATTGTACTTTGGCCTATGGATAAATATTTGGAAGAAGCCTATTTTCAGTTGAATGACGTGCAATGTTATCGCAGAAGTACAACGGCGAAATATAAGGCCATGATAAATCAACTTCATTCAAAGCTATTGGCCTGGAAAAGTGTGGGACTGCTATCCATGGATGAGTTTAAATATTTAAAGACAGAACACCCACAGACTCCATCCATGTATTTTATCCCTAAAGTCCATAAGAATATTCAGAAGCCCCCCGGAAGACCGATAATATCAGCTATCAATGGGCCACTCGAACATATGTCCCGCTATATTGACTTTTTTCTCCAAGACCATGTGAAGACACTAAAATCATTTGTGCAGGACACTGGGGATTTTATCAAGAAAATCGCTAACATCCAATGGCAGGAAGGGTATTTTCTTTTGGCCTTAGACGTATCCTCACTGTATACATGCATTAGGAATCAGGATGGGCTAAAAGCAGTTGATCATTTTTTGACAAACAGACCATTGCATTATGTACAACACAATAAGATGATAATGGATATGTTGGGGTTCTGCCTAGAGAATAATTTTTTCATGTTTAAACATCAAATGTTCCAGCAAATTCAAGGTGTAGCTATGGGGGCCAGCTTCTCCCCTAGCTACGCATGCCTGTTCATGGGCTGGTGGGAGGAGCTGGTCCTCATGAAAACATATGAGCAGACTTATAAAGAAAATATCGTATGCTGGTTACGTTATATAGATGATCTCTTTATTGTTTGGAAGGGAACCCAAGACATAGCAACTGAATTTGTTAAGTCATTAAATGACAACGATGTAAATTTGCAGTTTACATCTACTATAAGTAACAAAAACATAACTTTCCTAGATGTTCAAGTGAATATAACAAACAACTGTATGAACACTTCACTACATCGTAAGGAAACAGCAGGGAATACTCTGCTTCATGCTTCCAGCGCCCATCCCCCTCATCTAATACACAGCATTCCCTACGGGGAAATGCTTCGAATACAGAGAATTTGTAGTGAGAAAGAAGACTGCTACATTAAGCAACAGGAATGCAGACAGCGATTCCTCGATAGAGGATACACGAATACATCAATTAAAAATGCGATTGATAAAACTAACAGGCTTGCTAGATATGAGCTCACACAAAACGTGAAAGCAAGCAAGAAAGAGGAACAGACGCATACTGAACCCACTAGACTTATTCTAACTTATTCAAAGCAGGAGCAGCAAATAAGAACAATAATAAGAAGAAATTGGCCAATAGTTCACGATGACCCCATAATTGGTACACTATTGCCTAAACAGCCGGCCATTACATATAGAAGAGCGGCTACAATGGCCAATGTTCTAGTTAAGAAAAACCCTGAGGAAAGTGAGAAAGTGGGATGGTTGGTGGCAAGGAAGGGCTTTTTTAAATGTTCTGTATGCAAAGCATGTAACTATGCTTTAAATAGAACCACCTATCAGACAGCATTTAGTGGTGCGACAAGAGCGATCAGACAACATTTGACTTGTCGCACTGAGTTTGCAGTATATGTGTTACAGTGCACCTGCAACCTACTATATATAGGTAGCACGAAGTTACAAGTCCACAAGCGCATATTGCAGCACATTAGAGCCATCACCAACAGTGACACGAGCTACCCTGTAGCTAGACATTTCAAGGCGCATCATGAAAACAACTTAAAACATCTTCAATATTTTGTGATAGATGCGATACCCCCACTCGGCAGAGGGGGGGATCGGGAACAAAAACTCAGGCGCCTTGAAACACGCTATATTTTGGAGCTAGATACCAAATTTCCAGGGGGTCTGAATACTAGTGAGGATTTACACACATACCTTGACTAGAAAGTGCGCATTATTCAGATATTGGTGCTCTAGTTGCTTCTGCAGGTAATATTAAGAAATGAATATTAACTAGTGGGTAGGTGGTGACATCTGTTAGAATATGGAATTGTAGGTATGAACCATTGATTTTATACATCATGATTGTGTAGTAATTGGTAATTAATATTTAATATTTAATATTTAAACATTTAATATTTAATATTTATTGTATTTTATTTAATATTTAATATTTATATGAAAGATACTCTTTTTAAATACCTACATTTTATGTTCTGCATATTTTACCACCAGCACATGAATCTATGTCTCTCCTTTTTACCTCATTGATTTTAGAGTTTATGTCTTATTGTTGGTTGATTCATTTAAATCGGTACAAACAACAATGATGGATTGGCAATGCTGGTATTTTACCTATTATGCAAGGAGAAGGTGTGTTTTTTTAAACGGATCACATGTTTATATTTTGGAATTTATTTATTTATTATACTCTTATTTAATTATGTATATATTTGTATATTTCTAAATTCCACACATGTGTGATTTTGACTGCTCTTTGGCAAAGTATACCCAAACAGAGATCTGATGCATTTGGCAGTCATTTAATCTCCCGCATTACATACGTTGTCTGTCCATAATACCACACCGGTCTCAACTAGCAAACGCATGGCACATGAATATCTCCAGTCCATGATACATTCTATCAGAAGATCCAGCTCAGACATTGAATAGTCTGGGACATAAGTAAATAATCCTTGTTATCGTTATTACAATTAAAGACTGAGGGAGGTCATATAGTTTCACAGCCCCTCAGCACAAGTTTTTTAGCACTTTTTGCACATATTTGCACTTAAATTATTTCTTTTATACACCGGTTCCTTCACTAATATTTTTAAAATAATTATTACACGGGTTTATTTTAGTTTCACACAGGTCCCATGTAAAACAATCTAAGCAAACAATCGGAAAACATACAGTCACTAGGCATTTAAGCCATTATTTAATTGTTTGATATGACTCTATGAACACAAAGTTGTATGAGTTTATCAATAATTGACATGTCAAAAACGTATTCTTACAAAAGGTTTGTCAGTGATAGAAATTGTGAAACCTATAGGTCTGTCTTTTAAATTAGACATTGCAGTAACGTTTCAATGTTTTCCATGTTTACTCATCATGTGACCATGTAATTTCACTTTAAAAACGTATCCTCCCCGTGTAAGCGCTGTCATGTGATCAAGGCAGAGGAGCTGCCGAAACGCGTCATGGTGGAAGGTGTGCTTGTGCTTGCGAAATAAAACCTAATAAGCACCAAATTGGGTCCATTCTCGCTTTTTCCAGCAGTCCAGCAAGGAGAAGTGGAGCGAGCGTTCTGCTGATATATATATATACATACATATAATGCCAACAAAACCATGTGTTTTATTCTATAAAGTGCATGAAGTGGCAAAATCATAACCACAAATTATATGATCCTAGGACAGTATCCCAAAATTATTTATACTCGTCTATCCATGTATAGCTATATTGAAAATAGGATTCATCATCCCTATTTTTCATATATATAGAATAACCTATCCGAAAGATTGAAAAATTGATTTACCTAATCTCAAACAAATGTCCCAATAGAGATCATGGATAGTAATTCATCATGGAGAAATTACTGTATATCAAATATCAGGCAAGTGCCTAAAAAATGTACCAAAATCTTGGGCATGTGCCCCTATATGACCATTTGTGTATCATAATGAGTTGTGATGTGTATTCAGTATTCTTAAACAAATAAATTGCAAAAAAAAGCAACACATAAAATAAAATTATTAATCACATTAAAAGTTAATAGCAAAATATGGTTGATACTAGGTTATCGGAGAGAATTATACTCCAATGTGGGTTGCCAATTCCTCCTCCCTGCTCATGCCAAAAGGCATCCTGGTATGTAGATCAATTATGTAACATGATTCAGGGATGCATAGTTGTTTTTACCTATCACCTCCCCTTATCTGTTTTATTATGGGATCTACTCCAAAGAATTTGAGGAGTTTGTTGTCACTGTAGTGAGTGCTGTAGAAATATCTAGCTACAGGGTGACTGAAATCCAGATCTGTCAATTATCTGGACCTTAATGTCTATAGCTCGGAAGGTAAACTGTGTATGAGGCCATATAGAAAATCGACGGCTGGCAATTCTACCCTGCACTCCACTAGCAGCCATCCCAAGAAACATCTAAATAGCATCCCTTACGGTGAGCTGTTAAGATTGAAAAGAAATAATTTGAACGAATCAGAGTTTCAATTGGCTGCGGAAGCTAGTATGAGACGGTTTAGCTCAAGGGGATACAGCAACTCGGTCCTGACTCAAGCACTAAAAAGAGCTAATTCTCTGATAATATCAGACTTGTTGAAAAAACTTCCAAAGAAAATACCGATCCTATGAAAGTTGATGGGAAATTTAGGATGATTACTACATACTCTGAAAATGCTGGGCAGCTTAAAAGAATCCTGCTAAAGAATTGGCATACACTATTGTCCGATACAGTCATAGGGAGTGATTTACCCCCAATCCCCTAGTGACTTTTAGAAAAGCAAGATTGAGAACGTTGAATGGGTTTTTCCCTTGTGGGAAATGCAAGGCATGCAGCAAAAGCAAGAGAATTCTATCCTATAGTGTTCCAGGTTTGAGCAAACCAAAATACATTAAAGATATTTCTAACCTGTACAATACCATATACGGTATATTGCTTAAACTGCCTGTGTGGCCTAAAATATGTCAGTAGTAAGATTCACCCAACTAAGGTGCGAATATTAGAACACATGAGAGCAATAACTAATGGGGATGCCACATATCCTCTCGCAAGACACTTCAACAGAGTACACCAGAGCAATAGGGATCTTCGTACTTACTATTGTATTGATCATGTCTCAGTGAACCCTAGGGGAGGAGACAGAATTTTACGCATCCGACATCTAGAATCTCACTACATCATAGACTTACAGACTAAAACACCCTTGGGGATGAACAGTAGTGAAGAACTGGCAGTCCATTTAGGAGACCAAATCCTAGGACGTCTGCAGGTAGTCAGATAAATGTAGACTATTCTATTGTGCACTTTGATACTGTATCTACGTGGCTTGCAACTCATAATTTGGGTCTTTTTGCTGACCCTTCTGTTTCTTCTATTCCTTCTACCTCTAGATATTTCGCTCTTTTGCCTATATATTGTTCTTCTCTTTTTTCTTCTCTTCTTTTCTTCTCTCCTTCTCTTCTTTCTTACCTCTTTCCTCTCTCTGTCAACTCAGTCAGAAATTATTGAATTTTAGATAATATACATGTTCAGAATTATGCAACGATTGGCCACTTGATGGAGGAAATGAAGTATGCCAAAATCTGTAATGTAAGTAGATCTAGCTTGACAACTGCCCATATAAGGCGTGATGAGGTTAGGTGGTACTCACCATGTGTGATTTAGTATTGCTTGATAAAACTTTTCGTGCAAGGTGAGGTGACATTACCCATACAGGGTGAGATATTGAATGACTTAATGATATATTAGGCAAATATTGTAAATGTCAAAATATGTCCACGTACTCACGTGAAATATAAGATACATGTGAAATTCATGAAATGTATTAATGTGGTAAACTGTACGTTAATGTCATGCGATACTATCTGTACCTTTGTAAAAGTAGGGGCACTGGGGAACTGTATTTGTACAGTGTTAAAATGGCGGCAATATTTGTTTACACATTTGTGATGGCCATTCTGGTCCTTTGTTTGTGTTGCCTCCTTGAGATTGTATCGTGTATTTAAAAAATGGTGGCCAAAGTTTGTCCGACAAACAGCGATAAAGGCATCTGCCGAAATGCGTCTGAATGGTCGGAGTCCATGTAAATAAACTACAGAAAACTCACACCCGAGAGTGCTGTATTTCACTGTTGGGTATGATTAGCCTGGAAACGTGGGAGCTGAAGTATGCATGCGGGAGCACCCCTGTAACTAGAGCATCTGCCCTTGAATGCACCGTTCTGGTGACCCTGAAGCTGTAAAAAAAAAAAAAATATATATATATATATATATATACATATATAAACAATACCATGCTGTCAGATGGGCTAAGAATTCTGGGTTTGGCCTTCGCATACAGATACCTCATTAATCCGAGTTCAGTGTTCCACCGAGGAAGACAGGTAGGATTCCCTGCCTCGTGGCCCCCAACCTTCATGGGGTGGTGCCTTCCTCGGTGGAACACTGAACTCGGATTAATGAGGTATCTGTATGCCGAGGCCCATTGATGGCTTTTTACTGACTGCCAAACACAGCAACAATAAGGCGCACCCTTTCAGGGCAAAAGGACCATGACACACTACGTGACCCAGAACTCTTAGCCCATCTGAGGGCATGGCATTGTTTAAAGGAGGGTGTGTCTAGGGAAGCATGCCATTTCGTGCCTCTGTGGAAGTAGCATTTTAGACTGTGAAACTTGTAAGGCTACATCGAGTGCAGCTGTGGGCGCATTCGGCATATAAGACACTTCTTTGCCATTAAACGTTTTTGGACCTGTTCAGTGTGGAGTGCGTTTCTGCCTAGGGGCAACTTTGGAGCTTATATATATATATATATATATATATATATATATATATATATATATATATATATATATATCCAAGCAACATTTTTCTGATTCCGGAGCCCCCGACCCTTCAGGGTGGCCTCTGGCAATGGGCTCGGAACAGCCCATCAAAGCACCTTCATGCACAAAAACAAAAGAGGCCCAATACTGGAAATGTGGCTTTATTTCGAAATCCAGCAGCCCAGCATGCTTCCTTTTCCTAACGTTTCGGCATCAGTAGCCTTGGTCACAGGTGGAAGTCAAGCAAATTACTCGCTCGTGCGTGCTTTATAAGTACTTAATCACATGGCTGGGAGTGCAAAAGTACAAGTCCCACAGTGCATTGCGATTTCCTTCGAGTACAAAATCTGGAAGTCCTCGTATAGTTCACCATCATTCAATATTCTTATTTGGCAATGGCACTGTTAAATGTGGAATATTAATAAAAGCAAACAGTCAGGTGAGTATGAATTTCTCGCATAGTGCTGTCATTCTGTAGATGGCTTCGAAACAAACCTCATTCACCAGCACGATCATAGAGGGAAATAATCCATCTTGAATCCATTCCAACACGCGCCTTCACCGTACCATCATTTTATCGCTGTTACCACTAACACCACGGCGATTATTTATTTATTGATATGATCATGCTACCATGCCTAAAACGGCCAATCTGTGTGTTTGTTTGTCATATTATGTTTGTATGTACAGGAATGCTTTGAGAAGTAACTGCCTTCTCACACATAGGGCACCTTAGCGCGTGCCACACAAATTCCAATCCATACACATTAGAGAGTATAGATCGCACTTTTCACCTTTCTAGGTCCTGAGGAAAGCCAATTTATAGTAAAGGCCTGGCTGAAACATGTAGACCACCCACTGGATACAGGAGTCTCCTAAATACCACTCCACCTACATCTGTTGCCTTGTTTTTACTGCTGCCAGAGGCCCAAATATTAAAGCTAACCCCTTTGGGTAATGGGACCACTGGACAGTTTTTAAATTTCACTTTCACGTCACCTTCACTGCACACTCAGTAAATATACCAGCTGCGCTGTAATACAGGCATTGTAGCACACGAGGGACACACTCGGTGTCACCAGGTGTGCCCGATGATGAAGCATGCTACCAACTAGGTTGGTGGGTGAGGGCTTCATAAAAAAGAAAGAAGACCTTACTTTCTTTTTTCTTTAACAACACACAGCTTTGAGTTTCTCATCACGTCTTGACAGACTAGTTCTCATTGATTTAGCATATGACCTAGGGGATAAGGACTAGCTCTCTAATCCTCACTCTCCCATTGATATTATGATATACATCAGGGTGTGTCACATGCATTTACCAAGCAAGTATCCTTCTCCAAATTCACCCCCAGCCAGATGTGTATAGATTCTGCTGTGCCTGAAGATATAGGAGTCATGCGTGCTCCCTGGGAATTTCTAAACTATATCAGTTATGATGTGAGATGTATCATAAATGACCGGGATGTTGATCGAATTATATGATTTCCTGTTCTGATATATGTACTCAGTGGCAGAGTGGCGTCAGATTGCGATATGTGTCCCATCGATGCACCCTATGACATGTGGGAACTGGGCCATCTGATGAAAAATCCATTTTGGTCTTATGCAGTTCCATTTGCGTTGAGGGAAACCGGATATAATGGTGCATTCTTTGAAGCATGGCATCCAGGAAGGTGTTGAAGATGCGTGACAGGCAACTTTGTGAGACACCTCCAGCCACAGATATCTCCCCTTGGTAACTACCTGATGCAAGTAGGTGCAGGGAACAAAGGATCTGCACAAATGGTGGAATTGCATGCGCCCTGTGTGTCTGCTGCTCCAGAATGGGGTGCCGGTCATGTATGAGGTCTAGGATGGTAGTGGGGTGAAGCCTGTACCTGTCATGTATTTCTTCTTCTGTGAGTTGGAAAAGGGTGATGCGCACTCTGTATATGCGTTCCTGTTGCCTCCTCATCCTCTGTGCTGCTGTCTGAATCCGCATCTGCCTTGCAATAACATAGAGGGCCGCCATTGTGTTGAGACTGATGCATTCTGGGGCTGTTTATATGCGGTGCACCTGGTTACCACCTGCTTTGAGTTTGAGTTATTTGCGCTTGCCTTTACATTTCACATGGGTCTTTTGCGATCGCAAACGTAGAAATTCTGCAAATTTCTGTGTTTGCAATCGGTATTTTGCTTCCTACATCTGGCCCATTGTGTCCCCTATTTTCAGCACGCCATTCTCTCTGAGCCAGGGACTGAAGACGCCTGTTCATTGACTGCGTCTTTCCATGTAGTCATGCCGGCAGACTCTTCACATCCAGAGGTTGGGTGGTGGGTCACACCGATCTGATACCTCGGATAAAACCTCCACTACGTTCCAGCAAATGTCGTGACCTCTTAACGATAGGGTCCCTTGTGCGTGTCACTGGTAATACGCCTAACATCCAAAACAATTCTCCTCCGTTCCGAGCAGACTCAAGGGACACAGTGGGGCTTCAAAGTGACATTTATTCGAAGCCTAAATATATATATGTGTGTATGTATGTATATATATATATACGCACTGAAAAAACAGGTTTCAGGGACGTTATAGTTAGAAATTAGCATTTAAAAAACCTTAGAAATTCACTGAAAAAAACACAGGTTTCAGGGACGTTATAGTTAGTTGGACATTTCACTCGTACAAAACCAGAGAAATTCAACCGTTATAGTTAGTTAAGCTAACTATAACTCACGCCCCCGCAATGCACTGCTGATGACGTCACATATTACACCATTCATGAGATGGTCAGTGGCATCACTGAGGACATCTCAAATGAAATTAAATGAATTTCTCTGGTTTTGTACGAGTGAAATGTCCAACTAACTATATCGTCTCTGAAACCTGTGGTTTTTTAAGTGAATTTCTAAGGTTTTTTAAATGCTAATTTCTAACTATGCCTACAGAGGAAGGACAAGTGCAGAAAGAGGAAGAAAGGCACAGAAAAAAACAAAAGAAATGCAGAAAGAGGCAACAGAAGTCCAGAAAGACAAAGAAAGGTGCAGAAAAAAGCAAGAGATGTGCAAAAAGAACCACAGAGGAGCAGAAAGAGGCCTTGTTGCAAAGTCATCCTGTGCCCACAACTTTTTGCTGATGGGTACTGGTGGTAACTGACTCTGACTAACCAGGCCTAGAGCCAGTGCTATGCTAAAAGAAACTTAAAATACAGTGAAAACACCAACATACACTAGGGAACACTATGAGTTGGGGTACCCCTGTGATTGGCATGACCTCCTCTGTAAGGCCCTAGTACATAATAGGGCAGGGGGATTAAAACTACCTGTAAATCAGAGGTGCAGAAAGATGCTTCTTTTAGTAGTACTCACGTTTGCAGAGTGGTGGAGAAAAGGTGCTGGGCCTCCGACCAGCACTCAGGAGTTCTGCTACATAGGACTTAGAGGAGGTACCAAGAGGGCTTTTTGGCCCCCAAATTCCCTCAGGAGTAAATTGGACTTCATCCCCCATCCCGTAGTCTGCCAGGAGGCATGTTTGCAGAGTGATGGAGAAAGGGGGGCATGCCCTCCTTAGACGTCTTAGTAATCCCACTGTGTGGGACATACTGCAGGTAAGAAGAGGGGTAGTTGGCCCCCAAGGACAACCTTGGGGGCCAACTACCCCTCCTATTACCTCTAGTAAGTCCCACACAGCAGGATTGCTAAGTTCTCATAGCAGGCCACTCCCCCTTTGCCCACCACTCTGCAAACGTGCTCCCTTGCACACTCTTGGATGGGTATTAAAGTCCCCTTCGCTGCTAGGGGTCCTTTAGGGGCCAACTAGCCTACCTCTTACCTCCAGTAAGCCCCACACAGTGAGATTGCTGAGAGGTGGACAAAGGCCACACCCCCTTTCCCCACCACTCTGTAAACGCACCTCAGGACACAAGAGGACCTCATCGCCCCATCAGCAGTGCGCCAAGCAGCACATTTGCAGAGTGGTGTAAAAAGGGGCGTGGCCTCGCACCACCAGTCTGCAAACCAGCTGTGTGGCATTTAATGGAGGTACCTGATGGACTATTTGGCCCCCAGGGACCCTCAGTATTCATGGGGACTTAATTTCCCATCTTACAACACACCAGGGGGTGCGTTTGCAGAGTGGTGCAGCGAGGGGGTGGGACCTCCAGCGTGATGCCAGCTTTTTTTCTTTTAAGAAGGGGGCTGTATGGCCTCTTTTCTTTCAATATTTTTGCGGTCCTGGGGACAAAAAAAGGAAAAAAACGGGAAGGGGCCCACCTCTCAAGGCCAATTTCATGCCCGAGGCATGGGCACTTTTAAGTTTTTTTCTTTTACTTTTAATGGATGGGGGCCGTGTGGCTCCCATCCTGAGGCAATTATCTGCACCAGGGACCCCATTCCCCGGGGCATTGCCTCTTTTTTACATTTTTTTATTTGGGAGGGGGGCCAGTGGCCCCACTCCCAGGCCACTTCTGGCCCCGGGGAACCCATCCCCTGGGGCTTGGCCATTATATATTTATTAAATTTTAAAGGACGGGGCCACGCAGCCCCCCTCCCCAAGCCGATTTCAGCCCGGGTGACCCCAACCCCTGGGCCCGGCCATTTTTTTTTAAAGTAAAGGGAGGGGGCCCCCTCCCAGGCCACTTCTGGCCCCAGGGACCCCATCCCCAGGGCCGGCCCTAGCGTTGGGGACCGTGGGGTGAGCCCCAATACCCCCACGGTCATGCCGGCTCCCCGCCTCCTGCGGGAGCCATCAATGCTTTTGAGCAAGGGAAGCTACTGCCTTGCAGCTCCCCTTGCTCAAAAGCAATCCTGCACTCGCTTCGCAGAAAAGTAGTGTTTGCTATGGCAGGGCGGGAGCCGTACTCCCATCCTGCCATAGCAAACAGCAATGTCCCGGGGGTGGCGATCCCGGGACATTGCAGGAGCCGGCCCTGGGAGGTGGTGGTCCCCAGGGCCATCAAGGGCTCTGGGAGGGGGGGCGCACACACCCCTCCCTCTATTTGTAAAGCCCCAAGGAGGTGGTGGGCCCTGGGGCAGTGTGGGGGGAGCAGGAGCTCCCCTCACACCTATTTTTGATTAATTTAAGCCCCGGGGAGGTGGCGGTCCCTGGGGCTGTGGGGGGCCACGTGCCCTCCCACACATAATCAAATAAAGCCCTAGGGACGTGGTGGTCCCCTGAGCTTGGGGGGGTCTGGAGCCCCCCACATCCAATTAAAGAATCCCAGGGAAGTGGCAGTCCCTGGGGCTATGGGGGAACCGCATGCCACCTCCATATAATTAGCATAGCCCCGGGGAGGTAGCAGTCCCCGGGGCTGCGGGGGACCCCGCGGTACCACACTATTTCATTTTGGCATTGCCCCGGGAACCTGGCCCACCCGGGAGCTTATTAAAATGAAGCACGGGAGCCATTGCAGAGAGGTGATGTCATCAGTGATGTGACTCACCATGTCATGACTGATGTAATATGTGACGTCATCAGCAGTGCATTGTGGGGGCACGAGTTATAGTTGGCTGAACTAGCTATAATGGCTGAATTTCTCTGGTTTTGTACGAGTGAAATATCCAACTAACTATAACGTCCCTGAAACCTGTGTTTTTTTCAGTGAATTTCTAAGGTTTTTTAAATGCTAATTTTTAACTATAACGTCCCTGAAACCTTTGGTTTTTTCAGTGAATTTCAAAGGTTTTTTTCAATGCTAATTTCTTAATATAACGTCCCTGAAACCTATGTTTTTTTCAGTGAATGTCAAAGGTTTTTTAAATGCTAATTTCTAACTATAACATCACTGAAACCTATGGTTTTTTCAGTGAATTTCAAAGGTTTTTTAATGCTAACATCTAACTATGCCTACAAGGGTAGGACATGTGAAGAAAGAGGAAGAAAAGCACAGAAAGAAGCAAGACAAATGCAGAAAGAGGCAATGGAAGTCCAGAAAGACGAAGGAAAGTGCAGGAAGAAGCAAGAGATGTGCAGAAAGAACCAACAGAGGAGCAGAAAGTCCTCCTGTGGCACCAACTTTTTGCTGACCAGTACTGGTGGTAACTGACTAACCCGGCCTAGAACCAGTGCTATGCTAAAAGACACTTTGAATACAGTGAAAACACCTACATACACTAGGGTACACTATGCGTTGGGGTACCCCTGTGATTAGCATGACCTCCTCTGCATTTGCCATAAGTTAGTGTCTGGGTCATTGCATGAGTACTTGGGTACTGACTGGATGATAAGAGTACTGCAAGGAGAGTGCATGGTGAATTTATAGGTGCTTGGGTTTTGGTGGAGTGATTAGATAAGTACATGGTGCTGGCTGGGTGATTGGAGGAGTGCATGGGTAGTGACAAGGAGATGGCTGGACTGCATCAGTAGTGCTCAGGGGATTGTAGCAGTGCATGTGATGGTGCTTTGGTCATTGCATGTGTACATGGGTAATGGCTGGATGATAAGTGTGCTGCAAGGACAGTGCATGGTGATTTTATATCTGCTTGTGTTTTGGCGCAGTGATTAGATAAGGACATGGAACTGGCTGGGTGATTGGAGGAGTGCATGGGCAGTGACAAGGAGATGGTTGGACTGCATCAGTAGTGCTCAGGGGATTGTAGCAGTGCATGTGTTAGTGCCTGGGTCATTGCATGAGTACATGGGTAGTGACTGGATGTTTAGAGTACTACAAGGAGAGTGCATGGTGAATTTATAAGTGTTTGTGTTTTGGTGCAGTGATTAGATTAGGACATGGAACTGGCTGGGTGATTGGAGAAGTGCATGGGTAGTGACAAGGAGATGGCTGGACTGCATCAGTAGTGCTCAGGGGATTGTAGTAGTGCATGTGTTTGTGTATGGGTCATTGCATGAGTACACGGGTAGTGACTGGATGATTAGAGTACTGCAAGGAGAGTGCATGGTGAATGTATAAGTGCTTGTGTTTTGGTGGAGTGATTGGATAAGGACATGGAATTGGCTGGGTGATTGAAGGAGTGCATGGGTAGTTACAAGGAGATGGCTGGACTGCATCAGTAGTGCTCAGGGGATTATAGCAGTGCATGTGTTAGTACCTGGGTCATTGCATGAGTGCATGGGTTGTGACTGGATGATTAGAGTGCTGCAAGGAGAGTGCATGGTGAATTTATAAGTGCTTGGGTTTGGGCGAAGTGATTGGATAAGTACACACATGTCACATTAGGCCCGCCCCTCCCTTCACCACTGTGCAAACGCGCCCCCTGGTGGGTTTTAAGTTGGGGGATTAATTCCCCTTGAATCCTGAGGGTCCTTTGGGTCCAACTAGCCCACCAGGTACCTCCAGTAAGCGCCACAGAGCTGCGTTGCAGAGAGTTGGTCTAAGGCCACGCCCCTTTTTACACCGCTCTGCAACGCAGCTCATTGGCACTTACTGGAGGTACCTGGTGGGCTAGTTGGACCCAAGGGACCCTCTACAATGCAACTCTGTGGCGCTTACTGGAGGTACCTGGTGGGCTGGTTAATCCCCTAACTTAAAACACGCCACAGAACCTGTTAGCACACATATCACATCAGGCACCGCCCCTCCCTTCACCACTGTGCAAACAGGATTAAGTCCCCTTGAATCCTGACTTTCCCTGGGGTCCAACTAGCCCACCAGGTACCTTCAGTAAGCTCCACAGAGCTGCGATGCAGAGAGGTGTAAAAAGGTGCGTGGCTTTGCTCCACCTCTCTGCAAGGCAGCCCTGAGGCGCTTACTGGAGGTACCTGGTGAGCTAGTTGGCCCCAGGGACCCTCAGGATTTAAGGGGAATTAATTCCCCAACTTAAAACGCCCCACGGGGCGTGTTTGCAGAATGTTGCTAGGAGGGGGCAGGGCCTCCGGCGCGTTGCCGGCTTTAAAAAAAACTTGTTTTAGAATGGGGGCTGTGTGGCCCCCCTTCCTTTCCTATTTTATGGGCCCTGGGGACCCCATCCCCCAGGGCTTGACCCCTATTTTGTTAATATAAAAAAACGGAAGGGGGGCCGTGCGGCCCCCCTCCCAAGGCCATTTTCGGCCCCAGGGACCCCATCCCCTGGGGCATGGCCAGTGTTTTTATTTTTTAGATATTTGGAGGGGGGCTGCGTGGCCCCCTCCTACAGGCCATTGATAGCCCCGGGGACCCCATCCCCCGGGGCAGGCCTTTTCATTTTTATTATTCTTTCTTTTTTTATTATCAGGTAGGGGGACCGCATGGCCCCCCTCCTGGTCCACTTCTGGGCCCGGGGACCCCATCCTCCAGGGCCTGCCCACTTTGTTGGGGACCGTGGGGGGGATGCCCATTTAACCCATGGTCTCGCCGGCTCCCTGCCTCCTGCGGGAGCCTGCATTGCTTTTCCACATGGGGAGCTGCTAACATGCAGCTTCCCTTGTGGAAAAGCAATTCTGCTTTGGCTTTTGGAAAAGAGAGCAGGTTTCCCTGCTCTCGCTTCCAAAAAACAAAGGGTGGGAGCCGCATTTATTTTTATCATTACACTTTATTTGCACTTTAAAGAAAAATACTGCTACTGGATGATGTCTTCAGTGATGTCATCAGTGATGTAATTTGAGATGTCATCAGTGATGTCATTAGTGATGTCACTGACAATATCATGAATGATGTAATATGTGACGTCATCAGCAGTGCACTGCGGGTGCGCGAGTTATAGTTATCTGAACTAACTATAAAGGGGGAATTTCTATGGTTTTGTACAAGTGAAATGTCCAACCAACTATAACGTCCCTGAAACCTATGGTTTTTTCAGTGAATTTCTAAGGTTTTTTAAATGCTAATTTTGAACTATAACGTGCCTGAAAACGATTTTTTTCTTCAGTGAATTTCAAAGGTTTTTTAAATGCTAATTTCTAATTTTAATGGTCATTAAACCTTTACTTTTTTCTGTGATTTTAAATTATCATCCCATTCTCAACCTGGTGAAAACTGCCGATATCTCCAGTTTTCCAGCGATAGCTTCCGCTAAAAAAATCGCCACAAATGAGAGCGACAACTAGCGCTAACGATATGCAGAGTAGGCATTCCCGTGCAAATATAACTCGAAAACACCACTTCCCGATATTTTCAACAACCAGCTAAATCTGCGATACCATCCAAAAACAGGCTAAAAGCCACGTTAGCAGTAAGAATTTAACACCTGTCTTTTACTGGTGTAAAGCAGGACGACTACCTACAGTATGAAAGGGAGCCCAGCCCAGAGCCACATCTGAAGACCAACCCATGTCACATAGCTACTGATCATACAGCTCCGACACCCAAGAAGGCCACAACACCCACCACCCCAGGACCTCCCCACTGGACCATCCCCCCCACTACCACGGAGGCAGCGCAGAACAGGACAGCGGACCTTCCCAAAACAGCATGGCCCCTCAGCCACACAATAACTGAATGTTGGGAGATGTGGCTACCAAGTATGTGTGAAGGACGCAAGTCACCCATTAATAACAATGCACACAATGCCAAGTTTAGTGGTAATGTGCTAGACAGACCTCACTATGCAGAGCACAGAGCTCTCCATGTGTATATATACTGCTGGTGTTTGTATTGTTGTGGATAGTGGACGCAACCATGTTACCTTAGGCAGTGGGAAAGATCACAGTCATGTAACTGTGTTGTCCCCTCCTGTAAGCGGAAGAGTAAGCGGAGTGGGCCGGGACTCTGGGTGTGGTTCACTTCTGGGAAGGCCAACATGTCTGCCACAGCAGCAGCCCTCACCCTGCCACGAGGCTGCTGCAGTGACCGCCGTCCTCCTCGATAAAGGCCCCCTGTAACCAAGCGGCACAGCACCACAGAGTCATGTCTGTACAGACTTCTGCCTTCGATGTACACTGCGGACAGAAGGGCTCACAATTCAGATCGAGTCGCAATTCCAGATGATGCAGTCCAGTAGGCAAGAGACATTGCTCCCAGTGCGGCCTGGCTGGACCAAGCATAATCGCAGACTGTGCACACACTGAGTGCTTCAGGTGCCACTAACTCAGTGCAGCACAAGTCATCTCCATGTAGCCTTATCAAGGCAGAATTCATTAGGCAAAAGACATTGCTACTAGAGCAGCCCGCCCGGACCACACATCATCGCAGGCTGCGCACACGCTGAATGCTTCTGATGCCACTAACTCAGTGCACCACAAGTCACCGCCACGTGGCCTTACTGAGGCAGAATTAATTAGACAAAAGACATTTCTCCCAGGGTGGCCCGCCCGGACCACGCATCATCGCAGGCTGTGCACATGCTGAGTGCTTCAGTTGCCACTAACTCAGTGCACCACAAGTCATCGCCAAGTAGCCTTATTAAGGCAGAATTCATTATGCAAAAGACATTGCTACCAGTGTGGCCCGTCCTGACCATGCATCATTGCTGACTGCGCACACGCTGAATGCTTCAGGTGCCACTAAATCTGTGCAGCTCAAGTCAACGCCAAGTGGCTGTCAGTCCTTGCTGACCGCTGCATCTGGCCTATACTGTGGTTAGCAGGGCTGACAATTCATATAGAGTCGCGATTGCAGATGAAGCAGTCCAGTAGGCAACAGACATTGCATCCAGTGCGGCCCACCCGGACCACCATCATCGCTGGCTACGCACACGCTGAGTGCTTCAGGTACCACTAAGTCTGTGCTGCTCAAGCCAACGCCACGTGGCTGTGGGCCCTTCCTGACCGCTGCCTCCAGCCTACATTGCGGTCAGCAGGGCTCACAATTCAAAATCAGTATCGATGCAAATTGTGTACAAGACTATAATTAGTTAAGAAGACCAAATGCTCCCAATCTGTGCAGCTAAAGCCAATGCCACATGGCTGTGGGCCTTTACTGACCGCTGCCTCCGGCCTCCACTGTGGTCAGCAGGGCCCACAATTCAAATTCAGTCTTGATTCATTCATTTCAGAGTCTAGTAGTCCCTAAAACCTAGATATTTCGACAATATAGTCCATTCATATTTCATCTTTTCTTCCATAAACCCACACAGAGGTAAGCAGAGATCAGAATTTACATTGAGACATGATTTATTCATTGCAGACAGAATTGTACTCTATGTCCTCGGATTTTTTCAAGACAAAGAGACAAAAAGCATTCTTTTTGCAGTTGATGCATTCCAGTAGGCAACAGACATTGCTACCAGTGCGGCCCTCCTGGACCATGCATCATCGCTACCTGTGCACACGTGGAATGCTTCTGATGCCCCTACCTCAGTGCACCACAACTCATGGACCCTTTATGATAGAATCTTTTGTGTATGATTTCAGATCTGCTGCCCCTACCTCAGTGTACCACAAGTCATGAACCCTTTACAATAGAATCTTTTGTGTATTATTTCACATCTGGTGCCCTTACCTTAGTGCAGCACAAGTCATGGACACTTTATGATTGAATCTCTGTGTGTGATCAGATGATTACTGTTGTACTTGCTGCCAGCCCCACCCATTCTCTAAGAGCTGGCTTACACTCACCCCACACGCATTCAGCACAGACGTCACTGGACATGTGACCCTGGTAATAAAAAGGGGCCGGGCGCACGTGCCCTCACCCAGTTCTACTATCTATCTAAGTGTGTCTGTGTGTTCATTATGTATGCATGATGCTGCCCCTGGGCCCTACCACATTAAATTCTGCTGTGGACAGCGCTCGCAACCATGTTACCTCTGGCAGTGGGGAAAACTTTGGTTATGTAACTTTGTCTCGCTCATTGTATAAGTACATAGGTAGAGACTGGATCATTAGAGTACTGCGCGGAGAGTATATAGTGAATTTATAAGTGCTTCGGAATTGGCGGAGTGATTGTATAAGTCCATATGTTGGCAGAGCCTAACCCCTGAGCACGAGCTTGGCTCTAATTGGCTGCCCTCAATGTGCCAAAAACAGAAATTTGAGCTTTGCATGGCCCTGTATTGCTACAGCTGCAACACTCCACTGAATGTGCAATAAACATTCATCTCCACACAGAAATGTCCTTTGCACGCTCTTTCATGTGTGGAAGTATGGATGAATGTAGGTTCAGTAATTACCCCTACCTTCCAAATTGGCCATGTTTTGGGACTTGGGTCACAGAGTGACACATTGGCGCTTGCGGCCTGGGTGGCGGCAGCACTACAACAGGGACACTCGCATCAGTTGATTCCTCATACAGCCCAGGACGGAACCACACCCAGACCTCCGGAGTCATTGTTCACAACCTCACGGAGGACTGGCATACGCCAGGCCAGCACACTCCGCTTACGCATACAGGGAGGGACAAGAACGCTACATAGCCCAGATTTTCATTGTAGTGATCTGTTGCTCACAGGTCTAGTTGTCAGTACACCACAGCCACTCCCTGATGGCTGGTTTACACCCACACCACACCCATCAAGCACAGGCATCACAGAACACGTGACCCTGCCAATAAAAATGACCAGGCACACGTGCTCCATGCCATTTCCATTTCAGACTGGATGGTGACTTTCGGTGCACTGAGGTAGGGGCACTGTAAGTGCTGAGCAGGTGTGCAGCCTGCGATGATGCCCCGTCCCGGCGGTCTGGACAAGTCAGGTTTTGTGTGCCCTGCTGGACCGCAGTGTAGGCCTGAGCCATCGAACAGCGGGGGCCTACCACCACGTGGTGTGGCCTCACTGGTCATAGAGTTAGTGGCACCACAAGGGATGAGTGGGTGTGCAACCTGCGATGATGGCGGGTGCACTATGTCCTCTGCCATGGTAAAATCAAGACACAGCACCAACTGTGAGACCTGGTGGCCTACAGAGCAGGGCTGCATGATGTGGAGGGTGCCCTGTTCACGGGCCCAGGGCTTGGGGTTTGCAGCGGCATGTGGTGGGCCCTCTTTTCTACACACAGGTGGTGGAAGGTGAACAGTGAGGCCTGGGTGTGCAACGGCGGTCAGACACCTCTGGGCAGTGGGAGTGGATGGTGTGCAGCAACCTGGGAGCGCAGGGGCGGGCAGTCACCTCTGGGTGGTGGGAGTGGATTGGGTGCAACAGCCTGGTGGTGCTGGGGTGGGCAGTCACCTCTGGGCAGTGGGAGTGGATGGTGTGCTGCAACCTGGGTGTGCACAGACACCTCTGGGTGGCAGGAGTGGATGGGGTGCAGCAGCCTGACTGCACAGGGCCAGGCAGACACCTCTGAGCAGCAGGAGTGGATTGGGTGCAGCAGCCTGGATGCACAGGGGCAGGACAGTGATGAAGGTGTGTGCAGTTGTATGTACTCTGCCATTACCGATTCTATACTATGTTTCAGATGAGTGAGTTTGAGGGCTGCAGTATGTACCGGCACGTGGTTGGAGACACACCAGTGGCGGAAAGGTGAGCTGTGAGGGTTTTGTCTGTAGTGTCGGCACTCACTCTACCTCTCCATCTCTTCCTTTCTCTCACACTCTTTCTCTCTTTCCCTCTCTCTTCATCTCTCTCTCACTCCTTCTTCCTCTCTCTCACACTGTTTCTCTCTTTCTCTCTCTTCCTCTCTCTCTCACTCTTTCTCTTCCTTTCTCTCTTCCTCTCTCTGTCTTTCTCTCTGTCTTCCTCTCTCACTCTTTCTCTCACTCTTCCTCTCTCTCACTCTTCCTCTCTCTCACTCTTTCACTCTTCCTGTCTCTCTCTCTCTCTCCTTTGATGGGCGCATGACGCACAATCTTATCTTGCTTTTTGTCTTGCAGGCTGTGATTCACAGATTGTCGACCCCCCTCCCCGACACGGGCCTCCCGCCATGTGGCATTGACTTGAGTTCCACTGAGTTAGTGCAATCAGAGCTGAGCGGGTGTGCAGCCTGCGATGATGCGTGGTCTTGATACACCATCCTGGCAATCAAGACCTGATCTGAATTGTGAGCTCGGCTGGACTGCGTGTACGCCATGACTGAGGAGGTTGCTTCGGCATATGGTGGGCCCTCTTGGACACCCGCTGGTGGCGGAAGATGAGCAGAGAGACTTGTTTGCGCAGCGGCAGGCAGTCACCTCTGAACGGTGGGAGTGGACAGTATGCAGCAGCCTGGGTGTGCAGGAGCGGGCAGACACCTCTAGGTAGTGGGAGTGGATGGGGTGCAGCAGCCTGGGTGCGCAGGAGCGGACAGACACCTCTGACCAGTGGGAGTGGATGGGGTGCAGCAGCCTGGGTGCGCAGGGGCGGGCAGACACCTCTGGGTGGTGGGAGTGGATGGGATTCAGCAGCCTGGGTGCACAGGGGCGGGACTTCTAGTTAGGCGTGTGCAGTTGTATGTACTCTGCCATTACTGATTCTATACTATGTTTCAGATGAGTGAGCTTGAGGGCTGCACTATGTGCCAGTACGTGGTTGGAGACACACCGGTGGTGGAAAGGTAAGCTGTGAGGGTTTTGTCCGCAGTGTCGGCACTCCCTCTCCCTCTCCATCTCTTCCTTTCTCGCACACTCATTTTCTTTGTCTCTCGCTCTTCATCTCTCTCTCTCCTTCTTCCTCTCTCTCACACTGTTTCTCTCTTTCTCTCTCTTCCTCTCTCTCTCACTCTTTTTCTCTCTTCCTTTCTCTCTCACTCTCTCTGTCTTTCTCTCTGTCTTCCTCTCTCACTCTTTCTCTCTTTCTCTCTTCCTCTCTCTCCTTTGATGGGCATATGACGCAAAATCTTACCTTGCTTTTTCTCTTGCAGGCTGTGATTCACAGATTGTCGACCCCCCCTACACGGGCCTTCCGCCACGTGGCGATGACTTGAGTTCCACCAAGGTAGTGCCACCAGAGCTGAGTGGGTGTGCAGCCTGCGATGATGCGTGGCCTTGATCCACCATCCTGGCAATCAAGACCCGATCTGAATTGTGAGCTCGGCTGGACTGCGTGTACACCATGACTGAGGAGGTTGCTTCGGCATGTGGTGGGCCCTCTTGGACACACGCCGGTTGCGAAAGGGGAGCAGAGAGGCTTGTTTGCGCAGCGGCGGGCAGTCACCTCTGAGCGGTGGGAGTGTATAGTATGCAGCAGCCTGGGTGCGCAGGAGTGGGCAGACACCTCTGGGCAGTGGGAGTGGCTGGGGTGCAGCAGCCTGGTGCGCAGAAGCTGACAGACACCTCTGGCCAGTGGGAATGGATGGGGTGCAGCAGCCTGGGTGCCATGGGGCGGGCAGACACCTCTGGGCAGCGGGAGTGGATGGGATACAGCAGCCTGGGTACGCAGGGGCAGGGCAGACATTTAGGCGTGTGCAGTTGTATGTACTGTGCCATTACTGATTCTATACTATGTTTCAGATGAGTGAGCTTGAGGACTGCACTATGTGCCGGTATGTGGTTGGAGACACACCGGTGGCGGAAAGGTGAGCTGTAAGGGTTTTGTCCACAGTGTCAGCACTCTCTCCCTCTTCATCTCTTCCTTTCTCTACCTCACACTCTTTCTCTCTCTCTTCCTCTCTCTCTCACTCTCTCTCTCTTTCCTCTCTCTCATACTTTTTCTCTCTTTCTCTCTCTTCCTCTCTCTCTCTGTTTCTCTCTTTCTCTCTCTCTTCCTCTCTCTCACACTGTTTCTCTCTTTCTCTCTTCCTCTCTCGCGCACTTTCTTTCTTTCTCTCTCTCTTCCTCTCTCTCACTCTTTCTCTCTTTCTCTCTCTATCTCTCCTTTGATAGGCACATGATGCACAATCTTATCTTGCTTTTTGTCTTACAGGCTGTGATTCATAGATTGTCGAGGGATGACACGCCATGGTTGTACCTACTTTTATTTTGTTGTTTTGTTTAAATGAAATGTTTTATATGTAAATCCATAGATGACTGAGATTCTCATTTGTCCAACCTCACATGCATCACCCGATTTGTTACATTCCAGATTTCGGAAGGTTGCTGTCACATTTGTTTGTCGGGGGATCAGGGGGATGGCGGACAACGGGCTGGTGGCGGGGGGGTGTCGGGGCACTGTTGGGTGTCCGAGCTGTAAGATTATTGGCTCCATTGTATTTGTTGTTGTTCAGGTGTGGCTGTAGGCTGGGCTCCTTTCATGTTGCAGGTTGTCGTCCGACTTTTCACCAGGTCAGAGCACATCTAAACTTCCTGGTGCTAATGCACCTTATCGCCTGTTTTGTACTTTCTTCGCCGATCTTGCTGGTGGTTGAGAAAGTTGCAAAGTGGTGTGTTCGCTGCTTTTTGCATGGGAACACCTACTCTGCGTCTCATTAGCAATATTTGCCGGGGTCATACGTGACAATGCGTCTTGAGGCTGCTATCACTGGTAAACTGGTAATATGGGCTGTTTGCACCAGCCTGTGAATGGTTTGCTAAATTTATCACCATTCTGGTTGTGATAAAGTGCTGTTAACTCGGTGATGTGTCCTTGAGAATATGCTTCTCGGTGTTTTAAAGACCTGAGAAATACTCGAGTGCTGTGCTGAGAGCCGCGAACCCAGCGAGTTCACACAAGGGGGCCGCGCTGAGAGCCGCGCACTCTTCACATTCACACTAGGGGACTGCTCTAGGGTCCCGACTCCAAAATTTTGAAAAATAAAAAGCGTTTCATTAATTTATATTCGCCTCGGGGACTCCATCCCCCAAGGAATGCCCACATCTACATCGTTTTTATTTTTCTTTCCAAGGGGAGGGGGGCCGGGCGGCCCCCCTCCCAGGCCACTTCTGGCCCCAAGGACCGACCTGGCCTCTCTGTTGGTGACCGTAGGGGGAGCCCTAATGCCCCCACGGTCCTGCCGGTTCCCCACCTCCTGCGGGAAATGGGACCTGCTAACATACAGATCCCCTTGCCCAAAAGCAATCCTGCTTTGCTTCATTGAACCGAGAGCAGGTTTTCCTCCTCTCGCTTCAACGAAGCAACCAGGGTTTGCTATGACAGTGTGCAAGACATGCTTCCACCCTCTCATACCAAACAACAATGTCATGGGGGTGAGCTCCCCGGGACAATGCAAGAGCCGGCCCTGGGGAGTGGCAGTCCCCAGGGCCATCAACGACTCCAGCAGGGGAGCCGTGCAGCCCCCTCCCTCTATTTTCAAAACCCCGGAGAGGTGGTGTTCCCCGGGGTTTCAGGGAGCCCGCAAATCCCCCCCTGCATATTTAATTAAAGCACCGGGGAGTGGCGATCCCCGGAGCTTGGGGGGGCCTCGGATGCCCCCCAAAAATGACAAAAAAAGCCCCGGGGAGGTGGCGGTCCCCAGGACTGCGGGAGGGCCATGTGCTCTCCCGCTCCTAATTTACAGAGCCCCAGGGAGGTGGCAGTCCCTGGGGCGACAGAGGCCCCGCAGGCCCCCGCAATATAATTATCGGATTGCCCTCGGAACCTGGCCCACTCGGGAGCTCATTTAAATGAAGTGGGGCAGTCCCCGCTTCATTTTGTTTTGTCCGGATTTGCACACCCAACGCGCATTCTGACGTTTTTTTTTTTTTAAATAAAAAATTGTTTTTGGTCCTGGGGGTCCTTGTGGGACCCCCTGAGCAGAACTAGGTGGGTCAGGGTGTTTCTACCCTGCCCCCTTTTCTTCTCTTTTAATCTTTTTTCGACGGTTTTCTTGTGACTCGGTTCTACCGAGTCACAAGATGGCTGCCAATACTTCATGGTGTGGAGTGTTGGCAGCCAATCACAGTGATACGCGTGGTCGGGAGGGTGCAAGAACCCACCGCTGCCCCAGATATCGAAACTTTTATTTTTTTAATTTCTCAGCAACTACTGAAATGATTTACACCATTTTAAAAAAAAGTCGCTTTATGAATCAAGCACTACCTTTTGTCAAATTTGGTGTAATTCCGTTCAGCAGTTCGGGCTGTAGCCTTGGCTAAAGTTTCCTATGGGAAATTGATTTTTTGACTCTTATTTTTTTTATTTCTCAGCAACTACTGAACGGATTTACACCATTTAAAAAAAAGGTTGCTTTGTGAACCAAGAGCTACCTTTCTACCAAATTTGGTGTAATTCCATTCAGCAGTTCGGGCTGTAGCGTGTCTCAAAATTTCCTATGGAAATGAACACACGAAAAATGTGTTTTGGGACCCCCCTTTTTTGTCAGCCCCTGCTTGATGAATCACCCCCAATCTTTCAGGATAGGAGCTGACCGGATAGACTTTTTTTTTTAAAGAATTTCACGAAGATGCCAAAGTTATTAGCAAATCAAAAAATGCTTTTCCAATGGAAAGTAGTTTCTAACTATAACTACCTACTTGCAACCGCCAGTAGGTAATATATATATATATATATATATATTACCTACTGGCGGTCGCCAGTAGGTAGTTATAGTTAGGACCCCTTTTCCATAGGAAAACCTCAACATTCTATTTTGAATAACTTTGGCGCCGGTCGATGAATCCTCGCGAATTTCTCAAAATAGGTGGGGCGCTACGCTCCGCTCCTACCCTTAAAGTCTCGGGGGGATTCGTCAAGCAGGGGCTGAGATAAAAGGGGGGTCCCAAAACACGTTTTTCCCATGCATTTTTCCATAGGACCTTTAGAACGAGCTACAGCCCGAACAGCTGAACAGAATTACTAGAAATTTGGCAGAGAGGTAGTCCCTAGGTCAAGGAAGTGCCTTTTGTAGGTTTGGTGTAAATCTGTTCAGTAGATTCTGAGAAAATAGCCTTTAAATCAATATATATATCTGAGCCCGCTTACGGTACGCTTACCGTACGCTTACCGTAAGCGTACGGTGGCGTGCGCGAGCGCGATTCTGATTGGCTCTTAGATCTTAGTAAACATTCGAATCGGCCGAAACCAGGAAGCGGCGTCCGCCATTTTGTCTCTCGCATTGAGAGTTATTTCTCAAACTTGATGCCCAAAAACATGTTACGGGGCATTTTTGACAACTCCCTCCCACACAGTCATGTTGAGGGAGTCCCCAAACATCCCCCAAGAGCAAAAACGGTTTTATTTTTTTTTCGGCAATTTCGCCGAGTACGCTTACCGTACGCTTACCGTAAGCGTACGGTAAAAAAAAAAAAAAAAAAAAAACACTATCCACACTTACCCCACCCCCTGTGCTTTTGGTGGCCGGAGGCCACCAAATGTACAGGGCTTATTAATAGGTAAAAAAAAAAAAATTTTGGCAACATGAAATTATAAAATCGAAATAAAAAAAACACTATCCACATTGACCCCACCCCCTGTGCTTTTGGTGGCCGAAGGCCACCAAATGTACAGGGCTTATTAAAGTTGATAAAAACCATGCACGGAACGAACTGCGTTAAGTGGGCGCGCACGCCTCGAATGGCGTAAAGTAACTTAGCATTTAAAAAACCGTACAAATTCACTGAAAAAACCATAGGTTTCACACACGTTATAGTTAGGAATTAGCATTTAAAAAACCTTGCAAATTCACTGAAAAAACCATAGGTTTCACACATGTTATAGTTAGCGGAAATTTTACTGATAAAAAACCAGTGAAATTGCCCCGTTATAGTTAGTGCTGGCAACTATAACTCACGCGACCGCAATCTTCTGCTGATGACATATGTGTCTTTATGAAAAAAAAATATTTGTAATATATGTATAGCTAAAAATGTATGGAAGAAGACATGGGCAAATAAGTGTCTAAATACAGTATTAGCATCAGCAGAGGATTGCGGTCGCGTGAGTTATAGTTGCCAGCACTAACTATAACGGGGCACAGTAAAATTTCCGCTAACTATAACATGTGTGAAACCTATGGTTTTTTCAGTGAATATATATATATATATATATATATATATATATTACCTACTGGCGGTCGCCAGTAGGTAGTTATAGTTAGGACCCTGTTTCCATAGGAAATCCGCAACATTCTATTTGGAATAACTTTGGCGCCGGTCGACGAATCCTCGCGAAATTTTCAAAACTAATGGGGCGCTACGCTCCGCTCCTACCCTGAAAGTCTCGGGGGGATTCGTCAAGCAGGGGCTGAGAAAAAAGGGTGGTCCCAAAACGCGTTTTCCCCATGCATTTTTACATAGGACCTTTAGACACAGCTACAGCCCGAACGGCTGAACAGAATTACTTGTAATTTGGCAGAGAGGTAGTCCTCAGGTCAAGGAAGTGCCTTTGGTGTAAATCTGTTAAGTAGTTCCTGAGAAAATAGCGTTTAAATCAATATATATATCTGTAAGCGCGCTCCGGGCGCGCACCGTAAGCTTACCATACGCGTACGGTGCCGTGCGCGAGCGCGATTCTGATTGGCTGTTAGATCTTAGTAAACATTCGAATCGGTCGAAACCAGGAAGTGTCGGCCGCCATTTTCTCTCTCGCACTCGGAGGGGTGGAGGAAAAACAAATTTGGATATCATAAAAAGGGGGCAGGCTAGACAGCTCCTAACCACCCAGCCCTGGTTATGGTTTGCCAGAAGGCCCTCCAAGGCCAAAAAATAAAAAGAATTTTTTTTAAAAAAACGCCGATTACGCTTACCGTACGCGTACGGTAAAAAATTAAATAAAAAAAAACAAAATCCACATTTCCCCCCCCGTGTGCAAAAGGTGCCCGCAGGGCACCTTTTGTGCGTGGCATAACATTCAGTCATTGAACATTTAATAGAAAACCTTTCTGAACGAAGCGCATAATATGTCATCCGTGTGCGGACGGTGCGCGAAGGGCATCGTGCGTACATGGCCCATCCAGCCTAACGTGGGCTCACCGTGCGTGCAAGGCACTAACTGCGTTAAGTGGGCGCGCGGTGCGCGAAGCGCACCGTGTGCTCACTTTGCGCGCACGGTGCGCGAAGCACACCGTGCGCGCACGGAATGAACTGCGTGAAGTGGGCGCGCACTGCACGAACGACGTAAAGTAACTTAGCATTTAAAAAACCGTACAAATTCACTGAAAAAACCATAGGTTTCACACACGTTATAGTTAGGAATTAGCATTTAAAAAACCTTGCAAATTCACTGAAAAAACCATAGGTTTCACACAAGTTATAGTAAGCTGTACATTTCACTCGTAAAAAACCAATGAAATTCCACGTTATAGTTAGTGCAGGCAACTATAACTCACGCGACCGCAATCCTCTGCTAATGACATATGTGTCTTTATGAAAAAAAAATATTTGTAATATATGTATAGCTAAAATTTTATGGAAGAAGACATGGGCAAATAAGTGTCTAAATACAGTATTAGCATCAGCAGAGGATTGCGGTCGCGTGAGTTATAGTTGCCTGCACTAACTATAACGTGGAATTTCATTGGTTTTTTACGAGTGAAATGTACAGCTAACTATAACTTGTGTGAAACCTATGGTTTTTTCAGTGAATATATATATATATGAAACAGTCTCGTCTCATCAAGTTTCTCAACACCAACAAACGAGAGTGGACCCAAGATAAGTGCTGGTTTTCTTATTTTATTTCCTTAGTAAGTCGCCATGACGCGTTTCGACAGCTCCCTGCCTTGATCACATGACAGCATTACTTCGTGTGCTCAATCCTTTTAAAGTGACAGTGTCCAATCAAATAATTCATAGACATAGAAGACATTATTTACGCGTAAATGCTCAAACAAATCATGTGGCTAACAATCATACAATATAAATATATAAATACAAATAAGACTGAGTTAGCAACACATTATTTACAAAAACACAATCGGAATTTAATAATTTGCATAAATGCTGGTTTCCTGAATTATGTATTGTGAAACATTTGCCAGTCCCATTATAATGTTAAATCGTTTATTGTTTTTTTCTCATAATAATTTGCTTGAATGCAATGAAGGGCTGGCATGGCGTAATATTAGTTGTCTGGAATGGACCACTTATTAAAGTGCCTAAAATGTGAGAAAATTAATAAAATCTAAAAAAATCCCCATGTTACAAACAGCTATATTCATCCTTAATTTTTCCGATTTTTTAAAAGTGCTCGTGCTTTATTTACTACAGTATTGTCAAATTCCCCTTGCCTCATTATATGCTGATTATATATCATGTGCATCTTCCATTTTTAGGAGGTAATAAAGGGAATTTGACGCACCAGTGTATAGACAGGGTTGCAAAAAAGGAGTTTATGGATGTATTTTAGAGTAATTGATTCCCACTATTGTACTTTAAAATTAATATAAATATGTATATAAATATTAAATACATAAAATGTTAATAAATACAATTCAATTACTAAAATTACTCCATAAAATCTTTCCAAATTTACAATATATATTTATATATATATATCTATATATATATATATATATATTCACTGAAAAAACCATGGGTTTCACACACGTTATAGTTAGGAATTAGCATTTAAAAAACCTTAGAAATTCAGTGATGTCATTTGAGATGTCATCAGTGATGTCATGAGTGATGTCACTGACCATGTCATGAGTGATGTAATATGTGACGTCATCAGCAGTGCATTGCGGGCGCGCGAGTTATAGTTAGCTGAACTAAATATAACGGGGGAATTTCATTGGTTTTTTACGAGTAAAATGTCCAGCTAACTATAACATGTGTGAAACCTATGGTTTTTTCACTGAATTTCTAAGGTTTTTTAAATGCTAATTCCTAACTATAACGTGTGTGAAACCTATGGTTTTTTCACTGAATTTCTAAGGTTTTTTAAATGCTAATTCCTAACTATAACGTGTGTGAAACCCATGGTTTTTTCAGTGAATTTGCAAGGTTTTTTAAATGCTAATTGTTTTTTTTTTCTTCTATTTTTTTTAACATATTTTTATTTTAATTTTCTTACCTTTTATAAAGACTATGGTTAAATTTTTAAAATTCTTTAATATGTTTTTTTTTAATATATTTTTTAAAATAAACATGTAAAATTTATTTGCAGTACATTTTTTTTTTTTTTATTATTATTTTTTAGTACGCGTACCGTAAGCTTACGGTAAGCGTACGGTTTACGCAACGCCCGTAATTTTTCTACGCTGCTTGCGTATAGTTACGCAATTTGCGTAACCGCGCGTACTCCGCGTGGGACGCGTGCGCGCGTACGCTACACGCGCACGTTACGCGGAAGTGTCGGGTAGTGACTGTTATGCGCATGCGCGCAAGCGCGTGTCTTTTTTACGCGCATGCGCACTTTTGCCGTAAGCGTACCGTAAGCGTACCGTAAGCGTACGGTAGGTCATGTGATCATGAAACACAACTTTTGATTGGTTGAAACTACTTTCAGTTCTAGAACTCTCCTACACCACACCCATTCCTCTCATTTCTGCTTGTGATCCCTTAGGAGAAGGAGCTGGGTTGTCTTTGTGATACGATGGCAGAACAGCAGAGCTCTTCTGAGAGTGAGGCTAGCACTAGCAGCACTGTTTTGAGGCAGAGAGCGAGGAAACAAAAGCCCTCTTATGTATGGGATTATTTTACTTTTCCTGAAGGCCAGCAAAAGGTGAATGCACCCTTAGTAACTTGCAAGCTGTGTCAGCGTGTACTTTCAAGAGGTAATCCTGACAGGAAGTATTCCTTTGGGAATCATACCATGAAGAGACACCTCAAGGATGTACACAGAAGGACACATGGTCATCTTTTTGGAGGTAACTCTTCAGAAAGACAAGCAAGTACATCCACAGCAGCTCAGCCTGGACCATCATCTGCAGAGCTGACTCCTTCTTCTGCAGGTCAGGTGAGCCCTTCATCTGTGGGGGGAGCATCTCCTTTTGCTGGCCCTCTGGAAATGAACCCTCGATTTCGGAGGGTTGATATTCGATGCGCCTTTTGTCAAGATCTAATTTGCCATAGGGAGACCAGTGTTTCCCTAGTGAACAACAAAATAGATCAGCACACTTGTCGCTTTGAATAATTTTCCCATTCTTTCTTACCTCTGTCCCTGCATGAACACAACGGTTCTTTTAAGAGCCAACCTTATCTTTCATCTTTTTTTTACATATGTTTTTAAAAACTTTTTTTTTTTTTTTTTTACCGTACGCGTACGGTGCGCGTACTTTTTTTTTTTTTTTTTAAAAACACTAAAAATCAATTATCACATTACAAGGTCTTTGAGAGTACAATTATTATTATTGACTTACCATACCCACTCAAAAAAATATTTATTCATTTGTTTTTTTTAAAAATTGCTTTAAAAATGGTTCTCTGCCTGTAATTCCTATTTGCACACAGAGTCATGTTTTCACATTAGTCACAAAACGAAATTTCTTTGCCAATTTGAAAGCACACTTACTGCTCTTTTTTTTTGGCAAGTGAAAATCACTTTTACAGACTGACACATTATGAAACCACTTTTTTGATTTTTTTAAATGCACATGTCCAAACTGCTTTTTCAGACCACCACCATGTGTAACCTGGGTGGCTGCCTACATTCCAGCAAGGGCAACCAGCCTTAGTGATGCTGAATGTATTTGCATTACAGACTAAAACCTGAAAACCCCACTCGCTTGTAAATACTGTGCATGATTATACATGGAAAGGAGCTGGGTGTGTGCTAAGAGTCTGCTTCTGCACCAAAAAATCGCTTCCCCTTTTTCCTACTAATGCAACTGTGAAATCACCAGAAAAAAACGCAATAAATCTCTGCCTGTAATTCCTATTTCCACACAGAGTCATGTTTTCACAATAGTCACAAAACGAAATTACTTTGCCAATTTGAAAGCACACTTACTGCTCTTTTTTTTTGGCAAGTGAAAATCACTTTTACAGACTGACACATTATGAAACCACTTTTTTGATTTTTTTAAATGCACATGTCCAAACTGCTTTTTCAGACCACCACCATGTGTAACCTGGGTGGCTGCCTACATTCCAGCAAGGGCACCAGCCTTAGTGATGCTGAATGTATTTGCATTACAGACTGAAACCTAAAAACCCCACTCGCTTGTAAATACTGTGCATGATTATACATGGCAAGCAGATGGGTGTGTGCTAAGAGTCTGCTTCTTCCCCCAAAAAATCGCTCCCCCTTTTTCCTACTAATGCAACTGTGAAATCACCAGAAAAAAACGCAATAAATCTCTGCCTGTAATTCCTATTTCCACACAGAGTCATGTTTTCACATTAGTCCCAAAACGAAATTACTTTGCCAATTTGAATGCACACTTACTGCTCTTTTTTTTTGGCAAGTGAAAATCACTTTTACAGACTGACACATTATGAAACCACTTTTTTGATTTTTTTAAATGCACATGTCCAAACTGCTTTTTCAGACCACCACCATGTGTAACCTGGGTGGCTGCCTACATTCCAGCAAGGGCAACCAGCCTTAGTGATGCTGAATGTATTTGCATTACAGACTAAAACCTGAAAACCCCATTCGCTTGTAAATACTGTGCATGATTATACATGGCAAGCAGATGGGTGTGTGCTAAGAGTCTGCTTCTTCCCCCAAAAAATCGCTCCCCCTTTTTCCTACTAATGCAACTGTGAAATCACCAGAAAAAAACGCAATAAATCTCTGCCTGTAATTCCTATTTCCACACAGAGTCATGTTTTCACATTAGTCCCAAAACGAAATTTCTTTGCCAATTTGAATGCACACTTACTGCTCTTTTTTTTTGGCAAGTGAAAATCACTTTTACAGACTGACACATTATGAAACCACTTTTTTGATTTTTTTAAATGCACATGTCCAAACTGCTTTTTCAGACCACCACCATGTGTAACCTGGGTGGCTGCCTACATTCCAGCAAGGGCAACCAGCCTTAGTGATGCTGAATGTATTTGCATTACTGAGTCCAACCTCAAACCCTTAAACTATTCTTTTTTTTTCCAGTACACCTTAATTTATCGTGAAAACATAGTCCATATTATTTTACATGTTCCTCACATTTAAATTTCTCCCAAAACAGAAAATGATAAACGCAACTTCAACAAAAAGAATTTCCATTTCTATTATTCATTTCTTAATTTACCATATACATCTCCTCTCAAACTCTAACCTCACCTTTAAAATTAGTTAGTTGTGAAAGAAATGTGGCACTCAAACAGCAGATTATCAGAGCCAGGATCTCTGTTCTGTTCACCTCTCTCCTCTCAGCAGAACCAGATAATGGCAAACTTTCACTCTATTTTTCCACACATATACATGTAAGTTTCAAATCTCAGTGCTTCCCCCTTTTTTTCAAATGTAATCACACATTTCTATTGGTTGAAAACCAACCCTTTTCCAAAAGTACCCTGCCCCCAACTTGACTTCTGCCTAGTACCCTTCCCCCAACTTGACTTCTGCCTGCTACCATAGCAACAGCTCATGGAACACTGCTGTGTGGAGTTAGGTCAGAAGTTCGCCACACAATGTTTCAATTCCACAGAGCAAGAGTGCTTGACTTTTCAAACCTAACAGCAAATCAATAGTACTGTTCTTTGGTAACACATTTTTTTGTACCAATACAAAACATGCTTCTATTAATTTACACATACAGCCTAGTTTTTATTCTAGAATGGTATGAAACAGCCAATCAGTTCTTTTTGTTTTGAAAAAAATATGTATGCCTCCATTTCCAAACTGTCTTTCTTTTCATATTGCCATTCTACTGAAAGACACCTCCTGAGTGCATCCAGTTCTCCTTTGAAGATGTTCACAGTGTGGATTGTAGGGCACAGCTATGTCTTCTGGAGTGAAAAGTTTGCAGAGAAAACAGATATGGTGAGAGACCTTGCTTTGCCAAATGTAGACATTAAATGGATTGGTCAGAGAGGGTTAAAGTGGCACCAATTGATGCCATTGGTGAAATCCTTCATGCAAATCCAACACCCTGACCTCATAATAATGCACTGTGGTGGCAATGACCTAGGCACTTTGACTGGGGTAGGTCTGGAAATGCTTATGAAGGACACCTTTGCACAACTGTTTTCACTTTTCCCTAAAACTGCCTTTGTGTTTTCCAACATATGCCAAAGGCAAAAATGGAACTGGTCCAATCATTTCTGTCCGCAGATTGACAAAGCAAGAAAGCACGTCAACAAATCTGTTTCTGCTTTCCTCCGTGACTATGGTATGGGTGCCATTTACCACAACAACTTGCGTTATGACATGCAAGACATTTATAGAGGAGATGGTGTGCACTTCAATGATGAAGGGAACAGAGTCTTCCTCTTGAACCTTAGACTCTGCATCGGTACTTACTTGTAGGTACCACTAACAAAATGACTTCATAAACACAACAGCTCTTTTTAGAGCTCCCTAATATCTAAACTCTTAAATCTGCATTTCATTTCTTTTTTAATTTATTTTTTCTTCCGTACGCGTACCGTAAGCTTACCGTACGCGTACCCCGTGATTTTTTTAAAAATCAATAAATGTTTTCTTTGTACTTTACAGTCCTTCTTTGACCCCCTCACAAATGTAAGGGGGTCTGTAACTCTCCTCATTGCCCCCTTTTCTTGTTTTCACTCTTTTTTTTCTGAGTGAAACACACAAAATGGCGGCCGCCGCTTCCTGGTTTCGGCCGATTCGAATGTTTACTAAGATCTAACAGCCAATCAGAATCTCGCTCGCGCACGCCACCGTACGCGTTTTGGGACCCCCCTTTTATCTCAGCCCCCGCTTGACGAATCCCCCCGAGACTTTCAGGGTAGGAGCGGAGCGTAGCGCCCCACCTATTTTGAGAAATTCGCGAGGATTCATCGACCGGCGCCAAAGTTATTCAAAATAGAATGTTGCGGTTTTCCTATGGAAAAGGGGTCCTAACTATAACTACCTACTGGCGACCGCCAGTAGGTAATATATATATATGTATATATATATATATATATATATATATATATATATATATATATATACTGCACTCCAGAAGGTGTGTAGTTTGAAGAGGCTTTTAATAAAGCGTAGTTCCCACCACCAAACGTTTCGAGCAAGAGATGGTTGATCTACAATCGCAATATATGACTTTTTCGCAAAAAACTTCTTTAGCTTGAGTTTTCTTGTCTACTTATTTAGATCGATTCTTGTTTCTACATAATCGTGGTGTTGTTCTGGGCAGAAAGTTAAACCCTTGTTGAGGACATTTGTTTAATCTTTTGTCAGGTTATGTTCGGATCAACCTCTCCGAACATAAACTGACAAAAGATGAAACAAGTGTCGCTCTATATAAGTAAACAAAAAAACTCAAGCTAAAGAAGTTTTTTGCGAAAAAGTGAACTACATTCAATCCATGATGATCAAATTGAAATGACTCACACACTAATGAGTGTATTGTAAAATGAATTGGATTAGTGCCAACGTACAAATGGAAATAACATCATGCAATTCCAATATTGAAAATAATTGAAAAAACTGTGACTAACTTGGAAATACAAGTCCCAGAATGAAATCTAACTGGGCACAGAGTGACACTATAAAGGGTGAAAGCGACAAAGGACTCACTTAACCGTGACAAAGACCATCTCTTGGTCAAAACATTTGGTGGTGGTAATGGTGGTGGGAACTATATACTTTATAAAAGGTCTCTTCAAACTATACGACTTCTGGAGTGCAGTGTAATCATTGATGAAGTAATTAACTGTGAGGTACGGTCTAACCTCGACACGGCAAAGCAAAGTGCGCACCAATTACTGACTATTTGTTCTTGAAACAAAAAAATAATAATATATATTATATATATAATATATATTATGTTTTTTGTTTTTGTTATAGATATATATATATATATATATATATTGCAAAAATGACTCCTTCCACCTCTACCACGGCAGCGAAGAAAGAGATACGAACCACTTAGTTTCTCAGGCAAGATGTTTTATTTCATACCCAGCAGCATTCGACAGATGACGCGTTTCGGGCTCAAGCGCCCTTGTTCACATAAAGGCTGCAGTTAATTTCGCCATTTTTAAATAATACGCCCTTCCCACAATAGTCACATGATACAAAAGTTAATGAAGGACATAGAAAACAGACTTCATAAACATACCCCATGTACTGAATACATAGCGGTAATATAAAAATTCCTGGATAAATCCAATTTCACATTTATAAAAAATGTAAACAATTCATTCAGTATAACTGCACAAATGCATACAATCATTAACAGACTTGTGACTTCGGAAGGCGATGTACAAAAGTAATTTGTTCGTGTTTTTGAAGTGCATAGCAGAACTAATTAAAGAATTAATGTTTCAAATCATTTATGTGCAAATTAATGTGATATTAAGTGTGAAGAATATTGGTTACATGGAATGACCACACAGATAGAAAAGAATATACTATGTACATATGAACATAATTTATATACAAATATACATTTATCAGCAATCTACACCTGGCTAAGGCACCATTTCAAGTATACTATGTATTAATACATGATGGCGTTAACTTCTGTTTGGAAAATTTTCTTTATCTTATTAAACTCAGATCATGTCTAAATTTAATTATTTCTTTTGAAACAAACAGAAGAACAGTGCCATTCTTTTGATACCAAATCTCTGCCACAATGTAAATATATCGCCATTAAAAATCGTAAGTACAGATGTACCAATCATTCTTAATATATTTTCTATCCTTCTCTCGTGATCACAAGTTTCACCAATATTCACAAAATTTAAACAATAAATTGTATAAAATTAAATCAGAAATAAGCAAACTCAAAAAATCTGTACCACATATGGATATAATACTTCGGGTTATCTACAGAATAACTATTTACAGATATGTATACATATCTTCGGTATTATTCAGACCATTTGGGCATTTGCTGTCGAAGTTAAGAATAAATTTAGTTTCTAATCTTCTTAGCATAGCCTCTCTGTTTCCTCCTCTGCGTGGTTTAGGAATAGCAGCTACCACATAATATTTTAAACAAGATAAATTATTACCATGAACTTGTTTAAAATGGCGCGCCACTGGGTAATTGGGATCACTATGCAAAATGGCACGCAGATGTTGAAGTATTCTCTCATGTACCTGTAGTTTCGTACTTCCGATGTAATGAAGTCCACAGGTACAAGTGAGAACGTAAACTGCAAACTCCGTCTTGCAGTTATAGTTTCCCGTTATTTTGTGTGGTATTGGGCTGAATGGAGTATAGTATTCTGTGGTGTTAACCCCGAACTTACACGCCCGGCATGATGAGCATTTGTAGAAACCATCTTTTGGTTTTAACCAATTTGATTTGGTTCTTATTTCTGGGCTAGTAAGATCTAGTACTGCCCCCATATTTTTAGCTCTACTGAATGTTATAGTGGGGCTGGATGGCAGACTCATTCTTAGGACAGGATCAGTTAGTACTATTCCCCAATTTTTGTTAATAATAGATCGAATTTTACGTTCGTTCTCACTGTACGCTGTGATTAGTCTAGGACATTGAGTTTTAACTATTGCCTCAGGAGTAGCTGATGAAACACATGACACCTCCAAGGCTATTGTTCGAGCTGGGAGTAAGCTAGCTCTAGATCTAGTTGATGTTTTAGTCAGAGCTTTGGTCAAAATATCATCTGAGTAGCCTCTTACTTTCATGCGGTGCATGGATTCTGCAGCACAAATGTTGAATTCTTCATCTGTGCTGCAAATCCTTTTCAAGCGTAATAATTCCCCATAGGGAATGCTCGCAATTAGGTGTTTGGGGTGGGCACTGGAGGCATGCAGTGTGACATTGCCGGCGGTTGGTTTCCTGAAAAGGGTGCTTTCTATTCTGTTGTTAGCTACATACAGTTTGACATCCAGAAATTCCAAACTGGAATTGTCTATGTGGTGGGTAAAGTGGAGATTCAAATTATTAACATTAATGCTTTCAATGAATTCCAAGGCTTTCTCTTTATTACCATGCCACACGATGAAAATATCATCGATGAACCTGTAGTAGTGCACTATGTTTTCTGTAAAGATGGAAGAATAGTTTCTTTTAAGTACCTGCTCTTCCCACCAGCCTACGTGCAAGCACGCATAGCTGGGGGAAAAGCAGGCACCCATAGCCACGCCCCTTAATTGCTTAAACATCTCCTTTCCAAATAAAAAGAAGTTGTTATTGAGACACCAATTCATCATACTCACTAGGGCCTTATTGTGCTGGTAGAATTCGCATGCTTTTTGGTCCAAAAAGAATTTTACAGCTGCCAGTCCTGCCTGGTGATCTATACTGGTATATAAGGATTCAATATCCAATGTAATTAGATACATCCCATCTAACCAGTGTATGTTCTTAATCTTACTTAAAAAATCACCCGTGTCTTTGATGTAACTAGGCAGTGTTTTCACATGATTTTGCAGAAAAAAGTCGATGTATTGGCCCACTTGTTCCGCCACACTCCCTATAGCTGAAATAATGGGCCTGCCCGGTATGGGAGAAACTCCTTTATGCACTTTCGGTATTAAATATAACACAGGTACAATAGGGTTCTCATTATGCATGAATTTAAACTCATCATTAGAAATGAGGCCATCACCACGAAGTTGTACTAACAGTTTCTTAAGAGAATCTGTGGCCCCTTTGTAGTTTTTGGTGTTGGATGGTTCATAGCAATCTCTATTATTTAGTTGGCGTTTTGCCTCCTTGATGTAATCTTCTCGGGGCCAAATTACTAGATTGCCCCCTTTGTCTGATTTCTTAATGATGATTTCGTTGTTTTCACTTAATTTTTTCATTAACTGGGCATAGTCTTTTTTCTTTTTTTCAACTTGTTTTCTTTTTTTGTTTTTTTTGGACTGCACTTGTTTGTTTAGTTTTTTAATGTCTTCCACCACACAGTCGTGGAACGTATCTAATGCATCTCGTGACATCATGGGGATATATTTGGATTTTTTCTTGAAGGGGCTGATCCCAGCACCCTTTTGTAGCAGATTGATGTTTTTAAGTCTGGTTTGCGTTGAAGAATCATCCTCGACTTCGTCAGGTGCTGCCTCGCCAGTGTTTAAATCATGTAGGTCTAGATAGAATGGAATATCAGCTGCCCTGATGCCAAGATTTTCATCATGGTTATTAACCTCTTGTTGCAACTCTTCGTCTTTTTCTTTAACATGTTTCAAAGAAAAATGTTTTTTTAATTTAAGTTTTCTGACGAATTTGAAGACATCAATCCTCGTGGAGCTGTAATTGAAAGGTTGGCCTGGGCAAAAATTCAGACCTAACTATAGCAACTTTTTCTCATCATTTGTCAAAGACACTTTGGACAAATTGATTATGGTTTTGTCCAAATCTACTTCTTCCGATTCCAATTGCGTCTTCTGTTGTTGTTTCCTTTTTTGTTTGCTGATTTTTCTTCGTTCTTTCCTTCGTTTGTTTTTTCTTTTTGTGTTTTTTGTTGTTGCTTGTTTTCTGTTCTCGGTCTCAGTGATCGCAATCTCTCTGCTACTAAAAAATCAAATTCTTCTCCTGCATCCAGTACTATAGCTGGTGTGGGCCTCTCTCCACTTTCCGTACTTAGTTCGCTTGACGTTGAAATTGAATCAAAGCTAGCGCTGTCTGCTGCTGCTTCTTCCGTTGTGGTTGTTTTTTGCACGTTGGTCTCCATACTGTTTTTACTTCTCTGTTCCCCGAATTTTTTACGATTTTCATTGTTGTATTTTCGGGCGAATGTGAAGATTTGCCCATTGTTGTAATCTGCTTCATCCCTGGCAAACTTGTGTGCTTTGCGTTGTTTTATTTTGTCTTCATGTTTACGCAGCCTTTCCTCAATGGCATTTCTTGCACTTTTGATGAAATCGATCTTGGCGGATTTCTTCAACTCCTCTTCGATGTTTTCTATCTTTTTGATGATATCCACCCGATCTATTGCTGCGTATTTGATCAAAATACGAACCGAGGTCATGGAGGCTTCCAAGTTATTTTGTGCCCATTCCTTTAGCATAGCAGGGTTGGGATTATCGTAACTAGGGGCCAGAAGGATGCGAAGACCCCTCGGAACCCGTCCAGCTTCTGCATACTTGGTTAATGAGCAATGTTCCCACCATTTGGTAATTTCCAAGCGTTTGTACTTTTCTAGTTCTTTTAACAGAGTCCTTTCATTCTCATCCACCCTTGCCGATGTACTTGCTATGGGTACTGTATTTCCGTTTGCTGTTGGCCTTTTGGAGAACAATTCTTCCGCTGCCACTTCACGCTGGCGTACAGCCTCTTCTGTCATATTGACCGCTGGGTATATTTTACAATTGTAACTCGAGTTATATTTCGGGTTCACTGATAAGTGCCTGCTATCTCCCCGCCTCTGCCCCAATGCCGTCGTCACTCACCGGATACGGTTCCGCTTCAACTTCCAACTTTATTGCAGTTTTACTCGTTGACCAGTATCCTTCTTTTCTCATGCGACGTGTGGCGGCTCGAGGGGGCTGCGCCCAAATTTTCACCACGAACTTCCTTTTCTTTCGACTTCAAGGCGGCAGCCACTTCCGGGTGAGAGGGTTCGTCAAACGGATGAAAGTCGGACCTCCGTGAATTCCAAATTGCAAAAATTACTCCTTCCACCTCTACCACGGCAGCGAAGAAAGAGATACGAACCACTTAGTTTCTCAGGCAAGATGTTTTATTTCATACCCAGCAGCATTCGACAGATGACGCGTTTCGGGCTCAAGCGCCCTTGTTCACATAAAGGCTGCAGTTAATTTCGCCATTTTTAAATAATACGCCCTTCCCACAATAGTCACATGATACAAAAGTTAATGAAGGACATAGAAAACAGACTTCATAAACATACCCCATGTACTGAATACATAGCGGTAATATAAAAATTCCTGGATATATATATATATATATATATATATCCAAACTCCTCGTTCCACTGCTTTCTCCCAGAATATATATATATATATATATATATATATATATATATATATATATATATATATATATATATATATATATATATATATATATATATATATATATATATATATATATATATATATCCATGTCACCAGTGGGTAGTTATAGTTAGGACCTAGTTTTCATAGGAAGAGTGTTTTTTGATTTGTGAATAACTTTGGCACCTTTTGACGAATCCTTGTGAAATTTCCAAAACTAATGGGTCAGCCATATCAGCTTTCCAGAAAATTTAGGATTGATCCGTCAAGCGGGGACCGAGAAAAAAGGGAGGGTCCCAAAACACTTTTCCTCCTTGTTAATTTCCATAGGAAACCTTTGGATGCGGCTGCAGCCTGAACTGCTGAACAGAATTACACTACATTTGGCAGAAAGGTAGTGCTTGGTCCAGAAAGCACTCTTTTTGTTAAATGGTGTAAATCTGTTCAGTAGTTCCTGAGAAATGTAAAGATTTTTTAGACATAAAACTGTGGCCGTGGTGAATCCGAGAACACTTCTGATCTCGTGCTTGAGATCTGATTGGCTGTCAACACTTCAAACCAGTAAGCGATGACAGCCATCTGCTGATTTGGTTGAACCGAGTCACAAGAAAAAATATTTTTTTTAAACAAAGGGGGAGTCCCCTAGGCATGTTCAGGGGGTCCCTGATCCCTTAGGTCTGTTGAGGGGGCCCTGGGACGCCCAGGGCCAAAAAAAAGCATGTTCTGAAATAAATTCAGCTGTACTTGTGTTGAATCCACAAACACTGCCAATCTTTTTTTTTTTTTTAAAGGAAGCCCAGGCTCCTGCGCTTTGTTTAATTTATTAATTTATGCTCCTGGGTAGGGCAAGTCCTGGGGCAATAAAAAAGAAAAGAAAAGGGCACCCGCAACACCAGGGATGGCCACCTCCCTGGGGCTAATTTTTTAAAAAAATTGAATGCAGGTAGAACTTGGCCTCCCGGCACCCCAGGACTGCCACTTCCCCATAGCTATATGTAAATAAGATGTGGGGGGATGGGACGCGCAGCCCCCTCCTGGAGCTGTAAATGGCCCTGGGGACTGCCCCCCCCTAGGGCCGGCTTCAGCAATGTCCCTGGGTGCCCACCCCTGGGACATTGCAGTTTGCTATGGGATGGCAGGACAATGCATTTGAGCAGCTCCCTGGGTGTATAAAGCAAAGCCGGCTCCCGCAGACCCCTCCTTTTTCAATTAATTCAAATATAAAAGAACGGCTCAGGCCCCGGTGGATGGAGTTCCCGGGGCCCAAAGGCGTCAAGGAAAGGAGGGCCACAGAGCCCCCCTTCCTAAAGTGAAGAAAGAGAATCCGAATCTGGCAACTCACTGGAGGCCCCTTCCTCTTTCTCCACTACATTGCAAACACGCTTTCTGGCACACTCTTGGTTGGGGGATGAAATCCACTTTGCTGCTGAGGGTCCTTAGGGGCCAAATAGCCAGTGCTTAATTTGAGCTGGTGCCTTCCGGTGCTCTGCACCGGCACTTAATTAGTTTCCGGTGCTCCCCACTGACACCTAATTATCAAAACCATGCTAAGAACAGCCTACCACATTGTGGTGCTGCTCATCTAATTTAGAGATGAGCAGAACAACGGTCGTTTAGGAATACAATATACATTAAGATTGGTAGTACCTGCCTCCCCAGCCATTCCTTTAGCTTTGGGGCACCTGGAATAATCTGAACGGTCGCACTTACATGCGAGAAAGATGGTTGGTAGTTGTTTTGGCAGCGATGCCAGGGGTGACGGGTGGTGCAAGCTGCAGTGGCCTTCTGGTCAGAGTCCTGGTACTTAATATTTTACTAATTAAGCACTGCAAATAGCCCACCTGTTACCTCCAGGAAGGCCCACACAGTGGGATTGCTGAGAGGTGGTCAGAGGCCACGCCCCCTTTCTCCAACACTCTGCAAATGCACCTCTCAGGGTACTGCTGGTGGGGGGATGAGGGTCCCTTACTTCCTGAGGGCCTCAGGACTAAAGTGGATTGCTTCCCAATAGCAGCAGTGCACCAGGAGGCATGTTTGCCGAGTGGTGGAGAAAGGGGGTGTGGCCTCTGACCACCTCTCAACACTCCTTATGTATGGGACTTACTGGAGGTAATAGGAGGGGTAGGTGGCCCTCAAGGACCCTCAATAGCCAAGGAGACTTCATCCCCCTACCAGTAGTGTGTCAGGACGCATGTTTTCACAGTGGTGGAGAAAGGGGGCATTGCCTGCTATCAGATCGCAGCTATCCTGTTGTATGAGACTTACTGGAGGTAATAGGAAGGGAAGTTGGCCCCTAAGGATGTCTTGGGGGCCAACTACCTCTACTGTTGCCTCAAGTAAGTTCCACAGAGCATGATTGCTGAGAGGTTTTCAGAGGCATGCCCGTTTCTCCACCTGTCTGCAAACGTGACTGCTAGTTAATAAATTATAAAATTTCACTGAAAAAAACAAAGGTTACAGGGACATTAAAGTTAGGAATTAACATTTAAGAAACCTTCGACATTCACTGAAAAAATCAAAGTTTACAGGGATGTTATAGTTAGGAATTAGAATTTAAAAAATCCTTAGAAATTCACTAAAAAAAACTAAGTTTACAGGGACATTATAGTAAGGGTCACTATTAACTTATATAAAACCAGAGAACTTCAGCTGTTATAGTTAGCTGAGTTAACTATAACGTGATCCCCAATGCACTGCTTATGACCGCACATATTACATCACTCATGACATGGTCAGTGACATCACTGATGACTTCACTGATGACATCTCAAAACACATCACTGATGACAACCGTGATGACATCATCTAGTGACTGTGAGTATTTTTATAAAGTTTATGAGTGTTAAATATATATACCAAGGTGTATTGGTGAATCAGTGGGTGCGTGACTGACTGTATAAGTGAGAAATGAGGTGTCTTAGTGAATGTATGGGTGACAGACTGGTTGTGTGAATGTGCTTATCTGTCTGTCAGTTGATGTTTAAGTGGGTAAATAAGTGTGTTATTGGGTATGTGAATGACTATATTTGTGATTGATTGGTTGTCTGACTACCTCTATAATTGCCTGGGTGATGTGTGTGTGGGTGAGGAGGTATGTGACTGCCTGTATGGATGAGTTAGTGAGTGAGTCATTAGCTGTATGGGATACTGTGTGCATGTGTAAGAAGTTGTATGGGTGAGTGAGTGTCTGTATGGCTGTGTCAGTGATTGAGAACATGTATCAGTATGGGTGAGTACCTGGGTATGCGAAAGGCAGTATAGGTGAGTGACGGGGTTTATGAGTGACTATATGCATAATTGAGTGAATGTGAGAGTGGCAATATGGATAAGTGCATGTATCTGTCAGTAACTGTATAGGTGAGTGAGTATGAGTTACTATTTGTATTTGTAAGTAAGTGGGTGTGTGTGTAACTGGGTGAGTAAGTGACTCTGTGATTGACTGTATGTGTGAGTGTCAAGGTGTGTGAGTATTTCTAAGGGTGACAGTCATAGTTGGGACCTAGTTTCTATTGAAAAAGTATTTTTTTGACTTGGCTATATCTTTGGCACCATTTGAAGAATTGTCGTGAAATATTCCAAAATAAGTGTAAAGTTAGGTCTTCTTTAGCATGGAAAGTTTTGGATTGATCCATCAAACAAGGGCAGTGAAAGGGGGGGGCAAAAAAGTGGGTTTCCCATATTAATTACCATAGAGAGCTTAAACACGCCTATACAGACCTAGCCGCTGGATGGAATTACACCAATTTTGGCCAAAATGTAGCTTTTGGTCCAGAAAGCATGTGTTATGTTATTTGGGTAAATATGTTCAGTAGTTTTTGAGATATTAACGGAAAAATAGATTTTTTCATCTGGTTAGTTTGTGTTCAGGTATGCTCTGATTGGCCAATTTAAAGGAAACTAGTCAACCCTGATTGGCTGGTGAGAGCCTGAACAATATACTTTGCAGCCATTACCAGACTCAGGGACTTGGTCCCTGTGTACTGAAAATGAATTAAAAAAAAATATGTAAGTGGGCAGGGTGAGCACATCCAGACCTTAAAGTGCATATGTGGAGTTCCCATATGGATCCCCCTTTATTGTCTGGCTTCAACATTGACATAATGCTGTTACAGCACTTACAGGACTCTCAGGCATGGTTCTCATTGAAATGCATTGTAGTGAATGACAGGTTTTGAGAGTCGCAAAAAAAGAGAACGTATAAAAGGTGATAACAGTTTTTAGTTACAATATAAATCATTTGTTGATGGAACCATACTAATTTTAGGAATTGTGGTGTCTTCTAAGGTGATTTTACTAAGTGAAAAAGCCTTCTTCTGGGATTTCATAAATCATGTTTAAGAGAAAACTGTTTTCTCATAATTGTCCCATAGAAGTTATGAAAGGTGCTCCAGAAGGTAAAATGAGAACATATTTTGTGTAATTCACACTAGCTTTCTCAGCCATGTGAGAATGAAGTCAGACATTCTCAGTAAAACATGTACTTCCAATAGGATTCAGTTGATTCCCTTGTGTTCTACTGCAGCCTCCCAGAATGTTCTGAAGGACAACTAGAGTGCTAACAGTATTACTAGTGGCAAATGTGTGGCACACCTGAAGCCATCTTGATTAAATAATACTGATACAATTGGGGGGCTGTGCCTGCACCAGTGGGTGAAAAGAAAAGGATTCTTGCACCCTGAATCAGGTAATCTTGTTGCTGAAGAGGACTCTTGCCACAACTCCAGTGCCTGGGGAGAGCCTCTGCGGGCCCAACAACCACCGCTGGGTGACTACATGCCCCATAATCGCCTGTGACCAAGTCAGCTGCACCTAATCAGTGGCACCTCCCCCCGTGGGGACTGGAGGCGGCTGGGCTGGACCGGACCACCACTCTATTTTGCAGGTTCCCAGTTGTACGGTGCGTCCTGTTGCGTAGTGAAAGCTGCAGAGTGGCAAAACCACATTGTATGGACTCACTGTTGTGCCCATTAGCAGAATCATGGTAAAGCGCAAGCTTCACGAGGACCGAGAGTGGGTGGATGCTACCGCTAAGCAGGTTGGTGATACTGTTACAACTCTCGACTCCTTAACAGGGGCAGCGGGTGTTTTTGCAAAAGAAATTGACTTAGAACAGCGATGTCTCTCTCAGTTTGGGAGAAGCTGTTGTCCCCTCCCTCTCTCCTACTGTGAATCAGCTGGATCATCATCTGGTAGCAGAACAGGAGGGTTGTTCTGAGTATGTGATACCAGATCAACGATGTGGTGCGCCTGTTTTCCAAGCACCAATCCATGGGTCTGTCATATTGTCTAACCTTGTCCTCTAAGAAATATTGTCAATTGTTCCCCTGTTATTGGCCCCCTAGTCAAAAGGAAATTCATCATCAAATATAGGGCTCCAACGAAATCTGATAGAGCACAACAGGGCCTTTCCAAGCCATCAGAGTCTATTACACCAGAGGCTGCCCCCACTTGTTCAACAGCTACTTCCAACCCTGATCAATCTGAGGCTTGGGTTGATTCTCAACCAAGAGGATTTGTTTGGGTTATTAATTAATTTACTGCCAAGTCTGACCTTAATCTACCTCCCGAAGGTTGCCTGTACCCGTGCTAACTGGTGTGCCACATTTGCAATCCACCAGGGAGGAACATACTTCTGAACTTATAAACAAAGTTTGTTACTGGCTGTCTTGCAACTCTGATTTGGAACTGAATTGAATTAATGTCATCTTGCTTGTTAGACTGGTTGATTGGGTAGGTCCTGTTACAAAACAACTAAATGGAGACTGTATTGTAATTAACTGTAAATATCCCAGCCTAGCCCATCGTCTAATATAATTTGGTGCTACAAAGAATTTGCTGGGGGTACAATCAATATTGTCCCACAGGGTTATATTTATCAGCACTTAAAACCTGTGAGGGGATGGGAGTTAAGGCCTGTGTTGCCTAGACCTGTTGAGTTGCTCAGTTCTTCTGTTGAAATGAAATGTGGAATTTATAAAGCGCGAACTGTCACTCCCACAGGAGCCTCCTGGTGCTATCAGAAAACGAGCTACAGCAGTAAAGGGTTAGAATCTAGATGAGTGCAAAGCATGAGTCATTTGGTGTTCCATAGATCCATGTCTTTAGGGCCTTCCTAAACTGCTCTTCAGATTCCATTGCTCTAAGTTTATTTGGCATAAAATTCCATGCCTTTGCACCTAGCACCGTGGCTGATTTCCCTCCCCTAGTTTTAAGTTTGAAGCCTGGCAGTTTGAGCAGGTTTGCTGAGGTGGATCTGAGTGTTCTCATTGTTGTGTATAGTGTGAATCTTGTGGAAAGGTATACTGGCCCTAACCGGCGAGTTGCTCTGAAGGTCGTAAGGAGAAGTTTGATTAAGATTCTTTTATGTACCGGGAGCCAGTGGAGGGTCCTCAGGGCTACTGAGGCTGATGCTCTTTGGGGAAGCACTAAGACCAATCTGGCTGCTGCATGCTGTACTACCTGTAGTCTCCTCAGGATGGCTTTGTTAACCCCTGTCACGAGACTATTACAGTAGTCTAGCCGTGAAAGTATTAAAGCCACTGCCACTGTTTTCCTTGCAACAAGTGGAATCAGATCAAATAACTTTTTTAGGGTTTTGATAAGGCCAAAACATATCCCCACTACCTTTAGTACATGGGGTTTGAACGAGAGGGAGGAGTCAAACCACACTCCCAGATTTTTTGCCACTTCCACGGTAGGTGGAGGGGCTGCCGCCTCATCCGGCCACCAGTTCTTGGGTTGGAAAGGGTTGTTTTTCCCTATCAATAAGATTTCGGTCTTATCGGTATTACAACGAAGGTGGTTGTTCTTCATCCATTTGATGACTGCCATGAGGCAGGCTTTGAAATTTTCTTCAGCTTCTGTGGAGCCCTTCTCCAAAGACAGGATTAGCTGAGTGTCATCAGCATATGATGTTGTTTCGATCCCATAAGCTGAGATCAGAGAGATAAGTGGGGCCATGTATATATTAAAGAGGAGTGGACTAAGAGAGGCCCCCTGTGGGACACCCACAGTTACGGTGCGTTCTGAGGAGTGGATGGTTCCCATAGTGACTGCTTGTTTCCGATTAGACAGGAAGGTTGTAATCCATGCCAGGGCAGAATGGGAAATGCCACAGGATTTCAGTCTGGTTAGCAAGATATTATGTGAGATGGTGTCAAATGCGGCAGACAGATCCAAAAGGATCAGAACTGCCTTCTTTCCGTTATCTGTAATGAATTTCAGGGTGTCCGATATCTCCAACAACGCAGATTCCGTAGAATGTTTCGGGCGAAACCCAGATTGGCGGGAATGGAAAATCTGAGCTGACTCAGAGAAGTTAGAAAGTTCTTTATAGACCATTCTCCCTGTGATCTTGCCTAAAATCGGTAATAAGGATATGGGCCTATAATTGGAAAGATTAGAAGGGTCTACATTTTGTTTTTTCTTTAGTGGTTTTACAAAGGCGAATTTCCATTCATCCGGCACTATGCCGGTGGATAAAGAGGAATTTACGATATTATTGATCACAGGATTCACTATTACTATTACTATTACCACCTCTAATCTCTTCCTCCCTCTGTCTGATTTGTCAAATGTTGATTGACGCCCCAACTTAATTGGGAATTCCATGGAACCCAGCACAGCAGAGCATGGTTTTCAGGGGGACAAACTATATTCACTCAGCCTTTGTTACCAGCAATCCCATGGCCCTAAGTAGAATCCATCCATTGCTCTCCCATTGTTGAAAAACCATGCATACCCTCTACAAAGCTCCTCTCATGGAATATTGCAAGGTTAGCCTCCAAACCAGTAGGTAGTTATAGTTAGAAACTAGTTTCCATAAGAAAAGCGTTTCTTGATTTGATAATAACTTTGGCATCGTTTGACGAATCTTCGTGAAATTCTTCCAAAGAAAGGTCTATCCAGGTCAGCTCCTATCCTGATAGTTTGGGGGTGATTCGTCAAGCAGGGGCTGAGAAAAAGGTGGGTCCCCAAACACATTTTTGTGTGTTAATCTCCATAGGAAATTTTGAGACAGGCTACAGCCCGAACTGCTGAACAGAATTACACCAAATTTGCTAGAAAGGTAGCTCTTGGTTCAGAAAGTGACTTTTATTTAAATGGTGTAAATCCATTCAGTAGTTGCTGAGAAATTCAAAAGATAAGAGTCAAAAAATCAATTTCCCATAGGAAACTTTAGCCAAGGCTACAGCCCGAACTGCTGAATGGAATTACACCAAATTTGGCAAAAAGGTAGTGCTTGATTCAGAAAGCGACTTTTTTTTTAAATGGTGTAAATCCGTTCAGTAGTTGCTGAGAAATTAAAAAAATAAAAGTTTCAATAGCTGAGGTAGCGGTGGGTTCGCGCACCCTCCCGACCACGTGCTTCACTGTGATTGGCTGCCAACACGCCAAACCAGGAAGTACTGGCAGCCATCTTGTGACTCAGAAGAACTGAGTCACAAGAAAACAGTCGAAAAAAGATTAAAAGAGAAGAAAACGGGGCAGAGTAGAAACACCCTGACCCCCTAGTTCGGCTCACAGGGGTCCCACAAGGACCCCGAGAACCAAATATAATTTTTTATTTAAAAATAAAAATGTCAGAATGCGCGCTGGGTGCGCGAATCCAGATTTTTAAAAAAATGAAGCGGGGACTGCCCCACTTAATTTAAATGAGCCCCCGGGTGGGCCAGGTTCTGGGGGCAATCCTATAATTATATTGCGGGGGCCTGTGGGGCTTCCACAGCACCGGGGACCGCCACCTCCCTGGGGCTATGTTAATTAGGAGTGGGAGGGCACACACCCCTCTTGCAGTCCTGGGGTCCGCCATCTCCCCGGGGCTTGTTTTATAATTTTTGGGGGGTGTCCAAGGCCCCCCCAAGCTCCGGGGATCGCCACTCCCTGATGCTTTAATTAAATATGCAGGGGGTGCTTCGTGGGCTCCCCGTAACACCGGGGAACACCACCTCTCTGGGGTTTTGAAAATAGAGGGAGTGGGGCTGCACGGCTCCCCTGCTGGAGCCCTTGATGGCCCTGGGGACCGCCACTCCCCAGGTCCGGCTCTTGCAATGTCCCAAGGAGCTCACCCCCGGGACGTTGTTGTTTGGTATGAGAGGGTGGAAGCATGTCTCGCACACTGTCATAGCACACCCTGTTTGCTTCGTTGAAGCAAGAGGAGGAAAACTTGCTCTCGGTTCAATGAAGCAAAGCAGGAATGCTTTTGGGCAAGGGGATCGGTATGTTAGCAGGTCCCGTTGCCCAAAAGGAATGCCGGCTCCTGCAGGAGGCAGGGAGCTGCCGGGACCGCGGGGGCATTGGTATCCCCCCACGGTCACCAACAGAAAGGCCAGGCCCCAGGGGATGGGTTCCCGGGGCCAGAAGTGGCCTGGGAGGGGGGCCACACGGCCCCCCTCCCCTTGGAAACAAAATATGTAGATGTGGGCATGCCTCGGGGAAGGGGTCCCCGAGGCGAATGTAAATTAATGAAAGTGAACGCTTTTTATTTTTCAAAAAAGTTTGGAGTCTGGGCCCTAGAGCAGCCTCCTAGTGTGAATACGAAGGTTGTGCGGCTCTCAGCGCAGTCCCCTAGTGTGAATACGAAGAGTGCACGGCTCTCAGCGCCCCCCCTAGTGTGAACACGCTGGGTACGTGGCTCTCAGCGCGGCACTCGAGTACTTCTTAGGTCATTAAAACAGCAAGAAGCATATTTTCAAGGACAAATCGCCGCGTTAACAGCACTTTATCACAGCCAAAATGGTGAAAAATTTAGCGCACCATTCACAAGCTGGTGCAAACAGCCCACATCACCAGTTTACCAGCGATGGCAGCCTCAAAAAGCATCGTCACAGATGACCCCGGAAAATATTGCTAATGAGATGCAGAGTAGGCGTTCCCATGCAAAAAGCAGCGAACACACCACTTTGCAACTTTCTCAACCACCAGCAAGATCGGCAAAGAGAGAACAAAACAGGAAGTTTAGACGTGCTCTGACCTGGTGTAAAGTCGGACCAAAACCTGCAACATGAAAGAAGCCCAGCTCACAGCCACACCTGAATGACAACAGATGCAATGGAGCCAACGATCTTGCTGCTCGGACACCCAACAGTGCCACGACACCCCCTGCCACCAGCCCCTTGTCCGCCATCCCCCCTGACTCCCTCCAGACAGACAAATGTGACAGCAACCTTCCGAAATATGGCACATAACAAATCGGGTGATGTTGCACAATTTGTGTGAGGTTGGACAAATGAGAATCTCAGTCATCTATGGATTTACTTATAAAACATTTTATATAAACAAAACAACAAAATAAAAGTAGGTACAGCCATGGCGTGTCATCCCTCAACAATCTATGAATCACAGCCTGTAAGACAAAAAGCAAGATAAGATTGTGCATCATGTGCCCATCAAAGGAGAGATAGAGAGAGAAAGAGAGAAAGAGTGAGTGAGAGGGAGATAGAGAGAAAGAAAGAACGTGCGCGAGAGAGGAAGAGAGAAAGAGAGAAACAGTGTGAGAGAGAGTAAGAGAGAGAGAAAGAGAGAAACAGTGAGAGAGGAAGAGAGAGAGAAAGAGAGAAAAAGTATGAGAGAGAGGAAAGAGAGAGTGAGAGTGAGAGAGAGAGGAAGAGAGAAAGAAAGAGTGTGAGGTAGAGAAAGGAGATGGAGGGGAGAGTGAGTGCTGACACTGTGGACAAAACCCTTACAGCTCACCTTTCCGCCACCGGTGTGTCTCCAACCACATACCGGGACATAGTGCAGCCCTCAAGCTCACTCATCTGAAACATAGTATAGAATCAGTAATGGCACAGTACATACAACTGCACACGCCTAAATCTCTGTCCTCCCTCTGCGTACCCAGTCTGCTGTATCCCATCCACTCCCGCTGCCCAGAGGTGTCTGCCCGCCCCAGTGCACCCAGGCTGCTGCACCCCATCCATTCCCACTGGCCAGAGGTGTCTGTCCGCTCCTGCGCACCAGACTGCTGCAACCCATCCACTCCCACTGCCCAGAGGTGTCTGCCTGCTCCTGCGCACCCAGGCTGCTGCATACTATCCACTCCCACCGCTCAGAGGTGACTGCCTGCCACTGCGCAAACAAACCTCTCTGCTCACCTTCCGCCACCGGCGTGTGTCCAAAAGGGTCCACCACGTGCCGAAGCAACCTCCTCACCCATGGCGTACACGCAGTCCAGCCGAGTTCACAATTGAAATTAGGTCTTGATTGCCAGGACGGTGTATGAAGGCCACGCATCATCGCAGTCTGCACACCCACTCAGCTCTGCTGGCCTTAACTCGGTCAAACTTAAGTCATTGCCATGTGGTGGGAGGCCCATGTCGGGGGGGGGGGGTCTACAATCTATGAATCACACTGTGGACAAAACCGTCACAGTTCAGCTTTCCACCACTGGTGTGTCTCCAACCACATGCCAGGACATACTGCAGCCTTCAAGCTCACTCATCTGAAACATAGTATAGAATTAGTAATGGCAGAGTACATACAACTGCACACGCCTTCCTCGCTGTCCTGCCCCTGCACACCCAGGTTGCTGCACCCCCATCCACTCCCGCCGCTCAGAGGTGTCTGCCCGGCCCTGTGCACTCAGGCTGCTGCACCCCATCCACTCCTGCCACCCAGAGGTGTCTGTGTGCACTCAGGGTGCTGCACACCATCCACTCCCACCACCCAGAGGTGACTGCCCACCCCTGAGCACCCAGGCTGTTGCACCCAATCCACTCCCACTGCCCAGAGGTGACTGCCTGCCCCTGCACACCCAGGCTGCTGCACACCATCCACTCCCACCGCCCAGAGGTGCCTGTCCGCCCCTGCGCACCCAGGCCTCACTGCTCAACTTCCGCCACCTGCGTGTAGAAAATAGGGCCCACCACATGTAGCTGCAAGCCCCAAGCACGGGGCCTGTGGACAGGGCATCCTCCATATCATGCAGCCCTGCTCCACAGGCCACCAGGTCTCACATTTGGTGCTGCGTCTTGATTTTACCATGGCAAAGGACATACCAGTGCACTCACCATCATCGCAGGTTGCACACCCACTCAGCCCTTGTGCTGCCACTAACTCTGTGACCAGTGAGGCCACGCCACGTGGTGGTAGGCCCCCACTGTTTGATGGCTCAGGCCTACACAGCAGTCCAGCAGGGCACACAAACCTGACCTGTCCGGCCGCTGGGACGGAGCATCATCGAAGTCTGCACACCCGCTCAGCACTTACAGTGCCAATACCTCAGTGCACTGAAAGTCACCGTCCCATGGCGGTGTGCCTGTGCCAGCCACAGTGCATCCGGTGCCACCAAGTCTGAAATGGAAATGGCGTGGAGCACGTGCGCCCGGTCCTTTTTATTGGCAGGGTCACGTGCCCTGTGACGCCTGTGCTTGATGGGTGTGGGTGTAAACCAGCCGTCAGGGAGTGGCTGTGGCGTACTGACAACTAGACCTGTGTATAGCAGATCACTACAATGAAAATCTGGGCCATGTAGGTTGTTGACCCTCCCTGTATGCATAATGTGCAAACATTCATATCCACATAGATGTGTCATGTCCACCATTTTTCATGTGTGGAACTATGGATGAATGTAGGGTCAGTGATTCCCCGTACCTTCCATGTTGGCCATGTTGTGGGACTTGGCTCACAGAGTGACACATTGGCGCTTGCGACCTGGGTGGCGGCAGCACTACAACAGGGACACCCGCATCAGTTGATTCCTCATACAGCTTACGACGGAACCACGCCCATAGCTCTGGATTCCTTCTTCACAGCCTCACTCAGGACTTGCATACACCAGACCAGCCCACTCCACTTAAGCTTACAGGTTTTTATTGCAGTGATCTGCTGGTCACAGGACTAGTTATCAGTACGCCACAGCCACTCTCTCACGGCTGGTATGCAACCACACCACACCCATCCAGCACAGACATCACAGGATACATGACCCTGCTAATAAAAAAGCCAGTGCGCACGTGCTCTGCGCCATTTTAGAGTTCCTCGCACCGGATGCACTGTGGCTGGCACAGGTACATCGGCACGGGATGGTGACTTTCGGTCCACTGAGGTACGGGTACCGTAACTGCTGAGCGGGTGTGCAGCCTGCGGTGATGACCCGTCCCGGCGGTCTGGATAACTCAGGTTTTATGTGCCCTGCTGGACCGCAGTGTAGGCCTGAGCCATAAGACAGCGCAGGCTTGTGCTAGTGTAGGGTTTTTAGTATTGACAGGAAGAATGGCACTTAGGATTGTTCGCGTTGTGTCTATTGTGATCAGAGTGTGCACAGTGCTGGCAGGTCGGGGGAAATACCCTGTAACCCCCATGATAGTGTGGATTAAAATTCACACGAATAAAGTAAGCACGGTCCTGGGCACACGTAATGAGGGTATAACACTGTTTGAAATGTCTCGTTTTTGTAGGAATGTTAATGGTCTACACCAGAATGTTATTCACAAGTTTTTAATATTGCAACAAAGAAAAAGCAACCAGTGCAGGCCTACCGCCAATTGGCGTCGGCTAGCTGGTCACAGAGTTAGTGGCACTGCAAGGGCTGAGCAGGTGTGCAACCAATTTGTTACGTTCCAGATTTCCTAAGGTTGCTGTCACATTTGTTTGTGGGGGGTGGGGGTGAAGGGGGATGGCGGACAAGGGGCTGGTGGCGGGTGTTGTCGGAGCAGTGTTGGGGGTGTCCGAGCTGCATGATCATTGGCTCCTTTGCATCTGTTGTCATTCAGGTATGGCTCTGGGCTGGGCTCCCTTTCATGTTGCACCCCGGGACACTACAGGAGCCAGCCCTGGAGGTGTGGCGGTCCCCATGGCCCTCACGGGCTCCAACATAAGTGAAGCCCTGGGGAGGTGGTGGTCCCCAGGGCTGCAGAGGCCCCAGCGGGCCCCCACTATCATTTTTTAAGAAATGACCTCGGGACCTAACCCACCCGGGGACCTCATTAAAATAAAATGCGGGAACCCGTGCTTCGCTGTTTTTTAAACAATTTCAGCGGAATTCGCGACCCCAGCGCGTATTGTGGCGATTTATTTTTTTAAATGCTTTTTTGGGCGCTGGGGGTCCTTCTGGGACCCCCTGAGCAGGCCTAGGGCATCAGGGTGTTTCTACCCTGCTCCCTTCTCTTATTTTATATCTTTGTTTCTCTGTTTTCTGGTGACTTGCTTCTACCAAGTCACAAGATGGCTGCCAAGACTGCCTGGTTTGGAGTGTTGACAGCCAATTAGAATGAAGCTCGGGGTTGTGGCAGCCAATTAGAATAAAGCTCGTGGTAGGGAGGGTTTGCGACTCCACAACTGCACTAGATATCAAAACTTTTATTTTTTTAATTTCTCAGCAACTACTGAACGGATTTACACCATTTAGGAAAAAGGTCGCTTTCTGAACCAAGCACTGCCTTTTTGCCAAATTTGGGGTAATTCCGTTCAGCAGTTCGAGCTGTAACCCGTTTCAAAGTTTCCTATGGAAATTAACATGGGGAAAACGTGTTTTGGGACCCCCCTTTTTTCTCAGCCCCCGCTTGACGAATTACCCCCAAACTTTCAGGATAGGAGCTGACCTGGATAGACTTTTCTATGGGAGAATTTCTCAAAGATTCATCAAACGACACCAAAGTTTTCAGCAAATTAAAAAATGCTTTTCCTATGGAAAATTGGTTCTAACTGTAACTACCTACTGGTGACCGCCTGTAGGTTATATATATATATATATATATATATATATATATATATATATATATATATATATATATATATATATATATATATATATATATATATATATATATATTCACTGAAAAAACCATAGGTTTCACACATGTTATAGTTAGCTGTACATTTTACTGATAAAAAAACCAATGAAATTCCCCCGTTATAGTTACTGTAGGCAACTATAACTCACGCGACCGTAATCCTCTGCTGATGCTAATACTGTATTTAGACACTTATTTGCCCATGTCTTCTTCCATTAAATTTTAGCTATACATATATTACAAATATTTTTTTTTCATAAAGACACATATGTCATCAGCAGAGGATTACGGTCGCGTGAGTTACAGTTGCCTACAGTAACTATAACGGGGGAATTTCATTGGTTTTTTATCAGTAAAATGTACAGCTAACTATAACATGTGTGAAACCTATGGTTTTTTCAGTGAATTTGCAAGGTTTTTTAAATGCTAATTCCTAACTATAACGTGCGTGAAACCTATGGTTTTTTCAGCGAATTTGTACGGTTTTTTAAATGCTAACTTACTTTACGCCATTCGTGGCGTGCGCGCCCAGTTAACGCAGTTCGTTCCGTGCGCGCACGGTGAGCACGCGGTGCGCTTCGCGCACCGCGCGCCCACTTTACGCAGTTACTGCCATGCACGCACGGTGGTCACGCGGTGCGCTGCGCGGACCGCGTGCCCACATTATGCGGGATGGGCCATGTACGCACGATGCGCTTCGCGCACCGTGCGCACATGGGGGACACATTATGCGCATCGTTTTGAAATGTTTTGTTTATTATTTTCGTTTGACTGATATGCCATGCACAAATGGTGCCCTTTGGGCACCATTTGCACATGGGGTGGGGAGAGTGTGGATAATTTTTTTTTTTTTGCCAAATTTTTACCGTACGCGTACGGTAAGCGTAATCGGCGATTTTTCAAAAAAAAAAAAATTTTTTTTTTGGCCTTGGGGGTTATTTGGGGGTCCGTATATCACTGCTGGGTGATTATTATCTCAATATACTGCCCCTTTACACATTTTTGGGCTTCATTTATGCTGCCCCACTCAGAGTGCGAGAGAGAAAATGGCGGCCGCAGCTTCCTGGTTTCGGCCGATTCGAATGTTTACTAAGATCTAAGAGCCAATCAGAATCGCGCTCGCGCACGTCACCGTACGCGTACGGTAAGCGCACCGTAAGCGCATCGTAAGCTGGCTCAGATATATATATTGATTTAAAGGCTATTTTCTCAGAATCTACTGAACAGATTTACACCAAACCTACAAAAGGCACTTCCTTGACCAGAGGACTACCTCTCTGCCAAATTTCAAGTAATTCTGTTCAGCCGTTCGGGCTGTAGCTGTGTCTAAACGTCCTATGGAAAAATGCATGGGAAAAACGCGTTTTGGGACCCCCCTTTTATCTCAGCCCCCGCTTGACGAATCCCCCCGAGACTTTCAGGGTAGGAGCGGAGCGTAGCGCCCCACCTATTTTGAAAAATTTGCGAGGATTCGTCGACCGGCGCAAAAGTTATTCAAAATAGAATGTTGCGGATTTCCTATGGAAACGTGGTCCTAACTATAACTACCTACTGGCGACCGCCAGTAGGTAATATATATATATATATATATATATATATATATATATAACATGTGTGAAACCTATGGTTTTTTCAGTGAATTTGCAAGGTTTTTTAAATGCTAATTCCTAACTATAACGTGTGTGAAACCTATGGTTTTTTCAGTGAATTTGTACGGTTTTTTAAATGCTAAGTTACTTTACGCCATTCGTGGCGTGCGCGCCCACTTAACGCAGTTCGTAATATATATATATATATATATATATATATATATATATATATATATATATATATATATATATATATATATATATATATATATATATTACCTACTGGCGGTCGCCAGTAGGTAGTTATAGTTAGGACCACGTTTCCATAGGAAATCCGCAACATTCTATTTTGAATAACTTTGGCGCCGGTGGACGAATCCTCGCGAATTTTTCAAAATAGGTGGGGTGCTACGCTCCGCTCCTACCCTGAAAGTCTCGGGGGGATTCGTCAAGCGGGGGCTGAGATTGGCTCTTAGATCTTAGTAAACATTCGAATCGGCCGAAACCAGGAAGCGTCGGCCGCCATTTTCTCTCTCGCACTGAGAGTGTGGAATAAAATACAAAGCACAAAAACATGTAAAGGGGCTGTTTGGACAGCTCCAAAACACCTAGCCTTATTGTGGGAGTCCCCAATGATCCCCCAAGGCCAAAAACCGAATTTTTATTTTTTCGCTAATTTCGGCGATTACGCTTACCGTACGCGTACGGTAAAAAATTATTAAAAAAAAAAAATTATCCACACTCTCCCCACCCCGTGTGCATGGCTTATAAGAGGTGTGAAAAATTTAAATATTACCTTTCAAAACGAAGTGCATCATATGTCCTCCATGTGCGCATGGTGCGCGAAGCGCATCGTGCGTACATGGCCCATCTAGAGTAACGTGGGCACGCGGTGCGCGTAGCGCACCGCGTGCCCACCGTGCGTGCACGGCACTAACTGCGTAAAGTGGGCGCGCGGTGCGTGAAGCGCACCGTGCGCGCACGGAACGAACTGCGTTAAGTGGGCGCGCACGCCACGAATGGCGTAAAGTAACTTAGCATGTAAAAAACCGTACAAATTCACTGAAAAAAACATAGGTTTCACACACGTTATAGTTAGGAATTAGCATTTAAAAAACCTTGCAAATTCACTGAAAAAACCATAGGTTTCACACATGTTATAGTTAGCGGAAATTTTACTGATAAAAAACCAATGAAATTCCCCCGTTATAGTTAGTGCAGGCAACTATAACTCACGCGACCGCAATCTTCTGCTGATGACATATGTGTCTTTATGAAAAAAAAATATTTGTAATATATGTATAGCTAAAAATTTATGGAAGAAGACATGGGCAAATAAGTGTCTAAATACAGTATTAGCATCAGCAGAGGATTGCGGTCGCGTGAGTTATAGTTGCCTGCACTAACTATAACGGGGGAATTTCATTGGTTTTTTATCAGTAAAATTTCCGCTAACTATAACATGTGTGAAACCTATGGTTTTTTCAGTGAATATATATATATATAGAAACACACCTGATCCATAGTCTGCTCGCAGCTTCCTTTTCGCCGACCCAGCCACCAAGGAACCACGAACCACAGATTTAAAGCAGCAAAATGTATATTCCAGCTGTTGAATCCTTTGAAGACGCGTTTCGGGCGTCACTCGCCCTTGTTCACATCAACGAGGAGAGGTAAAATTGCCATTTTTAAATTGTGATGCTACACCCATGTGACCACACATCGTGAATAAACATAGACAAAATACTACACACATTCAATTGTTAGGTATGTACCTAAATGCCCCCAGCCTTTTTACTATATCTTTACTTCCTTCTGTTTCATTTCAAAAGGTGCCCCTTAATTTAACATTGTTGCTGTATTAAATCAACATCTTATAAGTAAGAGTGAAAACGAAATTAGTGCATGTCAAACATTAATGCAGAAAGTGTCCTTAGGAATTCCTATTGAGTTTCTTCCCATAATCGTAAATACCAGGTCCAGAGATGAATCTCATAAACATACATAGCTGTATAGACGGCAAATTGTTACAGCCCATGAATTCAATTTCATCTGTAACAAGGCAGAAATAAAAAATATATAAATATATAAATATATTAAAAATATTAAAAACAATTCAATAATATTGTTAATAATACTTGTATGCAAAAATGCTGTCATGCCAGTGTTCAACCTATTGACAAGGACCCGGTAATACTGATATCTCTGCATGAATGCAAGTTTAAAACCATCATCTAATGTTTGTACTAATTTCTATATTTCTTAACCCAAGATACGGGCAACTTAACTATCCTGGTTATAAGACTGTATCCTAAACATAACATAACCACCTAGAATGTTTATAGAATGTGCAAAGTTTGCAAAAGTGTAACTGTGTGAATTACAATAGTGTTACTACTATGGTGCATGTATATCTAAAAACATCTGAGCCACACATTAATCTAGAATATACTACAAATAATTTATATTTTAACTAAGATCATCCACCTGTGGCAATTATGAGTATACATGCACCATGTCTAAAAATGAAAAAAAGGATTAGATACATAAGAAAAACCGGACTTAAAACAGATTTGAAAGATCAGACCTAAAAATGCTAGTTCATAAAAAATTATGCAGATCCTCTGTGTTATTGAGGCCAGATGGGAACTTAGTGTCAAGCTCAAGGATTAATTTAGATTCCAACTGTCTCAGGGCTTTTTCACGATCTCCACCCCGACGCAATTTAGGAATGGCTGCTGCCACAAAATAATTTAAACAACTAAGATCATTGTTATGTGTAGATTTAAAGTGGCGAGCCACTGGGTACATGGAGTCATTGTTAACAATTGCGCGTAGATGCTGTAATATCCTGACATGCACTTGCAACTTCGTACTGCCCACGTATCTAAGTCCACAAGTGCACGTCAGGACACACACAGCAAACTCTGTTTTGCAAGTGAAGATGCCCCTAATGGCTATATTGTCTGGGCTGAAAGGAGAAATATAATGTGTGGTATTGATACCAAACTTACAAGCCCTACAAGTAGTGCATTTGGTAAAGCCATTTTTGGGCTGTAGCCACATTTTGGCTGTAGTTAGTTCCGGACATGCCTTCCCTATTTGTGCGCGCATAGAAATGCCCTTTCTGTATGTGACAGTTGGTTGGGATGGTAATCTTGTTGAAAGTACCCCATCCGTTAAGATAATCGGCCAATGGCGCTTTATTATGGCACGAATTTTCCTCTCTTGCTTATTAAAAGCAGTAATGAACCTTGGAGCAGATTTGTCATCAGGTACATTTTCCACTTTATTAGTGAGAAGAGATGCCCTAGATCTTTCCCTAGTTTTGTTCAGAGCTGTTTTTAAAATCTTCTCACTATATCCTCTGTCTTTAAATCTACTATATGCTTCCTCAGTGCATCTATTTAGGTCTTCATGGTTGTTACAGATCCTTTTGAGACGTAAGAATTCCCCATATGGGATGTTATCAACCATATGCTTAGGATGTGAGCTACTGGCATGCAAAATCAGATTGCCAGCCGTTTCTTTTCTGTGCAATGTCGTTCCTAATGCTCCATCCCTTTTGTACACTCTCACATCTAAAAAGTCAATACTGTTTCTACTCATGTTGGACGTAAATTTAAGATTAGCAGTGTTAATATTAATTTCTTCAATAAATTGGGATGCTTTAGTTTCACTACCTTTCCAAACTACAAAGACATCATCGATGTAACGCATCCAGTACAAAACATTCTCCTTAAAAACATTGGCATGGGTAATCTTGAGGACCTGCTCCTCCCACCAGCCAACATGCAAACATGCATAGCTGGAGGAGAAGCAAGCACCCATCGCCACGCCTCTTTTCTGTAAGTACAAATCATTGCCAAATACAAAATAATTATTATGTAAACACCATGAAATCAAACTCAAAAGCATCTTATTATGTTGATAAAATTCGATGGGTCTTAGCTCCAGAAATTGTTTTATTGCCGCCAGTCCTGTAGAGTGTTCGATACTGGTGTACAAGGATTCTATATCCAATGTGATGAAAAGTAAATCATCTGACCATGTAATATTTTCTATCTTTGATAAAAAATCACCAGTATCTTTTATGTAGCTCGGTAATACTTTAACATATATATATGTATATATATATATAGAAATAGTCCATTCCGCTCTTCTCTCGGCGGAAATGTAGGCACGGACCTCTCGCCTCCGATCCCAAAATTAGTCAATCCACAAGCAAAAGGTGGGTGAAGCAAAAGAGTTTAATACCCAAAGTTTTTAAAACAAAGAAATATTCGGACCAGTGTCCTCCATGACGCGTTTCGCTCCACACAGGGAGCTTGATCACATGATGCGTCGCCGTGTAATGAGCTCATAAATAGAGAGACACTGTGCACCAATCAGAAAAAATAGAAGACAGACTGCAGAATGGAACCTTTGTATACAGTCGAATCCTAATGGGCATGATCAAAACAGATACTATGTCATGTGCAAATACGCAGTTACGAGCAGCAGGGTTCAATATAAAATTACAAAACAGACAATAATTGACAACACTGTATAAATATATAAATATATATAAAAATACAAACATATAATAGGAAAGACGCCATATAGGGTGGTATTCAAATTAATGCATAGTGCATAGGATCCACCTAAAAAGCAACCTAAATAAACCTATATTGTCAAAAAAACGAGCTGTCAAATTTAAGAAAAATGATCAGTGTCAAGTAGACATGAACCCAGAAAATATAAAACAAAACTAAATGCGTACAGTGTAAGACAAAAATACGTATAAAATGATCAATGTAGCAGCATATATAGATAAAACTAGTCAAAATGGACAAGATCTATAAATATACTATAAAAGCCATAAAAAGATTGTTAATATGTATCAAATTCATTTTATACAAAAAGATCAGTGGCCAAGGAAAGAGCTGAAACTCCATAAAGGACGGCAGTCTGAAATAAAAAATATTATTAAAAAAATGCCAAAAAGACATTGTGCAAAAAGTGCAAGGACCTAATCAGCAAAAGAGTTAAGTAAAAGAAAACAACACAAAAATACCAAACATCGAATAAGGGCCTAACAATGCTTAAAATATAACAAAAAGACACAGCTAAGATGCAGAAAACAATTCATAGCAGCAGCAAGAAACAGGCAATCATAGAAAGTTATGAAGATCCTCATTAATATTCAGACCATTTGGGGCTCTAGTATCTAAGGCTAGAATAAAATGTGATTCTCTCTGTCTCAATAGTTTATCACGGTTGCCACCCCGTCCGGGGTTGGCAACTGATCCTATAACAGTGTACTCAAAGTCTTTTAACTTGTTGTCATGAATGGCTTTGAAGTGTCTCGCCACTGGATAGTTAGAGTCAGAATTCACTATTGCCCTAATATGCTGCAGGACTCGTTTGTGAACAGGAAGTTTGATACTTCCTATATACTCTAGATTACACGTGCAATGAATTTTGTAGATTGCATATTCAGTGCGGCACGTTAAATGTCCTTGAATTGCAATTTCTTTGCTGTTGAATGCTGTTCTATAATGTGTACTATTGGTGGCAAAGGTACACGCCCGGCAAGAGTTACACTTAAAAAAACCCGTTTTATTAAGCCAAGTGCCTTTGATGTTAACTAGAGGCATAGTTCTCACAAGGGCATCCCTCATAGAAGGCGCTTTCCTAAAGGTAATAGAGGGTAATTTAGGAAGGATGGGGCCCAAAATATTGTCCTTTAAAACAATAGGCCATTCAGAATAAATGATTTTACGAATAGCATTCTCCTGAGAACTAAACGTAGTTATTAGGCGAATGGACTTCAGGTCTGATTCAGGAGTTAACGTGATATTCTTGCTGCTAGGTTGAAGAAGAATAACCCTGGATATAGCATTGGCTTTGTTGAGGGCATGTGTTAAAAGATCTTCTTTGTAACCCCTGTCAAGAAATCTTTTAAAGGCTGCCTTCTGACAATCAATTGAGACAGTATCAGAGCTACAGATACGTCGAATGCGAATGAATTCGCCGTAAGGTATACTATTGATCAGATGGCGTGGGTGCGCACTGTCTGCAAATAAAATCGAGTTACCTGCGGTTGTCTTCCTATGCAGTTTAGTGCAGAGTGTATTACTATCAATGTATACCAGAACATCCAGAAACTCAACAGAACAGTTGTCAATGGAAGCAGTGAACTTCAGGTTCAAATCATTAACGTTAATATCATCAACAAATCTACGAGCATCATCCTTTGAACCGTTCCAAATTAGAAATATACCATCTATATAGTACCAGTAATGGACCACATGGCTCCACCAGTGCTGGTGGGTGGTCCTGAGGACATGCTCCTCCCACCAGCCCACATGCAAACAAAATTATATATTTCCACAATGCCTTTTCGTGTATCTTCAAAAAGCAATCTTGATCCCAACTCCGTAAGCGTGAATTATTTATTTACAAAATAGCAAACAAACACCCGACGCGTTTCGGTGTAGCCGCACCTTGGTCACGGGTAATTGGCAGTTTGTAAACAGTGAAACATACAGTGCTTAAACATTGCAATAGAAGTAGGACTACCTGCCCCAACTCAATAACAAAGACATTCAAACTTGGCATCCATTTTGAAATGGTCAAATTGCTAATATCCTTTTTATCTTCTATTCAATACCATTACCATGTTTTTGCTTTTAGTCAATTATACAGAATATTATTTTCACATCATAATAAATTGTTATTTTCGCCCTAAGACGATGTTGCAGCAATGTGTACAGTATATACACGCTATATACATTACATACAGATCGACCTCAATGGGTATTCCATGTTGCACGATATAATTAAATCAGTCCCGCCCCAGTGGGCAATTGTACAGATAACTCTTCAAGTGATTATTGTTTTCTAAACATACTAAATTGTTGTTTTCGCCCAAAGACGATATCGATGCAATATATACAATCTATATACGCTATATACATTCAGCCCCAGTGGGCAATCTATATTGCGCAACATGATTTGATTCCGCCCCAGTGGGCATCAATATTCAAAATTCAATAAAAACTAACTCACAATATTCATCTTCTTATCATGAAAGCATAACATTCTCATTTAAATTAAACAAAAAAGTGTTAATTTCATTGTGCCTCTGTTTGTCATTCTTCTTTTTGGTACGCTGACAGTTTTGTCTCCTACAAAAAATACAAAATTATGCCATCTCTATAGTGTATGTGAATGTTAAAAACAAACTTATGGCTTCTTATTTACAAAATATAGTACATTTGATCTCTCAATATACAGCAATAATCTATTATGATGCGGTTAACCCAAGTGAATTGACATTTCCTCATCCTTATTCAATCCTAGTGGCTGTACCATATCATATTTAATAATCAATCTGGACTCCAACTGTCGCAACTCTCTTATTCTGTTCCCTCCCCTTTCTGATTTTGGAATTCTATCCAGGGCGCAAAACTATAGGACATTAACATTTTTACCATGCAGTTCTTTAAAATGTCTAGTAAGCGGATATTGCTTATCCTCATTAATGATCGCCCTGGTATGTTCTAGAACTTGTGTTTTCACTTGATGAATGGTACTCCCAATATATACAAGTGGGCAAGGACAACATAGTGCGTAAACGCAAAAATCTGACTTACATGTCAAATGTTTTTGAATCACATAAGGTTTATGATTCTTAGATAGTAAATTCCTTTTGGTTTACGCTGTTCTTACATGCTTTACATGAATTACATGTAAAAAATCCCTTTATTGCTCTCAGATTTTTTTCTTCTTTCAAAGTGCTATTACAACAAATATCTTTAAGAGATGAACACTTTCTAAAGGTAATTTTTGGTTGCCTTCCCACTGACTTTTTCAAAATTGGGTCAATGTTCAGGACATGCCAGTACTTTTTCAGACAGTTTCTAACTTGCCATGACTGATTAGAGTATGCAGTGATGAACCTAATTGGTACATCTTCTTCTCGTTTTAAAGATCCTGGATTCAGAATATCTACCCTCAAAACGGCTTTTACTTTGATACAGGCTTGTTTTATTACTTTGTTTGAGTATCCTCTTTCCAAAAATCTTTCTTTCATATTGGACATCTCCAATTCAAAATCTGATTCTGTGCTACAGTTTCTTTTTGCCCATAAAAGTTCTCCATACGGTATGCTACGGATCAGATTTTTTGGGTGGCAGCTTTCAGCATGCAAGAGGCTGTTCCCTGCTGTTAATTTACAGAACAGCCTACTTTCTAATTTGCCATTTTTAACTTTCACAACTACATCCAGAAATTCGATTCTTTCTTTTTCTATAGTGTTTGTGAACGTTAAATTACAGTCACTTTCATTCAATCTGGCAACAAATTGCATAGCATCATCCTTTTCCCCTTTCCAAATACAGAATACGTCATCTATATGCTGAAAGCTGCCACCCAAAAAATCAGAGTCGTGTTACAGACAGGTGTGAAAAAGGGCGTGGCCTTGTACCACCTCTCTGCAACGCAGCTCTGTGGTGCTTACTGGAGGTACCTGGTGGGCTAGTTGGGCCCCAGGGACCCTCAGGATTCAAGGGGACTTAAACCCCCAACTTAAAATGCGCCACAGGGCACGTTTTCACACTTGTCACATCAGGCCCCACCCCCTCCCTTCACCACTGTGCAAACAGGCTCTCTGGTGCATTGTAAGTTGGGGGATTAAGTCCCCTTGAATCCTGAGGGTCCCTTGGGTCCAACTAGCCCACCAGGTACCTCCAGTAAGTGCCTAAGAGCTGCGTTGCAGAGAGTTGTAAAAAGGGGCGTGATCTCGGACCATCTCTCTGCAACGCAGCTCTGTGGCACTTACTGGAGGTACCTGGTGGGCCAGTTGGACCCAAGGGACCCTCAGAATTCACGGGGGATTAATCCCCCAACTTAAAAGCTGCCAGGGGTATTTGCACAGTGGTCAAGGGAGGGGGCAGGCCTGATGTGACATGTGTGTACTTATCCAATCACTCCGCCAAAACCCAAGCACTTATAAATTCACCATGCACTCTCCTTGCAGCACTCTAATCATCCAGTCAGTACCCATGCACTTATGCAATGACCCATGCACTAACACATGTAATGCTACAATCCCCTGAGCACTACTGATGCAGTCCAGCCATCTCCTTGTCACTACCCATGCACTCCTCCAATCACCCAGCCAGTTCCATGTCCTTATCTAATTACTGCGCCAAAACACAAGCACTTATAAATTCACCATGCACTATCCTTGCAGTACTCTAATCACCCAGTCACTACCCATGTACTCATGCAATGACCCATGCACTAACACATGCACTGCTACAATCCCCTGAGCACTACTGATACAGTCCAGCGATCTCCTTGTCACTACCCATGCACTCTTCCAATCACCCAGCCAGTTCCATGTCCTTACCTAATCACTGTGCCAAAACACAAGCACTTATAAATTCACCATGCACTCTCCTTGCACTACTCTAATCAGCCAGTCAGTACCCATGTACTCATGCAATGACCCAGGCACTAACACGTGCACTGCTACTATCCCCTGAGCACTACTGATGCAGTCCAGCCATCTCCTTGTCACTACCCATGCACTCCTCCAATCACCCAGCCAGTTCCATGTCCTTATCCAATCACTCCGCCAAAACACAAGCACTTATACATTCACCATGCACTCTCCTTGCAGTACTCTAATCATCCATTCACTACCCATGTACTCATGCAATGACCCATGCACTAACACATGCACTGCTACAATCCCCTGAGCACTACTGATGCAGTCCAGCCATCTCCTTGTCACTACCCATGCACTCCTCCAATCACCCAGCCAGTTCCATGTCATTATCTATTCACTGCGCCAAAACACAAGCAGTTCTAAAATTACCATGCACTATCTTTGCAGCACTCTAATCATCCAGTCACTACCCATGTACTCATGCAATGGCCCAGGCACTAACTAATGGCAAATACAGAGGAGGTCATGCTAATCACAGGGGTACCCCAACGCATAGTGTTCCCTAGTGTATATAGGTGTTTTCACTGTATTCTAAGTGTCTTTCAGCATAGCACTGGCTCTAGGCCTGGTTAGTCAGAGTCAGTTACCACCAGTACCCATCAGCAAATGGTGGGGGCACAGAAAGACTTTCTTCTCCTCTGTTGGTTCTTTCTGCACATCTCTTGCTTCTTCCTGCACTTTTCTTCATCTTTCTGGACTTCTGTTGCCTCTTTCTGCATTTGTCTTGCTTCTTTCTGTGCTTTCATTCCTCTTTCTTCACATGTCCTACCTTTGTAGGTATAGTTAGAAATTAGCATTTAAAAACCTTTGAAATTCACTGAAAAAGCCATAGGTTTCAGGGACATTATAATTAGAAATTAGCATTTAAAAAACCTTTGAAATTCACTGAAAAAGCCATAGGTTTCAGGGACTTTATAGTTAGAAATTAGCATTTAAACAACCTTTGAAATTCACTGAAAAAGTCATAGGTTTCAGGGACGTTATAGTTAGAAATGAGCATTTAAAAAACCTTTGAAATTCACTGCAAAAAAAAAATAGGTTTCAGGGACGTTAAAGTTAGAAATTAGCATTTGAAAAACCTTAGAAATTCATTAAAAAAACAACAGGTTTTAGGGACGTTATAGTTAGTTGGATATTTCACTCTTACAAAACCAGAGAAATTCGGCTGTTTTAGTTAGTTCAGCTAACTATAACTCGCACCCCCGCAATGCATTGCTGATGACGTCACATATTACATCAGTCATGATATGGTCAGTGACATCATTGATGACATCACGGATGACATCTCAAAGGACATCACTGATGACATCGTCCATGTGCTAATCTGATGCACAGACACACCATACCAGTTAGTACATACCCACTCACTAATTCCTAAACACACGAATACAAGTTAGTACATACCCACTCACTAATTCCTAGGTCTACACACACATCCACTCATTCACCCATATAGTCACTCATACGTGCAATCAACCATCAATACGGCATTATCATATCCACTCACATATCTATATAGACATTCACACACCGCCACTCATCCATAGATTTACTCACACACTTAGCCAGTCGTGCAAAGAATCAATCACACTCCCATTTACTCACCTATACAGTTATAGACACTCCACCTCACTTATTCAAACATATACTAACACATACTTACACTCTTATACAATAACTAATACAAGCACTCACTGATCCATACAGACACTCTCAGAATCACTCACTCTCACATATAGTCATTTATACACTCCAACACTCACATATACTGCCTTTCACATATGCAGTTACACATGTACCACTGAGGCATCCATTCACTCACCAACATACCCATACACACACTCACCCAACCATACAGCCCTTCACAGATGCTGTCTTGAACCCATACACCCAGTGAATCATCCACTCACACATCTATGCATAGAGTCACACCCCCACCCACCCACACAGACACTCAGGCACCCCTACAGTTATTCAGACAACCAATCAATAACCTATATAGATCCTCATTTAGCTACTCACCAACCCATGGAACCCCTCACACATCAACTGACAATCTAAACTGTGTGAATGTCTGTATCAGTCACTAACCCATGCATTCAGTAAGACACATTTAATCACTCACTTATACAGTCAATCACGCACCTACTAAATCATCCATCCAAACACTTATACACCCACCCATTCTTCAATACACCTTGGCATATGTATAAAACATATTTAAACTTTATAGAAACACACAGTCACTGGATGATGTCATCAGTGATGTCATCAGTGATGTCATTTGGGATGTCATCAGTGATGTCATCAGTGATGTCACTGACCATGTCATGAATGATATAATATGTGACGTCATCAGCTGTGGAGGCGGGAGTTATAGTTAGCTGAACTAACTATAATGGCCGAATTTCTCTGGTTTTATATGAGTGAAATATCCAACTAACTATAACGTCCCTGAAACCTGTGTTTTTTTTCTGTGAATTTCTAAGGTTTTTTAAATGCTAATTTCTAACTATAACTTCCCTGAAACCTGTGTTTTTTTCAGTGAATTTCAAATATTTTTTAAATGCTAATTTCTTACTATAAAGTCCCTGAAACCTATATTTTCTTCCGTCAATAAATATATATATATATTCACTTAAAAAACCTTAGGTTTCACACATGTTATAGTTAGGTGGATATTTCACTCGTAAAAAACCAATGAAATTCCCCCGTTATAGTTAGTTGAGGTAACTATAACTCGCGCGCCCGCAATCCTCTGCTCATGACGTCACATATTACATCACTCATGACATGGTCAGTGGCATCACTCATGACATCACTCATGACATCATCGTTGTGATAGAGTGGTGGTCGCGCGAGTTATAGTTATCTCAACTAACTATAACGGGGGAATTTCATTGTTTTTTTACGAGTGAAATATCCACCTAACTATAACATGTGGGAAACCTATGGTTTTTTAACTGAATTTGCAAGGTTTTTTCAATGCTAATTCCTAACTATAACGTGTGTGAAACCTATGGTTTTTTCAGTGAATTTGTACGTTTTTTTAAATGCTAAGTTATATATGTATTTTAAATTTTTTTATATACTTATTTTTCAATAAACTACTTAAAAAAAAAAATGGTGGTTTACGCGATATAAAAAAAAAAAGTTACATGTTTTTTTCTGCCTTCGGGGTCCTTCAGGGACCCCCTGACCAAGGCTAGGGGGTCAGGAACTCTCTACCCTGCCCCCTTTTCACATTCTCCACCTTCCTTTTTCACTCTCGCACTGAAAAAAAACAAAATGGCGGCCGACACTTCCTGATTTCGACCGATTCGAACGTTGACTGACATGTAACAACCAATCAGAATTACACTTGCGCACGTAAGGGTGCGCGCACGGTGCGCGGCTATAGATATGTATTTGCTTTTAAATGCAATTTTCTCCTATGGGAAAATGCATGGGGAAAACGTGTTTTGGGACCCCCCTTTTTCTTGGCCCCCGCTTGTCGAATCCCCCCGAGACTTTCAGGGTAGGAGCTGAGCGGAGAGCCCCATTAGTTTTGAAAATTTTGCGAAGATTCGTCAACCGGCGCCAAAGTTATTCAAAATAGAATTTTGAGATTTCCTATGGAAACACGGTCCTAACTATAATTATCTACTGGCGACCGCATTATATATATATATATATATATATATATATACATACATATATATATACATATATATATATATATATATTCACTGAAAAAACCATAGGTTTCACACATGTTATAGTTAGCGGAAATTTTACTGATAAAAAACCAGTGAAATTGCCCCGTTATAGTTAGTGCTGGCAACTATAACTCACGCGACCGCAATCTTCTGCTGATGACATATGTGTCTTTATGAAAAAAAAATATTTGAAATATATGTATAGCTAAAAATGTATGGAAGAAGACATGGGCAAATAAGTGTCTAAATACAGTATTAGCATCAGCAGAGGATTGCGGTCGCGTGAGTTATAGTTGCCAGCACTAACTATAACGGGGCAATTTCACTGGTTTTTTATCAGTAAAATTTCCGCTAACTATAACATGTGTGAAACCTATGGTTTTTTCAGTGAATTTGCAAGGTTTTTTAAATGCTAATTCCTAACTATAACGTGTGTGAAACCTATGGTTTTTTTCAGTGAATTTGTACGGTTTTTTAAATGCTAAGTTACTTTACGCCATTCGAGGCGTGCGCGCCCACTTAACGCAGTTCGTTCCGTGCACGGTTTTTATCAACTTTAATAAGCCCTGTACATTTGGTGGCCTTCGGCCACCAAAAGCACAGGGGGTGGGGTCAATGTGGATAGTGTTTTTTTTATTTCGATTTTTTAATTTCATGTTGCCAAAATTTAGGTTTTTTTACCTATTAATAAGCCCTGTACATTTGGTGGCCAACGGCCACCAAAAGCACAGGGGGTGGGGTAAGTGTGGATAGTGTTTTTTTTTTTTTTTTTACCGTACGCTTACGGTAAGCGTACGGTAAGCGTACTCGGCGAAATTGCCGAAAAAAAAATAAAACCGTTTTTGCTCTTGGGGGATGTTTGGGGACTCCCTCAACATGACTATGTGGGAGGGAGTTGTCAAAACAGCCCCGTAACATGTTTTTGGCCATCTTGTTTGATAAACAACACTCAGTGCGAGAGACAAAATGGCGGCCGCCGCTTCCTGGTTTCGGCCGATTCGAATGTTTACTAAGATCTAAGAGCCAATCAGAATCGCGCTTGCGCACGCCACCGTACGCTTACGGTAAGCGTACGGTAAGCGTACCGTAAGCGGGCTCAGATATATATATTGATTTAAAGGCTATTTTCTCAGAATCTACTGAACAGATTTACACCAAACCTACAAAAGGCACTTCCTTGACCTAGGGACTACCTCTCTGCCAAATTTCTAGTAATTCTGTTCAGCCGTTCGGGCTGTAGCTCGTTCTAAAGGTCCTATGGAAAAATGCATGGGAAAAACGCGTTTTGGGACCCCCTTTTATCTCAGCCCCCGCTTGACGAATCCCCCCGAGACTTTCAGGGTAGGAGCGGAGCGTAGCGCCCCACCTATTTTGAGAAATTCGCGAGGATTCATCGACCGGCGCCAAAGTTATTCAAAATAGAATGTTGAGGTTTTCCTATGGAAAAGGGGTCCTAACTATAACTACCTACTGGCGACCGCCAGTAGGTAATATATATATATATATATATATATATATATATATATATATATATATATATATATATATATATATATATATATGCATATATATATATATACAAACACACACATATATATACAGTTAGAATGCAAACAGATAGGGGTTTTGGGCTGGTAACGGATTTTAATGAAATTTATCAGGGATACAGATTATGATGTGGAAGTGTCCTTTTTGTTGGTAGATCAAAATTGGTTCAAGAATTTTCCAGTATTAAGAGACAAAACTTAGTGCTATATTGGGCCATGGATACTGTGGTACATAGCAATGACAAAAGTGACAAAACACAACATTATGGATTAATGTAAGCTCTTGCAAAATAAAAAGGCAGTCATATTGCTTTGACCATACATTGGCTTTGGCTGTCTTCTGGGTTTCTAAGTGAGATATAGCTTATTACTATTTTTAAAACCTATGGAAAGAAATGAGGAATTTTACCAAAGCTTGAATAGATAGGGAAAAGTATTTTTATTGTATATATTTTTAAAAGGTTTAAGGAGTACTACAGCACTGCAGCAAAACTACATAGGAAGCACCGTGAAACCTATTTTCATTTTTTAAAAATATGTATGACAAAAGAAACTTGATGATTCACCACTCCACTCTATGATACGCCAGTCTACTCTACAAGATGCCACTGCAGTCTACCACATGCCACTCCACTGTACCAGATGCAACTTCACTGTATGGCATGCTTCTCCACTGTATACCACTTCACTCTGTGCGTCTCCACTCTAAAACACTTTACGACACAGCACTCTATGACACGCCACTCCACTTCACTATAACGCATGCCACTCCTCTTTATGCCATTCCATTCTACTAGACGACAAGCCACTCCATCCTACACCACGCCACTCCACTCTATGCCATGACACTCTATGGCTCTCCACTCTACTCCACTGTGTAACACTCTACTCCACTCTGCGCCCCTCCTCTACACTCTATTCTGCTCTACAAAACTGCACTGCGCTCTACAATAATCTACGCAACTCCCTCTATGCCACTCCATGCCACTTTACTCCACTTTACTGTATGACACACTAGTCCACTCTACTGCGCTCTCCTCCACTACTCCACTCTACACCACTTCACTCTATGCCAATCCACTCTACCACACTCAATGACACTTCACTGTATAACACTCCTCTTTACGACACTTCACTCTACGACACTGGACTCTACAACACTCTCCCTCATTCTACTCTACAACACTCCACTCTATGCCACTCCACTTTATGACACACTGTGCCACTCTACTTCACTCATACAAAATTGTAAGCTGCTCAAAATATATTTATGCAACAATTACTTCATTACCGTATTAACACAAATGAACCAAAACTGTATGTGTCAATGGTAAACAAGCCCATCCTAAAGTCATACAAAAAGGTATTTACGCTTGCCCGTGCAGCTGCCCTGCATACCTACTGCAGTGAAAGTCCGCCAGTCCCTACCCATGCGGTGGCCATTGCTCTTATCAATCTATCTAGGATGTTTCCTGGCAACTCTAGTCTCATAGAGAAATAAGACTGAGACATTGCTTGCCTTACCCATTCACTGGAAAATCTTGAAGCTTTATTTCCCTTGCTTGCTATCCCGTAAGAGACAAAGAGTGATTGAAATGTTCTAAAATGTCTTTTCTTTTCCAAATATATTCACCGAATTCTTCTTACATTAAGGGACGAATGGATATCGTCTGATAATTGGAATTCTGGAAAAATTATTCCTTGAGAAAATTTTTAAGTGAATTGAATATTTTTTAAACATTTTGGTTTGGGTCTAAGTACTACTTTGTCTGGAAAGAACTTCAAATATGGGTAAGAAATGAACAAGGGGGTAAATTCCCATAACGTCCTTACCGAGTTTATTGTAACTAGAAAAGACGTCTCAGATGTTACTCAGGAAATATTGGCTTGATCTAGAGGCATAAAAGGCTCTTTCTGTACACCCTCCAATACAGAAGAAAGGTCCCGGAAAGGAATTGGAGTAAGGTCTACTGGTTTTCTCAATATTCAACTTTTCAGGAGTTTCTTTCTTCGAAGAATAATCTCAGATAGATTTTCTCTAGAATCTCTACAGGGCTTAATGGCTGTCTACTGTAGAGGGGGCTAAACCTTGAGAAAATTCCTGCTTCAAAAATCCATATACTGGATTACAGCCTGCTCCTGAACATCAAGTACAGAAATGTTTTAAATGTTTAGTATATGGAATCAATTTTGTATGCTTGGATGCCACAGGCTACCACCCTCAAAAAACCTAACTGGCAACATGATTGCTAATACATCTAGCACAGAAGCATCCTAGCGCAACATCTCTGTAGGGAAACGGGGAAATAGCTCATTCCTCACTTATGTGAACATTTTGAGAGTGAGCTGTCCGAAGTGATCTATTTTCATCCGAATTTTTTTTTGACTGAGGTGGAAATCTGTTGATGAGGATATAATCTGGTGGAAGCTGTCTCCCTTGAGTTTGTCCTCCCCTGTAATACTGGAATATACATAGCTCGTATTGCGAATAGATTCTCCTCTGTCCATAAAAATATGTCATTAGCTACATTGGCTAGGGCGTGAGAACCCATGCCTCCCTCCCTGTTTATATTGGACTATTCACCCTGATTATCTGTTCTTACAATCACCAAGCTGCTGATCAGGGAGTTTGCAAAGTTTAGCAGAGCCCATCCAACAGCTGCTAGCTCCCGCCAATTTGAAGAATGCAGGGACTCTTTTTGGAACCACCTGCCCTGGACTCCTAGATCCCATAGTATTGCTCACCACCCCAACTGACTCACATTTGTTGTTAGGATCTGTGGCAGGAGTTCCACCATTGGTAACCTCTTTTTATTAAACCGCCATTGAAGGCTATAGATTATTTCTTGGAAGACTGGAATCTCCAATTGGCAGTTTAGGTAGGATGGAGACCAATGAACTGTGAGATGTTGAACCAGAAGTTTCAAGTAATAATGAGACCTAAGCACTACTGCTGGACATGATTGCATAAGCCTGGACCTATAACCACTGTCAAGGGGTGGCATACTAGGACAGAAGCAGTTGTAACTGTAACTGTAGATTTAGTCTTTTCACAAAAAACTTGCTTTTTCAGTATTGAACAGGGCACCAATAAAGTTCTTCTGACATGTTGGGACTTTCATTTGTTCAAGAAACTAGGGAATTCAGGACGTTGCATACCAGCTTTTCATCCACCTTCAAAAGAGAGGATGCAACAATTAAACTGTTGTCTAAATTAGGGAACAAATGCACACCAATCAAATGGAAATGACCTAATACTAAAGCTAGTGCCTTTGGAAAGACCCTCTAAGAGAATGAGAGGCAAAAGGGTAGTACTTTGAACTTTAGATGCTCGTTCTTCACCACAAACCAGAGAAATGTCTTGGAATGTATGTGTATTGAAATGTGAAAATAAGCTTCCTGTAAATCCAGTGTCATCTAGAGGTCTACATCTGAGATCAGAGGAAATACTCACTGAAGAGACAATCTTTATTGGGATGTATCTTTTGTATTTCCGGATTCTCTGAAAGCCTAGTGGAGGACGATATCTGCTGTCAGTTTTTGGCACAAGGACCAGCAGTCTTGAGTTTTTGTACTTGGGCTATTGCTCCTTTTAGCAACATGGCTCTGGAAATTCTTATATTCTTCTCACAAGTATGGTGGTATGATTGCCTATTCCAGCGTGAGCGCTATACCTGGAGCGCTGCTCTTGGCAGTTCCTTGATTTTAAAATACCCGTTTTTTGCCTTTTATTTAGCTTGTTTCTGAACACTTATCCCCTGTTCTTAATCAGCCTGGCCTCGCATACCCCCACCTCTGTCACCATACTTGCACTATAATAGTGAAATCACCACTCTTTGTGGGTCCTCCGCCCCTGTCCCGTGGCGGCCATCTTAGGTGAGTGGGTCCTAGCGCGTGTTGAAGTCCTCTCTCTACCTCGCTAGGAGAGTATTTAGGTAGGCAAATCCTGCAGCGCCGCACTATTCCAGCGTGAGCGCTATACCTGGAGCGCTGCTCTTGGCAGTTCCTTGATTTTAAAATACCCGTTTTTTGCCTTTTATTTAGCTTGTTTCTGAACACTTATCCCCTGTTCTTAATCAGCCTGGCCTCGCATACCCCCACCTCTGTCACCATACTTGCACTATAATAGTGAAATCACCGCTCTTTGTGGGTCCTCCGCCCCTGTCCCATGGCGGCCATCTTAGGTGAGTGGGTCCTAGCGCGTGTTGAAGTCCTCTCTCTACCTCGCTAGGAGAGTATTTAGGTAGGCAAATCCTGCAGCGCCGCCCTATTCCAGCGTGAGCGCTATACCTGGAGCGCTGCTCTTGGCAGTTCCTTGATTTTAAAATACCCGTTTTTTGCCTTTTATTTAGCTTGTTTCTGAACACTTATCCCCTGTTCTTAATCAGCCTGGCCTCGCATACCCCCACCTCTGTCACCATACTTGCACTATAATAGTGAAATCACCGCTCTTTGTGGGTCCTCCGCCCCTGTCCCGTGGCGGCCATCTTAGGTGAGTGGGTCCTAGCGCGTGTTGAAGTCCTCTCTCTACCTCGCTAGGAGAGTATTTAGGTAGGCAAATCCTGCAGCGCCGCCCTATTCCAGCGTGAGCGCTATACCTGGAGCGCTGCTCTTGGCAGTTCCTTGATTTTAAAATACCCGTTTTTTGCCTTTTATTTAGCTTGTTTCTGAACACTTATCCCCTGTTCTTAATCAGCCTGGCCTCGCATACCCCCACCTCTGTCACCATACTTGCACTATAATAGTGAAATCACCGCTCTTTGTGGGTCCTCCCCCCCTGTCCCGTGGTGGCCATCCTAGGTGAGTGGGTCCTAGCGCGTGTTGAAGTCCTCTCTCTACCTCGCTAGGAGAGTATTTAGGTAGGCAAATCCTGCAGCGCCGCCCTATTCCAGCGTGAGCGCTATACCTGGAGTGCTGCTCTTGGCAGTTCCTTGATTTTAAAATACCCGTTTTTTGCCTTTTATTTAGCTTGTTTCTGAACACTTATCCCCTGTTCTTAATCAGCCTGGCCTCGCATACCCCCGCCTCTGTCACCATACTTGCGCTATAATAGTGAAATCACCGCTCTTTGTGGGTCCTCCGCCCCTGTCCCGTGGCGGCCATCTTAGGTGAGTGGGTCCTAGCGCGTGTTGAAGTCCTCTCTCTACCTCGCTAGGAGAGTATTTAGGTAGGCAAATCCTGCAGCGCCGCCCTATTCCAGCGTGAGCGCTATACCTGGAGCGCTGCTCTTGGCAGTTCCTTGATTTTAAAATACCCGTTTTTTGCCTTTTATTTAGCTTGTTTCTGAACACTTACCCCCTGTTCTTAATCAGCCTGGCCTCGCATACCCCCACCTCTGTCACCATACTTGCACTATAATAGTGAAATCACCGCTCTTTGTGGGTCCTCGGCCCCTGTCCCGTGGCGGCCATCTTAGGTGAGTGGGTCCTAGCGCGTGTTGAAGTCCTCTCTCTACCTCGCTAGGAGAGTATTTAGGTAGCCATGTTGACGCGCAGCGGCCACGCGCAGCAGGGACGCCGGACTGACGCCGGAGTTACGCCAGAGTTCAGCCCGCCTGGGCCCGTCCGGGCCCAGACGGGCTCAGGGCTGGTCCCCCTGCCTGTCTCACAGGAGCCACCTCCTACATGTATTAGGTATAGGAGGGATGACCTTCTTTCTTGGCGGTCCCCTATTGTATCTACTTGTAGCTTTGCTCACGCGGACGGATACCCGTTCCTCCCTTGTGGGGCCTGCAATCCGGATTTGGATAACTCTGTGTTATCACTAGCTTTGCTGAACTGCCGCTCTTTACCCAACCACGCGACGGAAATTAACTCTCTCATCCTTGACCATAAATTGGATGTCTTGTTCCTAACGGAGACCTGGATTTCCTCATGCTCCGGCCCGGACATGGTTAGAGCACTTCCACCAGGCTTCCTCATATTTCATCTAGACAGACCGGTGGGCCGGGGCGGGGGAATTGCCATCCTTTACAGGGATACGTTAGTGTGTAAGGTTCAAGATGGATGGTTGAGCGACTGCGAGAGCTGTCAGTTCTCCCTACGTCTGTCGCCTACGGCGTCCCTGGCTGGCCTTTTGATTTACCGCCCCCTTGGGACTATGGGCAATTTTATCAACTCCTTTCTCGAAACGGTCGCGCTCCTTGCCTCCTCTACTGCCAACTTTGTGGCATTGGGTGATTTCAACATTCACTTTGACGACCCCTCTTGCTCTCTGGGTGCAGATCTGCAGTTCGACATCAAGGCGTTTGAGATCAGCCTGGCCAACTCGGGTGCAACACATGCAAAGGGACATCTGCTTGATTCCATATTTTCAAACTCGGATCGCCTCAAAATATTGCCCGCGCTGGCTCTGCCCTGGACAGACCATTTTATGGTCCCGGCCCAATGGCAGCTTGATGTCGCAGTGGCATCAACTCCCAGGGTATTTACGGTTGGAAGAGCCTGGTCTAGGCTTCTAGTGGACATCTGGGCAACACATTTGGAGTCGTCCCGGCCCCTTCTTGGGTCCGATCCGCTGGTAGCCGATGTGTACCTTAGCACCTGGTTGGCCAATTCGCTCGATGCCATTCTACCTAAGAAAAGATTACTTACCAGGGGTAGAAGAGTGGGATCAGCCCCCTGGTATTCACCAGAGCTGAGAACACTCAGGAAGGGCTGCAAGAGGATGGAGCGGACTTGGAGGAAGGACTGAAGTAAAAACAGCTGGACAGAATATCGGGTGGCTCTCGGTACCTATAAATCTGCCATCAAGGCAGCGAAGGCTGTGTTTTTCGAGGAGAGAATAGGTCTCTCTTCCAACTCTTCGAAGGAATCCTTCAGGGTTATCAGAGAACTCCTGCAAACTCCTGAACCCCTGGTTACTCACGACAACCCACGTGAGAAATGTTCCGAACTTGCTTCTTTCTTCAAGACCAAAGTTGAAAACATCTTGGCCTCCCTTCCTCAGCTAGCCCAGGAGACATACTCGGGTGGCAGCCCAGGGCTTTGCCCTGGGCCGCGGGCAGTGGAGCTGGATTCCTTTGGTCTAGTTACGGTGGAGGAAGCTCTCGGGGTTCTGGCGACTGTGAAGAGTGGGTCACCGAGAGACCCTGTACCGATGAAATACCTGAAGCAGGTCGCCTCTATCATCGGCGGCTCTGTGACTGACCTTATAAATCTTTCTTTCTCCAAAGGAGTGGTGCCCCCCAGTTGGAAGGGAGCAGTTGTCAAGGCCCTTTTGAAGAAGCCTAGCCTGGACCCCGCCGACCTTGCTAATTTTAGGCCTATCTCTTTGCTCCCCGACATTAGCAAGGTGGCGGAGAAACTCGTGAACAGGCGTCTATCGGGTTTTTTGGAATCCAATTCCCTCCTGGGTGATTCCCAAACGGGTTTTCGCCCTGGTCAGGGGACGGACACTGCCCTGCTCGCAGTCGTGGAGAATGCCAGGAGCATTTTGGATTCAGGGGGATCGGTGGCAGTGATCCTCCTTGACCTTAATGCGGCATTTGACACCGTAGACCACCAGGTGTTACTCCAACGGCTGGCGGGGGTGGGGGTCTCCGGGATGGCCCTGAAATGGTTCGCGTCATTTTTGGAGGGCCGGACGTTTGAGGTTTGGGAAGGCCAGGAGAAATCAACATCTGTCCCTCTCCAGTGTGGTGTACCACAGGGCTCATCGTTGAGCCCTACATTGTTTAACATTTATATGGCCCCACTGGAGAGTGTGGTGCTGCCACTGGGTATCAAGATCATCAGCTACGCCGATGATACCCAGTTGGTGGTAGGGCTCCCCCAGTCGGCTAACCAACCCGACCGGCTGCACACCTGCTTATCTCAGATCTTTACATGGATGTGCAGCTCAGCACTCAAACTTAACGGTTCGAAAAACCGAATTGATGATGCTGGGGAATTCCCCTCCCTCCCTCTCACCGAGCAACTGGCCCAGCTGCCTGGGAGTGGCACCCACCCCCAAACAGGAGATTAAGAGCTTGGGGGTGTGGCTGGAGCAGGACCTCTCTTTTAGGACACACGCTAAAATAACAGCAGGCGTGTGCTTTGGTCTGCTCCGGGCTGCCCGGAAGATCTTACCTCTTCTCCCGATGGCTTCGAGGAGGCTGCTAATCCAGGGACTCATCATCTCATGGTTGGATTTCAGCAACGCGCTGTTTCTGGGGGCCCCAGAAACAACCCTAAACAAACTGCAGCAAGTACAAAATGCTGCTGCTAGGCTCCTGACGGATCTTCCCAGGCGTCAATCTGCCCGCCCGGCGCTTAAGGCGCTTCACTGGCTTCCTATCAGAGAGAGGGTGAATTTTAAAGCACTCTGCATGGCCCACAAAATCCTGCAGGGTAAAGGGCCACCCATCCTACTGGAGATGGTTCAACCCTACAAGGCCCCTCATACATTGCGCTCGGATCACCAACATCTGCTGCAAGTCACGAGAGTGAGGAAGGCCAGGACTGGCGGCAGAAGATTTTCCATAAACGTTGCAACTCTGTGGAACTCCCTTCTGTAATTTCTTCGCTCTGAAACGACTACTTTACGTTTCCGAAAACTTTTAAAGACCTACCTGTTCCCTGCTTAATGCCGCTGTCTTGTGTTATGGTGCCTTTTTTTTTTCTGGAAGAGCGCGGGGATGCCCAAGGGTAACCAGGCGCAATACAAAACTCAGTAATAATAATAATAATAATAATAATAATAATAATAATAATTGTTTTTGCTGCTCCTGGGCTTGAGGTTGTAGCGATCAGGGATTTCCAGCAGCAGCTGCTCCCCAACCACAAGTCCAGCTTCGAAAGGGACGCCTGTCCTGGAAACCCTGGGCTTAATGTTTTTGCATAAATGATCTCTTAGCATTGTAAGGCTCAAAAGTTTGGAGAATTATTTTCTTCTCTGCTGGTTTCCCCAGCAAGTTATTTAACTGTGAGGCAAATAGTTTATCACCTAGGAACTGATGATGAAAAATAGGTGACTTCAGGGCCTGATTTGGCTTCTACATTTTGAGAAACAACAGATATTGCAGCTATTGCAGCCCCCAGAGGGGTGGCTGAAGACCAGAGGAAGTCAAAGGAGACATCAGACAGGAACTGAGCCATAATTGCTTTATTTTTTTAGGATTTCCTTGTAATTGTTCTGCTCAGGGAGAGAGTCAAACAAGAATTGGAAGTCTTTTTTAAAAAATTCTGAGTCGAATAAGCTGATTAGGTTGCCATACAAAGATCAAAATTGGAGACTGCATATGACCTCTTTAAGGGACCAGCCACCCTGGCAACTCCTTTTGTTTTATATTCCCTCACACACCCTAGTGGTGTCATGCTTCATCATTGGGACACCTCGACGCCGAGAAGTCGAGGTGGGCTCGACCATTTTTCAGGGAGCTCTTAGGAAGATGTTTTGGCCAGGGGGATAAAGATTAAAAGCCCGGCAGCAGATCCCAGTTTTCCTTTTATTCTTGGACCTGCTGGGGGTAATAATAAAATAAAAGTAAAGGGTCAATGGGGATATTATGATCCTAAGACCCTATAGCCAACATGTTTCAGTCCTATTAAGCCCCATGAAGGGTGCTGGACTTTCTTCAGGGCGGGAATGAGTGCCCCCTGGTATAGGTAGTGTCCCAATGATGAAGCATGACACCCCTAGGGTGTGTGAGGGAATATAAAACAAAAGGAGTTGCCTCCTTCCCCACTCAATAGTGGTGGTCCTTTTTGACTTCACGTAGGGACCTTCATACCTTTAGAGCTCTAGGATTGTTCAAATGCATTCAGAAACTCTGTTGCGAGTTGACAGTGGGGAGTACTTTTGGTAAAACAGTGTGTAGACACGGGAGGGTGCACTCCCCTCATTAGTTCCTCTCGGCCCCCCTGTAAGTTTGGAAACCCTTCCTGCTTACGTTTGTGTATAACACTATCACACCGGTCGCCATACAGACCACACTGGGCCCCTCCTACTGTGTTTCATCACGATATTGGTTCTCAACACTCATTCCCCTTATGGGTTTTAGTGCACTCCTGCCGTAAGCTATTGTTATTCCCCTTGGAGGTAATCTTTGTAGTGTTTCATTAATGCAAGATGTGCAGTAATACTGCAGCATATTGAATATGGAGCAAGCTCCATTCTCTTGTTAGCAACGTACCCATGTTGTTATAATGCATGATTTGAGTTTGTTCAGCAACACTTTGGTGGGAGTAGATAACTGCACCTCCAAAAAACCTGTACAATTTGCATAAAGTATTGCGGTACTGCCTGGTCCAATGTACATTTTATAATTTATTTTTCAGTTTGGTGCTTCAGGATGTACCCGTTGTGGCTTGAGGGTGGATATTATTTTCTCTGTAATTAGGTAAAGTATTCAAAAGCCCACGCAACAATTAGGACAAGTGTCCTTGTGATTGTCAACTTTTGTGACAACACAGGCGTATGCCATAAATGATTATAGACCAAAAAATAAAATTTTGGGAAATTCACACTTGAAATCCTATAAGTGATGTGTATATAGATGACTTGCAATTTTGATCGAATTCCTTTTTTCCTTCTTTGATTTCCTAGAATTACAGTAGACCCTCAACACACATAGGTCATTATTGTTTTGGCCACCTTGATCTCTGGCTGGCCAGTCTATTTTGTATTTACATGAACAACCAAAAGGAGTCCAACTGTGCTCTAAGTAGCTATCATCTCAGTGAACTTTATAGTATTCAAGTATTCAAAGAAAACAATGTTTTCTTAAAATAACACTCACCCACCAAAATGTACCTTGGTGGCCATACTTCAGGGTTCTACCCCCCCCCCCGCTCCGGGATGGGGCGTGCTACGACCGACGGAGACGTGAGAGCACTTTGTAGGGTGTGGACTATAAAGTGAACAGTGATATGAGAGTGGGAGGGTCAGACTAGTGGGTTAAAAATCCTTACACTAACCTTGGTAGTGTCGTGCTGCCCTTAGAAATACAAACAAGACAATACAGAACATTTAACATAAATCCTACACTCTATCAGGTAGTTTACCACATGCTGAAGGAGAAGCCAGGGTAGCTACTCCATACATGTTTACATGGATATGACTAGATTGGTAGTGAGGAAATGATCCATTTTAAAATAAACACATGGTGTGCAGGTGAAAAAAATGTGTATAGTATTGAGAAAAACATACATGGTTTATGCCAAATTCAGGCCCCATGAGCTTAAACACAGGAGGCGCTTGCAGTCACCCACTAAAAGAAACAAGTATTTCCTAAATGATCGGGAAGCCTTGATAATTATAATTGAAATTCTCATTGGAATGGCAATGGAAATGCTTGTTGTCAAGGGGGTTGGCTATGCCGTACCCACGTCCTCAAAGCTGCAACCTCGCCCTGCATTCTTTGCCTGCCCGTGGCTCCGAAGATGAATGTGTGAGTGGAGACTGTCCTGTTAAATGTCAGACGGTCACGTGCTGGGCATTCTCATGTTCGCGACAGCTAGACTGCTAACCGTTCAAGATGGCCGCCCGTTAGCACTTCTTCCTGTATTCTTTCTCCACAGCTTTACCGGTTTGCACCTGCTAACCAGCAGAGTGAATATGATCAGCCTGAGCAGTCAGTTTTAATTAGAATGAAAAATGAACAGGCGGCCAACCTTTTGGGAAAATATATGTACAAAGATGGCAGAATGATTATGTTAGAAAAATAGGCAGGTCATGGCTAGTTCAATGCAAAATGTGGTATTTTGCAAAATGTAGGATGCCTCGAAATTGTGGTCTATTGACAAACAATGAAAATAATGAATGTAAAAAAAAATAGACTGGAGAGGAACGAAAAAAGGCTGGAAAAATCCCCAATCGGCACTGGAGAAAGAGGGAGGGGTGGTTTTTCATACAATGTATCCGCCCATGTAACAAAAAAAGATGTAAATCAAAATCCTTTATCATATGTCAGTCTGTAAAGACTGAGGGAGGAAATCAGAGAGGCTTATAAAGGTTCTTCCAGGACTCCGTAATGCTCTAAAAAAAAACAAAAATGCTTAATCCTTAAAGTGGTGCTAATGGGGGGACCCCACTTTGAATAATCTTAAGTGCCGTAGGGGCCTTGCCTACTCTGTGTTAGCTATTAGGAAGTGGCTGATAATCACTTGAGAGCACAGTCGTGGAGGGGACTGTGTCATACGCCGTGTATTAATGCTTCTTCTGCACTTTCTGTAGATTCGTATTTCTAGAGGATAGTCGTGGGTTATCGGTTACTTGGATCATGAAAATTGGCTCCATGGTATGCCTTTGTTGAATCCATTGGTATGTGTTTTCAGATGAAAAACACAGCGCTGTTCTTTCTCAAGTAGCTGGGTGTCATTAGAGACCTGTTCTAAGATGGTCCATCGGCGATCCTGTGCCATGTGTCTATTCTCGATGTAATGTGCAGACATTTTTGTTGTTGCCCGGTCACACCTCAGATTACTAAGATGTTCACAAATGGGTGTCTTGACCATGCGTTTCGTCATTTCAATGTAATAGAGCTGGCATGGACATGTGATCATGTAAATGACACAGTTCGAGTTGCAGTTTGTGTACTTTCTTTGTTCCCCGTTAGTATTGTTGTTGAACATTACTCTCGCTCCAGGTGGTCAAATGGCAAACACTGCAGTTTACGCCTGGGTAGTGACCTGGTGAATCTTTTCTTTGCTGGGGGCTGAACTATCGGCCGGGCTTAGCTCCGCCGCTTGTTTGGCCGGGACTCTCTTCGTTGAGCCTCCATCTTTGGTCGTATCCTGCCTCAGCAGAATCCCGGGCCGTGCTTTGCTCCGCTGTCTCCATTGGCCGGGCTTTGCTCCGCCATACCGAACTGCAATTCCCATCATCCCTGTCTGCTGTGAGGTTGCTGTGCACATCATCTGCAAGCGCCAGGAGGCTCATAAAGGTCTGCCTGGGGCCGAGTCCCCTGTGAATCTTTTCTTTGCTGGGGGCTGAACTGTCGGCCGGGCTTAGCTCCGCCGCTTGTTTGGCCAGGACTCTCTTCGTTGAGCCTCCATCCTTGGTCGTATCCTGCCTCAGCAGAATCCCGAGCCGGGATTTGCTCCGCTGTCTCCATTGGCCGGGCTTTGCTCCGCCATACCGAACTGCAATTCCCATCATCCCTGTCTGCTGTGAGGTTGCTGTGCACGTCATCTGCAAGCGCCAGGAGGCGCTAAAGGTCTGCCTGGGGTCGAGACCCCTGTGAATCTTTTCTTTGCTGGGGGCTGAACTGTCGGCCGGGCTTAGCTCCACCATACCGAACTGCAATTCCCATCATCCCTGTCTGCTGTGAGGTTGCTGTGCACGTCATCTGCAAGCGCCAGGAGGCGCATAAAGGTCTGCCTGGAACCTCGCCCCGCGGGACGCGCGCGGTACGCGCCGGGAGAAGCCCGGGTCAAGGGCGGGACCATCTCAGGCCATCATAGGCCAGAAAAGGCTGGGCTGGGCCATCCCTCTGACGTCAGCATGCTTTAGGTCATCCCAACATAACTCTGTTGAAAGGTACTGACTTGGTTAAATTGTCTAAAGAGTATAATCTCTGTTATCGATACCTTCTAACCCTGAGTGAAGGACAGAGCACTGATCTTAGCGCGAAATGGCGCAGAGGCGGGCGATTAAACCTCTGATGGATAAAACTTGCAACACTATAGACACATATTTAGTCAAGGCTGTTAGCGCTTTATCAGAGGAGATCAATCGTACGGAGAGACGTCTGTCTACAGGGTTTAGTACAATGCTTGGTGTTATGCCTAGTGACGAAGTAATTTTGGACAATGAAGACAGATTATCTATTTCTGTACCCCCTGTAACCACAAGAGATGGGTCTGTTGCTGTTGAGGATGCGAACGATATTGCAGATGAGCATTCTCGTATTTCTAGTACTACTTACTCACCCATTGTATTGATTGCCGCTCCTAATGTCCCTTCATCTCCCCTGCCAAAAATTACTGCCCAAAAAAAGAAAATATATGGTAAAGGGAACCCTAAGGCTAAGAAGGATAAGAAATACCCTTCGCGGGGCGCTTTAGCCAATACAATTAATGATTTAGCCCCTAATAATGTGTCAAATGTAATACCCACAGAAGTTATTCTAGATAAACTAACTGAGCTACTTAGGCCACTTCACGATAGAATAGACAATTTAGCTAAGGAAATAAAAAAACTACATGGTAACTTTGAGAAAATATATGCAAGAATGGAAAATCCAATTATGATCAATGAAAGTATTAATCCACCAACAGTCAATGTAATTAACCAGACAGAGAGACCCTCTGTAGAGAACCAAACTTATAGTCAAGTGCTGAAGGAAAATCTAACGCAGAGCAAAACAAAACATGCCCCTTTTTTAATTTGTGGCAAAGATCAAAGGGAGAAACTACCAGCTGGGGTTAGCAATTCACCTGCAGTAGATATTAATAGAACAGTTAATGCGAATTTTTTACCTTCTGAAACAAATAAAACAGCTTCATTTATTGATTTACCCCCTGAATGTGGTGCATATGTGGCAGTTTTAGCGAATGTACCCAAGTTAAGGAAAGACCAGGGGGAAAACCATGATGCACTTAAAAATAAAACCTTGCATTGGCTGTCTAACAACTGTGGTTTTCCGTTGTCAGGGGCTAACCAGATATTGTTAACACAACGGGTAGGATGGATAGGCCCTTTGATTAACAAAAAATTCGAAGGAGATTGTATTATTATTCATTTCAAGTCTACTGCTTGGGCGAAAAATAGCTTAGGGAATGCTCCACCACCGTCCCCTCGAGATTATAATATGACTCTTTTGCCACTGGGATATTTCTATAGGCATCTAAGGCTGAGTAGGAATCAGGGTAATTTATTTCACAATCCCCTTTTCCCAACCAAGCACTATCATTAGCGCAACCATCATCTGGTATAAATGTTCCTTTATATAACAGATATCAGGTACTAAACTCTTTGGAAGACAACGACTAACTTGCTTTAGCTGAAGGAATAGGGCAGGCATCTAATTTAATAGGGACCGATGATGTCATAACACAAGGCGCAACAATAAAGGCTGGGCTGTTATTCCCTCCGCCCACAGTTCAAGAAGTTTATAATAAGTCCTATCGAAATATGGATGCAAATATAGGCAGTGAACTGCAAAAAACAATCGGGGAAGGGCAGTTTGAAATTGAGATGACAGCAAGTGCTACAACTTTAGAGCCTTTACCTGTGGACAGCTCTAATAAACTTCACTTGAGGAATAAGCCTGTAATGGCAGGAGAAAATGAAGGATATACAATAGTGACATGGAACATAGCAGGTCTTAAAAAGAAATTGGACACGCCATTTTGGAAAGATTTTATTACCTCCAAATATGATATAATCTGTCTACAAGAGACTTGGCATAGAGATCCAATTTTTGTAGAGGGGTATACCTCAAATTGGATTAATGCTATTGACTCCAGATCTGGAAGGGCTAAGGGCGGCCTGCTAATTCTCATTTCCAACAAACTTGTGGAATGTAATATTAAAAGCTGTATAACAATAGATTATCACTGTCAGCTTATGAGGCTTCAATTCCATAAGGGCAGAGATTTGCTCCTAGTTAACTATTATAATAACATTTTTAATGGAGATGGGGGAGTGTAATTTACAAACTGGAAATAGAAATTGAGAGGGCATTGTCAATACCAGATACTCAAGCTATTATCCTATGGGTCGGCGATTTTAACATTCAAGTGTGTCCGCTAGCCCAAACAAAAATTTGTGGTTTTTCGAAAGGCCTCAATGCGGAGGATGTTGTTGATTCTATACATTTTCCACATGGTGAATATGGCACAGCATTAAATTCCTTAATAGCTAAGTTCGATCCCGAACTCTTGAGTTGTACCATGAATAAGGATAACATCAAATGCCCTACATTTACAGGCAGGAACGCCGCTACTAGCATTGACCACGTTTTGATTTCATGTAATACTGATCATGCCAACATGTGGATTACAGAACAGGCTATGAGTGATCACAACAGCATTTCGTTAACACTATTATGCTGGAGGAAAAGACAATCAAATATCACTAAGAGCATTACTAATATTATTCCCTCAAGAGTAAATGGTACGAGGATCAAATGGTCCGGCGTTGACCCCCAGAAAATACTAAAAGAAATGATTTCAAAATGTAGACAGGAAGTAGATCACTGCCTTAGTGAAGAGTTAAATCCAACACTCCTGATTCCTAGCTTCCTTAAAATAACCAAGATTATAGAGGACCTTTTTACCAGAAATTAGAATGTAACAAAAAAACTACACGCAGGATGGTTCAATAGGAATTGCACACAGGCCTTAAATAATTTGAAGCTAGCGCTAGGAATTAAGCCACGTAATAAATTTAACATACAAGAATTACGTTTAAATTATAAACGGACTATTGAAGCACGCAAAAAAGAATTGCAAAGCGAAGCATGGGAGAAACTTAGTCTGGCTGCAGCAACTAATAATAGTAAATTAAATTATTCTGGAAGACAGTGAATAGCCCTTTTTTAAAAGATGATTGCCAACCAGAATTAACCTCGTATGTAAACTGCAATGCTTGGATCGATCATTTTACTAATATTTTTAACCCGGACAGGATTGATGATGGTTTTCCCACTGATTCTATCTGGCCTGTTTTACCATTATGGATAAATATTGATGAAGTATATGAAGGATTAGCGGTTAGTAAAGGAGGCAAAGCCCCAGGGCCGGATATGGTTCCTATTGATTTGTACAAGAATGAGATTAATCTTTGGGCCCCGATTTTAACTAGGATTTTTAATGCCGCTGCAGTAGATCATTTCCCACCATCTTGGGGACATTCTTTAATTATCCCCCTTTTTAAAAATGTTCTAAATCAGAAGCTTGTAACTATCGCCCAATATCATTATTAGATTCATCTATTAAGGTAATGAGTAGGATTCTGTTGAAAAGGCTGGAATCTTGGGCCTTAGACAACAAAATCCTTTCACAAGCCCAATATGGGTTTAGGAAGGGCTTAGGCACACTGGAACAGTGTGTCAACCTTGACTTGCTTATTAGTAAGTATACTTTAGCCAAAGGGGGCAATTTGTTTTTATGTTTTGCTGATTTAAGTAGCGCGTTTGATCTAGTGGATCATTCTATTCTGTGGCGCATACTGCTGGACACTGGTGCCCCCAAAGAAATAGTTTATTTCCTGGCAAGACTCTATGAACGTCTTTCCAGCAGAGTGCGCTATGGTACAGCAGGTGAATGCATCCCGTTTTTTTTATGTTAAAAGGGGCATTCGCCAGGGTTGCGTTCGGCCCCACTTTTGTTTTCACTTTTTATTAATCAAGTGGATGAAACCTTAGAAGAGTTATCTGCAGATGCCCCTTTGATAGAAGGCCAGGCTGTACCAATTTTATTATATGCAGATGACGCGGTTTTATTGTCACGTACCCCAATAGGCCTTCAGTGCCTTATTAATAATTTTATACTGTTTACTAAGGACAGGAAACTTTTAATCAATAAATGCAAGACAGTTGTTATGTCATGCGGGAAAAATGCATCTACGTTAAGTAAGGCCTTTTTCCTGGAAGGCACTAAAATGAATTCAGTTAAATCCTTTTGTTATCTTGGCCTAACCTTTACTGGAGATGGAAAATGGCTACGTGAATTTGATAACATACGAAATAAAATGAGTAGAAATACCGATAGTATTTTTAGATTTTCAACCAAAGTGGGAGCCAGAAGAATTAAAGATATGGTTACTATTTATAATGCCAGATGCGTCTCTTCTGCTCTTTATGGAGCTGGCATCTGGGGGCACCATTCCGAGAAATCATTACAGCAAGACGAAAACACTTTTTTTGCTGAGTGTTCCCCCTTCGGCCTCTACAGACCTGATACATCAGGAAGTGGGACTAAAATACATTTCAGATCTAGCTGCTTTACGCCCTCTTCTATTATGGCACTCTATATGGTCGAAAGAGGAAACAGTATTTACACAATGTATAATTAAAGATTGCTTGAAGCTGGATTATTGCTCCCGTATCCCCTGGTTGAGCTTTATCGATTATTGGTACAGTCTTTTGTTTAATTGTAATATCTACTCAGAACTAGAGAACGTGACTTTAATTGCAAAAAGGGAGATTAAAGAAACCTTCCTAGAATATAAAAAGATGGACCGCGAGAGATTAATTGGGAAACAACCCACTTTGATTTACTACCAACAACTAAACCTTAAAGTTGGTTGCCAGGCCTATCACTCATCGCTTTGTTTTAACACGACTAAGGCTAGGAATTGTCCACCATCTTGGGCCTTCCCGATTATGAAAAAAAGTACCAGCTCTGCGTGTCCTTGCGATAATATGTCTAAGCAAAGTTGTTGTCATTTTTTTATGTTTTGCTAATTTTATTCCCCATTAAAGAAATTTTATTTAAAACCCCTGTTTTTAAAACATAATGTCCGGACTACTAAAAATGCTATGAGGTTAGTTTCTACCATGGAAAGCCCGGACGTCTGCTTTTATGTAGCGTTGTATATTTTAAAAAGTATTGCTGCTAGGAAATCCATCATCTTTTAAGTTTGTTTATAAAACGACCAGGTACTTGGCTTATAGCGGTTAAGTAATTTGCACAGAATCGAATATAGTTGATAAAGCGCCATTTTCAAAATGAAATTGATTAGGAATATAGTTGGCATATGACACTTTATAGCGTCATTTGCACATAATGTTCATGCTGCTATCCACTAATATAGGAATATAGTTGGCACAAGATACTTTTAAGCGTAATTTGCACATAATGTTTACCGTTGTTTTCTTTTATCGTTTATATGGTTGTTATTACAAACCGAATAAAGCTTTTGAACTTGACCTGTTAAGGGGGAGAGGAATCCTTGTGATGTTTCCCCATCCTTTTTCTTGCGTGGTCTGGTGTGTATTATCTTCTACCTCAAACTCCTACCTCTTTTGTGCGAGAACATTGGTTTTGGTAATTTCAAAGTTCCACAGTTCAGGATTCGCCAGTGTCTGTTGACTATCTTGCTCTCTTGGTTTGACGATGTATTGTAGGTGGTGATGCAGATGGGTCTTTGCTCTCTTGGCTTCGGAGATCTTTCCTCCAGGAGGGCCTCCCTGTTGTTCTTTCTGGCTTGCTTCATTGCCTGGTCAATGACTCAGGTAGGGTAATTCCTTTCCACCAGTTTGTGACATAAATCAATAGCTTGTTGTTTGAAATCATTTAGATTAGAGCAGTTCCTTCTCAGTCTCAGGAATTGGCAGAACAGGAGATTGTCCCTTAGCTGTCTCATATGGAAACTGTCGTAAATTAGGAGGCAATTCTTTGCAGTAGGTTTTATATGTGTCGTTTTCTTTAGTTCTCCCCTTTGCGAGATGATGTTGAGATCTAGGAATACTGGTTCCTTGCTTGATATGGTGTGTGTGAACTTCAGGAACTCGTTTTGGCACTTCAACCATATTAGGAACTGGTGTGCTGTTTCTTCATTGCCTTTTCATATGATCAGGATGTCATCAATGTATTGTTTCCACATCTGGATGTGAGACAGGAAAGGGTTGCCAGGACTCAGGATCTTGTTTCTCCAGATGGTGCACATACAGTCCTGCTGTATTTGGAGCAAAAGTGCTTCCCATGCTGGTCCCATGTTTCTGAAGGTAAAGGGAGTCTTAAAAACTGAAAGAAATTCCTGGTTAAGGCCCATTTGCAGCATTCCATCACAATGTTTCGTGGGGTTGGTACTCCCAATCCACTTCAAACTGTATATTCTCAATGATGTGCAATGTTTCATCATGTGGGAGACTGGTGTACAGGTCTTCAACATCCAAGCCCGTTAGGAATTCAGTCTCAGGGTCAAATGATCTATTTTGTAGAAGTCTGAGAACATCCTTGGTGTCCTTCATGTAGGTGTCTGTATGTTGGATCATTGGTCTAAGAAAGCATCAGCTAACTGTGATAGTGGTTCTAGTATGGACCCGATGCCTGACAAAATTGGTCGCCCAGGTGGATGTGTAAGGGTCTTATGGATTTTTAGGGTTGGGTAAAAGTATGCTGTCACAGAGAATTTATTTATTAGGAAATCTCCTTCCTTTTGTGAGATCCAGTCATGAGCAAGTGCTTCTTCTACCATGCTTGTGATATGCACTCACAGAATTTCTGTTGGGGTCTTCAGTTAGCACCTCATAGTTCCTGTGATCTGTGGTAAATAAAAATACCGGACTGAATTTCATACGGAATCTTAAAATAAAGTAAATAGCTCAAAATAACAAGAGGCAGAATCCGTGGTATAAGAGGTTTTCTAATGGGCTTTATTCCATTCAAAATGGCCGACTCGAGTCGCGGCCTTCAGGTTCCGTCACCACGAGGGTTCAGGAAGTGAAGTACAATAATTCATTAACAGACATGTATTTTTATAATAAGTGCATTACAATGAAACGAATGTAGAAGGCGTAACATTTGATAAGAAAAGTGACAAAACAGTGACATAATCGAAACTAGGCGTAATAAGGAATAAAAGAAACATGATTGGTTAGAATTATCAGACATAGGTGGATCTATAAGATAATACTTGGCATAGATGCGCGCGCGGCAGCATGACGTGTAATTGACGTGCAACTAGGGGGTGAAGGGGACTTGACATTTAGCTCTACATGTGGAGACGAGAAGTCTGGGGTCAAGTCAACCTAATCCCAAATCATATCTAACATCCTATGTTTAAAGAACTATGTTATCCACAAGGAAGAACTCTCGGACAGAATCTATTCTATACTGACTGTGTGCGTGTACAAGCGTCTAAGTGTCTATATGAGATGCGAGGGATAGAAAACTTTCCATGGCAACAGGGCTATGAATCACTTGCAGGAGGACGGAAAGGCTGAGTCCTTTGCTTGTGAGCTAAAGGAAATGTTTACCTAAATCACTGGACAGGAATGCATCGGCTGAAGAGTAAAATAGATAATTCGAAGGTGAAATACAACTTCTTGGCAGACAGGCGAAAACTGGCCGAGGCAGTCACCGTTAGCTGCACAGGGAGTAGGACAAAGTTCATGGATACAGATGCGAGCTCAAGCTGAAGCTGTCAAAGACAGAGAGCAGGGAAAGGCTTTGAGGACAGAATCGGGCCTACTTGCCTGAACTGTAAAAATGGAGTAACTTAGCCATATAAAGTCGGTGGCTTTTCATACTTAGGAATCGAATATCCAACCCTGTGATGGTGGATCTGACAGAGAACATGTCAACGGTAGACACACATATGTTTGCGTCTTAGAAACTGAAACTGGAGGGAACATACATGTACTTGTAACATGCATATAGAACCGTTGGGGTCCAAGATAGGGGACATAACTGATCAGGAAAATCCACATTTCCACATTCCCTCCTTGTCCCCTTCTTGCCCTTCACGAGACATCAATCTTCATCATTCCATTGATTTGCTCATGGAGCATCATTTCTTCTTCCTTCTTCTTCCGGTATTTTGAACGAAAACCTTGATGTGGAATACACGATGTGGCACACAGACCACAAATCGCTGGTCCACATTGTAGGCATAAACAACAACTGAAGAGCATAAGAAGGCCAATACCTAGGAAGGATAGAACTCTCCATCCCCAGGCTGATATCACACTCCAAAACCACCCGGACCACGTCCAAGTGCCTGGATTCTCGTGTATCTGGCTTACAATCTTATGAAGGCGTGTTATAGCTTTATATACAGATGGCGAATTTTCTGGTATGAATATGCAGCAGCTGGATCCGATGACCCTGCAAGCTCCGCCCCTATCGGCCAGGATGACGTCAAGGACAAGACGATTCTGGAGAACAACAATTCTCATCACTGATTGTTCCTCTGTCAGATTGCCTAGGGCGGCTATAGTCTCGTTTACTACAGCTTCAAGAGTCTTGGTGAGTCTGCGTATCAGCTTACTATTTGATATTGTACCTATATAGGGAAAGATACCTTTATTGAAATCTACATACTTGTCCCATGCTGTTTCAGTATAATCGACAACTGGGAGATCTCTTTGCTCTCTATTGTGTACTAAATGAACATTTCGATAATAATCAGGGGGAGCTAGGAAAACAGGTGGCAAAAGGAATGCTATGTAACAGGTACCATCCCAATCTAGAGGCAGACGCATATATGCCGTCTGACCACATATAAAGTAAGAATGGCGAGAAGCTCTAAATGAAGATTTACCTTGATCACTATATTCTACTGTAGTAACGCATTGGCTATGGCCCATGTGTATGGAACCAACTTTTCTTACACATAATTCACCCTTAACTGGAAATACTGACATAGTGGGCAGAATTAGTTCAACTTCGGATTTGACATTCAAAATCATAAGATTAGGCGTAAAATTACCTAATTTATACACTTCATTTTCTAAATCAGTTCCTGTTCTACTGGGGTGACCCTCCTTATTAGGGTGACAGACTTTGAATAAAACTAGATTCAGATTTCCCCATATCCAATGTTGTTGATAAACTGCTGTGTCTGGGTCTATGGAATTTAATAAACTAAACCATGCTCCACAGGAGCCATTGTGTGTGAACGGATGTGGAAAGAAAGGCAGAACTCCTTTGTTATTCTGATAGGGAGGGAGTCGGCCACACACCCAACAATTGGTGGCATTACTAGTCTGATGGGAATGATGTAACATACTAATGAATGTGTTATTACGCAGCGCAAGTCTATAGGACAACTCATGTGGCGGTAGGTCACTAAAAGAGTGTTCATCAGTTATATTGAAAACACGTTTAGAATCAGGATAATACATATGCAACAATATACTTGCAGTAACTATTAAAAAACTCAAGAAAAACAAAATTAATAAAGTCACAATACAGTGGCTACGCAGTGATTTACAATACGCCTGTCGTTTCAACATTTCTCGGGTATTTTCTCTACTCAGGTCCAAGGGATACATGTCGGAGACAATTCAACCGCTTCACCTTGGAGAGGACTTAAACAATCAAATTGCTCGACTGTTTGGGCCTAAGCTTTAATTTATAGCACTGAGAGTCATTCTTTTCAACAAAAGGAAGTTTTGAATCAGTCTGTGAGGGAGTGCAGGGCACAGTGTCTATATCTGAAGGTAGTCCATGAAATTTTTTGACGTGACTTGAATGAATCCACCCTTTACGTCCCTCGATCTTCACGGCTGTTCTTGTGGTCAACAGGACCAACTTCGGTGCTTTCCACCTGGGCTCCAATTGACTTTTCCTGTCGAAATTTCTCACAAAGACAAGATTACCCGGAACAATGTCATGGGGTTTCGCCTCAGTGTTGTCGGGAAAGGCTGCAGCTACCTGTGAACGAGAAGATTGTAGTGCAGACATCAAGGAAGCCAAGTAATCTGTCAGCATGTTACAGTCAATGTCAGTTATTTTGCGTGGTATAGGCGTCCCCCACATATTCGGTGGTCTACCAAAGATCACCTCATACGGGGATAGCCCTGTTCTAGAGTGTGCTACCATTCTCATATAAAAGAGTGCAACTGGTAATGCTACTATCCAGTCGACACCTTTCTCTCTACATATTTTGGACAGTCTGATTTTCAGTGTCTGGTTATGTCTTTCTACGAGACCTGCTGCCTCGGGGTGTCGGACACAGTGGAATTTCCACTGATATCCCAACAAGAGTGAGACATGTTTCATTAATTCGGATGAGAAAGGCTGACCGTTATCTGAATATACAACACGTGGTAAACCGTACCGTGGGAAGAATTCTCGAACTAGCTGCTTGGCAGTAGTCGGGGCAGTGTAATCTGATACGGGATACGCCTCTGTCCAACGGGAGAGAGCGCAGACAACTACGAGGACATATTTGAATCCTCGACAACGTTCCATCTGAATATAATCCATCTGGAGGACTTCAAAAGGATGGTCAGGAGGCTGAAATCCACCCTGCTCTACGGGAACACTCTTTCCTGGATTAAACTGACAACATATCATACAGGTACGAACTTTTTGTTTAGCTGCTGCTCGTAAATGTTTGTTGAACCAAATGTGCTGAATGCTGTCTAGCATAGCCTTCTCTCCTAAATGTGCTGGACTGTGAACTGTAGCTATAATGGCTTGAACCATGGAATCAGGGAGAAACCATACAGATTTCTCCTTTGTCATCCACCCTTGATCTGTCTGGATCCCTCCTAGTTCAGTCCACTTCTTTATTTCTTCTGCTGTGGCATGTGTCTGTATGTCAATTACATCAAGTGCGGGATCCTTAATCGTCATACACTGTGTTGGTGTCTGAACTATTGGCTTTGTCATGTCTAATGTGCGATTCTGAGCAGTCTGTTTAGCTGTTCTGTCAGCTAAATCATTGCCTTGAGAAATGGTATCAGTAACCTTCGTGTGTGCTTTACATTTCATAATCGATATAGCAGTGGGTAGATGTATTGCGTCTAACAAAGCATGAATGAGGGGTCCGTGCTGAATGTGGGCACCATGGGACGTTAAATAACCTCTCTCTCGCCACAGCACGCCGAAGTCGTGTACAACTCCGAATGCATAACGTGAGTCAGTGTATACATTAACTTTCTTATTTGTGGCTTGAATACAGGCTTGCGTTAGAGCAATGAGTTCTGCTGCTTGGGCTGACAAAGTATCTATACAATTTGTTTCAATAACTTCAGTGTCTGTTGTGACTGCATACGCGGCCACTAAATCTCCTGTACTTGCTCTCATGCATGATCCGTCTACATACAACGTCAGGTCTGGATCTAACAATGGAACGTCTGTCAAGTCTTGTCTAGGTTTCGTCTTTATTTCAATGATTTCAACACAATCATGAGCTAGTGGGTCTGTTCCAATTACAGGTAATAGTGTAGCAGGATTCAATGTATTACACCGTCGGATCTCTATGTGTGGTTGAAACAATGTCAGTTCATAACCGGTAAGTCTTGCTATGGTCAAGTGTTGTGTTTGTGTTCGGTTCACAAGAACCTCTACTGCATGTGGTACTTGAACTGTCAATGGGTGTCCTAATACTATGGCATCGCTTTGTCTGATTGCTAAAGCTGTCGCTGCCACTGATTTCAGGCATGCAGGCAAAGCCTGAGCTACGGGATCTAATGTACTGGAAAAATAAGCACATGGCTTGCATGATCCTGCTTGATCCTGAGTGAGTACTGACAAGGCAGTACCTTCGCGTTCTGTAACAAAGAGTGTAAAATGTTTGCTATAACATGGCGTTGCTAAAACAGGTGCTTGACATAAAGCTTCCTTTAGGCTTTCAAAAGCTTGTGTATGTTCCTGAGTCCAAGGGAGAACAGTCGATGTGGCTGCCTCCTGTGTGGTTAACTGAATAAGTGGTTTTGCTAGAAATGCGTACTGAGGGATCCACTGCCTACAATATGAAGTGAGGCCTATGAAAGCTCGCACCTCCTTTTGTGTCTGGGGTATTGACATGTTAGCAATTAACTGAATGCGATCTGGTGTAAGCTGCCTTCCCTCCTTGGACAGCGAGTGACCAAGATAAATAACTCGCTGAACACAGAATTGCAGCTTAGAAGGGGACACCTTGTGCCCCTTGTCGGCTAGGAAATGTAAAACTGTCAGAGAAGCTTTTTCACATTCTGACTCGCTTCTTGCGGTGATCAGCAGATCATCGACATATTGAAGCAGTGCAGTATTGACTGGCATGTGGATACTGTCAAGTTCTCTTTTCAGTGCTTGGCTGTAGATGCTGGGGCTTTCTGTAAATCCTTGGGGAGCGCGTGAGAATTTAAAACTGCGCCCATTTAAACTGAATCCGAACAAGTATTGGCTTTCCGGATCTATTGGGACGCTGAAAAAGGCATTCTTGAGATCGATTACAGTAAAGAATGTTGCTTCGGAATCAATTGCTGTCAACAATGATGATATATCAGGGACCACAGGGAATTGTGGTACAATACACTTGTTTAGTTCACGCAAATCAATAACCAATCGGTATACTGGCGGAGCAGTAGGATCAGTTCGTTTAAGAATCGGAATTATCGGTGAATTACATACATTGGAGTCTGTTTCTACAACTACTCCCTGGGCAATTAGCTCATCAATGATTTTCAACAAAGCCACTACAGCATCATGCGGTAACTTGTATTGTCGCATTCGTGGTAGTACCACTCCTGCTTTCAATGTAACTCGATAGGGTGTAATGTTCATGCAGCCAACATCCGTAGGGCCTTGTGCCCATAGATGTACTGGTAAAGTCTGTAGTCGGGGATCCATGTCTCTAGACACATAGTGACCTTTAAAATCACGTAAAAACAACCTTACTCCTTCCGGAGAACAACATATTATGGCTCCTAGTGCTTTCAGAGTCTTAATTCCTAACAGATTTTCTGGGCATGATTTAGTAAGCAATAAATCTGTAGTTCGTGTCAAAGGTCCTAACGTAAGTGGTAGAGGCTGTGATACTTCATTAACAATAGGTTTTCCTGAAAAACCAAGGGAAACATTTTGAGAGCCTGAGAGGGGTGCCCCTGGAACTTCACTACGTTTTATGGTTGTTCGACTTGCCCCTGTATCGAGTAAGAATTTTCTATCTTGACCTAATAATTCACTATGTACATAAGGTCCTTCTTGATCTACAGGAATCTCGATAAGCGGTAAGTCGACTTCCCTCTCTAGGCTGGTTCATGCGTAGCGCTGATACTCAGGGTATTCATACTGTGCAGTCTGATACATTTGTCGTGTTGTGGTTTGTGTGGCAGTAGCAGGCAACGGTGGTGCAGCTGGCACAAACTGTATGGGTTGCTGTGAGGCTGGCATAGACTGTTGCTGAACTGGCATGGACTGTCCATGCTGCATAGCTCCTTGTTCATTCTGATCTTGTCTAACTAATCGTGGTCTCTCTTTTGCAATACCTGTAGCTATATTACGTTTCAGGACTTGACAATCATGTACATAATGGCCTAGTTGTTTACAGTAATTGCAGGTTCCTTTTACAGGAACTGCAGAATCACCAGAATGTGTCACACCCTTTTTGTGACCATCTGCTGGTACTGTCTGAGAAACTAGCATTTTCATTTTTGTATCCTTCATGCGTCTATGCTCGTGTTCTTGTTCATCCCTAATTCTATTGTGATGATACTGTAACATTTGTAGCATTTGCGACGGAGTGTTACTTTGCCAGGTACTCTCGAATTTCAATATTCTATTCTTCACTGGAGGCAATGCATTTTCCACCAATTTTGTCACAAATAAATGTGGATATGAGTCACTACTTGCTTTTATACCACTATTTATACCAAAACATTTTTCAAATCGAGCATAATAATCGCTTGTGTCTTCATCTTGCTTTTGTTTGCAGGCTGTGATTGCACCCCAATCTTCCTTTTTTGTAGTTAATAAACGTGGCAGTACCTGTACTAGTAAACCTGGTAACAGTTTAACTTTATCCCCGAGCCCTGAACCTGCAGCTCGGCTCCTTTCTTCCTCTGCTAATGCTGTCCAGTCTATCTTTTGGTCTCCCACTTCCCACTCTTTTTCTTTCAGTTTTTCATATATGCCAGCAGGCAAAAGCACCTTTAATATCGTCATAATATCAGGAAAGGTGTACTCTCCCATCAGTAACATGTCTTTAATTTCTCGGTGGAAACCCGCTGGGTCTTTGTCATGACTAGGTACTACTTTCTTCATTTCTAATAATTCCATTTTTGATATGGGTGTGTAAACAAATACACGGTGAAACTCATTGTCTTCGCCTTTTATTGGGTGCACTTCTCGTAAAGGATTTTGTCTATCCATATAGTACGGCGTTCTTTCTCTGTGGGGCAGCGAGAGAGAATCCGGACTTACAAAAAGGACGTACTGCTTACGTGACACTAATATCTCTTTAATTAGCTTATTACTAGAACCTCTCCATCTGTTTGTGAGTAGTTCCGTTAATATATCAGGTAAAGGACCAGGGTCAGCATGTTGGCTCTTATATAATATGAGAAGTTGCTGAATCATATAGATTCCAGCTAAGCGTTGTTCATCTGTACTGAGGTTGAGAAACGTGTGTGCTATGGTCTCATCACCGTATTTTTCAGGACTGTCAATCCAGTGAACGGCTGATCTGGCTAATTCTTGCTCATCCATAGAATCGAGGAGGTGGTAACCTCTTCGTTCTCGTAGTATCTTATCTGCGGCTTGAAACGAATGTTCAGGAGACTTCAGATTTATTACAGGCGTCGGATACGTTCTGCTATTATTTGGACATACGGAGTGTATGGGATCAGAAAAACATCTAGTATTTTCACAAGATCTTCCTCTGCCTACATAAGCTATGGTCTCTGACTGTCTTGCGGAATTCCCTGATTCGGACACTTCATCTTGCTCAAACTCGTCTGTTCCCAATCTCTCTTCATGAATACGCTCTATTTCTTTACGTATTTTTCGGCACATGGCTATTATACAATTTTGCTTATCGTGTCTCCCTTCTGATATATTCTGACTCCATCTTGTAAGAATAAGCATTGCATTCGGGTCTACCCCCGGACGATCTTGATTTCTGATTACACAGTTTATGAGGAAACGTAACAGTTCCCCCTGTATCTCTACTTTCTGGAATTCCATAGCTCTGTTAATACATCCTGGATCTCGTCCTGTTTGAACAAAATGATATATGTTATCTAGATGCGTAGTCATCCCTGGTAACCTTGCTAAATATTCTGCGGCTCGCCTGATACGTAATGATGCCAGGACCATTTCGTCCTCTTTACCAACCACTGGGTCATATCTACAATTTACAAGGAGTTCTTTAAGCGTACGTTCACTTACGAATTTAGGTGTACGTGAATGCGCTGACTCTTGAAAGACAAGTTTATTTATTCTAGGTGGTGTAAAAGTACTGCTAGCACCTCCCGTGGCCCTATCTGGGGCGTCGGGTGTGAATGGGTTCGTTGAACGTGACACAGCAACTATGGGTGTCGATACCTCTGTAGAGTCGACTGCGGAGACAGATGCGGAAACAGATGTGCTTGCCGAAGCTTGTATCGGGACTTGCTGTTGCACGGGGACAGATACCTGATCCTGACGTTGGACCCCTCCGCCAGACGGTCTATGTGGTGTGGCGTTAGCATACTCGGGAGCTGCATCGTCTAGATATGAGGAAAGAAAAACATCTTCTGCGGTTCTGGGATGCCCCTTTGGATGTACCTTAATTGGAAATAATGGGGGTGGCAAGTCTTTTGGTATCTCTGGAGCAGCCTTAGGTAGTCCTTCGGCTAGAAGGGGATACATACCATTCATAAGAGCATTTCTTTGTCTATTCACTTGTTCTGATTTCACTCGGATACCTTCCTCATTTAATAGATTTTCTTGAACTTTATTTGAACTTTCTTTACTCCTCTCTTCTTGTCTACGTGCTTTTTCTGTTCGTCTATGAGATTCTTTACGCCATAACTCAACAGCGTCTTTCTGTGACTGTCTGACCTTTCTTTTCCATAACTCTTCCTCCACTTTCATGATGCACTCTGCATCCCAGGTTCCCGCTATGGGCCACCTTTGACTTTCCGGTAATCCTTTGGTATAATCTACCCATAGATCAAGAAACAATATGGCATCTAAGCCATGTTTATGGTACATGAAATGCCCTGGAGTATCCCTAGGAGGAATAGGAACTGCTTCTTCAAGCACCCCTTTTCTGGTAGTAATCTGTCTTAACTTCGAGAAGAGCGGCATATTTACAACTGATCTGATACTTACTCTTGAACTTGCTTAATACGAGAAACACAATAATGAACAGTGAACAATGAACAGTCATTCATACCACAATATGCAAGACATTTCTGAATACTTTAAACTTTAAACATTAAACATTATAACAATGGTCGACAATGATGACAGTCTGCCTAACTAATCACCACGCTGAATTCTTGACAATAACTGAATACTTCGGAATACTTGATATACTGCTAAACAGTACATATACACTGCTAAACAGTGCAGACCGGATTTGTGTACCCAAATCCGTCTTGACCGGCACAACCTATGTGCGCGTCAACACGCCTCCCCGGCGATGGTACTCACCGAGTAGCTCCTTGAAACGGAAGGCCTCAGAGAATGGACAGGACTCGATAACTGCGGACATCGGACCCTCTGGACGTCGGGATTTCGGAAAACCTGGTGGGCCTCTGTATACCTCGGATCTTGCTCTCTCAGCTAGGCTCTGGTCGGGATACTTCGCACTTCTCACCGCCTCGTCTGGGTTGATCGCAGCCTCAGTCGCCCCCGCTTGACCGGAGGGAGCTTACAGGAAATCCTGCTGGTACGCGTTTTATGGTCCGTCCAGCTGTGGCAGGAGACCGGGCCTGCAACGCACCGCCGGCGCGTGAGATGAGAAAGTGTCCCTATTCGGGCGCCATTATGTGGTAAATAAAAATACCGGACTGAATTTCATACGGAATCTTAAAATAAAGTAAATAGCTCAAAATAACAAGAGGCAGAATCCGTGGTATAAGAGGTTTTCTAATGGGCTTTATTCCATTCAAAATGGCCGACTCGAGTCGCGGCCTTCAGGTTCCGTCACCACGAGGGTTCAGGAAGTGAAGTACAATAATTCATTAACAGACATGTATTTTTATAATAAGTGCATTACAATGAAACGAATGTAGAAGGCGTAACATTTGATAAGAAAAGTGACAAAACAGTGACATAATCGAAACTAGGCGTAATAAGGAATAAAAGAAACATGATTGGTTAGAATTATCAGACATAGGTGGATCTATAAGATAATACTTGGCATAGATGCGCGCGCGGCAGCATGACGTGTAATTGACGTGCAACTAGGGGGTGAAGGGGACTTGACATTTAGCTCTACATGTGGAGACGAGAAGTCTGGGGTCAAGTCAACCTAATCCCAAATCATATCTAACATCCTATGTTTAAAGAACTATGTTATCCACAAGGAAGAACTCTCGGACAGAATCTATTCTATACTGACTGTGTGCGTGTACAAGCGTCTAAGTGTCTATATGAGATGCGAGGGATAGAAAACTTTCCATGGCAACAGGGCTATGAATCACTTGCAGGAGGACGGAAAGGCTGAGTCCTTTGCTTGTGAGCTAAAGGAAATGTTTACCTAAATCACTGGACAGGAATGCATCGGCTGAAGAGTAAAATAGATAATTCGAAGGTGAAATACAACTTCTTGGCAGACAGGCGAAAACTGGCCGAGGCAGTCACCGTTAGCTGCACAGGGAGTAGGACAAAGTTCATGGATACAGATGCGAGCTCAAGCTGAAGCTGTCAAAGACAGAGAGCAGGGAAAGGCTTTGAGGACAGAATCGGGCCTACTTGCCTGAACTGTAAAAATGGAGTAACTTAGCCATATAAAGTCGGTGGCTTTTCATACTTAGGAATCGAATATCCAACCCTGTGATGGTGGATCTGACAGAGAACATGTCAACGGTAGACACACATATGTTTGCGTCTTAGAAACTGAAACTGGAGGGAACATACATGTACTTGTAACATGCATATAGAACCGTTGGGGTCCAAGATAGGGGACATAACTGATCAGGAAAATCCACATTTCCACAGATCCTGTAGGAGTCTCATTCACTCTCGATGGTATGCCTCTGCTAATTGAATGACTATGGCTCCACCTTTATCAGCTGGTTTTATAACCAAGTAACTTATTATTGGCCAGCTCCCTTATTGCTTGTTTCTGCTCTTTTGTTGTATAGTGGTATATTCTGGTGTCTTCTGGGTTGATTTCTTCTAGATCTTTTAACACTGCTTTTTCAAAAGCCAAAATCTCCAATAGTAAGGTAGCGCTTGGGGAGCTGAAAGTGGACTTGACCCTTAGCCCTGTGTCATCTTGTGCTTCTGTGCTGGGTTCCTTGTTGGCAAAGTATGACCTCAGTTTCAGTTTTCTGATGAATTCGTTCACCTCCGTACATAGTTTGAATTTGTCCATCTTCTCCGTAGGGACAAAGCCCAATCCTTTTTCTAGGATTTCCATCTGTGTGTGCGAGAGGATGAAGTCAGTGAGATTTACCACTAGACTATTCATCTGCTTGTTGTGGCTTGGTTGTTCTGGGTACCGGTCATGCTCCTGGTAGAAACTCTGTTTTGTTTCACGTCTGCTTCCCAATGTACTTGACTCCTCTTCCTTTTTCTTCCCCTCCTGGGGCCCTGGCGAGACCCTAAAAAAGGATTCTGTTGGTAGTGTTGGTACTCCTGGGGACCTGTGTTCAATGGTTGAAGGGTATCGGTGGGCCTTGTGCTGTTGGGGGTCTGTAGAAGTAAGATACAGGGTACATAAGTTGGCCTTGGTTAGGACCCTATCCCCTTGCCCTATGGGCACTTTTTTACTGATGGCCAGTGTTAAAGTGCATGTGCTCTGTGTCTAAAATGTAATGGCATTTTGTTTCTCCATGATTGGCATATTTGATTTACTGAAAAGTCTCTATTCCAGTGCACCACATGTGCCCAGGGCCTATAAATCAAATGCTGCTAGTGGGCCTGCAGCACTGTTTTCCCCACCCACACAAGTAGACCTTCAAATATGCCTCAGGCCTGCCACTACAGAGCCTGTGGGTTCAGTACTAAATGGCCATTTTGACCTGGCACGTTCACCTACTCGCCAGGTCCAAACCATCCCTTTTATTTCATGTAAGGCAACCCTAAGGCAGGCCCTCGGTAGCCCCATGAGCAGGGTGCAGTGCAGTTAAAAGGTAGGACATGTACTTTTGAGTTTACATGTGCTGGTAGTGAAAAACGTCTAAATTCATTTTTCACTGCAGCAAGGCCAATCCCTCCATAGGTTAGCATTGGAGCTGCTTTGTACCACTTTACAAGTGTAACTTCCAATTAGGAACAAATAGATAACTGGAGTTTCGTATCTCTGGACTCACAATTTAAAAACACATCTTTTGTGAAGTTGGTTTTTTAAATTGCAGGTCTGAAAATATCCCTTTTAGAAAGTTGCCATTCTTACTTTAACCATTCTATGCCTCTGCCTGTCCCTAGAATACAGGTCTGGGTCAGGGTAACAGCTGGGCTTTGTGCATTCCCTCTAGACAGTCACACAAAGGGAATCGAGCTGTGCCGTACATATCCTAATAAACCATCACCAGGCTGCTGGGTCTTCCTGAACTAGAGTGGTGGGAGGAGCTGACACTTGCACCTGAATGGGGCTGTGCCTTTCCCCGCACAAAGAGCTGAATACTCCAATGTAGTGTGTCTGGAGCCAGTGCCAGGAAGGGCAGGGGCGTCTTGTGCATTACAAAGACATTTCCTTGAAGTCTCCCAACTTCAAAGGCAAAAATGGGTATAAGTACTGGACCTCTGACCAGTGGTCAAAGTGGGGGGAAAAAAAGTAGGGGAACTGTGGGTGGAGAATCAGAGGGTGGGAATAACCCGAGAGCTGGATCTGTGGGCGGAGTCAGAGGTGTGGCCAGAATGCGCAAAACATCCCAATTTTTTGTATTTGTTTGGCATTTCACTGACCACTTACAGCGTATTATTTTATATAATTCAATCAATGGATACACATAATTATTTAAGGTTTAATATGAGTTATTGACATTAAAATACAATCACAAAGTGGGATATGCTTCCAATCACAGAATGTCCCAAATACGCTTAAAAGTGGAAGCACAAGCCATTTGTCTGTGATCCATGGAGCTTCTGTCATCAGAACTTCTCCTCCCTTTTTCCACAAGAGCAGTTCAAACATGAATGGGAAAAATATGCTAGTTTGCAAACGTTTTCTATATAATTATGGTTCTGCCATATTTGCCACATAATACAACATCTGCTACATAATCTGACAATTTTAACTAATAAATTGTTTGTAGCTCAATCGGATCAAAAGTAACAAATAAATGTGACTTGTGTTGCTGCGAAGTGGACGGCCCTTTGCAAAGGTTGACTGATCACCTTTCTCACTGCTGCATTTGCATGTTACACTAGTGCTAATAAGGCACAATCTTTCCAGAGACTGTTAGCATGTGTAAAAATGTCAAAATAATAAAGTGTCAGAAAATAAACTGCATAACGTTGCAGCCTTTTTTTTGCTTCATAATTTAGTCAACATTGCAGCATTATTTTGTCTTCTTTTGCTGCATAATTCCAGTGGCCCCAAAGCAGGCAGCACATCCTAAAAGTGCTTTTGCATGAAGCAGAGAGAATGTGAAGTTTGCGAATGTAGTTTCTTGTGCGTGCAAATCCTGTATTGCCAATCCCTAGTGAGTTGCAGCTACTACTGCTGAAACAAGGCCGATGGAGGTACCAATGGGTGAGGCAGACTGGCCTCAAGGGAAGGGCTGGCTTTAGAGCTGGTGGCGCCCTGTGCAACAATGTTTGTTGGTGCCCCCCAATGACCACCTCTGCCACGGATTCCTTCAATTCCACCCTTTAACAGTGCTCCTCAAGTCTCCATAACCACACTAGCTCTCAGATGCATTTAATTTGATTTACAGCACCACTCATACCAGTGTATGGTTTCAGAGCACTTTACATCACACACACTACACAGAGACAATCAATTATACATGTGTAAATCACTATATTGTAAATGTAACATAAGACAAAGGACTAAAAGGTGTAGAAGTCACATGACATCCATACTAGTGGTCAGTATAGTTTTATAGTGATTGGTCTGGACAAGCACAAACTCAGAATTTAAAACGTAATACCAGTGTTGGAGGTTCTCTTTAATAATCAGAATTGATTTCTTTCCAAATGAACACTTTTTGCAACATTAGGATAATCACATACTGGGGGGAAAAACGATAATGATCTAATGTATACCTTGCAGTTTGCATGCAGCTCTTACATTACAATAGCTCACTGTTCTATGTTAGGATTTTAACTTCCAAACTACAAGTAACCAAAGATCTGTCTTACAAAATCAGTAACCCACTGACCTATTTACATTATGCGCACTTTGTGGTCTGCATGGTACATGTTCTTTGCAGCAGGCACATTAATCTTCTGCACAACGTTTCCATGAATCAAAACTTCCACTAGACAAACCTCCGATCTCTCTCTAGGAAGAACATTAATCAACAGAGTTATCATAACATTTTTATTGTTTCCGAAAATTGCTGGAGGCCAGGAAGGAGGCAGCAAGCACTTTTAAAACCATAAAATACTTGCCACCCGAAGTCAGCACCCGGTGCAAACACACCGGTCGCACCGCCCTAGAGCTGGCACTTCTCAAGGGTCCTGTGACCTTAGTGACAGAGTCACTTTTGCTCTAGGGTGTGCTGCTTCATAAACCTGCCCGCAAGACTAGAGGTGAACTTCAGTATGGATTGTGGTGAACAGGCCTCCAAGGTTAACCCACATGTGCCACCGCTAGGGTCCACTTGCTGGTGCTAAGACACCAGGACTTTTAAGGTCTAGCGGGGCCTGAGAATGTGCTCCCTCAGGAGAGTGGTCTGGGGGACTGGTCATGAAGGCTGAACCTGGTTTCCTAGTTCCAAATTCGGCAGCTCTGACCATAGTGCCACATCCTCTCTCCCACTGAACACCATACTGCCCCACTGAGAGCAACTCACACGCCCTTCAACTACAACACAATTGTGCCCTCCTATAAATACTTGGATGCGACTCAGTTCAAATTACGCAATATGCTGCCTAAAAAAACGTAACAACATCCTGAAAAAAGCAAACACTCATAGGGAATGCAAGATTAAATTAAGCATGTGAAATGTAAGCAGGAACAACATGGATAATTTAACGCATTTACACTCACTATACAGAAATCAGTGAGTGCTTGTGCTTGAAAAGTTAAAGACATGACTACAGGGCCCGGAAGGACCTGCTTCAATGTCCATTGCTTATATCCTTACAAAATGCAAGCAGTATAGTTATAAAAGACCACATCCATGAACACCGCGCCGCGGTACGCATTTTGTTTTCCAATCCACCGATCAATCCGGCATTGCAGTATCTCCAGGAGTGGTGCAATTCCTCATTCAGGGAAAATAATGCTGGTTCAAAGAAAAGATAAAACTAAAGTAGAGCTTCACTGGCAAACTCTGCATAGTGGCGCTAATGTGTTTGGTTGTGAATAAAATCAATCTGGCCGCTTTGTGAACACTATCTTGCTTCATTTAGTTAGTTATTTCATAGTTGAACCTTATTTCTCTCCATCCCGAGGCTGTACTTTGGAATAGAATAAAGTCAGAAAAAGACAACATTTGCAGCAAAAGTATTATTCTTTCTTGGATCCATTTCATAGGGGAACAAATAAATGAAAGGATGAAAGAGAGGATGAGAACCGTTTCTTGAAGTCACGGTTTTCAGTGAAGAGGAGCGAGACAGAAAGAGGGCGTAAGAGGAAGAAAGGGAGGGGGAGCAGCTGCCAGCGACAGAGCAGAAGTAGACACTGGCCTTGTCTTCTCTGGCAAGAAGGAAAAGACAGAGTCATTTTCAGTCTCTGCCCTCACCCCGTCCCCGAGTAGCCAGAAACTTCAAACCTTCTCTGCAGGCCTTGGCTATTCCTGCCATCCTGGGATGCATCATTAAAAAAAAAGTATTTCAGAACTGGTGCATCCATACGAAAATGATGCGTCACTGCTGCCTGCACAGGAGACCTTCGTCCCCACTCGCTGAGTGCACAACGTATTGACTTCGACTTACAACGCAGCCTTGACTTTGCCAAAGCGCATCCGAAAAAACGCTGCTGCGTGAGTCTTGTATACCGCTTCACCGATGTCTGTGACTCACCCTCTGGACTCCAATGCATCCACGGCCTGGCATGACTTCTCATCGATGCATCACCTTCAGCCTGACCTTTCAACATCGATGCCTCGGAGCGACTTTGCCTGACTTCTGATCTGACGCATCGCCTGCAACGCATCACCTCTGGATTTCAACACCTCATCCCTGAGCATTGATGCATCCAATGTACTATCAAAGGGTCTGTGTGAGTGTGACTCCAGTAACCGGCCCGCGCTCCCTCGCGGTCGGATTGAACTTTTGGATTTGCCCCGGCCAAGCACGACTTGATAGTCCCAGTTGGAGCTATTGACTTCTACGCACCGCATTTTAATTCAATCTTGCAAAAGTCATATCTTGACTTGTGTATGTTGGATGTTTGTCATTTTGGTTTTGTTTTACTCAGATAAATATTGGTTATTTTTCTAAACAGGTGTGGAGTACTTTTGTGGTGTTTCCACTGTGTTACTGTGTGTGGGTGTGTGTGTGCACAAATACTTTGCACATTGCCTCTTTAGTTTAGCCTACTGCTCTGTGTCAGGCTACCAGAGGGTGGGCACAGGTAAACTTTTATTGTGTACTAAACTTACCCTGACTAAAGTGGTGGTTCCTACTTGGTCAGGGTGCATACCTCTGCCAACTAGAGACCAAATTTCTAACAGTTTTCAATGACCTCGCTGTATGTCATTCACTGAAGGCATATGGTACTGAGTAAAACAGTTGTCAACCGGTTGATCTTTTGGCTAGAATCCCAAAATATCCCTTATGTTTTAGCAAGTCTTGGAGCTGAGCCCTTTACACATATTTGTTCCTGTGCTCAAATCAACTTCCTCTCATCCTTCAGGTCTGTCTTTTGCTTTTTGGCACTGGACTGTGTTAATTCTGTACTCACAGCCTCATCAGTCATGGCTTGGAGGTCGAAACAAGACACCATCAGAGCCTCCTCTTCATCAATAATACCTTTACCAGAGGTGGACGCAAGTGGCTTCATTACAAGAATACAGTTGAGCTAGAGCAGAGACTTCCTGTTTAAGTAGGTTACCCAACAACTGAGTCTCATCTCATTAGATGAGGTTCCGAGCTAAAGCAAGCTTGTGCATACCTACTGCTATGTGCGTGCACTGAGAGGGCAACCCAACTGTGCCACTGACTCAACTCTGCTTGCTTACCAACTTTTCCCCACCCCACTTACAAAATTAAGCCAGCACTCTCATATCTCTCTATGGCAGAGGTCTTCAAACTTTTGGATGCCGAGACCCCCCTGTCAACATTTTGAGGTGTAAGGACCCCCTCCTAACAAAAATTCTAAACCTGTAGGCAGGGCTACTGGAATTATGAGGCAGGTGAGGACCAAATTACGTGAGAGGCTTGACTAAATTGTGTGGGAAGAAAATGTAAATGATGTTATGTGATGCTGCGTATTTTGGGATAGCATTGCTTCATTGTTTTGAAATTAATTTTTTACACACAGTAACACTGAGGAAAGATTTTACCCCATTAGTACGTGTTTATAACCAAAATACAGCAATTAAAATCAGAAAGATTTCTAGTCAACCTTTGTGAAGGACCTTCCACTCCGCAGGATTACGTGCTGCCACATTAGAAGCTCACCTGGCCCTGGCCGGGAGCAGCAGGGTTCCCTTAAAACCCTGGCGGTTTTCTGCAGAGTTAAGCAGTTTACCCATGCAGCTTTCCTCTCACCCCCTCCCTTCCATCCCTCTCTCCTCTCCCAACCCCAAATCCCTCTCTCACTTTGCAGGCCATTTTCTTTCACCCCTTTGTACAATTTCTGAACTCTCCCCATTCAACCTCTCACTTCACCTTTAATCACCTCTTGCCATTCTGTCTTTTCACTGTCCTCATCTCTAACATTCTCTTGAATTTATCTCATGGCCTCTCTGGCCCTGTCACTTCCCGTGCCCCTCATCACTTCTCATTCACCTTGTCTCTCCATTCAAATTTTTGTCTATTGTATCTTAAACCTCTCCAGTCCCCCCATTCATCTTTCACATCTCCCCTTTCTTCTAACAGAAGCCCTCACGTTTGGTTCACACTCACTTCTTGCGTGTCCACACTTCGGCAATTCACATTTCTCCTCATCCCTGACCTCTTCAATCAAATTCTCTCACTACCTTGCTGTCCTCTCCCATCCTCTCATCGCTCCTCAACAAAGCATACGGGTCGGACCCGTATGCTCCTCTTGGCCTTTGCCACTCTGCTTATTGTTCCCTAATTGAAGAAGGGATGAGCTGTCTGTCTCGCTGTTTTGATGCAGGCCGCACAGTTATGGAACTTGCACCCTCCTTTGCTTCGCTCCACCAAGAATTTATTATCCTTTAGGAAAGATATACAAACCTTTCTCTATGCTCTGTAGGTTACCCCATTTGGCAGGTTCTCCTTATCCTTCTGTGTGTTTCTCATTTGCCTTCAGGCAGCAGATGGTTATTAGCCCCAGGACACCTTTTGGTAACAGTAGCGCACTACAAATATAAATAATAATAATAGGCAGAAGCAGGGGAGCCACTAGACCAGAACTTTGGGGGGTGGGGGGGGCTAACACTCCCCAGCCAGGGCGGGCCCTAACACTGGTTGCACATGGTGCAATAGTCTTTTTTGGTGCCCCACCCCCGTTTCCTTCATTTCCATGAATTCCCTCACTACCACTTACCAACAATGCACCTCATCTCTCTATAGCACCTTTCTGACAAACATTTCATTTTTTATAGCGCTACTCACAGTTTACTTACTCACACTCATTTCTGTAATCTGCATGGTACATACTCTTTGTAGCAGGCACATTAACCCTCTGCACTGTGTGGGTAGCAAGAGTGCCCATGTGAGTGCATGGTGAGCGATGCAACAATGTAAGAGTAGGGTGAGAGGAGTGACTGCAGGGTGAGTGAGGTGGCCATACGAATTTGGGTGCAGATGCAAGTTCAGAATGGGACGAATAATAATACTGGAGCTTGATAGCGCAAACAGCTACCTCAGCAACAGAGGTGTCCTGGCGCTCTAGCAGCAAGCATTGCGTGCAGGGAGGTTTAGCACTGGAGCCAGGCCTAGTCAAGACTAAAGAGCCATGTCTTCAGCGTTTTTCTGAAAAGAATGAATATATGATTACTGGTGGGCTTGTTTGAGTGAGTTGCATATTGAGCAGTGAGGGGGACAGGTGAGTGAAGTGTCACATGAGTGCAGGGTGAGTAGTGTGCTCGTGTGACTGCAAGGTGAGGTATAGGGTGAACAGCGCAAGTGCATTGTGAGTGCAGAGTGATCACTGTGAGTGCAGGGTGAGCGGGTGAATGGTGTGAGTGCATGGTGATCAGTGTGAAATAAATAATGTGCTGATCCTGCAACAAACTTCCAGTCCTATGGTTAGGCTTGCCAGCAGATTATTTTGATGGCCCAGTCGGTACAAAAATAAGCAGTCACCTAAAGCTGTATTTTAAGCACTTATCTGTGCATAGAACAGCAAATATAAATAGAAAGCACTTTTAATTGTGTTCTAGGGCTGCCTCAATGATCCATGACTGATAAGAGAACAAAGACAGAAAAGTGACAAAATAAATGAATACATTCTTTTTTATTTATAAGTCTATTTAGTGTGAAGAGGAGACCTTTGCAGGCTCTTTAAACATGGCAGGCATTTTTCTTTTGGCAACCCTACTTTATATTCCTTTTCATGAAATGCATTCTCACACTTCTGCAGTAAATGTAAAATACAAATGTAAGGAATAGGCAGAGTGGGGACGCAGGGGGTACTGGAACCAGGAAAAAACACTAAGCCTCTGTAACCAGTTTACAAAGGCATCTAAATATGCAAATGGTCTTTAAAGACCTGTGAAAAACTCGGACGGGCGTGCCGGAGATAAGACTCCAGACACTGCCCAGCTGAGTCTCCAGCAGCTCGAGTTGCACTGCAGCAGCACGGGCTGAGACACAGGACGGGGGAAGAGGGGGGGCTGAAGCCCTTGGGCCTCAGAAGTGTGACTGGGAATGCGCGACCCCCTTTGCATCGCTCCATGGCCCCCCTGGGGGTCGCGCCCCACAGTTTGAAGACCCCTGCTCTATGGTGTAATTTCCTAAGTCACAACATGGTATCATTCTTTCGGCTTCAGTCAATCTGTCAAAATAAATACTTAATTTCAACTCTACATCCTGATTGAGGCTCCGGTTGATCCACCAAATGGTTAAATTGATAAATTAGCCCGCTGGGACCTTTGTTCAGATATACTGGTGGAGTGGGAAGCATTCAAGGTCACATAAGAGGAATTTGCAAGAAGATATCTCATGAGGTAAGATTTTGGTGAGAAAAATATTGAACCTTGAAAACGTCATAGGGTGGGTAGAACTATGTTACCCATGGAGATCATAGTAAGAGGAGAGCTACTTAGCAGTAGGGGTTTAAATATTCAGGCTTCTCGACTACTGGGGTGTATGTATAAGCAACATTGCAAAGATGATAAGACTACTCAAGTACCTGGCTCAGACTGATGGTAAAAGCTTCACTTCTGGTGCAATTAGGGGAAATCTGGAGCAGATTGTTCAAACACTTTCAGAAATGAATGCTAGTTTTGTTAAATATTACTCATTGCTGCATCACAAACCTGACAGGTCTGATATATCTGGCTTGAGCACTTACCTGTAAGTAGTGGGCCTGAAACAGAAACAAGAGGCTGGATGCCCAGTTCACCATGACTAAACCTGGGAATATTGTGGAACACTTGTCAAGAGGCAAGACCTCAGAGCTTGATTGTCTACTAGCTGGATTCTATGCCACCTGTAAAGAGTTTCTGAGGTTGTATACAACTGCTAGGAACAGTGGTTGTGGCCCCAAACTATCAGACAGGGTGCTATTGTAGAAGTGTTCAAGCCTCTTCAGGACCTACTAGATAAAGTGGCCTATCAACCATTATATCTGATGAGTGCGGATTAAAAAAACCTCCCAAAGCTCCAATCTAATAGATTGTTCAATGTCTTAACATGGAAATTGCCTTTGAGACTCCGAGCTAGTGACATCAGGAGCTATGCATTTTGATAAAGAGAAAATAACATGGTTTAGCTTGCTGTACACTAATCTCATGTCATGGCTTAAGATAGGCAAGATGAATATGGACTTGTGTATAGCAGAAACTTGAACTGGCCTGGGTGCCGGTTTTCACTGATGCTCTTCACATTGGCTATAGAACCCCTTGTGAACTAGCTCAACAAGGAAAGGGTAATGCATGTGATAGAGGTCTGGGGCTCTACCTATGCAATCTCTCTCTGTATGGGTGACATTTTATGTACTTTTGGAACACAAGAAAGTTTATCAAGCACAGTACTGAAATAGGAAATAATTCCCTTCTAAGGGTCCAAATGTTTAATAAATTTGACAATACCATAGAAGGTGACATAACTAAAATATTAACCTTTGGCCGTGGCTCTATTTTATTCTAGCACAGACTTCTATTTTTTGGTAATTGGGAGGATAGCCCTTTCCAAAATGTCTGTGTTACGCAGATTACTGTGTCATTTTGTAAACATACCATTGGCAATACCTGGGCAGGTCTTAAAAGTTTTAATCTCTCCACTGATAGATCTAGTAAGGGGCTGTGGAAGACGTAGAGTCACACACACCAAGCTACAGGTATCAGTAACAGAGGGTGGTCTGACTGTGGCAGGCTTTGAAGCCTGTTATCTGTCCATCCAGTAACACGGGGTTGCAGAATGGGTGTACCTTGCTGTGTTAGGAAAAATATACTGCATATCCCAGGGAATGGGCCCTGTACTGATAGATAAAAGCACATCAGAGGACTGTACACAAGGCTTCAGAGCATGACTAAACATAGTTGTAAGATATGCTTCAGGAAGTCTGTGACTAGAGTAGCTTGTGCCCTATATTTAGTAATATGTTGCTTTCCCAAATTTCAACGAATTGCTAAATTAATCAGTGTATCAATATGGTCGCGGGTGAGATATATGGGAAACCTCTATGAAAATAGCAAGTGACTGGACCTTTATGATTTAAGAATTCAACATGATATTCCAGCTTTCCAGTTTCTAACCCACTTCTCTCTCGTTATGGGAGTAGGACTGACTTGGAAAAAAAACTTGGCCAAGCCAGAAATATACAGAGTGCTACATCTCCATGAATTAATGGAGAGGACCAAAAAGGGTGAGATTATTCTAGATCATGAACCTTCCTCTAAATTCTTTATAGATATTGTTGGACTTACACTAAAGTTGCTTTGACTCTGATGGTTCTTCCAGCTTTTCACATATTTTTCTCCCATTGCTTTTTTCATCTCTTGAATTCCCAGAAGAATAAACTTGAGACATTGCACATTATTAGAGCTCTGCTTTTTTATTGGAAATTAGCGGATCACTGACAAAATATCGAGAAGGAGAATATCGACCTACCAAAATATCGTGGAAAAAATATAGAATGCCAAAATATCGAACCCCTATCTCCAAACAGGTAAGTACAAAAATATAGAAACCAAAATATCGTTGTAAAAAATATAGTTAGTCAAAATATCGAATTTTTTAAATGTCTTAAAAGTAATGTAAAATTAATGAAATAATACATATAATTAACTGAAACACACTTAAAAATATTTAAATGACTTTAACATTAATAAATATTTAATGTAAGTAAAAATATATATATATATACATATTAACGTAATATTAATTAAAAATATTCAATATTTTTTGCGTAGGATAGCGGGCGGGTAAAATTTACTATTACCACTCCAGAGGGTGCAACAGTAGGGAAAGCGTTGGATAGCGGGAGGGTAAAAATTACTATTCCCACTCCAGAGAGTGCAATAATAGGGAAAGCATTGGATAGCGTAGGTATAAAAATTACTATTCCCACTCCAGAGAGTGCAACTGTAGGTAAAGCGTTGGATAGCGGGAGGGTAAAATGTACTATTCCCACTCCAGTGAGTGCAACAGTAGGGAAAGCGTTGGATAGCGTAGGCGTAACAATTACTATTCCCACTCCAAAGAGTGCAACAGTAGGGAAAGCATTGGATAGAGTAGGGGTAAAAATTACTATTCCCACTCCAGAGAGTGCAACAGTAGGGAAAGCGTTGGATAGCGTAGGGGTAAAAATTACTATTCCCACTCCAGAGAATGCAACAGTAGGGAAAGCGTTGGATAGCAGGAGGGTAAAATTTACTATTCCCACTCCAAAGAGTGCAACAGTAGGTAAAGCGTTAGATAGCGTAGGGGTAAAAATTATTATTCCCACTCCAGTGAGTGCAATAGTAGGGAAAATAATAATTTAATATTTTATTAAAAAGAAATTAATTATTAATACCAAAAAACGTATTAAAATGAATTACCAATCACACACTGTGTAATAATTAATTAATTAAAAATACCAATATTTTTTTAATTAATTACCTATTAATAATTAACAACCAATTAATTTTCAATACCAAACATTAATAAATACAAATAAAACCAATTACTAATTAATTAATAATAAACTAATTATCAATATACAAAAATTATTTCAATATTTAATTATTTATAATTAAATTACTTCCCACCATATTCCCCTATAAACCCACAACCCGCTACAAATAATAAATTAATACAATTAACATAATTATCAATTAAACAATTAATACAAATTAATTACCAATTAATACAAATGAGTTACCAATTAATAATTAATCAACAACCAATTAATTTTCAATACCAATTAATAATTACCTAATAACAATTAAATTACTTCCCACCCTATTCCCCTATAAACCCACAACCGGCTACAGAAGTAAAACGCAAAATTAAATTAAAAATAATTATTAATTCCTAAAAATTATTATTTAATGTACTATAATTAAATTACTTCCCACCCTAATGCCCTATAAACCCACAACCCGCTACGGAATTAAATTACACAAAAATTAAATAACATAAAATTAATTACTTTAAAAATATTCAAACATACATTCCAAAATTGATACATACTTTTAACACATATACTAACACTTAAAACACTATAAAAAAATTCGATATTTTTAACAACTATATTATGACTGTCGATATTACTTACTTCTATATTATTTAAATCGATAATTCTTACCTGATTTTCGATATTCTTCACCACTTTAATTTGGCAATTCGATATTCTGTCCATTCTATATTAAAAACTCGATATTCTGTCCAGTCGATATTTTTTATTCGATATTATGTCTGTTTACCGAAATTAGCGGCTATCTTTATCTCTTGTGTCTATTTATGATATTTGTGCCAAGTTGTAAGTGCTAGAAACATATGGTCTAGCACCTTTACACATGCTATTAGGCTGTTGATTACTAAAGCTTTGCCTCAGCAAGCCTTGCCTTGCCAGTAGGTATTAAAACTGAGTCTGTAGCCCTCATTATGTGAAGCTTGTAGTTCCTAATGCAGCTGGTAACTACGGCACCATCTCACTGCGAATTATGAGAACTGCAAAGTTCCTGTGGACCTCTCACGTTTCCCCTCAGATTAGGGACAATGGGGACTCATTGGGTGAATCAGATTAGAAATTACTGATTCCTTCAGAAATTCTTCAGGGTTTTCCAGGGTTGAACTCAGAATCCTGTTAATTCCACACCCTGGGAGTTAGCGAGACCCACGGTCTCTCTAACTCTTGAGGTTTGTGATTTACACACTCACACCTTGGGACTACCTAATGAGCAGATAAGCCTTCTTGCTTCCTGATTCTTACTACTGAAAGCATCACTGCAAAATATTTACAATACTTTCAGTTGGCATTCCTCTCATGTTCATTCTCCATTTCAAATTCAGTCCATGGGTGCTTCTTCTGCAGACTTTAGTTTTTGTATGATCTGTGTGATGTCACTGAAAGATTTGCTGTTCATTCTGCAATAAAACTGTGTATTGGGATTTTCGAGTACAGCAATTCGTTAGTGTCCAGTACTTGGTCTAAGACATATTCATCATATTGTAAGGAATGTGATGAGTAAGATGGATGAAGTGGCAATGACTCAGTTTCACTAATCTTAATTGTCATAATCATTATGGAGCTCCCTTATTTATTATGAGATCCAAATCTTGAAGGTGAAGGGAACTAACTGCTTGGATGAAGGAAGCAGATTCAGGAATTAAGGACGCAAGATATAACCTCCCTAGTCGAAGGTGCCTAGGGAATTGATTGGGGATTTTAATAAGATTGCATTTAGGTTTGAGGTTAATTGTATGATCAAGGTGCCTCTCTGTGGGTATGAACTCATCTCATGTCATAAGAAGAGTGACAGAGAACATATGACTAAAAACTTGATTTATAACTGCATGGTAATGAAAAATCCTCCAATTTGTGAAGGATGGTGTTAGCTCTCCATTGCAGGAGTCATTTTCACCAGCAGAACATGCTTCAGCAGAGAATTGACCCCTTCCTGCACAAATTGAAGGAGGTTCCGTAATTGTCAAACTTTGTCTAAGTCTCTGAATGTTATGGTGTTTAGCAGAAAGTAACTGTAACATCACTGTGGATTTTCCATCTATTAGAACGGAAATTCTTTCAATGTGAGAGGGATTTCTGGTAAGTGTGCACACTATAATAAAACAGGTCCATTCTGATGACCTCAGGATGGCATCTGATGGTGGTGGTGTCTCTGCTCTGCTTTGGTTGACATGGTGGCAGCATTTATGCCATCGATCACGCTAACATGATCAAATGCCACAGTGAGGTTGGAGTGACAGTGGCTTGTGCCACAGAAACTTCATGTACTTTCTTTCTGAGTAAACTAAGTCAGTCTGTTTTGATCCCTTCTTCTTCCCCTGACTTGCAGCCAGTTGACTGTGGTATCCTGCAAGTGTCTGCATGTTCCCCAGTCTTTTAAAAGTAAATGCCAAACACTAGATGCCTTAACATGGTCCTCTTGCTTTCAGTTATACACTTATCTCTCACGTCTTGCTCAAACCCATTTCCAAGTGGGCTGTCTCAATAGTTTAATTCCAACAATGTATGAGTGAAAATCATGAGTAAATGGGCAGCCAGAGACAGAGGCATTACAGCCATAAGTTAGAGGACACGGTGGTTTGAAGGAATCCTGCTCTTTCGAGATCAGTGTTTTTCCCACTACAGGAAGAGTTGACCTTATTCTCTCTGCCATGTCTATTCTGACTCAGCCAGCCCTTTTTGGTCTCCTGATAATGCTAGAGGGTTGTGAAGAACATTTTGCTTACCCTACTCCCACTGGAATGGTGAAAGCAGTGATGGTTCTCATTAGCTTCTGTCTAGAAAGTGGCAGCTTTTGCTTTGTTTGGTACTGGTCTCTGGACTACTTAAACACCTACACCTTGTCTTCTATATGGTACCCACAATTTAGAGAATGTCACTGCTATCTATAGAGCCCTAAGGTAAAGTTCAAGGTTCTATGCATGATACACTAGACCTCTACTGCTTAGTCACTCTGAAACAAACTGATCCTCCAGACCCCTGCAACAACCTCTCTAGGCCGGCTCATTGTGTTCTGTTTTAGATTTCAAAAGGTGGCTGGCTAGCCCTTCTCAGTCCTTCAATTAATGAATCAATCAATCAATCAGGATTTATAAAGAACGGCTAATCACCCGATAGGGAATCCAGGCACTTGCAGGTCCCAGAGGCTTATTCGAACAGCCAAATATTGAGGGCCTTTCGGAATTCCGGAAGTGAGGTGATGTTCCAAAGGTGTGTGGGGAGGCTGTTCCAAGTCTTTGCTGCAATGTGTGAGAAGGAGAGTCCTCCTCTACTGCTTCGGTGGATGCGAGGAGTATGTGCAATTGAAAGGGAGGCAGAACATAGTCTTCTCAACGGTTGGTGAAAGTTCAGGTGGTGATTACTGTATGCAGGTCCTTGGTTGTGTAGAGCCTTGGGTGTGTGGGTCAGCAGCTTGAATTAGCGCCTCTTCTGTACGGGGAGCCAGTTGAGTCACCTGCGGTGGGGTGTGAGGTGGGTTTGTCAGGGAAGGTAGAGGATGAGTCTGGCTGCGGTTTTCTATATGATCTGAAGTCTCTGTAGAAGGTATGCGACGATTCCTACATAGAAGGCATTGACGTGGTGCAGTCAGCCAGTGATGAGGGCCTGTGTCATGGTGCATCTCATGTGTAGGGATAGCCACTTGAAGATCTTACATAGCATGCGCATGGTGAGTAAGCAGGCAGATGAGACGACGTTGATCTGTGATTTCATGGTGAGCTTGTTGTCAATTAGGATTCTGAGGTTTCTGGTGTGTTCAGAGGGAGAGGGTGCGGGTCCTAGGTCTGATGGCCATCAGGAATTGTTCCATGTATTGCTGCTGTTACCAAATAATTTGTACTTCCGTCTTGTCTGTGTTCAGCTGCAGACAGTTGTCCTTCATCCAGTATGCAACGTTTGCCATGCTCTGTAGAAGTTGGTTCTGGTGGTGGTGAGGTAATCGGTGAGTGAGAAGATGAGTTGGGTGTCATCTGCAAAGGACATTATGTTGAAACCGTGAGATCTGATGATGTTAGCCAGCGGGGTCATATATATGTTGAAGAGCGTGGGGCTGAAGGATGATCCCTGAGGGGCACTGCAGGAGATCTCCCTGGGTTCAGAGGTGAAAGCTGGTGGGTGGATCCTCTGGGTTCTTCTGGTGAGGAAGGAGATGATTCACCTGAGCACCTACCCTTGGATGGCGATTTGGTGGAGTTTTTCAATCAGTGTGTGGTGGGATACGGTGTCGAAGGCTGCTGAGAGGTTAAGAGGATCAAATCTACTGTTTCTCCTCGATGAGGATGGTTCAGATGTCATTGGTGGCTGATGTTGATTTTGCTGCCAGCCAGGTTGGAGAATTCCTTAATGATGTTGAAAAGTTCCATGGTTTTGTTGGCGCTGGTTTCGATGAGTGCAGCAAGGACTGTTTTCTTTATTGCTCTCAGCAGGCAGTGGTAGAAGTTGAGGGAGATGCCCTGCTGAAGGTGTCCATGCTGGCACGTCATCTCTCTTCCAACTGTTTGCTGTCCCATTTCATTGTTCTGAATTTTTGGGTGTACCAGCTGGCCTTTTGCGAGGATTTTCTCTGGATATTGCTCTCAATGGGTATGATGCTGTCTGCACAATTGATAATCCAGGCATTGTAGTTTCTCATTTCCTGTTCAAGGTTGGTGACGAGAGAAGGGTTGGAATGTTGAGGGTGTTTGCCCAGCTGGTCTCTGAGATTTAGTTCCACATCTGGTGGGGGGTGTTGGTCACCTTGGGGGTGGCGGTGTAGGGGCTGAAGATGCTGAAGATGCTGAAGTGAAAGATGGAGTGATTGGTCTATGTGCGTTCTGTGACATGGCTGTATTTGACGCGGTTGCTGGAGGTGAAAATTGGGTCTAGCATGTGTCCTGCGGTGTGTGTAGAGTCATAGATGATCTGGGTCAATCCGAGTATGCTCATACTGTCGAAAAGGTGTGCAGTGATTTTGTCGTTGGGGTCACTGATGTAGAAATTTAGGTCACTGAGGAAGATGTAGTCCTTGGAGTCTAAGGCTAGGAGCGCAATGAAGTCTGTTATGGTGTTGCAAAAGCTGGAGCGCTAGCCTGGGGGTTGGTATGCGAGGGTGCCTCTGATGGTTGTCTTATCGTCCAAGTGGAGATTGAAGTTCAGATGTTCCATGGGGTGGTGTTGTCGGTGGTGGTGGTACACTGTATGGTCTCTTTGTGGAATATGGCTGTTCCTTCCTTCCCCCGGGTTGTTGGAGTGGTCCTGGTGAGTGATTTTATATCCATTGGGGATTGCTGTGGCAATGTCTGGGACAAATGTGAGTTTGAGCCAGGTCTCAGCGAGTAAGACGATGTTGGGTGTGAGAGTGGTTATGAGGTCCCATAATTCGGTGAACTGCTTGCATAGTGAGTGTGTGTTGAGAAGGGCACATGTGAGTTGGTGTTTTTGTTCAGGTGGTGTGTTTGATGTGTTTCGGGTGGAACTGGTCGGTTGGCTGGTGTGTGTACATTGGCAGGTGAAGTGGTAATGGGTGCAGGTGAAAGGTCTTACCGTGGAGGAGCGTAGGTCAGCGCAGTGGCTGTGTTTGTTGCGGCATCCTGGTTGAGGGTGTAGAGCTTGGCAATGATGTATCTTCAGGGGTGGGAGGGACAGGGGTCGTGGCGCTGGGCACAGTGCAGGTGCGGATGGGCGCAGACTGGCTTGCCTTTGGATTGAACATTTGGATGCTAATGGCAACATATGGATGTCATTTAGAGGTCACCAGGGGTAGCAGCTGTGACCCCTAACTTGCCCTTTGCGAACCCTGGCTGTGCCAATGCGACCCCTGGTTTCAGTTCTGCAGCCAGGATCGGAAAGGACTTGGTGACTAATGTTTGCTGAAGAGGATATTCATGGGAACTATGTTTTAAAACTATTTATTAAAGACAGTGATATTTTCATTACTTTTTTGTAGCTTGCAGTAATGTAGTTTTAGACAGGGTAGGAGTAAGAGGTGAAACACCCTCTCAATTTACCTTTGCTATCAGGTCACGTGCCGTATGAGAGTCGTCCTGGTAATGTCGCTATTGTGTTTTATTTTGAGGAATGTTGCAGCGAGCCTGTGTTGTGCATATAGGGCCCAAGGAAGCTGTAACACTATCAAACTTTAAACAACGTATTGACCTGCTTTCTGTTAGTCAATAAATGATTGCCAAATTGAACCCAAAAACCTGACGGTGGAACTGTTCATCTTGTTCCTGAACCACGCAGGTGCTCGAGAATCAGACATATTTACTCTACAAAGGTCAAGCCGAGATTCAGAAAGTATCTTCTCCAGCAGAGTTCAGCACATAGCAGTCATCACATCTTTGCGGTGGCTACCTCACTTAGGACAGACAATGAGACACAGACTCCATGTAGTTGGGCGTCCAAGTCCCTGCAGCACTTTTAGCTCAGGTTCAGTTCATTGTGTTACCACCTGTCTGTCCCAGCACTTATGGTTATCACATGGCCACCGGGTTGGTAGAGTCAGGACCTTCCCTCTGAGTGCAGAATTCCTCCCAGGTATCTTGAGACGGGACCAGGAGTCCACATGATAAGGTAATGATGTGTTGCTTTTGTAGTAACACCACGCCTCAGTCTGGCTCTAACGGTCTGTAAATAATGGGTGTTTATGGTACGCAGTTATGCGTAGTTTGGAGGGATAATGAGCCTAATTAAGAGTTCTGCATGTTAAAATGGGTCCAAGATTTTTATTTTTGTATTTTATTTTCACAGTTCTAACAAACATGATGTTAATATAAATGCAAAGGCAGAGTTTCATAATCAATGCCTCACTTCATTTCATTACACCTTTAACACAAACTATGTTTATCCCCTATCTGTGGGTACTCTAGCCAATCCCCAATCCAATGTGTAGTCTTGCAATGTGAGTAGCCCTGTAGTACAGCCATCCTTTCACTTTATTGTACTTGGATGCCATGCTGCATCACTGGAGAGGCCGAGATAATGAAGGGGCATTAATTAACTAAAATAGAGGAAAGTGAGAAGAAGTAAAAGGTGAAGGGTGTAAAATGGACGATGAAGAAAGAGGATGTGGGGCTAATACTTCCATTCTATTTGTGGACATAAGGATGAAGAAGGATGAAGATCCCTGAGAGGAGATACATGTATTTTAAAAGAAGTTGATGCTTCTGCCAGTCCGATCGATATTGCACCAAATACATTCCGTTTGGAAGGATCAGTACTGAGGGTAGCTAACCAATACTATGCGTTTGAAAATACGGAAATGAACTCAATTTTCATATCCGAGCCTTGAGAGAGCCCAGGGGGGCGAAACGTACGTCGGCTGCTGCTGTTTTCCTTGTTTAAAGAAATGAAATAAAACAAGCAAAAGGACCTGATTCAAGACTCTTTGTGGATTTCTACAAAAAGGACATTGATCTATGGCGAATTGTACCACACAGTGTGGAAGTCTTTGGATAATAGTTACATCCACTTGGTGTGCTTTGGTGTATTTTGGTCAAATATTCTGCTTTAGAATTAGCGTACTTAGGGGCAGATTTACAAGCCCCTTGGGGCATTTTTGCACCACTGTTGCGTCACTTTTTGTGACGCAGCAGCAGCGTAAAAATGCGTCTTATTTACAACGTGGCGCATCTAGGGAGATGCGTCACGTTGTAAAGCCCTGCACCACATTATACCTGCGTCAGGTATAATGTATGCAGGGTGGACGTTCCAACGCAAAAAAGCCTTGTAGAAGTGACGCAGTGAAATCTACAAGATTTCACTGCGCCACTTCTAGGATTCCACTGCGTCAAATTCTTACGCCTGCTTGAACCAGGCGTAAGGAGTGACACAGCACAATGAGGATAGGCTTCCCCCTGCATTGCTGGAGTTGTGTCGTGCTTGCGACACGACTCCAGCAATGCGAGACTTTTGCGTCAACAGATGCTTCCGAATTTCTGACGCATCTGTCAATCCTTGCACCAAGGTGCGCCATATTATAAATACAAAAACAACAGTTGATGGACAGAATGCAGAACAATGTCATACAATCACCCCAGTACAGAGATGTGGGCCTAAATCCATCGTTTTTTTGCTCACCATGCCATTCCAGTTTGAACCCAGCCATATGCAAATCAGTCTTGACCCTGTGCCTCATGGGAACAGTCCAGCCCGAACTGCCAAGTCAGGTCCTCCCTGGACTGGAAACAAGCATCCTAGGCCTGATTTCGGGGTTTCACCCCTCTTCAGCCAGGATAGCTTGATTCCAGTGGCATGGAGAGCACGGGACCCATGTCCGGGCATACCCGTCCCATTCGGGGTGACACATGCAAAAACAACAGTTGATGGACAGAATGCAGAAGAATGTCATACATTCAGCCCAGTACAGAGATCTGGGCCTAAATCCATCGTTTTTTTGCTCACCATGCCATTCCAGTTTGAACCCAGCCATATGCAAATCAGTCTTGACCCTGTGCCCAATGGGAACAGTCCAGCCCGAAATGCCAAGCCAGGTCCTCCCTGGACTGGTAACAAGCATCCTAGGACCGGTTTCGGGGTTTCACCCCTCTTCAGCCAGGATAGCTTGATTCCAGTGGCATGGAGAGCACGGGACCAATGTCTGGGCATACCCGTTCCACTCGGGGTGACACATGCAAAAACATTATTAAATACAACGCATCCATAGTGGCGCAAGGGTTTCTCAAGGTGGCGCAGGGAAAGTGACACATCTTTACAGATGCGCCACTTTCTTGTAAATCTGCCCCTTAGTTATTTCTGAATACGTACCATGTGCAAAAGCAGACCAATGTGACAAGCAGCTCGGGGTTAGCAGAAGAATTTGGCCAGAAGTCCGTGAGTGGATATTGCCACATTGAACAAGAAAGGCGTGTTGTTTTTGTCAGAAATACATGGAGATTACTCATGTGATCAAGACTGGATTCCGATGGGCTTGGGAGCGTGACCATGCGCAGCACGTGAGCATTGACAGTGAAAAAACACTTGAGAAATCTTGCAAGAGCAACCAGTGCCTCTGAGTGCACGGAGCAGACAGAAAGTTCAAACATAATTTAATTTGCCTCGCAGGTAGGTGAAACCCAGTGCCTTATCACCATAGTACATAGATGCTCTTATCAAACTTATTGCCGAGAGGACCACGGCGCACGCAGGTCGAAACTTAATTTACGGCAAGCTGAGGTAGGACGTGGCATATGAAGCCGCAGCTTGAAATGTGCACTGCCCTTACTCTGTACGCAAAGTGAGTAGCATTTCGTTGTCGCGGTGTGTTTTGAACAGCAACCAGACACGTGTGTGCGTCATGATAATGCTAGCGCTCTTCATGTCCCGTGATTCCGTGTCAGTGTCCAGAGCTACATGGACTGGCTTCAGGAGCCTTGTGTGACTGAAAGGACTTTTTAAGCTGGTGACATAAGTAACTCAGTGGGTTGCGTGCCTATGCAGATATGTTCTCTGTAGTCTCACATTTTTGGCACAGCATATTTGGCCTTAAGAGGTCATTAAAATAAATACTACTGAGGTGGGATTTTGTAGCACTTATTAAAGCACCAAGAGACAGTTTCGTTATGATGCATGTTGATAACATGGTGATAATGTTTAATTGAATTTCGCGGCATTTGGAAAATGTTACTGAAAGACTATGGGAGCATAATGTGAGTACCAATATTTCACAATCTCAAATGAAGACGTGAATTCTTTATGAACCTTCACAAAGAGTGAGCGTCCAGTTTGTTGCATGGAAGCTGAACCAAACGGGAGGGGTGGGGGGTCACATTGGATACTTCGCGTTTTATCAATGCGGGCATGCCCATTATATCATTTGAAAATGAATAGATGCATAGTGGTGTTTTCTTTTAATTGGCACCTTGCGCCCGTTCACAGGCACCTGGATTTGCAGATGGTGTTTTGCAAGATGCTCGACCGGAGACCAACTGAACTACGAATAAAGGAAGCATACATAACATGCGTCATTACAACTGATGTTTTTTAAACCCATTTTCAGGGGTGCAACAAATATCACAAGTTTGCGGTGCTCGTGTTTAAGTCAGACCCTCCTCGAAACAGAGCTGGCGGAGACGGAGGAATTCTTTGTTCCAAGTGTGTATTTTCTGTCTGTCTCGACTTCAAGCCGGCAGGGGGCGCGTGTGCGCTGTTCGCATGACTTTTGCAGCCATTTATTTTCTCTGCAAAGCAGAAGCAGCAGTCTGAGGGCGGAGGGGCGAGAGACCGGTTCTCACTTCTAACTGCAGAAGTCTGGATGTGCACGGTAGCCGGGAGCTCACCAAAGACGACCAGCCTCGGACCTGCGCCACCCGCCGCTGGCCAAACATGGACGAAGGCCTCCACCACCTGCAGCAGCGGCAGCTGCTGGAGCCCAGGGATTTCATTGGGTAAGGGCGCAGCGTCTTCTGCCTGGAAAGGGGATTCGAAGACGGGGAGCGCGCAAATACCAAATCGGTTTTAATTATGCGTGGTTTGTACTTCTTTACAGAGTTGACTACCCCTCATTGTACATGTGCAAGCCCAAGCGAGGGATGAAGCGCGATGAAAGCAAGGTAATTTATATTTTGTAAGCATGCCCCGTTCCGAATTTGGTTGTTGACCTGTGGTTGGACATGGCCAGGCTCGGTACGGTGTACCTTTTCCGTAGACAGCAGCGTTCATCTTATATCTGGCAATAAATAGGTAGTTTTGTACCAGACAACTTGCCAGCAGACAAGGTCGGTCCGCATTCCTGTAAGTGCGTGGGAGCCCCTCTGCTCCCAAATCAGCCGTCGCCACCTCCTTTAGGTAATACGTATGTCTCATTTGATTAATTTTAGGAAACGTACAAACTGCCCCACAGACTCATTGAAAAGAAAAGGCGCGATAGGATCAATGAATGTATTGCTCAGCTGAAAGATCTCTTACCTGAGCATTTGAAGTTGACGGTAAGCTATTTTTTTGTTTTCAATTTTGGGGTTTATTTTTTCACTGGGGTAATTTATCTGCAAGGTTCGGGGGCACTGTGGTACTTCTAAATTATGTTCTTAAGAAATGTGCTATAAGCTTCAGCCTGACGTTGATATGTGTAAATGCCTTGTCGAATGGGTGTGATGTCTGACCTTCCCAAAAGCTGTATTTTAAAAAAAGCTTTAGACGGAGTGCATTGAAAAAAAAGTGCACCTCGCAGAGCGCAGGCAATAACTGTTTCTAGAAAAATAGCGCTCCAAGGCGCGCGAGGTAACTGGCGGCTTCCTTCCTTTCCCATTGCAGACACTGGGGCATTTGGAGAAGGCTGTCGTGCTGGAGTTAACTTTGAAGCACTTGAAGGCATTGACGGCTTTAACAGAGCAACAGCACCAGAAAATAATTGCTTTACAGAACGGTAAGTCATTGGAGGATGCCAGAAGGCTGGCGTGGCGCGGGCGCGCGCGGCCTGTTGAGGGATTCCCACGGTGCAATTATTGTATGCAAATGTTAATGACCATCGCATAGAACTTAACACACACATTTAGCATATTTTTAATCGCATGCAATTTTTTCAGATAAGAGTACCGAGACACGGAGAGGTAGCATGGTTTTCAGTGAACTGCGCAGTTCATTTAGGTGCGTGCGTGTGTTGGGGATGGGGGAGAAGCTGGATTATAACCCCGGTATCAGGGGTCGGATGTAACAACTAGACCACATTTCTCCAACGTGTTCCTCCTACCCATTCATTTCGATGCTTTACATTAAAGTAGTATTTCCCGTTGTCCCTGCAACCAGGGGTGCCCCACGTCTCACAAAACACAGGTGTCAGTATGAGGTTCCACCTTATTGGGTTGGAATCTGGTTGGTGACCTGGGAACGTGGCTGAAGAACTCGGATACAGAATCACCTCAAACTTGGATAATTGAATGAGCACAAGGACATGAGCTGAGCACAAGGAGACGTCTGGCCTGGATACGCCCTACCTAGAATCTTTAAAGTGCAGCGGAATAAAAAGAGAAAGGCCAAAGGCGTCAGACAGGCACTGTGAACACGATGCAAGCATCTGAAATTAGAGGACCCTCTACTATAGTAAGGATATTATATGCAAACCAATTGTATTTGAAAGGCCAGATGTACTCCTGTCCCTCCAGTAACTCACCTAACCCCTGAGTATCATAGCCCCTTCTCACAGCCTCTTTGTGGCTGGTGCAGGCCCTGCGACCATGATTAATGGGGGCCAGGAGGAGATCCAGAAGTGAAAGCGAGGGAATATTCACTGTTGTAGCTCCCAGGGAAGGATGGTGACAAGTCACTAACACCAGTGTAGATTGTTTGAGACATGCACATGGATGTCTCAGCCGTGTTGAGGGAGGAGGCGAAAGCCTAGACGCCCAGTGAGGTCTATTGTTTGGGGATTATATTGGGCAAACATGCCGGCTGTGTGCGTCTTAGGGCCCTTGCCTATTACCTTTGTCTGGTACAATTTGTAACACATTATGTAATGCATAAAGAGCATATGACCTTTCTTAAGTAAGCGGACACACGTAAAATGCATTTATATAGTTCTTCTCACAGCAATACAGGTCAAATCTTGAATGTGACTGTAGAGTGGACACAAAAGCGAATACCTTGCAATATAAAAATGATCAGCAATGTATTGCTATGTTGCTGCAATCCTTTCCAGGGAGTCTGGTAACTTTTGTAAACCCTCTCTCCTCGCTGCACTCCCTTCCCAATTTAATCCCCTGGTCACTGCGTTTTCCTAAGACTGAGATAAGGGGTGCCCTAGTCTTGTTTTCAATTATTCAAACATTGCTGTTTCTTTTGTCCCACTAATAACAACTAACTTTCTCGCACTTCATGGGATTCACCAGGGCCCTTAAAGTATTTTTTACCAGGATTCCACAACTGTCACTGTCATTATATAAGGTCATACTGTATGGCAACACTTTATGTAGTAGCCGCAGTAACATTTCACAACGCTGTTACAGATTGTCCTCGAGGAAGTACAGAAACCTGATTACGGCATCTTATGTTTGGGTTAAAGTCGCCACCTCTGCACCATAAGGCTACTGCAAGTCACTTGAGGCGTTCCAGAATCACATGAAGGCAGGAACAGGAACATCAAGGTTATTTACGCAGAGTTGGATATTTCATTTTTTACCAAGCACAGGCTGGTGGTTGGAAGTTTTGGGAATAATACACATATTTATTCTCAATGGTTGTTTTACCCACTGTTGTCCTGGCCCCGTCTTTCCATCCGCTCCCCAATCCCTTGTGTTAAATCACTCTCGGGAGTCTGGTTGGTTTTAAAATGTGTTTTCTAGCAGTATAGTCTCCTCTTCATTCCCAAATACCTCTCATATGATTTGAAAAAAAAATTGTCACCTGGGCTCCTTGCACATTTTTCAGTGTTTATATGCGTATAGGTTTTGCTGGGAAACTTCAAACATTCTCCCCATCATCCTTAGCATTCTTTGGGTTTTTCTGTGTGGCACAGTCTTGTTTCTTGCAGTACCAGTAAGACACTCATAGAGGAGGAAGTGCTGCATTCACGCACCTTCCCTCTGAGAAGTGAACAGGGCTGCTTGCAGCACGCAAAGTGCCTTGAAGCCCACACTCTGTCACCTCTCTGAAGCTCTGAAGGATCTTATTTGCAGCCGCGTTGTATGGTGGCGTAGTATGGGGGGTTGGCATCACTAGCCGCAGGGCTGTAGCAGTCAATAGTGTCACAGGTACAGTAGCACTCAGGCACAGGGGTGTGGGCGACCACCACATGTTACAATGCACCGATACTAGGCAGTCTTCCACCTTCTTTGGTAAGAATCTAGTTGGTAGCCTGGAAAACGTGAATGAAAATCTCAGATATAGTTTCACTTCACACTTTGTTGCGCACTCTCCAGAAGTATTACAGGGTACATTTTTCTTGCTGGCATTAGGGCCAAAGACATCCTCGTTAAGTGAATGAATAGTCATCTTTCCTAAGTTACAGTTAACTAGTTGCATAATTGTCTTAGTACAGGTGTCTTTTGTAAGAAAATAAGAGGCATGTTTTATAGGAAGATAGCCTTTTCCCAGGTGAAGCTTGTCATTGCTCACTGTGGAAGAGTTTGGAAGAGTTCAATGCAATAACATATTTATTCACCTGTTATGGAGATGCAACTACCCACCCCCATTTCCAAAGGAGTGGTGCTAATCTAGAGAAACAAAATGAGTCTACCTGTTTCAGTGGGTAGTAAAGTTCTCACTCATTCCTTACACATGTAGGGAGATCTTGACAGCAGTTGAGGCCCACCAAGCCCATCCACACCATTCCTTGTTGCATACTTTCAGAACTACTTTTCACTCCTTTCTCTCGTTCACTGTTGCTAACCGCCCTTTCGTCTGTGGTGTTGCACCGGAGAGAGGGAAGGGGGTAGAACAGAAGGCCTGCAGACCTTACTTGCTGCCTAAGTCTTTGCATCTAAGGAAGTGACAGATATAAGGAACTACACTCAATTATTCACTTTTTCCACCAAAATGCAGATTGGTGATTTGTGACTGCATGCTTTATCTATAATCGATTGAACCATTCAGTGATGTCTCAGTGTTTGTTGAAATGCTGCTGGCTGTGCCCGCAGCAGGAATTCTCTTACGTAGAGGCATTTCCTTCTACACTGAGCTCCAGCGCCTCCACGTCAACAGGAGTAAACCTTTTTTTCAATTTTTTGTATTGCCTTCCATGTATTCCTTTTTTGTAAACATTAAGGTTAGTACTCTAATAGCGCTTACTCTAGGTGATTTCTACACTTCAAGGCACTCTTAATATACGTCTTGAAGAAGTAAGGTTTGAGGATATGCAATTTATTAACTCACACCCATCTCATTTTATGGTTTGTACCATGGTAAAAATTGAGAATTCCACTGTGCAACGTGTTAGTTTTGTACTGGGGTAAAAAAGGAGCAATTTGTCATTGTGTTACTTTTTTCTTGCTTCACATAAGGACATGAGGCTAACTTTCCTCCACTTATCAAATGTGAGTTATTTAGTCCAGTTCGAGGCACAACTTTTCTCCATTCCCTGTTGCACAACCAGTAAGTATGGTAACCAATAGCAAGTATCAAGTGAACAGCATTTTGTAAAGTGGAGAAGCCAGGATCACAGTTCTTAGTCTCAAAGCCTATGCATGAACCACTAAATCCCACATGACCACGCAACGCTGCACACATTTAGATATTATATATCTGCTGTCTTTTACTGTTTGATGTACTCATGGAGACTCTTAAAACTAACCAAAGTTCTGTCCACGTCCTTTGTCGCAGGTGAACGAGGCATTACTTCGCCAGTGCAGTCCGACCTGGACGCCTTTCACTCCGGATTCCAGACTTGTGCCAAAGAGGTCTTGCAATACCTGTCCCGGTTTGAGAACTGGAGCTCCAGAGAACAGAGGTGTGCTCAGCTGATCAACCATTTGCACTTGTCTTCTTCTCAGTTGCTGTCCACACACCACCTTCTGGCTCAACAGGTCTCTGCCAGCAAAGGGGTAACTTCTGCACAAGACAGGAATGGCCCCAAACTGGAGAACCAGACAAACTGCGTGCCAGTGATACAGAGAACGAACAATTCAGAGCAAAACGAGAATGACACTGATACTGATAGTGGCTATGGTGGAGAGGGGGAAAAAAGTGAGGGGAAGTCCGAGGCAGACGGTAGCACGAGCAAGGGGCCTGCGGCCAAAAATATTTCCATCAAACAAGAGCCTGCGGATGACCCCCCACCTAAACGGTTGAAAACAGATTGCGCTGGCGGCGCACTGATCGAGGCGGATCCAGCCATGAGGCCTGACGCAGCCCTTCTCAGCTCCTTGATGGGGTTTGGGGGGGCACCATTTGGACAACAGACCCCCTTTTGCCTGCCCTTCTACTTCATTTCCCCATCAGCAGCTGCGGCCTACATGCCCCTCCTGGACAAGATCAATTTGGACAAGTACCTGTATCCCTCCGCAGCCACCCTTCCATTGCTGTATCCTGGAATCCAAGCCCAGGCTGCCGCTGCCGCCGCGGCTGCTGCCGCTGTGGCCTCCTTCCCCTGCTTGTCATCGGTGCTGACACCAGAGAAGGGCTGCTCCTCGTCAGCCCTCCTGAACCAGGAACTGACGGCAGCCAGCGCTCAAGCTTTCTTGGCGGGGACAGCCTCAATCTCTGAGGCAGGGCTGGCGGAGGACATGGAGGCCCCTGTGCAGGAGGGCCAGCAGCCTGCAAAGGAAAGCACCTGAGGCTGCCGGAAGCGAACCCCCGCTCCTATTTAAATAACACAGACGCGAATAGTATCTTGTAAACAGATACAACTGATTTTACACTTTTTGAAGGGGCTGTGTTCCCTTTCATTTGTATGCATTTTGAAAGCCTGTTTCTCCTGCTGTATAAAGTAGTCTCCGTCCTGTCCCTAGAGGCCATGTTTGTAGGGTTCCTCAGTTTGTTTCAGCAAGTGAAAGCGGCAAGTCACCCAGGCTGAAAGCTCCATTCACCCCCTGCGGCTGCCTCCTCTAGGCTAGGAATAATGTCCGCTCCTGTACCTTAATGCGCTTTTTCCTGCACTGCCCCCCCCCCCGAATGTGCCTGGACACCAGGAGCTCTTCGCCACCCCAGTATGCTTCTCTTGCTTTTAAGTCATTCAAAAACACAAATATATTTTTAAGATGGGCTTAAGTTCATATATCTAAGGGCCGAGGGTACGATTTGCAGGTAATGAATGTTGCACCTTAATTCTGAATGCTTTTTATTGTCTTTAAATTCCACATTGTAAAAATGCACTTATTTGGCCAGCACCATCCCTTCAATAACAGCTCAAACATGGCATGGGGCGGGGGTGCAGGTATTGAAATATATTTGTTAGCACTTTATTGACACAGTGACCCGGGCTGAACTAATGTACTAATATTGTTTTTTATGTTTGCATTGTGACGAATAGGAGCAGTTAAGGCAAAGGAAATGACTCTTTTCAGTTCCCTTGGCCCCCCTAACTCACATATCATTTATGTCTGCCATGCCAAGCAGATAAATGACTTAGTTTATTTTTTTACACGATTTTAAACTCCCAAAATGAATTATTTGATGTCTGACTAGAACCCAGTTTTAAAACGTGAGAAAACAAAAGCAACTCCCGCGTTGTTGTCCTTGTGTTCTTTTGCCGGGTGGTCCCAGGCAGGCCCCCCCAGGCCCAGTGCTCTGACACAGTGGTTTCCCAAGCTGGAGGCTGCCAGACACCAGACAATCACAGCGAGAGATTTTTAATAAGACTTAAAAGAAGACCTCGCCTGGATATTTTTAGTTTGTTGCCAAGGTAGCACTGTGAGAAGCCGCACTTGAATGTTATGTAAGAGGTGAGACACAACAGCTTGGGTCTGCCACTCGGTCATGGACGTCTGCTGCTGCTGTTTCCTGCTCTTCTGCCTCAAACGCTGTGTTTCAACAACGTTAAACACATCCTACGCGCCTTCGGAGGGGCTGCGTGTAAATAGTTGTTAATACACCCATCGAATGATGTCTGACAAGCTATTTTTGTAGGGGGGAGGGAATGTGTCTTCTGATCGAGGTTTTCACTCAAAATGTCTCTTCATTAGGGTTCTGCTGAAATGAGAACAAAAGTTGCACTTTTGTGATAATGCTTTTGCTTGGTACCGCTGTCTTAAATTATTGAGGAAATAAATGCTGTCTGCTGAACAGAGCATCCGTATGTCTGCGACAGAGTAGTGACGACATGCCCCCTGCAGCCAGCCTCTACTGCACGCCACGAAGGCGACCTTCGTGGTGCTGACGCGTGCTTCATGCTGTAAGCTGGAGGGCGCCAAGCACAACATCCCACCTTTCAGTCACTCTGCAGAGAAGCTGACAGGGAGTTCACATGAGGACAGCCGAGCAAGTGCCGGGGCTTCACGACACCGGATTCCCGGAGAGGGATGCACGCATGATACATTTCCTATATGTTGTAGAACGTCTGGTTAACTTGTTTCATTGGGAGTCAAAGACGCAATGTGTGGAAAGGCTATTTGGATAATGACCAAAAACAGTAGAAAGCTCGGGAGCTGGAATGGCTGTTCTTTGAGACTCGTACAGCTGTCTGGTAGGTTTATTAAGGTCATAATAGAAGGAGCTGCCGTACACCTGGCACCGCTACTAGCAGTAATTGAGCCGTAGATGTCTGCAAGGCTGTTCGTTATGAGGGATCAGTCAGGGGTGGAATGAGCATATGAACCGGTCTATTTTCAGAGCCCCTTTGCTGCCCCTCTCCACAGCAAGTTATGTCATGTTTATTTGTATAGTGCACTCCTCACTTGAGAGGGTATCCAGGCGCTTGGGCAGGTGTGTAGTCCCCAGGGTGCTTGTATGAAGAGCCAGGTCCTTAGCTTCTTGCAGAACTCAAGAAGTATCGAGGAGGCTCTGATGTGCTGAGAGAGGTAATTCCATGTCTTGGGTGCGGTGTAGGAGAATGAGCGACTTCCAGTTTCACTCTTGCAGATGCTGGGAGTGTGTGCCAGTGAGAGTGAGGCAGGGCGGAGGTGTATGGTGGATTGGTGAAAGTAAATCTTTGTAGGCAACAGTGGGGCCGATAAAGGTTTATTAGCTGTTATTGCAACGTCCCTCTGGAAAAAACGGTCCTTTATTCAATAGTGGCCTGCACGTGATGCTGCGCGAGAAGTAGTCTGCGTCTGAGTAATGGTCGTAACTCATCCAAATGGTACGTGCAGTATACTCCGACTCATATTAAAAGATTCTTACCCACAACAGTGTGTGAAAAAAGGAGGTGGCCTGTAAGTTGTTACCATGTGGGCATTCACAAACGTTTCTCAGTTCATCTCTCACTAATATTTGCAGATATAACTTAGTGAACCAGGTGTTAAGTGAGGAGAACGTGTCGAAAGCAAAATGCACCAGATTTCCATTTTTAATTGGTCTATTTGGAAGGAGAGACATTTAATATGAATCGGTTTGAATTGAAGGATCTAAAGTTAAACAAACGAAAAATCTCTAGCTCTAATCGTGTTTTGTATGTTGTTCATGCAAAACCTACATGTAAGTCGTGTGTTATTCTCTCATGCTCTAATTACATTTGTGCTATTTCCCCGTATGCATGCTCTGTACTATCTGCCCACACATTTACCACCGCCAATATCCTACTAGGAAGCTTGTTGACAGGTGCTGTGAAATCCCAGTTTGTGCACCCTGGAACATGTTGCAGGGTATGTTTTGCAATCCAGGCTGAATTCCGTACCCTGGAATCCTTCCCAGAGTGTGAAGATCGGAATGCCACTCTATTGACCATCACGACTCTTTACTCAGTTATGCATGGGCAAGTAGAACGAGCTGTGCAGTTTGGAAGTTGGCAAAGAATATTAGTGCAGTTAGCGCATGGGTGACTTGGAATCTCCTTTTCTGAATAAATAGGAGTTGCACCCAGAACACGGTATGCTCCTTATGACCTGATCAACATTGGCCCACAAAATCAGTTTTTGGGTGCAATGTCTGTTGCACCCAAATCAGGATTATGATATCTGTGCAAAATATGGGTGATTCATCCCACAATTTGCAATTGGGAAGCCTTATGCAAATCACAGGAGCAAGGAATTAAACTGTTCTGTTTGTGCATGCAGGAATGAAGCATAACATGCATTATTTGGGTGCCATTGTCAATTCCCATATAATTGGGCACAATGTGTGCAACTTCTAATTTGCAAAACCCTTGGTGGCACAAATGTGCATCCGCAAAATGTGTCTGCTAGTAAGAAATTTTAGTAAATTGAAAAAAACGGTATATTCTTGTACTTTTTAAATACCCCCCCTCTCCAGAATCTTACTGGTTTATTGTAAGTTTAAGATGGAGCAGTAGTTGGCCAGCTGCCGTGAATGTCTCGTGAATTCCTCTGAATTAATTCAGCGTCTCATTAATATCAGCAAACATGGTTTTATTTAACAGGATGGAAGCTTCCTTATTAGATGCTGCAGTCGGGAAATTGTTTAAGCTCTTCAGTTGGAGGGAAGAATGATCGGGTGTGGGAGCTTGTGAATGCCCGCGGTAGGGTTTTGGAAATTTGGCTAGGATGTAAGGTTGTGGTTTTGAGCAGATATGGTGGTGGTGGAATGCAGTCCATTAGAGGCTAGAGGAGGTCTTCATTTGAATGGGGCATGCTTTAATGCCATCACCTCATTAGGATCCCAGACCTGTAATGCTTTCCTAAGGTGGTTTATGCATAGATGTAGTATGGTCAGAAGATCACTGCTTCAAAGCACAAAACCCTTGATTTTAAAGATTGGTCATCGCATGGTGTCTTTGTTATACTTAGAAACCACGGTTCTATTTCACAAAACTCCTGAGAACATCAGACATTGTTTCCCATAAGGGTACTGGGTACGCCTACATTTCGAGAAAAAATGACTATTTTGGAACTTTGTAAAGAATACCTGGAATATTCATGGTAATCTGTAATGGATGCGGCTCCTAGGTGTGCTGAGATAATATGACCAAACCTGAATACTCAAATGTATGATGAGGTGAATGTTCCTATAAGGGAAAATGCGCAATTTAAGTGCATTTGCACTGGTAATTTTTTATCTTTTTCCACGTGAAACATATTTTTCCCCATGTAGAAACCTCTGCCCATATAATCCCCCCTCCTTGTTTCCACCCACTTCTAATTGCCACCCTGAAAAATAGTTTCCTTCTATATTTTTGGGCTGGGCTATTTTCCGCAAATAATTTGGGAATTCACACGAACCTACAACGAGTTGGTAGGCGTTTAACAACTTTGCTGGTGGACTCACCAAAGAACTGCAAATTCGCGCCTAGCAGTTTATTTGGTCAGATGGAAATGTAAACAAGCTGGTGAAAATATAATTCATATAGAGAAAATCATTTCAATTCTTTATTGAGGAAAAGTATATTATTTGCTGCAAACAGCTTTTTTTGAGGTACTTAAATTATATTCATGTGCACAAAAATGCTTATGAATTGGGCCCTGTTAGTCTAGATGTAGCCGAGCGACTACAAAAGAATGTAATTAAAGAACTTTATGGGGTAGATTTAGAAGTAGTGTCTGGTGCAAAGTTTTGAGTTAGCATAATGGCTGGATTTATCATCTGTGTAGAGAGTCTAAGAGATGGAATGGCTTTGCACCAGTGGTACGGCTGTGTATGCCACTGTAGATGCCATTAGCAAGGAAAAGTGAGGTAGGTAACAAAGAATTTTTTACTCAACAAAGATCCAAGTTCCTCACCCCTGTGACCCCTGATGCGTGTAACGTATCTCATATGAGATATGCATCTGGTGTGGAATTCAATGAAGCCTGTAGATATAGTATCTTGTAGTTGCAATAGAAACAAAATATTATATTGTTCAAATGATCAGATAAAACGCCCAGGCTTCTAGTGAAAGAGTAACACATAGATTAATACCAACCAAGATTTTTAGGAGCCTGCAATGGGCACATTTGATGGAATGTTGGGACTGCCAATCAGATTAGGCAGAATGTACTTTATACTTGCTGGAATTAAAAGGTGTGTAATCTCTCAGAAGAGCAGTGGAAAAGAAGGGAAGCTGAGTGGACAGGGTCAAAGTGGTGGCAGCCATGACACCTTCATGTGCTAAGAGCTGACTATCAATTTAATCAAAAAGAATTTTGTATTTGACCCTCATTCCCTCCCCTCACCTATCGCCTGGGCGTAAAGTCAGAAGAGGGACAATCGGTTTGCACTAGCAATGTAGTAGTAATAAAGTTGTGTTGCATAAACGTTTAGTAAACCCCTAATAATTTTATAAAACAGTTCATTAAAAAATGAAAATGTGCTTATTTTTAACATGCACATTAAAAATACAATCCACAAGAATTTGTTAATTTGTTTCAATAAAAGAGGAGTATTTTTAAAAGTTATGGGTACGAATGTGGTTAGTTTAAGGGTTAAGATTTTCCTTGGGGTAAAGTTGGGGTTATGGTTACGGTGTTAGTGTTGGACAATGGCTTGTTAGGGTTCATTTTAAGGCAAGGGTTAGGAATATGTGTAGGGGTTGGGTAAGGATCAGGGCTGGTTACCTATGGGGGTGGAGTTAGGGTAAGTATTGGAGTAAGGACTGGTGTAGGTACAGGATAGGGTTAGGATGAAGATTGACTTTCGAGTTAGGAGTTAAAGTAAAGATTAGCTTATAGTCAAATGCATATGTGGTCATTTACAACAACTGTGTCACCGCATTTTTGTGTTTCATATTGCAATACATGTACATCACATATTTTCTGGGTCTATGTTTTTTAGCATGCCGCTATAACGTTATAGCCCCTTATTTTGCAAATTAAGACCAGTGATTCTCTCTGCTTCAGTCTGTCCTGCTGTAGCATTGATTATTATTTGCCTACCTCAACTTCACAAAGTTTGTAAAGTTTGAAAAAATAAGGCGAGCAAAACTTCAAAATGTAGGTCTTCATGGGAGAAAACCCAAGAAATACCTACTTTGAGCTTGACATTTTTTTCGCTTCCCCAGTAGAGTTGTGCAAATTTGACAAAATTTGTCACTTCATGAATTGTACAGGTCATGCACTTTCCAAGTGAAATTGAAACTTTACCACTTCGCCCAGTCCTACTTATAATTAAATACATACATTTCAGTAGTAGAATGTATGAATTCATTCTTACTATATGAATGTGTTGAGTAGATCAATTAATACAATAGGAATGTCATCTAATGAGGACACCAACTAACACTTCATAATTTCACATCTTTCGCACATACTATTATTTGAACTTTTTGCACATGTACAATAGTTTTGAAACCCCTAACTGTGCCTGTGTTATTGGTCAAATAAGACTATTCTCTTGTAAAACTCGAAAAGGCTTAGGGGGGTCATTTAGCGCTCAGGGCAGGAGGAGTAACACGATAACCTGGCGGGCTCCAGGCCTCCCAAAATATAGGTTCCCCTATCTAATGGAGGTGCCTCCCCTGGCTCAATCATTTGAAACCCCCAGGCCACGGGCCTGTCAGCCACAAGACCATCCACTCGCAGTGGCCCTTCCTGATTTAGGGCGGGGCCACCACCGCTGAGTTTTCCTGCACTGGTGTGCCCAGCACGGGTGGCATTCCTGGGCAGGAAAACAAACTTTAGCTCAGATGTTCAAGGAGAAAACGTCCTGCATGTCTGGACCATGGTCATTTTTCTTTTCTGGACCCATACCTGCTTTTGTGGGCGTGGGGGGTTGTTTCTGAGAAGCAAAATAAAATCGCAATCATCCCCAAACATATGGCTGTTTGCTTGGCATTGAGCTGTGATGAAAGAACATCTGTCAATGTGGCAGATGCACTTTCATCACAGGAGTTCCTGTCAGACTGGCGTGGGTCTCTGAAAGTGGCAGGCAGCCCCCACAGGGGCTGAAGACTAGAGCCTCCATAGACCCGCCAGGCCACCTGCCATGGTCTAAATACCCCTTTAATCTCACCAACCGGACCTCTTGGAGTGAGGTTGTCCTGCCTAACACACACACAGCAGTACCCTTTTTGTGGGTGGCGGTAGGAATTTATCGGGTTTGACTAGGCACCAGCCTACTTTACGATGCATTTAGCACATGATGAGCATGTTATTCTGCCCTGCTGTTGTCAAGGTAACCAACAACAGGATTAGTGGTGGAAGGGCTAGGGCGCTAAGAGATTATTTGGTGGTCCACAAACCACAAGGGGGTCAATTAGGGCTTGGTGAAAGCAGGAGACTCACAGTCCACAGTTGCTCTCTCGCCACCAAACCAGTATTTTTCCTACCTAATATTTAACCTTGGAGCTGCTGCTTATTTTGTGATGGTGCAGCCTCAGCTGGCGCTGCTCTCAGAAACATCCAGCCAACATCTCAACACCACATGGCTGCCAGCTGCAGAAGGGCTGGCCTGCGTAGAGCGACCCTCTGGGACATATTGTTCATGTTTGCGACTGTCATAGAGCCGCTTACTTTGTAGACACAGAAATGGGCCCCACATGCTGAGAGAAAGCTACTAATGTGCCAGGGATGTTTTTTTTTCTTTTTTTCAGAAACACCCATTTTAGGAATTGTTTCTAACAAAAACAAAAATCACACTAAGTGCACAACCTTGAGCAAGAGCACGCCAAACATTGCCTTTTTGCTGAAAGCGCAGCCGCTTTGAGCACCTTTGGTTAAGATGTCTTGCTATAGTAGCAGGGAACTTGAACTAGGGTGGTGGGCTATTGCAGGATAGGCAAAGGCAGGACGTCCAGCACCCAGGTGTCTTGCTGACCAGCCTAATTTGGAATGACCCTCTGCTTTCCTGTTCTTCCGCCTTGTTGCGTCTTATACTCCTTAAGACAGCATGTCAGAGGACTAAACCCAAGAATAATCATAGGGAAATAAACAATGATGCATCTTGTTAATTTGTGAAAAAATGGGATTAATGTTAATGTCCTGCAATTGCACCCATTCCCATTTCTACGTACACAAATCATGGTTGGTGTAAGTGAACTGCTGACCTCAGAACCCTGTGTGAGATTGCATGAGTTCTTGCACTCTCTCCCCTCTTTACCTACTAAGTAATTGTAATTCATTTAACATTTCACCCATGTTAGATGCCCTCTTGCCCCCACTTAACCTTCTGTTCCTACAAACTTAGATTTCTCATCTTGTCCCTTCCTTTCCCCACTATCTTCCTCCTCTCTTTCTCTTGCCTCTCACTTCTCCTACTTCCTTCTATCTCTCTCCTTCTCCCTTCTACTCCTTCCCCCTGGATCTTTCACCCTTTTCACTCCATATTTTCCCCCTCCTCACTCCGTGCCTCCCTTTTATCCTTCTCCATTTTCCTCCTTCCTTATTTACCTGGTCCCTGTGGACTCTACTTAGCTGCTGTTTGCCAGACCACCTCACCTCACCTCACCTCACCTCTCCTCTCCTCTCCTCTCCTCTCCTCTCCTCTCCTCTCCTCTCCTCTCCTCTCCTCTCCTCTCCTCTCCTCTCCTCTCCTCTCCTCTCCTCTTCACTCCTCTCATGTCTTTCTCCCCACCTTCACTCTCCCTAACATGTTACCTCATCCTTTCCTCCCACCGTTCCACGCCCTCTCCTTTCTTCCCCTTCCTTCCATTCTATTTCCACCTCTTCTACCGTTTGACACTCTATTGCTCACCTCTCCTCCCCATTCTCATACCACATTCTCCCTCTCCTCCTCCTCTCCCCTTTTCTCTCTTCTCCACTCTCTCTCTCCTCTTCACCTTCTCCCTCCTTGATCTACCTCCTTATCCTTCCCTTGCCCTTCCATCTCCTTCTTGCTCTATCCACCCCTTCCTTTTTCCTCTCATTTTTCACTTTATTGCTCTCTTCTCCCGCACTTCTCCACATTCTTACATCCTTCCATGTGAGTCTTCTCCCTGTCTCTCTATCATTTCCGCCACTCTTTCTCTCGTTTGCTCCCTTCCTTGGTCAATGTATGACCGGTGTGTCGCTGTTGTCGCTATTTAAGGTTCATCTGTACCTCTCCGTGCTCATACACCATATAAAACTGTCCGATAAATAAGCCCCCCCCCCCCCCCAGCGAAGCTGCATGCATTGGGTACAGGAGGCCAGCTCGAGTGCATTGTGCATTTGTTTAATTTTCCTCATTCAATCGGAAGGATAATCCATGAAGACCTATAAAACCCCCTTTTCATGGTACTGGCCTTGAGCAGGCATCATGGGAGGAGGAAGGCAATCTTAAGAGGACGAGGAGAAGAACAAATGTTTTGTGGAGTCATACCTGCCAAATATACTAGGGGAAACTGCGAATCGGCGACTTGTGGATATTTAGAGCTTTGTGCAAATCTTTGTAAGAACACTGGATACATTAGTGCTAATTCACATACACATGATACAACCACTATACAATGACTGTGACATGTAGGTAGGCAATGTTTCTTAATAATGTACCTCTCAAAAGAAACAAGGCAGAAAATGTAAACTTATTGGATAATGGTAAGTGATAAATCAATGTCTCCATCTGCCTCAGTCCATCCGTGGCATGAAGTAATGCAGAAAGTGAGAATTGTCAGAACTCATATCCTTTCCCAGAGTCCTTTCGATTGGACATGGACACAACCTGGTCAATGACCATCTTTCTGTTGTTTGAAGCCCCAAATACATGAAAAATCCTGTTAGCAATACTCTGAAATGTGTGTCCAACTAACTATGGGCATGTCTAGTGGCAGTGGAGTTTACCACCACTAAAAACATTACAAAAAACATCAGTGGCATCATGTGGGAATGTTTCTTGTCAAAGCAGCAATAAAGCAGGAATCTGGAATGCTGGGACAAGCACCCTCCAGTTTTTTATGAGTAAACCAGCCTTGACAACCTCAAAGACACATTGGACCACATAAAAAAGACAGAAACTCTGCTGTACAACGTTTTGTATTGTAAAACAGGCCTTGGCATAAACCCACATTCTGTGGCATCTGATGAATTTTCAAACTGTTAGTGATAAAATATCCTCTTAAATTATACAGAGCGAGGGAGTTCACCCAAAGAATTCTATACCCAAAATGTTTCTGAAAAAAGCAGTTGGATTGTGTTTTTTAAAGCACAACGTTCCAAGCAAATTAGCCTAAAAGTTCAGATTTTCAGTTCTGGAAGGGGGTTCTTAGCATTCCAGTAGTCAGTGGTCTCCCAGTGAGCAGGGACACCAGGGTGGAGCTCAGTGGGAGTTGTGGATGGAGTTTCCGTCCCCACCCTACCTTCAAGACGATTGTGGGAACATAAAAGCCAAACAAGCAGTCTATATCATACATTTTCACAGGATTTGGCTTAAAGTTCATAGGTTTTAATTGAAGTTAAAATCAAATAACCTGATGTGCAGTGAGATTTGGTAACCTAGTGTGTCTGAAAATGTATAAAACATCTCTTCACTTATATATCACATGTATTTCATTTTTCACATTCTGCCCTTTCAAAGTATTATATAGAGCTCTTAATATGTGAGCTAAAAGCGAGAAATATCACACAATCAATCACTGCCCTTCAACAGAAGAGCTATCCTTGAGGTACTGAAACATTAGCAGTCACAAATGACAGCTACTCCCCCAGCTGCAGAGAACTCACAGATTAATACAACAGACATATCTCTGGCATTGGACCCATCTTGCGTGCTAAGGCTGCAGGTAGCATAGCAATATAGATCATAAAATGCCTCCACTTGAGCCATGAAAAAAGCAATGATACAGCAAGAAGGTGCCCTCTAACACAAATGTAATTGTTGTATAACATCAGCATTGAATGTCCCCATGTCAAAATGACTCATCACTGAAGCATTTGCTTTAAATATTTTTTTAAATTCTCATGTTTTCCCCAAACATTAACTTCACATTTTTAGTGCATGCACTTATGTTATCACTCAGTGTTCAGAATAATGCTTTGAATGGAGGCGTGTGAAGGCTATGTTTGCCAAAATAGAGGTAGCAAAGTCAGTGTGTGGTGGCCAAACCTACATCCCACTTCAGTTTCTCCGTACTGGATCAGCCTATTCTCTCCACAATGGATCATGATCAGCTGCATGGCCTACCTGTTCAAGGGAACCCCAAGAGTCAGATCCACACAGAGACTCGTGTACCCAATCCACGGACCCCATGAACCCCAAGTGTCAGGCCAGGAAAGATCCACGCAGAGACTCCTGTACCCAATCCACAGACCCCATGAACCCCAAGTGTCAGATCCGCGCAAAGACTCTTGTACCCAATCCACGGACCCCATGAACCCCAAGTGTCAGGCCAGGAAAGATCCACACAGAGGCTCATGTACCCAATCCATGGACCCCATGAACCCCAAGTGTCAGATCCGCACAGAGGCTCTTGTACCCAATCCACGGACCCCATGCTAATGGCGTATTATACATGTTGCCAAATAAAACAGATGCCACTGCTACATGCCCCTTAAAGAAAGTCAAAAATTAGAAATGTTGGCATGTCTATCTTTCATTCCTCCAAGACCAAGCAGTAGCAACAGCTCCCAAATGCATGGGAGGGCCAGAAACAGAGCACACAGAATACCGCATCCCGACACCCCAGCAAAGCATAGCTCACAGCAATATGTGACCCAAACATATACTAGAGAAAACTGCAATGCAAACTGTCCAATGCAACCACACTCACAACGTTAATGTCCTATGTTAGTCCACTGTCAATGTAAACACTCTCTATCACACGTCATTGATACATCCCCATTGACAGTCATACTCGTCAACTTGTAATGTAAGACCCTCGACCACCTGCCACTAAATCTACTGATGTTGCCATCCCTGCAAAGCTGTGCGGTTTTACCACCCACTGCTGACAGACCATTTAAACTGGTGAGTCATTCACATTCTGAACCGGGGCTTGTCAATGCATATCCTGTTATGCACACTGTTGAAAGATTCAATATCTACTATCTAAGCATATACAGACACTAATAGCATTTGAAGTATGACGACCATAAACACTTTGGATGGACTAGCAAATGTGTCTAACAGCTTCTCCTCAAAGTGTAATTGACAACTTTGCTTTTTTACCACAACTACGTGGACGATACTTAGGAAGGACTAAGCACTTGCTCCTAACATGTTACATTATCTTGGCCTAATAAATGAAAAGTATATCCAGAACTCAGGTGGCAACCTATCTATGAATATGACATTCATTTTGAGCTGGCTCCTATCCATGAATATCTCACTTGGGAGGTGAAAAACAAGAAAACGTCCCATGTAGTTTGTTTCACCATGAAATCCATCCACATCTGTCAATGGCAAAGATGAAGACGATCACTGCACCACCCAGGAGACAGCTAGACAGAAGCAAACCACAAATAAGGCCTTCAGTAAGTCCAGGCAGATTAACTCTCAGAGCTGAAACACGTGTTAGCTAATGCGGGTCTATTATGGCACACAATAAGGCTGCTGATGCCTTACTGTGATAAAGATCAAGATAAGAACCAATACATATTGATGCACAGCAGCAGAAAACACAACTACTCTTCCAATTCATTATCTCTTGACGGAACCAACACTGAAACTTATGCTGCTTGTACCAAATGAACATAGCCAGTAGGGCAAAAGTAGCACCCCCTCCTTTGAACATTGGCATGGGCCACTCACACCAGAGCCCTTCTTACCTACCATTCTGCAAGCAGTACATCACCCCTCTGTCAGCCAGGCACATCAGTTAGCTAAGACAATGCACTACGTTGTGACATTTCCTGCATTATAGTGTCAACCAATTCATCACTGCTACGTGCTTTCCATTTATAAAGGTTATTAGTTTTCACTTAACTGGTTCCATTGTGTTTAAACACACATCACAACAATAATGACAGAGGGCAACACTCCGATTGTGCACCATGGCTCATGAGTTTCACCTTTTGATATTTAATACCTGCCTGGATGCCGTGAGGGACATCAGAACACTTCTAAAAGTCTCTCCATTCAAGTAGGACCCGTGACATTGTGGAAGCTGCATGTCAGAATACAATTATCAAAAAATACTGTCAACAGAAATATCTTGCCCTAAATAACTTGTACAAAAATAAATCATCCTGTCAGGTGTAGATGTGCCCCCGCCCCCTTTACCTTTTTAGGCCCTGGGGAATACATCTCACAGGGGAATTTATTAATTTTAAAGGGGAGGAGGCCAGATGGCCCCCCTATCCAAGCCTATTATTGCCTCAGGGACCCCATTGCCAGCATGGGCAGGGAAATTGCTGTCTTCTGGGAGTGGGCTCCCCTGAAACACAGCATGCGAGCCAGCCCCAGGTGATGGGTTTCCCGGGGCCATTGAAGGGTCAGGGAGGAGGGGGGGGCAAGCAGCCACCTCCCTTTAAAAAAGCTTAGCATGCCTGGGGATGGGTTCCTTGCAGTGGCAGCCACATAAGAAAGTCTATGGAAAGTGCGTGGGAATTTTGCATTTTGGGGCCCCCATTTTTCTCAGCTCCCTCTGAACGGATCACCCTGAAACTTTCCACTCACAAACTAGTCAAAAAGTGGCACCTTTTTTTTAAATAAAGTTTTGTTTTAATTCGTCAAATGAGGCCAAAGTTATTAGCAACACAAAATGCATTTCCTCTGGAACAGCTGACCTAACTATGACTACCTGGTGGCAAGGGCCACTGTGCAATATTTATATATTTATTTTCACTGAAAAAAAGCAAAGGTTACAGGGATGTTATACTTAAGAAATAAAAGTTAAACATGTTAGAAATTCTCTAAAAACCCAAGGTTACAGGGAAGTTATATTTAGGTTCAGATGTGATACCCATAAAACCCTAGAAATTCGTCAGTTATAGTTATAGGTATCTCAAGAAACTATAACTAGTGCTCTAAGGTAAGTATAACTTGCACCCCTGCCATGAACAGTTTTCATGTCAAAATTTTTATTTCAGGTATTGAAGTGGTATCATCAATGATGTCATAGAAGATAACATGACTGATGTAATACGTGGAGTAATTAGCAGTGCATGGTGAGGGTGCCAGGTACAGCTACCTCAGGGTACAAGTTATAGTTTCTTGAGATAGCTATAACTGCTGAATTCTATGGTTTTATGCGTGTAAAATTTGAACCTAACTATAACGTCCCTGCAACCTTTGATTTGTTAGTGAATTTCTAAGTTTTTTAAATGCTATTTCCTAACTATAATGTCCCTGTAACCTTCATTTTATCAGTGAACTTCTAGGGTTTTTTAACATAAAGTAATATTTAATTGCCATACATTAATCGAACCACCACCGTGCATAGCCTTCGGCCGTGAATGTTGGGAGGTTGGCCACAGAGCCTGACCTGTGGCTAGGTCCTGCTCCTCACAACCTGCATGCAGCCAACGCCATGCAGGCCATGTGGCCAAACCGCCAAAGGCAGCCAATCTGTGGGCCCCCTCCCTGGGCCACATTTGGTCCAGGGGACCACATCCCTCAGAGCCTGTTGCATTTTTTAGGGGGAGTGTGGCAGGGGCCCCCCTCCCAGGGCCAGCTTTTGCCCCAGTGACCTAATTCCTGTGGGCCTGGCAACATATTTCTGGGGGCATGTGGTCCCCCTACCCAGCCTAATTTCAGCCTCGGAGACCCCATTCCCTGGGGCTTGCTTCCATATTTACTGAGGAGGGAGGATGTAGCCCCTTTCCCCAAGCCAATTTAGGTCCTGGGGACCCCATCGCCTGAGGCACAGCACATGTTGTGGGGTAGGGGGGCATGTGTCTGCCTTCCTGGACTGAATTTGTCCCTGGGGACCCTTTCCCCCAGATCCATTTGTATTTTTTTAGGGAAGGGGGCCATGCTGCACCCCTTCCCGGTCCGATGTTTGCCCACAGTACCCCCTTCCCTGGGGCCTGCTACTATATTTACAGTGGATCCCATCTCCCGGGGCCTGGACATAGTTCAAATAAGGGGAGTGGACCCTCCTCCCATGGCTGATTTCGTCCCCAGGGACCACAATGTCCGGGACCCAGTCAACAAAGGGTGGATGCCCACCCAGGGCACCCATCACACTATGGTTGGGGGAAAAGGGGAGCTCTAAGGCCCCCAAGAACCCAGCCGACTCCCCACCTCCAGCGGGACCCAGCATTTCTTTTGCTCGCAGGAAGAAGCTAAAAATGCTGCTACCTGCTGGCGGAGCGGTAATTTTCATCTAATTCCCTGTCCGCTTCAGTGCGGTCAGGGAAACAGATTAAACTTTTGCTCCCAGCGGGCAAAAGCAAACACAGGTTTCCCTGCTCGAACCAGTGCAGGCAGGGAAACTTCTATGTCCTGAGGTAGGCCTTCCAGGAAATAGCAAATGAGCCGGCCCTAGAGAATGTGGTCCAAACGGCCATTATTGGGTCAGGTAGGAAGGCCCTTCGGCCCCTTCCCTTTATAATTGTGGCTGTGCCGTGGGGGATGGGGACCCCTGGCCAAAATTGGCCCACAAGGGGGGCTGTGTGTCCCATCCCCCTTTTTGAATCTGGCCTGGCGTCGGGGGATGAGTGTGTATACATATATATATATATATTCACTGAAAAAACCATAGGTTTCAGGGGCGTTATAGTTATCTGGACATTTCCCTCGTACAAAACCCTAGAAATTCCCCTGTTATAGTTAGTTCAGCTAACTATAACTCGCGCCCCCGCAATGCACTACTGATGACGTCACATATTACATCACTCATGACATGGTCAGTGACATCACTGATGACATCATCCTGTGAGTATGTGTTTCTGTACAGTTTTAATATGTTTAATATATATAGGGAAAGGTCTGTTGAAGAATGAGTGGGTGTACACGTGTGTGAATGGATGATTTTCTAGGTGCGTAACTGACTCTATAAGTGAGTCATTAAATGTATCTTACTGCAGACTAGTGACTAAACTGTGTGAATGTCTGTATGTGTCTGTGTGTTGGTGTATAAGTGGCTGCATGGTTTTGTGAATAGCTATATGAGTGTCTATATGGGTTATTGATTGGTTGTCTGAGTATCTGTATGGGTGCCTGAGTGTTTGTGTGGGTAGGGTGTGTGTGACTCTATGGGTGCATGGTTTTAAGAGTACATCTGTGATGGACTGTATGGTTGGGTGAGTGTATGTATGGGTGTGTTAGGGATTGAATGTATATCTCAGTGGTACATGTGTGACTAACTACATATGTGAAAGGCAGTATATATGTGTGTAAGAGTATATAAGTGGGTATATGTGAGAGTGTGTGATTGTGAGAGTGGCTGTATGGATGAGTGTGTGCTTGTATCAATGATTGTATAAGAGCATAAGAATGTGGTACTATTTTTATGAGCAAGTGAACTTGAGTGTGTTTAACTGTATAGGTGAGTAAATTGGACTGTGTTTAATTATTTGCATGACTGACTAGGTGTGTCAGTACCTCAATGGATGATTGGCGGTGTGTGAGTGTCTATATAGGTGTATAAATGCATATGATAGTCTTGTACGGAGTGACTGTAAGTATGAGTGACTGTACAGGTGAGTGAGTGGAGGTGTATGTAGACCTAAGAGTTAATGAGTGGGTATGTAGTTATTACTATTGGAGTATCGATGGCTTTCAAAATGGCCATCTGAAATTTTGAGTCAGTGTATCAAAGGTTACATTAGGGTGTGAGAAGATGCACTAATTTATCACATGGATGACGATGTGGAGGAGTGTGGCTCAATGGTTAGAGCGGCAGACCCTGAAGCAGAGTTCTGGCCAGGGACCAGGGTTCGATTCCCGCCTCGGCGGGGCTCGGGCTCAATTTCCTCGGACCTGTCTATTCTCGCCTCGGTGCCTATTCTACTCATGGGCCCCACGCTGCAACTCTGGGCAATAGCTTGCTTAGCCTCCACACCGGCCCCAACAGCGCTAAGGATGCCTGGCTTCACCCTGGGGGTGCCCAGGAGTGGACACTTCACAGGGAAAGCCAGGAGGGGTTCCACAGCGGTATGAGTATCAGCGCCAGGAAACCGCAAAAGGCGACACCGCAAGGTGTCCGTCTGGTGACAGTGCGCTCTATAAGTACCTTGACATTTACATTTACATTTTACATTTACGTCATCAGTGATGTATCTGAGATGTCATCAGTGATGTCATCAGTGATGTCACTGACCATGTTGAATTTCAAAGGTTTTTTAAATGCTAATTCCTATCTATAACTTATCTCTAAAGATATCATATTTAATGATTTTGATTGGATTTCTATATTTTTCCAATTCAGTGTGTTTCATTAATTATGCTTTTTTGAAAATACTTTTTTATCACCATTTTTTAAACTTATTCCTTCAATTAATTCTTTTAAAAATAAAAAAATTTTATTAGAATTTAATGGGTTTTTCAAACATATTTTTTTATATTTTTGAAAAACATTTTTTGAACTATATGTTCAAAACTTTATTTTATATATATTTTTTCCATGTTTTTGGATCCGCGCACCCAATGCGAGAGAATCCGTGCACCAAACGCGATAGGATGCGCGCACCCTGTGCGCATTTCGCCGTTTAAAAAACAAAAACAAAGGGGGCCCCAGGGGGTCCTTCTGGGACCCCCTAAGCACCTCTAGAGGGTCAGAGTATTTCCACTCTGCCCCCTTTATATGTTTTACACACTTATTCCCCTTGCTTCTTCAGCCTCGCTTCTACCGAGGCAGAAAATGGCCGCCAACAGTTCCTGGTTTCGAATGTAGACAGACACTCGACAGCCAATTAGCATTCAGCGCGCGATCGGGAGGGTGTGCGCTCGGTTCGGGGAGGGTGCGCTTACGGTGCGGGTAGGGTGCGCTGATCCTCCCCGGCCATAGATATATATGTACTTTTAACTCTAATTTTCTCTGGAACTACTGAACGGATTCACACCATTTATGCAAAAGGCACGAGTCTGAACTGAGGACTACCTCTTTGCCAAATTTGGTGCAATTCCGTTCAGCAGTTCAGGCTGTAGCTGCGACAACAGATCCTATGGGAAATTGCATGGGGAAAACGCGTTTTGGGACCCCCTTTTTTCTCGGCCCCCGCTTGACGAATCACCACGAAACTTTCAGGATAGGAGCGGAGCGGAGCTGGCCAAAAGTTTGGAAAATTTCGCGAAGATTCGTCAACCGGCGCCAGACTTATTGGGAATAGAATGTTGCGGATTTCCTATGGAAAATAGGTCCTAACTATAACTATCTACTGGCGACCGCCAGTAGATAATATATATATATATATATATATATATATATATATATATATATATATATATATATATATATATATATATATGTATATATCACTGAAAAAACCATAGGTTTCACACACGTTATAGTTAGGAATTAGCATTTAAAAAACCTTGCAAATTCACTTAAAAAACCATAGGTTTCACACATGTTATGGTTAGCTGGGCATTTTCCTCATGAAAAACCAATGAAATTCCCCCGTTATAGTTAGTGCAGGCAACTATAACTCACGCGACCGTAATCCGCTGCTGATGACGTCAGATATTACATCACTGTATTTACACATTTATATACCCATGTCTTCTTCCTTTTTTTTTTAGCTATACATATATATTTTTTATTTTTTTTCAGAAAGACACATATGTCATCAGTGATGTAATATCTGACGTCATCAGCAGCGGATTACGGTCGCGTGAGTTATAGTTGCCTACACTAACTATAACGGGGGAATTTCATTGGTTTTTTATGAGGAAAATGCCCAGCTAACTATAACATATGTGAAACCTATGGTTTTTTAACTGAATTTGCAAGGTTTTTTAAATGCTAATTCCTAACTATAACGTGTGTGAAACCTATGGTTTTTTCAGTGAATTTGTACGTTTTTTTAAATGCTAAGTTACTTTACGCCGTTCGTGCCGTGCGCGCACGGTGCGCTTCGCGCACGGTGCGCGCACGGTGGGCACGCGGTGCGCTTTGCGCACCGCGCGCCCACTTCACGCAGTTCGTTCCGTGCGCGCACGGTGAGCACGCGGTGCACTTTGCGCACCGCGCGCCCACTTCATGCAGTTCATTCCGTGCGCGCACACCTCGCGCCCACTTTACGCAGTTAGTGCCGTGCACGCACGGTGCACTTTGCGCACCGTGCACGCACGGTGGGCACGCAGTGCGCTACGCGCACCGCGCGCCCACGTTACGCTTAATGGGCCATGTATGCACGGTGCACTTCGTGCCCCGTCCGCACAAGGAGGACACATGATACGCTTTGTTGTTAAGGGTTGGGGTATACTTTGCTACTGTATATATAAGCTATGCACACATGCTGTGCTACGCACAGCATGTGCACATGGGGGGGTTGATATTGACATTTTTTTTAAAAACATATATACCGTGCGCGCACAATGCGCGAACGTTGCAGAATTTAATTCATTTCGATAGTGCGCGCACGCTTCGCGCACTCGGCGATTTTCCGAATTATTATTTTTTTTTTTAATTGCCCTAGGGGGACCTCCTGGGACCCCTTGACCCCTGCTAGGGGGTCAGGAACTGTTCAGCTTGCCCCCTTTACATGTTTTTCTCCTTTATGTTTAAACACCCTCTCAGTGCGAGAGACAAAATGGCGACCGACACTTCCTGGTTTCGACCGATTCGAATGTTTACTAAGATGTAACAACCAATCAGAAGTGCGCTCGCGGACGGCCGAGTGCGCGCACTCTGCGCGCACGCTGCGCGCGTACAGATATATATATTGATTTAAATGCTATTTTCTCAGAAAATACTGAACAGATTTACACCAAACCTGCAAAAGGCACCAAACGGACCTTATGGCTACCTCTCTGCCAAATTTCACGTAATTCTGTTCAGCCGTTCGGGCTGTAGCTGCGACTAAAGTCCCTATGGAAAAATCCATGGGGAAAACGTGTTTTGGGACCCCCCTTTGTTCTTGGCCCCCGCTTGACGAATCACCCCGAGACTTTCAGGGTAGGAGCGGGGCGGAGCGCCCCATTAGTTTTGAAAATTTCGCGAAGATTCGTCAATCGGCGCCAAAGTTATTCAAAATAGAATTTTGAGATTTCCTATGGAAACTCGGTCCTAACTATAACTATCTACTGGCGACCGCCAGTAGATAATATGTATATATATATATATAAAGACATTAGGGGGTTGGCCCGCAGCATGCACATACTTCCTCCATAACCCAAGAAGAAGAGGAAACTCAAAACGCGTCGGAACTGGGGGAAGCTGCATAACTCACCTGCTGGTGTCACACGTCCATACCTGGTTGTAAATAAAGGCTGGTAACCCCGTGAAGGCTCGAGTGCGTTTTGCAGAGAGCTACCATTGTTGAGAAAATATCGAGGCGGACGCTCATCCGCCAGAAACTGCACCATCCCAGAAACAGAAGGGAGCCACAGGCACGAATACATCGTTCCAATTGTGGGGCCAACACGCAGGATTGAGGACGTGGTAGCAAGCGGGGGTCCACCCAGGACTTAAAACTGCAGAAATAAGTGCGGGGAATATGTTAGAGTCTGCGGACATTTTGGCACTTCAACTCCCACAAGCCCCAGTCAAGCCTTATTGAGGGCGGGACTTTTGACATTAGGGGGTTGGCCCGCAGCATGCACATACTTCCTCCATAACCCATGAAGAAGAGGAAACTCGAAACGCGTCGGAACTGGGGGAAGCTGCATAACTCACCTGCTGGTGTCACACGTCCATACCTGGTTGTAAATAAAGGCTGGTAACCCCGTGAAGGCTCGAGTGCGTTTTGCAGTGAGCTACCATTGTTGAGAAAATATCGAGGCGGACGCTCATCCGCCAGAAACTGCACCATCCCAGAAACAGAAGGGAGCCACAGGCACGAATACATCGTTCCAATTGTGGGGCCGACACGCAGGATTGAGGACGTGGTAGCAAGCGGGGGTCCACCCAGGACTTAAAACTGCAGAAATAAGTGCGGGGAATATGTTAGAGTCTGCGGACATTTTGGCACTTCAACTCCCACAAACCCCAGTCAAGCCTTATTGAGGGCGGGACTTTTGACATTAGGGGGTTGGCCCGCAGCATGCACATACTTCCTCCATAACCCATGAAGAAGAGGAAACTCGAAACGCGTCGGAACTGGGGGAAGCTGCATAACTCACCTGCTGGTGTCACACGTCCATACCTGGTTGTAAATAAAGGCTGGTAACCCTGTGAAGGCTCGAGTGCGTTTTGCAGTGAGCTACCATTGTTGAGAAAATATCGAGGCGGACGCTCATCCGCCAGAAACTGCACCATCCCAGAAACAGAAGGGAGCCACAGGCACGAATACATCGTTCCAATTGTGGGGCCGAGACACGCAGGATTGAGGACGTGGTAGCAAGCGGGGGTCCACCCAGGACTTAAAACTGCAGAAATAAGTGTGGGGAATATGTTAGAGTCTGCGGACATTTTGGCACTTCAACTCCCACAAGCCCCAGTCAAGCCTTATTGAGGGCGGGACTTTTGACATTAGGGGGTTGGCCCACAGCATGCACATACTTCCGCCATAACCCATGAAGAAGAGGAAACTCGAAATGCGTCGGAACTGGGGGAAGCTGCATAACTCACCTGCTGGTGTCACACGTCCATACCTGGTTGTAAATAAAGGCTGGTAACCCCATGAAGGCTCGAGTGCGTTTTGCAGTGAGCTACCATTGTTGAGAAAATATCGAGGCGGACGCTCATCCGCCAGAAACTGCACCATCCCAGAAACAGAAGGGAGCCACAGGCACGAATACATCGTTCCAATTGTGGGGCCGACACACATGATTGAGGACGTGGTAGCAAGCGGGGGTCCACCCAGGACTTAAAACTGCAGAAATAAGTGCGGGGAATATGTTAGAGTCTGCGGACATTTTGGCACTTCAACTCCCACAAGCCCCAGTCAAGCCTTATTGAGGGCGGTACTTTTGACATTAGGGGGTTGGCCCGCAGCATGCACATACTTCCTCCATAACCCATGAAGAAGAGGAAACTCGAAACGCGTCGGAACTGGGGGAAGCTGCATAACTCACCTGCTGGTGTCACACGTCCATACCTGGTTGTAAATAAAGGCTGGTAACCCCGTGAAGGCTCGAGTGCGGTTTGCAGTGAGCTACCATTGTTGAGAAAATATAAAAATATATATATATATATATATATATATATATATATATATATATATATAAAGTTCAAGGAACAAGAAAAACGCACACTCGGAGGTTCCACTCGTATTTTTTACTGAGTTATCGCTACGCGTTTCGACACCGCAGTGTCTTGGTCACACGATATCAACAAAGTTTCCAAACAAACATTTAAGCACACAAAAATAGAAGAAGTACTACCATTTCCTGTGAATTACAAATTGTAAAAACCCATTCAATTTGAAGGGTTTCTATCCATGTGGCCATTGCAAGGCATGCAAGTTCAGTCACATGATGAAAGAATTTGAGACTACAAAATTTGGTCATAAGAAAATCATAACACAGTTCCTTACATGTAGCACCAATTTTGTTGTGTATATCTTAGAATGTCCGTGCAAACTCCGGTATGTAGGGAGTACCACATGTATGGTTAAAAAGCGTATACTGGAACACCTTAGAGCCATCTCCCACTTGGATCACAACTATCCGATTGCACGACATTTCCAAGACAAGCACCAATCCAATCAGTCTCTTCTTAAGTATTTTGCGATAGAACAGGTCAACACGTCAAGAAGAGGGGGAAACAGAGAGCTAGCCCTCAGGAAAAGGGAATCCAAATGGATCATGGAATTAGAGACCAAGTTCCCGGGAGGGCATAATCTGGACGAGGAACTGGCAACGCACCTACATGTTGACTGATTTTGTATGCCTACTTTTTCTTGTCCTTGTTTGCTGTTTCTTTGCTGTGGCTCTTCATGCTAAAATATTGGCGATCATAATAATTTTAGACAATTGAGAGTGTAATATGTACTGTGTAAATATGTAAACATGTAATATTGGGCCATCACTAATTTGTTCTTTTAATTTTCCTAGGAGGGAAGGAAGGGACCACTCACGTCTTATGGATACTGCACCGGTTCCCTACCCTTTTCTTCACGTGAATGCCACAACACGCCCAATAAGATAAGAACTGCACTTGCCTTATCCACTGTTCTGTATCTCTGTTTTTTGCACAATACTGTCACAAATAGTCTTACATATATTGACTTATGGAACTGCCAACACTGCCGTTTCTCTCACTCGCAGCACCTTGTAGCTTTTGAATAGAAGTACTACTGTCTTCAACCTTGACCTGGGTATTAGGCTGTATCTTGGTACAGAGCTTCTTGTGTATGGGCACTAGTCCTCTCTAATAACATTAAGCACCGAGACTGGGAGAGTTCACATGACACTCTTTTGCATCAACAGTATGCAAAGAAAGGACGCAGCACTAGTCGTGTAGGCATTCTGTAATTTTACATAGAGCCTGGGTATCTCCGCAATCGCTGGACATGCCCACTCGACACTTTTGTGGACGTTCGCTTCATGGCACTAGCCCGAGTAGAATCTGTACCTGCATGTATAGCTTTGGTCTGTCAGCATGGGTGATATCGATAAAGATTGGCAAATTCAATTATATTGAAGCTTTAGACCTTGAGACAATATTTTTTGGATATATGCAATTATGTATGTACCTTTACTTTGATACATTTTGTTTCATATCATGTTTTGTACAGATCTTTTGGTTGATGAACTCAATATCACGCATTTATCTAGTTATGAGATTGAGCTTCAAACCCGTTCCAAAATGGCGACCATTTACAATTTGTAATTCACAGGAAATGGTAGTACTTCTTCTATTTTTGTGTGCTTAAATGTTTGTTTGGAAACTTTGTTGATATCGTGTGACCAAGACACTGCGGTGTCGAAACGCGTAGCGATAACTCAGTAAAAAATACGAGTGGAACCTCCGAGTGTGCGTTTTTCTTGTTCCTTGAACTTTGTTGGATTATCCGGCCGCAGGTTCGCCGGACAACGCACCACCTGGCAAGGGTTTTCTTCCCGGAAGGACCTGATGGTGTTTGTATATATATATATATATATATATATATATTCACTTAAAAAACCATAGGTTTCACACATGTTATAGTTAGCTGGACATTTCACTCGTAAAAAACCATTGAAATTCCCCCGTTATAGTTAGTTCAACTAACTATAACTCGCGCGACCGCAATCCACTGCTGATGACGTCACATATTACATCACTGTATTCACTAAGATACTGTTAATAAGTCTGTTATACAATTAACTTTACAAACCAAAACATCCATTTAGACACTTATTTACCCATTTATCCTTCCATTAACCTTTAGATATACATATATAAAAAATATTTATTTTCCAGAAAGACACATATTCACTAGATGATGTCATCAGTGATGTCATTTGAGATGTCATCAGTGATGTCATGAGTGATGTCACTGACCATGTCATGAGTGATGTAATATGTGACGTCATCAGCAGTGGATTGCGGTCGCGCGAGTTATAGTTAGCTGAACTAACTATAACGGGGGAATTTCAATGTTTTTTTACGAGTGAAATGTCCAGCTAACTATAACATGTGTGAAACCTATGGTTTTTTAAGTGAATTTGCAAGGTTTTTTAAATGCTAATTCCTAACTATAACGTGTGTGAAACCTATGGTTTTTTTAGTGAATTTGTAAGGTTTTTTTAAATGCTAATTTATGTATGTATTATTATCTTTTTTATATATTTATTTTACAATAAACTACCTTTGTATATAGTTATAGATTGACTGTATCCTTTAATATGGAATGGCTCAGCTCTTTTATTTTGAATTTGGATAAAGTTGAACAGCATAGTTAATATCTTCTATAAAGTTATAAACAGTTTAAAATGTTGTTTTCTTTTTAAGGGTTTTTCACCGTACGCGCACGGTGGGCGCACCCCGCAATTTTTTGAAAAAAATAAAATGTTTTTTTCACCCTTTGGGGTCATTCAGGGACCCCCTGACAAAGGCTAGGGGGTCAGGAACTCTCTACCCTGCCCCCTGAACTACTGAACAGATTGACACCATATATGCATAAGGCACATGCCTGACCGGAGGACTACCTCTCTGCCAAGTAATTCTCTTCAGCCGTTCGGGCTGTACCTTCGACTAAAGGTCCTATGGGAAAATGCATGGGGAAAACGCGTTTTGGGACCCCCCTTTTTTCTCAGCCCCCGCTTGACGAATCACCCCCGAGACTTTCAGGGTAGGAGCTGAGCGGAGCACCCCATTAGTTTTGAAAATTTCACGAAGATAAGTCAACCGGCGCCAAAGTTATTCAAAATAGAATTTTCAGATTTCCTATGGGAACTCGGTCCTAACTATAACTATGTACGGGCGACCGCCAGTAGATCATATATATATATATATATATTAGGTGTGATCAAGTCAGTTTCACTGACGAAACTAAATAAACAGTTGATTTTCCCTCCTGAGTGCGAGTCCTTCTATGAAGAAGACGCTGTAAGCCTATTGAACTACCGGGAGACCTGCTCGGTTTTAACTCACCACCTGCCTATGGGACACGGATTCCGGAAAACAAGGTCGTTTGTGGTTAATATATATATATATATATATATATATATATATATATATATATATATATATATATATATATATTCACTTAAAAAACCATAGGTTTCACACATATTATAGTTAGCTGGACATTTCACTCGTAAAAAACCAATGAAATTCCCCCGTTATAGTTAGTGCAGGCAACTATAACTCACGCGACCGCAATCCTCTGCTGATGACGTCAGATATTACATCACTGATGACATATGTGTCTTTATGAAAAATAAATATTTGTAATATATGTATAGCTAAAGATTAATGGAAGAAGACATGGGTAAATAAGTGTCTAAATACAGTGATGTAATATCTGACGTCATCAGCAGAGCTTTGAAGGTCAAAACCATAGAAATTCTTCCGTTATAGTTAGTTCTGCTAACTATAACCCACACGCCCGCAATGCACTGCTGATGATGTCACATATTGCATCATTCATGACATGGTCAGTGACATCACTGATGACATCTCAAATGACATCAATGATGACATCATTCACGTGACAATCTGATACACCTCATCATACAGTAGTATAATCTTTCATCACTCACTGTAAAATACATTGTACCATATTTGAAACCATTGACACACCAATACCAGTTACTACATATCGACTCACTGATTCCTAAGTCTACACACACAACTACCTATTCAACAACAGAATCATTTATACATGCAGTCACTAATTAAAAGAAAACTATCAAATGCACTTATACACATATATAGACATTGAAACATCAGCCGTCATCTTAGTCGGTTACGCAGTCATCCTACTCCCTCATGAAATAAATTAATCACACTTACATTTACTCACTTACACAATTATCCAACAACACCTCATTCATTCAAACACATAGTAACTCATAGTTAATATGTTAAAAAATCACCATTACAATTATACACTCATTCATATAGTCACTCTCACATACACTGCCTTTTATGTTTTTACTTAGTTGAAGATGTACAACTAAAACATATATTCGCTCACCAACACACACATAAATACACTCAGTCACCCAAACAACTGTTTCCACATGCACTCTTAAACCTATATACCTAGTCAATCAACCATTCACACATCTATGCATAGAGTTACACACGCCCCATCCAACCACACACAAACTCAGTGTCCCATACAAATACTCACCCAACTAATCAATAACTAATATACACACTGATGTAGTTAGTGACCAACTGATGCAGCATGTTATACAACAACAGAGACAGTGATGCACACATTCACATAGTTTAGTTACTAATCCATGTATTAAGTGAGACACTTTTAATTACTCACTTAAACAGAAAGTCAGACAGCTACTAAATCCTCCATCCAGACAGTTATAATCCACTCAATCATCAATACAGATTGGTATATATATATAATACATATTTAAATTTCAAACTAAAACTCATTCACTGGATGATGTCATCAGTGATGTAATCAGTGATGTCATTTGAGATGTCATCAGTGATGTCATCAGTGATGTCACTGACAATGTCATGAATGATGCAATATGTGACATCATCATCAGCGCATTGCGGGCGCGAAGTTATAGTTAGCAGAACTAACTATAACGGAGGAATTTCTATGGTTTTGTACGAGTGAAATGACCCATTAACTATAACACCCCTGAAACCTATGGTTTTTTCTGTGTATATATATATATGGCCGGTTGTATCCACAAGCTTTGCGGTATTCTGCTCCTGGAGGAGCTCTACGGACCGGCCCCCTGCGTAACCTGTATACCGTGCAAGCTGCATCGAGGTGAATGTCGGAAAGTCGGAGGACCGTTTGAGATTCGATCGTACATGCAGTGAGTAACTGGGTATAACACAGCAGGTGGGGAGGTGCCATATTTGCTGATTTGTGCTTTGAGGGACGATTCCCTCATCGCTTAGTACCATATCTTTTGTCACGATTTATCTGACAGTTGCCATGTCCGAAGACGCGTTACGTGAACGCGAAAAAGCAGCCGAAGAGGTTTTCACCAACCTTCCTCAAATCCCCGCCAAAAACAAACCCAATTCCAACAAAGACACTAATAACAGTAATGACGATGTAAAAACTTTATTGAAAGCACTTGAAAAAAACAGCAGAAGTGAACTCACAAAATGGTGGGAGGTAAAGTCATTGGAAAAGTACCACGAAGTAGGACGCATACCGCGTGGGTTACGAATTATGCTTGCCCCTAGCTTTGACAGCCCGAATCCGCTGTTACTTAAAGAATGGGCAGAGAGTAACCTCGAAGCATCTATGCGCCTGGTGTGTTTACTCATCAAGTACGCCCGTATAGATAGAGATGCAAATCTTAAAGAAATTGAACGCCTAAATTGTGAATCAACTAAAATCCGCAACTCATCGACGAATGATACCATTGATATAGGTATTGATGAAATGAAAACTCGCCTCTGCAAACAAGAGGCTGTCATCAAAAACAGAAAGGCGTTCAAATTTGCGCGCGACAAAAGAGATTATGAACTGGGGCAAGTCTTTACGTTCGCGCGCAAATATGACTATCTGAGAAAATCAAGAAACAGTGGCAAGGAATCCAGTGACAAAGCACCGCAGGCTACAGCAATTAATACAAATGCCTCCACGTCCGACCTCAGTGCCCTCGCTAGTGATACTGATTCGAACACTAGTGGCGATTCTTCATCATCTAACAGAGAAGATCTTGGCCACCTAACATATGCCGAGGAAATAGATTTTTTAGCAGAAGATCGGAAGAAATCGTTGAGATCTCGGAATGCCACAAGTCAACAAAACAAAAAAGAAATCACCGCAGAAGAGAGAGGCGCAAATGCAACAAGAGGCAGAGGAAGAGGGCAGCAGAGAAAGAGATGGCAACAACGCTAACATCAGTAGATAATACCATCATCAACTTAACGGATGTTGAACTCAACCTCGCAGAAAAACAACTACTAGCCTTAGGTCTCAGCTTTTGCCCCGAGAGCAATTTCAATTACAGCAATACCAGAGTTGATGTTTTCAAATTCATCAGAAAACTCAAACTCACTAAATATTACTCCATCAAAAAACAAGTTCACAACAACGAAGTACACAAAGAAAAAGTGAAAAACAATAAAGAAAAAGAAAAAAATGTCTTAACATTGAGTCAAACTACAACCAGCACCTGCAGATCATCGAACAGTCAAGAACAAACAAGCTTAGCCACCAATAAATCTGAGAACCTTGTGGCTGGCGATCTTCCACTTATGAAAACTCTTCATTCTCTGAGCACAAATCATGAAGACCCTGATGTTACAAGTATTGACACTCAAGAACTTTCAGACACAGAAGGTATCAATATTTCTCTCCCTGGTCAAAGTCCCTTTAAACCAACTTCCACATTTGTTCCCATCATGCCCCGCGATGCGGTTGATATCTTTCACGACCGGGTCACTGAAGAACTCAAAAAAATGTATTTGAGACGGAACAAGCAAAGAACGAAGGGAGGTTACTCTAAACATCAACCTCGTGCATATTTTCAATTGATGAAAAAGTTGAGCACTAACCATGAGATCATCATTAATAAAAGTGACAAAGGTGGTAACATCGTTCTGTGGGGCAAGAAAGAATATAAATGTGAAGCATATCGTCATTTAAACAATCAGGAATGTTACCGTAGAACAAACATTGCAGAATTCAACAAGATAAACAAGAATTACAAAGACGACCTCACTATGTGGAAAAGAGACACTTTGATCAGTAAAGATGAATTTAATTTCTTGCACAACTCATATCCTGTTCTCCCGACTATTTACTTTATACCCAAAGTTCACAAGGGCACCAATCCAGTACAGGGCAGACCCATCATCTCTGCTAACAATAGTATTTTTGAAAACACTTCCCGTTATATTGATTATTATTTACAGGACTTTGTAACACAACTACCTTCATATCTCCGTGACAGCAAAGATTTCTTGGGCAAACTCAATAATCAGATCTGGTCAGCAGAATATTGTTTCATAACATTGGACATCGCCACATTATACACCAGCATCAGGCACAATGATGGAATCCAAGCCATTGAACACTATCTCAATCAAAGATCTATAGAATTCCATTGCCATAATCAGATGCTGCTATCCATGATTCGCTGGTGTCTCCTCAATAATGTGTTTACATTTGATGGTCTACTATTTCAACAACTGCAGGGAGTGGCGATGGGGGCATGCTTCTCCCCCAGCTACGCGTGCTTACACGTGGGCTGGTGGGAGGAGCATGTCCTCAAAAGAGAGCATGGTGAAGTGTGGAGTAAACATGTCGTTCAATGGTGGCGTTACATTGACGACATTTTTGTTATCTGGCATGGCACTCATGAGGAAGCTGAAGATTTCGTCAATAGAATCAATATGAACAATATCAACTTACAATTTACTGCGAATATAGACAACTCTACCTGTAATTTTCTTGACATCAAAGTTTACATTGAGAAAGATCGCATTGAAACATGTCTATATCGCAAACCCTCAGCTGGTAACAGCATTCTGCATGCCAACAGTTTCCACCCTGCCCACACTATCACCAGTCTCCCGTATGGAGAATATCTTCGCATACGCCGGGCTTGCAGTAACCCAGTAGTTTTAGATCGCCATCAGGAAGACGCCCCTTTGAGGTTCTTAGAGAGAGGATACAATCTAACTAAACTCAAATCAGCCAGAGACAAGGCCAATAGCAAAAATAGACTTCTACTCTTGAGTAACACTGCACAGTCTTCAAACACACCCACATCATTTTTATCTTCTGATACACAGTGCAACCAAACCGCTTGTAGGCTCATAACCACGTACAGCAAACAAGCTAAAGACATTAAGACCATTGTTTACAAACAATGGCCTATTGTCTTGACCGATGCTACTCTCAAGCAGGTCCTTCCCATCAGGCCTACCATCACTTTCCGTAAAGCTCACTCCATGCATAGTGACTTAGTTAGATCTAGTCCCGAACTCACAACCAAAAGCAGTTGGTTATCTCCCAAACAGGGTTTCTATAAATGCAGCTCCTGCCGCGCCTGTAAATTTGGGATAACCACCACCAGTTATACTACTGCTTTTTCAATGGAAAATTACCCCATCAAAGGGCATTACACCTGCCGAACGGAATATGCGGTCTACATGTTACAATGCACCTGTGGTCTCAAATATATCGGCAGCACTAAGCTGCCGGTTCATGCTCGCATTTTACAGCACTTACGAGCCATCGTTAACTCTGATCCCGCATACCCAGTGGCCAGACATTTTAAAATGGTACACGACAACAACTTAAACTGCCTCAAATACTGTGTCCTTGATTCTGTACCAAGTCAGAAAAGGGGAGGCAATCGCGAAAAGCGATTGCGACAATTGGAATCTCGATATATTATCGAGATCGATACCAAATATCCCCAAGGTCTCAACACAGGCGAGGATATGCACCATTTTCTGTAATTATTACCTGGCTTATAGTTAGAGACATAACAATTTGTCATGTCAATAATATGATGTTGAGCTATACATGTCTATACCTGTGTGCAGTTTATACTCAAGAAGTGTTCTCTGATCGATGTACTACAGGAGCAATCTTTCTTCTTTTTTTGTGTGTGTCTCTGTATGGTCTAACCCACTTTATGGGTTCAGTTTTAAGGGGGATCCCTGCATTTAGTTATCAGCCTTGGGTACTTATACCATGTATGGTGGTAAATTTTGTCATAGCCCATTTCTACTTGAGATATTAGGGACTTACAAGGCTGATACCAAGACGACATATTTTTATATGTTGGTTTTTCTTACCCACTTCTTTCACATACTCCAGCACTGAGCACTTATTTTTGGCATTAGTATTGAGGCACATGATTCATAATCCAGGATTAATCACGCATTAGTGAATCGTTCCCAGTTCCATTTCAGTTAAATTAATTCAAGATGCTGTATTCCCTATACACATAGCACTTTATCCATCAATGAGCCAGTTGAGTCACCACATTGCTCGTTAATAAGGGTATTGGTACCCAGTATCACGAATTTTCATTTACCTTTACCGGTTTTTGCTAAAGATCGATTGAGAGCATTCTTCTTTTATTTAATTGCTCTCTCATTTTGTCCTTATTGAAATCCTATGAGTTGTTTTTGTAGATAACTCGATACATTGTATATATTTGTATATTTAAGGACAGATCTAATGTTTTTGCAAAACCTTAAGTATTTGATCATGTGACCAGCAATTGCACTACTAGTATGGGTATATGCATTTTTTCTGATAAACTTTTCCGATAAATTTTGAGTATGCACAACCAATTAGATTTAACGATTATGTATTGTAAAGAATTATGTCTTTTTTAAAAAAAACACGCCTGGAAAATGAAAGTTAATGGTTTAATTTTGAACCAGCACGACACAGTATTTCTTCTGTTTCCTTCAATAATGCCATTCGATTATTTTCAGGTGGTGGTTGGTGTTTTTTCTATAAATACAATATTATTGCACGTAACGCTGTCATGTGAGCAAGGGCCGAGTGGCTCGAAACGCGTCATGGACTAGGCACGAAATACAAATAAATAAGATTTGAAAGCATCGGCGAGTGAAGTTGTCCGTTCCTGCAGGTGTGCGCCATTGCACTTTGGGAAGTTTCTTCGATATATATATATATATATATATATATATATATATATATATATATATATATATATATATATATGTTCTCCAAAGTTCCAAGCTTTCCAGGAGGCACTCGATCAGTTCACCCAGAGCCTCGGCATCACGATAATTATTAACAATGCCCTACGCGTTTCAAAGCTTTTCTGCCTTTTCACCAGTGGCTAATTTCTTCAAAACATGGCGCCACACAGACTTCCTTTTATGCACACAATAATTTATTCATGGCCCCCAGTGGGCCGTGCTAAGTGCACTTGCAAACAGCATGCTGGGACATGTGGTCCTTAAAGGAAAAATTATTACCCACAGTGGGTTCCAGGCACCAGAAATTGGAAGATTATTATTGTCCTTAGTAGGAACGTGTATGTCGAGGCAATTTTCTTTTAGTAGAAAAGGCTCACTGTGTTGTTACTGCTTTCGGTAATTCTGAGCCTCAGCCTCTCCAAATCCCAAGATGGTGCTCTCCTGCATGGCAGGAATGCCGTGTAATCATTTTGTTCTCTAAAGTTCCAAGCTTTCCAGGAGGCACTTGATCAGTTCATCCAGAGCCTCAGCATCACGATAATTATTAACAATGACCTACGCGTTTCAAAGCTTTTCTGCCTTTTCATCAGGGGCTAATTTCTTCAAAACATGGGGCTACACGGACTTCCTTATATGCACACAATAATTTATTCATGGCCCCCAGTGGGCCGTGCTAAGTGCACTTGCAAACAGCATGCTGGGACATGTGGTCCTTTAAGGAAAAATTATTACCCAGAGTGAGTTCCAGGTGCCAGAAATTGGAAGATTATTATTGTCCTAAGTAGGAACGTGTATGTCGAGGCAATTTTCTTTTAGTAGAAAAGGCTCACTGTGCTGTTACTGCTTTCGGTAATTCCGAGCCTCAGCCTCTCCAAATCCCAAGATGGTGCTCTCCTGCATGGCAGGAATGCCGTGTAATTTTGGGTGATCGAGTGCTCCTGGAAAGCTGGGCACTTTGGAGAACAAAATGATTACACGGCATTCCTGCCGTGCAGGAGTGCACCATCTTGGGATTTGGAAAGGCTGAGGATATTCATAAAAATAATATATTTGTACTTATAATAAACTTATATTATTTTTAAATATATTTTCGCGAAGTCGCGTCAGGTGCGTACTTCGTTAGCGGAGAATGCGCGGATCCCATGTGACCTAAAAAGAAAAGATTTCATTGGTTCATAACATTTCCCACTGTAACTATTGAAGGACCCCACCCATTGTAATCATTCTTGTTGGAGCATCTTTAGAGAGACATCTCTTTTCCTACAAGAACCCTTTTTGCTTGTTTTTTTTGGTGTTTCTCAAAAAATATCAAACAAAATGGCATCTGGACAGCAGTAGGAGGAAGTATCTTCTGAAGAAGAATTCTTGCAGGAGGCACCACGTCCACAGAGGCCGGAATCTGTCGTGTGGAAATTCTTCACTTTTCCACCTGGAGAGAAGAAAGTAAATGCGAGAAAGGTGACGTGCAAAATTTGTGACCGAGTCCTGACAAGAGGCAGTGAAAAAAAATACTCTTGTGGCACTGCTTCAATGTACAAGCATCTCCGGACCACACATCCTCTCAATCTTGCTCGGGAGGAAATGAGGCGAGCTGCTTTGAACCCCTCACCTGCTGTGGCAAGTACATCTGGAGCGTTCTCAGGAACACCTGCAATGGACATTAGGCGGGAATTCGCCTTTCTCGAGCAACACTGCGTGAAGTGTAAGAAACTTATATGCTTCGGTGAGCAGTCGGTGGATGCAGTTTGTGCTGCGCAATGCAACCATCGTTGTTAATTTTTTTGTTTTTTTGTTTTTGGAATGATAAGTAATTCCAAATATTTCCTGTTTTATTCGTTCTTTTTTTTGTCCATTTTTTGAAAAAAAAAAATACAAAATTGTTCAAAAAAATACAAAAGAAAAAAGAGGGAAAAAAAAGTTCTTATCAGAGCTACCCTATCTGGTAAAGAAAGAATTGCAAGGTAATGTGTGAAAGTTTGGTTGAATATATGTATACAGCATGATTGAAAGAATGCATTAGTAGTGTATGGTAAATTTATAGGTGAAGATTTATGAGGAAGTACTGCAGAGTGACACTGCAAGCTCTTTAGCTGCACTGCACTGTGGCACTTCCAAAGCACAGGGATGTGACATATGTACATGAATATTTTGCAACTCTGTACTTCCCTCTGCACTGCTCCACAAACTGCAGCCATGCGGTGACACAGGCACCCTTGATGACTGTGTCGTGTGGAGATTGTTTTTGTGCAGGAAGGGACACCTTCCTGCACAAAAACAATCAGTAAAGACATTTCCCTCTTTCAATGTATGCTGTGGAATGCAGCATGCATTGAAAGAGGAAAAAATTAGGAGAAATGAAAACAATTCTCCTCTTTGCACCTTGCTACACCAACTCTAGGATGGCGCAGCATTCACACACATCTCCAGATTAACGATTTCTCATAAATCAGGAGATGTGTCTTGTTCTATGGGTGTTGCGTGGGAACACCCACAGCAACACCTATGGGACGCCCCTTCAACGCAAAGTTCTGTGTATGAAGGGGTTGTATTTACAAGGAGAGGAAAAACCACGTAGGGTGGCGTTTCCTCTCCTTGGAAATATGAAGAAGTGCCTGGTGCCATCACTACGTTACAAAAAGTGACATACTGGTGGCGCAGGGTGCTTGTAAATCTGCCCCATAAGTGCTTAGGTATTGGCAGACTGCTACAGTAAGAACATAGTGCTGGATGGGTGATTGAAGAATTGCATGAGACTGACAGGAGGTATCCTACGCTGCATTGGTACTACTTCAGTATTTAATGGAATGGACCAATAGTATGTATCTGCTTAGAGATTTGTTGGGATTATGCACAGAATATTTTATGTATAATTGTGTTGGTGCCTAGGTCATTTTATAAGAATACCACTAGTAACTGGAATGAGGACAGTGCTGCAAACAGAGTGAACACTTAATTTATAAGTGCTTACCTATTGGTGGAGTGATAGGATAAGTAGATAGTGGTAGATAAGTGATTAAAGAAGTGCATGGGACAGACTGGACGATTCCTACAATGCATGGTACTAACTGGGTATTTAGAAGAGTGTATCAATAGTATGTAGCTAGTTAGAGGTCTGCTTGGATCGTGCACAAAATATTATAGATGTACTTGTGTTAGTAGCTAGGGCATTCCATAAGTTCATAACTAGTAACTAGAATAATTACAGTATTACAAACAGAGTGTATAGTGAATTTATAAGGGCTTAGGTATTGGTGGAGTAATAGGATAAGTAGATAGTGCTGGATGGGTGATTGGAGAAATGCATGGGACAGACAGGAGGATTCCTACACTGCATAGGTACTAACTGGGTATTTAGAAGAGCGTATCAATAGTTTGTAGCTGCTTAGAGGTGTGCATGCATAGTGTACAAAATATTGTACCTGCACTTATATTTTTGACTACACCATTCCTTAAGTATATGACTAATAACTGGAGTAATTTCAGTGTTGCAAAGAAAGTGTGTGCTGAATTTATAAATGCTTAGGTATTGGCAGAGTGATAGGATACGTAGATAGTGCTGGATGGTTGAATGGAGAAGTGCATGGGACAGACAGAATGATTCCCAGACTGCGTAGGTACTAACTGAGTTTTTAAAAAACTGCATCAAAGCTATGTAGCTGATTAAAGGTCTGCATGCATAGTGTACAGTATATTGTAGCTATACTAGTATTGGTGTGTCTATGGTTTCGAGAATGGTAGTCTGTATTTTAGGGTGTGAGGTGGTGCATCAGATGATCATGTAGATGATGTCATCAGTGATGACATTTGAGATGTCATCAGTGATGTCATCAGTAATGTCACTGACCATGTCATGAGTGATGTAATATGTGACGTCATCAGCAGTGCATTACTTTAATCCACAAAGCTCGTGGCCATATTGGCCTGGTCACGATGTGAAAATTCAGGAATTGATACATTAAAGAAAAGAAAACAAGTGTTAATATGCGCACAATGTCATTTCAGCATATCTTGCCAAGTGACCGCCATACCTGTATGTTCTTCAACGTGACTTATTCATAATAAACATACTTAGAAGTGCAAACATCAACATAAACAATGGACTACACATTACTTTAAAGTGAAAGGCTATCAGCTATATTAATCTGGGCACGTTGCGTATTATAATGGTTCTTACACGAAAGGAAAGGAAAAAAGGGGTGTTAATATACACACACTATCCCTAAATAAAGTTCTAGCGATTATAGTTCCATTCCATTCACAGCTCATTTGAGATGTCATGAGTGATGTCATGAGTGATGTAACTGACCATGTCATGAATGATGTAATGTCTGAGGTCATTAGCAGTACATTGCGGAGGCGTAAGTTATAGTTAGGTCAGGTAACTATAACTGCTGAATTTCACTGGTTGTGTATGAGTGAAATCTGCGTCTAACTATACTGTCCGTGTAATCTTTGTTTTTTTCAACAAATTTCTAGGTTTTTTTTAACATTAAGTAAGATGCATATCACAATGGATGGTGGGGGGTTGGAAGCAGGGCCTGGCATTTTACTGCCCCAACCCAAGCTTGCTGCTCCTGCCTTCCCTCCTCCTAGCCATCCATTGTCCAAGTCCATGTCCCTGCTCCCTTATTACAGCCCTGTGTGGCTGTTGTTCTGCCACTGGCCTTCCTGCCTTCTCTGAACAGTTAGCTTGCTGCCCCATCCACCTCCTCCCTATCCTCTGTTGTCTGAATCCATGGACTAGCCTACTCCCTCCAGCAATGCATGGTCTGATGTGCTGCAACTGCCCTCCATTTAGCATGCTGTACAAGTCCACTCCTCCTGCCTTCCATTGCCCAATTCTATGCCCCATCATTGACCTCCTGCTTAGCCTCTGTGCTTAGCTTGCTGCTCCTATTCTCCTTCCCCCTGCTCTCCGATGTCTTTGTGCATGCCCCTGCTCCATCCTTTTTGCCCACTATGTTCCATGGACCAGCCAGTCCTATCTACTCTGAGTGTTCTGTTGAGCAGCCACTCCCCTCCCACCTGCCTAGCATTGTCAGATGAGTGTAACCTGTCCCTGCCACCTCCACCCTGCCTGTCCACATGCCATGCCCCTATCCCCTTCCTCCTGTCCTCCATGGTTCATTTTACTGCCACACCCTTCTGCCCTCCCTGGTCTGTAGTGCTGCAACTGCTCCTCCTGCCTGCCCCGCATGGTATGTTGTGAGTCCCCTTCCCCTGAACTCTCTTGTCTGTGCCCAGGTCCTGACCATCCCTTAAATCCTCCATGGTACCTTGTGCATGCCCCTGCACCCTCCTTCTTGCCCATCATAGCCATTGTGCTGCCACTAACCCTCCTGCTTGCCACACATGGTCTTCTGTGCTGCCACAGCCCCTCCCACCTTCCCTGTGTGGTCAGCTAGCTGCCTTTGACCCCCTTCCACCTTCCCTCCATGGTCTGTGTGTATGCCATCATAGTCTCACTGTTTCTCTCCATGGAGTGTCTTGCTTATAGTGCCCATCCTGCCTGACCTCCATGGTCATCTTGCTGCTCCTGCCCTGCCCCCTTGCACCCAGCCCTCTGTTTCCATGTGCAGATCCCTATTCCCTCCCTCCTGGCTTGTCTGTTCCATTATAATGCCCCTGATCCGTCCCTCCTGCCCTTTCTGGTCTGTTCTGCTGCAGCTTTCTCTCCTGTCTGTCCATTATGGTTAGCTAGCTACCATTGCCTCTTTCCCCTCTGTTCTCTGGTGTCCATGTGCATGGTCCTGTCCCCTCCCTATTGCTTACTATGGATTGTTGTGCTGCACTCCAGTTCCGCATGGCCTGTGTGGTGTATTGTGCTGCTGCAAACCCTGATGCCTGCCCTGTAGGGTCAGTTTGGTGCATCTCTCCATGTCCCTCCTGTCCTCTGTTATCCGAGTACATGTCCCTACCCCAATTTCTCCTGCCATCCATGATCCAATTTACCATACTTGCGAACATTTTGATCTTGGTAAGAGGGAGATTTTGGTAAAAAAACTGGGATATTGATTTTCACCTTTGAGTTACATTGAAAAAGAGGAGATTGTAGACAGGAGACAGATCAAATAAAGCCCATTTTAAAACATTGGACGTTTCCTGGCTGAATCGGGTCTGTTGGCATGTATGGTTGTACTCCCACTGCCTCTTCCTTCTGCCCACAATGGTCTATTATATTGCCACAGCCTCTCTTGCCAGTCTTGTATTGCTGGTTTGTTGCCCCTGCTCCCCTTTCCACTGCCCTCCATAGTCTGTTGTGCTGCCACTGCCCTTCCTGCCTGCCCAGTGTGGTCAAATTGTTGCCTCTGCACCCTCCTACCTGCCTTCAATTTTCAGAGTCCGTGCCGCTAGCCTCTGCCTCTCAACAGTATCCTAACGAACAACTAGATTGCTAACATTCTATATTTATTACAAAAGTGTGGAACACCTGACGTCATCTTGATGTAATCAAAACTGTACTACCTAGAGCATTTCCTTTAGAAATTACATATATGAGAGGGTCTTATTTGCATCAAAATTATGGTTAGAGCTCTAAACAAACTAAAATGAGGACATATTTTCTGAGTTTTCAAATAGCGACAAAGCACTTTAAAATTATTTGTTATCTTTATGTTTTTTTATCCAGTTGACCACTTGATTAAATGTTGCACTTAGGGGAGAGGATGTGGTGTTACTTCCAGAGCTGCAGACTTTGCAACTGGGGAACAAGGTTGGAGTTTCTGCTTCAAATCACTTAATCTCCCCATGTCTACAACCAACATGAATTTGTTCTTGTGTGATGTAACCAATGCTCATGTAAAGCACTCCAATACCAGACAAGTCTGCACTATATAAAACTGCAAAAACACAAAAAATAAAAAGTGTTTTGCACACTTCTGTCATTGGGCTACATGTGGGCTACATCTGGGTGATATTTGTGCTGCATTTGGGATCTTTTGTCTCTGGTGGCCATCGTGGGAGACTTATTTGTTATGATGTTTCCTAATTTCCTCATGTACTACAATCTCCTCAGTAGGAAATACTTTCAGTTTTTTACTTTGATTCCATCAAGAATGCATTCAGATGTGTCACACATTTGCCATAAATTCAGAATGTTAGCACTCTAGTTGCTCTAGATCACTGTAGTAAAGCTACTGCTCACCAGGTAAGTCTGCTGCTGGTATTGAAAGTGCATGTTTCAGTCTGCATGTCAGAATTTTTTAGTGAAATAGATGAGGATTTGAGAAGTCACTCAAAATGTGCCCTATTTTTTCTTTCTGCAGCACTAATCATACTTTCTATGGCAAAATTAACCCCCTCATTTTCTTCCTTTTTAAAATAAATGTTTTAAGAGTTACCACTTTATTCCAATCAAGATGGCTTCAAGTGTGCAATACGTTTGTCATAAGTAGGACTGTTAGCGCTCTAGTTGTTCTTTAGAACACTCTGGGAAGCTGCAGTAGAACACAAAGGAATCAACTGACAGTCTCTGCCCTTGTTGGATGTACTTGTTTTACTGAGAATGTTAGACTTCATTCTCACATGACTGAGAAAGATAATGTGAACTTACAGAAAATATGCTCTCAGTTTAGCCTATAGATCACCTTCCAAACCTCTGTAGGAAAAGCATGAGAAAATAGATTTCTCTCAAACATGATTCATGATATCCCAGAAGAAGGCTTTTTCACATGGTAAAATCACCTTAGAACACACCACAATTCCTAAAATGAGTATGGTACCATCAACAAATGATTTATAATGTAACTAAAGTCTTCAAACCTTCTATTAACTGCTATGCTTTTCAAAGAGGTGCTATCATGTATATTGGTCCCAAGATGCCTGCCAACACTTCTTGGATGAAGTGCTGACAGCCAATCAGATGTCACGATGAGATGTGTGGTTAGGCTCCGCCCGGATATATTTGTGATTTTACTTTTGATTTTCTCAGGAACTACTGAACGGATTTACACCATTTAACCAAAAGGCACGCCTCAGAACCAAGGGCTACCTTTTTGCCAATTTGGTGTAATTCCGTACAGCAGTTCGGGCTGTAGCTGCGACTAAAGGTTCCTATGGAAAATTGCATGGGGAAAACACGTTTTGGGACCCCCCTCTTTTCTCGGCCTCCGCTTGACGAATCACCCCGAGCAGACCGGAGCTGGCCAAAAGTTTTGAAAATTTTGCAAAGATTCGTGAACCGGCGCCAAAGTAATTGGGAATAGAATGTTGCAGATTTCCTATGGAAAATAGGTCCTAACTATAACTACCTACTGGCGACCGCCAGTAGGTAATATATATATATATATATATATATATATATATACAAACACAGAGTTGTCCCCTAGGAAGAGCCCACAGCAGGATGGTAAGTTCTTAGCGTTTAATGATGTAAGCTGCAGCCTCTCTGTCACAACGAAACACCTCAATCATCAAGTCTTAAAAGCCAACGCGTTTTACTTCTTCATGGGCAGACTCTGAGAAGGGCGTCGCCATGCAAGCACTCAGCGCCGGAATCACCTGTGATACTTGCATGGCGGCGCCCTTCTCAGAGTCTGCCCGTGAAGAAGTGCGCGAGGCGCACAAAACGTGTTGACTTTTAAGACTTAATGATTGAGGTGTTTCATTGTGACAGAGAGGCTGCAGCTTACATCATTAAACGCTAAGAATTTACCTTCCTGCTGCGGGCTCCTCCCAGGGGACAACTCTGTGTTTGGATCTTTAGCGGCCAGTCCTGCCGCGGAAGAAGGCCCCGCCGTGAGAACACGGTCTTTGCTGGTGCCAACCGACGTCGGCATTCATGAGCAGGGAGTTGCGAGATGTGAGGCATATGGTGCAACCCCTCATGTACGGGACGTCTCACCAGCCCACTGGGGTTTCAATTTGGAATATTTGGCAGCGCGCATGCAAATTCACTGGAATGAACACTGCCCAGCGCTGTATAAACACCAAGACCAGAAGGCAACTTTGTTTGTCCCGTCCACTTGGGCTAGTATCACAGGTGATTCCAGTGCTGAGTGCTTGCATAGCGACGCCCTTCTCAGAGTCTGCCCATGAAGAAGTGCACGAGGCGCACAAACCACGTTGGCTTTTAAGACTTGATGATTGAGGTGTTTCGTTGTGACAGAGAGGCTGCAGCTTACATCATTAGACGCTGTAAACTTACCTTCCTGCTGTGGGCTCTTCCTAGGGGACAACTCTATGTTTGGATATATATATATTTGGATATATATATACATATTTGGATATATATATATATATATATATATATATATATTCACTGAAAAAACCATAGGTTTCACACATGTTATAGTTAGCGGAAATTTTACTGATAAAAAACCAGTGAAATTGCCCCGTTATAGTTAGTGCTGGCAACTATAACTCACGCGACCGCAATCCTCTGCTGATGCTAATACTGTATTTAGACACTTATTTGCCCATGTCTTCTTCCATACATTTTTAGCTATACATATATTACAAATATTTTTTTTTCATAAAGACACATATGTCATCAGCAGAAGATTGCGGTCGCGTGAGTTATAGTTGCCAGCACTAACTATAACGGGGCAATTTCACTGGTTTTTTATCAGTAAAATTTCCGCTAACTATAACATGTGTGAAACCTATGGTTTTTCAGTGAATTTGCAAGGTTTTTTAAATGCTAATTCCTAACTATAACGTGTGTGAAACCTATGGTGTTTTCAGTGAATTTGTACGGTTTTTTAAATGCTAAGTTACTTTACGCCATTCGTGGCGTGCGCGCCCACTTAACGCAGTTTGTTCCGTGCACGGTAATATTTTAATTTTTCGTAATTTTTATAAGCCATGCACAAATGGTGCCCTTCGGGCACCATTTGCACACGGGGTGGAGAGAGTGTGGATAATTTTTTCTTTTATTATTTTTGTTTATAATATTTAGTTTTTGTCACCTCTAATAAGCCCTGTACATTTTGTGGCCATCGGCCACCAAAAGCACAGGGGGTGGGGTGAGTGTGGATAGTGTTTTTTTTATTTCCATTTTTTTACCGTACGCGTACGGTAAGCGTAATCGGCGAAATTAGCGAAAAAATAAAAATTGCATTTTTGCCCTTGGGGGGTCAATGGGGACTCCCTCAACATGGCTATGTGTGTGGGAGTTGTCTTAACAGCCCCTTTATATGATTTTTGACTTTATTTTACAATCTAACTCTCAGTGCGAGAGAGAAAATGGCGGCCGCCGCTTCCGGGTTTCGGCCGATTCGAATGTTTACTAAGATCGAAGAGCCAATCAGAATCGCGCTCGCGCACGCCACCGTACGCGTACGGTAAGCGTACCGTAAGCGCACCGTAAGCTGGCTCAGATATATATATTGATTTAAAGGCTATTTTCTCAGAATCTACCGAACAGATTTACACCAAACCTACAAAAGGCACTTCCTTGACCTGAGGACTACCTCTCTGCCAAATTTCAAGTAAATCTGTTCAGCCGTTCGGGCTGTAGCCCTGTCTAAAGGTCCTATGGAAAAATGCATGGGAAAAACGCGTTTTGGGACCCCCCTTTTATCTCAGCCCCCGCTTGACGAATCCCCCCGAGACTTTCAGGGTAGGAGCGGAGCATAGCGCCCCACCTATTTTGAAAAATTCGCGAGGATTCGTCGACCGGCGCCAAAGTTATTCAAAATAGAATGTTGCGGATTTCCTATGGAAAAGGGGTCCTAACTATAACTACCTACTGGCGACCGCCAGTAGGTAATGTATATGTATATATGTATATATATACACATATATACGTATATATGTATATATATATATACATATATATATATATATATATATATATATATATATATATATATATATATATATATATATATATATATATATATATATATATATATATATATGCGTTCAAAACAACTCCCAGCACTTCCGTCCGGCGAACTGACAGAAACGGACCACCAAGACAGGTAAATGGCAATCTTTCTTTATTGTTCCTTACTCCTCATGACGCGTTTCAGGCATCAAGTGCCCTTGATCACATAAAGAGACTGCAGTACGCCATCTTATTCATATATGCTATGTGAAACAAAACACACCTCCTTCATCATAAACAGTGAAGATACACTTCCATTTGTGACTTGCTCAAATAATCATTTCAAAAGTGCATAAATAGCTGAAAACAGACTCAACTTGTTTTACTGCACAACTAATAGATGTCAACCATGGCATTTGCTGTAGTGCGTGTCTTAAAATATATTTTTAAGATATATTAGCATTCAGAAACATAATAAAATTCCACAAATAAATAAATATGTATAAATAATTTAAAATATACATATTATCACACTTCAACAAATGTTAAAATAGCGAAATCGTGTGCAAATGTCTGCCTTTGAAAAAACCATTATATAACTGCTTTAATGCCTTTTATTTTTCACAATTGATCCTTTGATATCAGAGCAAATGTTTATACAGAGAATGAAAGTGCCTCGTGCAAATCTGTGCAAATAATTCCTATGTGTTATTTAAAAGGTCTTTAAAGTGCCTAGTGCATATCATTTCAATAAATAGATAAATAACACAAGAGAAAAAGTGTAATAATTAACTATACAAAATTAGTTAAAAACATTTTTTTGGTGTTTGTTTTAAAAGAACGGGAAGCATTTATAGATGGTATTTGTTTTTTGATATCTAGATAAGGTGAACGACGATAGATGTATTAAAAGACTTCGTCACTTTTGTTTTTTATATATAGCAGGACATTTTTCATGGGTTCATACAACTACAATGTTTCACGTTTCTTACTGCTCCTTGTTTAAATATGGTTTTTACGTTTTTATAGCGTGTCTATGACGATAGAATCCTCATTGTGGGGACATCAATTTATAAGGAAGTCTATAAACAAGGTTAGAGAAAAGTACGCAAATCTTCCGTGTTGTTCAATCCATTTGGGGATTTACTAACGAGTTCTAAGATAGTTTTAGTGTCACATTGTCTTAATAATTTTTCCCGATTTCCTCCTCTGCGTAGTGCTGGAATGGAGTCAATCACAAAATAAGATATGCATTTAACATCATTATCATGTACTTCCTTAAAATGGCGGGCAACTGGATACGCCGGATCACTATTAATGATCGCTCGTAAGTGTTGTAATATTCTCACGTGAACTTGAAGATTAGTACTCCCCACGTATCTAAGCCCACAAGTGCACGTGAGAACATATACCGCGTGATCAGTACGGCAGTTGTAGCTGCCTTCTATGATTACTTCGTTTTCTCTAAAGGGCGTTTTATATTGTGTTGTATTCACTCCAAATTTACAGGCTCGGCAAGATGTGCACTTAAAAAAGCCTTGTCTAGGTTTTAACCAGGATTTGTTAATACTCAATTCTGGACTATTCTTAGATAATTTGGATCCCATGGATTGTGTCTTTCTGAAAGTGATCACTGGTTTGTTCGGAAGTCTCGAACTAAGAACATTATCAGTAAGTATTATAGGCCAATTTTTGTTTATTATTGATCTTATTTTCCTCTCTTGTCGACTATATGCTGTTATAAGTCTTGGTGTGTCATTGTTTATGTCTGCAGGAGTAATGTCATTCTTATCATTTTGTGGAAGCAGTGATACTCTTGTTCGCTTTTCAGCTTTATTCACAGCTTCTGTCAATATTTTGTTGTTATATCCTCTTTTTCTTAAATGAGTTAGAGTTTCGTTTTTGCAAATTTCATAATTAGCTGACGTGCTGCAAATGCGTTTCAGTCTCAAGAGTTCCCCATATGGGATACTACTGATAAGGTGTTTAGGATGTGCACTAGTTGCGTGTAATGTTGTGTTCCCTGCAGTTGGTTTTCTATAAGCAGTGGTAACGAGTTTTCCTTCCTTAGTGAATACACTAACATCTAAAAATTCTACTTTAGATTGACTGATGTGCGATGTAAAGTGTAGATTCATGCAGTTCACATTGATTGTTTCCACAAACTTTTTGGCACTCTCCATATTATCATTGCACACTATGAACACATCGTCAATATAACGCAACCAGTGAACAATGTTATTTGTAAAGATCTTAAGGTGCTGCCTCCTGAGGACCTGCTCCTCCCAAAAGCCCACATGCAAACATGCGTAGCTCGGAGAGAAGCAGGCCCCCATAGCAACACCCTGTATCTGTTTGTAAATATCTTTACCAAACAGAAAATAATTGTTATTCAAGCACCATGTGATGAGGGCCATTAACATCTTATTATGTTGGTAATATTCACAAGATCTGGACTCTAAAAAATGATTAACGGCAGTTAGACCAGCAGAATGGTCTATATTGGTATACAATGATTCAATGTCCAATGTTATTAATACCAAATTGTCTGTCCAGACAATGTCACTGAGTTTTTTCAAAAAATCACCAGTATCTTTTACGTATGAGGGTAATGATTTTACCAGCTTTTGTAGAAAGAAGTCCACAAATTCACCCAGATGTTCCGCCATACTATTAATGGCAGAGATTATGGGGCGACCCGGGATTGGTATTACATTTTTGTGGACTTTTGGTAAAAGATACAAAAAAGGAAGAACAGGATATTCATTGAACAAATATGAAAACTCTTCCATAGTAATCAGTCCTTCCCGCTTCCAAAATTGTAGCTCCTTTTTCAGGGAATCCTTCGCTTTGTTATATTCCCTCATAGTGGATCTTTCATAGCATTGCTCGTTATATATATATATGTGTGTGTGTGTGTGTATGTATATATATATATATATTCACTGAAAAAAACATTGGTTTCAGGCCTGATATAGTTAGGAATTAGCATTTAAAAAACCTTAGAAATTCACTGAGAAAACCATTGGTTTTAGGGGTGTTATAGTTAGCTGGACATTTCACTCGAGCAAAACCATTGAAATTCCTCCGATATAGTTAGTTGTACTAACTACATCTTGCGCGCCCGCAATCCACTGCTGATGATGTCACATATTACATCATTCATGACATGGTTAGTGACATCACTGATGACATCTCAAATGACATCACTGATGACATCATCCACGTGACAATCAGATACACCTCATCATACGCTAGTATAACCTTTCATCACTCACTGTAAAATACAGAGTGGCAGATTTAAAACCATTGACACACCAATACAAGTTTCTAAACACCCACTCAGTGATTCCTAGATCTATACACACATCTAATCACTTTCCTATAGATTCACTCATACATGCTGCCAATGATATATAGAACACTATCAAATATACTTATACACCTATATCGATATTACTAGGGGTGGACGGAATTTACTATAGCGAAAATGTTGAAAATCTCTGCAAACACGCCGGAAATATCGCGAAGACGCAGAAGTTTTTTTCCCGCCTGATCTCGGTATTTCTTGCGTGATCGCGGCTCGCCAACTTACCCATGCGGTTGCTCATGGGCGCGGCCATCTTGTTTTCACTTGCCCCGCCCTCTAGCGATGCTTACTTCCTGCATGTTCACGCCCGTTCCCGGTAGATATTTCCTGTTCGCGAACACTTTTACTTGATCGCGTTGCTTTTTGCTTGCTCGGGGAGAAAATATCGCGCGAACTTACGCACGTGGTCGTAAAGGGCGCGGCCATCTTGTTTTTCACTCTATTGCATGGTTCTGGGGCCTGATCACCGCAGAAGAGAGAGGCGCAAATGCAACAAGAGGCAGAGGAAGAGGGCAGCAGAGAAAGAGATGGCAACAACGCTAACATCAGTAGATAATACCATCATCAACTTAACGGATGTTGAACTCAACCTCGCAGAAAAACAACTACTAGCCTTAGGTCTCAGCTTTTGCCCCGAGAGCAATTTCAATTACAGCAATACCAGAGTTGATGTTTTCAAATTCATCAGAAAACTCAAACTCACTAAATATTACTCCATCAAAAAACAAGTTCACAACAACGAAGTACACAAAGAAAAAGTGAAAAACAATAAAGAAAAAGAAAAAAATGTCTTAACATTGAGTCAAACTACAACCAGCACCTGCAGATCATCGAACAGTCAAGAACAAACAAGCTTAGCCACCAATAAATCTGAGAACCTTGTGGCTGGCGATCTTCCACTTATGAAAACTCTTCATTCTCTGAGCACAAATCATGAAGACCCTGATGTTACAAGTATTGACACTCAAGAACTTTCAGACACAGAAGGTATCAATATTTCTCTCCCTGGTCAAAGTCCCTTTAAACCAACTTCCACATTTGTTCCCATCATGCCCCGCGATGCGGTTGATATATTTCACGACCGGGTCACTGAAGAACTCAAAAAAATGTATTTGAGACGGAACAAGCAAAGAACGAAGGGAGGTTACTCTAAACATCAACCTTGTGCATATTTTCAATTGATGAAAAAGTTGAGCACTAACCATGAGATCATCATTAATAAAAGTGACAAAGGTGGTAACATCGTTCTGTGGGGCAAGAAAGAATATAAATGTGAAGCATATCGTCATTTAAACAATCAGGAATGTTACCGTAGAACAAACATTGCAGAATTCAACAAGATAAACAAGAATTACAAAGACGACCTCACTATGTGGAAAAGAGACACTTTGATCAGTAAAGATGAATTTAATTTCTTGCACAACTCATATCCTGTTCTCCCGACTATTTACTTTATACCCAAAGTTCACAAGGGCACCAATCCAGTACAGGGCAGACCCATCATCTCTGCTAACAATAGTATTTTTGAAAACACTTCCCGTTATATTGATTATTATTTACAGGACTTTGTAACACAACTACCTTCATATCTCCGTGACAGCAAAGATTTCTTGGGCAAACTCAATAATCAGATCTGGTCAGCAGAATATTGTTTCATAACATTGGACATCGCCACATTATACACCAGCATCAGGCACAATGATGGAATCCAAGCCATTGAACACTATCTCAATCAAAGATCTATAGAATTCCATTCCCATAATCAGATGCTGCTATCCATGATTCGCTGGTGTCTCCTCAATAATGTGTTTACATTTGATGGTCTACTATTTCAACAACTGCAGGGAGTGGCGATGGGGGCATGCTTCTCCCCCAGCTACGCGTGCTTACACGTGGGCTGGTGGGAGGAGCATGTCCTCAAAAGAGAGCATGGTGAAGTGTGGAGTAAACATGTCGTTCAATGGTGGCGTTACATTGACGACATTTTTGTTATCTGGCATGGCACTCATGAGGAAGCTGAAGATTTCGTCAATAGAATCAATATGAACAATATCAACTTACAATTTACTGCGAATATAGACAACTCTACCTGTAATTTTCTTGACATCAAAGTTTACATTGAGAAAGATCGCATTGAAACATGTCTATATCGCAAACCCTCAGCTGGTAACAGCATTCTGCATGCCAACAGTTTCCACCCTGCCCACACTATCACCAGTCTCCCGTATGGAGAATATCTTCGCATACGCCGGGCTTGCAGTAACCCAGTAGTTTTAGATCGCCATCAGGAAGACGCCACTTTGAGGTTCTTAGAGAGAGGATACAATCTAACTAAACTCAAATCAGCCAGAGACAAGGCCAATAGCAAAAATAGACTTCTACTCTTGAGTAACACTGCACAGTCTTCAAACACACCCACATCATTTTTATCTTCTGATACACAGTGCAACCAAACCGCTTGTAGGCTCATAACCACGTACAGCAAACAAGCTAAAGACATTAAGACCATTGTTTACAAACAATGGCCTATTGTCTTGACCGATGCTACTCTCAAGCAGGTCCTTCCCATCAGGCCTACCATCACTTTCCGTAAAGCTCACTCCATGCATAGTGACTTAGTTAGATCTAGTCCCGAACTCACAACCAAAAGCAGTTGGTTATCTCCCAAACAGGGTTTCTATAAATGCAGCTCCTGCCGCGCCTGTAAATTTGGGATAACCACCACCAGTTATACTACTGCTTTTTCAATGGAAAATTACCCCATCAAAGGGCATTACACCTGCCGAACGGAATATGCGGTCTACATGTTACAATGCACCTGTGGTCTCAAATATATCGGCAGCACTAAGCTGCCGGTTCATGCTCGCATTTTACAGCACTTACGAGCCATCGTTAACTCTGATCCCGCATACCCAGTGGCCAGACATTTTAAAATGGTACACGACAACAACTTAAACTGCCTCAAATACTGTGTCCTTGATTCTGTACCAAGTCAGAAAAGGGGAGGCAATCGCGAAAAGCGATTGCGACAATTGGAATCTCGATATATTATCGAGATCGATACCAAATATCCCCAAGGTCTCAACACAGGCGAGGATATGCACCATTTTCTGTAATTATTACCTGGCTTATAGTTAGAGACATAACAATTTGTCATGTCAATAATATGATGTTGAGCTATACATGTCTATACCTGTGTGCAGTTTATACTCAAGAAGTGTTCTCTGATCGATGTACTACAGGAGCAATCTTTCTTCTTTTTTTGTGTGTGTCTCTGTATGGTCTAACCCACTTTATGGGTTCAGTTTTAAGGGGGATCCCTGCATTTAGTTATCAGCCTTGGGTACTTATACCATGTATGGTGGTAAATTTTGTCATAGCCCATTTCTACTTGAGATATTAGGGACTTACAAGGCTGATACCAAGACGACATATTTTTATATGTTGGTTTTTCTTACCCACTTCTTTCACATACTCCAGCACTGAGCACTTATTTTTGGCATTAGTATTGAGGCACATGATTCATAATCCAGGATTAATCACGCATTAGTGAATCGTTCCCAGTTCCATTTCAGTTAAATTAATTCAAGATGCTGTATTCCCTATACACATAGCACTTTATCCATCAATGAGCCAGTTGAGTCACCACATTGCTCGTTAATAAGGGTATTGGTACCCAGTATCACGAATTTTCATTTACCTTTACCGGTTTTTGCTAAAGATCGATTGAGAGCATTCTTCTTTTATTTAATTGCTCTCTCATTTTGTCCTTATTGAAATCCTATGAGTTGTTTTTGTAGATAACTCGATACATTGTATATATTTGTATATTTAAGGACAGATCTAATGTTTTTGCAAAACCTTAAGTATTTGATCATGTGACCAGCAATTGCACTACTAGTATGGGTATATGCATTTTTTCTGATAAACTTTTCCGATAAATTTTGAGTATGCACAACCAATTAGATTTAACGATTATGTATTGTAAAGAATTATGTCTTTTTTTAAAAAAAACACGCCTGGAAAATGAAAGTTAATGGTTTAATTTTGAACCAGCACGACACAGTATTTCTTCTGTTTCCTTCAATAATGCCATTCGATTATTTTCAGGTGGTGGTTGGTGTTTTTTCTATAAATACAATATTATTGCACGTAACGCTGTCATGTGAGCAAGGGCCGAGTGGCTCGAAACGCGTCATGGACTAGGCACGAAATACAAATAAATAAGATTTGAAAGCATCGGCGAGTGAAGTTGTCCGTTCCTGCAGGTGTGCGCCATTGCACTTTGGGAAGTTTCTTCGATATATATATATATATATATATATATATATATATATATATATATATGTTCTCCAAAGTTCCAAGCTTTCCAGGAGGCACTCGATCAGTTCACCCAGAGCCTCGGCATCACGATAATTATTAACAATGCCCTACGCGTTTCAAAGCTTTTCTGCCTTTTCACCAGTGGCTAATTTCTTCAAAACATGGCGCCACACAGACTTCCTTTTATGCACACAATAATTTATTCATGGCCCCCAGTGGGCCGTGCTAAGTGCACTTGCAAACAGCATGCTGGGACATGTGGTCCTTAAAGGAAAAATTATTACCCACAGTGGGTTCCAGGCACCAGAAATTGGAAGATTATTATTGTCCTTAGTAGGAACGTGTATGTCGAGGCAATTTTCTTTTAGTAGAAAAGGCTCACTGTGTTGTTACTGCTTTCGGTAATTCTGAGCCTCAGCCTCTCCAAATCCCAAGATGGTGCTCTCCTGCATGGCAGGAATGCCGTGTAATCATTTTGTTCTCTAAAGTTCCAAGCTTTCCAGGAGGCACTTGATCAGTTCATCCAGAGCCTCAGCATCACGATAATTATTAACAATGACCTACGCGTTTCAAAGCTTTTCTGCCTTTTCATCAGGGGCTAATTTCTTCAAAACATGGGGCTACACGGACTTCCTTATATGCACACAATAATTTATTCATGGCCCCCAGTGGGCCGTGCTAAGTGCACTTGCAAACAGCATGCTGGGACATGTGGTCCTTTAAGGAAAAATTATTACCCAGAGTGAGTTCCAGGTGCCAGAAATTGGAAGATTATTATTGTCCTAAGTAGGAACGTGTATGTCGAGGCAATTTTCTTTTAGTAGAAAAGGCTCACTGTGCTGTTACTGCTTTCGGTAATTCCGAGCCTCAGCCTCTCCAAATCCCAAGCTGGTGCTCTCCTGCATGGCAGGAATGCCGTGTAATTTTGGGTGATCGAGTGCTCCTGGAAAGCTGGGCACTTTGGAGAACAAAATGATTACACGGCATTCCTGCCGTGCAGGAGTGCACCATCTTGGGATTTGGAAAGGCTGAGGATATTCATAAAAATAATATATTTGTACTTATAATAAACTTATATTATTTTTAAATATATTTTCGCGAAGTCGCGTCAGGTGCGTACTTCGTTAGCGGAGAATGCGCGGATCCCATGTGACCTAAAAAGAAAAGATTTCATTGGTTCATAACATTTCCCACTGTAACTATTGAAGGACCCCACCCATTGTAATCATTCTTGTTGGAGCATCTTTAGAGAGACATCTCTTTTCCTACAAGAACCCTTTTTGCTTGTTTTTTTTGGTGTTTCTCAAAAAATATCAAACAAAATGGCATCTGGACAGCAGTAGGAGGAAGTATCTTCTGAAGAAGAATTCTTGCAGGAGGCACCACGTCCACAGAGGCCGGAATCTGTCGTGTGGAAATTCTTCACTTTTCCACCTGGAGAGAAGAAAGTAAATGCGAGAAAGGTGACGTGCAAAATTTGTGACCGAGTCCTGACAAGAGGCAGTGAAAAAAAATACTCTTGTGGCACTGCTTCAATGTACAAGCATCTCCGGACCACACATCCTCTCAATCTTGCTCGGGAGGAAATGAGGCGAGCTGCTTTGAACCCCTCACCTGCTGTGGCAAGTACATCTGGAGCGTTCTCAGGAACACCTGCAATGGACATTAGGCGGGAATTCGCCTTTCTCGAGCAACACTACGTGAAGTGTAAGAAACTTATATGCTTCGGTGAGCAGTCGGTGGATGCAGTTTGTGCTGCGCAATGCAACCATCGTTGTTAATTTTTTTGTTTTTTTGTTTTTGGAATGATAAGTAATTCCAAATATTTCCTGTTTTATTCGTTCTTTTTTTTGTACATTTTTTGAAAAAAAAAAATACAAAATTGTTCAAAAAAATACAAAAGAAAAAAGAGGGAAAAAAAAGTTCTTATCAGAGCTACCCTATCTGGTAAAGAAAGAATTGCAAGGTAATGTGTGAAAGTTTGGTTGAATATATGTATACAGCATGATTGAAAGAATGCATTAGTAGTGTATGGTAAATTTATAGGTGAAGATTTATGAGGAAGTACTGCAGAGTGACACTGCAAGCTCTTTAGCTGCACTGCACTGTGGCACTTCCAAAGCACAGGGATGTGACATATGTACATGAATATTTTGCAACTCTGTACTTCCCTCTGCACTGCTCCACAAACTGCAGCCATGCGGTGACACAGGCACCCTTGATGACTGTGTCGTGTGGAGATTGTTTTTGTGCAGGAAGGGACACCTTCCTGCACAAAAACAATCAGTAAAGACATTTCCCTCTTTCAATGTATGCTGTGGAATGCAGCATGCATTGAAAGAGGAAAAAATTAGGAGAAATGAAAACAATTCTCCTCTTTGCACCTTGCTACACCAACTCTAGGATGGCGCAGCATTCACACACATCTCCAGATTAACGATTTCTCATAAATCAGGAGATGTGTCTTGTTCTATGGGTGTTGCGTGGGAACACCCACAGCAACACCTATGGGACGCCCCTTCAACGCAAAGTTCTGTGTATGAAGGGGTTGTATTTACAAGGAGAGGAAAAACCACATAGGGTGGCGTTTCCTCTCCTTGGAAATATGAAGAAGTGCCTGGTGCCATCACTACGTTACAAAAAGTGACATACTGGTGGCGCAGGGTGCTTGTAAATCTGCCCCATAAGTGCTTAGGTATTGGCAGACTGCTACAGTAAGAACATAGTGCTGGATGGGTGATTGAAGAATTGCATGAGACTGACAGGAGGTATCCTACGCTGCATTGGTACTACTTCAGTATTTAATGGAATGGACCAATAGTATGTATCTGCTTAGAGATTTGTTGGGATTATGCACAGAATATTTTATGTATAATTGTGTTGGTGCCTAGGTCATTTTATAAGAATACCACTAGTAACTGGAATGAGGACAGTGCTGCAAACAGAGTGAACACTTAATTTATAAGTGCTTACCTATTGGTGGAGTGATAGGATAAGTAGATAGTGGTAGATAAGTGATTAAAGAAGTGCATGGGACAGACTGGACGATTCCTACAATGCATGGTACTAACTGGGTATTTAGAAGAGTGTATCAATAGTATGTAGCTAGTTAGAGGTCTGCTTGGATCGTGCACAAAATATTATAGATGTACTTGTGTTAGTAGCTAGGGCATTCCATAAGTTCATAACTAGTAACTAGAATAATTACAGTATTACAAACAGAGTGTATAGTGAATTTATAAGGGCTTAGGTATTGGTGGAGTAATAGGATAAGTAGATAGTGCTGGATGGGTGATTGGAGAAATGCATGGGACAGACAGGAGGATTCCTACACTGCATAGGTACTAACTGGGTATTTAGAAGAGCGTATCAATAGTTTGTAGCTGCTTAGAGGTGTGCATGCATAGTGTACAAAATATTGTACCTGCACTTATATTTTTGACTACACCATTCCTTAAGTATATGACTAATAACTGGAGTAATTTCAGTGTTGCAAAGAAAGTGTGTGCTGAATTTATAAATGCTTAGGTATTGGCAGAGTGATAGGATACGTAGATAGTGCTGGATGGTTGAATGGAGAAGTGCATGGGACAGACAGAATGATTCCCAGACTGCGTAGGTACTAACTGAGTTTTTAAAAAACTGCATCAAAGCTATGTAGCTGATTAAAGGTCTGCATGCATAGTGTACAGTATATTGTAGCTATACTAGTATTGGTGTGTCTATGGTTTCGAGAATGGTAGTCTGTATTTTAGGGTGTGAGGTGGTGCATCAGATGATCATGTAGATGATGTCATCAGTGATGACATTTGAGATGTCATCAGTGATGTCATCAGTAATGTCACTGACCATGTCATGAGTGATGTAATATGTGACGTCATCAGCAGTGCATTACTTTAATCCACAAAGCTCGTGGCCATATTGGCCTGGTCACGATGTGAAAATTCAGGAATTGATACATTAAAGAAAAGAAAACAAGTGTTAATATGCGCACAATGTCATTTCAGCATATCTTGCCAAGTGACCGCCATACCTGTATGTTCTTCAACGTGACTTATTCATAATAAACATACTTAGAAGTGCAAACATCAACATAAACAATGGACTACACATTACTTTAAAGTGAAAGGCTATCAGCTATATTAATCTGGGCACGTTGCGTATTATAATGGTTCTTACACGAAAGGAAAGGAAAAAAGGGGTGTTAATATACACACACTATCCCTAAATAAAGTTCTAGCGATTATAGTTCCATTCCATTCACAGCTCATTTGAGATGTCATGAGTGATGTCATGAGTGATGTAACTGACCATGTCATGAATGATGTAATGTCTGAGGTCATTAGCAGTACATTGCGGAGGCGTAAGTTATAGTTAGGTCAGGTAACTATAACTGCTGAATTTCACTGGTTGTGTATGAGTGAAATCTGCGTCTAACTATACTGTCCGTGTAATCTTTGTTTTTTTCAACAAATTTCTAGGTTTTTTTTAACATTAAGTAAGATGCATATCACAATGGATGGTGGGGGGTTGGAAGCAGGGCCTGGCATTTTACTGCCCCAACCCAAGCTTGCTGCTCCTGCCTTCCCTCCTCCTAGCCATCCATTGTCCAAGTCCATGTCCCTGCTCCCTTATTACAGCCCTGTGTGGCTGTTGTTCTGCCACTGGCCTTCCTGCCTTCTCTGAACAGTTAGCTTGCTGCCCCATCCACCTCCTCCCTATCCTCTGTTGTCTGAATCCATGGACTAGCCTACTCCCTCCAGCAATGCATGGTCTGATGTGCTGCAACTGCCCTCCATTTAGCATGCTGTACAAGTCCACTCCTCCTGCCTTCCATTGCCCAATTCTATGCCCCATCATTGACCTCCTGCTTAGCCTCTGTGCTTAGCTTGCTGCTCCTATTCTCCTTCCCCCTGCTCTCCGATGTCTTTGTGCATGCCCCTGCTCCATCCTTTTTGCCCACTATGTTCCATGGACCAGCCAGTCCTATCTACTCTGAGTGTTCTGTTGAGCAGCCACTCCCCTCCCACCTGCCTAGCATTGTCAGATGAGTGTAACCTGTCCCTGCCACCTCCACCCTGCCTGTCCACATGCCATGCCCCTATCCCCTTCCTCCTGTCCTCCATGGTCCATTTTACTGCCACACCCTTCTGCCCTCCCTGGTCTGTAGTGCTGCAACTGCTCCTCCTGCCTGCCCCGCATGGTATGTTGTGAGTCCCCTTCCCCTGAACTCTCTTGTCTGTGCCCAGGTCCTGACCATCCCTTAAATCCTCCATGGTACCTTGTGCATGCCCCTGCACCCTCCTTCTTGCCCATCATAGCCATTGTGCTGCCACTAACCCTCCTGCTTGCCACACATGGTCTTCTGTGCTGCCACAGCCCCTCCCACCTTCCCTGTGTGGTCAGCTAGCTGCCTTTGACCCCCTTCCACCTTCCCTCCATGGTCTGTGTGTATGCCATCATAGTCTCACTGTTTCTCTCCATGGAGTGTCTTGCTTATAGTGCCCATCCTGCCTGACCTCCATGGTCATCTTGCTGCTCCTGCCCTGCCCCCTTGCACCCAGCCCTCTGTTTCCATGTGCAGATCCCTATTCCCTCCCTCCTGGCTTGTCTGTTCCATTATAATGCCCCTGATCCGTCCCTCCTGCCCTTTCTGGTCTGTTCTGCTGCAGCTTTCTCTCCTGTCTGTCCATTATGGTTAGCTAGCTACCATTGCCTCTTTCCCCTCTGTTCTCTGGTGTCCATGTGCATGGTCCTGTCCCCTCCCTATTGCTTACTATGGATTGTTGTGCTGCACTCCAGTTCCGCATGGCCTGTGTGGTGTATTGTGCTGCTGCAAACCCTGATGCCTGCCCTGTAGGGTCAGTTTGGTGCATCTCTCCATGTCCCTCCTGTCCTCTGTTATCCGAGTACATGTCCCTACCCCAATTTCTCCTGCCATCCATGATCCAATTTACCATACTTGCGAACATTTTGATCTTGGTAAGAGGGAGATTTTGGTAAAAAAACTGGGATATTGATTTTCACCTTTGAGTTACATTGAAAAAGAGGAGATTGTAGACAGGAGACAGATCAAATAAAGCCCATTTTAAAACATTGGACGTTTCCTGGCTGAATCGGGTCTGTTGGCATGTATGGTTGTACTCCCACTGCCTCTTCCTTCTGCCCACAATGGTCTATTATATTGCCACAGCCTCTCTTGCCAGTCTTGTATTGCTGGTTTGTTGCCCCTGCTCCCCTTTCCACTGCCCTCCATAGTCTGTTGTGCTGCCACTGCCCTTCCTGCCTGCCCAGTGTGGTCAAATTGTTGCCTCTGCACCCTCCTACCTGCCTTCAATTTTCAGAGTCCGTGCCGCTAGCCTCTGCCTCTCAACAGTATCCTAACGAACAACTAGATTGCTAACATTCTATATTTATTACAAAAGTGTGGAACACCTGACGTCATCTTGATGTAATCAAAACTGTACTACCTAGAGCATTTCCTTTAGAAATTACATATATGAGAGGGTCTTATTTGCATCAAAATTATGGTTAGAGCTCTAAACAAACTAAAATGAGGACATATTTTCTGAGTTTTCAAATAGCGACAAAGCACTTTAAAATTATTTGTTATCTTTATGTTTTTTTATCCAGTTGACCACTTGATTAAATGTTGCACTTAGGGGAGAGGATGTGGTGTTACTTCCAGAGCTGCAGACTTTGCAACTGGGGAACAAGGTTGGAGTTTCTGCTTCAAATCACTTAATCTCCCCATGTCTACAACCAACATGAATTTGTTCTTGTGTGATGTAACCAATGCTCATGTAAAGCACTCCAATACCAGACAAGTCTGCACTATATAAAACTGCAAAAACACAAAAAATAAAAAGTGTTTTGCACACTTCTGTCATTGGGCTACATGTGGGCTACATCTGGGTGATATTTGTGCTGCATTTGGGATCTTTTGTCTCTGGTGGCCATCGTGGGAGACTTATTTGTTATGATGTTTCCTAATTTCCTCATGTACTACAATCTCCTCAGTAGGAAATACTTTCAGTTTTTTACTTTGATTCCATCAAGAATGCATTCAGATGTGTCACACATTTGCCATAAATTCAGAATGTTAGCACTCTAGTTGCTCATTAGATCACTGTAGTAAAGCTACTGCTCACCAGGTAAGTCTGCTGCTGGTATTGAAAGTGCATGTTTCAGTCTGCATGTCAGAATTTTTTAGTGAAATAGATGAGGATTTGAGAAGTCACTCAAAATGTGCCCTATTTTTTCTTTCTGCAGCACTAATCATACTTTCTATGGCAAAATTAACCCCCTCATTTTCTTCCTTTTTAAAATAAATGTTTTAAGAGTTACCACTTTATTCCAATCAAGATGGCTTCAAGTGTGCAATACGTTTGTCATAAGTAGGACTGTTAGCGCTCTAGTTGTTCTTTAGAACACTCTGGGAAGCTGCAGTAGAACACAAAGGAATCAACTGACAGTCTCTGCCCTTGTTGGATGTACTTGTTTTACTGAGAATGTTAGACTTCATTCTCACATGACTGAGAAAGATAATGTGAACTTACAGAAAATATGCTCTCAGTTTAGCCTATAGATCACCTTCCAAACCTCTGTAGGAAAAGCATGAGAAAATAGATTTCTCTCAAACATGATTCATGATATCCCAGAAGAAGGCTTTTTCACATGGTAAAATCACCTTAGAACACACCACAATTCCTAAAATGAGTATGGTACCATCAACAAATGATTTATAATGTAACTAAAGTCTTCAAACCTTCTATTAACTGCTATGCTTTTCAAAGAGGTGCTATCATGTATATTGGTCCCAAGATGCCTGCCAACACTTCTTGGATGAAGTGCTGACAGCCAATCAGATGTCACGATGAGATGTGTGGTTAGGCTCCGCCCGGATATATTTGTGATTTTACTTTTGATTTTCTCAGGAACTACTGAACGGATTTACACCATTTAACCAAAAGGCACACCTCAGAACCAAGGGCTACCTTTTTGCCAATTTGGTGTAATTCCGTACAGCAGTTCGGGCTGTAGCTGCGACTAAAGGTTCCTATGGAAAATTGCATGGGGAAAACACGTTTTGGGACCCCCCTCTTTTCTCGGCCTCCGCTTGACGAATCACCCCGAGCAGACCGGAGCTGGCCAAAAGTTTTGAAAATTTTGCAAAGATTCGTGAACCGGCGCCAAAGTAATTGGGAATAGAATGTTGCAGATTTCCTATGGAAAATAGGTCCTAACTATAACTACCTACTGGCGACCGCCAGTAGGTAATATATATATATATATATATATATATATATACAAACACAGAGTTGTCCCCTAGGAAGAGCCCACAGCAGGATGGTAAGTTCTTAGCGTTTAATGATGTAAGCTGCAGCCTCTCTGTCACAACGAAACACCTCAATCATCAAGTCTTAAAAGCCAACGCGTTTTACTTCTTCATGGGCAGACTCTGAGAAGGGCGTCGCCATGCAAGCACTCAGCGCCGGAATCACCTGTGATACTTGCATGGCGGCGCCCTTCTCAGAGTCTGCCCGTGAAGAAGTGCGCGAGGCGCACAAAACGTGTTGACTTTTAAGACTTAATGATTGAGGTGTTTCATTGTGACAGAGAGGCTGCAGCTTACATCATTAAACGCTAAGAATTTACCTTCCTGCTGCGGGCTCCTCCCAGGGGACAACTCTGTGTTTGGATCTTTAGCGGCCAGTCCTGCCGCGGAAGAAGGCCCCGCCGTGAGAACACGGTCTTTGCTGGTGCCAACCGACGTCGGCATTCATGAGCAGGGAGTTGCGAGATGTGAGGCATATGGTGCAACCCCTCATGTACGGGACGTCTCACCAGCCCACTGGGGTTTCAATTTGGAATATTTGGCAGCGCGCATGCAAATTCACTGGAATGAACACTGCCCAGCGCTGTATAAACACCAAGACCAGAAGGCAACTTTGTTTGTCCCGTCCACTTGGGCTAGTATCACAGGTGATTCCAGTGCTGAGTGCTTGCATAGCGACGCCCTTCTCAGAGTCTGCCCATGAAGAAGTGCACGAGGCGCACAAACCACGTTGGCTTTTAAGACTTGATGATTGAGGTGTTTCGTTGTGACAGAGAGGCTGCAGCTTACATCATTAGACGCTGTAAACTTACCTTCCTGCTGTGGGCTCTTCCTAGGGGACAACTCTATGTTTGGATATATATATATTTGGATATATATATACATATTTGGATATATATATATATATATATATATATATATATATATATATATATATATATATATATATTCACTGAAAAAACCATAGGTTTCACACATGTTATAGTTAGCGGAAATTTTACTGATAAAAAACCAGTGAAATTGCCTCGTTATAGTTAGTGCTGGCAACTATAACTCACGCGACCGCAATCCTCTGCTGATGCTAATACTGTATTTAGACACTTATTTGCCCATGTCTTCTTCCATACATTTTTAGCTATACATATATTACAAATATTTTTTTTTCATAAAGACACATATGTCATCAGCAGAAGATTGCGGTCGCGTGAGTTATAGTTGCCAGCACTAACTATAACGGGGCAATTTCACTGTTTTTTTATCAGTAAAATTTCCGCTAACTATAACATGTGTGAAACCTATGGTTTTTCAGTGAATTTGCAAGGTTTTTTAAATGCTAATTCCTAACTATAACGTGTGTGAAACCTATGGTGTTTTCAGTGAATTTGTACGGTTTTTTAAATGCTAAGTTACTTTACGCCATTCGTGGCGTGCGCGCCCACTTAACGCAGTTTGTTCCGTGCACGGTAATATTTTAATTTTTCGTAATTTTTATAAGCCATGCACAAATGGTGCCCTTCGGGCACCATTTGCACACGGGGTGGAGAGAGTGTGGATAATTTTTTCTTTTATTATTTTTGTTTATAATATTTAGTTTTTGTCACCTCTAATAAGCCCTGTACATTTTGTGGCCATCGGCCACCAAAAGCACAGGGGGTGGGGTGAGTGTGGATAGTGTTTTTTTTATTTCCATTTTTTTACCGTACGCGTACGGTAAGCGTAATCGGCGAAATTAGCGAAAAAATAAAAATTGCATTTTTGCCCTTGGGGGGTCAATGGGGACTCCCTCAACATGGCTATGTGTGTGGGAGTTGTCTTAACAGCCCCTTTATATGATTTTTGACTTTATTTTACAATCTAACTCTCAGTGCGAGAGAGAAAATGGCGGCCGCCGCTTCCGGGTTTCGGCCGATTCGAATGTTTACTAAGATCGAAGAGCCAATCAGAATCGCGCTCGCGCACGCCACCGTACGCGTACGGTAAGCGTACCGTAAGCGCACCGTAAGCTGGCTCAGATATATATATTGATTTAAAGGCTATTTTCTCAGAATCTACCGAACAGATTTACACCAAACCTACAAAAGGCACTTCCTTGACCTGAGGACTACCTCTCTGCCAAATTTCAAGTAAATCTGTTCAGCCGTTCGGGCTGTAGCCCTGTCTAAAGGTCCTATGGAAAAATGCATGGGAAAAACGCGTTTTGGGACCCCCCTTTTATCTCAGCCCCCGCTTGACGAATCCCCCCGAGACTTTCAGGGTAGGAGCGGAGCATAGCGCCCCACCTATTTTGAAAAATTCGCGAGGATTCGTCGACCGGCGCCAAAGTTATTCAAAATAGAATGTTGCGGATTTCCTATGGAAAAGGGGTCCTAACTATAACTACCTACTGGCGACCGCCAGTAGGTAATGTATATGTATATATGTATATATATACACATATATACGTATATATGTATATATATATATATACATATATACATATATATATATATATATATATATATATATATATATATATATATATATATATATATATATATATATATATATATATATATATATATGCGTTCAAAACAACTCCCAGCACTTCCGTCCGGCGAACTGACAGAAACGGACCACCAAGACAGGTAAATGGCAATCTTTCTTTATTGTTCCTTACTCCTCATGACGCGTTTCAGGCATCAAGTGCCCTTGATCACATAAAGAGACTGCAGTACGCCATCTTATTCATATATGCTATGTGAAACAAAACACACCTCCTTCATCATAAACAGTGAAGATACACTTCCATTTGTGACTTGCTCAAATAATCATTTCAAAAGTGCATAAATAGCTGAAAACAGACTCAACTTGTTTTACTGCACAACTAATAGATGTCAACCATGGCATTTGCTGTAGTGCGTGTCTTAAAATATATTTTTAAGATATATTAGCATTCAGAAACATAATAAAATTCCACAAATAAATAAATATGTATAAATAATTTAAAATATACATATTATCACACTTCAACAAATGTTAAAATAGCGAAATCGTGTGCAAATGTCTGCCTTTGAAAAAACCATTATATAACTGCTTTAATGCCTTTTATTTTTCACAATTGATCCTTTGATATCAGAGCAAATGTTTATACAGAGAATGAAAGTGCCTCGTGCAAATCTGTGCAAATAATTCCTATGTGTTATTTAAAAGGTCTTTAAAGTGCCTAGTGCATATCATTTCAATAAATAGATAAATAACACAAGAGAAAAAGTGTAATAATTAACTATACAAAATTAGTTAAAAACATTTTTTTGGTGTTTGTTTTAAAAGAACGGGAAGCATTTATAGATGGTATTTGTTTTTTTGATATCTAGATAAGGTGAACGACGATAGATGTATTAAAAGACTTCGTCACTTTTGTTTTTTATATATAGCAGGACATTTTTCATGGGTTCATACAACTACAATGTTTCACGTTTCTTACTGCCCCTTGTTTAAATATGGTTTTTACGTTTTTATAGCGTGTCTATGACGATAGAATCCTCATTGTGGGGACATCAATTTATAAGGAAGTCTATAAACAAGGTTAGAGAAAAGTACGCAAATCTTCCGTGTTGTTCAATCCATTTGGGGATTTACTAACGAGTTCTATGATAGTTTTAGTGTCACATTGTCTTAATAATTTTTCCCGATTTCCTCCTCTGCGTAGTGCTGGAATGGAGTCAATCACAAAATAAGATATGCATTTAACATCATTATCATGTACTTCCTTAAAATGGCGGGCAACTGGATACGCCGGATCACTATTAATGATCGCTCGTAAGTGTTGTAATATTCTCACGTGAACTTGAAGATTAGTACTCCCCACGTATCTAAGCCCACAAGTGCACGTGAGAACATATACCGCGTGATCAGTACGGCAGTTGTAGCTGCCTTCTATGATTACTTCGTTTTCTCTAAAGGGCGTTTTATATTGTGTTGTATTCACTCCAAATTTACAGGCTCGGCAAGATGTGCACTTAAAAAAGCCTTGTCTAGGTTTTAACCAGGATTTGTTAATACTCAATTCTGGACTATTCTTAGATAATTTGGATCCCATGGATTGTGTCTTTCTGAAAGTGATCACTGGTTTGTTCGGAAGTCTCGAACTAAGAACATTATCAGTAAGTATTATAGCCCAATTTTTGTTTATTATTGATCTTATTTTCCTCTCTTGTCGACTATATGCTGTTATAAGTCTTGGTGTGTCATTGTTTATGTCTGCAGGAGTAATGTCATTCTTATCATTTTGTGGAAGCAGTGATACTCTTGTTCGCTTTTCAGCTTTATTCACAGCTTCTGTCAATATTTTGTTGTTATATCCTCTTTTTCTTAAATGAGTTAGAGTTTCGTTTTTGCAAATTTCATAATTAGCTGACGTGCTGCAAATGCGTTTCAGTCTCAAGAGTTCCCCATATGGGATACTACTGATAAGGTGTTTAGGATGTGCACTAGTTGCGTGTAATGTTGTGTTCCCTGCAGTTGGTTTTCTATAAGCAGTGGTAACGAGTTTTCCTTCCTTAGTGAATACACTAACATCTAAAAATTCTACTTTAGATTGACTGATGTGCGATGTAAAGTGTAGATTCATGCAGTTCACATTGATTGTTTCCACAAACTTTTTGGCACTCTCCATATTATCATTGCACACTATGAACACATCGTCAATATAACGCAACCAGTGAACAATGTTATTTGTAAAGATCTTAAGGTGCTGCCTCCTGAGGACCTGCTCCTCCCAAAAGCCCACATGCAAACATGCGTAGCTCGGAGAGAAGCAGGCCCCCATAGCAACACCCTGTATCTGTTTGTAAATATCTTTACCAAACAGAAAATAATTGTTATTCAAGCACCATGTGATGAGGGCCATTAACATCTTATTATGTTGGTAATATTCACAAGATCTGGACTCTAAAAAATGATTAACGGCAGTTAGACCAGCAGAATGGTCTATATTGGTATACAATGATTCAATGTCCAATGTTATTAATACCAAATTGTCTGTCCAGACAATGTCACTGAGTTTTTTCAAAAAATCACCAGTATCTTTTACGTATGAGGGTAATGATTTTACCAGCTTTTGTAGAAAGAAGTCCACAAATTCACCCAGATGTTCCGCCATACTATTAATGGCAGAGATTATGGGGCGACCCGGGATTGGTATTACATTTTTGTGGACTTTTGGTAAAAGATACAAAAAAGGAAGAACAGGATATTCATTGAACAAATATGAAAACTCTTCCATAGTAATCAGTCCTTCCCGCTTCCAAAATTGTAGCTCCTTTTTCAGGGAATCCTTCGCTTTGTTATATTCCCTCATAGTGGATCTTTCATAGCATTGCTCGTTATATATATATATGTGTGTGTGTGTGTGTATGTATATATATATATATATTCACTGAAAAAAACATTGGTTTCAGGCCTGATATAGTTAGGAATTAGCATTTAAAAAACCTTAGAAATTCACTGAGAAAACCATTGGTTTTAGGGGTGTTATAGTTAGCTGGACATTTCACTCGAGCAAAACCATTGAAATTCCTCCGATATAGTTAGTTGTACTAACTACATCTTGCGCGCCCGCAATCCACTGCTGATGATGTCACATATTACATCATTCATGACATGGTTAGTGACATCACTGATGACATCTCAAATGACATCACTGATGACATCATCCACGTGACAATCAGATACACCTCATCATACGCTAGTATAACCTTTCATCACTCACTGTAAAATACAGAGTGGCAGATTTAAAACCATTGACACACCAATACAAGTTTCTAAACACCCACTCAGTGATTCCTAGATCTATACACACATCTAATCACTTTCCTATAGATTCACTCATACATGCTGCCAATGATATATAGAACACTATCAAATATACTTATACACCTATATCGATATTACTAGGGGTGGACGGAATTTACTATAGCGAAAATGTTGAAAATCTCTGCAAACACGCCGGAAATATCGCGAAGACGCAGAAGTTTTTTTCCCGCCTGATCTCGGTATTTCTTGCGTGATCGCGGCTCGCCAACTTACCCATGCGGTTGCTCATGGGCGCGGCCATCTTGTTTTCACTTGCCCCGCCCTCTAGCGATGCTTACTTCCTGCATGTTCACGCCCGTTCCCGGTAGATATTTCCTGTTCGCGAACACTTTTACTTGATCGCGTTGCTTTTTGCTTGCTCGGGGAGAAAATATCGCGCGAACTTACGCACGTGGTCGTAAAGGGCGCGGCCATCTTGTTTTTCACTCTATTGCATGGTTCTGGGGCCTGATTTTGAATCCTCCCTGCATCTTTTCAATCCTTTGTTTAAAGCCACTTTCTTTTGATCTTTCTTATTTATTATTTCTCTAACTATTTTCCTGCTTCTATATTTTTGGTTTTTGTCTACTTTTTTTTTGTTTTTTAGCTACTTTTTCACTCTTTCTATTGCCTGCTATTTATTTCCTTTACTTCTTTAATTTTATTACCCTTTCTTTCCCGCCCCATCCCAGAACCATGTCAAAGGGTATTAGGGCTTACCGTCGCAGCCAGAGCCGTAACCGCCTTCCTTGCGGAAGGCGGCGCCCACAAGGGGTGCAGGCACGGGCCTTATTTGGGGAGGTGGAGTTGGCTTCACTCATTTTCATTGTGCGGCGCCACCTCCCCTCAACCCTGGCAGCAGGTGGCAGGCCTGGGTCTGGGTACGGCCTCCGTGAGCGTCGGCAGCGGTGGGGGAAGGTGCGCCGGGCAGTGTTGCGCTGCTCTGGGGTCCGGCGCACCCAGACGCAGTTGACGCACCGGTGGTCCGACATCCTGGACCATGAGCAGGACCTGCTGGACCTGCTAGGAGTGGAGGTCCCGGGGCTTGGTGAATAACTATTTAATTATTACTACTTTGTGTCTGTTCTTCTGCTCTGTGTTATATATTGCGAATATCTTTTTTTTCTTCCAACCAGCTAGAATGTTGCTGCTTACATTCCAGGTTAATTACGTTTAAAAGTCTTCTGTGATTATGACACAGGTGCTCCTCTGCGCTACTACTAATCTTACTAGTTTGCAACTTTGCGTTTGCTCTCGCTTATCGTGATTCTGTTAGAGTTTATTTTAGAGAAATTAAGATACGTAATGCTACAGTGACTCTGGTCCACTCCTTACTTTGTCCTGTCACTAAGAGATAGGGGCGGATTGATACTTAGGTTTAGGTACTTTGTATGAGTTTCTAATTTGTTAGTGGTATGCGTGATGCCCCCTCAGTTACGTGACATGCTGCTAGTACGCCAGTCTTTATTAGAACCTTTTCTAGTTTGTTCAATGAGTGGTGGTAATTGGCTTAGCACTAGCAGAACATCAGCATCAATCAATCAACCCAAAATTTGGTGTATACAAAAAATGTAGTCATGTGTCCTCCATTTGACCATATGCATTGTTGAGGAATAAAAGAAGTGGAAATGCATACTTAATGTACAATTGGCATGCCTGGAATAGGTGGGCTAGGTCTGGTGGTACGTCATACTTAGGCTCAGTTCTAACTTAGTATTCTGGAATCAGAATGGAAGACTGGATTACTGTTGATAAATAGTAACTTAAGTAGTCGATCCGCGAATCCTCCGATACTACTTGTTGACCAGATGAGATCGGTCAATTTAGTTATTGCAATTGTTGTTTACATAAGTGTTTTTTGACCGTTCTTTAAAAATATTGTATTTGTTTGACACCATCCATCAATGTTTTCTCTTTCTTATATATTTCCTGTTCATCAGCACCCAGGGGCAGACAGACAGGGAGTGGGCAGTCGGCGGCACAGTCAGAACACCACCACCAAGAGGACACCAATGAGGGCTCCTCTGCTGGCCCCAGTAAGTCTTCTTGTTTTTAATAATATTTCTTATTCCATAACTTTTACTGCACCATATTTTTCACAAACTATTGTTTCAGTTTCCCAATGCTATTTTTTACCGACAATTATTCTTCGATCTGTACGGTTTCAAAAATCTTGTTATCCCTGCCTCTGCTATGATGACTCTCAGTACTACTACTACTATCAGTCTGTCTGTACTGTACTAGCTAAGCTTGCCCAGTTGGCCAGTGCCACTCTTTAATTGAAAGGTTTTAATAAAACTCAGATTCACCAGTAGCTCTAGCCATTGAGTCCAGTCCTTTGGGTCGTCCTCTTGTACTATTTCTAGTCTTATTGATCTTGAGTCTTTGCTAATCTTGAGGCTTTGACAATTGACAGCAACAAATGCCCAACCAGATTTATTACTATTTTGATATGATAGCCTATAGGACATACTACTACTGTTGTAGGGATCTTGCACATACAGACCTTTGCACAAGAAAATAGGATGTTGGTGATGGTAGGTTGGACCTTCCTCACACACCTCAATCAGAAATTCAGAACCCACCACAATCCCCTGCTCGACTATAGTACTGTCTTGTCATAACTATTAGGTCTCCGAACCCCCCCCAAGATACCCAACAAGTAGACAACCCAGAACATAACACACCCAACCTCTCACTTGTGGAAGCAATGCACATGCACACCCTTCCTTTAATTTGCTCACTCGTGTAATTTAGTCCACACCAATTACCACCAAGTCTATTTAAGTTCAAAATGTTTATTTTGAATTGAGAAGCTCTGTACATTGTTTTATTATATAATGCAGCACCAACCGGAAAATCAATAACATTAAAACAATAAATATTGTTACACTTACTTACAGTTGGGAATTAAATCATAAACTGAACAGTGGTGGAAGGCAGCACCACCATCCCCTAGGAATTTAGTTTATATAAATTTATAAATGAAGTTCTCTGAGTGAAGGGACCCCTCACCTTAGAAGAACCTAGTACTGGTAGTTGTTGCATCATTCATAAGCTCTGCAAAGCTCTGGTTCTTAGAAGGGAATCTTCCGTCTGTAATGCGAAAAATGAAATGGTGCGCGTTAGTATATTGCAACTTGCAAGCATTTCTCAGCCGTGCCAAAAAGTGTAGCATTTATGGATAAGCAATATGGACTAACAGTACACCAGTACTTCATAAAAAAGAGGCTTGTTAATGTTTTTGTTGACCGCTTGTACGCAGCGCGTAGACAGTAGCAGTGTGAGGCAGGTCATGTGGGCTCAAAGGTGTCTTATACAAAAAGCTGCAAGGTAACGTCACATGTGCAAAAATAAAAGACACAAAGGTAAAATGGTTGCATGGCTCGGGCTAACTAAGCAAAGGCTAGAATGACCCTAGGGGGGACCATATATAACTATTAGTGTCTACTCTACTACTACCTGATTTGTACTAGTGATGTATATAAGTTTAACTCATTTTTCATCCTTGCTACTGATCAATAGGGGGAGGTGTATATGAAGCCTAATAAATGTGTAATGTTTTCTAGGCGCACTACCGACCACCATTGCCGGGGCCAGCGAAGGCGACGCGGAGGGAGAGGATGCGGCAGTTGCTGCAGATACCGACGATGGAGCGGTAGGGGGAGTGGCAGCACCAGTGGCGGGCGGTGGTAAGTTAGATTCATAATCCTTAACTATTGTTGAACTTGACAGTACACTCACTGCAAGGGTGTACTGTATGTATACTGTACTGTTGAGACTTAGGGCCCCATTAGGATGGCGGGCGTATTGCCCCCGCCGGGCCAGCGGTATTCACTGCCGACACCGCAGGGGCAAACCTCCCGCCATCCCTGTAGAAAAGAGTCAGACCCCCCACATGTCGACCAGGCGGAAAAGGGTTCAATATGGTGGTGGTGTCTCTCTTAACACACCGCCAGCCATATAATCTGCATTTTGGAATGCCTTTGCGTGGCGGCATTGCCGTCCGCCACAAAAAGGCATGCAGACATTGCAGAGTATGCTTGGGGGCCCCCATGGAGGGTACCTATGCTATGGTACCCCCCCCTGCCTTTCAAAGCAAAACGTGACAGGCTCCACGCTGGGTCTGTCATGTTGTGCTTGGAAAAGCAGCACAACATGTATTTTTAGCATTGCTTTCGGCACTGCCAACCAGAATGTAAAAAAACCAGGAGTGAGGATGGCGGGCGGACAAAGTCCGTCCCCCATCCGATGTCCTAAGTAAGTATGAGTTGTTGTGAACGTTTGAAGAGTGAACTAGAAGACTAGAATCCCTTTAATTGGCATAGGAGCGGGAGTATTGAGTAACCAATGGCCTCATCTATCTGATTTCAACTCCGCTTTGAAAGTTTTATGGAGAAGAGCACCTGGTGCACTGTTCAACTAAAAAGTGAAAGACGGGTGGAAGGAAGAAGGACGGGCGAGATTTAAAATGTTATGTACTACTGTGCTTTATAGTGCTACTCTGCCATGCCACTATGTGTATAAATAATTAACTTGTCTTACTGTTTTTCTAAAAGTATATTTTACAATTGTCTTGTTTTTTTCTTTTTGATACACAGCTACTCCTAAACTCAATCGTAAGGAGTTGGCCGCCATGGCACGGTGCCGGAAGCTGGAGGCAATCCAGCGTGAATACCGGCGGCTGGTGGTCTTGGCAGAGGAGGAGGAGGAGACTGCAGCAGCACTTGAAGCCTCCTCCAGTGCCCCGGGCCCCAGCCACCGCCTTCCAGCGGTACGGCGACACCGTCTGGTGGCTGCCTGCCGCCACCGCAATGCCATCTCTGGTGCCCCCCCACTGTGGCTGCAACTGCTGCGCCCTCAGACGCCACGTCGCCCATTTACAGGAGCAGATGCGTGTCCTCCTTCAGTCCCGCCCCACACCTTAGTCCCTGTATTCTGCCCCTTTTTTAATTCTTGTTTGGGTTGGTGGGAACTGGTTTGGGCGTTGGGTTTTTGCTTTTCGGACTACTATTTTCTCCTGGACTTTCCTACGGACATTGGTTGGGATTAGGGGGGGGGGTGGGTCAGCTTTTGTGGGTTTTTAGTTCAATTTTGTAGGGGTAAATTAAATATATTTTTCTACGTTCCATGCAATGTTCTGTAGGTGGGGTTACTGTTTTACATCACACTGTTTCCTTGCTGGTGCAGGGCCGCCCATAGCCAGTGTTTGATTTAAATAATTGGCTGACACAAACAGATAGATGTGACACCCCTCACTGATTGACTTGTCCTACTAGTACTTTCAGTCTCTCCTCTAGTCTATGCATTCTTTATCTGGACTCAAAAGAGTGTGTGAAATTGAACTCATTGAAAACATGTCCATTATTAATTCTGCCTCCCCCAAACTTCTCTCTTACCTGTGCTTGATGTTTAACTCAGGCACAGCAATGGCTGCATGGTGAAGATGGTTTCCTTTTTCTAACATGCCATGATTGGGGTGGTGGTGGTAGTATAGTAGTAGTAGTAGACACTGGCAGGGCAGCAGCATTTGCAAAAAAAGAAAAGGAGACAATCAATCACCTTTGAGAGACTGTTAGAGGAGTAGTAGAATGAAGTACAGTACAGAACTTACCGAGCAACAATAATATGCTAAAATATTTTACAACACAACATAATGGTGGTTGGGATAGCCTACTAGACAGAGTTACAAACTAGTTGTGTTGAGTCACTTGACTAGGCCTACAGCCTAACAGTTAGTGCTGTGTATGAGCAATGACAACAAACAAATCCAATCAATGCCGGCAATTAATGCTGAGGTATATGTTCCTTTGTTAAATAAAATAACCTTTAAAATATCCTACTCATGGGTGGGCAAGCAGAAGAAGATCATCGCTCTGCCTTGAAATTGAAGTACTGTTGCTTTCGCCACATGCGCCCTAGCAAGCGTGTGATTAAGTATTGGTGTACATTTAATTTAGTCACACCTCGACAATAAGTCACACAGCCCGGGGGAAGTGGGTTAGGGTTTGTTGAATGGATGGGTAGGGGGTTTTGGGAAAGGTTTGACATTGAAAAACAGTATGCATGGAGAAACAAACGACAATCTTTGAAGACTACTATATCCATATGTTAAGGGCGAAAAAGGAAATGCATGCATGATGATGAGAGACCCGGATTACATACACTTCTTGTTCTGTTGTTCCGGCCTTAATACTTTTACAGATAGCACATAGAAATTTTAAATATTGGTAGGGAAGAATCGTAAACAGAGAGCAAACCTAATGATGATAATAAAAACAACAAGAACACACTGTTGTAAAGATTGTATACAAAAAAATGATTCAAATTATTTAAAAGAAGATAAAAGTTGATACTGTTAATGTGTTATCCTGGTAAAAAATGTGGACTGGATTTGCATCGCGGCATTCCTCTTGGTCCTCTCGTCCATCAATCTTGGGTGTGTCGCCACTCGCCACAGCCCGGCTGGAAAAAAAAAGTCGATTTATTGGTAAGGTAAGTGTGCATTGTAATGTTTTCCCAAGTATAGGGCAAGGCCCGGCCTGTAATTGTAGATGGAAAAACGAAGGGGATATTGAGAAACAAAGTTGAAAGAAATGCACAAGTTATGGTGTAGTGCAAAAAGGACACTTTCCGAGGTGGCATGTATGCATCATCTCTACTCTAGTCTGTTACCAGCATTGGCCTTCAACAATAATAGGAGAGAGCAGGCCCACAGTGACAGGCCTGATGGCACGTTGCTTAGCAGTAGCACGTCCTACGTTTAGACTTAGTTTAGAGTACTTTTTTTTTTGTACAGAGTTGGACAAAGGCAAAGCACATTATCCATTCCAAGCATAGCATTTTACAGTTTAAGTTAGTAAATCAATGCACCGCAGTCATCTCACCGCTACACTCTATTCCACTTCTACACAGACATTTGGGTCTGCTGTGGTTGTTGTTGATGTGTTTACCTTTAGGCTTTTATGTTTTATGCCACTAATGAAACGTCCTCCTGACTTGTTATTATTCCTTCAATCATCATCTCCGATACTTGTACTGACTGACTGTGAAGATCGGCCTGCAGTAGAAGTAAAATTGTTATTACACAACAAGAGTAGAAATATTATTGACTTGAGTCAGTCTTTAGTGTGTACAGAAAGATAGATTACTAGTACACTTTGACTTCACTTTGTGCACAACAAACAAACAGCGAAAACCCACAAACACCAATTGCTCAGAGTCAGGTGTCCAATGCATGCCATTAATTGTCATTACCTGTTCCTTCTCATCTTAAGTTAACGGGCCGTTTATTTCGCCATCATCATCATGGACGGTGCTGTTGTGTGAATCATACTCATTGCGCAGATTGAGTGAGTCCCCTTCCTGAATTGAATTAAAAGCAATGTATCACCAAGCTGCAGGAGAAGTACAAATTTCTTATTTGCAAGAAGGGGAAAATTCACCTTGAGCTAAGTTTAGTGTCTACTGTAGAAAGATGATTAGTGCACAATTACATAACAAAATGCACAACAAACACAACAAAATCATTCAGTCCGCGACTCTGCGTCCAATGCATGGCATCAATCATTACCTGCTCCATCTTATTTTCATCATGAGGGCAATGGATTTGGGCGGGAGATTCAGTATGATGGAGCGGAGGAGCTGGATTCGGAGGACTGTATTGTCAAATTGCAGACACCTGAAACTTGTATATTAAATAAGAAGAGTAGAAGACGGTGGTAATGGATTTGTTGTGATTCACAAGTTTGTAACCGGAACGACAGATACACAAATAAAGGGGGAAAAAGGGAGGAAGACAGTAAGTGCAAGCCTAATTGTCAGGGAAGTATAGCTCGTCCTCAAACTCTGGGGGGTCAGCCAGTAGTAGGTAATCATGTGACACACTACTTCCGTCACCTGAGCCGCTGTCCTCATCTTCCTCTATTGCTTCATGTATTGTGTAATTCGGTGGTATGAAGTGCTGATTCATTTTGATCATTGTTAACCTCTCCACGTTTTTGGACGAGAGACTGGTCCTTCTCAATGTTACAATGGAATCAGCAGCACTGAAAACACGTTCGGAAGAGACACTTGCGACAGGGCAAGCCAGATAGCTTATCACCAGCCTGCTGAGCAGTGGCCATTCAGACCTTTTCCTATACCATTACTGCAATGTGTTTTGATCAATGTACACCTCTGTTTGGTCGTCCAGATAGGCCTGACCATCCGCTCAATGTTCAGGGGTGCTGCTCGTAAGCTTTCGGGCTCTTTTCTCTGTGCATCAGCACTGTGCTTATTAATGCCTAACTGTACATACCAATCGTCTAACGAATGTACTGGGCCTAATGATCCAGTTATTGTTGCTGTTGTCAATAGTGATGGTGAGTGTTGTGATCCAAATGCACTGCCCTCAGCCGACGAAGTTGCACTGGATCCTGCATGCCCTGCTGCAGTACTTCTTGTGGGTTGATCTTGCAGGCTTTTAATTAGCAGCCGTTCGTTTTCCAACTTACTGGCTGCTTCAGCTATACAAGTTTTGTAGCGGGCAACATCAATCTCTGAAAAAGCAAAGAATGTCTTCAGTCCAAATTTTGCACGTGGATCCAGAATTGTGGCACAAATATAATGTTCTTGTGACAAAATTTTATTTTGTATCCTTGCATTTTCAGCTAAGCAACGGGCTAAGCTCTCCACCAAGTCATAGGCTTCCCTTTTGTCCTCTACACATTTGTATGATTCAGACACCTTCTTCAGCTGATGCTCTAGCATTTGCAATAATGGGATAGCTTGGCCCATTGTACAGTCCTCCTTGCTGACTTCACGTGTGAAGACCTCAAAAGGACAAAGCATCTCAGTCAGGCATTTAATTAGGCTCCATTGCTCCATCTCAAGGTTCATGCCTTTAACAGTAGCATCCCCTCTTCTTTTCCAGACATATTCATGGAGTGACCTGTACTGCTCATACAGACGATCAAGCATGTAATACGTTGAGTTCCAACGTGTTGCCACCTCCTGGATGAGTGCCTTGACTGGCATCCTATTTTCACATTGGATGATCCTCAGCTGCTTCCGAGCTTTAAAAGAATGGCTGAAATTAGTGCATATTATTCGGCAGATGGCCAGTAAGTTGCTGACTGTGGGTTCTTTTTCAGAAAGTCTTGAACTATAATGTTTATGCAGTGCGCCAAACACGGAACCCTGAAATAGGAACCAAGTTCCATGGCCTTAAGTACATTACTGCCATTGTCTGTGGCAACAAAACCAATACTAAGCCCTCTTGGCCGCAGCCATTCCAAAACCTTGCTGCGAAACTCATCAAAAATGTTTTCAGACGTATGAGATTTCTCCATGGCGAACATGGCTACAGTTGCATGTTTCCGAGTACCTTTAAAAATCGCAGCTGTGTCAACAGCACCTCGTGCAGATAGCTTATCTCTATCCCCCACAAAAGAGACCCACATGTAATCTGTGGCTTGGCAACTGGTCCACATGTCTGTTGTCGGGTGGATATTGTGAACAGCACTCTGCTGCAAAGCTTGTCCAACCAATTCCAGAACATCATGATGTAGTGCCGGAACAGCAATTCTTGCGAAATAGGACCAGCTGGGAACCTTCCATTTAGGGCAGATGGCTGACACAAATTCAAGGAAACCCACCCCGTCCACAAATGAAAAAGGAAGAAGGTCCAGCGCTAACATTTTAGCCAGCTTCGCATTGTACAACCGTGCCGTTGGGTGGTTGCGTTGGAACTGCCCCTCCAACCTAAGCATGCTCTCAATGGTAGGCTGGATTACTTTCCTTTGTGGTGCTGTTTTCATTAACCCACTTAGGCTCAACGACACAGTTTGTCTCATTGCGGTACTCGGTCTCCTTGGTGTCTCAGCCTGACTCTGAGTATGACGGTGCCACTCAGATGTTACTGAGGAGGATGTGGGCGGTACCACTGCACTACTGGGGACAGGGCTAGAAATACCTCCCTCTTCTTCACCTTCCACCGCAATAATATCGCTCCCTGATTCTTCCTGACCAACTTCAATGGGTTGAGTTTTTCTACTTTCTTTTAACTGAAGTAGGTGATTCTCCCACACGATAGTGTGGTGTATTCTGAGATGACTTGCTTGGCCTCCGGTACCATAGTTTGTACCAAGCTTACCCCGCCGAACACCTTGATGACAAATTGAGCATATAGCAACGTTCTCCTCCTTGGTGCTTGCAGAAAAGAAGTCCCAAACTGGGGAGGAGAACTTTCTGGCACTGCTGTATGTGCCACATTCAATACCAGATGAACTGGAGGGTGTGCTTGAAATGTGACCCTGTGCACCTAGACTGTGACTTTTACTACCACTACCTACTGAGATGGTTGAGCTGGATGTAGGTCCCGGCATGGCCTTGGAAAATATGGCAGCTGGAGACAGTGGTGGTGTAACCTGTGTTGGTGATATCCGTGCTACATCCCGCTCAGTAGCAGGCTTTCTGGATAGGGTGAGAATGTTGGTCTCTAATCCCTTTGGGGCGGGAGTAATGTGCGTGATGACTGGCTTGTCTTCATCAACATAACCCCCCTCTTCTACATCTACCTCCATAACTCTAAGTTTTTCTGGGACCTTCCTTTCCAGAAGCATTGTCTTGTGGCGTATATCCCTCTCCGACTGAGCTGGTGGGTGCCAAGTGGCATCACGATCATCAGAAGCGGGACTTGAAGAAGAAGATGATGGACTAAGCCTCCTTTTCCTTGCTGGTGGTCTGGAAGACAATAGATCTTCTGAAACAGTGGTTTGACTTTGTTCCACTTTGTCTGCAGGAAGCTCGATTTCCTGAAATGCCCCTACGTCAGGAGCAACAACTACTATGGTGGGCTGTTGCGGCCGCTGCTGTTCTTGTTGCGGCTGCTGCTGTTCTTGTTGCGGCTGAACACTTATCTGCTGAGTTTGCGCCTGCGTTGATTGTGTACTACTTTGCGATAATGACATTTCTTCAACATTGCTGCTCGTTAGTAGACTGTCTACCTCTGCAACACTAAAGCCCTTGGGCCTAGGTTGGTGGGGTTGGACCGCTGGTGCTGAGGTGCTGCTCCCAGCTTGGTTCCCGGACAACGCTGCTGCAGGCGTAACTTTTTTGGTGGCAAAAAAAACATTGGCCGGCACACCACCAGTCGTGGTTAATGGCACTTCCTTTTTCGGTTCCTTCTTCTCACCGGCAACTTTCTTGGTACTGGACCTGGTACCTTTCTTTGCGGCCATCTTCTTCAGATGTCAGGCAGGATGCAGATGCACAACAAGTTCTTGTCACACGTGGACGTGATGCGCAGCAGGACTTCTGTCTGGGTACCAGTACAACCGGTAGCCGGGTGATGCTGATGACACCTCCTCTTCTAGCTTTTTGTGCACCTAAAAGCAAATAAGCCAGGAGAAGAACATCAGTGAAATGTTGCATTTGTTGTTGTGGTTCAGTTACTTACTACTGTACTAGTGCACACAAAAGATATAGTCTAGCCATTTATGACTTATTTTGAACAAGGGCTATGTTATACTACTGTGTACAGTCACACACTACACTCTCAGGAAGGACAGGAAAGTTAATAAGAACCACCAAAATAAAAATGTAATGGAAATGGGGTGGACCCTATTTGCCATTAAATTATTTGAGCATCTCAGCATCCATGGAGCTGCTGCTGGCAAAGGGGGTGGATGGATGGAAGCAGTAAGCCAATAGGAAAACCATGCAGGCCTATATGGCAAAAGCAGGACACTAATAACTCCCAACACAAAAGAAGGCCACCAGCCACAAGGACACTCATAAATCACAAACAAGCAGGGGGCCTGGGAAACACCAGGAGCTGACAAAAGGCCTATAAAAGCCAGGGAAAGGATGCATGCTAAAGCACACTGCTCTGCCTTTTTAATGCAACAAAATGCAAATACGAACATTCACAGACCCCAAAAAGGTCTGCAGGGTGCATCCATTGCACACCAACACACACCAGACACACACAACAAAAGCATGTCTTTAAGACAACCAACATCAGAAAGCCCACCCCAAAAAAACACACTTCCCCAACTCAATCCAATGCCATCCATGCCCTAAATGATGTCTAAATTCCACAGACCACACAGAAACACTTGATTAATAAAGCTGTGGCTACCTGCTCTGATCCAACTGGATGAAAGCAGGCCTGTTGGCAGACAAGGCCATGCAAGCTTGCAGGCCTAGGTTTCAAAATGGCCACCAGCCACATGGCCAGGTCCAACAAAATCAGAAAGCCCACCCCACAAAAACACACTTCCCCAACTCAATCCAATGCCATCCATGCCCTAAATGATGTCTGAATTCAACAGACCACACAGAAAACACTTGATTAATAAAGCTATGGCTACCTGCTCTGATCCTACTGGATGAAAACAGGCCTGTTGGCAGACAAGACCAGGCAAGCTTGCAGGCCTAGGCTTCAAAATGGCCACCAGCCACATGGCCAGGCCCAACAACATCAGAAAGCCCACCTCAAAAAAACACACTTCCTCAACTCAATCCAATGCCATCCATGCCCTAAATGATGTCTAAATTCAACAGACCACACAGAAAACACTTGATTAATAAAGCTGTGGTTACCTGCTCTGATCCTACTGGATGAAAGCAGGCCTGTTGGCAGACAAGGTCAGGCAAGCTTGCAGGCCTAGGCTTCAAAATGGCCACCAGCCACATAGCCAGGCCCAACAACATCAGAAAGCCCACCCCAAAAAACACACTTCCCCAACTCAATCCAATGCCATCCATGCCCTAAATGATGTCTAAATTCAACAGACCACACAGAAAACACTTGATTAAGAAAGCTGTGGCTACCTGCTCTGATCCTACTGGATGAAAGCAGGCCTGTTGGCAGACAAGGCCAGGCAAGCTTGCAGGCCTAGGCTTCAAAATGGCCACCAGCCACATGGCCAGGCCCAACAACATCAGAAAGCCCACCCCAAAAAAACACACTTCCCCAACTCAATCCAATGCCATCCATGCCCTAAATGATGTCTAAATTCAACAGACCACACAGAAAACACTTGTTTAATAAAGTTGTGGTTACCTGCTCTGATCCTACTGGATGAAAGCAGGCCTGTTGGCAGACAAGGCCAGGCAAGCTTGCAGGCCTAGGCTTCAAAATGGCCACCAGCCACATGGCCAGGCCCAACAACATCAGAAAGCCCACCCCAAAAAAACACACTTCCCCTACTCAATCCAATGCCGTCCGTGCCCTAAATGATGTCTAAATTCAAGAGACCACACAGAAAACACTTGATTAAGAAAGCTGTGGCTACCTGCTCTGATCCTACTGGATGAAAGCAGGCCTGTTGGCAGACAAGGCCAGGCAAGCTTGCAGGCCTAGGCTTCAAAATGGCCACCAGCCACATGGCCAGGCCCAACAACATCAGAAAGCCCACCCCAAAAAAACACACTTCCCCAACTCAATCCAATGCCATCCATGCCCTAAATGATGTCTAAATTCAACAGACCACACAGAAAACACGTGATTAATAAAGCTGTGGCTACCTGCTCTGATCCCACTGGATGAAAGCATGCCTGTTGGCAGACAAGGCCAGGCAAGCTTGCAGGCCTAGGCTTCAAAATGGCCACCAGCCACATGGCCTGGCCCAACAACATCAGAAAGCCCACCCCAAAAAAACACATTTCCCAACTAATCCCAATGCCATCCAGGCCCTAAATGATGCTTGAAAATGAAATACATTCAAAAAACACCAAAGGAACAGTTGCGTCATCATGCACACACCCATGAGGCCATGACTAGCTCGGGCCTACTACTGACTACTACTACCCACAACATTTAAAAAAAAAGAAATGATGATAGTTACCAAAACTAAATTGTAGTTACAACAACTGCAATGCCCCCAATCAAACAGACACAACAACTACTTACATGTAAAATATCCAAATAGAAAATGCTCAAATCCAATTGCAATGATGCAGCAGACAAAAAGAGTGATCTTTCCAGCTCAAAATCCAATGGCAGAATGAGCAGGAGATGGACAAAGCACTGGGAGGAGCCTGCTGGACAGGAACAGGAAGTTGGAGATTCTGTGGCACTTCCTCCCTCTCCCCACCTTTTTAAAAAAGGACTCCTTGCACAAAAAAGGACAGCCAAATGTCAATCTGAGGAGTTGTTTTCATCCAAAATCATCATTTGCAGAAGGATTGATGCTGCTAGAGCTGATATTCTTCTCCAAATTGAAAATTTTACATGTTCGAGCTCTCGAGCTTCACATTACTTCCGCCAAATGTCGATGGCATTTCCAAAATGACTTGATCGCGTTCTCTCGCTACCTGTCGCGTTGGATATGACGTGTTCGGGGTCTCTTTCTCCTTTTCGCGTTCGATTAGACGTGCCCGCATCTTCACGCTCTCGCTCGCGGTGGAGAATGACGTGTTCGAGATCTCAATCTTCTCATACTTTCGCGGTGCATGATCGCGAGAAGAACGACGTGATCGCGCGACTAATTACGTGATCACGTGACAAATTACGTTAATGCGGGCGCGAACTGTCGCGAGACAGCGCAAAATGGCTATCAGCAATCCAACATCTCGCGGAGAATGCGACCGGGTCGGGAAAACTCGTCGGCGAACGCGAGGATGCAGGTAAGGCGATCGCGCGCACGCAAGAATGTATGTTTTTACAGCGCGAGCAAGAAACAAATTACCGCTAAGATGCGGATTGCGGAAATTTTGACATTTTCGCGCTTTCCGCGGAACGCGAAAATGCCAAATTATCGCAATTTCCGCGAGCGGAATGGAATTTTGGCCCAGGCCTAGATATTACACACCAGCACACATCCTAATCACTTATGAAGTCATCCTACTCACTTATGCAAACAATGGATCATACTTACTTTTACTTAGCTATACCCTTATAAAAACACCACTTCATCTATTCATATAGATAATAACTCATACTTAGTGTGTTATAAAATCACTATTACAAGTATACAGTTATCCATACAGTCACTCATACAATCACTGAGACTTATGTATACTTATTCATATACAACAACTGACACATACACTGGCTTTTAGTTTCCTAGTTTGTTGGACATGTACCATTGAGACATATATTTGCTCATTGCCACACCCATAAAGATATTGACACACCCAAACAACTGTTATAACATGACGTTTTAACTTCAGATACCTACTGAATCAACTATTCACACATCTTTGGGCAGTTACACACCCCCAACCGAACCACACACACATTCACTTTCCCATACAAATACACAGTTAACTAATCAATAATTAATATAGACTTTCACATAGCTAGTAACCAACTGGAGAAGCAGTTTACACAACAACTGACAAAGTGATACAGATATTCACACAGTTTAGTCACTATCCAATATATTATTTAGTGAGACACTATAAATTAGTCAAGTAAACAGTCAATCACACTGCTACTAAATCCTCCATCCAGATATTTATATTTATATATCCACTCATTCTTCAATGCAAATTGCTATATATATAATACATATTTAAATAACGAACCAAACCACATTCACTGGATGATGTCATCAGTGATGTCATCAGTGATGTCATTTGAGATGTCACAAGATGGCTGCCAACACTTCCTGATTTGGAGTGTTGACAGCCAATTAGAATACAGCTTGTGCACGGCAGGATGCGCGCTGGGTGCGCATAGGGTGCACAGATCCTCCAAGCCCATAGATATATATGTACTTTTAAATGTCATTTTCTCAGGAACTACTGAACGTATTTACACCATTTAAGCAAAAGGCACAAGTCTGAACTAAGGACTACCTCTTTGCCAAATTTGGTGTAATTCCGTTCAGCAGTTCGGGCTGTAGCTGCGGCTAAAGGTCCTATGGGAAATTGCATGGGGAAAACACGTTTTGGGACCCCCTTTTTTCTCAGCCCCCGCATGACGAATCACGGTGAAACTTTCAGAATAGGAGCAGACCAGAACTGACCAAAAGTTTTGAAAATTTCGCGAAGATTCGTCAATCGGCGCCAAAGTTATTCCAAATAGAATGTTAAATTAGGTAATATATATATATATATTCACTTAAAAAACCATAGGTTTCACACATGTTATAGTTAGGTGGATATTTCACTCGTAAAAAACCAATGAAATTCCACCGTTATAGTTAGTTCAGATAACTATAACTCGCGCGCCCGCAATCCTCTGCTCATGACGTCACATATTACATCACTCATGACATGGTCAGTGGCATCACTCTTGACATCACTGATGACATCATCCTTGTGATAGAGTGGCGGTCGCGCGAGTTATAGTTATCTGAACTAACTATAACGGTGGAATTTCATTGGTTTTTTACGAGTGAAATATCCACCTAACTATAACATGTGTGAAACCTATGGTTTTTTAAGTGAATTTGCAAGGTTTTTTAAATGCTAATTCCTAACTATAACGTGTGTGAAACCTATGTTTTTTTCAGTGAATTTGTATGGTTTTTAAATGCTAAGTTATGTATGTATTAATATTTTTTTATATATTTTTTTTCAATAAACTACGTATTAATTTTTTAAGAAAAAAAAATGTAAATGTTTTTTTCTGCCTTCGGGGTCCTTCAGGGACCCCCTGACCAAGGCTAGGGGGTCAGGAACTCTCTACCCTGCCCCCTTTTCACGTTCGTCACCTTCCTTTTCCACTCTCGCACTGAAAACAAACAAAATGGCGGCCGACACTTCCTGATTTCGACTGATTCGAACGTTGACTGACATGTAACAACCAATCAGAGTTACGCTCGCGCACGTTAGGGTGCGCGCACCGTGCACGCACGGTGCGCGGCTATAGATACGTATGTGCTTTTTACTGCAATTTTCTCTGGAACTACTGAACAGATTGACTCCATATATGCAAAAGGCACATCCCTGACCTGAGGACTACCTCTCTGCCAAATTTCAAGTAATTCTGTTCAGCCGTTCGGGCTGTACCTTCGACTAAAGGTCCTATGGGAAAATGCATGGGGAAAACGCGTTTTGGGACCCCCCTTTTTTCTCGGCCCCCACTTGGTGAATCCCCCTGAGACTTTCCGGGTAGGAGCTGAGCGTAGCGCCCCATTAGTTTTGAAAAATTCGCGAAGATTCGTCAACCGGCGCCAAAGTTATTCAAAATAGAATTTTGAGATTTCCTATGGAAACACGGTCCTAACTATAACTATCTAGTGGAGACCGCCAGTAGATAATATGTATATATATATATATTCACTGAAAAAACCATAGGTTTCACACACGTTATAGTTAGGAATTAGCATTTAAAAAACCTTGCAAATTCACTGAAAAAACCATAGGTTTCACACATGTTATAGTTAGCTGTACATTTCACTCGTAAAAAACCAATGAAATTCCCCTGTTATAGTTAGTGCAGGCAACTATAACTCACGCGACCGCAATCCTCTGCTGATGCTAATACTGTATTTAGACACTTATTTGCCCATGTCTTCTTCCATTAAATTTTAGCTATACATATATTACAAATATTTTTTTTTCATAAAGACACATATGTCATCAGCAGAAGATTGCGGTCGCGTGAGTTATAGTTGCCTGCACTAACTATAACGGGGGAATTTCATTGGTTTTTTACGAGTGAAATGTACAGCTAACTATAACATGTGTGAAACCTATGGTTTTTTCAGTGAATTTGCAAGGTTTTTTAAATGCTAATTCCTAACTATAACGTGTGTGAAACCTATGGTTTTTTCAGTGAATTTGTACGGTTTTTTAAATGCTAAGTTACTTTACGCCATTTGTGGCGTGCGCGCCCAGTTAACGCAGTTCGTTGCGTGCGCGCACAGTGCGCACGCGGTGCGCTTCGCGCACCGCGTGCCCACTTTACGCAGTTAGTGGCGTGCACGCACGGTGGTCACGCGGTGCGCTGCGTGCACCGCGTGCCCACGTTATGCGGGATGGGCCATGTACGCACGATGCGCTTCGCGCACCGTGCGCACATGGGGGACATATTATGCGCATCTTTGAGAAATGTATTCTTATTAATTTCATATCTGTGATAAGCCATGCACAAATGGTGCCCTTCGGGCACCATTTGCACACGGGGTGGGGAGAGTGCGGATAATTTTTGTAAAATTTTTTTTTTACCGTACGCGTACGGTAAGCGTAATCGCCGATTTTCCGAAAAAAAAAAAATTTTTTTTTGGGGCTTGGGGTGTTTTTGGGGACCCCTATATCATTGATGGGTGGTTAGGATCTGAAGAAACTGCCCCTTTAGACATTTTTGGGCTTCATTTTTGCTGCCCAACTCTGAGAGCGAGAGAGAAAATGGCGGCCGCCGCTTCCTGGTTTCGACCGATTCGAATGTTTACTAATATCTAAGAGCCAATCAAAATCGCGCTCGCACACGCCACCGTACGCGTACGGTAAACGCACCGTAAGCGCACTGTAAGCTGGCTCAGATATATATATTGATTTAAATGCTATTTTCTCAGAATCTACTGAACAGATTTACACCAAACCTACAAAAGGCACTTCCTTGACCTGAGGACTACCTCTCTGCCAAATTTCAAGTAATTCTGTTCAGCCGTTCGGGCTGTAGCTGTGTCTAAAGGTCCTACGGAAAAATGCATGGAAAAAACGCATTTTGGGACCCCCCTTTTATCTCAGCCCCCGCTTGACGAATCCCCCCGAGACTTTCAGGGTAGGAGCGGAGTGTAGCGCCCCACCTATTTTGAAAAATTCGCAAGGATTCGTCGACCGGCGCCAAAGTTATTCAAAATAGAATGTTGCAGTTTTCCTATGGAAACGTGGTCCTAACTATAACTACCTACTGGCGACCGCCAGTAGGTAATATATATATATATATATATATATATATATATATATATATATATATATATATACAAAGTTCCTCCTCCTGTTCTGGAGCCCCCGACCCTACAGGGCGGCCTCATCATTGGGCACGGAGCAGCCCATTCTGCAAAGTGCATTCATTGGGCTGAACTAATTTAGTCACATGGCCGCATATTCAAACTACAGCTCCCACAGTGCATTGTTGCAATCCTTTCATTTATACATTCTGGTAGTCCTCATTTTTGCGGTTTATTACAGTTCTTACTTGGCACACGCACTGGTAGCATTTTTGAGTTTTCTGTTGAAAAACAGCCAGGTGACTCAACATTGCTTCATGGTGATGTCATTCCATATGTGGCCTGCAACATCTCCGGTCTCCAGCACGATCGAAGCAGGATGTCCTCCTCTTTGAATCCCTTCCTCACGCGCACAACTTTCACTCTAGTGGCATTCCTTTAGTAGTTTAAGCGCGCGAGTGGGTCATACTCCTCCATCATACACAAAGTTCATCCTCCTGTTCTGCAGCCCCGACCCTACAGGGCGGCCTCATCAATGGGCACGGAGCAGCCCATCCAGCAATAGCACAAAACGAAAATGAGGCCCAATACTGGAGACACGTTTTTATTGAAGGCCAGCAGCACAGCAAATAACTCCCAACGTTTCGGCACGTAATTGGCCTTGGTCACGGGTCAAAATACTTTCTGCAAAGTGCATTCATGTGTGCTGAACTAATTTAGTCACGTGGCCGCATATTCAAACTACAGCTCCCACAGTGCATTGTTTCTCAGCTTGAGTAAGTGTGGTGTCCGTTAAATTGATAATAGTGTCTTGAGTGTCTAACAATTCCATCTCCGCCACCCTCTTCAGTCATCAGTGATGTCATTTGAGATGTCATCAGTGATGTCACTGACCATGTCATAAATGATGTAATATGTGACATCATCAGCAGTGGATTGCGGACGCGTGAGATGTAGTTAGTACAACTAACTATATCGGAGGAATTTCAATGGTTTTGTTCGAGTGCAATGTCCAGCTAACTGTAACACCCCTAAAACCTATTGTTTTTTCAGTGAATGTCTAAGGTTTTTTAAATGCTAATTCTCAACTATATCAGGCCTGAAACCTATGGTTTTTCAGTGAATTTCAAAGGTTTTGTAAATGCTAACTCCTAACTATATCAGGCCTGAAACCTATGGTTTTTTCAGTGAATTTCAAAGGTTTTGTAAATGACAACTTTTAATGTATTAATTGTTATACTGATTTTTTTTATACTGATTTACTACATTTTTTAAACTATTTATTTTTAGATATTTTATTGTTTAATTACATTATATTTACATTATACATTACAATACAAAATATACTTTCTCAGAATGAATTACTTTAGTTTAAATACTTTGCAAATAGGCAATAGACTTTTAAGTACAGTAGTTACAGTTGTTGCAATGGGCAACACAATTTCAAACACAATGCAACATTGAGCTCAATGTGAATTTCTAGTTAAATGCAATTAGTTACTTTATGGATTACTTTTCTAACCACAGGACTGGATCATAGATTCAGTCCTTGGACATCTCCTGTAAACAGTTGAGTAAAAGCGTTTTGGTTACAGTAGTGATTGTTAAGGAATATTATTGTATTTTAAAAGTTGACACATTTTTTCACATAGAATCACCAATGTTATCCTAATGCAGAAAATTCACTTAGCAGGTAAGTAGTGTTATCGTTACTTTCTGTTACTCAGTGGTGGATCCTGGATCCAGCACTGGTGAATCTCCTGTAAACAGTTGAAAGAATGTGTTTAAGTCATACAGACGATTTTTTAGGAATATTTTTAGTTTGTGAAAATAGACACTTCGAAACTTTTCTGCTGAAAACCATGTAATGGATTCCTATGGAAGGAAATACAAGTTACTGGTAAGTACGCTTAGAATTACTTTTCAGGGTCACTGCTGGTCTAAAAGATGCAGCACTGGGTTCTCTCCTGATAACTGGTGAGTAAATCAGAATTCGTAGTTCGGCTGATTTTAGAGGAATATTTGTATGTTTCAAAAATCGACACTTAGAAACTTTTCTGGTGAAAACCACACAATGGATTCCTATGGAAGAAAAAAAAGTTACTGGTAAGTACGCTTAGAATTACTTTTCAGGGTCAGTGCTGGGCTAAAAGATGCAGCACTGGGTTCTCTCCTGATAACAGGTGAGTAAATCGGAATTCGTAGTTCGGCTGATTTTAGAGGAATATTTGTACAATGGTAGGCAGCGGGGCCTGAGGTGACGTGTGCAAACACGCCCTGTGGCGCGTTTCAAGTTGAGGAATTAATTCATCTTCAATCCTGCGGTCCCCTGGGGGCCAACTAGCTCATCAGGTACCTCCAGTATGCACCAGGGAGCTGCGTTGCAGAGAGGTGTTCAGAGGCCACGTCCCTTTTTAGGTCTCGCCTGGTGAACGCAGCGCGAAGCGCTGCAGTCTCCAGCTTGAGCTATTGTTGCTGACTTGCCTCGGAAGTGGGACAGGAGATGGGCACGCGCAGGCTTTTGGCAGATTGGAGCCTGTGTATGCGCCTACAGCCATGCGGCATGCACATCTCCTGTCCCCCTTTCCTCGCAAGCCAGCATTGCAGTTTCACTTTCGCTTTTTTTTTTTTTAACTCGCCCTTTCGTTAGAGCGGCCCGCAATGGCGGGTCCACTCAGGAAACAAACATTGTCACCATGCCTACATCGGCACAACCACTGGGCAAATGGAGAATCCCCCACTCACCCGGTCTGCGGGGGGAATACTCCTGAACAGCGGCTGGCTGCGGCGCTTCCGGAGCACTCCAGCTCCACTACTGCCAGCACGACGCAGGGCTCTCTCCTTAGGCATGGGAGCCCCGCACAGCTATCTGCTGCTCTTCACCCAGGCCCCCTCCTGGGACCCGGGACTTCAGCTCCCGCACTTCCTCTCTGGCGCCGGGGCTCCCTCTTCACCACAGGAGCCCCAGAAGGGGACAGGCGCTGTCTGCACCGGCTGCATGCGCCGCCACTGGGCACGCGAAAGTGACAGGTACCACGCATGCACGGGCAGCCCTCGCCCTCCCAGGTCTCCTCCCCGGCCCGGATGTGGAGCTGCTTTCTGTTTTGCTTGTTCACTTTGCAGTATGATTTTTTTTCCGGACTGTTATCAAAAGGATAGTCTACGTAAACAATCTCTAATTATCAGAAAGGATTTTTTGTAGGGGTTTACTTTTGGGGCTGCTGGACCTAACTAGTGAATTAAAATGGCCTGGGCTCTCAAACTACCGCTTGCAGATGAAGTCATCGAGTCAGGATTGGTACAGGACTTCGATGCCAGCCTCTCCAGGATTGGCCAAGAGTTGGGAGCTGGAGCCTACAGCATGAGGTATGAGTCTTCCAAATGTATCAATTTTTCTTTGGTTTCCTTCTCACTTTTGTGTACATAACAGCTAACGTAAATACCTATTCCCATGCCGTTGTCTCATATGCGTGAGTAGTGAAATATAGCGTGTAGTTATCTGTGTTGTGTCATTCAATTATATACTCCTCTTTTCTTATTGATGACCATTATTGGAAAGTTAGCAGTAAGAGCAATGAGGAAGGGAGAGATGGGCAAATCGATGGTTACAGTGGGGCTAATTTACAAATCTTTTACTGGTTTCAGTTGCTTTTACACCTGGAACAACACAGTTCAAGTGGTTGTGATTCATCAAGCTGCCATGTACGTGCACAAGTTTGTTTTATGTGTAGAGGTCTTGATGGATATTCTTACACTGACTGCACAATGAAATATCTGACCTGCCAGCCGGTTGTCGTGGATCATTTTACCATTGCCTTCACACTCCTTACACCGACACTACACCCTCTCTGCTCGTTAGTTAACAATAAGGTAGCAACGAACGGCTGGAGGCCACCATAATTCCTGCTGCCAAAATAGAATTTCCTCTAGTTTTTTCTTCCTGTTGTAGAGTTTGGTTGTATACAATGTTGTTTTGCGCCCAGGATACAAACCCAGAGATGCCGATGGAAATTTCATAGGGTGTCACTTTATAGTCCTTCAAAATGAAGAGTTCCTTTTGTAAATTTAAGCTTTTTGATTGTTGTGATAGTTGGGGATATTAGAGTGCGTCCATGTCCAAACAAATATAATAGTCTATCAACACACCACTCCGTGTACATCATCTTAGTTTTTCCCAAAGCTTCCAAATTTAAGTTGTAAAAGTTTATAACAAATGTTAATGTTCTGTGATTTTCGCCGTCTTTGATGTATTCTTTTTTGAATTTTTTTTTACACATAGTCCTACAAAGAATAAAGAAATAAAAATATCTTCTGACAGGTATTTTGTTCCCCAAACTGTTTTTCTAGGACCTTCATCTGGGCTTGAAGTAATTAAAAACATAGAATAAATATTCTACCTAGACATCTAAATCTCTGTAAAATTGTAATCTCATCACCACATAAAACAAGCATTTGCAATGCAATAGGTCTTGCATTATAAAAGTGTGAGCAGTTGGCATTGCTAAAAATGCAACACTAGCTATTGGCATTGTAAATGATGCCATTTATTTATGTGTTTGTTTTATAAAATAGATAAAAAAAGGCATTGTCATGAACAATGACAATAGCTGAAACTTTTGCAAATGCGAGACCTATTGCATTGCAAATGCTTGTTGCAACACTCTGCAACGCAGCTCCGTGGCGCTTACTGGAGGTACCTGGTGGACGACCAACTAGCCCACCAGGTACCTCCAGTATGCTCCAGGGAGCTGCGTTGCAGAGAGGTATTCAGAGGCCATGCCCCTTTTTACAACACTCTGCAACGCAGCTCCGTGGCGCTTAGTGGAGGTAACTGGTGGGCTAGTTGGCCCCTAGGGACCTCTGGATTGAAGAGAAATGAATTCCCCAAACTTAAAACGCACCACAGGGCATGTTTGCACACATATCACCTCAGGCCCTGCCCCCTACCTTCACCACTGTACAGACGCGCCCCGTGGCGAGTTTTAAGTTGGGGGATTAAGTCCCCTTGAATCCTGAGGTCCCCTGGTGGCCAACTAGCCCACCAGGTACCTCCAGTAAGCGCCACGGAGCTGCGTTGCAGAGAGGTGTAAAAAGGGGCATGGCCTCATTACACCTCTCTGCAACGCAGCCCCCTGGCGCATACTGGAGGTTCCTGGTGAGCTAGTTGGCCCCCAGGGACCCCCAGTATTCAAGGGGAATTAGTTCCCCCTCTGCAAACGCACCGGGGGGGGGCGTTTGCAGAGTGGTGCAAGGAGGGGGCGTGGCCTCCGGCCCGATCCCGTTTTATTATGTTTTATTTTTTTAGAAGGGGGCTGCGTAGCTCCCCTTCTTTTTCTAATTTATTGGCCCTGGGGACCCCATCCCCCAGGGCCTGCCCCCAATTTATTTTTTTTAAAACAAAAAATCGGTAAGGGGACCGCGTGGCCCCCCTCCCGAGGCCATAATTTCCCCCGGGGACCCAATCCCCCGGGGCATGGCCCTCTTTAAAAAAAATATATATTTTGGAGGGGGGCTGCCTTGCCCCCTTCCTGTGGCCACTTATGTCCCCGGGGACCCTATCCCCCGGGGCTGGCCCTCTTTATTGGGGGCCGTGGGGGTTCCCAATCCCCCCACGGTCCCAGCCGGCTCCCCACGTCCTGCGGAGCCGGCATTGCTTTTCCACATGGGGAGCAGCTAACATGCTGCTCCCCATGTGGAAAAGCAATCTGCTTTGCTTCATTGAAGTGAGAGTAGGTTTCCCTGCTCTCACTTCAATGAAGCAAAGCAGTTTGCAATAACAGGGCGGGAGCCACGAGGCAAACTACAGTGTCCCGGGGGTGGGCACCCCGGGACACTGCAGGAGCCTGCCCTGGGGGTAGGCGGTCCCCAGGGCCTATACAAGGCTCCAGGAGGGGTGCCGCACGCCCCCCCTCCCACATTTTGAAGTTGCGGTGGCAGTCCCCAGGGCTCGGAGGCCTGAGAGACCCCCACACCAAATGTTTTCAAGCCCCGGGGGTTGGCGGTCCCCGGGGCTGCTGGGGGCTGTGAGCCCCCGCCTATATTATGTTAGAGCCCCAGGGGGAGTGGCAGTTCGTGGGGCAGAGTGGGGGGGATTGGGACCCCCCACACTATTTTTTCACTATGCCCCCGGGGTTGGCCCTCCGGGGGCAAATTAGCATATTTAGCGCGGGAGCACGCGCTGCATTTTTTCTCGGCAGGATGCGTGCATCCAGTGCGCACCCTCCCATTAAAAAAAAAAATGTATATATTTTTTTGGGCCCTTGGGGGTCCTTGTGGGACCCCCTGAGCAGGCCTAGGGGGTCAGGGTGTTTCTGCCCTGCCCCCTTTTCGTGTTTTGCAACGTTTTTTGGGGGGGTTTCTTGTGCCTCGGTTCTACCGCGGCACAAGATGGCTGCCAACACTTCCTAATTCAGAGCCAATTAAAATTCAGCTCTTGGTCGGGAGGGTACGCGGATCCTCCGAGGCCATAGATATATATATACTTTTAACTGTCATTTTCTCTGTAACTACTGAACGGATTTACACCATTTAAGCAAAATGCACAAATCTGAACTAAGGACTACCTCTTTGCCAAATTTGGTGTAATTCCGTTCAGCAGTTCGGGCTGTAGCTGCGGCTAAAGTTCCTATGGGAAATTGCATGGGGAAAATGTGTTTTGGTACCCCCCTTTTTCTTGGCCCCCACTTGACGAATCACCGTGAAACTTTCAGGACAGGAGCGGACCAGGGCTGGCCAAAAGTTTTGAACATTTCGCGAAGATTCGTCTATCGGCGCCAAAGTTATTCCAAATAGAATGTTGCGGATTTCCTATGGAAAATAGGTCCTAACTATATCTACCTACTGACGACCGCCAGTAGCTTATATATAAATATATATATGTATATATATATATATATATATATATATCTATATCTATATCTATATCGACATATATATATTATCTACTGGCGGTCGCCAGTAGATAGTTATAGTTAGGACCGTGTTTCCATAGGAAATCCGCAACATTCTATTTGGAATAACTTTGGCGCCGGTTGACGAATCCTCCTGAAATTTTCAAAATAGGTGGGGCGATTCGTCAAGCGGGGGCTGAGAAAAAAGGGGGGTCCCAAAACACGTTTTCCCCATGCAATTTTCCATAGGGACCTTTACTCCAAGGTACAGCCCGAAAGGCTGAACAGAATTACTTGTATATATATATATATATAATATATATATGTGTGTATATATATATATATATATATATGTGTGTATATATATATATATATTCACTTAAAAAACCATAGGTTTCACACATGTTATAGTTAGCTGGACATTTCCCTCGTAAAAAACCAATGAAATTCCCCCGTTATAGTTAGTGTAGGCAACTATAACTCACGCAACCGCAATCCTCTGCTGATGACGTCAGATATTACATCACTGATTACATATGTGTCTTTCTGAAAAATAAATATTTGTAATATATGTATAGCTAAAGATTAATGGAAGAAGACATGGGTAAATAGGTGTCTAAATACAGTGATGTAATATCGGACGTCATCAGCAGAGGATTGCGGTCGTGTGAGTTATAGTTGCCTGCACTAACTATAACGGGGGAATTTCATTGGTTTTTTACGAGGGAAATGTCCAGCTAACTATAACATGTGTGAAACCTATGGTTTTTTAAGTGAATATATATATATATATATATACACACACACACACACACACGCACACACACACACACACACACACATATATATATACATATATACACACACACATATATATACATATATACACACACATATATATATACATATATACACACACACACACACACATATATGTATATATATATTCACTGAAAAAACCATAGGTTTTACACATGTTATAGTTAGCGGAAATTTTACTGATAAAAAACCAATGAAATTCCCCCGTTATAGTTAGTGCAGGCAACTATAACTCACGCGACCGCAATCCTCTGCTGATGCTAATACTGTATTTAGACACTTATTTGCCCATGTCTTCTTCCATACATTTTTAGCTATACATATATTACAAATATTTTTTTTTCATAAAGACACATATGTCATCAGCAGAAGATTGCGGTCGCGTGAGTTATAGTTGCCTGCACTAACTATAACGGGGGAATTTCATTGGTTTTTTATCAGTAAAATTTCCGCTAACTATAACATGTGTAAAACCTATGGTTTTTTCAGTGAATTTGCAAGGTTTTTTAAATGCTAATTCCTAACTATAACGTGTGTGAAACCTATGGTTTTTTCAGTGAATTTGTACGGTTTTTTAAATGCTAAGTTACTTTACGCCATTCGTGGCGTGCGCGCCCACTTAACGCAGTTCGTTCCGTGCGGGCACGGTGCACTTCGCGCACCGTGCGCGCACAGTAAGCACGCGGTGCGCTTTGCGCACCGCGCGCCCACTTTACCCAGTTAGTGCCATGCACGCACGGTGGGCACGCGGTGCGCTACGCGCACCGCGTGCCCACGTTATGCTAGATGGGCCATGAACGCACGATGCGCTTCGCGCACCGTGCGCACATGGAGGACATATGATGCACTTCGTTTTGAAAGGTAATATTTTAATTTTTCGTAATTTTTATAAGCCATGCATAAATGGTGCCCTTCGGGCACCATTTGCACACGGGGTGGACAGAGTGTGGATAATTTTTTTTTTTTAATTATTATAGTTTATCTCATCTGTTATAAGCCATGGGGTGGGGAGAGTGTGGATAATTTTTTTTTTTATATAATTTTTTACCGTACGCGTACGGTAAGCGTAATCGGCGAAATTAGCGAAAAAAAAAAATTCCGTTTTTGGCCTTGGGGGATCTTTGGGGACTCCCTCAACATGGCTATGTGTGTGGGAGCTGTCTAAACAGCCCCTTTACATGTTTTTGTGCTTTGTATTTTCATCATCACTCTCAGTGCGAGAGAGAAAATGGCGGCCGCCGCTTCCTGGTTTCGGCCGATTCGAATGTTTACTAAGATCTAAGAGCCAATCAGAATCGCGCTCGCGCACGCCACCGTACGCGTACGGTAAGCGTACCGTAAGCGCACCGTAAGCTGGCTCAGATATATATATTGATTTAAAGGCTATTTTCTCAGAATCTACTGAACAGATTTACACCAAACCTACAAAAGGCACTTCCTTGACCTGAGGACTACCTCTCTGCCAAATTTCAAGTAATTCTGTTCAGCCGTTCGGGCTGTAGCCCTGTCTAAAGGTCCTATGGAAAAATGCATGGGAAAAACGCGTTTTGGGACCCCCCTTTTATATCAGCCCCCGCTTGACGAATCCCCCCGAGACTTTCAGGGTAGGAGCGGAGCGTAGCGCCCCACCTATTTTGAAAAATTCGCGAGGATTCGTCGACCGGCGCCAAAGTTATTCAAAATAGAATGTTGCGGATTTCCTATGGAAACGTGGTCCTAACTATAACTACCTACTGGCGACCGCCAGTAGGTAATATATATATATATATATATATATATATATATATATATATATATATATATATATAAAATCAAACAAACGCCCAGAAGCGGATTTCGGAGGCACACACAGCTTGCCTGCCATCTGGCGTATTTTCATTCCATCTGCTCCCAATCCCAGACAGACACGGGCCAACGCGTTTCAAAGCCTGACGCTTCTTCTTCGGGGCCAGAAACCACAGGCAGCACAGACTCGTTGCATGAGTAAAACATCAATTTATTTACTCTGTGGCCCTCTAGTGGGCGTTACCACATTGGACATAAGCATTGTGGGATGCGTAGTCCTAGCAACGTGTATCGATCTCCCCTAAGTGGGTGTGCGGCTTGTGGGCAGTAAATCAAATATTCTCCTTGAGTAGGAACCAGTCTTGGGGGCAAATGTTCATTTGAATAGCTCGCTGTACTGCATCCAGGCTCGATAAAGTTCCAGCCCACAACCTCACATTCAAAGTAACGTGACGGTGCTCTCCATCGTGGCAGGGCAGCCACGCAGTTAAATAATCAAACAAACGCCCAGAAGCGGATTTCGGAGGCACACACAGCTTGCCTGCCATCCGGCGTATTTTCATTCCATCTGCTCCCAATCCCAGACAGACACGGGCCAACGCGTTTCAAAGCCTGACGCTTCTTCTTCGGGGCCAGAAACCACAGGCAGCACAGACTCGTTGCATGAGTAAAACATCAATTTATTTACTCTGTGGCCCTCTAGTGGGCGTTACCACATTGGACATAAGCATTGTGGGATGCGTAGTCCTAGCAACGTGTATCGATCTCCCCTGAGTGGGTGTGCGGCTTGTGGGCAGTAAATCAAATATTCTCCTTGAGTAGGAACCAGTCTTGGGGGCAAATGTTCATTTGAATAGCTCGCTGTACTGCATCCAGGCTCGATAAAGTTCCAGCCCGCAGCCTCACATTCAAAGTAACATGACGGTGCTCTCCATCGTGGCAGGGCAGCCACGCAGTTAAATAATCAAACAAACGCCCAGAAGCGAATTTCGGAGGCACACACAGCTTGCCTGCCATCCGGCGTATTTTCATTCCATCTGCTCCCAATCCCAGACAGACACGGGCCAACGCGTTTCAAAGCCTGACGCTTCTTCTTCGGGGCCAGAAACCACAGGCAGCACAGACTCGTTGCATGAGTAAAACATCAATTTATTTACTCTGTGGCCCTCTAGTGGGCGTTACCACATTGGACATAAGCATTGTGGGATGCGTAGTCCTAGCAACGTGTATCGATCTCCCCTGAGTGGGTGTGCGGCTTGTGGGCAGTAAATCAAATATTCTCCTTGAGTAGGAACCAGTCTTGGGGGCAATTGTTCATTTGAATAGCTCGCTGTACTGCATCCAGGCTCGATAAAGTTCCAGCCCGCAGCCTCACATTCAAAGTAACGTTTGCCCCCAAGACTGGTTCCTACTCAAGGAGAATATTTGATTTACTGGCCACAAGCCGCACACCCACTCAGGGGAGATCGATACACGTTGCTAGGACTACGCATCCCACAATGCTTATGTCCAATGTGGTAACGCCCACTAGAAGGCCACAGAGTAAATACATTGATGTTTTACTCATGCAACGAGTCTGTGCTGCCTGTGGTTTCTGGCCCCGAAGAAGAAGCGTCAGGCTTTGAAACGCGTTGGCCCGTGTCTGTCTGGGATTGGGAGCAGATGGAATGAAAATACGCCGGATGGCAGGCAAGCTGTGTGTGCCTCCGAAATCCGCTTCTGGGTGTTTGTTTGATTATTTAACTGCGTGGCTGCCCTGCCACGATGGAGAGCACCGTCACGTTACTTTGAATGTGAGGCTGCGGGCTGGAACTTTATCGAGCCTGGATGCAGTACAGCGAGCTATTCAAATGAACAATTGCCCCCAAGACTGGTTCCTACTCAAGGAGAATATTTGATTTACTGCCCACAAGCCGCACACCCACTCAGGGGAGATCGATACACGTTGCTAGGACTACGCATCCCACAATGCTTATGTCCAATGTGGTAACGCCCACTAGAGGGCCACAGAGTAAATAAATTGATGTTTTACTCATGCAACGAGTCTGTGCTGCCTGTGGTTTCTGGCCCCGAAGAAGAAGCGTCAGGCTTTGAAACGCGTTGGCCCGTGTCTGTCTGGGATTGGGAGCAGATGGAATGAAAATACGCCGGATGGCAGGCAAGCTGTGTGTGCCTCCGAAATCCGCTTCTGGGCGTTTGTTTGATTATATATATATATATATATATATATATATATATATATATATATATATATATCCTACTGATGGTCACCAGCAGGTAATTATGGTTAAAACCTAGTTTACATAGGAAAAGCGTTTTTTGTCTTGCCTATATCTTTGGCGCCGTTTGACGAATCTTAACAACATTTTCCTATAAAAGTGTCATTCTGATTCTTGATGTGCATGGAAAGTTACGGGGTGATCCGTCTAGCGGAGGTTGAGAAAAAGGGGGGGGTCCAAAAACGTGCATTTCCCATGTTAATTCCCACAGGACATTTAGACACGGCTACAGCCCGAACTGCTGAACAGAATTGCACCAAATTTGGCAGAAGGGTAGATGTTGGTCCGGGGAAGTGCCTTTTTGTGATTTGTGTGAATCCGTTTATAAGGTTTTGAAATATTAAGAAAAATCCAAATTTGTGTATATTGGAACGTGGGGATCAGCGACCACTCCGATCTCATGCTGAGATCTTATTGGCTGCCAACACGTGAAAAAAAAAGAGATGGGGGCAGGTAAGGAATACCCTGACCCCCTAGGCCTCTTTGTGGGGTTCCACAGGGACCCTGCAGGGCCTAAAAAGCATGGGTCCTCTTTTCAAATTAATGCCCATACAGCCTTCCCTGCAGCCCCAGGGACTGCTACCTCCCCAGGGCTTTATTTTAAAACAATGTGTGGGGCAGCGTGGACCGCCCACAACTCTGGGAGCCACCATCTCCCCGGTGCTTCAACAAGAACGAATGAACCGTCACCTCCCAAGGGCTGTACAGAAATTGAATGCAGGGGTCTGCACGGACCTCCCCAGCAGCCCCAGGAACCATCACCTCCCCAGGGCAAATTCTAAGAAAGGAGGGGAGCTGCACAGCCCACCTCCTGGAGCCATACTTGGCTCTAGGGCTGCCACACCCTAGGGCCGGCTTCTGCTATGTCGCGCGGTGCCCACCCCAGGACATAGCTGTTTGCTCTGACTTGGCAGGAGCATTGACAGCTCTCACCAAGTCAGAGCAAACACTCTGCTGTCAGCAAAAGGGAACTGTGTTCCCGCTTGCTGAGAGCTGAGTTGTCCTCTTTTTCCGTAACTGCAGAGATGCAGGCAGAGAAACAGAGGACAATTGCTTTGACACACAGGGAGCTGCATATTTTGCACCTTCCTCTGTGTCAAAGCAATGCTGGCTCCTTCAGGTGGTGGGGAGCTCGCAGGGACCACTGGGACCTTGATGCTCCCCCGTGGTCCCTATCATTGGTGACTGGGTACCGTGGGTGGGACCAGGTCACCCATAATAGAGGCTGGTCTGTCGGGAATGGGGTCCCTGGGCCGAAAATCAACCAGGAAGGGGTGGCCGTGCAGCCCCATCTCTTTTTTAAAAAATGTATAAAATAAAAAGGCCGGGCCCAGGGATGGGGTCCCCGGGGCCAAAAGCGTCCAGGGAGGGCGGGCCGCTAGGAACTCCTCTGTTTATTGCATTTTCTTTTTTTTTAAGTCCGGGCCCCGGCCTGAGGAGAAAGGCGAACGGCCACCCTCCCTAATTCAAAAAAGGCCTGGGCCTGGGGAATGGGGTCCCCGGGACCTAAATCACCCCAGGATAGTGGGGCCAAGTGGCCCCGTCCCCATATAAATAAATACATTTTTTAAAACACAGATTGGCAAGTCGCAGGAGGCCGCACCCCCCTTTCTCCATCACTCTGCAAACGTGCTGCATGGCACACTACTGGTTGTGGATTAAGTACCCTTGGCTGCTGCGGCTCCTTGGGGGCCAACAAGCCCTCCTGTTACCTCCATTAAGTCCCACACAGTGAGATTGCTGAGAGGCCCTCAGAGGCCATTCCCCCTTTCTCCACCACTCTGCAAACACACCTCTTGGCACACAACTTGTTAGGGGATGAAGTCCCCTTGGCAGCTGAGGGTTCTTAGAGGGCCAGCACCCCTCCTGCTACCTCCAGTAAGTCCCACACAGCGGAATTGTTGAGAGGATGTTGGAGTACACGCCCCCTTTCTCCACCACTCTGCAAATACGCCTTCTGGTGCACTACTAGTTGGGGGATGAAGTCCCCTTAACTCTTGAGGGTCATTGGGGGCCAACTACCCCTCCTGTTACCTTCAGTATGTCCCGCACAGCAGGATTGCTGAAAGGTTGTCAGAGACCATGCTTCATTTCTCTACCACTCTGCAAAGCCATCTCCTGGCGCACAACTGGTTGGAGAATGAAGTCCCCTAGGCTGCTGAGGGTCCTTGGTGGCAACTACCCCTCCTGTTACCTCCAGTAAGTCTCACACAGTGGGATTGCTGAGAAGTCTTCGGAGGCCACTTCCCCTTTTTCTACCACTCTGCAAATGAGCCTCCAGGTGCACTACTGGTTGGGGGATGAAGTCCTCTTGGATGCTTAGGGACCTTGGAGACAAAGAAGCCCTCCTGTTACCTCCAGTAAGTCCCACACAGTGGGATTCCTGAGAACTGGTCAGAGCCCCGGCCGCCTACTCCACCACTCTGCAAACGCGACTACTAATTAAACCATAGAAATTAACTTAAAACAACAAACGTTACAAGGGCATTATAGTAAGGAAATAGAATTTGCAAGACCATAGAAATTCATATAAAAAAATCAAGGTTATAGGGACATTATAGTTAGAAAATAGAATTGAAAAACACTGAAATTCAGCAGTTATAGTTACCTGGGCTAACTATAACTCACACCTGCAATGCACTGCTTATGACCTCACATATTACATCACTCATGACATGATCAGTGACATCACTCATGACATCACTGATGGCATCTCAAATGACATCACAGATGACATCATTCTCTTGTATGCCCACTCACACACCCACACAACCACTCACATACACATTCAAAGACACTATACCAGTACTCACATACCCACTCATTCCTCCTTAGAGCCACTCACACACCCACTCATTCACTCATACAGCCATCTACACAACCATTCATTCACCCACACAGGCACTCATACTACCAGTCATTCAAACGTACAGCCAGTCACATAGCCGCACATTCCCTCATACAGCTCCTCACACACCTACTCTCTCACCCATACAGCCTCTCAACAAAGCCACTCACTCAACAATACAAGCACTCATACACTGACTCACACACCCACAAAACCACTTACTTATCCATACACACATATATACAAGCACTCACACATCTGCTCACTCACCCATATAGCCATTCACACACTTACTCTCCAATACAGCCACTCACACACCAACTCACTTAACCAAAAACCCACTCAAACTGTCATTCACTCACCCATATAGCCACTTACACACCCAGTCAATTGCTTTCATTTCCGCTTTTTTTTGTCTTGTAGATTACATCGGTATTTTGAGCTGCCCTGAAGTAACCTTCAGTGTCACCATTTGTTCAGCATTTGCAAAATCTGCAGTTTCTGTGGATGGTAACTGAGTGCCATTTTAAGTTCCAAAGCAGTGTCTACAAATACCAGTGGTAGCTGCTGGTTTGCGACTGAACCCAGTTTTTCTTCTATGCTCTCTGAGTGACACGCCTATAGTTTTTGCGACATAGGAGAAAAAAAAGTCGGGATTTGAAGTAGGCACCATAAAAAAATATATCATAAAAAAATCGGCCAAGATGTGCACCAGCCTTTTAATCCATCAGAGTGTATGAGCAGTAAACCGCAACGGCTTCCAATAGGAACTCATTGTCATCGGTAGAAAAAAGAGATGCCATACAATTTAGCAAGCATTCATGATATTCATAGGTGGGTGCCTCTAGCACCATTGTTGGACAACTTGCGTGATACTCAATGTAGCTAGGTTGTAGGAAATCCTGCACCGCTGCACAGATATCCCATTGTGTCAAAACTGCAAGCGCAGCCGCGCATGCCATAAAATCAACCCCGGAGCATTCTTGCTCATGGGCCACTAAGGGACTCATCAACAGGTCGTAATCCAGGTTGGGAGATGACATATTGGAGAGGCAGAGATCCAATGCCCATTCAAAGGAGCATTCCAAGCATGAAAAGACGGGTTGCACGCAAGTGTATTAAGCTAAGCGAAAGATAGTCTATATGCCACGCTGAGAAATGCCAGTGGCAATGTGCCATAGTACTCAAGCATACGGTCACGGAGCAGTTGTAGCCAGTCTGGGCTGCGTAGGACCACAAGAGGTGCAGCCATTACGTAGCAGGCAAATTATCAGGAGGACACCAGCGGCTATGGTAACCAGTAGAGGTAATCCCCCAAAGATGCTGGTTAAAATAGAATGAATAAAGGCGGTATTACACCAAATATAGTCCAAAAAGAAGTCACAAGGCCAGAGTCCACAACTTTTAAAAAATGTACCAGGCCATGTGTATCAGAGGCATTGAATATACGATGAATTAGTTCACCAAAATGTTTATGGGGGTTTTGTATTTAAAAGGGCTTGAATTTCAGAATTTGTACTTGCTTTCTGCAGGACGAATGTCTTGTGTGCCGAAGTGAGCGGGACCTCCTGCTGGAATAATAGCGCTTTTATTCTGCTCAACTTATTGAAGTCTGTTTTCAAAGTTGGGATACAAGGCCAAATCGAGGTATTGAGCTTCCCATACGGTGGTGGGAAAAGCTAATTTTTACAGCAAACTACGAGCTGTGAAACTGTTACAATGTACGGTATGCCTGCAAGCAAACAGCAATATTCATTATTCAAAAGAAGATAGCTACCATTAGAAAGCTGGGTGAGAGTGGGCTTTATAGCCGGTACTGAAATACCCTTTAAAACGCATGCAAGATTTGGGGCGGGAACACTACAAGCCCCATGTAACTGTATGTTTTTGCAGACAAGTGTGGTAAATATTTCTCCTTTACCTGGACTGAATTTGATACAGGAACATAATAAAATAGCTCAGTAAAATGAGAGGCAGAATCCGTGGTATTAGAGGTTCGGAATGGGCTTTATTCCAATACTCGATTATAATCGGTTGCTCCCAATGTTCCGTCACCACGAAGGTTCAGGAAGTGAAGCACACACATTATTGACATGAAATGGCTTTTATAATACATACATTACAATGAAGCGAATGCAATAGGCGTAACAATTGATAAGGAAAATGACGAATTGTCTACGTAACCGAAAATGGGTGGAACAAGGAGTAAAAAGGAACATAATTGGTGGTGATGTCACCTATAGGTGGATCTATAAGATAATACTTGGCATGGATGCGCGCGCAGCAGCATGACGTGTAATTGACGTGTAACTAGGGGGTGAAGGGGACTTGACATTTAGCTCTACATGTGGAGACAAGAAGTCTGAAGGGTCAAGTCAACCTAATCCCAAATCATATCTAACATCCTATGTTTAAAGAACTATGTTATCTATAAAGAAGGACTCTCGAACAGAATCTATTCTATACTGACTGTGCGTGCGTGTACAAGCGTCTAAGTGTCTACACTAAATGCGAGGGCAGGAATCTTCCATAGTAACAGGGCTATGAATTACTTGTATTAAGACAGAGAAGCCGGGCCCTTTGCTTGGTAACTGGAAGAATGTTTACTTAAGCTACTAGGCAGGAATGCATCGGCTGAGGGGGAAGCAGATAACTCGAAGGTGAAATACAGTTCTTGGCAGAGAATAGGCTGATGTCAGGCTTCGTGAGCCGCGCAGAGAATGAAACAGAGTTCATGGTCACAGATGCAGGCTCAGACTGGAGCTTTCAGAGGCAGAAGGCAAGAGGAGTTTTGATGACAGAATCAGGGCCTACTTGCCTGGACTGTAAAATGGCATAAGTGAGCCATATAAAGCCGGTGGCCTTTTGTACTTAGGAATGGAATATCCGGTCTATTCATGGCGGATCTGACAGAGGACATGTTGACGGTGGACGCACATGTATTTGCGTCTTCATAACTGGAACTGGAGGGAACATACATGTACTTGTGACATGCACATAGAACCGTTGGGGTCCAAGATAGGGGACATAACTGACCAGAAAAATCCATATTTCCACATTCCCTCCTTGTCCCCTACTTGCCCGTTAAGAGATATCAATCTTCATTAATCCATTGATCTGTTCATATAGCATCATTTGTTCTTCTTTCTTCTTCCGGGATCTTGAATGAAATCTTGGTGGTGGAATACACGATGTGGCACACAGACCACAAATCGCTGGTCCACATTGTAGACATAGACAGCAACTGAATAGTATGAGAAGGCCAATACCTAGGAAGGATAGAACTCTCCACCCCCAGGCCGATATCACATTCCAAAACCAACTGGACCAAGTCCAGGTGCCTGGATTCTGGTGTATCTGGCTTACAATCTTGTGAAGGCGAGTTATAGCTTTATATACAGATGGCGAATTTTCTGGTATGAATACGCAGCAGCTTGATCCGATGACCCTACAAGCTCCGCCTCTATCAGCCAGGATGACGTCAAGGACAAGACGATTTTGAAGCACAACAATCCGCATAGCAGACTGCTCTTCTGTTAAATTGCCTAAGGCGGAAATAGTTTCATTCACTACTGCTTCAAGGGTTCTAGTTAATCTACGTATCAGCTTACTATTGGTAACTGTACCTATATAGGGAAAGATGCCTTTATTGAAATCTACATACTTGTCCCATGCTGTCTCAGTATAATCGACAATTGGGAGATCTCTCCGCTCTCTATTGTGTACTAAATGAATATTTCTATAATAATCAGGAGGAGCTAGGAAAACAGGTGGCAAAAGGAATGCGATATAGCAGGTACCATCCCAATCTAGAGGTAGACGCATATATGCAGTCTGACCACATATAAAGTAGGAGTGGCGATAAGCTCTGAATGAAGATTTGCCTTGATCACTGAATTCTATTGTAGTAGTGCATTGACTATGGCCCATATGTATGGAACCAACCTTTCTTACACACAATTCACCTTTTGCTGGGAATACTGACATGGTGGGTAAGACTAGTTCAATTTCGGATACGACATTTAGAATCATGAGATTAGGTGTAAAATTACCTAATCCATATACTTCATTTTCTAGATCAGTTCCTGTTCTTTTGGGGCGACCCTCCTTGTCAGGATAACAGACCTTGAGTAAAACTAGGTTCAGGTTTCCCCATACCCACTGATCTTGGTAAACTGCTGTGTCTGAGTCTATGGAATTAATTAAACTAAACCATGCTCCACAGGAGCCATTATGTGTAAATGGGTGTGGAAAGAAAGGCAAGACTCCTTCATAATTCTGATAGGGAGGGAGTCGGCCACACACCCAACAATTAGTTGCATTACTAGTCTGATGGGAATGATGTAACATACTAATGAAAGTGTTATTGCGCAGCGCAAGTCTATAGGACAATTCATGCGGGGGTAAGTCACTAAAAGAATGTTCTGCAATAACATTGTGAACATTTCTGGCAATAGGGTAATATATGTGCAACAACATACTTGTAATAATTATTAAAAGACTAAAGGAAAACAGAATTAATAATGTCCCTATACAATGGCTACGCAGTGATTTACAATACGCCTGTCGTTTCATCATTTTTCGCGACTGTTCATGATTCAGGTCTAGAGGATAGATGTCAGAGACAGATTCAACCGCTTCACCTAGGAGAGGACTTAAACAATCAAACCGTCTGACGCCCTAGGCCTTAACTTAACTTTGTAAAGTTCGCTTTCAGTTTTTTCCACCAAAGGAAGTTTTGAATCAGTCTGTGAGGGAGTGCAGGGCACAATGTCTATATCCGAGGATTGTCCATGAAATTTCTTGATATGACTTGAATGAATCCAGCCCTTGCGGCCCTCGATCTTCACGGCTGTTCTTGTGGTCAGCAGAACCAACTTGGGTGTCTTCCACCTGGGCTCCAGCTGAGTCTTTCGGTCGAAATTTTTCACAAATACAATATCACCCGGAACTATGTCATGGGGTTTCACCTCAGTGTTGTCGGGAAATGCTGCAGCAACCTGTGAACGACAAGATTGTAGTGCAGACATCAAGGAAGCCAAGTAATCTGTCAGCATATTACAGTCAATATCAGTTATTTTGCGTGGTATAGGCGTCCCCCACATATTTGGTGGTCTACCGAAGATCACCTCATACGGGGATAGCCCTGTTCTAGAGTGTGCTACCATTCTCATGTAAAAAAGTGCAACTGGTAATGCTACTATCCAGTCGACCCCTTTCTCTCTGCATATTTTGGACAGTCTGATTTTCAGTATCTGATTATGTCTTTCTACGAGACCTGCTGCCTCGGGGTGTCGGACACAGTGGAATTTCCACTGATATCCTAGCAGAAGTGAAACATGTTTCATTAATTCGGATGAGAACGGCTGGCCGTTATCTGAGTAGACAACACGTGGTAAACCGTAGCGTGGGAAGAATTCTCGAACTAACTGTTTGGCAGTAGTCGGGGCAGTGTAATCTGAAACCGGGTATGCCTCCGTCCAACGGGACAGAGCGCAGACAACTACGAGAACATATTTGAATCCTCGACATCGTTCCATCTGGATATAATCCATCTGGAGGACTTCAAAAGGGTGATCAGGAGGCTGAAATCCACCCTGTTCTACGGGAACGCTTTTTCCTGGGTTGAACTGGCAACAGATCATACAGGTACGGACTTTTTGTTTGGCTGCTGCTCGTAAATGTTTATTGAACCAAATGTGTTGAATGCTGTCTAGCATAGCTTTTTCTCCTAGATGGGCTGGACTATGGATAGTGTTAATAATGACTTGGACCATTGAATCAGGAAGGAACCATACAGACTTTTCTTTCATCATCCATCCTTGGTCCGTTTGGATCCCTCCTAATTCAGTCCATTTCTTTATTTCGTCTGGTGTAGCATGTGTCTGTATGTCAATTACGTCAAGAGTAGGATCTTTAACTGTCATACAATGTGTCGGCATCGGGACTATTGTCTTTGTCATGTCGGATGTTTGGGTTTGAGCAGTCTGTTTAGCTGTTCTGTCGGCTAAATCATTGCCTTGAGAAATGATATCAGTAACTTTCGTATGAGCTTTACATTTCATAATTGATATTGCAGTAGGTAGATGTATTGCATCTAATAAGGCATGAATGAGGGGTCCGTGCTGAATGTGGGCACCGTGGGAAGTTAAATAACCTCTCTCTCGCCACAGCACGCCGAAGTCATGTACGACTCCGAATGCATAACGTGAATCAGTGTATATGTTGACTTTTTTACTTGTGGCTTGAATACAGGCTTGTGTTAGAGCGATGAGCTCTGCGGCTTGAGCTGACAAAGTATTAATACGATTAGTTTCAATGACTTCAGTATCTGTTGTGACTGCATAAGCAGCCACCAACTCTCCTGTATTTGTTCTCATACATGAACCATCTACATACAATGTCAGGTCTGGATCTGACAATGGAACATCTGTCAAGTCTTGTCTGGGTTTTGTCGTTATAGTAATAACTTCAATACAGTCATGAGCTAGTGGGTCTGTTCCGGTTACTGGCAAAAGTGTGGCAGGATTCAATGTGTTACAGCGTCTGATTTCTATATGTGGCTGAAACAATGTAAGTTCATACCCTGTAAGTCGCGCTATAGTCAAGTGTTGCGTTTGCGTTCTATTCACAAGGACTTCTACTGTGTGTGGTACTTGAACTGTCAATGGATGTCCTAACACTATGGCATCGCTTTGTCTGATTGCTAAAACTGTCGCTGCTACTGATTTCAGGCATGCAGGCAAAGCCTGAGCTACGGGATCTAATGTACTAGAAAAATAAGCACATGGTTTGTGTGCTCCTGCTTGTTCCTGTGTGAGTACTGACAAAGCAGTACCTCCGCGTTCTGTAACAAAGAGTGTAAACTGTTTTCTGTAACATGGCGTTGCTAAAACAGGTGCTTGACATAAAGCTTTCTTTAGGCTTTCAAAAGCTTGTGTATGTTCCTGAGTCCAAGGGAGAACAGTCGATGTGGCTGCCTCCTGGGTTGTCAACTGAATGAGTGGTTTTGCTAGAAATGCATATTGCGGGATCCACTGTCTACAGTATGAAGTGAGGCCTATGAAAGCCCGCACCTCCTTTTGTGTCTTGGGTATTGACATGTTAGCTATTAACTGAATGCGGTCTGGTGTAAGCTGCCTTCCCTCCTTGGACAGCGAGTGTCCAAGATAAATAACTCGCTGGACACAGAATTGCAGCTTAGAAGGGGACACCTTGTGCCCCTTTTCGGCTAGAAATTGTAAAACTGTCAGTGATGCTTTTTCACATTCAGGTTCGCTTCGGGCGGTGATCAGCAGATCATCGACGTATTGAAGCAGAGCAGTGTTAACTGGCATGTGGATACTGTCAAGTTCTCGTTTCAGTGCTTGGCTATAGATGCTGGGGCTTTCTGTAAATCCTTGAGGTGCGCGTGAGAATTTAAAGCTACGTCCATTTAAACTAAATCCGAATAAATATTGGCTTTCCGGATCTATTGGGACGCTGAAAAAGGCATTCTTGAGATCGATTACAGTAAAGAAAGTTGCTTCGGAATCAATAGCTGTCAGTAATGACGAGATATCGGGAACCACAGGAAATTGTGGCACAATGCATTTGTTTAACTCGCGCAGATCAATAACCAATCGATATACTGGCGGGGCCTTAGGATCTGTTCGTTTAAGAATCGGAATTATCGGGGAATTACATACATTGGAGTCTGTTTCTACAACCACTCCTTGGGTAATGAGCTCGTCAATGATTTGTAGTAAAGCCACTACAGCATCTGGGGGTAACTTGTATTGTCGCATTCGTGGTAGTACCACTCCTGCCTTTAGTGTAACTCGATATGGTGTAATATTCATGCAACCAACATCAGTAGGGCCTTGTGCCCATAGACGTGTGGGTAAAGTCTGTAGTCGGGGATCCATGTCTCTGGACACATAATGACCTTTAAAATCACGTAAAAACAATCTTACTCCTTCCGGAGAACAACATATTATAGCTCCTAGAGCTTTTAACGTTTTTATTCCTAATAGATTTTCTGGACATGATTTAGTAAGCAATAAATCTGTAGTTCGGGTCAAAGGTCCTATCGTAAGTGGAAGAGGCTGTGACACTTCATTAACAATAGGCTTTCCTGAAAAACCCAGGGAAATATTCTGTGAGCCTGAGAGGGGTGCCCCTGGAACTTCACTACGTTTTATTGTTGTTCGACTTGCCCCTGTATCGAGTAAAAACTTTCTATCTTGACCTAATAATTCACTGTGTACATAAGGTCCTTCTTGATCTACAGGTATTTCGATAAGGGGTAAGTCAACTTCCCTCTCTAGGCTAGTTCATGCGTAACGCTGATACTCAGGGTATTCATACTGTGCGGTCTGATACATTTGTCGTGTTGTTGTTTGTGTGGCAGTAACAGGCAACGGTGGTGCAGCTGGCACAAACTGTATTGGCTGTTGTGCGGCTGGCATGGCCTGGGCATGCTGCATAGCTCCTTGTTCATTCTGATCTTGTCTGAGTGGCCGTGATCTTTCTTGTGTTTTACCCATGCTGATATTATGTTTTAAAACTGGGCAATCGTGTACATAATGACCTGGCTTTTTGCAATAATTGCATGTCCCTTTTACAGGTCCTGCTGAATCGGAATGTGTCATACCCTTTTTATGTCCTTCAGCTGGAACTGTCTGGGAAACTAACATTTTCATTTTCGTGTCTTTCATGCGTCTGTGTTCATGTTCTTGTTCCTCTCTAATTCTATTGTGATGGTATTGTAACATTTGTAACATTTGTGATGGAGTGTTACCTTGCCAGGTACTCTCGAACTTTAATACTCTATTCTTTACTGGGGGCAGAGCATTTTCTACTAATTTTGTTACAAACAGATGTGGGTATGATTCGCTACTTGCTTTTATGCCACTATTTATACCGAAACATTTTTCAAATCGGGCATAGTAATCACTAGTGTCCTCATCTTGCTTCTGTTTACAGGCTGAAATTGTACCCCAGTCTTCCTTTTTCGTAGTTAATAAACGCGGCAGTACCTGTACTAGTAATCCTGGTAATGCCTTAGTTTTGTCCCCAAGCCCTGCTCCTGCAGTTCGGGCCCTTTCTTCTGCTTCTAATACTGACCATTCTATCTTTTGGTCTCCTACCTCCCACTCTTTTTCCTTGAGTTTCTCATAAATGCCAGCAGGCATCAGTACCTTTAATATTGTCATAATGTCGGGGTAGGTATACTCTCCCATGAGTAACATGTCTTTAATTTCTCGGTGAAAACCCGCTGGGTCTTTGTCATGACTGGGTACCACTTTCTTCATTTGTAACAATTCTATTTTTGATATGGGCGTATATACAAATACGCGTGTAAACTGATTGTCCTCGCCCTTTATTGGGTGTACTTCTCGTAAGGGATTCTGTCTATCCATGTGATACGTGGTTCTTTCCTTGACGGGCAATGGAACATGTTCTGAACATACAAAAAGAATATACTGCTTTCTTGATTCTAGAATTTCTTTAATTAATTTAGTACCTGGACCCCTCCATTTATTCATAAGTAATTCAGTCAGTATGTCAGGTAAGGGACCAGGATCCGAATGCTGATTTCGATATAGTATAATGAGTTGTTGAATCATATAAATCCCAGCTAACCTCTGTTCATCTGGGGTAAGATTCAAGAATGTGTGTACTACTGTATCATCACTATATTTTCCGGGACTGTCCACCCAATGGACAGCTGCCCTGGCTAAATCTTGTTCATCCATAGAATCGAGAAAATGATAACCCCTTCGTTCTCGGAGTAATTTGTCAGCTGTTTGGAACGAATGCTCGTTAGACCTTATATGGACTATGGGTGTTGGGAAACCCCTGTTATTGTCTGGACATATCGGGCGTATCGGGTCATTAAGACATCTCGTACTATTACAAGATCTTCTTTTACCTACATAGGCTATAGTTTCTGACTGTCCTGTGGGCGGTCCTGACCCTTCTTCCTCGCTTTGTTCGAACTCGTCTACCTCTAATCTCTCTTCGTGTAGGCGTTCTATTTCTTTACGGATCTTTCGGCACATGGCTATTATACAATTTTGTTTATCATGTCTCCCTTCTGATATATTCTGGCTCCATCTTGTAAGAATTTGCATTGCTTCCGGGTCTACCCCCGGTCGGTCTTGATTTCTGATCACACAGTTTATGAGGAAACGTAACAGTTCCCCCTGTATCTCTACCTTCTGGTATTCCATAGCTCTGTTAATACATCCTGGATCTCGCCCTGTGTGGACAAAATGGTATATATTATCTAGATGCGCAGTCATTCCTGGTAACTTCCCTAAATACACTGCGGCTCGTCTGATACGCAATGATGCTAGGGTCATTTCGTCCTCCTTTCCAGGCACAGGGTCATATCTACAATCTATAAGAAGTTCCTTAAGCGCACGGGCACTAAGGAGTTTGGGTGTACGTGAATGTGCTGACTCTTGAAAAGTAAGTTTATTTATTCTGGGTGGCGTAGAAAAGATATTGGTAGCACCTCCCGTAGCCCCATCTGGGGTGTCGGGTGTGAAAGGATTCGTTGAACGTGATACAGCAACTATAGGTGTGGACACAGCTATAGAAGCAGCTGTAGGAGCGGATGCAGAAACAGATGTGCTTGCCAGAACTTGTGACTCGATTTGTTGCTGTAGGGATACGGGTGCCGGATCTTGGCGTTGGACCTCCCTGGTATGCGGTCTATGTGGGGCGGAATTAGCATACTCGGGAGCTGCGTCATCTAAATATGAGGAAAGGAAAACATCTTCTGCGGTTCTAGGATGCCCCTTAGGATGTACCTTTATTGGGAACAATGGGGGTGGCAAGTCTTTCGGTATTTCTGGGGTAGCCTTAGGTAATCCTTCGGCCAGAAGGGGATACATACCATTCATAAGGGCATTTCTTTGTCTGTCTACTTGTTCTGATTTCACTCGGATACCTTCCTTAATTAATAGATTCTCTTGAACTTTATTGGAATTCTCTTTACTCTTCTCTTCCTGTCTACGTGCTTTTTCTGTTCGTCTATGTGATTCCTTACGCCATAATTCAATGGCATCTTTCTGTGACTGTCTGACTTTCCTTTTCCATAACTCTTCTTCTACTTTCATGATGCACTCTGCATCCCAGGTTCCCGCTGTGGGCCACCTCTGACTCTCTGGTAATCCCTTGGTGTAGTCTACCCATAAATCAAGAAATAATATAGCGTCTAAGCCATGTTTGTGATACATAAAGTGCCCTGGAGTGTCCCTAGGAGGAATAGGAACGGCTTCTTCGAGAACCCCTTTTCTGGTAGTGATCTGTCCTAATTTCGAAAAGAGCGGCATATTGAAAACTGACTTTATACTTGATTTTGACCAACTGACCTGATACTTGATTTTGAACAGACTTAATACAATAAACACGATAATGAACAGTCATTCATACCACAATATACAGAACGTATTTAAACACATTAAACATTAAACATTAAACCTTTAACTGAAACAACAATGATGATCGTCTGCATAACTAATCACCAAGCTTAATTCTCGACAATAACTAGACAATGACTAGACACTTCGGAATACTTCGGAATACTTGATATACTGCTAAACAGTACAGATACACTGCTAAAACAGTGCAGACCGGATTTGTGTACCCAAACCCGTCTTGACCGGCACAACCTATGTGCACGTCAGAAATGCCTCCCCAGCAATGGTACTCACCGGGTAGCTTCGGAAACGGAAGGCCTCAGTAACTTGAACTTGACACGGACTGGACTCGACTCGACTCGTCGGACACTGGGCTTGACTTCGGACTGGTGGGTCTCTGTATACCTCGGATCTTGCTCTCTCAGCTAGGCTCTGGTCGGGATACTTCGCACTTCTCACCGCCTCGTCTGGGTGTTGATCGCAGTCTCAGTCGCCCCCGCTTGACCGGAGGGAGATACAGGAAATCCTGCTGGTACGCGTTGTTGTCCGTCCAGCTGTGGCAGGAGACCGGGCCTGCAACGCACCGCCGGCGCGTGAGATGAGAAAGTGTCCCTATTCGGGCGCCATTCATGTGGTAAATATTTCTCCTTTACCTGGACTGAATTTGATACAGGAACATAATAAAATAGCTCAGTAAAATGAGAGGCAGAATCCGTGGTATTAGAGGTTCGGAATGGGCTTTATTCCAATACTCGATTATAATCGGTTGCTCCCAATGTTCCGTCACCACGAAGGTTCAGGAAGTGAAGCACACACATTATTGACATGAAATGGCTTTTATAATACATACATTACAATGAAGCGAATGCAATAGGCGTAACAATTGATAAGGAAAATGACGAATTGTCTACGTAACCGAAAATGGGTGGAACAAGGAGTAAAAAGGAACATAATTGGTGGTGATGTCACCTATAGGTGGATCTATAAGATAATACTTGGCATGGATGCGCGCGCAGCAGCATGACGTGTAATTGACGTGTAACTAGGGGGTGAAGGGGACTTGACATTTAGCTCTACATGTGGAGACAAGAAGTCTGAAGGGTCAAGTCAACCTAATCCCAAATCATATCTAACATCCTATGTTTAAAGAACTATGTTATCTATAAAGAAGGACTCTCGAACAGAATCTATTCTATACTGACTGTGCGTGCGTGTACAAGCGTCTAAGTGTCTACACTAAATGCGAGGGCAGGAATCTTCCATAGTAACAGGGCTATGAATTACTTGTATTAAGACAGAGAAGCCGGGCCCTTTGCTTGGTAACTGGAAGAATGTTTACTTAAGCTACTAGGCAGGAATGCATCGGCTGAGGGGGAAGCAGATAACTCGAAGGTGAAATACAGTTCTTGGCAGAGAATAGGCTGATGTCAGGCTTCGTGAGCCGCGCAGAGAATGAAACAGAGTTCATGGTCACAGATGCAGGCTCAGACTGGAGCTTTCAGAGGCAGAAGGCAAGAGGAGTTTTGATGACAGAATCAGGGCCTACTTGCCTGGACTGTAAAATGGCATAAGTGAGCCATATAAAGCCGGTGGCCTTTTGTACTTAGGAATGGAATATCCGGTCTATTCATGGCGGATCTGACAGAGGACATGTTGACGGTGGACGCACATGTATTTGCGTCTTCATAACTGGAACTGGAGGGAACATACATGTACTTGTGACATGCACATAGAACCGTTGGGGTCCAAGATAGGGGACATAACTGACCAGAAAAATCCATATTTCCACACAAGGGAAGGACCTAATGTAGAGTCACAAGATTCCCCTGTAAGGTATAATTCCTTGTCATCTAGCAAACATCTGTATGTAAAAGGCAAGGTCCACACTTCATGGAGGAAAGCGCTGCACAAGGGTTCATAGCCACCTATCGGGTAATGCTTCATGCAGGAGCTAAGCTTAAATAGATAAAACGGTAAAGAGATAACCCCGTGGACGAGCCAGACAGCAGAGTCGGTTTCAGCCACAGAGAAAGGCATGGGTCAATCTTTTCAATATGTAAAAGTGTGTAGGTTGCATCCTTCATGGACATAAACTGTTGTTTGTCAGTTAATTTAAAAGGTGAAAACAAAGCAGTTGCATTCAAATAATCCCATGGAACTTTTCCCATTTTCAATGTTTGTAAAGTCCTTGCAAATTGCATTACTGAACGTAATTGATTCTGACCATGATACAATACAGATACATCATATTGTACAATATCGACAACAGATGAAAAAATATTATCTAATGTGTACATGCGGGAAGACAGTATGTTGATACTGTTGTCAACAACAGCCAGTACCTTTCTAGATTCACCTGATCTATCCCTCATAAGCGTGATGCAGCTTCAATTTGAGAAAGTTTCCATATTTCATTATAGGCCGCATAGATAAACCGTTTTGTTCGTGGGCCAGCAGGGCCCTTGATAATGTCGGCCAAATCAAAACTATCGGATAAGAACGACAAATGTTGTTTCACAGACTATGGGGACGAGTGTAGTAACCAATTTTGACACACTTTTCCAACAGAATACGTGGTAACCGAATGTGTATCCGCAAAACGTGGATCTATTCTATTTTGTTTGTAACCAGGGACTATGTTATGGAAACGTAGTTGGCAGGCATCAGCAGTCATCTGCCATACTAACCATCCATGCGGATCTAAACTTGAGACATTAAATGTTATATTCTGAAATAATGCTTGCAGCTCTTAAATGGAATAAATAGTGTACATGCTCCAGTTCTGATACGGAGCCAATTTAGGAACGGTAGGGACATTCATCTGTTTTGTAGTGGCTAAACCAAAACAGGTAGTTTGATAAAGAGAATCACTTAAAAATAAAATTTGTGTTGGGATGAGGCACGGGCGATGTAAAGCGTCAGTGCCACGAACCTGCCAGGATCTAGAACCCCAAACAGATTTTAAATCAATGGTGGCCTTCCAATGTTCATAGCCGCCAACGGACAATTTATCAATAAACGCAATGGAATATAATAATTTTATGTGGGTTAACATTGCCTTGGTAGCAGATGAAATGTTCAACTTAAAATAAAAGGACTCCGGGTTGGACCTGTCAAAATTAGTAAAATATGTACATTTCTTTAACAGGGTTTTGGAGCTAACTTCTAATGGAGTTGGGCAACATTTCTAAATGTATTAGTCTCATGCAAGTAGTGGTGTCCAAAATGCTGGTAATATATTAGATCGGCATAATTTGCAGTATTTAAATACAAATCTTCAGCATCAAAGGCACCATAAAACTTCAAATCTGAAAATAAAGATTGCACAGTTTGCACATCCCAATCATCTGAACGAATGTTCTTTTTCACTACATTACCCATTGAAACATGAAGTACATTTGGAACATTAATAATCTCTGTTGGACCATGAATTTGGTAATCCACATACTCCCAGATAATGCCTTCAGCCACTGGAAAGGCGGAGATGTTAACAAAAGTCTGGTCTCGTTTCATGATGTGAGAAGACGAATCCAGAGCCAAAGTTCCAGTCACCAACTGAACAGCAGAGCGTTCTGGCAAGTAATGACCATGGATGAGTAAGAAAAAGACTGTCACAAAACCAATGGACATAAACAAAAACATTAAGATCAGCACCAACCAGATGTATGTCCAAGGAGGAACCAAATAAGTCTGTTTAAACCAGGAGACAAAAATACTGAATTTAGTAGGGCCATATGATGAAATGGAAGTCGAGTCAAAGGAAAAACATGACTGATTAAGTGCAGTAGGTTGTAAACCAGGCATCGACTCGCTTGTGGGATAAGCACATTCAGTTTCCTCTGAACTCTGTGAAGTAGGCGGTATTAGCAAGGAATGTGTAACAGACTCCATCTCAATGGCAGTGTCGTGTTGTTCGCGGTCAAACGCGGTAATCACAGGATTACTTGAAAGTGCTGGATATAATGCAGCAGGTGTAATACTATTCAGAATTGGCCAGATGTTGTAGCTTGACATTGTCCACGGAGATGTATCTGTTGTCTTTGCGACCACGAAGCGGTGGTAAAATGACTCTATGAGTACCCTTTACGCCAAGCACTGGAACTGGTGCACAATAAGAGGGGCCAAATTCCTTCTTGTTCTCCACCTTCTCACAGACCAGATCTTTAACGTTAGGTAGCCAGCCAACTACCGGAATATGCAGTGCAGCATCATTGGCAGAGGGTAAATGTTCTTTTGCAAAGCTGTCACGGGTCCCTAGTAAGTCCTGTAACATAGTAGAATGATTATCTATGTCAAATGTTGCAGCTGCCGCCACCATGTCTAGACCATCAATGTCTTGAACAAACATTTTTATGCCAAAGAGCATTTCGTATGGGGTCCGCCCACCCAGAGACCTTCTAGGGAGATTATTAAGTGCACGTTGAACGCCATACAAGTGGGCTAGCCAGTTTCTGCCAGTACCTAAGAATCAGGTTGTCAAGAATTGCTTTAAGTCACGGTTTATTCGCTCCACAACTGAATTGCCCTCAGGCTTGTATGAGGATGAAAATTTCACCTGCACCCCTAAAGACTTCATTGCATCCTTGTACGCCTTAGAGGCGAAAGCTGAACCTTGATCAGAATGGAAGGTGCCACATGCAAACATTCCCACATAGACACGCAAATCCCTGATGACATTCCGAGCGTCAGCACTACGTTGTGGCCAAACCCACATTAAACGTGTGCACGAACCAAATGCAACTAAGATGTACTTATGAGCAGTATCTGAAGAAAATGGACCGCAGTGATCAAGATATACACAGCCAAAAGGCCTATTGGCAATGCAGAGTTGTGTCAGTGGTGGACGTGTGACTGTAGAAGGTTTAATCTTTTGACAAATGTCAAAAGAAAGTACATAATCAAAGGTCTGTTTATATAAACCACGCCACCAGTAACGCTGCTGCAAAATAGAAACTGTTGCAGACACCCCAGCATGTGCCGGAGCCATGCCTTAGTGTGCGGCTGTTATCAAAGGAAGTCTGCGGTCTGTGTTGGGAATCAACCTGTCACCAACATTATTTATTCTCACATAAGAAACTCGGTCGGACTGAGCAAGATGGCGGCCGCTGCTGTGGTCAGTTAAGCGAGTGCTCTCCACCTCTCAGCCCCTTCCCGTACTTGATGTGGCTGTGATATACAAATTATCAAAATTTCAAGGCTGGATTCAGATATATGTTTGGAGGAGTGTGAACTGAATGTGAGCTGAAAATGTGGTTTGAAGCGAGCCGGAGTCCCTCTTCCCGTCCGTGGGAGATTCGGAGTTCCCGTCTTGGAGCCGTCCGACGCTAATCTTGCCAACTCCGTGTATGCTGTGGAGACTTTCAACGGTTGCTCGTTCTGAGCTGGGGGTCTGGCTCTCCTGGCGCTGGTGTTTACTCGCTGCTGCTGGGTTTTCGGACGGAGGTATGGTCGGAAAGAGCCGTTACAGAGGGGCTGGTAATCCCGCCGTTACACCAGTGAGAACGCGGCAGACAGCCGCTGTTGCAAAACCGAATGAGGCTGGTAAGACCGGGAAGGCTCCATGTAATCAGAAGGAGGCGGGAGTGGAGATTCAGCCAGAGCCGGTTATTGCCTCACATATCCCTGCAATGTTTAAAGTTAAACATAAAATAGGCAACCCGGTAAATTCTGAGGCTATTTCGATTGAAGAGGCTCAGCAGGGTCCCCAACAGGATCTACACGATTTACAAAACCCAAATTTGACCCTGAGTACTCCCGATAGAGGAATTCTGGGAGCTGTAGTCCAAGAAGGGCTAGGACAGATTCAGGAATCAGAAGTGCATCAGGCAATACACCAGACGCAGCAACCACACACTCAGCAGGAGAAGATGCCTTTAGTACCACCTATGGAGGGTATAAATGTAGCTAAGTCATTAAAAGCTAAAACTGGACTTCTCGAGATGCCGATAGGTTCGGCGGAGGTGCCGGATAAGGTATCCACTACGGAGGATTTTTTTTCCATGTCTGATAGATCCTCAGTGGACAGTGTGGTTCAAGATTGGCTGGAAGGGGTCAGTTTGGGAGGAGAAGAGGAGAACTTAGTGGACTCTGCTGATCCTCAGAGGAGCGGTGAGAAGATATCCAGTGGAGGGGCCCTGAGAGGCTCAGAGGCATCATTTATGTGGGACGAGCAGAGTTCGCCGAATTCTATTATGTCATGCTTACCTGGCAAATCAGCCGTACCTTCACAGGGTCAACAAAGGGTGGAGGATTCAACCCCTGGAGAAATCACCCTAGCCACTATCTATGATTTAATTATGACTCACAGGGCAGAGACTCAGGCTGGTCTACTACGCACCCAGAACGCGTGTAAACGCCTTCAAAATGCTGTCAGGCGAGTTGCCAAGACTTGCGTAGACGTGTCTACAAGGATGACGGAGGCAGAGACAAGGATCTCTACACTGGAGGATGAATTATGTGCCCAGAAGGAGCTAACGGAGTCCCTTAAAGTACAGCGCGACGATACGCGTTGGAAGCTTTCTGACCTTGAAAATAGGTCTAGACGTAACAACTTGAGGGTGCTTGGGATATCAGAAGGAAAGGAGGGATCAGACACGCTAAGGTTTATGGTGGGGCTACTAACGGAGGCTTTCCCGGAGCTGGGACACTGGGAGTGGCAAAAAGAGGTCCAAAGGGCACACAGATTTCCATTTGTGCAGAAGAAGGGCCAGCAGCCAGAATTTCCCAGGGCTATCTTGATATCTTTGAATAATTTTAGGGCAAGGGAGGAGTTATATGATCTAGCCCGCCCAAATAAAAGAAGAAGTGCCGGGGGGTGTGAGTTTTTTGTACTGCCAGATTATTGTCAGGATACTGTTGAGCGGCGCTGGAGGCTAAGACAGCTTATCTCAGGCTTTCAGGCAAAAGGGGCTCAGGCATTTCTACAGAATCCAGCTAAACTAAAAGTTATTAAGGGTGGTCACAGTCAGTTTTTTACGTCGGAAATCAAGGCAAAAGAATATCTCCAGTCAATCTGATGGTATTTTGGAGATATTTGAGGGGGTGCATGGTGTCGGAGGTATAAGTGAGATAAATTGAGGATTATTGGTTATTATGTTTATTGTGATATAGCTATAGTTGTAGTTATATGGTGAATTATGCTATGCGCTTCTTAACTGCTTTGCTTTGCTCTTTTTTTTTTTTTAGAGTGCGGGAGGGTGGAAGAGGTGGTGTTCAAGCACGGGCTTTACCATCAATAGGGAAATTGTTTTCCCAATGCTCGCTGAAGGAGGTTCAGGGTGGGTTGGGGTGGGTCACGGAGGTGGTGGGGGGGAGAAGGGGGTGTTGGGGGTGGGTTGTAATCAATTCAGTGAGGTATAAGGACTCTATATTGTCTTTAATAAATGTTGATTGTATTAAATATAAGCAGAGCAAGCTATCTGTTGAAATTATAGGGCGGTGGGGGCCCTTCAGTGCTGTTCTTTGTAAGAATTTTTTTTTTTTGTGAATGATGAAAATAACTTGCTGTTCGTTGAATATTTGTGGTCTAAATGACTTTAAGAAAAGGCGTGTATTAGCCAGAATTGTTTATACAAGTTCATGGGACCTGCTTTTTTTACAAGAAACGCATATAGCATGGTCTAATAGGGCCTGGCTCGGCTCTTTAGGGCTCGAGCTGTTGGCCTGTACCTCTCAGGCAGTTAATCAAAAAGGAGTTGCAATTTTGGCTAAAAGGGGATTGTTGGAGGTCAAAAAATATAAAGTGGATAAATTTGGTAGGTGGGTTGTTATGGAGGTAGCAATCTCACAGCAAGTTATGACGCTGTGTTCAATATATGCACCAAATGAGGACAATCCAGATTTTTTTCAAGTAATTAATACAGAGTTATCTCACTATCCCCAGCCTATGTTGGTCTGTGGTGATCTAAACATACATATATATTCGCAGCTAAATATAAGGACAGTCAAATCTTATACGGGTAGGAAACCGAGAGCTTTTAGGAGTTTGCAGGCATTGGTTCAAGACCAAGGCCTCTATGATGTTTGGGAGGAGTTCACATCTGGGCAAGATGGGTTTACATATTTCTCTGCCCCACACAAGAAGATGGCACGACTCGATCTTTTCTTGGTCTCAGATGTTATACTTGCAAGTGCTTCTATAAATGTACCCTCCAAGATAATTTCGGATCATAGTCCAGTAGTATTAGAGTTTGAATGTGCTGGGTTAAAGGCCAAGGGGAGGAAATGGACCTTTGATAGGAAGTTATTGATGAATCATGATTATTGTAGCTGGATGGAAAAATGGATCCCGGAGTTTATTCAGTTGAATAGTGGATCTGCTAGGACGGAGATTGTGTGGGACGCTCTTAAAGCTGGCATAAGAGGCGAGACAGTAAGGTTTGCTGCAAGGAAGCGGGAAAAGGACCGTCTGAAATCTCTAAATGATTTGGTGGCCCTCTCTATGTTAGAGCAAAAACTAGTTTCTGAGATTAAGTCTGATGGGAGGGTCAGGGAGGTTCAAGCGGAAGTGGCCGCTTTTCGTTCAACCATATACCAAGGGTATGCTGACGAAGCAGCCGCCAAATACCAAGTACATAGAAGGGAGTTTTATGAATATGGGGAAAAGGTTGGGAGTGTCCTGGCTAAAAGGTTACGACAAAAGGAGGTTTATTCTAGGATCCTAAAGATTAAGGATATAGATGGGAATGTATTAGAGACTCCCTCCCTGATTCATGATTCTTTTAAAAAGTATTATGAAAAACTATACACGGCAGAACCGGCAGAGGAATACAACAATATTTAGAGGAAATGGGCTCTCCCGGATTAGAGCAGGTAGATAAAGATGAACTGGCAGAAAGGATCTCTTGGGAAGAGATAGAAATAGCTATGCTGTCACTAGCCTCAGGGAAGGCGATGGGGTCTGATTCAATCCCGTTAGAGTTTTATACCAAGTTCAGGAAGAGCCTAGCTGGGCTACTGCGCTTGGTTGTCCAGGCTGCATTTAGGGGGTCTCCTCCGGCCTCCTGGTCGGAAACAGTCATAATAATTTTTAGGAAGAAGGGAAAGGATCCCTGTGAGCACTCCTCATATCGCCCAATTTCCCTTATAAATGCAGACAACAAAATATATTCGAAATGTTTAGCAAGGAGACTGGGGGCGGTTATTACACCCTTGGTCTCATTGCGACAACATGGATTCATAGCTGGGAGAGGTACTACGGATCACGTTAGGCGACTTATCTCTGTTTTTGATTGGGCGCAGGCAACGGGGGCTCCCGCCGGGGTGGCCCTGTTGGATGCCGAAAAGGCATTCGACAGGGTCTCCTGGGAGTTTTTATGGGCAGTGATGAGATGGAAGTCCTTTCCTAATGATTTTATACGAGCAATACAATCTATGTATTGTATGCCGAATGCAATAATACGACTAGGGGGAGAAGAGTCACAGAGGTTCACGGTTAGCAGGGGCACGCGGCAGGGGTGCCCCTGCTCCCCACTTCTATTCGCTCTGTATATAGACCCTCTTATAAATAGGCTGGAGGCTGACACTGAAATCTGTCCGGTTAAAGCGCATATGTATTCAGTAAAAGTCCTGGCATATGCGGATGATCTCGCGGTGCTGTCTGCGGATATGAATAAGGCTATGGAAAGAATTGTGGTTGCCACTAGCAACTTTGGTATAGTATCTGGCTATAAATTAAATCTGGACAAGACACAGGTGTTACATACGGAGGCTGGTTTACCATTAGGGATGGACGTAGCCACGGAGGCAACGTATCTAGGTGTACTCATTTCTAGTAAAATTCAAGATATACCAAAGATTAATGTTGAACCGCTGATTATATCATCAAATAACACTTTGGAGCGTTTAAATAGGCTCCATCTATCTATATATGGAAGGGGGAATGTTTTAAAAATGTCAATCTTCCCGAAATTTTTATATCTGTTTCGGGCGATCCCAATTATGTTACCTAATATTTTTTTTAAGAGAATAGAGCGAATGTGCTCACGGTTTCTCTGGGGGTATCGGCGCTCTAGAAGGGCGATGAAATGGTTATATCTGCCGGTAGAGCGGGGAGGTCTGGCTATTCCTAATTTTTATGTGTACTATTGTGCCACGATGCTCCAATTTATGGGTGTGTTGGTATCTGGGAATACTGAGGTACAGGAGGCTGCTTTTTCCCCATCTATTTATGAATGGTGTTTGGGTGAATCGGCACGAGGGTTGTTGGTAAAAGTCCTGGAGCCAAGTTATTATAAAAAGACTCGGTTTAAGATCATGCAGGCAGCATATGCAGTATGGAAGAGGCTCAGGAAACAGCTAGCTATCCCTACCATTACGTGGTATACACCTTTTGATTCGTATATTCTGCCTTCTACTGTATGTCATGATTCAGTTATGAGGAGGTGGTCACAGCAAGGTATAAGAGTAATAGGGGACCTATTAGAGATGGGTAATATCCACTCTTTTTTGACATTACAAGAGAAATTTGGGGTCGGTAGGTCTGACTTTTTTAAATATTTGCAACTTAGAAGTTTTGTACAGGCTGAAATTGCAAGGGGGAATTGTCAGGGGTCTCAGATCCAGTTATTGGAGTTGATAAAAGGGAAAACTAAAATAGGTCAAATATATAAAGAAATTATCTTGAAAGAGCCCGATGATATCCGTAAATTTGAAGCAATGTGGGAGGGAAAATTGTCATTGACCAATATCGATCTTCAGCTGGTATGGAGGACTGCCTATGCCATTTTGCTTTCTGGTAGTTTAAGAAGTCAAGCTTATATGGCTATGTTTAATTTATATTATACGCCAGCAAAGATTATAAAGTGGAAGGCTGGAAGGGGGACGAGATGTGCTAGATGTGGGTTATACGGGGCAGATTCAATACATATGTTTTTCTCCTGCCCCTTGCTCTTTCAACTTTTATTGGATATTGAATGTTTTATTTCAGGGTCTCTGGGTATACCGATTTCTCTGACTGCACATTTGGTTCTGTTTGGTATAGAACATGGTATGGACGCGGGGAGGAAACTGGTACCGCACAGAGGCCTAAAGTTCATATGTATGGCAGTTCTGAGGCTATGTATAACATCTCAGTGGCTTGATCCGGAACCCCCGTCATTCATTAACTGGAGGGCTAAGCTTATCTCATTGTATAATTTGGAAACCACTCTTTATAAATTAAAAGGTAGGGCAAGGAAGAAACTGGGGGCTGCAATTTGGGAGCCGATTGCTAATTGGGTATAGTAATATACTTTAATGATCAGTATCAGATACATGTCTGTAAATTACGGATTATTTATGTTGTATATGGCTGTATGTTTGTATATGCCCCTGATCTAAGGCTTCTTTCTGTATGTTATGAATTTTGTTTAAGCTTTTTGGCCTCACTGAATTGTATAAAAAAATAAAATAAAAAAAGAAAAAAAAAAAAAGAAACTCGGTCGGGACTTAAATGATAAGAGTATTTTGAAGGGAACCCTTTAGGGTAATTTCCACCCTTCTCTGTAGCATTAATAGCTGCCAAGATTTCGTTATCAATCTGAGTCATGGATCTTGTAACGGCTGCAATGGAACATGTGGCTACTGCAGACTTGGATGCTTCATCAGCCAAGCTATTGCCGACAGTGTGCGCACTTGCGTTGATGGCCAAGAGTATGTATAACATGTGTGAGAGGCAGACGTTGTTTAATATCTGCCACTCGAACCCAAAGCATCTTATGCTTAATTGTGCTGCCTTTGGAATCACAATAGTCATTCTGAGACCAAAAGAATAAGTTGTCATTGAAGGCTTGACCACAGTAATAAGGATCACTTACATTTAGAGTAGTCACATTAGGATCCGCAAACTCTAGTGGAAGCACCAAAGCACGCAACTTGGCCAATTGGGTGGTACACTCTCCCAATGCCTGTATATGCACAACACTGGATTTGAACTCACCATTTACCATGGTACCTGCCACAATTGCACAGGCCGCCGAATACACATGCTTAGAATCTGTAGCCGGTTGCGCTGAACCATCGGTGTAAATGATACAATCGTACTCCTCAAGCGGACGCATAGACAGAGGAGGAGGATGAACAAATTCATACTGCAAAAACTCCTGTGTCTGCAGCGAGGAGTCAAAGATAAATGTGACATTGGGAGATTTCAAAGAAGTAGCCCACTGTATCCAACGTGGATGCAAGGGCTTTGAGTTTGGTACACTTGCCTTTGTCACTGCTTCAAGGGCAGGGTAAGGTGTCACCACCAAAATGTGTTTCCCCTGTGCCAGCGCGCGTTCTTTCAAGATCGCCATCTGCACAGCTGTCAAGACTTTTTCAACACTGGAAAATTTCATCTCGGCAGAAGTGTATAAATGTGATTTGTAAGCAATAGGTACTGTGTCACCTTCATTAAACGTCAAGTAAGTGAAACCCACTGTGCCTGGGACAATTCTCATCACCAGGGTTGTGTGGTTATCACGTGTTAACAAGTATTTAGATTCAAGAAGATCAGAGTGCAAAGATTGCAGGATAGCTGAATGTTCCGGAAGCCAGCAGGCTTTTGAAAAAGTTGGTTGTATCAATGCATAAAGATTTGAACACAAGTTGGTCACACACTGCTCGTCACACCAGCAAGTTGCCCCAAAGGACTGTGATGAATGTAGTGGCGACGGCGGGTACGCCTATGCCACGATGTGTAAAAAGAAAACAGTATGTGTTGCATTTAGCCATCCCTGGACACGTGTTTCGAGGTAGTTGCCTCTCGTCAGCAGGGAGCAGGACAATGTGAAGGGGTGCCGAGTGGACTGCCAAAATGTAATTAAAACAGGTCAAATACCTCTCATGGCGCGCAGGTGCAGAACGAGAGGCAACTACCTCGAAACACGTGTCCAGGGATGGCTAAATGCAACACATACTACTTTCTTTTTACACTTCGTGGCATAGGCGTACCCGCCGTCGCCACTACATTCACCACAGTCCTTTGGGGCAACTTGCTGGTGTGACGAGCAGTGTGCAACCAACTTGCGTTCAAAATATTACGGCTCCCGTGAGCTAACGGGCTGACGAGCCCTGGTTCTGCACCTGCGCGCCATGAGAGGTATTTGACCTGTTTTAATTACATTTTGGCAGTCCACTCGGCACCCCGTTACACTGTCCTGCTCCCTGCTGACGAGAGGCAACTACCTCGAAACACGTGTCCAGGGATGGCTAAATGCAACACGTACTACTTTCTTTTTACACTTCGTGGCATAGGCGTACCCGCCGTCGCCACTACATTCACCACAGTCCTTTGGGGCAACTTGCTGGTGTGACGAGCAGTGTGCGACCAACTTGCGTTCAAAATATTACGGCTCCCGTGAGCTAACGGGCTGACGAGCCCTGGTTCTGCACCTGCGCGCCATGAGAGGTATTTGACCTGTTTTAATTACATTTTGACAGTCCACTCGGCACCCCGTTACACTGTCCTGCTCCCTGCTGACGAGAGGCAACTACCTCGAAACACGTGTCCAGGGATGGCTAAATGCAACACATACTACTTTCTTTTTACACTTCGTGGCATAGGCGTACCCGCCGTCGCCACTACATTCACCACAGTCCTTTGGGGCAACTTGCTGGTGTGACGAGCAGTGTGCGACCAACTTGCGTTCAAAATATTACGGCTCCCGTGAGCTAACGGGCTGACGAGCCCTGGTTCTGCACCTGCGCGCCATGAGAGGTATTTGACCTGTTTTAATTACATTTTGGCAGTCCACTCGGCACCCCGTTACACTGTCCTGCTCCCTGCTGACGAGAGGCAACTACCTCGAAACACGTGTCCAGGGATGGCTAAATGCAACACATACTACTTTCTTTTTACACTTCGTGGCATAGGCGTACCCGCCGTCGCCACTACATTCACCACAGTCCTTTGGGGCAACTTGCTGGTGTGACGAGCAGTGTGCCACCAACTTGCGTTCAAAATCAATGCATAAAGAGGCTTTATATGCTGGGCATATTCGGGAATGTAAGTACGTCCGCAGTTCAAAAATCCCAGCAATGATTAAAGTTTTTCTAGGGTTGTTGTAGGTCGCAAATGTGCACATTTATAAAAGAAGTGAGGCACTAAGCCTCTACCTTCATTATTGAGCTCATAGCCCAAAAACAACACGGTGCACTGTGTAATTTTGCAAAGTTAAATTTATAACCGTAGTCCGCAAACAAAACAATGATGCGGTCGACTCGGCAAAGATGCAGCCATAATTCGTCGTCCATGAGATAAATATCATCAACGTACGAGTATGCATCCGGGTCTATGTTGTCCAGCAAAGAGACAAATGCAAAAAGAACAATTGATGGACAGAATGCGGAACAATGTCATACATTAACCACTGTACAGAGATCTGAGCCTAAATCCATTGTTTTTTTGCTCACCATCCCATTCTAGTTTGGACCCAGCCATATGCAAATTAGTCTTGACCCTGCGCCCCAATGGGAACAGTCCAGCCCGAACTGCCAGGCCAGGTCCTCCCTGGACTGTAAACAGGCATCTTAGGACCGGTTTCCGGCTTTCGGCCTTCATCAGCCAGGATAGCTTGACTCCAGTGGCATGGAGAGGACGGGACCCACGTCTGGGCATACCCGTCCTACTCGGGGTGACAAATGAAAAAAGAACAATTGATGGACAGAATGCAGAACAATGTCATACATTAACCCCAGTACAGAGATCTGGGCCTAATTCCATCGTCTTTTTGCTCACCGTGCCACTCCAGTTTGGACCCTCCATATGCAAATCAGTCTTGACCCTGCATCCCACTGGGAACAGTCCAGCCCAAACTGCCAGGTCAGGTCCTCCCTGGACTGGAAACAAGCATCCTAGGACCGGTTTCCGGCTTTCAGCCCTCATCAGCTGGGATAGCTTGACTCCAGTGGCATGAAGGGCACGGGACCCACGTCTGTGCATACCAGTCTCACTCGGGGGGACAAATGCAAAAAGAACAATTGTTGGACAGAATGCAGAACAATGTCATACATTCACCCCAGTACAGAGATCTGGGCCTAAATCATTCATTTTTTTCTCACCATGCCATTCCACTTTGGACCCAGCCATATGCAAATCAGTCTTGATCCTGCGACCCAGTGGAAACATTCAAGCCCAAACTGCCAGGCCAGGTCCTCCCTGGACTGGAATCAAGCATCCTAGGACCGGTTTCGGGTTTTCAGACCTCATCAGCCAGGATAGCTTGTATCCAGTGACATGGAGAGCACGGGACCCACGTCTGGGCATACCCGTCTCACTCGGGGTGACAAATGCAAAAAGAACAATTGATGGACAGAATGCAGAACAATGCCATACATTCACCCCAGTACAGAGATCTAGGCCTAATTCCATCTTTTTTTGCTCACCATGCCACTCCACTTTGGACCCACCATATGCAAATCAGTCTTGACCCTGCACCCCAGTGGGAACAGTCCAGCCCAAACTGCCAAGCCAGGTCCTCCCTGGACTGGAAACAAGCATCCTAGGACCGGTTTCCGGCTTTCAGCCCTCATCAGCTGGGATAGCTTGACTCCAGTAGCATGGAGGGCACGGGACCCACGTCTGGGCATACCCGTCCCACTCGGGGGGACAAATGCAAAAAGAACAATTGATGGACAGAATGCAGACCAATGTCATACATTCACCCCAGTACAGAGATCTGGGCCTAAATCCATTGTTTTTTTCCTCACCATGCCATTCCAGTTTCGACCCAGTCATGTGCAAATCAGTCTTGACCCTGCGCCCCAATGGGAAGAGTCAAGCCTGAACTGCCAGGCCAGGACCTCCCTGGACTGGAAACAGGCATCCTAGGACCGGTTTCGGGCTTTCAGCCCTCATCAGCCAGAATAGCTTGACTCCAGTGGCATGGAGAGCACGAGACCCACGTCTGGGCATTCCAGTCCCACTCAGGGTGACAAATGCAAAAAGAACAATTGATGGACAGAATACAGAACTATGTCATACATTCACCCCATTACAGAGATCTGCGCCTAAATCCATCGTTTTTTTCGCTCACTATGCCATTCCAGTTTGGGCCCAGCCATATGCAAATCAGTCAGAACAATGTCATACATTCACCCCAGTACAGAGATCTGGGCCTAAATCCATAGTTTTTTTCCTCACCATGCCATTCCAGTTTCGACCCAGTCATATGCAAATCAGTCTTGACCCTGCGCCCCAATGGGAAGAGTCAAGCCCGAACCGCCAGGCCAGATCCTCCCTGGACTGGAAACAAGCATCCTAGGACCGGGTTCGGGCTTACAGCCAACGTCAGCCAGGATAGCTTGACTCCAGTGGCATGGAGAGCACGGGACCCACATCTGGGCATACCCGTCCCACTCAGGGGGACAAATGCAAAATGAAAAATTGATGGACAGAATGCAGAACAATGTCATACATTCACCCCAGTACAGAGATCTGGGCCCAAATCCTTCGTTTTTTTTGCTTACTATGCCATTCCACTTTGGAGCCAGCCATATGCAAATCAGTCTTGATCCTGCGCCCCAATAGGAACAGTCCAGCCCGAACTGCCAGGCCAGGTCCTCCCTGGACTGGAAACAAGCATCCTAGGACCGGTTTCGGGCTTTCAGCCAACATCAGCCAGGATAGCTTGACTCCAGTGGCATGGAGAGTACGGGAAACACGTCTGGGCATACCCGTCCTGTAGGAGAGTAGGATCTGCTTCACATGGGTACCCCCACTTTTTGCTGATGTTTCACTGTTTTTCGACCTTAGTCTGGCTGTGGCCCTGCTAATCAGGACCCCAGCCTAGCTGCTTCACCTCTAAAATGGTTTCCATGTACCTTAGGTACATTTCTAATTGGATTCTGGAGTGCCGTTTAAGCCCCTAGTACAAAGGTATACTATGTACCTAGGGCATAGGTACCTCAGAGGCCTACCAGGGGCTGAAGCATGTATTACGCCACCCCAGGGAAGCACTCCAAAATGGCACCACAGGTCTGCTACTGCAGCCTGGGTATGGTGGTGCTTGCACCCCTTACAGTGGTATAGGCTACCTATATCACTACCATTGCACACACATCTAAAACCTATAAGTCACTCCTATGGCAGGCCTTAACAATCCTGAAGGCAGAGTGCTTGTTTTTTTGTGAGAGGGTGCCCCTGCATGAGCAGAGCCCCTCTGCAGCGGTCGGAGTACCTCCTCTGATGCTGTTTGTGGAGCAGCCTGACCATATACTCTTAAGTGCATTAAAACCTCGCGGTAAATGCTAACTTTCGGATGGCTGCACGGAAACATGTTGTGTTTGGTGACAAACCCTTTGGAATACTACCCCCCGCCAGTTCTGGCGGCGGGGGTAGCATTCCACCCTTCTAGAGGGAGAGACATTTTCACACTGGTCTAACCCGGTAGGACTTTCTACAGCCCTGGCATCACAAAATGGATGCCTCTGCCACAGACACAGGTCTGGCCTGCTGCTGCTGACCGAAACTCCGGCAGGGGAGGCCTGGACAATAGGTTTCCTGTCGCAGGGAGGTGTAACCACCTCCCCAGACAGGCAGATGTGTATTGGGGCTGGGCGGGAGCACTCTCTGGTGCTTTGAAGTCCTGCATTGGGGGCACACTTGGTGTCCCTGTGCACAGTCCAGTTCAAACCGGTTGCAGGGGCTACCTGCCCCTGCTCTGGCGTGAAACTGGACAAAGGAACTGGGTGTAACCACCCCTCTTTCCAAACCCTCCAATAGGTGGGTCCCTAGAGTATGTCCAACCCCCAAACATAGTATAAGTATGGGAACCCAGTCCTTGCGACTTTAGATTACCCTGGACGAAACTCTGCAATATATATCCTGGACCTTCGATGTTTGCTTAGAAGACTGAAGAAATCTCCCTTGGTGTCAAGGAGTGACTCCCCTGCTAGGCAGGCACCAAAGAAGCAACTATCCAGTCTTCAATTATGAAGCTCCCGCCGGACGCTGAAGTCTCTGCATCACCAGAGGTGGATTTTCAGACTTCTCCAAGGCTACGCTGAGTCCACAGCAAAACTGAGGCCCATGGCTATCGTGGGTGACGTGGAACTGTGACCCCTGGATTCCGTGAACTTTTGCAGCAACATCATCTTCCTGTCTCCCTCGAAGTTGTGCTTTGGGCGCTGAGTAGCCCCAGCCTTGAGCATCTCCTGCACTGAAGATTTCTGGCCTCCACTCCACGAGTGATCCGTGAGCCAGTTTCCAGTGCAACCGCTCAAGGCCCCTTCGCGATCGCTAGCCCATTGGCTAGTAGGTCCCCACAAAGGCAAATCCTCTTCTGATTGGGTTTTCCTGGTTGCTCCAGATGTGCCCTGACTTACCTTTGTTGGGTGAGTCCCCCAGACCTTGCTGGTCTGCACCGCAGTCCTTTCTCTGATTTCCAGTGACTTGCCATTGCCAAGGCTTGTTGGGTTCAATCTGGTCGCCGACACCGCAGCACTCGACAGGCTTTGTAAGACAGGTAGAATCCAGCTCCTGGTCATCATCGGCACCTCCTGCACCTCGTGGCTGAAGAGTCAAGACACCCATCAACTCACCTGAAGCACCCAACATCTGTGGGCATTGGTCCATCCTGCCCTTGGTCACTGGTAAGTGACCCAGACTCTGTCCCCTTTGCTTTCAGGTTCCTTCCTTCCTAGATCCAGGCTTGGATTGCTTCGGACACTTCTCCTCTTCACGGCAGCAGCACTTCTTTGCCAGCTTCCATTGAAATCGATGACGCGACCCAACACCAAAAGACACCTATGCACCCGGCTTCCCTGGGTGAGGTAACACAAGTACTCCGGTGCTCTTGTGGGTGCTAGCCCTAGAACTTCCTAAGTCCAAAAGGGTTTGGTCCTGACTCGTTTCTAAGTGTCCCTAATCTTTAAATTTCCAACCGTGACATTGCCCATAGAAGCTAACGGGAACCCGCGATTGTGTTTACACACTGTACATGGCCCCGTGGGTCCCCTGCGTCACTACCTTGGGTGGTTCCTTGGGGTCTCAGCAATTCTACAGGCTCAACGCCTAGTGTCCAGTTCAGTCATGGTTCTTAAACCACTTTATTGGTATATGGTTTGGTACGCCCCTAGGGCGTATTTGTATTTGTGCTATTACTGTTGATTGCTAACTTGTAAATTAAGTACTTCAAAATCCAGCCTCGTAAAGAGACTAGAGGGGTGTGTTTTCTCTTAAATACATATATTTTAAATATATACCTGGTGTGGTTGTCCTTTCATTTGGTCATTCAAGAGATTATAGACTGGTAAAACAAGATGCTTTACGTTCTTTCAAGACTTAGCCTGAAGGCTGCTCTACATAGCTACCACTAGGAAAGCTTTCATTAAAGGTTGTCTTTGACCTATTCACCATAAGGGGTTGTTTGAACTGATAGAGGGTGCCCACTATAAATAGTGGACAGCGTATATCAGGCCAACTTCTCACATGTCCCACTCGGGGTGACAAATACAAAAAGAACAATTGATGGACAGAATGCAGAACAATGTCATACATTCACCCCAGTACAGATATCTTGGCCTAAATCCATCGTTTTTTTGCTCACCAGGCCATTCCAGTTTGGACCCAGACATATGCAAATCAGTCTTGACCCTGCGCCCCAATGGCAACAGTCAAGCCCGAACTGCCAGGCCAGGTCCTCCCTGGACTGGAAACAAGCATCCTAGGACCGGTTTCCGGCTTTCAACCCTTATCAGCCAGTAGCTTGACTCCAGTGGCATGAAGAGAACGGTACCCACGTCTGGGCATACCCGTCCCACTCGGGGTGACAAATGCAAAAAAAACAATTGTTGGACAGAATGCAGAACAATGTCATACATTAACCCCAGTACAGAGATCTGGGCCTAAATCCATCCTTTTTTGCTCACCATGCCATTCCAGTTTGGAGCCAGCCCTCAGCAAATCAGTCTTGACCCTGCGCCCCAATGGGAACAGTTCAGCCCGAACTGCCAGGCAAGGTCCTCACTGGACAGGAAACAAGCATCCTAGGACCGGTTTTGGGCTTTCAGCCTCAATCAGCCAGGATAGCTTTACTCCAGTGGCATGGAGAACACGGGACCCACATCAGGGCATACCCATCCCACTCGGGGTGACAAATGCAAAAAGAACAATTGATGGACAGAATGCAGAACAATGTCATACATTCACCCCAGTACAGAGATATGGGCCTAAATCCATGTTTTTTTTGCTCACCATGCCATTCCAGTTTGGACACAGCCATATGCAAATCAGTCTTGACCCTGCGCCCCAATGGGAACAGTCCAGCCCAAATAGCCAGGCCAGGTCCTCCCTGGACTGGAAACAAGCATCCTAGGACAGGTTTTGGGCTTTCAGCCCTCATCAGCCAGGATAGCTTGACTCCAGTGGCATGGAGAGCACGAGACCCACGTCAGGGCATTCCCATCCCACTCGGGAGGACAAATGCAAAAAGAACAATTGATGGACAGAATGCAGAACAATGTCATACATTCACCCCAGTTCAGATATCTTGGCCAAAATCCATCGTTTTTTTGCTCACCAGGCCATTTCAGTTTGGACCCAGCCATATGCAAATCAGTCTTGACCCTGCGCCCCAATGGCAACAGTCAAGCCCGAACTGCCAGGCCAGGTCCTCCCTGGACTGGAAACAAGCATCCTAGGATGGGTTTCCGGCTTTCAGCCCTCATTAGCAGGATAGCTGGACTCCAGTGGAATGGAGAGCATGGACCCACGTCTGGGCATACCTGTCCCACTCAGGGGGACAAATGCAAAAAGAACAATTGATGGACAGAGTGCAGAACAATGTCATACATTCACCCCAGTACAGAGATCTGGGCCTAAATCCATTGTTTTTTTGCTCACCATGCCATTCCAGTTTGGAGCCAGCCATATGCAAATCAGTCTTGACCCTGCTCCCCAATAGGAACAGTCCAGCCGAACTGCCAGGCCAGGTCCTCCCTGGACTGGAAACGAGCATCCTAGGACATGTTTTGGGCTTTCAGCCCTCATCAGCCAGGATAGCTTGACTCCAGTGGCATGGAGAGCACGAGACCCACGTCAGGGCATTCCCATCCCACTCGGGAGGACAAATGCAAAAAGAACAATTGATGGACAGAATGCAGAACAATGTCATACATTCACCCCAGTACAGATATCTTGGCCTAAATCCATCGTTTTTTTGCTCACCAGGCCATTCCAGTTTGGACCCAGCCATATGCAAATCAGTCTTGACCCTGCGCCCCAATGGCAACAGTCAAGCCCGAACTGCCAGGCCAGGTCCTCCCTGGACTGGAAACAAGCATCCTAGGACCGGTTTCCGGCTTTCAACCCTTATCAGCCAGTAGCTTGACTCCAGTGGCATGAAGAGAACGGTACCCACGTCTGGGCATACCCGTCCCACTCGGGGTGACAAATGCAAAAAAAACAATTGTTGGACAGAATGCAGGACAATGTCATACATTAACCCCAGTACAGAGATCTGGGCCTAAATCCATCCTTTTTTGCTCACCATGCCATTCCAGTTTGGAGCCAGCCCTCAGCAAATCAGTCTTGACCCTGCGCCCAATGGGAACAGTTCAGCCCGAACTGCCAGGCAAGGTCCTCACTGGACAGGAAACAAGCATCCTAGGACCGGTTTTGGGCTTTCAGCCCTCATCAGCCAGGATAGCTTTACTCCAGTGGCATGGAGAACACGGGACCCACATCAGGGCATACCCATCCCACTCGGGGTGACAAATGCAAAAAGAACAATTGATGGACAGAATGCAGAACAATGTCATACATTCACCCCAGTACAGAGATATGGGCCTAAATCCATGTTTGTTTTGCTCACCATGCCATTCCAGTTTGGACACAGCCATATGCAAATCAGTCTTGACCCTGCGCCCCAATGGGAACAGTCCAGCGCAAACAGCCAGGCCAGGTCCTCCCTGGACTGGAAACAAGCATCCTAGGACAGGTTTTGGGCTTTCAGCCCTCATCAGCCAGGATAGCTTGACTGCAGTGGCATGGGGAGCATGGTTCGAACATCTGGGCATACCGATCCCACTCGGGGTGACAAATGCAAAAAGAACAATTGATGGACAGAATGCAGAACAATGTCATACATTTACCCCAGCACAGAGATCTAAGCCTAAATCCATTATTTTTTTTGCTCACCATGCCATTCCAGTTTGGGCCCAGCCATATGCAAATCACTTTGATCCCGCACCCCAATGGGAACAGCCCAGTCCAAACTGCCAGGCCTGGTCCTCCCTGGACTGGAAACAAGCATCCTAGGACCGGTTTCGGGCATTCAGCCCTCATCAGCCAGGATAGCTTGACTCCAGTGGCATGGAGAGCACGGGACCCACGTCAGGGCATACCCGTCCCACTCGGGGTGACAAATGCAAAAAAAACAATTGATGGACAGAATGCAGAACAATGTCATACATTCAACCCAGTACCGGGATCTGGGCCTAAATCCATTGTTTTTTTGCTCCCCATGCCATTTCAGTTTGGACCCAGCCATATGCAAATCAGTCTTGACCCTGCACCCAAATGGGAACAATCCAGCCCGAACTGGCAGGCCAGGTCCTCCCTGGACTGGAAACAAGCATCCTAGGACCATTTTCGAGCTTTCAGCCCTTATCAGCCAGGATAGCTTGACTCCAGTGGCATGGAGAGCACGAGACCCACGTCAGGGCATTCCCATCCCACTCGGGAGGACAAATGCAAAAAGAACAATTGATGGACAGAATGCAGAACAATGTCATACATTCACCCCAGTACAGATATCTTGGCCTAAATCCATCGTTTTTTTGCTCACCAGGCCATTCCAGTTTGGACCCAGCCATATGCAAATCAGTCTTGACCCTGCGCCCCAATGGCAACAGTCAAGCCCGAACTGCCAGGCCAGGTCCTCCCTGGACTGGAAACAAGCATCCTAGGACCGGTTTCCGGCTTTCAACCCTTATCAGCCAGTAGCTTGACTCCAGTGGCATGAAGAGAACGGTACCCACGTCTGGGCATACCCGTCCCACTCGGGGTGACAAATGCAAAAAAAACAATTGTTGGACAGAATGCAGAACAATGTCATACATTAACCCCAGTACAGAGATATGGGCCTAAATCCATGTTTTTTTTGCTCACCATGCCATTCCAGTTTGGACACAGCCATATGCAAATCAGTCTTGACCCTGCGCCCCAATGGGAACAGTCCAGCCCAAATAGCCAGGCCAGGTCCTCCCTGGACTGGAAACAAGCATCCTAGGACAGGTTTTGGGCTTTCAGCCCTCATCAGCCAGGATAGCTTGACTCCAGTGGCATGGAGAGCACGAGACCCACGTCAGGGCATTCCCATCCCACTCGGGAGGACAAATGCAAAAAGAACAATTGATGGACAGAATGCAGAACAATGTCATACATTCACCCCAGTTCAGATATCTTGGCCAAAATCCATCGTTTTTTTGCTCACCAGGCCATTTCAGTTTGGACCCAGCCATATGCAAATCAGTCTTGACCCTGCGCCCCAATGGCAACAGTCAAGCCCGAACTGCCAGGCCAGGTCCTCCCTGGACTGGAAACAAGCATCCTAGGATGGGTTTCCGGCTTTCAGCCCTCATTAGCAGGATAGCTGGACTCCAGTGGAATGGAGAGCATGGACCCACGTCTGGGCATACCTGTCCCACTCAGGGGGACAAATGCAAAAAGAACAATTGATGGACAGAGTGCAGAACAATGTCATACATTCACCCCAGTACAGAGATCTGGGCCTAAATCCATAGTTTTTTTGCTCACCATGCCATTCCAGTTTGGAGCCAGCCATATGCAAATCAGTCTTGACCCTGCTCCCCAATAGGAACAGTCCAGCCGAACTGCCAGGCCAGGTCCTCCCTGGACTGGAAACGAGCATCCTAGGACATGTTTTGGGCTTTCAGCCCTCATCAGCCAGGATAGCTTGACTGCAGTGGCATGTAGAGCACAGGTCCCACTTCTGGGCATACCCATCCCACTCGGGCTGACAAATGTAAAAAGAACAATTGATGGACAGAATGCAGAACAATGTCATACATTCACCCCAGTACAGAGATCTGGGCCTAAATCCATCGTTTTTTTTGCTCACCATGCCATTCCAGTATCAATTGTGTGTCTTTTGCTTTCTCACCCTAAGTGTGCCAGGTATGCACAAACCGGTCCTAGGATGCCTGTTTCCGGCCCAGGGAGGACCTAGCTTGGCAGTTTGGGCTGGACTGTTCCCATGAGGCACCGGGTCAAGACTGATTTGCATATGGCCAGGTCTAAACTGGGGTGGCATGGTGAGCAAATGAATGATTAATTTAACCCAGATCTCTTGACTGGGGGTGAATGTTTTGATTTGTTCTGCATTCCGTCTATCAATTGTGTGTCTTTAGCTGTGAAAACTCCAGGGCTGTTTTTGTAGCCCATTGCTAAACACCTAAATTGTTTCTTTTTACTACCGGCGGTAAATGCGGTCCATTGACTGCATGCCGGGGACATTGGAAATGTCAAGTGTAGTTTTATATTTTTTACGAACAAGACTGTCTACAAGAGCAGAAGTATGGGTATTCTGTACCGCAAAAGTGCTCAATGAGAGTTCAAATGCCGGTAATCCAAAACTATGCAGTACGACCCATCGGGTTTGGAAACAGTAAAAAGAGGGTTGTTCATCGGTGACACACATGTCTCAATCACTCCTTGATACTCTAACTGTGTCAGAATCTCAGAAACGGGACCTATCGCTTCCCGCCGGAGGGGATATTGTGGTTGTGGCTGAGGCATAGACCTCAATGGTATCTCATGGGGCGGTGAGTCTTTATCCCAGCCCACATGCGTATGGTACAGAGCCGGTGCAAGCACCAGAGCCCACTCTTCTGCAAAAGAGCTTGCATGCTCCTTGGAGACATTACGTGAAAAACTCGAAAGTATCACTTCCTCCCCTTTAGGAACAGTAAGAACAAATGGTGGGGGCTAGTCTGCCTCTGCCAACAATATGTCGTAGGAAGATGTCAGATTTTCCCAAAAAATCCCTTTAATAACATGCTGTAGGTCACCCTCAATTAGAATAACAATATAATATAGTCTATCAGGGGGAGCCTCTCGAGTGTCAGCTGTTTCATCTGTAATGAAAGTGTCAGTTGCTGTCGCCTCCAGAAATGGACGTGGTACCGTCACACTATGGTAACTTCCACTGGGCTGTCGAGCAGCGTTACCACCCAAGTTAAATTCTGTAGTTGGGTCCTCACCGTCAGTGGCATATCTAGCTGTTAATGCTGCAACTTTCTTCTTCTGAAACTGTGGGCGCTGATGAGGAAAATCGTCTTGTTTCCCTTTTTCGTCAGTCTGACGCTGTTGCTCACGCCCATGTGATGCACCTCGACCTCTGCCGCACTCCTGGCATTCACCACCACCTGCTTGCGAGCCTGATGTTTCCTGTGAAGAATGAGGAGAATGCTGATCAGGAATCTGAAACCTATCAAGGGACCTAATTCTCGCACGGTCACGCAAATCATAAGTGCGCTCAGTACAGTTGGGTGTCGGTGATGCGGCACGTGACCCCTGTTTCTGTTGTAGCTTTCCCTGCTTCTTAGCTCTCCAATTCTTTTTACTAAAGGTTGGACGCTCGTCTTTCTCAGACTAAGACTTTGGTGGTGTTTGCGGTTGAGCTGGTGTTTTAGCAAAAGGCTTAGCACCCAAACTATTGCGTCCAATGGTCTTATAAGCCTGGGCAATAATCTTCAATAGTTCACGTGGCCTGTCCGATTCTGGGACAAGCGCCAAAGCATTAGCTACTTGAAAGTTCACTGCATCTCCCTTAACATTAGCAAGGATCAGATCAGCAACTACGTCGAACACCCCAACCAATCTAGTCCCCAATTCTACAGCTGCTTCTGGGCCGTGCTCATCTTGAACACGCTTAATTACAGAGGAGTACGGTCATTGAGGGAGTGCCGAAACATTTCGCATATACTGCCGCAAACACCTTTCCCCAATTGTTACAATCGGTTAACTCTGGAATTAAGTCTTTCTGCAAACTAATTGTCAATATCCTGTGTTTTTCTACAGCAGAGGTGTTAGGAAATACAGCCTCCAGCTGGTAAAATTTTTCAGCAAGCCAATAAGGTAAATCATCCTTATTTTGAAGACGCTTGCCCATTACTGAATTAACCATAACGGGACTAATTGTCACTCCGCCAGGTCCAGCTGGTTGCGCATAACGTAATGGACAACAGCTCTGTGCACCCGTACTAAAGAGGTGTGCATCACGCGGAGCTCATCCACTTGAACTGTTAGATACCGTGGGTGTGGGGTGTACCCAGACAAAACCAGCCAAGTGGCCCCAGTTATAGATAAAGGGACCAAACGGATCGGAGTCACAGGATGTAGGAGGGCACCATTAAACCAAATATGGTGTTGCCATGCCGTGAGCGGAACTTCAAGATTTGTATAGGGCCGATAATTGTGAGGAAGATATGAAGCAGTAAAAGTATGGAACAAATCATCGTCTCCATCCACCGCTGGAAAAGTGACACACAAATAAAACACTTCATAGTGTTGTGTCGGATCAGCTTCCACCACAAAGATAAGATCGACACCCGCGTCAGGCACTCCATATGCTGTCAAATGTCGTTTGAGTGCTGCACGACTATGCGCCGGTATATCTACTTCAGCCATGTAGAAAAAGAACGTAGAACAACCTAATGCGTGGCAGCACAATAGAGGTGTTATATTGAAGAAGAACGCTACAAAGCAGGTAAGTTGATACAGCCTTTATTCACTGACCATCCGCTCTCACAACAATGAAAGACTTCACCTGAACATTCTAAGGTGAGCTCCCTAGGGTCATACTATCTACTGGAAGGGGAGGGGGTGTTTGGAACATACCAACTCACTATAAGTATTACAAGATTATAACACATCTCCCTTTGACAGGATATAAAAGGACATTATTTCACACAGTGTTTACAACTCTGTCTTTGCTCCAAGTTTGTCCGTTCTCCAAACGAACTACACTCTTACTTGATCTTTCCACTCTTTGTGGAGCTCCAAATTTGCTCGTTCCAGGTTGCACCCTGCCAGGTTTCCTAACGCACACTTTGGTGTGAGGTTTCACCTCCACTTCCCTTGCTCCATGTTTTACATCATACCATGACTTGTACTTCTGTTGATGAGAATCTACTCGTTCCTCGGCACGATCTAAGTCAGGCACAACACTCCTTCCCCCACCCAACCACCTCGGGTTCATTTTGGTGCTGGGATCCCTTCCTCTAAGAAACACAAAAGGAGACATCCCTGTCACCCCATTGGGCGTGGTGTGATATGCCCACATTGATTCTCTCAATGCTTCCTCCACATTCAACCCATTTGCTATGGCTAGTTGTATGTGTTCCTTGATCATGTGATTTGCCCTTTCCACCAATCCATTGGCTTTCGGGCAATAGAGAGCAGTCCTTTCATGTTTTATATTATGTTCCTCCAAAAACTCTCTCATAGTCTCAGAGACGAACTGCACTCCATTGTCCGTTACCAAAGTGGCCGGTATCCCTTCATACACAAAAACGTTTTTTAGAAATGCAATAAGATTGCTGGTCGTGGTGGACGCTGTGAATTTAAAATTCACCCAGTGGGAGGTGTAATCCACCAACACAAACAAGAATCTCTTCTGTGGTCCAAGGATGTCCATGGGACCCACTATGTCCATGGCCAGCTTGGTCCACGTAATCATTGGCACATTGACTGGGGCCAAAGGAGCCCTGTGAATGATTTTGCTCTTGTCGCTTCTCGCACAGCTGACACATTCCTTTACTGAGTGTTCCACCATCGAATCCATTCTGGGAAACCAAAAACAGCTTCTCACCTTGTTTTTAGTTAGGCTCCTGCCCAAATGCCCTTCATGGGCCAGGTCTATGATCCTTTCCCTCAACCCTTCCGGTGGAACAATTCTCTCACCCCTGTGTAAGCGACCCGCTATAATCGAGAGTTCAAATCTGACTTCCCAGTAGTCTCTGACATTGTCAGGAACTTCTGAAATCTTCTCCGGCCACCCCTTGACAATGAGCTCTTTCAACCTGTCCATTGTCTTATCTTCCTTCATGCTCTTTTCTCATTCCACATCTGTCAGCGAGGGTAAATGTACCGCGCAAATGGGCACATCGAGTACCTCCTCACTCTATTTTATCTTGATCGGTGACCTTGACAAGTAATCTGCAATCACATTTTCAGGTCCCGGTAGGTACTCAACTTTGAAACAAAAGTTCTCCAAACCCAGCACCCACTTACTAATTCTTGGAGACATGTTCTGCGCCTGCTTCTGCGAAAACATGAAGGTAAGAGGCTTGTGGTCCGTGTGTATGGTAAACTTGGTTCTCCACAAAAAAAACTTAAAATGGTGTACCGCCCAAAAACACGCCAATGCTTCCCTCTCGATGACAGAGTAATTGCGTTCTGCCTCGCTCAAGGTGCGCGATGCAAACGCTATTACTCTCTCCTCGCCTTCACCTTTTTGGGACAACATGGCCCCCAATCCCTTACTTGAGGCATCCGTGGTTACAATGGTTCTCTTTTTGGGGTCGAAAGAACCCAGTGCTGGTGACTCCAGTATGCGCTTCTTTATCATCTCAACCATGCCACTGTGTTCTTCCTCCCACACAAATGCAGTATTCTTCTTTAGAAGTTCACGTAAATCCACACACAATTCCGCAAAATTTCTGACAAATTTAGACATATACTCCACTAAGCCCAAAAATGACTTAAGTTCCTCCTTGTTCGTTGGGTGTGGGGCATCCCTTATGGCCTGGACTAAGCTGTACTTGGGTCTGAACCCATCTTTGGTGATGGTGTGCCCTAAATAGTCCACTGACGTTACCTTTATTCTACACTTGTCCAGCTGTACCGTCAAACCTGCATCCGATAGTCTGCGACACACTGTATGGAGGGTGGCCTCGTGTGCTTCCTCCGTTTCCCCATACATCAGGATGTCATCTTGGAAGCAGAGTATGTTCCTGACTCCTTTTAATACCTGTTGCATTATTTTCTGAAATACTGTGGCTGCTGAGGCGAGACCAAAAGGCATTCTTACAAACATAAATGCCCCAAAAGGCGAGGTGAACGCTGTCAGCGGTCTCGACTCGGGATGCAGTTCCACTTGGTGGTACGCTCTGGACAGATCAATTACAGAAAAATAACATGCCTTACCCATGGTGCTTATCATCTCATTGATATTGGGGAGAGGAAACCTCTCTACCCAAATATTCTCATTTAAAGAGCGAAGGTCCACACACAAACGAATGCCCTTCCCATTGCCCTTGGATGCCAAAACCAAAGGCGCAAGCCACTCCGTGGCCTCAATAGGTTGTATGACCCCTATTTCACATAGTTTATCAAGTTCTTCCTTGAGCGTCTCCCTCAGGTGGAAAGGTACTGATCGTGCTTTGTGAACCACAGGTTTTGCTCCAGCTTTAATTTTAATTTTGTGCTGGAAATCACGTAGTTTACCCAACTCCTCATTGAAGAGCTTGGGGAACATCATCTGTAAACCCTCCTCTTTGCTAACTCTGTCGATCATGATCACCTGATTTTCTTTACTGGGATCTAGTATAATGCCTAATTCCCTTTGGTGTTGCCACCCCAGGAGATTGGCCCCACGTTCTACAATGTACACATTACCCTTTGTGGTCCTCCCATTAAAATCTATGTGGCCGTTCAACATGCCTACTAGGGGAATGGGATCTCTTGTGTACCCTTCAGGTGTGATGTCAGGAGTTTCTAATACTTCTCTCGATCCGCCCAGTGATTCCACAAAATCTTGTACATTTATCAACGTGAAAGGGGAACAGGAATCTGCAAACACCTCCAGAGGTTTGTTATTAAACAGTACAATACATTTGGGGTAGTTCTGTTTTGCCCCCACAGCCATGCTTCTCACCTGGAAAATGTACTTGGCATGAGGTTCCTCCCCATTACTCACCACGCTCACCGTGTTACTTATCCCCTCTCTGCACACCCTTGCTAGATGTCCCCTCCTATTGCATTTTTTGCACATGACACTTCTGGCTGTACACACTGGATTATTGGCTAGATGGTTACTGCTACCACACCTATAGCATTTTAAATGACTAACTTTATGGGTTTGAGCCTCCTTCGTGCTCCATTTATCTGACACTTTTAACACCTCTTTACTCTGCTCTTCCACCTGTACAGCCGCTACTACATCCTCTCTAACTTTCATTTCTTTTACACATTTCGCAGTATGCTCCACGGACTGAGCAATGGCCACAGCGTCTTTCAAGGTGGGATTCTTCGCCAATAATTTCTCTTGGATCCTACTACTATTCGTGCACCTGACTAATTGGTCACGTATGAGTGAGTCATTAAGTTCCCCCAAACTCACACAACTGCGTTAACCCCCTTAAAGCTGCAATGTAATTAGAGATAGATTCACATTTCCCTTGAACTCTGCTGAAAAATTTGTGTCTCTCCAACACCACGTTGACCTTATCCCCAAAATGTGACTCCAATTTCATCAATGTCACATCAAAAACATCAATTTCATCCTCCTCGTCCAACTCTGGTTCCGGAAGAGTCTCATAAACCTTGCGACCATGCACGCCTAAATTATGCAGAAGAATGTGCTGTTTCCTCAATGCTGAAAACCTTTCACCTCCCATGGCAATCAGGTAGGATTCGAACAGTTTTGTCCAATCTTTCCAGTGGATCTCTGGGTCCCCACAGTCATTCAAAAAGGACGGGGGTTGGCTCATGCCTGGTGTGCCCATGAGGACTGACTAAAAACTTCTTACAGAACGGAGGACACGGAACGCCTTTTTGAGGTACGTAGTGAGACTTAATGTTCCACGGAAGGCTTTACGGTGGATACCACTTTGCACACTTATTTCCCGCTCATGAGACCCGTGTGACAGTCAATGAAGAAACTGCCCGGTTTGTGTACTTCACGGGTTCGAATAAGGATGGCACACCTATAGCAGTCGCCACAGCGACACTGCCCAGACCTATCTCACTCCCCCCACACAAATCAGACGATTCCGCTGGACTAACCCCAGTCACAATGTAAAAAGGCGCCCGATGCCGCTCCTGATTGGACTTAGCGTGGTTCTCACAAAATGCGGAGATTCCCCCTCCCTGGGTTGCAGGACGGAAGAGTCCTCCCACACACTGCCAGAACTCAAAAGGGGAAGCCCAGAAAAGACTCACCAGGCTCCCACGAAGATCTCCAGGGAATCGACCCCGGCTTGCAAGCAGCTGACGCACCGAACAAGCTGCCTGAACACCCTGGGCTGAGTGGTCCTCAGAGGCTGGAGCGCCGGATCTTCAGAGAGGAACTGCTTCACCTGACTGAACTTCCTGGGTTGTACGGTCCTCAAAGACTGGAGCGCCGGTTCTTCGAAGAGAAACTGCTACACCCGCTGACTGAACTTCCCGGGCTGCGCGGTGGAATGAACCGCTACACCCGCTGACTGAACTTCCCGGGCTGCGCGGTGGAATGAACAGGAACTGCTTCACAGGACGTCCACAAGTTACAGAAATTCCACTGCGGCTGATGGTGTACGCTCTTCCCACACAGATCCGCTATACACAATCTCAGCCTGAGATCTCTTCCGTCAAGACTGGAGCTGGCTCGCTCTCTACCTCACAGGAACGCCTGGAAGTCGATCGTCACCACGGGGTAAGGACCCTGAAGCACACCCTGCCCTTGCTGTCCCACAAGTAATCTTGTACCTGTGACGAACCCAGGGACCTGGGTGATATTCTTCGTTAACCACGCCGCTAGGAGTTACAGCGAGTCCCAGAACAAGACGTCTCCTTCCTCCTCACCACTGCACACCCGGACTCCACCTGGCATATCGTAGTGTACTGGCATCCCACAACGATGCATACTGAGTACCCAGTAGGTCAAAACGACAGACGAGCCACGATCTCCTTGGACTGCATGAAATCTTGGGTCTACGTTGACCACCAGATAAAGCTCTGCAGCTGCGCCGTCCTCACAAAAGGTGCCCTTCCACTCTTTAAGGACTAACTCCTGCTGCTTCGAGAGAATAAACAGAAGAGAGATGGTCAGCTGCCCCCTTCGCAGTTCGTCGCCAGTGTTATATTGAAGAAGAACGCTACACAGCAGGTAAGTTGATACAGCCTTTATTCACTGACCATCCGCTCTCACAACAATGAAAGACTTCACCTGAACATTCTAAGGTGAGCTCCCTAGGGTCATACCATCTACTGGAAGGGGAGGGGGTGTTTGGAACATACCAACTCACTATAAGTATTACAAGATTATAACAAGAGGGTAACTACGAAAAGAAAACACCTTTTAATAGCATCAAGCTTGAAAAACCTATAAAAACATCAATATAGGAGGTAACACCATCACATCTGTTTCCGGAAACAGAAGCAAGGGTATTTTGTGGACAAGCACAAGTACTCCTCAAGCGTCTTGCAGATAAGAGCCAGACCAAACGTTGTTTGCACCATGTTGCAGGGATTCTGCACATATACAGAACTATGCGCAAGAAACCAGGACCTCGGTGTAGAGTGCACAGTGGTGTACCAACCGCCCACCTTATTGCCCGGAACCCCAATCCGACTAGCTATAGTGTCTCATTCGTTCTCCGTACTACAGCAAAGCTACCAAGGATTAGACGTCCTAGAACATGTAACTCAGACTCTCTCAGTAAACTCTTTTGCTAACTCACTCATACTTGTCCAAAACATAAGTAATCAGAGACACAGTATAGTTTAAAATGTTTATTTTAACTAACGTCCTCAATGATGCAGGACACAAGCCAATACTAGCAGCAAAATGCATAAACTCAATATAGTGAGCATTGTTTCAATTCCATAAAATATGAACGGGGAGATCATTTTATAAAGCTAGTGGAAAAAAGGCCTAATGTGCCTTGCCACCCTCCCCTTGCTAGGAACTAGTTTTTGATAATTATAGAAGACCCCATACCTCGAGGTTTAGATGCAAAGATTTACATCTCTGGACAAACACAGCTCTTCCCCTCGGAAAGGTTTTCTTTGAGTGGCTAACGTGCCTTTCAAGCCATATTCAAAGCACTCGATTTTCAGTAGTACAGCTGTGGTTGTATTATGTCTAACATGCGTGGGACTGAGCAAGGCAGATTAACGGAGCATATTGTTTTTTTACCTTGAACACGCTGTGCATACGAAGACCACAGAGTTCAGCAAGAAATGTGAAAGGCAGACAGTTCCCATGTGAGCGGGCACAAGCAGAGGAATCGAGAAAACAAAATCATGTAGAAACGTGTGCAAAAGCGGCAACATGGCTGCCAAGCATATACTAACTTATGCTAATTTAGCAATGTACGCAGTTAATCCCTTATCCTCCCTACACTTGGGGATGGCATAACATTTATTGAGACTAAGTATCTGTTCTAATAATGTTGGTAGAGAGCTCAGCTAGTCTAGTATTATCAGAGGCAGTGCAATAGAGAAGAATATACCTTTTTGCAATCATTAATTTTATGACTGATGTGCAATCAATTAATTAGGCAAGAGCAACACACACAAGTAGCCGCATGTATCGGGCTGATCAAACTCGCAACTGTCATGATCATCAATTCATCATCATGATAATAATAATATGTAGCCTAACAGCATGTACATAATGTGATGATCATTCATTTCTGTCTCCAGTTACCTACAACAGACCCCCCACACAACCACCACATAGTTTCAAATTTGAGCCAGCCAGCACACACAATGCATTTTCCAAACCAAGTAAAATCAATGCACCTCTCACACCTCACCAATACTCCACAGAGTTGGGTAGGTCTCATTAAATGCATCATCAAATTGGTTGGTGTTAGTGAAGTTGATGGATAACTTACTTCTTCTGGGGGCACTTGAAGTAGTCATCATGCCCTGAGTACACCCATCATCCTCCTGACTCCAAGTCATGAGTCTAACTGTTCACCGACTGAATCCAGACTCAAATATGATAGATCGACCTATAGTCCAATGCTGTTGAAGAATAACAAAAGAAATACATTGAGTATTTTTTTGTGTAGACTAGATTTGTGTTTGTTAGCTAAAGGGACGAGTCGAGTCTGTGAGTTGTGTGAAGCAGAAAACAAAGCAGTGCGGACCTGGCAAACAAATGTCACTAAGGGTCAAAGGGGAAGGAAAAAAAACGCCTTCAGGAAAAAAAATGATCACCCACCTTTGGGCCACAAACATTGTGAATCATCACAAACAAAATCAAGCTTAATAGTTATAGTTAAACAAACACCCAATGTCACTTCCTGGCACCAGATGAATCATCTCAACACACTCACAAACAAGAATCACTCAGTATGCAATGCATGCCATTAATGTTCTAATTCAAGCGTGATAACCGTTGTACATTGCCGATCCATTGTTTCACGAAACAGGCATCGGCTGGTCTTGTAAATCAAATAATGTGGGGCAGTCCGGCTATGGGAATAAACTAAGAAAAGATAGATAGGCATGGGATGGAGGCAGGCACAAATTTGTATCTCCAATGTCCTTGAGGGAAATGGGGGGTGGGGGGAAGACTTCTCTTCACACAGGCGCAACTCCAATCTGGCTATAAAATGTGTCTAAAATGGCGGGGCTGCATTACTCAGTCAGACACAAACAAATCCAAAAACAGAATGTTCCGCTAGCTATATCTTTTTTCTTTTTTTTCATCAAAGCCGTTCGGCGAAAGAGAGATAAAGTTCTATGGTTGATGGCTCAGGCCTAGTAGTGAAGGAAGTAGAGTTTGTCCTCAAACTCAGGTGGTTCACCCAGAACTAGGTCAGCTAACACACTACTACCATGACCTGACCTGACCAATCACCCTCATCCTCCTCCTGTCGTATTTCAGGTATGGTGTAATCTGGTGGTATGAACTGCTGATTAATTTTAATCATGGTTAATCTCTCCATGTTTTGGGACAA